>NC_062545.1:276869322-278069322 GCF_016906955.1 Phacochoerus africanus
TGGCTTTGGACTATCCGGGAGCGTGTGGCCTGGGCCACTGTGAGGTCAGCCATCAGCGTGACCTCGACACCAAGGAGCCAGAATCCCGCCTCTGGGGGCGCGGGAGAGGGCGTGGTGTGGGGGGGTGGGACTCAGTCCCTCCAGCAAATGTGTCCCTCCACTGTCAGCTCCCGGGCGGGGCTGCCTCTGTGCACGCAGCCCCTCACACCAACGTAGCCTGGGCTGGGACCGCGGCATCCTTCCTGGCCCCCCACCTCGTCTTCCATCCCAGAGCTCCCAGCACGGCGGGCTCCCGGCCAGTGCGTCCGGAATTAACTCTGGGGGCTTGGGGGTGGAGGTCAGCCTTGGGAAGGGACCCTTCAGCTGGGAATGCAAACAGGCTGAATATGGTGGCGGGGGGGGGCGGATTTCGCACCAGCAGGGCCTGTGCTTAGAAAGCTCTCTGCCTTCCCCACACCCCCCAAAGGCCTAGGACAGCACTGGGCTCCAGGAGGACACAGGAAATGCCCAATGACGGCTGGACGGCCCGGAAGGCTGGGAGGGTGTACCTGGGACACCCTGAAAGGGGTCATAGGTCAACAGTCTCAGTCATTAAAGGGCCACCGCCAAGGGTACCCCTTGCTCATAACAGACATGGCCCCACAAATGTCCTGCTTACGGAGGCGCTGCTGACGGACTTAGGATGACATGGGTGCTCGCGGGGGCTCTCAGACAGCATTTCACAGGACAAGAAAAGCAGCATCACAGCGTCTAAGGCAATAAAGCTGAGCGCACAAGCCGTGTGCAGGGCACGAACCCGCCTCTGTTTGCACATTTATAGGCAAAGATGAGGGAGAGGAGATGGAAGAAAATACACCATTAGCCTCGGCTCTCTTGCCGGTGCAAGAGATGGATTTTGTTGGAGTTCCCGTCGTGGCTCAGTGGTTAACGAATCCGACTAGGAACCATGAGGTTGCGGGTTTGATCCCTGCCCTTGCTCAGTGGGTTAAGGTTCCGGCGTTGCCGTGAGCTGTGGTGAAGGTTGCAGACGCTGCTGGGATCCCGTGTTGCTGTGGCTCTGGTGTAGGTCAGTGGCTACAGCTCCGATCCGACCCCTAGCCTGGGAACCTCCATGTGCCGCAGGAGCGGCCCTAGAAAAGACAAAAAGACAAAAAAAAAAGGAAGAAGAAGAGATGGATTTTGTTTACTTGTTCTGATTTGATGAGCATTCCCAATATTTACAGTGAAACTCTGATGCCGCCACCTCCTTAGCCAGACACCATGGGCAGGGCGAGAAAGGGAAGGCTCCCAGAGGTCAAGGGTCATGGCCAAAGGGGCGGAGCCAGCATTGAGGTCTGCCCCCAGGCCCTGCACTCTGCCCACGGCAATGCCTGGCAACAGAGTAACGAGCCTTCACCCACAGAGCAATAAAGTGCTTTGGACAGAACCAGCAGCCAGCTCCGGGGCAGGTGGTGACACACCCTCTCCCCATTCCTCCGGCCCCTGACATCCCATGGCCCCCACCTTGGGCTGTTACCCCGGACAGGGGTTCACCCTGGAGTCTGGCCTGGGTTTCCAGCAGCCCCAGCCCTGGCCCAGCCTGGCCCCTGGGCCCCGGAGGCCAAAGTGCAGCCAGACAGCCGAGGGCCAGGCCTGGGGAGGCAGCCAGGGTCCGAGTCCAAGGACAAGTCCCAGGGGCCTGGCTGGAGGGGCCCCGGGCTGGGAGGGAGGGGCTCCCACCTGGTCCCCTCCCACGCGAAGCCCTTAACCACACCCAGGCTGAGCCGGCGCCGCCAAGCCGCCAGCTCCCCCACCCACTTCGCAAGTCAGAACCCAGCCCCAGACAGGCTGCGGCTCAGACCCCACGGGGGCCCAGAGGGCCTGAGCTGCAGGCGGGGCTGCCCTGAGGCCCCTGTGGCCTGGGGAGGAGCTGTGCCTCGCTCTCTCAAAACGCACACCCTCTCTGGTCCTGGCAGGCCACTCTGCATCACGGAGGCAGGAAGCAAGCTAGACAGAGACAGCCCCAGCTTCCTGCCCCCAGCGTGGCCTCCAGGGAGCAGAGACAGAGCAGAACCGGCCGGCACTCCTCTGCCTGCAGAGCCGTCTTTATCGGGTTCCTTCTGGCAGGATCCTCTCTGAGGTCGTGGAGAGCTGCTTACTTGCTAACAGGGCCCAGACTCCTCCGACCTCCAGCCCCTCTGCGGGCCAGGATCGCGGCCCCCACTAACGTCCCTTAGCACGTCCCCCCGCAAACCTAAGGGGGAGATGCCCCGCGTCGGGCCTTCTGACCCCCCATCCCCGCCCGGCCCGCTTAAGGCCCCAGCCGTTTCACTGACACATATTCACGCGCTTTGTGTGTTTCACCAGCCCCCCAAGCCCTCGAGCCTCAGTTCAGGAAACATCCATCCTGGGGTTAACGCTTGCTCCATCAGGAGCTCTTGCAGGGCCTGGCGGTGACTGCACACCTGCTCGCGGGGAAATCTCAGAGCAGTGTCCCCACCCCCAACCCCACAGGGGTTCTGCCCTAGGGACCCATGGTCACAGCTGGACACGCTTTGGGTTGTCACACCTGGGGGTGCTCCTGGCATCGAGGGGGTGCTCCTGGCATCGAGGGGGTGCCGGCCAGGGTGCCAGTCCACACCCTGCAAGGCCCAGGCCCCCGACACACATCTGCTCCAGAAGGTCAGCGGTGCCAAGGCTGAGAAGCCCCGTGGCAGAACCTTCCACACGGCTGAGGACTGAGTGGGCGAACGCGGGCGTCATGGGCTTAGAGCAGCGCCTGCTCCCTCGTAGCCGTGGCTGTTCCCTTTACCGCCCGCTCCTCACCTTGGCCTTGGGAAGCTGGGGGGCAGGAGGGAGATTTTGATGCTTATTTTCCAAAAACGAGCCCGAGGCCCAGGAGTAGGATGTGCTGACAGAGCTGGGCGGGGACCCCAGCCCCGGGGTGCGGCGACTGCATGTCCGCTGGAGCCCTGATGCCATCCACAGTCTCAGAAGATTCCGGTCCTGGGACAAGGGCTTTCTGGAACTGGGGGACAGGCAGGGGGTGCTCCTCGGGGCCAGGTGGTGCACCCCCAGCAGCCCCTCCCCGCCCCCACAATGCCAGGGGCGGGGGAGGGAGAACACACTCCAAGGGCACGCAGGCCTGCTGGAGTGGGGCACTGCTCCGCCGTCCCCAGCCCTGCCATCTCCAAGGAGGGCAGGAAATGCCCTGATCTGGGAGAGTGGGCCCTGCGCCTCTGAGGAGGGGACACTGGGCGGCCGTACAGGTGGCCAGGCTGAGGCCACCGTCCCTGGCAGAAGTGTGGGTCCGGGCCACCCCAGCACGTGCAAGCACCGGGCGGGGCACAGAAATGCCTGACTTTGACCCCCGTCCCTCCTCTGGGGCCCTAACAGCCCGCGGGCAGAACGACCTGGTCCCCACTTTAGAGTAGGGAACCGAAGCCCAGGGAGGTCAACAGACTTGCTCAAGGGCACGTGAGTCCCAAGCTCCAGCCCTGGGTTTGTTCCCTTGCAGCCCGCTGCTACTGCCCACAGCCGGGGGATAGTGGCCAACAGGTACCTACCAGGTGCCCGGCAGCTCTCACCAGCTTGTGGGTGGAGAACGGGAAGGCCTCGTTGCTCAGGTCTGCATCAAGCACTTCCTGGAGAATGGCCCGGCTGTGAGTGAGAACGAGGTCGATCAGTCAGTCAACAAACACTTGCCCAGCTCGCCTGGGTGTGTGCCCTGGGCTGGGGAGGTGCTGGGGATACAGCAGTGATCAGGATGAGGCCCTGATCTCACAGGGCAGACTGACAACAAACACGCCATCCGTAAAAGCACACCAAGAGGGGGACGGGCCCAAACCCCAGTCAGATAAGAAAAGGGGAGCTTCAGGGGGGAACAGTGACAGGAACAGCCTAGCCCTGGGCAGAGACCAGAGTCAGACATGAGCTCTTGTAGGCTGTCCTTTCTCAGCTGGGCAAACCGAGGCCCGGGGCAGCTATCTAACCATCTAAAGCCTAAATGCCACAGGCCCCGAGGGCAGCGTCCTCTCTCCTCACCTCCCCCACCCCGCCATGCCCAGCAGAGCCTGGATCTCATGCTTGAAGAGTTACCTGCCACCTCACGGTGTCCATGGAAACCTTCACCTCCTGGGCGCCTTGCCCCTTGCCTCCCTCTAGGCCTTAGTTCACTCTCACGCCCTCCACATCCCCGCCAGGTGTCCCTGCCCCTGTTTAATCTTGTTATCCTTCAGGTCTTGGCTCATCTGTCACCTCCTACAAGAAGCCCTCCCTGATTTCCTGAGTCTGCGTCAGGTGCCCCTTGCCCTTGTCCAGGCCTCGGGGCCCTGATAAGTCTCCTGCAGGGCACCTCTCACACTGGTTGTTCTTGTCCCCAAACTAGGAGCTCCATGCCAGCAGGACCCTGCCGTGCCAGGTGTGCCTGGCACAGAGAGGGCACTCAGTAAACAGGACTGATTGCAAACAGTCTGGTTTTGCACTGCAGGGGCGACTCCCCACTGGCAGGAGACAGCCTCCCATTTCTGCCTTACAGGGGTCCCAGCGTGTGCCCAGAAATGCTTCCGACCTTAATCCCCATCTCCCAGATCCTTATGTACCACCCCTTGGTACCCGCGTGGTGCCAGACCACCCCCCCACCCAGCCCCTACCCAGTCCTTAAGAAGGCTGTCCTTTGCAGCCCTGAGTGGCCGGGGCGGGGGATCCACTGTCTTCCCCGCAGAGGAAGGAGGATGGAGCCTGGGGCTGCTGCCCGGGGCCAGCGTGGCCTCAGCAGTGCCAGGGGAACCCCACTAGGGCACCAACTTGGGTGTGCAGGTCTGCCGAGCTAGGGCCACGTGTAGGAGGCTGTCCTTCACCAAGGGGACAACAGGTGGCGCTAGAGAGCAGGGGCTCTGGTCAGAGCCCAGGTTCAGGTCCACCCCCAATCCCAGGAGCCTCAGTCCCTTCGTCCCCTGGAGGACAGTGACATCACCCCCTGGGGCCCTCGTGAGGCATCAGCCAAAAGGCACACTCCAAGCACCTTGGCATTAACAATTAGAGCAGTGATCGCTGCTCCTGTGCTGTTGCACCAGCCCCGTGTGGCCTCTGGAGCTCAGGTGAATTAGAATAAAAATCGTGTCTCACCGGCCACATTTCAGGCTCAATGGCCACGTATGGTTTAGTGGCTACCATCCTGGACCACCGACTGTGGAATGTTTCTAGAAAGTTCTACTGGTCAGTAGGTTATTGAGCGTCTCTCGTGGTCCAGGTGCTCTGTAAAATGCTTCCCACAGAACAACTCAGCAAGTTTCGCCTTATCGGCAGTGCCTGTGACATTATTATTCACAGGAGAAACTTTGGGTTATTTTTGAAAGAGAGAGGACAATTTGCAAGAAAAAGTTGAGAAATTTCCAGGAGGAGAGCTTGTCTCCCTGCCCCTGGAGCTGTCACTCGCCTTCCTCCTGGAGAAGCTTATAATGAGGCTGGAAGAGGCTGGCCTGTCCCCTCGGGGCCACACCTTGATCGGCTGGCGGGTGCCCCCTCCCTCCCTTGCCTGCTCACCACCCCCGAAACCAAAAATAGCCCACTCCCTGTCCACGGTCGCCGTGGCAATGAAGCTGGGGCTTCTGAGGCTGCGCCTTAAGCTTGGAAGGCCAGGACCCCCGCCCCTCATTCAGCCAGAGCTGCGGAGGCGGGACTCACCTGGGGAGAAACAAACAAGCCACATACACCAAGGATGGGGTGCTTCCTCCAGGCCAGCCCCCAGGAGAGCGCGGTCCATGCGTTACTCACTGAATCCCAGTCTCCCAGCCCTCCACCTGCAGCTGGCAGTCTCTGCCCCTCTCCACAGTCTGTGCCCCCCCTCCTTCCTTTTCCAACATGCTCCCACCCAGCCACCCGTCAAATGACTCTTGCCAAGCCTGCAGGAGCCACTGGGCTGCCAAACCCCACCGTCAATGCTTCATCTTCCTCCTACTTGACCCACTGACCACCGGACGTGCCTGTGGCTCCCTCCTCGGAACCCCTGCTTCACCTGGCCCCTGGGGCTCCTCATACCTGCTGGCCTCCTACCTGCAGCTCAGCATCAGAGGCTGCGATGAAGCCCAAGCCCAGGCATGCCCCTCCACCGCTCTGTCCCCTCACCTGTGCACCTTTGAGCACGGCTCCCACGGCCCTGGCCATAGTGCTTTTCTTCCTGCCACAGGGCCTTTGCACCTGCTGCCTCCTCTGCCTGAAACACTGTTCCTTCAGCGAGTCCCAGGCTTGATCCCTCATTTCCCCCACGGCCTCCTTAATAGATACCAGTTTTCACGAGAAGTCTGAAGTCCAGCGCCTGGCAGTTAAGGGACATGATCAGCCCCAATTCTGTTCACTTGTTCAGCAAGCACATGCTGTGTGTCTGCTGTGTGCCTCTGGGCCGGGTGGTGCACATGCAGAGCCAGCGACAACCTCGCCCGGAGTGGCGGCCCTCTGGTCCAGGACCCTGCTGGGGAGCCGCTGGCTCGCCCGCATCAAGGCACCAGGGAAAACGGACCCTGTGGCGGGGTCTGAGCCCACTGACTGGGGGCGCCCGGCCTGCTCCGGGCTGACAGGGATGTCCTGCCGACACAGCTGTGTGCAGCTCGGGGACAACACAGCTGGAGGCACGCTGTCCTCTTTCCTTCACCAATAAACATGAAAACAATTATAACCACTTCGAGTGCTGCAATGGGGACCAGAGGCCATGTTGGCACATCTGGAGGCGACTGGTCCATGCTGACCCGTGGGCTGCCCCTCTTGTTCCCCACCCCCACCCCGGTCCCTTCTCCGAAGCCCAGCCAGAGGGATCTTGCCAAAGTGCACACACCTGCTCAGGTACCCCTTCGCCTAAGACCCTCCTGTGCTTCACGCACCAGCCAGCATCCGAGGGCCTCCCGGGACCCGATACCTCATGGGTGGGAATGCAGCTCAGTAAACGCTCGGAGAGGGAATTGATGTGGCTGGATGATCCACAGACGGTCACAGATAATCCCTAGATGGATTTGCATCCATAGGTGTCGTCCCTGGAGCTACCTGGGGAGGGGCAGGTGACCTCTGGCTGCAGAGCATCAGTCTCAGCCAAGGGGGCAGGTGCAAGCCCAGCCTGGCTCCACCCACTTAAGGAGGCGCAGGTAATTCCTAGTGTGTGTTAACTGTCCAGAGACACCTCGCTGGAATCCTCGGTACTGACTCGCTGTAAGGGTCAGTCTGGGTCTCCTATTAAGGGCTTCTCTGCTCCCGGGGGCTTTGAAAAGCATTTACCTGGTGTAGCCTCTCTGGGTCACCAGCGTGTTTAGCTAACTGACCACAAGGTTCCATTCAGGATTAGGAAGCGGTTCCGCCCCGGGTCCCAGACAAAGGGATGAGGGCCCAGGGCCCAGGTGCACCGGGGGGCTTGGCTCCATGACTCTCCTCACCTGGCCGGGCCCTGGATGCTGATCAGGCCCAGGTCCTCGGAGCGGTCCACGAGCTGGCACCGGAACTGGCGGTCCTGCAGCACCGTGGTGAGGTGGCACCAGTTGTGCTGGGCCACGGCCCCGCCCACGGCCAGGTAGTAGCCGTCCCCTGGAAGAGAAGTGCCGGACTGAGCGCCGCTGGACTGCGGGATGGAGGAGGAGGGGCAGAGGGGCGGCAGGGGCCTCCGGGTGGAGAAATAGATGCTCTTTCCTTGAAAGTGAACGACAGAGGCCCGACCGAGAATGGCAACCCTCTCCAGGGGCCCTGAATCCTCATCACCCGCGGGATAAAGGGTGGGGAGGAGGGGGCTGGGGTAGGGACCCCCCTGAGGGCTACACAGGCCAGGGGAGCATTTTCTGGGGGAAAGGGGAGCCCTTCTCCCACTTCTCAAAGGGTCTGTGACCCAGGAAGGGGTAAGAGTTCCCCACGCCAACCGGCCCCAGGGAAATGCAGATCCCGCCTCAGCCCTCTTCCCCCCCCGCCCCCCGTGCTGGGCGACCTCAAGCAAGTGTCTTTCCCTCTCTGAACCTCAGTGCCTCCACCAGCTCCTGTTCTCACTCCACAGTCCCCCGGGCCCGAGTCTCTGGGCTCCCCACCTTGGTGACATGGGGGCTCGGCTGAGCCGGGCTCTACAGGCCACGCCCACTTGTGCCTTCCCGCCACCACCCTCGGGTTCAGAAAGAGACTGAGGTTCACAGAGGTCGCAGGTGGGAGAAGACGGGTCTCCGTCCAGCTCTGAGTCCACGGCCTGTGGCGCACTTCTGGGGCCACATTGCCACCCTAGCACTGCCCAGGGGACGGCAGCCCATCTCCACCCAGCGTCCTGGGAGAGCCAGTGCCCTGGGAGCTGTGACCCCAGCCATCATGCAGCCTCTCTGAGCCCCCACAGTGTCACTGGCAACTGGGGCTTAATGTGCCTCAGCTGCAGGGATGCTGTGGTCCAGCTGCTGTGTGCCCTGGGCGGGGGGGCTCTCACAGGTCATTCCCCCCACAGCGGGGGAGGGGCAGCCCTGGGAGGGGCTTCCTTCCCTCCACTTTCCATGCACCTCCCCTCCCACTCCCGCTTCTTCCCTCCCTCCCTCCTTCCTTACTCCAGCAGGGCTCCCTGTCTCAGAGGGATGGTCCCCAGGCAATCCCTGACCTCCCGGTCCCACTTCCTCCACCTCTACAGTGGGAATGAGGCCAGACCCCCTCACAGGGCTGCTGGGGGGACTTATGGAGCTCCTGCGGCACCGGGAGCCCAGCCCAGAGCTCAGGAACGGGGCGCAAGGATGGTTACGCACTGGGCCACTCCCATCCTACCTGCGGCTGCTTCTCTCACCCTTCAGTGCTATTCACTCTGGGTGTCCTGGGGCAGCACCAGCCCCCAGCCCACCCTGGGCGGAGCTAGTGGGCCTCGTGGGAGGTGGGCATCAGCTCGAGGGAGGCTCCTGCCTAGGTGCTCATCCCCGCATCCCCCCGACTCAGCATCAGAACAATCTGTCTTTAAGAGACCCACCTGGACGTCCCATCATGGCTCAGTGGTTAAAGAATCTGACTAGCATCCACGAGGACACAGGTTTGATCCCAGGCCTTGCTCAGTGGGTTAAGGATCTTGCATTGCTGTGAGCTGTGGTGTAGGTCCCAGACATGGCTTGGATCCGGCGTTGCTGTGGCTGTGGTGTAGGCCAAGGAGTACAGCTCCGTTTCGACCCCTAGCCTGGGAACCTCCATATGCTGTGGGGGCGGCCCTAAAAAGAAAAAAAAAAAGAAAAAGAGAGAGAGACACACACACTTCAACTTCCCTCTCTGGTGGTGTTGGGGGTGCAGAGCTGGTAGTAGAGCGGGGTGGGGGAGATGGGGGTGAAGGGGGCGCACAGGGCCTCCCCTCCGGCCCAGGAGCACTCACGGCTGGGCTCCGATGGGAGGTCCTGGAGCTGGCATGGAAGCCCTTTCCCCATGCCCAGGCCAGGGTTCCACCATCCCCAGCCCAGGAAGAAGCAGAAGAGCCCTGGCTCTGGCATCAGCACCACCCTCCTGGGGTTGAGGTCCCAGTAGGAGCCCAGCCGTCTTCCCGGTCCCATCCAGCTAAGCCCGGCCTTGGCACCCCGTGTTCCATGAGCTCCTCTGTGCCCTCATCCTGGTGACCCTCCAGACCAACTCCAAGGCCAAGACAACCAGCCGGCCCCAAAGGACCCCCGCTCCCTGGGCCGGGGCTCCCAGGCCGTTGGCCTCCGACACCTTTGAGGCTCGAGTCTCCAGCAGTGTCCTCTGCCCCAGCCCCCGACACACACCATGGTTCTGGGCAGCCCCCCAGGCTGCTGCCCCCGCCAGGGCCTGTCTCAGGAGGATGTGAGTGACACTGAGGCCACCAGGCTCCATCGAAAACCCTGAAGTGCCAGGTCTCGAGGCCAGAGGGCAGCCCAGGTCCAGGTCCTGTGCACAAGACGGGCACAGAGGGCAGAACCCAGGGCTTTGGCACAGGCCGGGAGCTATGGGCTGTGGGCTTTATTCCGTGCTTTTCAGAATTGCTGGAATATTTCCTTTGGTGACACAAAATCGTGTTCAAAATCACACTGCAGGCTGACGAAGCTGATACACAAGCCTGATCACAAGCGAAACGCCCCCGCCTCTTGACCTAGTGGTGACCCGACCTAGCGGGTGTGACTAACATGCAGACACACCCGCATATTTAATCGATATGCATATTCATAGCAAGACTGGTACAGCTTTTTTTTTTTTCCTTTTCTTTTCACGGCCACACCTGCGGCACATGGAAGTTCCCAGGCTAGGGGTTGAATCAGAGCTGCAGCTGCCGGCCCACACCCCAGCCAAGATGACTCGGGATCCGAGCTGCATCTGTGACCTACGGAGCCGCACGAGGTGATGCTGGATCCTTAACCCACTGAGCGAGGCCAGGGATGGACCCTACATCCTCATGGACGCTAGTCATGTTCTGAACCCGCTGAGCCACAACAGGAGCCCCGGTACCGGTTTTTTAAGGCTGAAAATATGAGGTCCACGCTGCAGTTTTTCCGTGTTGAGCGGTGAACCGGGATTTTGTGCTCCGCAGAGCGCTGGGCCTCCCTCCCCACCTCCAGGTACAAACCTCCCCGTCAGGCAGCCTTTGAACTTGATTCAGAGGCTCCAGAGTCCAGGCAAAACACCTGTGGGGGCCACTAGCCCAGCCCCGTCCCCCCCCTCGCAGAGCCTGCCCTCCCCCCACAGCCCTGGCAGGTGGGCCCTCAAACCCTTGGGTCATCAGAGGATGTGTGCTGCAGCCTTGGGCGGTGGCTCTGCTGACAGAGCTCCCGTGACAGCCTCTACCTGTGACAAGGACGAGCTTTCCAAGGAGAGAGCTGAGGCTCCGGGAGGCCACGCACAGCCCTCCTGCCCCTTCGAGCTCTCGCTCAATTGCCTGCAGCCTCTCAGGGAGGTAAGTCACAGTGTCCACCTCACAGATGGGGAAACTGAGGCCGGAGAGCTGGGCCCCTGAGCCAGGCAGCCCCAGAGTCAGGATTTCGGAGACCTGTGCCCTCACGGGAGTCCCTCCATTCTGCCCCCCAGCTGGACTTGCTCTCTGGGGACAGCAGCTGTGGCTGCGCCTCCCCTTGGCTGGGGCTGAAGGCCAGACAAAGCTCCCAGGGGCCCCTCTCAAAACGGCCCCTGCCGCCCCCTCGGCCTGGCTCTGCACAGGCACCTCCCTCGTTCTCTCCTCCGCTCCCTTCCCGCTGGTGGCTCTGACCCACCCTTTGAAGCTCAGGCCAGCATCGCCTCCTCCAGGAAGCCCCTCCTCACTCCTCCTCGCTCACCTGCTTCCCGCAGCCTCCCGGCGTCATCGCTCCCTTCCAGCCCCTTACCCTCTCACCACCGGTCTCTCTGTCCTCCTCCCGCCTCCTTCTCCCAGAGCCCAGGCCGGAGCCCCCTCCTCCCTCCAGGGGACCCTGACCCAGTCCTACTGAGGACGCAGCTGAAGCTGGGGCTCTAGGTTTCCTGGATGGGCTGTGCCCTTCCCCGACAGCACAGTTCAGCCACACAGGGAGCGGCACAGCTGGATCCCTTCTCGGAAATCCAGCCTCTCCGAGGTGCAAGGGGCCTTTTCTGGGGAAGGGGATGCTCGTTACTGCCTGGGATCTCAGCCGTCTTCCTTCCTCCCTGATGGGGACACACCCCTGCATGGAGATCAGGCTGTGCCCATGGGACCCAAGGAGTGGGTCAGGAGCTGAGCTGACAGGGGCAGGTCTGGCTCGGTGGAGTCAGAGCCGGGCCAGCAAGGAGTGTGAGGGCTGAGCTCCCCGTCACAAGGGGTATGCAAGCAGAAGCAGGGGGCCCGCAGAGGGCAACCCGGGTGTCAGCCTGCCCACAGAGCTGGGTGTCTTCTCAGGACCCGCTCCGGTCTGAGACCGGGAGTTATACGGGAACCCAGAGAGTAACTGGGCATACGGATGTCAGAAGCAGGAAGGCGCGAACTTGCCCGCGTGGGAGGCATGGCCTTACCCTTGGCTTCTTCTGCTCCAGGCAGAAGAGGCGTGCACGCCCATGCTGTGGCCCCTCGGAAACACCACGGAACAGGCAGGTGCAAAGACACACTCACTGAGTGCTCGGAGCCCAGCAGCACCACCTGAACTAAAGGCTGCCTTCGGCCTGAAGCAAACCTCTGATCTCCCGGCCCAACCCCAGCGGGCGCTCTGGTGATAGAGAGCATCCCGGCCCCGACCACCCCGCGCGGGCAGCCGCCTCCCCCAGCAGGGCTGCAGTCACAGCACCACTGGGCCTCAGGGGCGTCTCTTACCTTCAAAGGCCGGGGTCAGCGGGGACGCCTGGGGGCTGGGGGCCAGGCGGCTGACCGTCAGGTCGCTTTCCGTGCCCCCTCGGTGGTTCAGCATGCAGGTGTACACGGTGGAGCCTGCGGGTAGGAGGAGACCCCCGGGGGTGGGAGCCGCTCAGGGCAGGGTAACCCTTGTCGGGATGCCCTCATGAGGCCCCCTCACCTCTATGATGCCACCACAGCTGGGTGACCCAGAGAAGGGCAGGCCGGCCAGCCAGCACTGCTATCCCCAGAGGAGGAAGGATCAGGAGGGAGGCTCCTTTCTTCTGGAAAGGCCCTGACTTTGGCTCCTCCCACTCCACCCTCCCCCACCCCACCGGCTGGGGGCAGGAGTCACATCCCACCTGCTTTGGTGCACCTCGCATCATGCCTGGCACAGCAGAAGGGCCAGGAAGCTCTGCTGAATCAACGAATATGCAGGTGGGGAGTTGCCTGGTGGCCTAGGGGTTAGGACTCAGCGCCTTCACGGCTGTGGCCCGGGTTCAAGCCCCAGTCTGGGAACTGAGATCCCATATCAAGCTGCTGCATGCAGCCACGGGGTCGAAGAAAAAAAAAAAGAGTACGCAGATGGATGGATGGGGGGTCGAGCAGGGAGGTGGGGGAGGGATGGCGGGTGGGTGCGGAGGTGGAAGGGTCTGGAGGTGAACAGGAGGACGGAGACGAGGGGGAGGAGTCAGAGGAGGTGAGCAGGGCCGGTGTGGGTGCGTGGGCAGCTGGGTTGGCTGCCTAAACGGTGTAGTGGGGGAACTGTGCTCCGTTGAGGCCCTTTGACCCCAGTCCCTGTGAATGAACTTTATTTGGAAACAGGGGCTTTGCAGATACGATGGTGCTGAGACGATTAGAGGTCGTTACAGTGGGTCCTGAACCAGCATGACTGGTGTCTCGAAAGGAGACGACGCCGGGGGGGACCCGTGTGGCTACAGAGCCGAGACCGGAGGGACGCAGCTGCCGGCCATGGATGCGTGGCCCCTGCAGAGGCCAGAGAGGCCAGGAGGGCTCTACAATCCTGGCACCACAGCCCTGATGGGGTGTGTGGGTGTGGGTGTGCTTTTTAGGGCCTCACCCACAGCATATGGAGGTTCCCAGGCCAGGGGTGGAATCAGAGCTGCGACTGCCGGCCTACGCCACTGCCACAGCCACAGCCACACCAGATCTGAGCCGCGTCTGCGACCTCCTCCACAGCTCACGGCAATGCTGGATCCTGAACCCACTGAGTGAGGCCAGGGATCAAACCCATGTCCTCATGGATGCTAGTTGGGTTTGAAACCCACTGAGCCAGGACGGGAACTCCAACGGCCTTGATTTGGAACTTCCAGCCCCAGACTAGTACGACAATACATTCAAGCTGCTTCAAGCCACTCAGTTTATGGCATTTTGTTACAGCAGCTCTAGGGGACTCACACCCTAGATGGGTGAGTTTGGGGTGGGTGGATGGGTGGGTGATAAAGAAGCGAGATGAATGTCCCATATATTGCACAGGACAAACAAAGAAATTATTCATTCTTTACCTAGAATTCAAATGTTACTGAGCATTAAACTGTAAGGCTGAATTCTAGAAACCTTATTTGGGGAGAGGGTTCCTGGGGGTTGTAAATGGACAGGTTTCCAGCCCCGGGAGACGTACTGAAGACCCGCTGCCTCCAACCCGTCCAGAACTAAGTCAAAGGGAAGGGAGGGGGCGGGGGGGGGGGGCAAGGGCCTGGGGCTTGGCCAGGAGGGCAGAGGGGTCTGGTCACGGGGGCCCAGGGCCAGCCAAGGAGCTGGAGTGTCTGGCCTGCAGAGGGACAGGGTCAGCTTTTTGCCACCTCCTCTCAGTGCCCCGGGCTGTGCAGAAGCGAGAAGGGAGCATGGCCCACCTGGGCCCCGTACCTGGGGGCCGGCTGACATCGGCCGAGAAGAGCCAGTCGGCTGCCTTCCTCGCATCCGGGCCCACCAGGTAGAACTTCCCGAAGTAGGACATGTCAAACACAGCGGCAGCCCCTCTGCAGGCCAGACACTCCTTCTTGATCTGAAAAGGCCCAGAGGTGGGGTGGGGGGGTGGGGGCTCTGGGACCCGCCTCCTCCCCACGTCCCTGCAGCCCTCGCTGTGCTCCCGCCTGAGCCCCTCCCCGCCCCAGCCAGGAAGCCCCTGGGGGTGGCCGTCCTTCTCAAGCACAGGAACACTCCCCAGGGCAGAGCAGAAGCTGCAAAAGCAGGGAAATCATACAAAATAGGTTCTTTGCCCACAAGGGAATTCAAAAATCAATAGCAGAAGGAAAAATCGGAAAATTCGCCAATAGGTGACATCAAACAACACGCTCCTAACTAACCAAAGGATTAAAGACCAGCAATCACCGAGGGAATTAGAAACTACTTCTTCATGAATGAGAAGGAAGACACAGCAAATGCAGAATGCTGACAGGGCAAAGCCAGTGGCCGGCTCCCGGTGACTTTACACCTGCAAAGGCTCTCAAGCCAGCAACCTAATGCTCCACTCCAAGGAAGCAGAGAAAGGAAAGCGAGTTAAACCCAATGCAGGCAGAAGGAAAGAAATAATAAGACGAGGAAGGAAAAAATGACATCTGAAAGAAATAAGAGGCTCGGAAATTGGTTTTTGGAAAAGATCAACAAACTTGGCAAATCATTAACTAGACCGACCAAGAAAAAACAGAGGCGACTCAAAGTACTAAAATCAGGAATGAGAGGGGGACACTGGCACCCAGATGATGCAAATAAAATGGACTGGAAGGAATTCTATGAGCAACAGCCCACTGACACATTAATGGAAATTTCTAGAAAGACACAAATTACGGAAGCCGCCTGAAGAGGAAATAGAAAGTCTCTATAGATCTAGACCACAAAAGAAACCTAATTAGTAATTTAAAATTCCCCGCAAAGAAAAGCCCAGGTCCAGATGGCTTCATGGGCGAAGTTTACCAAACATTCCGAGAAGAATTATTACTGATACTTCACAAACTCTTTCCATGAGGCCAGCATTGCACTCGATGCCAAAACCAAAAGACCTCATAGGATAACTACAGACCAATATCCTTCATGAATACAGATACAAAATACCATGGCAACAGAGTTCCCTTGGCAGCTCAGTGGGGTAAGAATCTGCCAGAGTGTCTGTGAGGATGCGGGTTTGATCCCTGGCCTCCCTCAGTGGGTTAAAGATCGGGCATTGCCTCGAGCTGCGGTGCAGGTCGCAGACTTGGCTTGGGTCTGGCATTGCTGTGGCTGTGATGTAGGTGGGCAGCTATAGCTCCAGTTCGACCCCAAGCCTGGGAACTTCCACATGCCGCAGGTGAAGCCCTGAAAAGCAACAAAGAACAAAGGCACAAAAGCTGCTGTAAGCAAGACAGACTGGTACTGACATAAGGACAGACACAGAGATCAATGGACTGGAACCCAGAATCCAGAGACGAATCCTCAGCTGACCTTTGTGGTCAAGCGATTTGCCACAAGGATGCCCAAGGCAGTTCATGGGAAAAGCGGAATCCTGAACAAATGATGCTGGGATGCTGAAGAGCCACCTGCCAAAGAGTGAAGCTGGACCCGTTTCGCACACCATGCACGAAGCTGCATCAAGCTGGATCAGAGGCCTAAGTACAAGGCCTAAAACCACACAATTCCGAGAAGAAATATAGGAGCGAGTCTTTGTGATCTGGGTTAGGAAATGCCTTCTTAATTATGACACCAAAACCACGTGAGACACGAGAAAAAAATACCTAAGTTGCACTTCATCAAAATTAAGAATTTCTGTGTTGCCAGCAATATTATTAAAAAGGTGAAAAGAGGAGTTCCTGTCGTGGCGCAGTGGTTAACGAATCCGACTAGGAACCATGAGGTTGCGGGTTCAATCCCCAGCTTCGCTCAGTGGGTTAAGGATCCGGCATTGCCGAGAGCTGTGGTGTAGGTTGCAGACGCGGCTCGGGTCCCGAGTTGCTGTGGCTCTGGCGTAGGACGGCGCTACAGCTCTGATTAGACCCCTAGCCTGGGAACCTCCATATGCCGTGGGAGCAGCCCAAGAATCGGCAAAAAGACAAAAAAAAAAGTGAAAAGACGACCCACAGCGTGGGAGAAAATATTTGCAAATCAAAAATCTAATGAGGCACTTGTATCCAGAATGAATGGCGAACTCTTCTACGTCAATAAAAAGATGGATAAGCCAATAAAAAATGAGCAAAGTATCTGAATAGCGGGTTCTCCAAAGAAGATATACGAATGGTCAAATAAGCACATGAGAAGGTGCTCAACCCGCAGTCCTCAGGGAAATGCAACTCCAGACTTCGAGGTACCACTCCACGCCCCGCTAGGATGGCCAGAACCCAAAGACAATTACGAGCGGTGGTAAGGACATGGGGAAGTTAGAACCCCAAACCCTGTGGGGCGCATGAAATGGTGCGGCCACTCTGGAAAACACTTGGCAGATGCTCCAAATGTTAAACCAGACCCAGCAATCCCACTCCGGGATATATGCCCCGAGAGGTGAAAAGCGGAAATGTGGGCCACAGCGGAGGCTCGGAGCCGGCGTGGCTGTGGCTGCGGTGTAGGCTGGCAGCTGCAGCTCTCATTCGACCCCGAGCCTGGGAAGGGCCACATGCTGCAGGTGCAACCATTAAAAAATAAAAGCCAAAAGAGATGAACGGCTAAAGAAAAAGTGTGGTTAAAAAGATATCAGAATAGTGTTCAGAATGAAAAGTCATGACATACGGATACATGCTAAGTCGCGGGCGGACCTTGAAAACAGGTAAAGGACAGAAGCTAGAGCCAAAAGAGCACCCCTGTAATGAGTCCGCTTTCAGGAGAAGTTCTGATGCGGCTGACCTGCGCAGACAGAAGGCAGATCGGGGGCTGCCGAGAGTTGGGGGTGGGGTGGAGAAGTGGGGAGTGACTACTGATGGGTGAAGGGTTTCTTCTGGGGGAGACAAACGTTCTAAAATCTGTGGCGATGCCTACACAACCCTGCGACTATATTCTAGAATATTGACTTGCACACTCTAAACGTACAGTGTGTGAATACATCTCAATAAAGCCAGGTGGGGTTTTTTTTGTCTTTTAGGGCCACACCCAAAGCATATGGGTTCCCAGGCTAGGGGTCGAATCAGAGCTGTAGCCACCAGCCTACACCACAGCCGTAGCAACACCAGATCTGAGCCGATTCTGCGACCTACACCACAGCTCACGGCAATGCCGGATCCTTAACCCACAGAGCAAGGCCAGGGATCGAACCTGCATCCTCATGGATCCTAGTCAGATTCGTTTCTGCTGAGCCACAATGGGAACTCCAAAGCTGTTTTTTTTTTTAAAGAAAAGAAGGCAATGGAGTTCCCAGGTGGTGCAGTGGGTTGAGGATTTGGTGTTGCCACGGCTGTGGTTCACCCAGTGGCCAAAAAAAAAAAAGAATGTAACATCTCTTGTTATTTTGCCCCATACGGTATGCCAATGCCCCAGCCTTCCCTTGCCTGGCACCCCATTTTTGCCCTAAACACCTCACCCCACCACTGAACAGATGTCCCAACCTCATTGTTGTTTATTTGGGCCACACCCTCAGCGTGGGAAAGTTCCCTGGCCAGGGAACCAACCCACGCCACAGCAGCCACCCAGGCCGCTGCAAAGACAACTCTGGGTCCTTAACCTGCTGAGCCACCAGGGAACTCCCCATTGTTCTTACTAAAAAAAAAAAGTATAGCAGACCAGCTACCACTTACGGAGCTGACACTACCTCCTCCCACCCCATGGTAGGTACACCGTGACCCCTGGAGCAGGTGGGACTACTGATACCCAGGTGCCCTCAGAGGCCCTGGGATGTCACATGATCTGCTCGGGGCTGCACAGGTGGGAACGAGCCGGGTCATCTCCCGGTGCCCCAGAGGCCACCGGGTGCATCGTTCCTACTTGGCATTCAGTGATGCTGTGTGGTAGGTGGGAGTGAGCGGATGGTGAGGTGTTTACACCAGGGCAATTGGCCAGCATGGTCACAGAGCAGGCTTCTTCCAGGGCAGTGGGCTGTTCCAAAGCACCCCGCTGGGTCTTCTAGGCTCCTGAGCCCAGGCACTGCCACTCTCCCCTATGCACCATCCCCTTATGAAGCCCCCTCCCCCGTCAGGCTGACACTGCTGCAGCTGCAGACCAAACAGCTTCCCAGGGCATCTACCCAGGCTGGGGAGGTTGCCAATGCTGAGAACAAGTGTGCATTTCATGCTTTGGGACCGTGGAGGTGCCTTTGCGGGGGTGGGACGCAGCCACAAAGCCAAGTTGGCATATTCCCTCCCGGCTCCCACGTCCTCTGGGGCCCGAACGTCCTGCAGGCCTGGGAAGCGGCGAGGCTGGAGGTGTCAGACGGAGCCCGTTCTCTCCCATTCCCTCCTCCGGAGGCAGCCCTGCGTCCCCCCGCCCAGCTCTCAGATGCACGTGCCACTTCTATTTCAGAAAGCCCCCCACCCCCAACGCCTTGCTGGAGCAAGTTTGCTTCCTTTCCTTCAAGACCAGGCGCAGGATTGGTGTAAAATGAAACTGTGGGCCTTGTTCAGGAAGGAGGAAGGGTTTCAAAGCAGCCAGGGCAGAGCATGAAGCCCCCCTACCCCTGCACTTCCGAACGAAGGTTGCCACGTGGCGGCGGGTGTCCCATGCCCGGGAGGCTGGCCTGGCTGCCTTCCCCAGGGGCACTGGGGACCCCCTCCTGGATGTTTCCCAGGCCTGCCCTCTCTGGGGACCCCCAGGCTGAGGGGCCCACCCCCCACACAGTTACTGAGGGAGACTTCATGTCCTCTCCAGCCGGTCTGTGCACGGGGTGGGGGGCTCTGCTGGGGTGTGACACTTTCCAAAGCAGCTGGGCTGCTAGGGGGTGGGGGGAGCTGGCATTGCCCTCTCTGCAAAAGTTCCCTGCGAGAACGTCCCTGCATGCCTGCTGCCGACTCGGGGGGAGGCCCAGCCCCTTAGACCTCGTCACCTCAACCCCAGAAAGAATGGGGAGCCAGGCCTGGGAGCAAGGGGTCTTGGGTCTCCAGGTGCCCTCTGACCCGCCTCGCCCGCCCACTCCTGGAGCCAGAGGGGCGGTGCGCAGGGCCCAGACCGTGGCCCTCTCGGCTCTGATCTCCTCTGCTGTCCCTGGGGGCCCATCCTGGACTTACCTGTCCCGCATCTGGGCTCTGTGTGCGGGAGCTGACGCTGGGGCTCACCACCCAGCGTCGCACCAGGCCTGGGGGCAGCTCAGAGAGGGGTACGCCTGGCCCGAGGCCGCACAGCCGGACCCAGGCCTGCCCGTCCCCCGCCCTCCCCCCGCCCCTGCCGAGGCCAGCCCTAAGGGGTGCCCCGGCTTCCCTGCCCCCAGGGCTGGGGCTCCTACCACGTCGTGGTGGGCCGGGAAGTCGAAAGTGTACTCGTCGGCCAGCAGCCGGCTGTAGGCGTGGTCCTGGTGTGCCCGCTTCCCGTAGGCCCCGTAGTAGTCGTAGGGGAGCACCTGCCAAGGACGTGGTTGTCACCCCCTCCCCGACACAGGCAGTGTGGCCTGGAGCCGGCGGCTTGGCAGAGATGAGGGTCCCCAGGACAGATCTGGTCCTGCCCCCGCCGAGCTGCCCCCTCTCGGGGCGAGCGTGTTGACGCTGGGATGGAGGAAGGGGTTCAGGTGTTCCACCCGCGTTGCCCCAGTGACCCCAGAGTCACCGTGGCGGTGCGGCGATGCAAGGGAAGCGGGTGTGCTCAGGGGGCCAGAGACGGGGCCGAGCGGGAGGCAGGGGCGGGTCGACTGGACCCCCCGGGGCCACCCCAGGGCCTCCAGATCAGTGCCAAGCAGGGGGATAAGGCCCAGGGACCAGCTTGTGGAGGAAGAGGGTGACAGGTTTGGGGTGCGGTGGCCCCAGCGATGGTTCCAGACACGATCCGGGCCCTGTCCTGCTCTGGGCCAAGCCCTGCTCAGAGGGCCGCTCACTTCCAGGGAGGGAGACCCTCTCTACAGATGAAGACTGGCCCAGAGAGATGGAGGCTGGCCTCGGCCACGGGAGAGTCCTGACAGCCTGGCCTGAAGCCAGCAGCCGCCCCTGAGGCCAGGTCCTCAGCCACCACTCACAGTGGCCTCTCCTGTGCTCTGGCAGCCACTCTCAGAAAGGCCCAGAACCCAACAGCCCCCTCCTAGCCCTGCTTCTGCCGACAGAGCCCCTCCTCCTCCCCCCTCCCCTCGCCTTCTTCCCTGACACCTGCCCTCACTCGGCTGGCTCACCTGGAAAGGTATGAGCAAGCCAGAAAATTCTCACCTCCCAGCAGGGCCAGCCCCGCCCAGCCCAGTCTTTCTTCACAGGTAGAGCTCTGTGTGGTTCTGAGCCAGGTCTCTCTCTGCTCCCCCCAAGCACCCCCCACCTCCTCCACCCCTGCTCAACCCTGGTGTCCAGGGAGGGAGGGGCCTTTCCTGGAGTCTCTGCAGAAAATCCTCGCCCTGGGCCCTCCAGGTGGCCCCCACTGGCCCTGAAGCCCCTGCAGGGACCACCCAGCCCGCGCGGCCTGGCCGGGGATGGGGGACTTGGAGGTGTTTCGTCACTCAGAGTCCTGGACTCCACTAGGATGGGGGCTGCAAGGCCTGCTCATCTTTTTTGTTTTTGTTTTTTTTAAGGGCTGCACCTTTGGCACATGCAATTTCCCAGGCTAGGGGTTGAGTCAGAGCTGCAGCTGCCAGCCTACGCCACAGCCACAGCCACAGCCACGCGGGATCTGACCTATACCGCAGCTCACGGCAACACCACATCCTTAACCCACTGAGCGAGGCCAGGGGTCGAACCCGCATCCTCATGGATACTAGTCAGGTTCTTCACCCACTGAGCCACAGCGGGAACTCCCAAAGCCTGCTCATCTTGGGACCAAGAATAAGTTCCTGATTCCTGCTCCCATCTCCTGCTTGCCCACGGATCCCGGGGGCGAGGGGCTTCCAGGGCAGAACAGGCCGGATGCAGCAGGCCCTGTGGAGAGCTGCCCGGGGCGGGGTCGGCCCAGACCCCTGCTCTCTGCTGACCCCAGAGGAGCTGAGGCTGAGGCCACCCTCGCTCTGGCTTCCCTCACCTAACAGGCAGTGGGACTCGCCTTGGGACACGGTTGCTATGACGACGGGAGATGGGTTGCATTGGAAGGGGATGGGTGAAACAGAGCAACGGGAACGGGATTTTAATTTGGACAAATCTGGCTCCAATACCATCCCCCGACTGGACTTAAAGCGTCACATCGCCTGCTGCACAGACCCCGGCCGAGGTCTCACGAGCAGAATGGTTTTGAGGACCCGGGCCCCTGGGAGGCACTGGGTGGAGGAGGGGCACCCCCCAGGAGGGCACCCAGAGGCCAGGATGCTGTGAGACACCAGCTTACAAACTAAGGCATGGAACGCATCATTTCGTGCTAAATCCTCCCACCAACATTAACAGTTGCAGTTGCCAAAAATACATGAACAAAATTATGAGACGATGCTCTCATTTCTCCTGTAAAGCGGGGGAGTCTAGCGCGCTGCCTCCTGGCTCTGGAACACCAGCTCTCCCGGGCCCCTGGTCCCTTTGGGCCACGGAAGGCCCGGCCGCCCTGGGTGGGGAGTGATGCCCACGGGGCCATGTGCAGAGGCAGGGCCCTGCGCCCACGGGGAGACCCGGCAGATCGACGGGGGCTCGGCTTCTCCGAAAGCAGGATGACTCACCTGGCCCTCGATCCATCAGGCTGGCCGAGTGCCAGTGGCTGCAAGACATGCAGCCACCTTGGGTGGGGAGGACGTGGAGGTGGGCCGGAGGCAGGGTGAGGGCAGGGCGGGGACAGTCGTGTGGCCGCTGGGTGCTGGGGGCTTACTCACCGGAGCTGGGCCTTGGGGACTGAACCAGCCTGGCCGTTCCCAGCCGTGCCGCTCCTGGAACACACAGCCTCGGGCCAGGAGCTCCTGGATGGGGGCAAAGGATGGGGGATATTGAACAAGCACACCCAGGCCTGGCCCGACCCCCAGAGCAGGGCAGGGAGTGGCCAAACCTGCCACCTCACCCCGCAAGGGGCAGAGGGCAAAGAAGTCCTGATACTTGGAACCTGGCACAGGCTCTGACTCCGGCTCTGGAACTCCCCTGGTGCCCCCACGCCCCCTGAGAGTCTGCAGTTACTTTCTCTGATGAACTGAACTGCATCCCACATTTCCATGGTGAAGCCCTAACCCCAGTATGACACATTTGGAGAGAGGGCCCCCGAGGAGGGAGGCAGGGTGAAATGAGGTCCTACAGCTGGGGCCTGAACCCTCCTACGGAAGAGGCGCCAGGGCTCCGCCTCCATCAGGAGCAGACACCGCAGGAAGGCGGCCGTCAGAGAGCCAGGACGCCAGCCCTTGCCAGGAAGCGGTCAGGTTGACCCTGACCTCCCAGCCTCCCGAGAGAAATTTCAGCCTCCCCGTATCTGTTGTGGCAGCCCAAGCTGACAGCGCACCCTGTGACTCTGTGCTGCCACAGCCAGACACACACCCAGGGCAAGTGAAGCCAGCGCTGGAAACAAGCCCGTGATCACGCGAGTTCCCAACAGCCAGGAGTGGGCAGAGTGCAGATGCCCCTCCACTGACCATCGGTCACCAGTGTGGTCCATCCAGACGCGACATTATCCAGCTTAAGAAGGAAGGGCAACCTTTCACCTGCTACATCATAGATGAACCTCCGAAACAGCATATGCCCGGGAGAAGCAGCCCATCCCTAAAGGCCTCACAAAAGGCCTCATATTCCATTAATAAGAAATGATCAGAAGGGGCAAATCCGAAGAGATGGCAAGTCGAGTCGAGGTTTTTCCAGGCTGGGGGGAGGGGCAAATGGGCACATAATGGGCACAAGGCTTCCTCCCGGGGTGACGAAATTGCCCTGGAACTGGATACTGGCGATGGCTGCACCGCAGTGCGGACGCATCTGATGCCCCCGAACTAGACACGTTAGAATGATTAAAATGGCAACTTTCATGTTATGCGCACCTTACGACAATCAAAAATTACAGCAGACACAATGAAGTAGTAGTGGTAGACTTCCTTGAATATAAATTTGGCTTGCAGGGGAAAAACACGAAAAAAGAATCTCCACTCTGATTTGAAGGAGCCTGTAGCTGGGGATAAAGCCATCCGGCTGGCGAGGGGACCAGAGCCTAGATGGGGGCCCCGGGAGCTGCGTCTGGCAGGGCGCTCAAGCGCCAGGACCAGTGGGGGCCCGAGGCCCAGAGGGTCTGCGTCTCCCCCTCCCCGGGGACCGCTGACCCGGAGGGAGGGGGGCCTGAGGTCACAGGCCAACTGGTGACACCCAGATGTGTCCTCGGCAGAGTCCCCTTTCCCAGGGGGCAAAGTAAGGGGCCAGGCTCCTCTACAGAACGCGACCCGTGGCAGCGGCTGGGAATGTGTCACCAGGAGGGAGCTGACGAGGAAGAGGTGGAGGCGTGGACGCATGCAGAGTCCCCCTCGGGGCTGGTGCTGCGCCCGCCGCGTCCCCTCCAGGCAGAGCTGTGCACAGATGAGGAGGTGGGTGTCCGAGCCCCCTCCTTTCTGGCGACAGTCCCTGCTGAGCTTTGGGGCGGTGGGGGGGTTAATGCCCCAGGGCAGGCTGGGGGGAACCCGAGGCCACGTGTGGCTAAGCTTTCCCGCTGGCCAGAGAGCGGGGCAGCCCAGGATCCACGATGCCTTTGTCCTGGGGAGGGGTGGCCCTCTGGGGTCCAACTCGGGGTCCTGGGAGAAGGAGGAGCCTTCGGTTTAAATGCTACCTGCTCACCGATTCTGTGCTCCCGCCTTGCACTGCATCCATCCAGTCAACAAACATTCCCTGGGCACCTATCAGGAGTCAGGCTCTGTGCTCAGACTGGGGCACAGCTCCTGCTGGCAGGAGAGCCAAGCGTGCAGCACAGGATGGGGGAGGCAGGAGGGCTGGAGATGGAATGGGGGTTTAGGGAAGGAAATGCGAGCCCAGGGAAGCTGCTGGGGTTGTCGGGGAGCCAGGGAGAGTGCACAGGGGCAGGCCCCAGGGAAGGGCAGCTGACAATGGGTTTCATGGTGTAAGTAGGAGCTCGCCAGGAAAGACAGGTGTTCTGGGCAGGCTGCAGAAGCAGAAGCACGTCTCCTCAGCACGCTGCTGTCTGGCTGCACCCTTCTGAGGGGCAACTGCATGCACCTGCCCCGGGGACCCCTGCTCACCCTCCCCACTGTCCTCCGAGCCCACTCCGTCGGTAAGTGCCGAGAATGAACAAGCCATGTCCTCCCCTCCCCTGCCCTGCAGCAGGGGTGCCACGTGCGCTCTGTCACCCACAGCCTGGGCCCCTGAGAGCACCCGCCCGCCGGCACAGGGCTCGTGGGGGGCGTGTACCTCGTGCAGGGGGTCCCTCCTCATGTTGCGCCCGGCCAGGGGCTCATCGTGGGGGAAGACGATGGAGTAGTTCTTGGCGTACGACTCGTGGCTGCGCTCGCGGATCCAGCGGCTGTGGTCCGTGAGCGAGTGATGGAAGCGCCTGTCGTGGATGGAGGGGCCGGTCACCGTCTCAGGGAGGGACCCTGGGCAACCAGTCCGTAGTCCCTCCACTGGGGTTCTCCCTGGTTTGGATCTCCAGGGGGCGCCTGGCTCTCTGTTCTCCCACTGAGGGGCCTGGGGAGCCCCCAAACCTTGGGGAATTCGCAGCCCCCACAGCCGTCAGGCACAGAGAGTGGGCACAGAGGGCACAGGGCTCCAGGCCGTGCTTCTCATCCCCGACCTGGGCCCTGGGCCCTGCGCGGTGAAGCCCGGAGGAGGTCCCCGGAAGCCCAGGTGGCCTGGTGAAAGTTAACGGGAGGGATCTCCAGAGTTTAGGGTCAGCAGACCTGACAGAGAGCCCCTCTCCCCCTCAGTGGAGGCGAGGAGTCAAAGTCATGGCCTGTGAGGTCAGACCCCTCCAGAGCAGTGCAGGTTCAGGAGACATAACAGCTTGTCTGGGGGCCCCGCTCCCGGGATGGTGTGATCGAGTTCCCTGCAGGCTTGTCCCCTTGCAGCTGGGGGGACACCCTGGTGATGTTTGACTCCCGCCAGCAGCCCCCACGTTATCTCTTGTGGAGCTGAGAGGCCCCGCCCCCATGGCTGTGCCCCTCCCCCAGCCTTCGCATGGCAGAACGGCCAGAGCTGCAAAACCGCCTTTCCACATGGTCACCTGGTCTCCTTGGACCGGCCCTGGCTGCCTGAGCCAGCTTGGGCACAACCACGGGGCTGCGGTTACATGCCAGGCCCTGCAGCCTCCTCCCAGGCACAGCCCAGCTCTCAGACGCCCAGCCCGTCACCGCCCTTCGTCAGGCCCCCACCTCGCTCCCCACCTGCTGGCACCTCACGTGGCCTCCAGGGCCACCTGCTCACCAGCTGTGTCCCATGGGTATTTCTGTCCCCAGGGGCCCTGTCTGAGCCTCGTCGGGGCTCATGGACCCTTGGTTTGCACATAGTTCTAGCCGGCGTGATCTGAGCCGGGCAGGGCAGTGGGGCTGCAGGTGTGAGAATTATTATTACAGACGTTGTTGGTAGTAACTCATTTAAGGAGCTCTTTTCCACGCAGGCCCAGGGCCGAGTGCCAGCTGCAAGAACCCTTCTGTCAATCCTCAGAGCAGCCCCACGTGTCGGGTCCATGATTTGGTTCGTTCCACATGACCAGAGACCTGCCTGCACCCAGGCCTGGCTACGCCGAGCCAGGAGCTGCCAGAACTACTGAACCCGGGCCTGGCTATGCTGGGCCAGGAGCTGCCAGAACACACCGCAGGAGCCGGGCCAGGGGTCTGGGGATGGGTCCCAGGAGCAGGCTGAGAGGGGTGGTAAGTTTGGAGACACACGGCAGGCTTGGGAGGGGCCGAGCCAGGCCAGGAGGGGGCCAGGAGGCTGGCCCCCGCTGTCCTGTCCATGGTCAGACATCCCCAGGCACCAGGAGGGGTGTGGCTCCGGGGATGGGACGAGGCTGCCCTCCCAGCCACTCTGAGAAGGGGGCTCTGGGGGGGCAGCACCCAGCTCAGTAGAAGCAGGAGCAGAGAGCAGCAGGGGAGGACCACCGCCGGTGGCCCCCTCAGATGGGGTGGCCCCTTCCAACCTGCACACGAGCGGGCAGAGGGGCCCGCAGCCAGGGGCCGGGGCCGGGGCCAGCATCCAGCCACCCTCCTGACATAATAAGGAGCGACTCCGCCTTCCTGGTTGCCCCCACCCCCAAGGACTTTCCCTAAAAGAGACGGCGCACGCGCAAGCGCCGCCTATGCCAGGCCCTGGGGGAGGCAGCCCTACCCCGAGGCTCAGACCCACTCGGCCGAGAGGAGGGTCACTGCTCCCATTTCACAGGCGGGGAAAACGAGGTCGGAGAGGAGGAGGAACAGGCTGGAGCCACATGGCTAATAGGCATCTCCGCTGGGATGCGGAGAACCCCTCCGGGTCTCCGAAGGGGGTGCTACCACGGGCACCCACGAGACAGCTGCCATGGCCTGGAGGCCACCTGATGCCAGGTCAGCCCCAGGAGCCTCCCACGCAGCCCGGGGTCCAGACATGCCTTGGACGCGGCCCTGGGCCCTGAGGACCCGGCACATCCCTCCCCGGGCCTGCCCTTGTCGTGTAAGACGAGGGGTGACCCTGGTCAGAGTTCCGCTCTGACCTTCCCAGTGTGCACGCAGGCGACCAGCGCTGCCTGCTTCGGGGGTGCTCGGCGCCCTCACTTCCTGGCTTTGCCTCTCGCGGGGCCTGTGTCTCATCTGCATCCCCCGCGCAGGGCCAGGGAAGCAGAACATCTCATTAGCTGAGAGGCCCGGTGCCAGCGGCTGGTCCAGGATGATGGTGGGGAGAGGGAGGGGGCCGCTGGGTGGATGTGGACGCCCCGTCAGTGACCGCTCGGGCCTGGAGGCCAGCAGCCGGTCATCTCTTGGGGTGCACTACCCAGGCCAGGGGGGTGGGCTGACGAGATCGCAGCCCCCGCCCCCACCCACTGGGCCCCAGCCCTCAGGGGCCCCCTCCCCAGACCCCCTGCCTTTCAACCTGTGAACCTAGGCCGGCTGGGCCGTGGCAGAGGCGGGAGCTCTGCCTTCCACCCACAGCCCAGCCACCGGACCCTCCCACTGGAGTGTCAGCTGGTGAGATGGGGGCTCAGACCCCCTGGGAGAGTGGCCCGCAGCCTGACTGCTAAGGCCGGAGGCCAAGTGGGCGACCCTGTCCATCCCGTTCTGGAGCGGGAGCCGAGGGAGGCCAGGGACACAGAGAGCCCTGCAAGGCTGGCAGCCAGCTCCCTGCCCCCCACCTGGCGCACTGGGTGACTTTGGGCCAGTCGCCTCCCGCATGGGCGCCTCCCGCATGCTGTTTGTACAGAAGGGGATTGGACCAGCCCATCCCTGAGGCCCCGAGCAGCTTTTATCATTTCTGGAACATTCCCCTCTTGGGAGAGCACGTGGGCACAGCCCCAAACAGGCTCTGAAGCGGAGCCAGAACAAACCACGCTGTGCTGGGTGCCATGGAGGGGGTGGCAGTGGGGAGTGGGTCTCAGTGTCTGTCTGTCTGTCTCTGTGGGGGCCAGACACCCCCTCCTGTGGATGTAACGGCCTCAGGTCAGGAAGGGACGAGGTTAGCAGAGAAGCGGGGCGCACTGAGCAGAACCAGCACTGCCCCCCACCCCACCCTGCCCAGCAGCTGGGGTCTCACAGGGAGACTGCCTGCCTCGGGGGCGGGGAGGGCGTCACAGCAGAGCCAGCTGAACACCCACAGAGGCCCCTCCGAGCTGCCACCCTGACCGCCACCTGCAGTGCTGGGGCCACAGAACTGCGCCAGGGACCAGACCCCAGCTCCGCCAATTCCCGCTGAGCAGACCCTGCCGGAGGGCGCCTGTATCACTGGCCCAACACACAGAGGGCGGTGGGCAACCAGAACACCTCCCAGCTCTGATATCAGCACCCCCTGCCCCCCAAGCCTCAGCTCGGGTTTGTTTAGTGGTTCCGTGCACAGACCTGATTCTGAGAAGTGATTTACCTCCACGGACGGACGTGCTCCCTGCTGCCGGTGACATTCACAGCACACACCCCCCGCCCCGGGGTAAAGGGACAAAGGCTGCTCGGCCAGGGTCGGATTCACTCCAGCTCCTGGTGAGTGAAGGATGCTGCCTGCCCCCCGACTCGCACATGATCCCAGCTCGGCCCCACCCCCTGGGCGGCCTTGCGGTCCCTCCCGCTCCCTGCCCTCAGTGTCCCCATCCGCAAAGTGGGATCATGAGGTTCTGCTGCTGATCCCAGAGCGGTCAGGAGGATCCGGCAGGACCATGGGACAGGAGATCCTGGACACCGTAAGGCTGTGGATCCATCAAACCCAGAGCCCCCCCCCCCAAGAACCACCCACCCCCACCGGCAGCCTTTCTCCCTGTCCTTCCTTACTGCCGCCTCTTCCAAGAAGCCCTCTGGCTTTCAGGGAAGGCACTTTCCAAAGAGCCCTCCTCATTGACCCCGCCTGCCCCATCCTAGGGCAGCCCCCCGGCCCCGGGCCCAGCACACACTCGCCTGATGTCGTAGCCGTGCATGTCCTTCTCTGGGCGCCCGTGGACGATCCAGTGGGCCAGCTCCTGCCCACAGCCACCGCCCAGCATCATGCCTGGCAGGAGCGGAGCCACAGGTCTGCGAACCACCCCCCAGGGCCCCGCACCCCAGTTCCAGCCCTTCCCAACCCCAGGGGCAGCATCAGCCCCTCGGCCCTGCGTGTCATGCTGGGGTCCACGTGCCTCTCACGCCGGGACCTCACCCCCTCTTGCAGGCCTGGACCGTCTCCACCCCTGTCAGGGGCCCTGGTGCCCCTAGACCCAGCCTCCCACCCCAGGGGAGAGGCCAACCCGCCTTCCCTCAGGGGGATGTTGGGGGCCGGGGGGGGGAGGTGAGGCTGCCCACTCACCTGCGCTGTTGAACCCACAGCCCAGGAAGAACCCGCGGAGCTCGGGCGCCTCCCCCATCAGGGGTTTGTGGTCCGGTGTGAATGACTCTGAAAGGGAGAGAGAGCCCTCAAGCTCCTTTCCAGCCACAGGCTCCTGGGTGGGGTCTCCCAAGAGGGCAGTCACGGAGGCCAGGGTGGGCAAGGGCCTCCTTCCTCCAGACCCTCGCCCTCCTCAAGACCCAGCTCCATGCCGCTTCCTCCAGGGAGCCTCCCTGATTGCTCCTGCCATGTTCCCCAGCTCTTCTGCCCCTACTGCCAGAACTTTCGACCTGAACTGGGTTCTGCCTGGCGGGGCCCAGCTGTGTCTTGTGATCTTGGCCATTCTCTTGCTGGTGAGCCCCCATCACCATCTTCCGGCTGTGTCCCTGCCGGGCACTCTTGCCCTCTAGGGCTGGGCTGGCCCAGCAAACCGTAGGCGCTTGATGCATGTTCGCCAGTGCATGAAGGATTGTTCAATTCTTTGGGAGAGGGGACCAAGCCTTCCGCTCCCATCTGCGGCCAGCCTGCCCCAGGCCGAGGCCAGGATGGGGAGGGAGAGGGCCCCTCGGGCACAGTTATGAAGAGCTGGCCTTTGTAGCCATGGTCGCGGTTCAAACCCGGCTTGACCCCGGCCCAGCTGCGTGACCTGGGCTCAGAGGAGCCTTAGTTTTGCATTTGTCAAGTCGGGAGCCTGGGACTCACCACGCAGGGCTCTGAGTGTCTCCGTGTACAAACTGTGCGCAGCCCACCTGTGTGAGGCCAGCCCTCGGCCGGGGAGGTGGCTCCGAACCAGACCAGTGCCACCCTGGGGGGGGGCCGACGGGAGGGTGGGGGCCTCAGACACATGTGTCAATAAGCAAAAAACAGGTGTCCGGGAAGAAAGCACAATGGACTAAGGGCTCTGGCGGGACGGGAGGGTGGCCGCTCCTGGCCGCCACCCTGGCGCCATCAGTCCCCCGGGTCACAGATGAGGTGGCCGCGCTGCACGGGGTCTCAGTCGTCCCAGCTGGGTCCTTAGCCTTGTGCACGCAGGTCACAAGCGCAGACGGGCTGACCCCAGGCTCTGCTCTTGTGTCTCTGAGCTGGGGGAGGCCGCCAGCCCCGAGGACCCTGGAAGTTCCTAAGAGCTCGGCTTCCCCTGACCCCCCAGGGCAGAGAGGCTGCAGGGGAGGGTGGGGAGGGGTGGGAGAGGAGGGCAGGGCCCAGGGGCAGGGCCTCAAGGCCCCAGGAGGGGAGGGAGCCCCCTGAGAAAGTGGCAGGAGCTTCCCTGGAGGGGAGGGAGTTCGCTCTGCGAGGGGCTGGGGGAGGCCAAGAGGGCCGGGATGGGGTGAGAGGCTGTGGCGGCGGTGGCTTGGGGGAGGTGAGAGCCAGCGGAAAGCAGGGGAGGCTGTGGTTTTGTTCGGGGATGGCCCAGTGAGCCCTTGGGGCTTGGGGCGAGATGGACTTGTTTCCAGGAAGTTCTGAACAGGCCCCCCACCCCAGGAATTTGAGGAGCGCGCTGGCAGGAGTGGGGTTTGGGGGGCGAGGGTGGTTGGATTTTTTAACAAATGACTCAAGAGGATGCAGCACCCAAGGGGGGGCCCCACCTGGGCTTTGACTGACCGACCTCGGAACCAGAGGTCCGCCTACCCCCAGCTTCCCTGGAGTCAAGGGGGCCCGGGACTTCCCTGTCCTGTCCTGGAGGCCGAGGGCCATTGACCGGCTTGTCCTCCCTGGTGAGAAGTCCTGATGTCCCCACGAAACGTCCCTTACAGCCAGGAAACCAGACCCAAGCTGCCCCAGTGGGGCGTTATGGGGGCCATGACCCTCAGTCTAATTAAGATGAGTTTGCTCCCGGGTTATTGGCACTCCTGGGATTTCTGCAGGCCTGGGTTTCTCACTGTCAGTCCCACGCCAGCCCTGGGAAGCTGCTGGGGCCTCTAGTCATCGGCCCAACCCCACATCCTGGCCCCCCAAGTCCCCTGTGGCTGTCGGGGAGCTCCATCTGCTTCCCCCAGGAAAGCTCCCTTCTCACCAAAGGCTCCTTCACGAACCGAACAGATGAAAGCAGCAGGGGCTGGCAGCTGTGTAGACACCAAGCGCACCGGGAAGGAGGGGGCTGGACACCCCAGCAGGCCGCAGGCTGGGTGTCGGGGCCTCCCCTCCCCTGGCCTGGCCTGCCCCTCACCCCGCCTCGGACAGTGGGAGAGGCTTTGCCCGCATGGGTTCCCACCGCATGAGCTCTGCCCGGCCCCCAACAGGCGCCCTGCTCCTCGCAGGCCAGGCACAGGGCAGGTGCTTGGCATTCGGGAGCTGAGTGGACGTGGTGTGAGCTCCTTCACACCAAAGCCCCCTTATGCTGCCCCTGGGCTTGCAGTCTTATTCTGGAATCTTCTTCGTCTGCACACAGCCCTTGAGACCCAGCTCAGACTGCTGGCTCCTCACTGCCCACCAGGATCCCTTAGTGCCCTGGGCAAAGCCCACGATGGCTCTGTCCCAGGGTGGATTCTTGGAGCAGTCACCTCTCCCTGAGCTGTGAGCAACTTGCATGAGGACGGAGTCTAGCCTGGCCAGCGGGCCTCGCGAGAATAAACTAGAGGCCTTAGCAGATGCTTCAGCTCTGGGGTCCGAGCCTGCCCCCACTGGTGCTCCAACCACCTGAGCACTGGCCTGCGGGGCAGGGGCATGGGCAGGGGCAGTGCCTGGATCCCCAACGCTGGGCCCTCCAGCCGGGCCGCTTTGTTCATGGCCTTCCGCTCCAGCCTCCTTCAGCTCTGCTTGCCCGGGGTGGGGGGGTGGGGGGCGGCTTGGGCCTGTCCACACTGTGTGGGTGTGAGACCCTGTCGGCCTGGCTGCCGAGGCCGGAGAGCAGAGGGGGGAGGCCCATCCGGAACTGGGGTCGGAAGCCCTGTGAGCATGGCCCCAGGATGGGGCTTGGCCTCCTCTCCTCGCTCAGCCTCAGAGGGACCTGGCGGGGGGGCGGGGGGCTCATCCCATCCTACGGACAGCCACACCAAGTGCCAGGGACAATAACGGGGGACTGAGGCCGGGCAGGGACATCAGGAGGGGCTCACACTGGGGTGGGGGGAGAGGCCTGGCCGGTGCCCGTGGGCAAAGCTCTGCCCAAGTGGAGCTCAGGCCCTTGGCCTGCTGGGAGGAGGAAGGGCTGCCCCGAAGGCCCCGGGGCGGAGGGACAGCTGTCCAGGGGCAGGCTCGCCTCCCCCCCTCACCTGGGCCGCAGACTGTGGACTTAATCCCTGTCTTCTCCAGCACCGGGACCCGGTGGATGGCGCCTTCGATGTGCTGGCCGAACACGTCCCAGTCCAGGTCGAAGAGGCCAAAGGCAAACTTGTCTGACACCTGGGGAGGCGGGCGGGGACCTGCCCTGTGACAGCCGCCCCGCGGGAGTGGCCACCCCTGTCTGGCCAGCCTCCGAGGTTAGGTGGGGGACAGGGCTGGGCTGGTCTCCCCTCCCTACCCTGGGGGGGGGCAGTCTGCTCCCCATTCCCTCCCGGACACAAGCCCACCTGCTCTTCCCTTGATTTTTGCAAAGGCCCCTCTTGGGTCGCCCTGCTTGCCACCCTCCTTCAACCCATTCCCCTAGGTCAGCTCATGCCCTTGCTTGTTCTCCAGCCTCAGTGACCCTCCACGGCCCGCAGAATCCTACACGCGCTGGCCCGGCCCGCGTGCACCACTGGCCCAAGGCCACACGAATCTTCCTTCAGTTCCTCGGGAAGGGCAAGCCGGAGGGGACCGCGGGCCTTCACCTCCACCCGGGGCAGCTCCTCCGACGCCCTCCATCTGCAGGCCTGTGCTCAGATGTCCCCTCCTCCGGGAGCCCTGCCTGACCACAGTCGGAGGACATCCTTCCACTCGGGTCTCGCGAGGCTTATCTTTAACCTGCTGACTTCACTCGATCAGGTGGTGAGTTAACTTCACACTCAGATCATCCTCCAAAATTGCGTTACTTCCTTGCTTATTTATTCCGTGTCTCCCCACCAGAATATAGGCCTCTGGGGAGAGGGACTTTTCTCTTGGTGTCCTTCTTTCTCCCTAAAGTAAAAGAATGTCTGGCCCCAAATAGTCGTTTTATCATCCGAGTGGTAGACCAGACACATGATTACGGAAGCTGGGGTGGCCAGCTCGAGGAGCCTGGGGGGGCTGCTGGGGCTGCTGGGCCTGTCTCAACCCCAGGAGCTGCCAGGAGAGCAGCCCGGGCCTGGGGGAGACACAGCTGCAGCCGCGGGGGATGGGGCGGGCATGGGACTGTTTACTGCTGGACAGAGGGCTTCGGTGTTTGCACAATCTCCCAGTCGGTATTTCACATTCTGCAGCCTCTAACCATTGAGGTTTTGTCACAAGCCCTGCACCAGCCCGGGGCCTGGATCTGCCCATGTGCCCAGGTCTTCAGACATCAGAGAAAAATGGGTTTGGCCTTGTAGGGGGGAGCCGCCACTTCCCAGGTGAGCATCTGGGAAGACGGCTTCTCCTCGCTGAGCCCCAGGCCCTCTCCCGAGCCCTCGTCTCTCACCTCCTCCCAGAAGACAGGGTTGGCCTCATAGCCGCCCACAGACAGGGCGTCCCCTTGCAGGCGCAGGTAGATGGAGGCGTCGTGGTCGCGGACATTGGGCATGTTCTAGAAGGCGGAGCAGAGAGGCCTCGGGGTCAGCTGGGAGGGCGAGGCGGTGGGCCCAGCACCTCCACACGGGGTCACGGGCCCATGCTGGGCCCATAGCACCCCCTCCTCATTGCAGGACCCCGAGGATAGCGTGGACCTGGGCCTCGCCCTACGCAGTGGACAAACCACCCCATTCAATGCCCCCCCCCCCAAATAGCCGCAAAGATGGGGAAGGGAGAGAAAAACAAGGTACACCCCACGGAGCTAAGAGAATAGGGGAGTCGACAGCAGCTCGCAACCAGCCCTGGGGGGGGAGAGTGGGGGAGGGGAGTGGTGGGCGGGGGAGGGGTAGCACCTTGGCTCAGAGGCGGAAGAGCCAGGCCAGTTTACCACCTCGGCTCCCTCCAACCTGTAGAGGCCAAGTCTGGGGCAACCCCAGGTCCCTCTGCAGGGGGCATGGGTGGGGTGTGCCAAGTGCATATGTGTGTGCGCTCATGCTTGTGCGTGAGTGTACAGGTGTGTGAGTAAGTGTGAGGGAGCCTTTGCAGGTATGTGAACAGGAAGACAGACTCAGGTTTCTTCCAGGCAGATGGACCCAGAGCCCCTCTGTCCCTGCCCCTGGAGCCCTGAGGTCTGTCTCTGGAGAAATGGGTCCCCAGAGGCTGCAGGCTTGGGGGAGGGGAGCAGAGGGCTGCTATCCCCCTCCCCGCTTGACAGCAGATCCCAGGTTCTTCTGTGGAGACACTGGGTGGCCTGGGGACAACTCCAGACACTGATGCTGAGGTCCCTCACCCACTGAAGAGAAGGGCTTGCCCCTCAACCCCCTGCAAGAGGCTCCCCTGTACTCCCTGGTCAGCCTGTGGAAATGCCCTCTTCCAAGCAAAACGGCGATGAGGTCCGCAGAGATCTGAGAGGTGTGGTCCCTGAGACAAGGCGCTATGGAAAAGGAACAGTCCCAGATCTAGAAGGAGGTTTACGTGAGATACGACCATCGAGGTGAGAAACCCCACAGGGGGTTGGATGAGGCCAAGAACATCTTCCAGATGTTAGGCTAAAATGGATAAAGGCATGGAAATCAGGAAAGGGGAAAAAAAAATAGTAAATTAAAAAGTCAATCCTGAAGGTCTGACAGCCTCTTTACAGGGATTCCAGGAAGAGAAAACGGAGTAGAAGAGAAGTCAAAGCAAAAATCCAAGAGGATTTTTTCAGATTGAAAAATCGGAATCTCAGTCTTGGGCCCACCAAGTCCTGCGACTGGACCAGGCCCACGCTGTGGTCAAGTCAGGGTGGGACATCAGAGCATCAGGCGAACAGGTGGGTCCTCAATAAAGGAGCAGCATCCCTGGAGGCTGGACCACCTGGAGCAAGGTCCTCTACCTTCTGACAGACAATGATTTTAGGCAGAGTTCTTGACCCAGTCGATCCATCCGTCAAGGGTCAGAAAAGAATAAAGACTTTTTTTCAGACATTCCTGGGCACAAAACATTTCCCTCCCATGTACCCTTCTCAGTAAGTGTCCAGAGACGGTGCCATGGATCCAGAGAGAGCAGATCCCAACAGAAGGGGGTGAGGAAGGTCCCGGGGAGAGGCAAGCAGAGGCTGCGGAAAAGGTCAGAGGCAGCAGCAGGAGTCCTCCAGGGAGGGAATGGGAGTCACAGACTTTATGCGGTTTCTCTGCTGTGTACGAGAATGCAGAAGGTAGTATCCGTAGCTGTTTGACAGATCTATTGGGATGTTCGGGGGGGGGGGGGGAAGTTGTGACAGCTGTGAACACAGATGCAAGTATCCTTAACAAAATATTAGGAAACTGAATCTAGCAACATGTAAAAAGGATTATATAGCATGATCAAATGGGATTTATTTCAGGAATGCAAGGTTGGTTTGACACCGGAAACTCAATCTATGTAACGTACACTCATACCGATAAAGGATGGAAGTCGCTATTTCAATAATGCATAAAAAGCATTTGAGATTGGAGGTTGGGACTCATCGATGCAAGCTATTATATATAGAATGGGTAAACAACAAACTCCTTTTGTATAGAACAGGGAATTATATTCAGTATCCCATAACCAACCATAACGGAGGCGTTCCCACTGTGGCACAGAGGAAACGAATCCTACTGGTGTCCATGAGGATGTGGGTTCAATCCCTGGCCTCTCTCAGTTGGACAGGGATCTGGCGTTGTTGTGAGCTGTGGTGCAGATCCCAGATGGAGGCTATAGCTCTGATGCAACCCCTAGCCTGGGAACTTCCATATGACTCGGGTGTGGGCCTAAAAAGAAAAAAAAAATAAAATAAAAGAGTAGAAAACCATCATGGAAATGGAAAAAAAGCATTTGATAGAATGCTTTCGTGACAAAGCATCTTTCCTGATAAAAAACACTCAATACCTTGGAATATAAGGGAACTTTTTATAAAAGAGAGCTGATAAGAAATCGCAGCAAATACACACTTATTTTCAGGTTTTCCGCTAAGACCAGACCAAGAGAAAGATGTCCACTGTGGCCACTTTCATTCAACAGTGTACTGGGGGCCTTGGCCAGAGCACCAATCAGGCGGGAGGACGTAAGAAAAAGCATCCAGGGAGTTCCCATCGTGGCGCAGTGGTTAATGAATCCGACTAGGAACCATGAGGTTGCGGGTTCGGTCCCTGGCCTTGCTCAGTGGGTTAACGATCTGGCGTTGCCGTGAGCTGTGGTGTAGGTCACAGACGCGGCTCGGATCCTGCGTTGCTGTGGCTCTGGCGTAGGCCGGTGGCTACAGCTCCGATTCGACCCCTAGCCTGGGAACCTCCATATGCCACGGGCGCGGCCCAAAGAAATAGCAACAACAACAACAACAACAACAACAAAAAGACAAAAAAAAAAAAGAAAAAGCATTCAGAAGAGAAAAGAAGTAGTAAAACCATCTCTCCTCGCAGATGACGTGATCTTACATATAGAAGATGCTACGGAACCCACGAAAAACTATTACAACTTATAAAATAGTTCAACAAGGTTGCAGGACACAAGGTCAATATACAACCAACAAAAACCATGGTATTTCTGGACCCTAGCAGTGAACAATTGAAAATGAAAGTAGACAAATAATTCCATTTATGATAGCATCAGAAATAATGCAATGCTTTCAAATACATTTAACAAAAAAAGGGAAAACTTACGCTCTAAAAATTAGAAAATGTTTTTGAAAGAAGACGTAAATAAACAGAAGGCCGTCTCATGTTTACAAAACGAAGACTTGCTAAGAAGGTTGTAGTCCCTAAACGGATCTCCAGATGCAACACAGTCCCTACCCTAACAACATCTCAGCTGGCTTCTTGGCAAAAGTGGACACACCGATCCTAAAATTTATATGGAAATGCAAGGGACCCAGAATAGTCAAAACGGTCTTGAGAAAGAAGAACAAACATGGCAGACTTGCACTCTTGATTCCAAAACTTACTACAAAGCTACTGTAACCAAGACCGAGCAGTACAGCTAGACACACAGAGATCAATGGACTGGAACCCAGAGTCCAGAGACGAATCCTCAGCTGACCTTTGTGGTCAAGCGATTTGCCACAAGGATGCCCAAGGCAGTTCATGGGAAAAGCGGAATCCTGAACAATTGATGCTGAGATGCTGAAGAGCCACCTGCCAAAGAGCGAAGCTGGACCCATTTCGCACACCATGCACGAAGCTGCCTCAAGCTGGATCAGAGGCCTAAGTACAAGGCCTAAGACCACACAATTCCGAGAAGAAATATAGGAGTGAGTCTTTGTGACCTGGGTTAGGAAATGCCTTCTTAATTATGACACCAAAGCCACGTGAGACACGAGAAAAAAATACCTAAGTTGCACTTCATCAAAATTAAGAATTTCTGTGTTGCCAGCAATATTATTAAAAAGGTGAAAAGAGGACCCACAGCATGGGAGAAAGTATCTGCAAATCATAAATCCGATGAGGCACTTGTATCCAGAATGTATGGCGAACGCTTCTACGTCAATAAAAAGATGGATAAGCCAATAAAAAAAAAGCAAAGTATCGGAACAGCGGGTTCCCCAAAGAAGATATGCAAATGGCCACGTAAGCATCTAGTCGTTAGGGAAATGCACCTCCAAACTTGGAGATGCCCCCCTCCCCCCGCCGGGATGGCCAGCACCGGAAAGACAACCGCAAGTATTGCTGAGGACGCGGAGAAGCCCCGACACTCACACACTGTGGATGAGAAGGCAAAAGGGGGCAGCTGCTTTGGAGGACCGTCTGACAGCCCCTTGAGCAGTTAAACTCGGTTCCTCCACGACTCGGCAACCCCCCTCCAAGGCATCTACCCAAGCGAAATGCAAACCCGCATCCGCACAGGGGCTCGCAGCGGCGTTATCCACCGAGCGAGAAGAACTCCGATTCCATCAGCGGACGGGTGGGTAGATGCCCCGTGGTTCACACGAGGGCGCAATTGAGCCATAAAGAGAATGAAATCCTGTACCTCACGCGGGAGCCTGGATAATGTCATGCGGACTGGAAGAAGCCAGTCGCAAAGGGCCGCGGACGATATGATTCCCTTTCATTAGAAGTCAGAAGTGGGGAGTTCCCTTCGTGGCGCAGCGGTTAAGGAATCCGACTAGGAAGCATGAGGTGGCGGGTTCGGTCCCTGCCCTTGCTCAGTGGGTTAAGGATCCGGCGTTGCCGTGAGCTGTGGTGTAGGTTGCAGACGCGGCTCGGATCCCGCGTTGCTGTGGCTCTGGCGGAGGCTGGCAGCTATAGCTCTGATTTGACCCCTAGCCTGGGAACCTCCATATGCCACAGGAGCAGCCCGAGGGAAAAAAAAAAAAAAAAAGTCAGAAGTGGGAAAAGCCATGAACACGGAAGTCAGATGCGTGATCTTCTAAGTTGAGGGAGGGGTGGGAAGTGGGATTGATAACGCGTATGGGTTTTAGGGACAGAGATGATAAATAGATAGAACTGGTGATGGCTGCACACAAAACAGAACAACTGGGGGGGGGGGAAACTATGAATGACTCCAGGAAAAACAAAAAGGTGGACCCCATTTACTCGGGAGTTGATATTTACAGTCATGATCCTGCAAATACTGACTACGGATTCAACTAATCAAGGCACAAACAGACAAAACGAAATCACTTGAGAAAGCCGGAGCGGGAGCAGGCTCCCTCCACCGGGGTCCCTCAGCCCCTCTCTCTGTCACCCTGCCCTGGAGATGGACACATCGGGGGTGACCCCTCTCTGTGCCCCCCTCTCAGGACAGGCGAAGACCAAACAGGCTTCCCCTGCAGAGCCGCTCCCCTGCAGCTCCAGTCTCCCAGGTGTCTGGCTTTTCCGCAGAATTGAACTAAGAACGTCCACGTTGAAGGACTGCCGTCCAGAGGCCCACGGGAAGGTCTCGTGACGACGACGCTTCAGCAACAGTCCCAATGACCTCATCACCGCCACCACCACTCCAAAAGCAAAACAAGATGCGGGAGCACCCTCAGAGCGGGAGAGTGGGGACCCCTGGTGGCCAGGGAAAGCCATGACTCCTGTCCAGCTGGATCCGTGTCCCCAGGGCCTGGCCTCAGAGGGCCCTGCACGCGCAAAGCTCAGCCCTGAGGCGTCCATGGGGTCACTACCCACTCCAGGGGGAAGCCCACCCCATAGGGGTGACCCTGGTCCCACTGGAGTTGCTGCTCCGGAGCTCAGCCCATTCCCTTCCGCTTCTCTTGGCCCCGTGCCCTTCCAGATCCTGTTGGCTGCTGCCTCCAGGAAGCCAGCCTGATGCTCCAGCCTTTCCTGGTCCCTCCCTCTGAAACACCAGCTATGGTCCGCACCTATTGGGCACCTGCTACGGGCCAGGCTCTGTGCTCAGCCCTGAATTCGGCCCATCACTTGGTTCCTCCCTCAGCACAGCCCCATGCAGTAGCTACAATTAGTGCCCATTTTGCAGAAGAGGAAACTGAGGCTCAGGTGCACCTGAACAAACCTGGTGGGGTAACGGAGGAGGCGGGGTGCAGATCCTGCGCCTGGGCCCTTTCCCACTGCTCTGTACCCCCGCAGAGCAGATTTGGCAAGAGCAGGGGGAGGATGGTGGAATGCCAGGCCCTTGGCAGCACCTGGGTCACCGCATCTGAGGGGACACAGAGACTAGGCCCAGAGAGGAAGGGGGAGGCCACAGAGGGGCCGGGGCAGCACCCGGCTTGGACCCAGGACTGGGTCAGCTTCTCAGAACCGGGGGTCCCTGGGGCGGCACAGCCCTCTGGCCACCCAAGAATAAAGATGATGTGGTTCAGGTGGCCAAGACCTGAGCCCTCAAGGGTCACCCCAGGGCGCCCAGGTCCCCAACGCCACAAGCTCCAGACCTGAGCAGTCGTTGTCCTGCTGTGCGAGAGCGCCAAGCCCTGGGGGCTTCCTGTCCAGACGTGGACGGGCCAAGCATCAGAGGTCCCCGGCACAAACCCCAGAGCCCTGACTGTGGGACCTGCCTCGGCCTAAAGGAGCTTGTTCCCTGACGGCCCAAGAGTCAGACCGCGTGGGAGGTCAGGGCCAGATCCATTCTGCCTCAGGCGGGGCTGGCCTCCCCCAGAGCCTGGGGAAGCTTTGCCCCCAGCCCCAAATCTCTTTTCTCCTATAGAGAGTCACAGAGTTTCGGGGACTGGTGGCCCTTTCCTGCTGGCCCAGTGCAGCCTGGGGCTCCCAGAGGCTCCCAGGTCCCTGGGTAGAGCAGTGTTTGTGAATAACAGGAGAAACCCCAGGCTCTGACCTTGAAACTCACGAAGGGGGTCCCTGGCCCCACTCCCCTGCTTCTTCCTGAAAGGTGCCTCAAAGCCAAGCCTGGAGAGACTAAGCCCCATCCTGGGCTCTGTGGATGCCCTGCAATCCCGCTCAGATACAGCCCTGCTCTGTGCCCCAGCTTTAGCCCAGCCCCTCAGAACCCACTGCGGTTGGAGGGCGACCTCTGGTGGCCACCAAGGATATTTCCCCCAGAACCAGGACCAAGGATTCAGCCCACCAACTGGCCGGGGAGTCCTGTCTTTCCCAGCGTCCCCCCGCCTCCCCCAGCGTGGCACAGAGCAGCCATCCATGAACCCAGGAAATCGGGGGTGGGGGCAGGAGCGGGTAGGTCCCCAGCCCTGCCCCAGCCTCCCAGCCCCTCCACGGCTGGGTCCACCCAGCGGCCAGCCTGGGGACCAGAGGGAAGCCAGGCCCATTCAGGGCAGGGACGAGGCTCCCTTTTGCTGGATTCTGATTCGCAACGAGGTCAGTCTGGCCTCTTCCTCTGCCCACCCCCATACTCCAGGGCCACTTCTCTGAACTGCCTGCAGTTTCTCGACTCCCCTTCTCTGCCTCGCCCATCTCTCTCCCGCCCTTCAGATCTCGAAGTCCCTTCAGACACGGCTTCCACCAGGAGCCTGCTCTGTCCAGAGACTGGGTGTCCCTGGAGCCCCTGTGCTTGCCCACTGGGGGCCCCTGTCAGCCTGTTTTGAAATAAATAAGTGTATTCACTTGTTTGTCCTCTCCTCCCAACACCCCTGGGCAAGAATGAGGTCTGTATCTCTGTTATCACCCCTGTTTCTAGAATGGGCACCGAGCTGATCCAGTCAATGTTTGATGGAGAGAGGGGTGGGGAGGGAGGGTAGGATGGGCTGATAAATGGATGGGTGATAGAGAAATGGGTGAAGGGGGGGCTGCACGGGTGGAGGGAGATGGATGGATGGACACACGGAAGGATGGATGGACAGATGAGTGGATGGATACACAGGTGAACCAGTGGATGGATGGATGGATGACGGGCTAAGGGGGGAGGGAGGGAGTGAAGGCTGAACGGTGGAGGGACGGCAAGAGGACCGAAGGGAATGAGTGGGCGGACCCTAGACGGATGGAAGCGGGGAGAGATGGGTGGGAGGGAAAAGGGATAGATAAGAAAAGGAAGGACGGAGGGGGATGGGTGGAAGGATGAAGAAGGGATGGCTGCGGGATGGGATGGCTGGAGGGAAAGAAGCGTGGTCGATGACAAGGCGACAGGAAGCTACCAGCCACCAGCACGGGAGCAGAGATAGAGGGGAGGAGAGGGGAGGGGTGCATAGGCAGAGGTCTCCAGTGCTCCGGGGAGATTCCAAGGGCTGGTGTCCTCTGAGACGCCCCCAGGCAGATTTGGGAGCATGCAAACAGTCAGGGGTTCCCGGAAACGCCTGGGGTGCAGAGCGTGGCAAAAGCCAGACAGGCCACGCCCTGCGGGACAGGCTTGAGCATCCACGAGAAGCCCCGCCCCGAAGGACAAGGCCCGTCAGCAGCCTGGAGTTGGGTCTGTGCTGTTCCATTTCATTGTCACACCACCCAAAACACGTGGTCACCATGTCGGTTTCACAGATGACGTGACCGACACTTGGGGCAGTGTCACACCACCCGCTGGGGTTCAGAGCCAGGCACCCCACAAGCCAGTCTCCCACAGCCCGCCATGGCACCTGGGGCTGGCTTCTCACCTGGATCCCCTCAATGCGCTCGGTGACAACGTAGGCGTGGTGCATGGCCACCAGCGGGACCTTGACTCCAGCCATCCGGCCCACGGCACCCGCCCACACTCCTGCGGGCAGAACATGGACAGCTCAGCTCTGCCGGCACCCGGTGGGCACTGGGCACTTCTGCGGGCCTGTCTGCTGTGGGGCCCACCCCTGAGAAAGGCCAGGCTTAGAGGGCGGCCAGGGCAGGAGAAAATGCACTCCCACCTGCACAGTTGACCACACAGGGCGTCTGGATGGAGCCGTGCGCTGTCTCCACGGCCGCGACCCGCCGCACCCCAAAGTCATCCGTCCGCACACGGATGCCCGTCACTGGGCAGTTCTCAATGACCTGGGAGCGACAGGAGCTGCTTCCGAAGCCACACAGGCTCTGAGCGCACTAACAACCCACCCTCTGGGCACCCCAGCCCCACGGGACCCGGGAGCCCAGCCTCTGCTTGGGCAGGCATCACGTGACACCAGTGGGGAAAGGGCGCCACCACGGGGCGGAATCTAAACCCCCATGTCCCTCGACCTGGGGATTTGTCCCCACATACAGGGGCTCTTTTTTGTAAAGAGATTTTAAACAAGGAGGGGGGGCTCATTTGATTGAGAGGTGCCTGTGGTAAAAAGTCACATGTGATGCAATTTCGCTCCATTTTTATCTTTTGCTTTTTGGGGCTGCATCTGTGGCATATGGAGGTTCCCAGGTGAGGGGTCGAATTGAAGCTGGAGCTGCCCCCCTACACCACAGCCACAGCCACGCAGGATCCTTAACCCACTGAGCAAGGCCAGGGATCGAACCTGCACCTTCATGGATAGTAGTCGGGTTCGTAACCCACTGAGCCACGACGGGAACTCCCTGGCTCCATTTCTTTTTACATAAACATCTTCATAGAGAAATACTTGGACTAAAACTGAAACATCAGCCCTGGTTACCTCGGGGCGCTTCTCATTTCTTTTTGCTTATTTGTCTTTTATTTTTCCTACAGCTATGTGTGTATTTGAGACAAAAGAAGATAAAAATTACAGGAAGAGATTTGGGGCAGGTTCACCTGTCCTGCAGGGCTGGGACCTTGGCGAGGGAGGAGAGCTGCCACGGGGACAGACCCAAGGTGGCCGGCTTTGCGGCATCAGATCAGAAGGCGCAGAGGTCTGACCTGGCCAAGGTCGCGTGGCAGCGAGAACAGCACGTGATCTCTTGCTTTCTGCTCTTGGGCTTCTTGGGCAGGAGGGGTGGGCTGGATGCGGGGGACCCAGGGCCGGGCGGCCATGGTACCTGTGCTCCCCGGGCAGTGGCAGCCCTGCTGAGGGTGGTACAGGTGCCGGCGGGGTCCATGGTACCATCGTGTGGCACGTACAGCGTCCCATAGAGGTCGTCCACGTTCATCAGCGGGTACAGGGCCTTGGTCTCTGCTGGGCTCAGCACGTGGGACTCCACGCCGTAGGCCTTGCCCAGCTGGCAGGAGGAAAGCAGCTGAGCCCTCAGGGAGCAGACCCCTTCCAGCCACGCTCCTCCCATCTGAGCCTCCAAGCGTCAGCTCTGGCCCTGCTTCCTCCAAGAAGCCTTAGTGGGCCACCAGGCCCTAGCGGCCCCCGTCCCCTGGGCCAGCTCCCCGGAAGGATAAGGAGCACAGCGTCATGCTCAGAAGCAGGCTCTGTGACCTTCCCACCTTCCCATCCAGCTCTGACAGGACCCATGTGACCTGGGGGTATTGGCTTAATGTCACCTGGGTGAATAGGTGGTAGTGGTTTATGTGGTTGACACTTAAGAGTTTAGACCAGTCCCAGGCACATCAGGACTTATTACATAAAACAAATAAAAATAATTTCCACAGGTCTAATATTTTGAGCTTGAGGACCAGGTTTGCTGGTCAGACCAGCTCCCCAGAGTCCCCCGTGGTCCTCCGTCCCAGGCCCTCCGTGTGGCAGACCACACCCCCAACATATTGATTGGCTCAAGGGCAGCCAATCAAGTGTCCTCAGGCATCTGCCTATCAGGGCAGGCCCCGCCCAACTGGGAGCTGAGCCAATCAGATTTTCTCTCTGAGCATCGTTAATGAAAAGTGGCAGAGACTTCACTGAGCTGTCATCTTGAGCGGACCTTGAGCCGAAAGGTTGGCTGGATGCCTCTGGACGCCTGCATCCCAGCAGATGAGTGAGTAAGGGGGGAGGAGGATGGGAAGGGAGGGAGGAGGCAGAATGGGGCCACCTCCTAACCCCAGAGACCCGGCCGGTTCTAATGAAGCCAGCTACCCCTGCCTCCGCCCTGACACCCCAGGGAGCTCAGCAGCCCTGTGACAGTGAACCTGTGCTCCCCACACAGCCAGCTCTGCTCCCTGGGCCCTGAGCGGGTATTCAGTTGGCGCTCAATATGGGAGGAAGTTCTGGAGGACTGTCTCACCCTTGACTCGGAATTTGGGGTCCAAGCCTGGCTGCTCTGAGTGAGGAGACAGCACTCCCCCCCACCCCGGTCTCCCCCGCAACCGCGTTCCCTAAGCCCCAGCAGCAGTGCGGGGAGAAAGGGGGGTCTCTGCCTCCTGGGCAGTGTGCTTTCATCACTCATCCCATCTTCTCTGAGAGCCCTGCCTGAGGACAGCTCCCAGTTATTGTGCTTCTCCTTCCTCCTCGCTCTGCGAACTGTGCTGTGCTACACGGTCCCATTTCAAAGGCGCGAATGCCGAGACTCAGAGGCGTGTGTCTCTGGTGGCCCGGCCAGCAAGGGTGGCACCAGGGCCCGCACCAGATCCGTCAGGGGCTCCCTCTCTGCGCCATGCTATCCCGCCCCCGACCGGCAGGGGCGCACCCACCGACATGAGCCTCTTGTACTCGTCCAGACGCTGCCGGTTGGACGCAATGAACAGGCCCCCGTTCTGGATCCAGCCCGTGTGCAGCCCCGTCTCCTCCTCCAGGTCCCGGCTCACCACGCGCCTCGTATGGGCCAGAAGCTCCACCTCCACATCGCTGGGCCGCAGCTGCCACAGCAGGCCTGGCAGGGGCAGGAGGGTGGGGGGCGTGAGGGGCTGTCAGCCCCCAGCACGGCGGCGCTGCCCCCCCTTCCCCCAGCGGGTCAGGGCTCCCAAAGAGTAGGCAGTGGGCCCGGGGTTTCTCTCCAGGCCATGGAGAGCGCCAAGGGCAGGTGAGCAGATGACGGAGTCAAAGCTGTGGTCCAGGATGGGCCTCCCGGCCCTTGGGCAGCTCAGAGAGTGACAATGTCAAAGGCTCCTATTTGTCAAGCACCCACTGTGTGCTGGGCCCTGAGCTGAGCCCATCGCAGGTGACAGAGCAGCCCCGTCACCCTGTGACTTTTTTTCTTTAATCAAAGAAAGACACCGAATCGTTCCATGCCCAAGATGACAGGGCTGGGACCCCAACCGAGGACCAACTGACATCCAAAGGCAGCCTCTTGGCCCACGAAGCTGCTCCCTTCAGAGGGGCCTGTGGGAAGAGGGAGGGCCAGGGGGGAATTACTGCCAGGGAGAGGCCATGTGGGCCCTGCGGAGCTGGGGCAGTGGGAGGCAGAGGCAGTGGTGTGGGTCAGCCGTGTCAGCTTTCCAGATGAGTGATGCCTGAACCTCTTCCCGGCTGCACGTTCAGGGACCTCACGCTCGTGAGTGTGACATCGGCCACAGGGCGTGTTTTCCCCACAGAAACTGGCAAGCTGAACCCAGGGTTAAGGCAGAAAGTCGGCTGCCTCCGGGGGGCATGCACACAGTAGGTGCTTAATACGGGGGTGCACACAGTGGGTGCTTAATAAGGGCACGTGCATATAGTAGGTGCTTAATACCCGCCCGCTGGCTAGTTAGGAGGATGAGAGTCATGGGGGACACGGTTCTGTGTCACTCCTGATCGTCCCTTCCCCCGACTGTCCTCTCCACCCAGGGGACAACCCCCACCCCCAGGTGGCTCCGCCCACAAAAAGGGCTTCTGCTCTTTGAACCGACAGTGGCCTGGGCACCCAGCCCTGGTCTCGGCTTCACCCTCCAGGGTCCCACAGGCCACATCAGCTCCCTCCTCCCATCACAGCTCCTCAGAGACGGGGCAGGGTGGGGCGTGGTGGCAGGAGCGGCCCCCAGTCTGTCCACCTTCAGAGGACCCCGCGTCTTCTCCATGTCCTTCCCCTCTAGCTCAGTGGCCTCCGGTTGTCAGCCCAGAGCTGGCACCTGCCCGAGTCCAGACCCTCTGCCCCCGCCTGCACCCGGGCCCCTACCTGCCGTGTGCCAGGTGGTGCCGGCGGTCAGCCGCTCCCGCTCGAGCAGCAGCGCCCCGCTCACGCCCAGCTTGGCCAGGTGGTAGAGGGTCTGGCAGCCCAAGCTGCCCCCGCCGATGACCACCACGCTGGCCGCGCGGGGCAGGGGCTGGCTCGGGCCCTGGACCTCCACTGAGGGCTGCTGAGCCTCTTTCAGGGTCCGCTGGTACGGCACGCTCTTCTCGGTGGTGGGGCCGGTCCCGCCAGTCCGGGGACGTGGCCCCAGGCCCTGGGCAGGGTTCCGGTGAGGACAGGTGGCGGCCAGACGCAGGGCTCGGCTCAGAGAAGCCATGGGGACTCGACTCCTGCTGGGGAAAGAGTCGGGGCTGCCTGGGGTGCAGAGGGCCACAGTGGGTGCTCTGTCAAGTAGGAGCCCAGGGCACAGTGCCCCCATGCTGTCCTCTGTCCCCTGCCTCCTACAGCACGTGTCCAGCCCATGGGCACCGAGGGCCTCACACGCCTCAGACTCTGGCCGGGACCCTGGAGACCACGGTGAGGACCAGGAGGGGGCGGGGTGTGTACATGGCAGGGGCGGGGTCGCAGGGCAGGTGGCGGGAGCTCTGAGGCGGGGACACCCAGCCCTCTGGTGTATCCAACACGCCCTCTGGGAAAACTCCCAGACAGAAGTTACTTCTGCCTCGTTGGCCCCAGAGCCCTTTGGGACCCAAGACAGAAGGTGAGAGAGGCAGGGGGTCTGAGCCTCCGGCTCCCTCGGGCCATCTCAGAATCCAGGTCGGGGCTCAGGGGATGGGTAACCAGCCTCCCTCCTCCTCAGTGACCTCCCAGCAGCCTGCAGGGCTCACTGCGCATCCCTCCTCCTCCAGGAAGCCCTCCAGACTTCTCCAACCCAAACCTCACAATTACAAGAAGACTGGGACCGGGGAAGGACATCTCGGAGAGGCTCCTGGGCCCATTTGGGGGATCAGCAGGAAAAGTAAGATTTGGCTGCAGTGGAGGAACTGATGCAGGTGGTGCAGCTGCGTTCACAGCCGAGCTTGGCATCAATCAGCCAAATGACCAGGAAAGTCCTCCTCCATTTCCGTGCCACATGGCAGGCGGGTTCCCTCCGCTCTGAAGTCAAGGTGGCTATTGTCCCCATTTCACGGAGGGGGGAGACTGAGGCCCAAGGAGGCGCCCCCAGGTGACCAAGGTCACAGGGCCACTGTGTGGCCGAGGCAGCAGGCCCTCCTGCCCGCTTCTGACCCCTTGGTCCACTGACCCCTTGGTCCACAGATGTCATGGGGCCTGGTCTGGGGGAGGGACCCACTGCCACACCCTTTCCCACCCTCCCCAGGGAGTGCTGCCCCTCCTGCAGGTCACAGTGGGGACCCCCCCCCCCCCCGCCAGGGGGTGGGGGCAGGGAGAGGTGATTTCAGAGGCTTCAGGGCCGGGGGCTTGGAGGCTGGGGCAGGCAGCCCAGTCCCTGTGTCACTTCTGACAGCCCATCTGCCTTTCGACAGCAGAGGTGCCCTGAGCACCCCTGTGCACCCCTGGCCCGCGCCTGCACTCACCTTTCGCCGTTGGGGCGCCTCAATCTTCCAGAGCCCCGAGAGCGCTGTTCCGCTGGCAGAAAGTCGGGCTCATGTGCCTGCGCAGGCGAGACTCTGCCCAAGGCTGGAACCCGCCCCTGGCCCGGCCTCCTGGTTCCCTCCCACTGCTCGGCTGGCCCCGGAAGCCGTCACGTGCCCATTCCCCGCCCCCCTGCCCTCCACCCCCCACCCCCGCCCTGCCCTGAGCTGGGGATAGGGGCTGGCATGGGGGCCGCCCAGTGCCCTCCGTCAGGCCAGGGGACCGGCTGCCACATCAACCTGCTCTCCTTCCCCCTCCCCCACCCCCGAGTCAGCAGGCTGGCCGCTCATTACCAAGGTTTGGGTCAGACGCACGGGGTGGGGCCTCGAGCTGTTTAGGGTGGAGACGGGGTGGGGGTGGAAGGTGCCCAGGCCAAGTCCCACAGAGGGCCTCACAGTTGGGCCCACCCAGCCCGAGGCTCGCTGCAGCCAGAGGCAGGAGAAGTCCCCGCTAGCTCCTGGCCTGTCCCAACCCCAGCCCAGGGAAGGTCCCGGCCCTGCCCCGAAGGGTGTACCTGCAGCCACAACAGCACTCCTGGGCCCAAGCAGCCTGCCAGTGCTGTCCCCTCCTTCCTTCCCAGCAGGAACCCTCCCCTCCCCCACTCCTACCCCCGCCGCCCCTGGCCGGGCTGCCAGCCCCTGTCCCGCCTACCGCCTGGCAGGCCAGGGAGGCTGCCAAGCAGGTCCTTCTTTTTTTTTTTTTTGTCCTTTTGCTATTTCTTTGGGCCGCTCCCGCAGCATATGGAGGTTCCCAGGCTAGGGGTCGAATCGGAGCTGTAGCCACCGGCCTACACCAGAGCCACAGCAACGCGGGATCCGAGACGCGTCTGCAACCCACACCACAGCAACGCCGGATCGTTAACCCACTGAGCAAGGGCAGGAACCGAACCCGCAACCTCATGGTTCCTAGTCGGATTCGTTAACCACTGCGCCACGACGGGAACTCCCAAGCAGGTCCTTCTGAGGGCAGCAGAGCAAGGCTGCAAACCCTGAGACCTTATTAAGCCTGGTGACAGGATAGGTGACCCCACCTCGTCATCTCTGGAACGGGGTTACGGGGTCACTGCAGGTGAACAGTGCCTGCCATGCTCCCCAGGCCAGACAGGCACTTAGCACAGCAGGTGGGCAGGAAGTGCTGGGCAAGCAGCAGCGTGGTGCCAGGGCCAGGCTCCTTGCAGGGGTGATCCAGGGCCCTGGGATGGACCAGCCTCGGCTACGGGCGCCCCCATCCCGACTCCGCCCCCTGCCCAACACCCGTCCAGGGAAGGGGCTCTGGCTGCCCTGGGAGGCAGGTCTGGACCTCTGGGTTGCTCTCACTGCCCCTAACCTGTCTGTACCCCTGCACCCTGCCCTCCTGAGCTCCCAGATCTTTGTGACCCTGGCGGGACGTCCGTGAGCCTCTGACCTTCCCAGCCTCCCAGGGCAGGGACGCCTGCCTCCATTTGACTGTCGGGGGCCCTAGGGCCCAGAGAAGGGAGCCCGCTGGCCTCGGGTCACACAGCAAGCTACTGGGGAGTTAGACCAGAAGGCTGCAGTCTGCTTCTGGGTCTGGGGCGCCTGGTCTATGCGCAGGCAGAAAATGCCAGGCGGAAATCTAGAAAGAATAAGCACACCCACCCCTGGATGTGCAAAGACTCAGAGCAGGTGCTGATAGAAAACAGGACCTCTGGGAGCTCCCGCTGTGGCACAGCAGGTAAAGGACCCAGCACTGCCACAGCTGCAGTGTAGGTTTGCATAACATAACATAACATACATGAAATAGGGCCTCCTCTTCCTGCCTGACTAAAGAAAGTAGCATTTAAATTACGGTCAGTGAACACCACAGCAATGCCAGCTGCTGGTACAGGGAGTGACCCAGGAGCAGTACTGCAATTATACAGGCAAATATTTGTGCTCTCCATCCACTGAGACTGTCCAGCTGCCTTGCTGCCAGTTTCTGTCTGTCCTCCACATTTAATGAGCACCTACTGTATGCAAAGCCCTGCTGGGAGACCCAGAGACGAAGACAACCCTTCCCCGCCCCTGAGGGGCTCAGGGTCCAGGAAGAAGACAGGGGCGGGGGGGGTGGGCACCAGGCTGGCTGTGCTGGGGTCGCTCCTGGGCATGCTGTCTTTCCTTCCAGCAGGAGCCCAGGAGGGCGTCTCGGAGGAGGTGGCCTGGGCTCTGGTGTGACCATGTGCTGCCACCATTGTCAGTCCCCATTACGGGAACAGACTGCCACTCCCTCCCCTGGTCCCTCTGGAGGAAGGCTGGCTCCACCAGCATGAGGCTTCCGGGGGTGGTGCTGGGGGCCAGGGCAAGGAGGATGCTGGCCTGGTCACTGAGTGGACGGCAGGCTCGGCCCTGCAGCCTGAGGCACGGCTGCCCTTATGGGGTGGGGAGAAGGACAGGGTCACAGGACCAGGAAGGAGCGTGACTGTGTCCTCCTCAGCGTCCCGCACAGGCAGGTTCAGAGCGGTCACTGCAGCCCAGAACAGTAGCCGAGGCAGCCCAGACCTCTCTTGACCCCGCACTCAAGGACGGGCAGCGGTTGCAAAATTGTTCCAAGTGAGCAGGCACCACTGTCCTCCTGGACTTTGGACAAAGGGTGGTGGCTGGAGGGCGGGGCCTGCCTGGGGGGGGGGGGGTCATTGATCAGGCCCTGCCCCCGCCTGGGAGAGATGGACAGGTCACCCCATCTCCTTGGGTGCTGGGGGGCTCAGTTAGGGAGGTGGCCAGATTGGAGGAGGGACACTGGGACAGGGTCCTGCCGCCAGCCTGCTGAACCACCTGGGCTGGTCACCCCTGGCCAAGAGGACAACCCCTGGTCAGTTTCAGGGAGGTTTTGTAAGTTTCTCTGTATATTACACTTTCTCCCTTAAGCGCCCTTTGAAGTAAGCCCTGATGCAGGTCAAAGGCACAGTCAAATCCACACACTCAGGCAGACCTGTGGCGGTCTCACCTCGCCTGCCCACACCGCCTGGTCGCACCCAGGCCAGGCCTGCGATGCCTCCTTCTGGCCATGGCTGGCCCCCTCCACAGCCCCCGCCAGCCCTTGGCTTCACCTGCTCCCAGGCTCCGGGGACAGAGGGAGGCGTCTGTAGGCCATGCTCTGCCTGGGCAGATGTTCAGGGTAGAGCAGGGGGAGGAGCTGCAAGGAGGCTCCTCCCCAGAGCTCTGTGTGTGGTCCTGCAGAAAAGGGCACTAAGTAACAACCCCACAATCCCGGGCAACATCTGACCCAGCCACACCTGGTACCTGGCCCCCGTCACCCCTGAGTGGTGCCAGCCTGGAACACCCATGGGGTGGGGGGTGGGGGTGGCAGTGCTTCATATGGCAGCTCAGAGAAGGGAGGAACTGCTGCTGCCCATTGTAGAGATGAGAAAACCAAGGCAGAACACAGCCAGCAGGAGCCAGACCATTCATGGACCAGCAGTTTCCAGAACAGCTTTTTTTTTTTTTTTTTTTGAGGTTTTTTGGCTTTTTGGCTTTTCTAGGGCTGCTCCTGCAGCGTATGGAGGTTCCCAGGGTAAGGGTCTAATCGGAGCTGTAGCCACCGGTCTACACCACAGCTCACGGCAACTCCGGATCCTTAACCCACTGAGCAAGGCCAGGGATCAAACCCGCAACCTCATGGTTCCTAGTCGGATTCATTAACCACTGAGCCGCGACGGGAACTCCCAGAACAATCTTTGAGGGCTGCACTGTCACTGCCAAGATCTTATTTTTCCAACAAGGACCCTAAAATAAAACCCAACATAATGACGTCAACTCTCCCCACGACTTCACGCGGACAAAATTTCATCATCTGCAGGTGAGTGGTGGTCTTTCCAGGGTGGGGGCCCCTCCCCAGGGCAGGTGGGAATAGCTGGGGGCAGTGGCCGCCTGGGCACAGGTGCTTCTGGGGAAGGGTCTGGAGGGTCCCGAGGGTCCCCCTTCACTCTGGCGATTGTTTCCAAGGTCATTTGTGAAGGAAGCAAACGAGGTGGAAGAGGCCACTCCTGTGGCAGAGCCCACACCGGCCACTGGCCGGGCGGCACTGCCGTGATCCAGGCTGTGCTTAGCTCTTGTTTGTGTGGCCCTGGAGTTTTTCCATAAAAAATCCAGATTTCTAAGCTTCTTGGGAATACTAGGACACACCCTTGCCAGGTCCTCTTAGGTGGGGCCTGTCTTGTCCAGTGGGTCCCTCCCATCCTGCTGTTCTTCCCGCTCGCATCCCTGTCGCCTCTGGGAGCTTGCTTTTTGGACCAGGACCCCCCTGGGGCTGCCTGGGGTAAAGCCCCCTTCCTCTCTCCAGCCCCAGAGACAGGAGCACACCCAGTGGGGGCTGGGCAACCAGGGACACGTGTCTTGCAGTGAAGGAGGGAGGGTGAGAGGACTGTATGGTGCTGGCTTTGGCCCCTTCCTGGGTGCTGGGGCAGGGCAGCCTCCCACTGAGTCCAGGGCTTGGTCATCCCCAGGCAGGCAGACAAGGAAGCGGCCTCGTCACAGAAAACACTGCCCCCTGGTGGCCATATGTGAGTATGACACCCAGAGAGACCTGGACCCAGAGACTGGGGACCCAGCCTCCGAGGCAGGGACTGTCCTGGAGAGAAGACCCCCAGACAGGCAGGGGGTTGGCCCCCACTGGGACCAATAGCCTGGGCTCTGCAGGCTCTCCTGCCATCCTCCACACAGCACTCCCTGGCAGGGAGCTTCCTTACTGAATGGGCTCCGTCCGTTTCTCAGTGTGAGCGCCTCCCCCGCACCCAACTCTGTGACCGGGATGTCCATTTCTCCCTGTAACCCTGTCTGTTTCTATTATACGTATCTCGAGGCCGTGTTGTAAAGTGCACTCATCTCCAGGATTGTTCTAGTCTATCATTAAACCGTGAGTGAACCTCCGCATCCAGTGGAGAGACGCTCAGCGCCTAATGCTGGGCTCTCGAGGTGGGGCACACTGGCGGCTTTCGGTGGCCCAGATGCCCCCACCAGGGCCATTGGCAAGGTGCCCACAGAAGGACAGCACCAAAGGTGGACTTGGGAAGAGGTTGTACCATCAGCGCCTGTGAGCTGGCACCAGCCGGGTCCAGCGTGTCCACAGAGATCCTGGGTGCATGTGTGGGTTTTCTCTTTGCAGGGAAAGTACAGCATCCGAACTAAATAGTTAAGGAAAATGAACACATGAGCTTGTGACTGAGGAGCAGGAGGCTGTGTTAACCCACGAACGCTGTAAAATCGTATCAGGAAAGTGTCCCACCGCCACCCCCTCCTCCGGCCGTGAGAACACCCTCTGAACCAGAGCTGTAATTTCAAAACCCTGTAATTTGTGCACTCTTAATCCATTTGTAAGTTTCTACTTGGAAACATTCCATTTTAAACAGATAATGTGAAAATGCTTAACAGAGAGAGAAAACCTTTATTCAAGGAAGCAAATGCTTTGTTTCAGCCCGAAAGAATACTATGTCTGAAGAGAAAACCCACCTCCAGCCCTTTGCTTTTGCGCCCCAAGCTACCAAGGTCACCCGTCTGGGTTCAAGTTCAGCTTTAGCGCTATTCGGCAAGTTTTCCTTACGGAGTATTTTTATCATTTAAATTAAAAATACAAATTCGGTATGTTCTATGATTCCATTCTGATCTGCTTTTCAATCATTGCTTATTTAGAGGGATGTTTCTTCGTCTGCCAATATATGGAGGTTTCTTGTATGTTTCTTATCATTGATTTTTAACTCAGCTCATTGTGGTGAGAGACACTGGTCTATAGGATTCGGATGATTTGAAATTCATTGAAACTGCTTTACGGCCCATGAGAGAATGGGTTTCCTGCAAGAGGACCCAGTGTTCTGCATATACAACTGCTAATTATGTTATTCGATTCGATTCTTTAGCCTCGCTAACTTCTCTTTTTATCTGCTTGACCTTTGAACGGAGAGACTTGGGTTAAAACCTCACACCTGTGACAATGAGCCTGTCTAGTTCTCCTTGCACTTCTGCCAATTTTGTTTTATGCATTTCGAGGCTACCTTATAAACAGCACACACATTTAAAACTGATGTCTTTCTTGGCGTTCCCGCTGTGGCCCAGTGGTTAATGAGCCCAACTAATAACCATGAGGATGCAGGTTCGATCCTTGGCCTCACTCAGTGGGTTAAGGATCCGGCATTGCCGTCAGCTGTGGGGTAGGTCACAGACGCAGCTTGTGGTGTAGGCCAGCGACTACAGCTCCGATTGGACCCGGAGCCTGGGAACCTCCATATGCTGAGGGTGTGGCCCTAAAAAGACAGAAACGAACAAATGAGAAAAACCTGATGTCTTTTTTTTTTAAAAAACGGTTTTTTTTTTTTTTTTGCTTTTTAGGGTCACACCCGCAGCATATGAAAGCACCCAGGCTAGGGGTCGAATCAGAGCTACAGCTGCCCGCCTACACCACAGCCACAGCAACTCGGGATCTGAGCCGCATCTGCAACCTACACCACAGCTCACAGCAACACCAGATCCTTCATCCACTGATGGAGGCCAGGGATCAAACCTGTGTCCTCAAGGATACTAGTTGGATTTGTTTCTGTTTGCGCCACAACTGGAACTCCTGATCAGTCTTGTAATGAATGAAGACGTTATTGTTATGTACGCGTGTTAGTTTCCTTTTCATGATGGGGGAGCTTTTAGAGACCCCGGCTTTATGCAGGCGCCCAGGTCCTGCTCCTGCCTCCGAGGACCTGTGGCTGAGGCCGCAAGTGCTGGAACCTCGGGGCTCTCCCCCAGACGGCCTGCGAGCCTAGAGGCTGCCCTGGTGCCTGACCCTCCTGTCCAAGACGGGCCCTTTCTTCCCAGCCCAGCCTTCCCCTGCGTCTTCTCTGGTTTTCCTGAGTGGGAAGTGGAGGAGGAGGGGTGGGGGGTTTCCATGGCACCTCAGAAAATGGGTTGTTTCCACCTTTCATCCAAGGAGCGTTTCTCCAACTCTGGACCCAGTGGCCTCCGTGGCGGCCAGGGGGAAGCCTGCGGCTGTCAGCTCACTCAGGGCCCCCGAGAGCCCACGGTCGGCCAGCCTTCAGTGACCAGGAGTGCTCGCCTCCGGCCCGCTTCCCAGCATCCAGGGAGGCCTCGGGCAGGCAGGCCCTCCTCCCTGGCGGGCTGCCACCCCGTCCACATGCAGCCTGCAAACTGGCCCCCTTTTCAGGTCTGGACCCCACCTGCCTGAGGCCGCCACGGCGCTCTGCTTCACGGCCAGGGGCTTTCTCCAGAGCTGCCCCTGCTCAGGGCATCTGAGTGCTGGCCCAGGGACTGGTCAGCAAGGGTCCAGGCCCTTCCATCCCTCCGGGTGTGGACACGAGAATGCAGAACTGGAGGCTGGCTCTCGGGAGGTGGTGTGGGAACCAGGCATCTTGGGGCGGGGGCGGGGCTCACCTGAGATTCTCAGAGAGGGGGCTGCCCCAGAACAGATGGAGTCCCTGCAATCTGGTTCTGGGTGCATCAGCTCGAGCCAGGCTCTGGGGCTCTGGGTCCTGGACAGGGCCGGGGGCAAGCTTCAACAGGCTTCAGCTTTGTCACCTTAAATATCTATACTCGCCTCCCCCAAGTGTAACAAAAAATGACACCTGCTGAACACCCGATAGTGCCGGGCTCAGCATCTCATTTGACCCCCACCACCCAGAGGCGACGGATCCTGTTTGGTTCCATCTCCATGGTAACAGGACCCAATGTTCTCCAGCCTGCACATCAGCCCAGGTCCCACACCTGCCGCCAAGCTCTGGGTAAGGAGGGTGAGCGGAAACGTGGTACCAACTTCCGAGTTGGCCCATGGCCTCAATGGCTGGAGCTCAGCAGCCACTTTGGATCATGAGGCAACTATGAAGAGGGAAGTGCATGCTAAGGATGAGAAGAGTCTGGGGCGGGAGGTGGGGGTTCCAAGCCACCCTGGACCACTGCCTCTGGACTGCTTCCCTGTAAGGAAGAAATAAATCTCTAAGGTACTATTCTGATTTTCTCTATCAGAGGCCACAGAGCCACCCTCTGGAGAGACTATTTTTTTTTATCTCCAACATGTATGTGTATATAACAAAACAGACTCAGGAGGTAAAAGACATGCCCAAGGGGCAGGGCTGGCCTTTGAATCGCATCCAACAGAGGCCAGTGGTGCCCGCCTCTGAGAGCTGCTGCACAAGTCCCAGGACAGTGGGCCAGCCTGGAGATGCCTGGTGGGCGGCCTGGCACCATTACGGCTCCAGACCCACAGCCTGTGGCTGAGGCTGAGCGGCCCCAAGGCCATGCCTGACCAGGCCACTGTCCCTTGGGCCGACGGTTATCTGGATGGGGTGGACCCTGCTGGACACAAAGGACTCTAGCCGCTCCTGCAGAAAAGAACTCAGGTTTATTGGCGGTAAAACCATGGTCTGGGGAAAAAAAACCTCTTGGCAAATGTACAGTCTGTGTTCTGTTTGGGGTCACCGCCAGCTGCAGGACCCCCAGACCCCTGACCCGCATGCATTGGGCGCCTACGTGTTCCCAGCTAATCTCAGGCCCCAGGTCCGAAGCCCCCCACCCCGCCCCGAGGGTGTCCCGTCTCCTGCCGAAATCACCCGCATCCCAGCCTGCGCCCAGCCCTCCTCCTCCCCTCCTGCAGTGCAAAGACGAACCGAACCAATCCGAGTTTCGAAACAAAGAAAAACGAAGCAAAACATTCACCAGAACCAGGGTTTGCTCAGTGTCCTTCGTAACCGCAGTGCCTTGTTTCACGATGGCCTCACATATACAGTTATTCTGGTGCTATGATAAAATCTCTTCCTTATTAGTCACATACATAAAGGGAGCTTTGGATGAAATAATTACACACGTTCGTCCCCCTTAAAAAGCAAACCAGCCAAACCAAAACCCAAACGAAACAAAACGAAACCCCAACAATGACGACGACGACAAAAACCAAAACCCTTTCCGACAAACCGTAAACACGAACGGGGCCAGCTGGTTCCTCCCTCCCATCCCGGGCTCACGGCCGAGCCAAGGTCACGTGCAAAGTGCCGGTGCGTCCTGATGACAGGGATGCGGGTCCGCTCTCTCCGTGGGGGTCCTCCCCCCGCCCCCCGCGGCCCCGGCCCCACTGCCCCCAAATGCAACCCTGTCGCCCTCAAGTCCAAGCCTTTGCTGGCGGCCTTCTGTTCCGCCCGCTCTCCGCGCTCTCAGAGCCCTCCCTGCCTGTGCCCCACGCCGGGTGCTGACTGTGGGAGCTGAGCCCCGAGATTATGAGACCGACCTCGGGGGAACCCCAGGGTGCGGCGTGGCCACCAGCGCCCGCCCTGGCAGGGCCCGGCCTCGGCGACACCCAACCTCGTGCAGCTGACCACAGGGCCCAGCTGCTCCGGTAGCTCTGGGGCGGAGCGCAGAGAGAACCGTGTCACTGGGTCTCATGTAACATCTGGGGTCGGGCCAGAGGTCAAGGGCCAGGAGGTGTGAGGAGGGGGCGTTCGGAGGAGGAGCCACCCCAAGAGCACTTATCTCGGGCTGGCCGCAGGTCCCATTTCATGGGCTGCAGGAGGCCCTGGAAGGGGGACTTGCCACAGGCTGGAACTGACACCCGTGCCGAGGCTGGGGAGAGGCTGGAAAGAGTCCCGGGACCACCTTGCAAGTCCCAGGAGACGCCGGGGAGCAGTGGGCGGCCTCCCGGAGAGGAATGTGAGCAGCAGAGACCGAGCGAGTGGAGAAACCCTGTCTTTTTCCCGCCCGTATCGGGTTTACAAACGCTGTATCCACCTGGCAGCAGGACAGGACAGACACACACCAAGGACGCGGGGCCAAGGACAGTACCAGGGGCCGGGGGCAGGGTTGGCAGCTTCATCGTTCCTGAGGCTCCCCTCCCCCGAGAGGGCTGCCCTGGGGTCTCCGCACACCCCTGGTGCAGATGGGCAGGAGGGGGCCGAGGGGCCGCACAGGTGCCTGCGTGCTTGCTCCCTCTGGGCCCAAGAACAGCAGCCTGGCTGAGGGCCCCTCTGCCTCTCAAGGCCTGAAGCGCCCCCGGGAGCACAGGGACCAGCAGGACTGAGGGTCCAGAGGCTGAGCGCAAGGGGCCGGGGCAGGTCCCAGCCCTCCCTGGGACGGCGTCTGCATTCGGACCTGGGCTCCCGAAGGCCATCTCGACAGGACAAAGGTGAGATGTGCTCTGGCCTTGGCTGTGCCCAGAGCCTGGCTCGGGATGCCACCGGCACCCCCTCCCCCTCAGCACTGCGGTGGCGGCAGCCGAGCGGGTGGCCCGGCTTTCCTCTATGTACAAGCAGCGTACCCAGGACGCCACCAAGGGCAGATGTTGGGGACGGTTCACGTGTAGGATTCTCAACACCCTCCCAGCCCCACAGGCTGCTGGAGACTCTGGAAGGTTGGCGGCCGTCTCCCCTCCGAGTCGCGGAGCGAGACACAGACTCAGAGCTGGAGCGACTCTTCCAAGAAAATCCGCGAGTCCTGCTGGCTTTCGTGCTGTCACTGGACGCCCTCCTCTTCTACATATGTTGAAGGAAACCAGCCAATCTGAAAAAGACGGCAGACTCACGTAAGTGTGTGTGTGTGTGCGCACACGTGCGGTGTCTCTGTGTGTGTGTGTGGGGGGTGTCTGTGTGTGTGGGGGTGTTGTGTGTATGTATGGTGTGTGTGTGGGGGTGTGGTGTGTATATGTGGTTCTGTGTGTGTGCGTGTGTGGGGGGGTGTGGTGTGTATATGTGGTTCTGTGTGTGTGCGTGTGTGTGGGGGTGTGTGTGGCTGTGTGTGTGGGGATGTGTGTGTGGTTCTGTGTGTGGGGATGTGTGTGTGGTTCTGTGTGTGGGGATGTGTGTGTGGTGTGTGTGTGGTTCTCTGTGTGGTGTGTGTGTGTGGAGACAGCAAGTGGTGGCTCGCGGAGGAGGGGGACCCTTTAAAAGGCTGGCCTTCTAAGGCAGGCTGACCCCAGGAGAGGCCTGGAGAAGGGGGCTGAGAGCCTGTGCAGCTGGGGCCCAGGAGTAGGGGGTGACCCTGAAATGCACCAGCCCGAGCAGTTTCAGGTGACCTTCTTACCTGCCAGCTGCTGGCCAGAAGAAAAAAAAGCAAACCCTCTCTGGAGGAAGATGGCATCACCCAGAGCCTCTGCTGTACCTACATACACTTGGCGCTCAATCAGGACCAAGTGGCAGAGACTCCGAGAAAATGCAGACAACAGAAACCATCTCCAGGTCATCCAGATATTGAAGTCACCCATCAAGAAATGTAAACAACTCTAACTTGGATGCTTCAGAAAACTGATGAGAAAGCAGAAAAATTTACCAGAGAACTGAAATCAGAGCCCACACACAAATCCCAGAACTGAAAACACACAAGGACTGAAATGAAGACTCCACCGAAAGGATTTGAGAGCAGATGAGACTGGAGTTCCCTGGTGGCTCAGCAGGTGAAGAATCCAGCCTCATCACTGTTATGGCTTGGGTTGCTGCTGTGGCACAGGTTCGATCCTTGGCCCTAGAACTTTTGCATGTTGGGGGTGTGGCCAAAAAAAGAGCAGATTAGACAAAGCAAGAGACGAATAAATTGGATGATAAGTCAACAAAAAGTAATGAGATGGAAAGTCAGAGAAAACAGATGGAAAGCACGTAAAATCGTCTAACTAACATGTAGGACCCATAGTGAAAAAGACCTACCACCCACGTGAAGAGTCCCAGAAGGAGAAAAGAGAGAAAATGGAGCAGATACACGATCTGAAGAAATTCCCAAAACCGATGAAGGACATCCAGCCACACATTCAAAACTCTCTGCACCTCAAACAGAATGAACACAGAGGAAACAATACCCAGGCACATCAGACTAACACCGATGAAATCAAAGACTTTTTTACATGGAGCCAGTGGGGAATAACACAGACATTTCCGAAAAAGAAAAAAAAAAGCCACTGTAAGAAAGTTGACCGACTCTTCTACAAAAAGATGGAAGCCGGCTGACAATGGAACAGCATCCTCGAGGGATGAAGGAACTAGAAGACCTGCCGGCCTAGAAGTCCAAACTCAGTAAACACAGCCTTCCAAAATGACCTCAAGACAATGGCTCACAGAGAGGAAGCAAGTCTTGCTGGAGAGATGATGGATTTTGGGGAGAGAAAGACAAGGGGAGAGAGAAAGTTTTTCTTTAGAGTGAAATGTCCACTAATAAGTGTATAAGGAAAGACAGATGATCACTATTTTCCACCAAGACAGAAATAAGTGAATAGGCAACATTCCCCAATGAAAGATAAAACTAGTAGGTGAAAGTCTGATGACGAATAGGACACTTTGGCATTCCTGTTGTGGCACAGCAGAAATGAATCTGACTAGGAGCCATGAAGTTGTGGGTTCAATGCCTGGCCTCGCTCAGTGGGTGAAGGATCCGGCATTGCCGTGAGCTGTGGTGTAGGTTGCAGACGCGGCTCAGATCTCACATTGCTGTGGCTGTGGGTGTAGACTGGCAGCTACAGCTCTGATTAGACTCTTAGCCTGGGAACCTCTATCTGCTGCAGGTGTGGCCCTAAAAAGACAAAAGACAAAAAAAAAAAAGAAAATAGGATACTTATCTGACTTCAAAGTATCACCCTGTGCATTACCTATTAATTACAGTAGCTTTACATCGGAGAAATTTGGCAGATACCAAGGGATCAATTACTGTCACAATAATGGGACAAACTGACATAACCCTCTTGATAGGACATGACACCCCTGAAAAGATACAACATCCCCATTGGGGTGTGCCTACCCCCGCCCCCCGAAAAAACCCCAACAACCACAACCTCAATCCAATAATGAAGAAATATCAAACAAACCTAAATTGAGGGATAGTCTACAAAAAGAACTGGCCCAGGAGTTCCTGTTGTGGCTCAGCAGATTAAGGACCTGACATTGTCACTTTGAGGGTGCAGGTTAAGGATCCGGCACTGCTGCAAGCTGCAGTGTAGGTCACAGATGCAGCTGGGCTGTTGCCATGGCTGTGGTGTAGGCTGCAGCTGCAGCTCGGATTCAGCCCCTGGCCTGGGAACCTCCCTATGCTGCAGGCACAGCTAGAAAAAGCAAAAGAAAAAACCTGACCCATGCTCCCCAAAAATGTCAAAGTCGTGGAAGTCAGAGAAAAGCTAAGGAACTGGATGGACCAGATTACAGAGAGTGGAGGGTCTTGGCCAGGAAATGCAACCAGGATCTAGGACCAGGGGAAACTGCTAGAGAAGACATCACTGGGACAGCGCTGAAGTCTGAATACGGACTGTGGCTTAGACAATCACATCAAAGGGAAACGTCCTTGATCTTAGCAAATACACGCTCAAGTTCTTTCGGGGTAAAGGGGAGTGCTTTCTGCAAGAAACCTCCAACGGCGTAGAGGAAAAGAAGCACGTGAGAAAGAGAATGCGGATGAGACACCAAAGGGACAAACTATTATTTAGTAAATCTGGGCATAGGGCAGTTCTTTGCATCCCTGCAACTTTTCTTTAAATTTGAAGTTGTTTCAAGATAGGGTACAAACATTTTACCATGACAACATTTGAAAAAGAAAGTGAAATAAAGATGTGTTCAGAGGGAACAAAAGCTGAGAATCTCTTCGTAGCCGACTTGCACTCAAAATCATACTCAGAAGAGGGAACTTCAGGCACCAGGAACGCGGTTTCGAATGTAAATACAACAACGCAGGAAGAAACAAGGAGGCCTGGCAAAGGGAAGGAGGCAAATCGAAATGAGCATTAACTGCTTACGGCACAAATTGTGTCTTAGGGGGTTTCAAAACATGTTGAACTAAGAAACAGGACATCTACGCAAAAGCTGGGAGGAAGATGAACGTAGCCAAAGGTTGTAAGGTCCTTCTCGCATTGTCCGGGGATGAGTGAAAGTCCTCCTTTAAGGTCTTAGAAGTCAAGGTGAACACCCAACCTCTAAGAGAGCCGCGTAAGTAACAAGAAAAGAACGTGTAACTAACAAGCTAAGAAAGGGAGCGAGGCGTGGAAGAGGAAAATTAATTAATCCAGCAGTAGGAAAGAAAGGACAAAAAAGGAACAGATGTGACAAATAGGACATACACAGGTGATGCACTTAAATCCAAAGATCTCATAATTACATTAAATGTAAATGGCACAGCAAAAGGCAAAGACGCCCGGATTAGACCGGCTTCTAAAAGTCCACTTATGATACAACTTTCTCCTGTGACCATAGCTTAAATATACGAAAGTCGAGCGTAATGCAGGACAGAAAAAAGGAGGCCAGGCAAAACACTAATCCCCTAGAAAGCGGGCGTCTCTCTAACAGCAGACAAAGTAGACTTCACAGCAAGAAGAACTGCCCTGAATAAAAAGAGACCTTTCATAATAAGAAGGTGAAAGTAACTGGAGCACCTAGTGACACTCTGAACCAGGGGCTCTACACCTGAACTCCGCACCGAAACCACCTGGAAACTGGCTGGCTTCACGACTGGGGTGAGGGCCCAGCTGCGTACTCGTGGGTCACAGTTCCCGGCACCTCTCGGCCCTTTGAGAGCTAGTGGTCCCAGCCCTCTGGGTCAGCTGCCGAGGACTCAGGGCCCTCACGCTTCTGAAGGGCTGTCAGGTGGAAAATGGATCAGGAGACCAAGGGCCTCCCAGGGGCAGAGACGATGTGCCGGATGGAGGCCCACCCGTTCCCACCACCTGGTAAGGGAATGGTGAGCGATGGGAGCCAAGTCCAGCAACGTTTGTGGGCAGTTGCAGTGCCCCGCTCCCCCACCCAAAGCTGGACGCTTCCTGATTGGCGGTTCATGGAGCTCTGGCACCCTGCTGCCAACAGAAGTCAAAGCCAGGGGGACCAGACAGGATACTGGGATAAGGAGCCATGGGGTCTCTGAATCGCAGGCTGGGTGGGTGTCCCCTCCCATCTCGCCAGGGTGTAAACGGGGTCCTAAGGAGTAGCGGGGGCCTCACGAGGACACTGGGGCCCTCCTCTCAGTGTGGCGGCACCCCCCCCGCCTGCAAAGAGGGCAGGGCACGTGCACGTGAACTGAACTGAAGACCGCACCCCCATCTGTCCCCCGCAGGGCCCATGACGGACCACAGAATGGGACCGAGTGCAGACACAGGGTCAGACAGACCTGGGTTCAGATCTGAGCCGGGACGTCGCTTCCCCACGGTGTGGCCTTGGCTCACGGAGCCTATGGACACGCAACCTCCCGGGGCGAGGGGCTGCTGCGGGGCCGGCCCGCCGCAGTCCCGCCTCCCGGGCCTCCGCGCGGGCCCAGGGCCCACTCACCCGGCCGTTGGTCTCGCCCTTCCACCAGCCCTGGTCCCCGCCGATGCGGCTGTAGATCTTCACCACGTCGCCCTCCCGCAGCGAGAGCTCCCGCATGTCCCGGGCAGCAAAGTTGTACCTGGCCACAGCCGTGCCGATGACGCGGGGCGTGAACACTGCTGGGGGAGGGGGGACGTCACACCATTGCCGGGCGGGGCGGCCGGGGCCGAGGGTCCTGCGGGCGGAGCCGGGTCTCCCCCTGGTGCCCAGGCCTGTGCCCACCGAGGAGGCCAAAAGGCTCTGGAGGGACGGACCAGGCTCCAGCCGCAGGGCCCCTCGCGCCTCTGCAGGGGCCCAATCCTGTGGCCACGTGGCTTGTCTGAGGTCCACCGTGAAGGGAGTCAGAGCTTCACCACACCCGCCCTGGGGCCGCCCCAGGCAGCGAGGGTGCTCGTGGGGATGGGAGCAGAAGCCAGCTCCCAGGGCATCTCCCCTGTGTGCCCAGTGCAGGGCCAGCATATGTCAGTGGGCAGCTGAGTCACCCATGCCCAGCCCCAGCCTTCACTGTGACAAAGTGCCTGCAACTGAACCCCAGGGCCCCGGTGCCCAACTTCCCTCGTGTGCCCAATTCCTGAGCCCAACCAAACTGGAAACCCCACTGGACCAGCCGGGACCCAGGAGTCCTGATGGGCAGAAGACAATGACCGTGACGGGAGGGGAAACACAGCTGCTGGGAGGGCTCTGGATCTGGCAGCAGACGGCCATGCGGCCAGGGTCAGTCAAGACCTGTCCCTCTGCACCCAAGTCCCATAAGTCCTCCAGGACTCCCGCTGAGGGAGGCCCGCCCTGGGTCTGCTCCCCCCTTCACCCTGAGGGTGGCCGCCCGGCTGTTGGCTGCTGCCAGAGGCAAAGCTCCCGGAGAGCAACGGGGGACAGTGGCTGGTAGCTGGGGCGTGGTCATGGGGTGAGCAGGCCAGAGGCGGCGACAGCGCCAAGCCTGATTGTGTCCACAGGTGCTGCAGCGTCCCCAGCCCCCTCGCTGAGCCCCTTCCTTCCCCGTCCCACCTGCCCGCCCCCCGGTAGCTGCGGACACTTCCAGGCCGGGGCTGTGGGCCAGCAGGCAGCTGGGGCGGGCTGGGCCCCCCACGCCCCGAGCAGCGGCGGTACCTGACCAGAAGGGGGCGGAGGAGCCCTGAGAAGCAAGGCCGAGGCCCTGAGGGCTGAGAAAAGAGAAGTTGTAGGAGGCGCAGGAAGCTGCAAAGAGGCGAGAGAGACCGTGAAAGAGGGGCCGGGGGCGTCCACACGCGGGCAGCCAGGACGTGGTCACAGGTGGCAGGGAGGGAGGCCCGGTCCCGCCAGGGCACCAGGGGGGCAGCGGGATGGCGCGGGCCTCGGGGTCCACCTGGGCACAGTGTGGCGTGGCCAGTTCCGAGCTGCTCTCACTCCCCGCCCCGTGCACCTGTTCCCACCTCCTCCCAGGGGGCGGGAGGGGTGAGAACTCAGGCAACTACGCGCACAGAGCCCAGCCCGTTGCCCGGCGCCCAGCAGGTGCTCACTCCGGGCCTGCCATTCCCCTCCTGGCCTGCTCTGCCCAGGTGGGACCCGCGGTCTTGCAGGACCCTGAAGCTGGAGGAAGCAGGGGGCTCAGAGACAGAGTCCTGGGCTGGAGGCCGAACACTCGGGGCCCACCCTGCCCCCCATCCAGCTGGCCCCTGTGGGCGCTGTGGAGCCCCCTCTGCAAACAGAGGTGCTGGCCCTGGCTCCTTTACAGTGGAGGCTGCTGGAGGAGGGTGACGCTGGGGCCCAGGACAGGCCTGAGGACAGAAGGGCCCTGCCCTGCTCGCTCTCCACCGGCCTCCAGGCAGAGGCATCCAACCTCAGCAATTCAGAGCTGGCCCTCCCCACCTGCCACATGGGGCCACCAGGACACCCTGGCTCGGGGGGGCGGGAATCGGGAGGGGCTCCCGGCCTAGGCCAGCGTGGCCCACAGGGAGCCTTCCCCACGCGGGCCTTACTTACCTGGGGACCGGCTGGAGGCCCTGGAGGCCGAGCGTTCCCGTGACTTGTAGGGGTACTTGAGCGTGGTGTCCAGCTGCTTGAAGCTCTCCTTGAGCGAGTGGCACTGGTAGTACTCCACCAGCTCCTGCAGGACGCACGCACTCACTGATCGAGGCCTCCGCCTCCAGGCAGTCCTCCCAGGCGCCCGGCCCTCCCTCTCGACCTCCTCGGGTTCACTGGGGGGGGCTCAGCCTCTTGGCCCCCTGAGAACTCCCCCTCCCCCTCCCCCACCAGCACTCAGACCGCAGGTGGGGGGGTCAGTACGGCAGACTTTTGAACCTACAATCTCTCACGCAAAGGTTTCTATAGGAAAAATGACGGAGGAAGGCCTGGCTCGGTGGACAGGGATGCTCCCTGCAACACTGCATAATGGAGAAAAACTGGACACCTGCACACAACCCACACCAGGGAAGTCCCAGGAATCACAGCACGTCCACGTGACCGAAGGCTGTGCGGCCACAGCGGGACGAGAGGGCTGTCCCCGTGGTGAGTGCTCACAGGGCTGGGAGGTAAACCGGGAGCTGGGTCCAGTGTGGCCAGTGGTTTTGTTTGAAAAAGGAACCTATAGACAGTGGGCTGTACTTAGAGGCTGCGGGGACTCACCCTGGGACAAGAACACGGGTCTGGGGGGCAGAGGGTGTTTTACTGTGTGCGTGTCTGGGGCCGCTGTGGGCCGGCTAAGAGCGCGCCTGCTCTACCTGCACATTCTCAGAAGAGGCGACACGTGTAATGAAGCAAAGGAACGCGGGACAGGACTTTATTTCCTCATGGCTCTTAGTCGGATTCGTTAACCACTGAGCCACGACGGGAACTCCTGGACCGGGCTTTAAAGTCACCTCTCGATCTTTCTTTTGGCCGCACTTGCGACATGTGGAAGTCTCCAGGCCAGGGATCCAGCCCGTGCCACAGGAGTAACCAGAGCCACAGTAGGGGCAATGCTGGATCCTTAACCTGCTGAGCCACCAGGGAACTCCCTAAAATCATGTGTAGGACTATGCCTTTAACTGGCTGGGCTGGGACAGGTGGGGGTGGGGGGGTGGGAACTGGAAGCCGTGTGTGTGTGTGTGTGTGTGTGTGGTGTGTGTGTGTGAGAGGTTGGCCAGCAGCCCCGCCCTGGATGGAGTCTCTCGGGCCTCAGTTTCCGGTTCCGGTTGGGCAGGCCTGGGCTGCTGTGATTCTGGAGGCCTTCCCTGTCCACCACGAGGTTTTGGGGACAGAGGTCCCTGGACCTCCCCGACGCTGTGCAGACCCTCCTCCCCCACGGTGGGCAACCTCTGCAAGCCCGGCCTGCGGGAGTGGGTGCGGGGGCCACGCCTCCCCGACGTGGCCGTGGCGGCCGACCCGGGCCCTCCTCCCACCCTCGGGGCCAGGCCGGCGGGAGCCACGCATCACGTACCAAGAGGCTTTCAAATTTCTTGGCTTCCGTGATGTGGACCCAGCTGTCCTTCTCGACCACCTTAATGTGCTTCACTTCGTCGTTGAACCTGCGCGAGGCACATGGGCGGTCAGTGCACGGGCCCCGCAGCCCCAGCTCCCTGGGGGTCCAGGCAAAGCGCATGGGTGGTCACCGCAGGGGCCGCACAGCCCCCAGCCCCCCCCCCCCCAGGGGCCCAGGCTATCACGTGTTTGCTGGAGCAAAGACCCTGGCCCTCACCCACACCCCTGCTCCCACGGCTGCTCCCTCTCGGCCCTCCCCTGCCCCAGCCTGGGCCTGTCCCCTACCGCCCACCCATCTGTCAGGTCGGCGTGCCAGACGAGAGCCCAAACTCCCGGGCCAGCCCAAGGCCTCAGGCCCCGAAGCCCCACCCCTCTCCTCCCTCCAGCCCCGCTGAGGCTTCCTGTCCTGGATTCTGCTTGTCCTCTGCATGGGGACGACCCCCTCCCGGTTTCCCCGTCGCCTGGCGAGGCTTTCACAGCCTGGGTTGTAAGCCAGAGGTCTGGCCCCAGCCCATGAGGCCCCAGGGGGGCAGCCTCACCCCAGCGGTGACACCATTTCCTAGTACTGCCCCCTGCACCCCCACCGCTGCCCAGCCGGAGGCGCTCTTCCTCAGACAGGCCAAGCACGAGCCCGCCAGGCCCCGACACTGGCTGTCCCCTCGGCCCAGAATGCTCCCCTCCTGTCACCCTCTCAGCCCGGCCCGGTATCCTCAGGTCTCCAAACGTGGCCTCGATGGAGTGGTCTTCATGCCCCACCCCTCCCTCCCAGTGCCACCCACCCCCTTGCCAGCTGTCTCCAAAGCCAGACAAAGGCATCACAAGAAAATGACACAGCATCACTTATGAGAGGAGCCCACATCCTCAAACGCCGTCAGCAAATCTCTCTGCACGTGCGCCTCTACACAAACCGACATATAAAAGGGACTTTACTCCACCGTCAAACGGGACGTCCCAGGAATGCAAGGCTGGCTTAACGTCCGGAAACCAGTTAGCGGAATAAACACCCACCACACTGTTCTTCCTGGGTTGAAAGTGAACTGAGTGGCTCACCACCCCGCCAGCTCCTTGGGCGAGACCCGCCTAAGCCCCACTCCAGAGCCCTGTGGGCCAGGCATCCGGAGGATGCTCTGCAGACTCCCATCGGGTGAGAGACGCCTCTGCCACTTCACTGCTTGGTGTCGCCCTGGCCATGCCACCAGCCCGCATGCTCCACTGTCCTCCCAGGGCCCGACCTGCCCTGGGGGGCCACACACTGTACAGTGCTCCCACCACCCACGGCAGGTGCAGCTGACCTCTGCTCGAGAGCAGGTCCTGTGCACGAGGTGACCCAGGTCATGTCCAGCTGGCAGTCATCAGACACCTGTCACTTTCCATGTGGCAGTTGTTCTTTGTGTTTTATATCTGAGAAAGCCCAGTGCATCGTTTCAGATGCAAACATCCGTGGGCTCTTGGAAAGCCCGTGGGGATCATGGCAGTTCTCAGTTCTGGCTCCTCTGAGTTCCCCACATCCACCACTTCCACCCCGGGGGTCTTCAGCCACCATTCTGTATTGGGGACCCCCCTGCCTAGGATGACCGGGGACGAGCACCTGCAGACCTCCCAGTGATGCAGAATAAGGAGAGATTCATGCACTGAGGTGGGAGGTGGGAGGGGGCTGTGTGTCCAGGACCTGGGTGTGCGCCCCCACCCCACCCCCAGCCCCAGCCTGGCTCACATCTGCCCCTAATGTCCAGAGGCATCACTGCATCCTACAGAAAAGGCCTCTCTGCTCCCTCACGGTGGCTTCTGTTTCTTGATACCACAAGCACCCAGTGCGACTTTGAAGCTGTCCAGTGATCCTGGCGGGTCCTGCCCTCCCCAGCACCCACCCAGCAGAACAGAGGCGGTCCTCCCTGGACACAGGCTGCCTGCTTGGGCTCATGATCCCATTGAGGTCATGGCCATCGAGGTCACGGTGGACCAGAGCCCTCTAATCTCTGTCCCGAGACTCCTGCCCAGCGTGTGTCCTATGCCGGTGGTGACCAACTATCAATCAGATTCCAGCTCTTAAAGAGGTGACAGAAGACTCCCCAGGGGGCAGCTTTCAGGCAGGAGGACAGCAGCCCGAAGGCCATTGGCTGAAGCCTGGAGTTGGCTGCAGTGTGACGGTCCATGCTCTCAAGGCCCCTGTGGGGGCGCTGGGAAGTCCCTGACCGCTCATGGTACCTGAGCTCCTCTGGTTGCCACCTGAAAAACCCAAGCTCAGGCCCATGGGGTGGCTTTGGGGTCCTTCACGGCCGTCCCAGGCCAGCTGCACTGTGTGGACCTTTCATCTCAAAAGGGCCCTGGTCTGGGCAACACATTCCAAGGCCCCTCCATCCAACAAGTCCAGGATCTGGAGGGGGTGTGGGCTCCATAGCGAAGGGGTTTCCCTGACTCCCAGCTGCCACCTACTTGATGCTTATGGCAAAACGCTCAGCTTCCGCCGGCCGTTCTCTGATCAGGTAGGTCCCGCTGGCGTGGGATTTGAGCAGGTTGTCGGTCTGCTGCCTCTCCATGTTGCCGGCAAACCTGGAGCGGAGTAAGAAACGGGAGCTGTCCACTGACACCGCCACGAGCGCTCATCTACCTAACCCCGTGGGAGCTAGTGGCTGGGGACACGAGGCCATGCCCCCAGGAGGCGGGGTGAGCTGTGGGCGGGGCCTGGGAGACGTGGGGAGGGGCATCCGTGTGCCCGAGGGCACACGCCCGCATTGAGAGGATGGCTGGGGGAGAGAGAAGGACCCCCGCCCCCCAGCCAGTCCACCGGGACCTCTGCCCTCCAGAGCCCTGGGCCTGCAAGAGGCGTTCAGGGTAACAGATGTGAGATCCAATTTCCTTTCCAAGTTCTTACCATTTAAAAAGCAGTAATAAACACAAACTGCTTCTGTGGGGGGTTGTGTCCTAACACACCCACAACCCCAGCACCTCCACCGGTGGGTCTGGGACTGTGGGAGGGAAAGCTTTCCTGCCATCTCTATGGAAGCGAAGCCCACTCCCCAGCTCCACCTCCAGAACAAAGCCAGACCCCATCCGCACCTCTCTGTGGGCTGGACTGGGGCTTTTGTAAAAAGATGCATTAGGAAACTAAAGTCCTGTGTGACATGCCATCTACTGAAAACCATAGGTCAGTCCTCCACGCTCCACATGAGACCCAAATGCAGGGCGAACAACGTCCAGGAACAGAGCCAGGGGTCTCAAGGTGTTGGGGAGGCCGGGGACACTGAGGGTGCAGACCCTCCTGGGGTAGAGGGCCGGCCGCTCTGGGCCCCGTAGGGCGAGCTTCTGCCAGGAAGAGACCAGTCAGCCGCAGCCGTGATAAAATCTGGCCCCAGGACTCACACCTGCCACGACCACCTTGGCGTTCCATCCATCAAACAAACGCACTGCTCTCATGGAGCACAGTATGAGCAAATACACAGGATTCCGGCCTCCGATAGACTTCCTTGTACGTATTTCACACAGTGGAGCCCAAGGAAGATCCCTTTAAAGAAAGGCTTGGGGGCTCCTGTCGTGGCTCAGCGTCAACAAACCCAACGACGATCCATGAGGATGTGGGTTTGATCCCTGGCCTCGCTCAGTGGGTTAAGGATTTGGTGCTGCTGCAGGCTGTGGCGTAGGTTGCAGGCCGGCAGCTGCAGCTCCAATTCAGCCCCTAGCCTGGGAACCTCCATATGCTACAGCTGTAGCCCTAAAAAGAAAGAAGGAAAGAAGGAAAGGAAGGAAGGAAGGAAGGAAGGAAGGAAGGAAAGAAAGAAGAAAAGAAAGGCTTCGTTCTCCCAAATGTTCAAGCCTGACGATCTGTTTATTGACAGGGAAGGAGCGGCCTCGGGGTAGAGAAGGTTCCCCAGGCTCCAAGCGATTGCAGACGGAGGAGCAAGAAGGGGGCTGCCCGCAGCTGGGCTCAGCCGCCCTGGAGGCAGAAGAGAAGCAGCCTGGGACCCCCACAGCCCCCCACAGGCAGATCCACTCACCAGGGGTAGGCGGTGTAGTCCATCTCCCGAGACGGTGGCCGGCTCATGGGTGGCTGGCAGGAGAGAACGTTCCAGTTAGTGTCTCCCCAGAGGCTGTCCACAGCGTGGGGACTGGCAGTGTCCAATCGCCCGTGTGGACAGAGGTCCAGAGCCACAGGCCTGGGAGGCCCCGAGGGCAGCGGCCGGGACTTGCCATCCCTGAACAGATGCTCCGTGGGTTTGGTTCAGGGATTGACGGACTGAATAAATGAATGGACGGCCTCCCACGAGCAGGGCCCGTGATCCCCAGGGAGGGAGGCAGCCTGAAGGGGGCTGGAACGTCCCAGCCGTGGACAGCAGCACCCCCGCACCTCGAGTCCCCCGCGCTGCGGACACCAGCAGCCTTGCAAAAGCCTCGCAGCTCTCTGGAGCCCACGCCGTGCCCTCACTGGCCAGCGCCCCCACCCTGGCCTCCCCTCAGCGGGCCACACGCTGGGTAAAGCCTCCCGGGTTACCGGTCCCCTCCCTGCCCATTCACCAAGTAGGTGGGGAAACCGAGGCCTGGGCAGGGAAGGGAGAAGTTCCTCTCATCTGCGACTGACTTGCTGGGGTGGGGGGGTGGCGGGGGGTACAATGTATTCAAGGCTAACGGCAGCCTTTGCTAACTGTCAAGCATTTGCGCCCCAGCACTCGGATGAAAGAAATGCTGTATTGCCTTTTTTCTTTTTTTGGGAGGGGGGGGTCTTTTTAGGGCCGTACCTGCGGCACACGGAGGTTCCCAGGCCAGGGGTCCAATCGGAGCTATAGCCACCGGCCTACGCCAGAGCCACAGCCACGCGGGATCCGAGCCGCATCTGCGACCTACACCATAGCTCCTGGCCACACCGGATCCTTAACCCAGTGAGTGAGGCCAGGGATCCCACGTCCTCATGGATACGGGCTGGGTTTGTCAACCACTGAGCCACTACGGGAACTCCCGTGTTGCCTTTTTTCTAAATATCATAATATCTGGCTCTGAATTCCTATGTTTGGGGGAGAAGAGCGCCCTCAAATTAAAGCCCCTAAAATCTGGAGAAAGGCAGCGGGGTCTCTGGTCCGTCACACCTGCCGCAGAAATGTCCATTCTAGTGCCTTTAAAACCAGTCACATCCTCCCAACAGGAGGTGCCCTGCCTCTTGGCCCCCCCACCTGCCTTTTTTTCTGGGCACAGCCCCAGCTCGGGGGCCAGCATACAGCAGCCGGAACCAGCCCAGGGCATCCTGAGTGAGGAGACGGCTCACGGCACCCTGGCCACCATGTTCTAGAAGCATCCATGGGAAGTACTCACCCTTCCATCCACCGGACAGGGCTTCACAGACGAGCTAGGGAAGTAACCCGACTTCCTGGTTTGCACCAGCCGACCCTGGGAGAGGGCAGAGGGTCAGGGCCCGTGGCCGGGGAGGCAGGGCACTGCAGCCTGCGGGCAGCTCATCCTTAGGAGCGTAAGAGGAAGCCCGGGAAAGCATCACCTCCCTGCAGTAAGCTCAGGGGGCGGGAAGGGGAGGGGCGCCCCACTTCTCAGACGAGGACACTGAGGCCCAGAGAAGCTGCACGACCTGCTCGGCGCCGGGACTGGAGCCCCATCTCCCGGCCGGTCCCTTCCTCATCCACCCGGCCCTTCCCAAAGAGCAAGGGGCACGCGGACCTGGGGGTCACTGCCTGGGAGGGTCCGGGGGCAGCTGTCCACTCTCCCTGTTCCTTCTGCCCGGAAGACCCTCCTGAGGGTCCCCCGGCAGCTCCTCCTCAGCCCCCCACCTTCCCATCAGCAAAGCATCTCTGCAAGACCACCCGGACCTGAAGCCCGGGTCGCACTGGGGGAGGGAAACTGGGACGCCGGGGTCAGTGTGGGGCAGACTCCGCACTGCAGACCCCTTCTCAGCTCCCGAGTCTCCAGGTAGGCGAGGCGCGGTCTAGTGCCCTAAGTTCCTCAGGAAGTATGTACCCACAAGGGCCGGGCAACCACCATGACGGCAGTAACAGTACTGGCATCAGCTCTGAGCAGGTCGCGCCCGGCCGCCCAGGCTGGGTGAGCGCTTCTGGCTCCCGTGGGCCCATGTGCACCCCCAGGGGTCTCAGGGCTCCCTCGAGCCCCAAGGCTTGGGAGGGAAAAGCACCAGTGGCCCCAGTTTCTCCGGCCTTATGATCAGAACAGCAAGTTTCAAGGCTCAGAACCATAAACTGTCACATGGACCCATGTCCGCCTTTGTTCCCTCCGGGGCCTCCTGGGGGAGGGCAGCGGGGGGGTGGCTCTCAGACTTGGGGTCCCCTCCAATGCAGGGCTTGGGGGTGCAGGGTGGACGCGGCCTGGCGGGGGAGCTTGGGGAGGGTGCGCAGGATGCAACCCAGGGGGCGGCAGATGGGGAGGGGTCTGGACCTCGGGGGGCGGGGGCGGGGGCAGGCAGAGAGGGCCCCTCCTGAGAGGGGCCACTGTCCTTCCGCCACCACCCCCAAGTCCCAGGTCCTGCTGACACCCCCTTCTCTCCACCCTGTCGGTCTTATGCCCCAAACCCACCCCTGCCTGGACTCCCCGCTTCCACCGTGACGGGGGCGGGGGCAGCCCAGGACCTTGACCCTTCCCGGCCCAGGACGCACCTCCCACCACTGCGACTCGGGGTCACCTCGCAGTAGCTCGATCACGTCGCCTGTCTGGAAGGTCAGCACAGGCTTCCCGGGGGGCGCGGGGATGCCGTGGTAATTCTGCACGGCCACCATCTTGGGACCTGCGGGGACAAGGCAGGAGTGGGCGTGGCTCTGTGACTCCGCGCCGTGGCTGCCCACCCAAGGTGACCTTGGCCTCCCTGCGTTCTCAAACCTGGGGCTCTCAGTGGACGGCGCCTGTGTCACCCCTCCCTAAATTCTTCCTGAAAAAATCCTTTGTCCCTTCGCTAAATGTCCTATAAATACACTACTTACGCGACCAGCAGATTCAAGGTATCGTTGCGGCAACAGCAAGTTACTGCTTTCTTTTTTTTTCTTTTTAGGGCCACATCCACGGCATATGGAGGTTCCCGGGCTAGAGGCTGAATCGGAGCTGCAGCTGCCGGCCTACGCCACAGCCACAGCAACACCAGATCCGAGCCGCATATGCAACCTGCACCACTGCTTGCGGCAGTGTCGAAGCCTTAACTCACTGAGCAGGGCCAGGGATCGAACCCATGCCCTCACAGAGACAACATCGGGTCCTTAACCTACTGAGTCACAATAGGAATTCCAATAGCAAATTATTATTATTTTTTGTTGTTGTTGTTGTTGTTATTGTTGTTGTTGCTATTTCTTGGGCCGCTCCCGCGGCATATGGAGGTTCCCAGGCTAGGGGTCGAATCGGAGCTGTAGCCACCGGCCTACACCAGAGCCACAGCAACGCGGGATCCGAGCCGCGTCTGCGACCTACACCACAGCTCACGGCAACGCCGGATCGTTAACCCACTGAGCAAGGGCAGGGACCGAACCCGCAACCTCATGGTTCCTAGTCGGATTCGTTAACCACTGCGCCACGACGGGAACTCCGCAAATTATTTTTAAATAGCACTTTATGGGTTTTCATGCAACACCTTTCAAATCTGTGACAGAGAGTCAGCCATGTGGAGCAGGAGATGGGGTACCCCTCTCATTAGAAATGGGGGGCTGGGGGGCTGGCTAAGGCCCCCAAGAACTTGCAGGCTGCTCCTAGACCTTGCAGGCAGCAGCATGGTTTTCATAATTAAATTACACTTTGCCCAGGCTCTGGTGGCATCCTACGCGATGCTGAGCAGGGCAGTGGGGACACGAGGGGACAGAGGAAACGGCACCGTGGCGGCGGCAGCAGCATCCTGCTGTCTGCTCTGCTCTGGGTCTCTGGGCTGCAGCTGGGCCGAAGGGACGGTGACCCTCTGCAGGCTGGGCCCTGTCCCCATGCCCAGCATGGCATCATCAGAAAAGAAGAAGGTTCCCGGGGAGGTGGCTGTGGAGGCGGAAGGGAGCCTAGGGCCAAGAACAGTGGGCAAAGCTGGCAGTCGCCACGGCCAGGCCCAGGCGCGGCTCCCAGGGTGACAGAGGACACGGATGACAGAGAAGGCCAAGTCCCAGAGACTCACCTGGCCCCGCTCCAGAGGCGTCCTGTGAGGGCGAGGACAGAGAACTGTGAGGGCAGAAGGCTGCCCGAGTGCGCAACACCCCCTGCCCCCCACCCCGGATAGAAGGGTCAAGGGAGCAGACGCAAGGCATTCGTGACACTGCTTCCCCATGTGACACTGCCTTACCTACACCCTCAGCCTTTGCGCCCCTCCGCAGCCCCGGGACACCCATCCCCTCCCCCTCCCATTCCTTCCATGAATACACACCTCCTCCAGGAGGCCCACCCTGACCACCCAGCCTGGGGCTCCCTGCTCTGAGCCTGGGGTGGGTCACCTCTGTCTGGGACACCTCCTGCCGTGACCACTAAATGCTGTGTCTTCCTCCTCCTGAGGGCATCTCTGGACCCCACGCAGGGCTCATTAGGAGCCCTTTAAGTGCTGGTTAATTTGGCTGGACCCCACGGCTGGGGTGAGATGCAACGTCCACACCCCGTAAGTGAATCGGTGACTTCACCCCAAGTCAGCTGATGAGAGGGCTCTAAGCCAAAGGAGGAGGCAGGGCAGGTGGGCGGACACCTGTCATGGAGCTGGGTACCCACGGCTGCCAGGAAGCCACCGGGCAGGCAGGGAGGCAGCAGCTGGGCAGGGCAACCGCTATCAGGGCCCAGGTGGCTGGGCACGGGGACCACTTCTACTGAGGCCCATGCAGGGAAGCAAAGGCCCCTGGTGACCAGCAGGGGCCCTGCAAGCCGGCATGCTCCCAGGCGTGAGGGCCAGAATGCGTGGTCTTTCTAGCTCCGGGCACAGGGCTGCATGGGGTGCAGGCAGCAGGAAGGGAATGGTTTGGTGGACTCACCAGGTCTGCAGGTGAACCTGAAAAGGAAGCACATCCGGGTCAGAGGGCAAGCAGCCAACACCACAGACAGGGGGCAGGGGGCACCGTCCACACAGCAGGACCACTGGTGCCTGCACGTGTGAGCAAAGTAAGCTCCAAGGCCCTTCATTCCAGTCTTGGGTTGTGGACACGCTTGGCTGGCGACCATGAAAATCACTCAATTACTTGTGTCAGCAAATTCTGTGCTCGGGTTCTGGGGGGCCCACGGGCAAGCACACTCTCTGACCCAGTGGCACACAGGCTTTTCTGCAGGAGCCAGCTCTGCTCCAGTAGTGGGAGCTGCCTAATCACTGGGCTCAGAAGGAAGATTTCCACAATTGATTGGTGATGCCTGCCCTGGGCAGGTGACAGGAGACACTGGTTGGCATGCTACTCGATTTGTCAGCATGCTCACTTTGGACAGGGGGCACCTCAGCCTGTCAAATGGAAGGCAAACGTTCTGAAGATGCTTTCTGCCTGTCCTGGGGTGACCCCCTGGGGAGGCACAGAGCCAGGCCAGGCCCTGGCCACCTGACAAGCTGGGCTGCCAGGCCACCCCCTCAATGGCTAAGGTGCGGCTGATGTGACTTCAACACCATCTAGCACTCACAGTCGCAGACTGTTCTGGGCGGACATAAGGTCCCACAGATCCCGTAGAAGCAAGGTCACAGTGTCAGAGGTGGTGAGGGCAAACAGCTGTTCTCATGGGGAACGCAGCCGCGAGGCTCGGCCCTGATGGGGGCTCCTTGGGGGGCGGGGTGCTGCTCCGGGAGCAGCTGGCATCTCCCTGGGGCATCCTGGCAGCTAACAGTTAAACCTGCCCTGGCACGGGTCCCTGGCACAGGGCAGAGGTGATGCTGATGAGGCCAAGGAGTGGAGACTGAGCCCAGAATGAAGATAAGAGCGAGGGTCAGAGAGGAGGCAGCTTGGAATCTGCCGAGAGAAGTGGCTGGAGTGGCTGGGCCAGGGCGAGTCCTGGCAGAGGACAAGAAAGGGACCATGGGCTCCTTGAAATAAAATCAGGTGCTGGAGCTCTTGTTGTAGAGCAGCGGAAACGAATCTGACTGGGAACCATGAGACTGTGGGTTCGATCCCTGGCCTCGGTCAGTGGGTTAAGGATCCGGCGTTGCCGTGAGCTCTGGTGTAGATCGTAGACGCGGCTGGGATCTGGCATTGCTGTGGCTGTGGTGTAGACCGGCAGCTACAGCTTCGATTGGACCCCTAGCCTGGGAACCTCCATATGCTGCGGGTGCAGCCCTAAAGAGCAAAAAAAGAAAAACCGAAAAAAACCCATAACCCAGGTGCCACAGGGGCTCTCGATGCACAGGGATGCCGATAACCCCGGCTCGTGAAAGATATGCGACCACCTATCTGGTCAGGGCCCAAGTACATACATCGTGAGAAAAAAACAAACATAATAAAACGAGATGAGGGAGGAGCTCCCGTGGTGGCGAGTGGGGTTAAGGAGCCGGCGTGGTCTCTGCAGTGGTCTGGGTCACTGCTGAGGCACGGGTTGGCTCCCCAGCCTGGAGCAGTGGGTTCAGGATCCGGTGTTGCCACAGCTGTGTCTCAGATTTGATCCCTGGCCTGGGAACTGCCACATGCTGCTGATGCAGCCAAAAAATTTTTAAAAGAGAGAGAGAGGTGGGGGACGGGCACGTGTGTGTGCACGCGTGCATGCGTGTGCAGAAAAAGCAGAAAGCACGTGACAGTAACTGTGGCCGTTTTTGCCGGTGAGATGCTGTTAATCTCCTTCCTTCCTTTTTCTCTAATTTCCATGGGAAACGAGTGTTTCGTAATTGGGAGGGGGGATGGGAACCCAAAAGCGTATCTAAAAGTAAGAAAACTTGACAGGAAATATACCAAAATGTCACCTTTGGTTATTTCATCATAGGTTCCTGAGAGAGAATTACTTTCGTCTTTATTTCTTCTCTTTCTTTTCTCTAACTTTTGGATAAATATGCCTGTTACTTTTAAGACCAGGGCAAACACGCCAGGAGAAGCGAACCACCGAGTCGTTGCGTGCAAAGGACATGTGGCCACAGGAAGGCGGTGTCCGCGGGCAAAGCTGAACGGCCGCCTTCGGAGGGGCACCGTCTCCTCTGGCCTGGAGGGGACCCGGGGGGCTGCTGGATCTCCCCTGGGCCAGAGGGGATGCCTGGGGCCTGTGGTGGGGACCAGGGGACCTGGGCCGACCCGTCAGACCTCCTCCTGGATCAGGGCATGGGGTCAGCGGTCACAGTAAACAAGGCACGGACAAAATCTGCTCCAGGCAGAGGTGTCCTGAGGACAAGCGCCTGGCACGCTTTCCCGACTCCCTGGAGCCTGTTCACCACTCTCTGAGCTCAGTTTCCCTGAGGCTGGGCGGCAGTATCAAAGTGCCATCTCACGGGGACACGAGGGCATTTGGCTCCACGGCCAGCACGGCCAGTGGTGCTGACCCTTGACGGGCTGGTACCTTCGGGATGAATCCCTGGGGCCCATTCCCCACCAGATCCAGGGCCCAGCCAGCCCCTGGCCGTGGTAGCTCTGAAACCTTCCAGAACCATCTCAGGCTTTTTGGCTGCTGGTCCAGCCGCTCTAGCGCACCAGCTCATCCCCCCAAACCAGGATGATCCGGAGGCGCCTCAGCAGTCTGGGTGCCGGCCAGGCGGGCTCAGGTCCCTTCCCCTTCCTGGCCTCAGGCTGCCCCATCTGACAAATGGGCTCCAGGCGGAGGGGAGCACGGCCAGTGCTGTGCCTGCGTGTGAGCCACCTACACACACAGCCGTAGGTAAAGAGGGCCGCACCTGGAGTTCCCGTCGTGGCGCAGTGGTTAACGAATCCGACTAGGAACCATGAGGTTGCGGGTTCCATCCCTGGCCTTGCTCAGTGGGTTAAGGATCCGGTGTTGCCGGGAGCTGTGGTGTAGGTTGCAGACACAGCTCGGATCCCACGTTGCTGTGGCTCTGGCGTAGGCCGGTGGCTACAGCTCCAATTCAACCCCTAGCCTGGGAACCTCCATATGCCGCGGGAGCGGCCCAAGAAATAGCAACAACAACAACAACAAAAAAGACAAAAAAAAAAAAAAGAGGGCCGCACCTCTCCGGGGGCAGGAGAACCCGGGGGTGAGGTGTTTCTCCACGACTGGAAACCTCCATGCAAGTGGCAAGAATGTTCTGTGCCCTTGTGTGGAGGTTTCTAGAGGCTTACAACTGGACTGGGCAGGGGGTGCAGAAGAGGCAGAAAAAAGCCTGTCAGTTAGGAGAAGGGCTTTGCAACGGAACCCTGCTCCCCGGCTGGGCCTTTTGATGCTGTGTGACCCAGGGCAGGCGTCTTCCTCTCTCTGAGCCTGTTTCCGCATCTGGTCCCTGCCTTGGGGGGTCACCATGGCAGGAAAGGAGAATGTGGGAACACGCCCAGGCCAGCAGCTGTGAGGAATGGGACCCTGGGCTTGGGGTGCGTGGCAGGGTCTCCTGTCGCATGGGCAGGGCAGGGGTGGTACTCACTGATCTTGCAGGGAGGGGTCACCTCCAGACACTCCTTGTGCGCCCCGACGCCACACTTGGTGCACAGGTAACCCTGGTAGAAGGTGCCCCTGCACCAGGAGAGGGGATGGCAGGTGAGGTGACCACCAGATCCACCTTGCCTCCTGCCCCGTCGGGCATCCACTCCCCAAGCCCTGAGCTCCCCCCGCCCAGGACCCCCCGGCAACGTGCAGCCTGGGGCTGGATCTCCCCCCGGACAGGCCCCGGCCACCCACGGGGACCATCACCCCCCCCCCACCCCCGGCTGGACCCCAAGCACCCGAGGCCCGGCTGAGTCCCACATGGATGGGCTAGTGCCCCAGGTCCCTGCGGCTCAGCACCGCACGGGGCTGGGGCGGTGGGCCGGCGGTGATGGGGACGCAGGATGGAGGCAGCACCAGGCTCCCGGGGGGGCCCGGGCGGGGGGCTCACCGGAGGAACATCCTGCAGGCCGTGCAGCTGGTGGTCTTTTCAAACGTGTGCATCTGGAAGCTGTGGTGGTTGGCGGTGGCCTTGTCAGGCCTGATGTTTGACCTGAGGGAAGGGACGGCAGGCGCCAGGTTGCCCGAGCCCCCGCCGGGCCGGGAGTCAGGGGCCGGGACTCAGAGCCTGGAGCTGCCTGGACACGTCGGCAGACCCGGGGTGGGGCGCTGACTGCCGGCTGAGGGAGGGTCCAGGTGGGGCTTGAAAATGAACCTGCAGAGGCATTCGAGAACCTTCTAGGGTGATGGCAACGGGCTGGACGGGGTTTGGGTGTGGACAGGTGCAGGAGTCTGTCAGGACTCAGCCGGCTGCGCTGAGGATGTCACTGCGGGCGAGCCTGAGGCGCAACAATCGCACCGAGCTCTGGGTCCTGGTTCACCATGGGCACTGCAGGTATTGCAGGGACGGATGGGCGCTGACGCCTGCAATTCCCTGAAACAGGCCCACAGCCGACGGCCAAGGTCTGGGAGGACGGCGGGTGACAAACCGCAGCCTGCGGTGGCCGGCGCGAGCCCAGCGCTCCCAGTAACACACCTTCGACGTGGACAGACACTTGGACATCTTCATAGCAGGGTGTTGGGGAGATAGTTACAACCCCTGGGAAGCAAGCCTTGGGGCCCCCGGCTGGCTGCCCCTCCACTCCGAGGCAGGACCCCATCGGATCTTCCGTTTGTCTCCATTTCACCGGGAGGAAAAGGCCTGAGAGGGGAGCGCTCGGGCCCGAGGCCCCCGGGCCCCGGCCACTCTGGCCTCAAGGCCTAGGGGTCTGGGGACCCCAGCGAGCGCCCTTCCTTGTTGAACACAGCGGGCTCCTCCCAGATGGCACGCAAGAGCGGCTCTGTGGCTTCCCCTCAGAGGGACGATCGGCCAGCCTGTCGTGCCCCAAGGCCCCAAGTCACCTTGAGTCCATCTGGCACCACGGCCATTCCTGCCCCTCACAGCCCTGCCGCTCAGGTGTGGGAGGCCCGGGGCAGGGAGCTGGCCGAGCTGCCCCAGTCAGGCTGCCCCGGAGGGACGGCCCTCTGGCCACCGCCGATGACACGGTGAGGGTGCCACTCGGGTGGGCTGGCATCCCGCGGGTGATGGAGACAGGCAGCCTCTGGTCATCTGAAGGCCGCCCCAAATCTATGGGGGGGTGAGCCCACCCCCGGGCCCTGGCACCCTGGCACTCACATGGCCATCGCGAACTGCTCCATCCACTTCCTCTTCATGTCTTCGGTCTTGCAGAAAAACTGGAAGCCCTGCTTCCCTTGGAGGTGAATTAGATAGAAGCCATAGGACCACTGCGGGAGAAGACAGGGACGCACTTGCCACGGCACAGAGGCCTGAACACGCACCCTCGTGCCGGGCCTGGGTGTGCACACGTGCGTGTGTGTGTACGAAGTGCACGTGCACGCCCTCCAACACGATGCCCCGGGCCCCCTCTCCCTCCCCCTCCAAGGAGCACCTGCAACTGAGGCCTCTGCGGGTTCCGAGACCCGCCCCACGTTCAGAGCTGGCTCAGGGCCCCTCTGGGACGCGGCCCACCCCTCCCACTTTCTAAATGTGATGCCCCGCATCTCCGTGGGCTGATGCAGAACAAAAGCAGAGGAGGCCATGGCCTGGGGCGCCGCGGCAAGGCCGGCCCAGCGCCCCACTCCCCCCCAGGGCTTCCAAGGGTCCCAGGAAGAAGAGTCTGGGACGTCTGAGTCCGACTCTGTGTTGTCAGCGATGGAAGGAGAAAGGAAGAGAGGGAGGGAGGGAAAGCAGAGGGCGAAGAAAGGATGGCACGGAGAACAGACGGCACCCCGCCGGCGCCGAACCCGCCCAGGCCTTAACTTCCAGGGGCTGGTGGGGCAGGTGGGAGGGGGCTTCGCCTCAGACCCTCCCAAGTGAGCAAATCTGAATCAGGAAGGTGCCTCGCGGCACGGTTCAGACCCCGAGCCGAGGAGAGGACAGAGGAGGAGGAAGGAGCCCGGGAGCCCAGCCCAGCCCAGGCCCCGCTCCACCCAGGAGGGAAGTGCCGGCATCGGGCCGCGGCGAGAAAGGCATTGAGAACGAGAGTGCCAGGGGCTTACCATTTTCCCGTGAGACTGGGAGGCATGAGGAGAGGAGAGGAGGGGAGACAGGTCATCAAGGGGCCTGCCCAGCCCCGTGGTGGGCACCACGGCCCAGGACACTGCCCACCGCCAAGTGCACCCAGAGGGCAGGGTGCCAAGGTTGGAGGGGGCACACAGCTTCAGCCCCCGGCCTGGGAAGGTGACTAACTCTGGGGTCCAGTGGCTCGTTTCCAACATCAGGTCAAGGGGGGTCACCCCCACTTGCTCCCCCAGGTGGTCCCTGCACTCTACCTGCAAGCCCGGGAGTCCAGGGTCTGGGATTTTTAGCACATTGGCTCTGACCCCCATACCTAGATCAGGGCTGCACACAGCAGATGCTCAAGTACTTGGCACAGAGGCCTCTGCAGAAGCAGGAGTGAACCAGGGGATGGGGCACCCATGGCCCCACCCCCGGCAGTCATGGCCCCACCCCCGGCAGTCATGGCCCCACCCCCGGCAGTCATGGCCCCACCCCCGGCATCCATGGCCCCACCCCCGGCGGTCATGGCCACAGCCCACTGGCTGGACATGAGTCTGACAAGCTACAGCAGGGCCTACCCAAAGCTCTCGTCCACAGTAGGAGCGCTGGGGAGGGGCAGGAAGGTCTGCCTGCTTCAGGGGGGCCACGAGGGCTAGAGCTGGGGGGCCAACCTCTAAGGCCTGGTTCTCACCAGAGGCCTCGGGCGGGGCCCTTGTGCTCAGTGTCCTCACTGGGGAGCCGTGATCCAGATCACGCCCCCTCACCCCCACCAGAACGACTCGGACAAAAGGCCAGGGAGGTGCTGGGCCCCCGCGCAGAGCAGGGGGTGCGGGTGGGGGGCTGGCCCACCGGACCACCCTTCTCGGCTCCGCGCCTGTCCCTTGCCTGGCGGCCCAGCCCGCGAGGCCCCTCCGCCGCCACCGGGGGGCGCACCTTCTTGACGTCCTTGTGGTTCATGGGGTCGTCGGTCATCTTGTGGAAGAGCAGCTCGATGACCTCCTTCAGCTCGTAGCTGTAGCCTCGCCGTTTGCAGACGATGACCACCTTGTCGAACAGGAACAAGTACCTGGCCCCCCGAGGCCGGCGCCCGTCAGCCCGCGCCGCCCCCCCTCCCCGGGCCCCGCCCCTCTGCCCGGCCGCCTCCCACCCCTGCGCCAGGCCTCAGCCGCTGCTCCAGGAAGCCCTCCTGGGCCCCCTGCCCCCACCGCCCAAGGGGCTTTTGGGCTCCTCCGCCCCCTGTCCCCCAGCTGGCCGTCCTCACGGTACGGGCGTCTAAGGGTCACGGCCCGTTTACACGGCCGGCCTCCACTGGATGGATCTCACGGCGGCAGGGCTCCTATCTGCTGTGACCCGGCGCGAGAGGACTGAAGCAGCTGGGGCAGAGCTGGGGCCGTGCCAGTTCAGCCCTGCTGCAAGCCCAGCCCTCCTGCCCATCCGCTGGCAGAGGGCTCCCAGGGCCGCTCCCAGGCCTGGCCTCTGGCTGCCCTCAGCCCAGCCCTGCGCTGGCTGTGCGGGCTGCCCAGCCCCTTGAGCACAGCAGCCCATCCTCTGGCGGAGGAAGGAAGCAAGTAAATGGAGCAGCACAAAGCCGAGTGCGCAGGAAAGGCTGCCTCCAGACTGGCAGGGCGCGGGGCGCCCTGGGCCAGGGCCCAACTCGCCCAGCCCAGCGCCACTCACCTGTCCTGCTTGGTGTGGTTGACTATGGACCGGACCTTCAGTTCCCCGTCGATCTTGGGTCGCCCGAATTCCTCCAGCTTCACTTGCTGGGAAAGAAAGGGCAGGACCGTCAGCCCAGTGCCAGCTCGCCCCCACCTGCAGCGCTTCCACGGAAAGAGGTGGGCCAGCGCCCGGGCAGCAGGGTGTGTCCACGTTTCCTGCAGGAACCTAGGGTGAGCGCGACGCGAGACAAGCCCAGGGGTTCCCGGCTGGTGCCAAGGACAGCGAAGGGCACAGAGACGGGAGGACCGGGCCTGGAGGCCCCGCCCAGGACTCCCTCCAGCTCTGTGGGGACAAAGAGCCATAGATGGTGTGGTCACGTTAGGAGGCCACTGTTGTGTGGCGCCCAGAGCGGGGACCTGTGAGGCCAAGCCAGACGCCCAAGCCCAAGAAACCGAATTAAAAAGAGAACGGACTGTGCTGTTCAGATGGAGAGCCGGCGGGGCCTGGGGGTCCTGCCAGGATTCATCTGCCACAGGAGGGGCCTTCGGGAGAACCCCCCTGCTGTGCAGAGACTTTTCCGTTCTCCGCCTGGCTTCCATCTCTGTTCTGCTTTGATTCAGACAGACGTGTCCCCGTGGCGTCTACGCAGACAGAGCAGGAAGAAGGGGGTGCTGCCAGGCGCCTCCCCACCTGGCGCAAGGCTGGGGCTCTCAGCACCTTCTTTCGGAGGTTTCTGCATTTTCCAGAAGCAGCCAGAACAAGACTGCAAGGGTTGCGTTGGTGCGGCACAGGGTGGGACCAGCACCCTGCCTAGCACCTCTGCGCACCTCCGCGTCTCATTTCTGGAGGTGGGAAAACCAGCAGCTCCACCTGCTGGGACGGGGTCAGGAGGACACACAGGGCTGGCAGAGCAGGGCCCCGGCCCACAGGGACAGGTCACACGTCTTCACTTGCCGTGTCATCGTTGTTACTTACTGAGCGAGTATTACTTCTTCGTAAACAGTTTTTTCAAAAAGGTCTTTGGAGGAGTTCCCGTCGTGGCGCAGTGGTTAACGAATCCGACTAGGAACTATGAGGTTGCGGGTTCGATCCCTGGCCTCGCTCAGTGGGTTAAGGATCTGGCATTGCCGTGAGCTGTGGTGTAGGTTGCAGACGCGGCTCGGATCCCACGTGTCTGTGGCTCTGGCGCAGGCTGGTGGCTACAGCTCCGATTAGACCCCTAGCCTGGGAACCTCCATATGCCGCGAGAGCGGCCCAAGAAATAGCAAAAAGACAAAAAAGAAAAAAAAAGTCTTTGTATTAGAAAAGTAGTGCCCGTCCATCCATCGCAGAGCATTTAGAAAATAATTGGAGACTCCACGAGAAGAAAACCAACAGCTCCGGACCCCGCCAGGCTCGAGCGCCACCGGTAACAGCCCGGGGAACAGCTCTCCACCTCCTCTGAAGGGAGCGAAAGACGAGGTCGGTCCAGAATGCTCTTTGGCCACTTCTTTCTTTCTTTCTTTCCTGGACGACAGACACACCGCGAACGTTGTCGCGCCATGTGCCTGTCGAGGCCGCCCTGTTCTGCCTTGACAGGTGTCCTGACCCTGGTGGGGGAAGACGGGCCCAGTGGGCACCAGACGTCAGCCTGGGCGCCGGGGGCTTCCTCTGCAAAAGCGTCTGTGCTGATGTGACCTTGACAGGGACTCCCCCGGACCCCGCAAGGTCAGGAGGCAGAGAGCAAAAAGGTGTGAAAACCGGCGGCTCTCAGCCAGGGGTGACTCTGTACCCGGGGGAATCGGGCGACGTCCAGAGGTGTATCTGGTTGTCATCCCTGGGCGCCCCGAGGGGTCGGGGGGCCACCAGCATAGTGGACAGAGATGAAGGGTGCTGTCTACAAGGCACAGGACAGACGCCGCGACAAAGAGCGCTCCGCCCCAAATGTCAAGGTGGAGAAACCCATTCACATTCAGCAGGTCCGGAAGAAGCTGGTACTGCTTGGCACAGGCCGCGGGTGGGAAGTGCCTGCGTCCTGGGTTGGCCCATCTCCTCGCCCCCCAGGACACAGTGGCTCCCTCAGCGCCCCAAGGCTGAACCTCTGACGGACCAGGCTGGGATGAAGTCCCATGAGGGGTCAGCCCTGTCTGAGGCGGGGAGACACAGGGCAGCTCCTGGGCAGGGTGACGTCCAAGAGACAGGACATGAGGGTGGGCCAGGGGTCCCCGATCAGACAGAGCCTCACTCACCCCGTGAGCCACACCCTCCTCTTGGACCCAAGAGTCCTGGTCCAGGCCGGGGAGGGAGGACGGGGGCAGTCAGTACCGCTGCCCCCCTCGGGCTGTGCCTGCCCTCAGCAAGCAGCCACCTCCGTGCCCAGGGCACCTGGGCCGGCTGAGGAGCACAGCCCAGGAGTCCAAGGTCAGATGCGGCCCCAGAAGCGGCTCCACCCTCTTGGGGGCAGCACGTGGCACGGCTGCACCTGCTTCCACGACCCGGGTGGAGAGCGTGTGTGTCACCCTCCCGCTGACCCCACGCGGACACCGTCAGGGCGATTTTTACCCCCCTCCCCCGCCACGCAGGGCGCAGCTGTCTTTGCTCCGAGCGCCAGCCGCACTCACCAGGTTTTCGATACAACTCTGAAATTCGCTGATCTTCTTCAGGGTCTCCTTGTCCCGTTTCACTTCGTTTATGTACATGGCCAAGTCCTGTGCGCGGCGGGAAGTGGGTCAGCAGGTCCCTGCGGGGCGGGGCGTGCGGGGCTCAGCCCCCAGCCCCCGCCGTGCCACCCAGGGGCTGGGTCTTTCCAAAGCCCCTCCGCTGTCCCCAGAGCTGGCTGGCCCTCAACACAACCGAGGGGGAGCAGCGGTGCCCCTCCTGACCAATGAGGCTGGAAAGGCAACACCCACCCAAATCCCATCAAGCGGCCAAGAAATCCCGCGTGCTAGAACAGCGTCTTTCTAACCCGTCACTCGACCCCCTTCTAGGTCAGAGTAGAAGAAGGACAGCCAGGTAGACCTGGACAAGCCCACGTCTGAGCCCTTGGGAAGCGGGCAGCCCCAGGGAGCCTCAGCAGGACCCGGGCCACCCCGCCCTCCCGCCCCGCCATCCACACGCGCCGCCTCCTGCCGGCCACCAGGGGGCACTGTCCGCTGCGTCTGGAGGGCCAAGTGGGGTCAGGCATCCAGGGTCTGGAGTGGCCTTTGATCCAGTGCCTCCTGCCCGTCTCCACTGGCAGGAACGGCACGGGATGGGCCTGTCCAGGTGTCCAACCCCTGGGGCTTCCATGGTCCTGGCCATCACACAGGACTTGGAGCCAAGCGTGTCCAGGAGCACACGGCCGCTCGGAGACACTCTTTCCACAGACGGCCGAGCAACGGGGCACGGACGCCAGGGCGGGGCGATCCCCCTGAGAAGGTCACTTTGCAAAGATGGAGGATGCCCAGGCCGTAGCCAGGGGACAGGACAGGCTCAGCCTGAGCCAACACACAGGCGGGAGGGCATGGAGCCCATTCAGGGGCCTGAGAGCGGCTGAGCGCACACAAAGGTGGGCACCCATGGTAAACCCGGCCGCAAAGCCGGACGAGCACCTGTGGCAGCCCGCACGCCAGGCTGAGGAGCTGTGCCCAACCCAGGGGCAGTGGGGAGCCATGGCAGGCTTCTGAGCGAGGGAAGGACGTGAGCTGGGCTCTCCTTCCAGGGTCTGGGCTGCACAGCGGGCTTCCACGGACAGAGGGAGGAGGGGAGGGGCGGCGTGGCTGGGCGGGGTGGGTGTTCCAGAAGCAGATGCCACAGGACAGGCAGTGGGCAGCCCAGAACTGAGTTGGGTGCGTGGGTTCCAGGCACAGCCCCAGTGGACGGTCAGGGGAGCAGGAGGAAGGAGGCCCAGGGGAGTCGCGGTGGGCCAGGGGTGGGGGAGGGAAGAGAACCCCAACTTCACCCGCCCCTCTGCCCTTGGGTGGGTCTTACCCACCGCCCTGCCCCTCTCCGCCTCCTGCCATCCCAGGAAAACCTATAGCTACAGGCACAGAGGCTGTCAGTGAGCCCAGGTTAAAGAAGACAGCCATAGCACAGTAAGCCTGGCGCTGGCCAGGCCTTGCCTGGCCTTGGCTGACCCACCTGCATGGCCTCCAGCGCTTCTTTCAGCTGCTCTCTCTCTGGCCGGTCGGTGGAATGGCTCAGAAGTTCCTGGAGGGGTGAGAGGGGAGTGGGTCCCCATTGGGGGTCCTGGCCTCTGCCCACACCCCCACCCAGCACCGGCTGTACATACAGAGCCAGGCCCTGGGGACAAAGCCCCCGCCCGCCCAGGCTCTGGTCCCACTGCCCAACTCAGACAGATGGCGAGCCTCCCCCAGGGGACCCCCAGCTTCAAGGTGAAGGGCGCCCAACACGTGTGGATGGTGGGAGGGATGGTAAGAGCACAAAGCCAGGGGCTGAGCCAACGGGTGACCTGTTCAATCACTAAAGAGGCTCGCAGGGCGTCTTGCAGAAGCCACTGTCTCCTGGTAGGTCTGTCTGCCCAGAGGGACTTCCTATCTCCATGGCTGCCAGGAAGCTCAGGGACTGGGCTCAGAAGTCAGCCACAGGTGCTCTTACTCCTGGCCTGGAGGACACTTCTCTGTCTCTCAGTTTTCCTGCTCTCTTACTGATTGGAATCATAATTTTCCGTGTATATTAATTGTGACAAGTATTCAGGATACAAAAACGCACCACGCAGTTCCTGGCAAATACTTCACAACTGTTAGGCCCTACGCGTGGGCCGTCTTCCTCCGCCTGCTTGTTGGGATCTCAGCCTGGCCTCTCTGTGGGCTCCACCCCACGCCCCGGAGGCTGCCGGGCCCTCACCCACTCCGGCCGGTCTCACCTTCAGGAGCAGGTGGTATTTGAGCACCCGCTGCATGGGGACCACCAGCAGGTCCTGCAGCTTGAACTTCCCATCCTGGACCTTCAGCGTGCACTCCTGGGCATCGGGGGGGGGGGGGCAGCAGGTGGATTGAGAGCATCCCTGCCAGGGCCGCCGGACCCCGGCGCTCCCATCCCCCGGGGTTGCTGGACCCCAAGGCTCCCTGAACTGGAGCTGGTCCCAGGTCCTGCCACAGCCGTACCCAGGGGACCCGGGCCTTGCCCTGGCCTGGGTCGGGGACCTCCCCCTGCCCACTCTCAACCCCAACAAAATGCAAAGGGAAAAATTCATCTGCCAAAAATGTCACGTCCCTGCCGCACCTTCCCACCTTCCCATGAAGCTGCCGAGAGGCCAGGGAGCTGCCACCTTGGAAATGGCCGGGGACGGGCCCGTTACCTCGACTTTCTGCCTGAAGTCCTCCCTGCTGGCGAGGAGCTGGTTCAGCGTGTTCTGGGCGTGTTCCATGTGGCTGCAGTACTCCCCGTAGATCAGGAGCCTGGACGGCGTACACACACACACACACGCTGGGTGTGAGCCGTTTGTTTTCACAGCAGACTGTGAGCACAGCAAATGGGTCCCTCCCCGTGACAGCTCCACCACGGCAGCACATTTAATGGTTTTCTTCTTTCATCGCGGGGGCTTTCCCTCCCTTCCCCGAATTCCACCGGCCCAGGAAGAGGGCCCCCTGCCCGCCCTGGGCCCAAGGAAGCCCCTTCTGGGGCTCTGTGTCAAGTCAGGACTGGGTTTGGGGACGCCCTTCCCAGTGCCCCCATCCCGCCCCTGAAAAGGGCTAACACTGGAGAGAAGCCCCTGCCCCCCAGGCTGGGGGACCCTGGAACGTTCTCGTTCCAGCCGCTCCGCAGTGAGCCCCCAGGCCCATCCTGCTCTGTGCGCGCCCTGGGGTGGCGGCCCCTGAGCTGACGTTTTGAGGTGTGGGGGGCCCCGTGGGTCAGCCCTTGTTGCTGCCTCCGGGCACCGATGCCCTCTGTCTCTCGGGGCAGGTGACATCAGCTCCATCTCCCGGGAGACGGGCATGTCCACGCACGCCTGGTGTGTCGGCAGGAGCTGCAGATCCGGGGAAGATGCAGGGGGAGCAGGAGCTCGCTAATCCGCCCCGCCAGCCCCCGCTGGCCCCACGACGACCCTCCGGACCAGAGGCCCCGGCGCTAGCGGCCCCGCACCCACAGGGCCTTGGTCACCAGCCTGAAACCTCATCTTTGAAAACCTCATCACCCGACCGCAGAACAGGCCCCATAGGAAGACCACGTGGGTGGCCGTTGGCTGTGACAAGGGTGACAGCAACGGCCCCACCTCGGGAGCCACGGTGCCCAGGCGTGTCACACACAGTGTCACGCCCTTCAGCTCCTTTACAGCGGCGGGGAAACCGAGGCCTCGGTGAACGTGCTGAGCTGCCAGCTGATAAGGGGTGGGGGCCTGGCCTGACCACTGATACAGCTTCTCCAGGAGGCTGGGACCCGTGGACGGCGTCCCCAAGGACGCACAGTCAGATGCAGCTCATGCTGAGCACCAGCAAAGGTCTGGAGGCCTCCCCCGGCCCGGCTCTGGGAAGCTGGGGACAGTCTGGGAGCAGGTCAGGCTGCCCTCAGGGCTGCGTCTCCGCCCTCGTGGATACTGCCTCACCTGGGGCACCTGGCCAGACGCTCAGGGCAGGACCAGAAGGGAGCGTCCTGGTCTGGGTGTCCCCTGGCTTTCCCTGCATGGCCCGAGGACCTGTGGCGACCATGGCTGGGCCTGACCTCAGGCGCTTCAGCTCTGCCACATGGGCCCCTGGGCAGGTCTCCCCTTCCCGGGGCCTTGGGTGATGGGGATGGACAGGCCAGGGCCTGGCCAAGCACCTGGCTCCACCTGGCACAGCACAACACCCTGACCAGGAGCCACTGGTTTCCACTTAAATGTGTCTGCCACTAAATTGAGAATTTTTAAATAAAAGTTGATCACAAGCCGTCATCTCTGGAAGCTGGACTGGAGGCCCAGAGGTTTCAGGGCAAGTTGTTTTAGGGAGAGGACCTGGCGATGGCCCGGCCATGCCACGTCCAGGGAACCCTCTGGTCACCACCTGGCAGAACCTGCCCACGCTCCAGGTCACAATGGGCCCCCACGCCCTCTCGTGTTCTGGGGCCCTTCTACGCGCCCGCAGCCCAGCAGCTCCAGAGTGGCTGCGGCAGCCTTAGGTGCCCCCTTTACTCTGCACTCCCCCGGCTCAGCAGAGCCCAAGGGTCTGGCAGAGGTGTGGGGACAGAGGTGTGGGGACAGAGAGTCCCAGTTGTGCCTTCCTAATTGCACACCCTCGAATCAGCCCCAGCATGACTGCTCACAACTGTCTCCGGCCAGCAAACTTCTACTCATCCATCAAAACCCCGCCCTATCACTTCCCACCCTGTGTCCCTTCCCTGCTCCAGCCCCGTCCCCCGTGCAGCTGGGCCAGACAAAAAAGCACAGAGACAGGCAGGGAGCAGGGGGTGGAGGCCTGTCTAGGCAGGTGGGGTCCCCAAAGAACCGAGTCACCCACCCACGTCCCCACCAGCTCTGAGCTCAGGGACGCATCTTGCTCCGGCCTGCAGGAGGCCTTACACACAGGCGGGCTCTGAGGAGCCAGCACCACAAGCCACCTGCTGGCCTTTTCCCTCCTTTTTTTCTTTTTTAGCTTTGTAGCAATGCTGGATCCTTAACCTATAGGGCAAGGCCAGGGATGGAACCCCCATCCTCATGGATACTAGTCGGCTTCTTAACCCACTGAGCCACAACGGGAACTCTCAATCTTTTCATCTGTAAATAGGTAGAGAGAAGTGCAGCCTTGCCAGCACGGCCACAGGCCACGGGCGCGTGCCACTTGCTCGCCTTCTCACTCAGGCACCACCTCTAGACTCCGAGAGGCGACGGGACTCCTGAGGTCACCAGTAAGTTGAGTCACTGGGCCGGACACCAGAGCAAAGCCACAATCCCCGTGGCTCCTTGACGAGGCTTGGCTAGTCCCATCTGAGTCTGACGATGACACTCCGGGGCTGAGACCTCTCCCAACCCCTCTGCCAGCTGGCACCGAGGGCAACGTCCACAGAGGGCAGAGACCCAGCCCTGAGGGCAGCTTGACCTGCTCCTAGACAGTCTCTGGAATGTGCATGGGGATTCGGCTGACTGGCCAGAGATGCCCTGTCCTGGGCTGCAGGGTGGTCCCCAAAGGCATGTCTCTCAGGAGCCCCAGGACGTGACCCGATGTGGCAGATAAAATTACAGTTAAGAATCAAGATGAGGTGCTGCTGGACCAGGCTGGGCCCCAAGTCCAAGGACAGAGTCCTTGAGAGAGAGAAAAAGACACAGAGACACAGATGAGAAGCCACGTGACGTTGGAGCAGAGACTGGAGCGACGTGGCCACGAGCCAGGGACGCCGGGTGCCACCAGCAGCTGGAAGAGGCAGGAAGGACCCTCCCCTGGAACCTGCAGACAGAGCAGGGCCCAGGGACACGGATTCTGGTTGCGGGAAACCGAGAATTAAATTTCTGTGGCTTTAGCCCCAAGCCTGCGGCCAGCGGTTACCAGCACCCCAGGTCAAGCATGCGGACCCCTTGACCTTCGCATAGCACGTCCAAGCGCCCGCCCCAGGCCGGGCGTTGCGGCCTGTGGAGTCCACGCGCAGTTTGACTTTTCCTGGAAAATCCAGAGCAACTGATCGGAAGTTCTGAGTCCGGTGGAGGACGTCGGTGGGGGAAGCGAGAGTTGACGGACCTTCGTTTTAACTACAAGCATCTACCGCCGTTGAGAAAAATCATCCAAACTTTGGAAGGAAGGCAGAGCACGCACGGGGGACCTCGGGGTTCAAGGTCTCACTGCCGCGCCTGCCAACGCCAGCGGGAAGGGCTCCCCGGGCCCGGCCTGACGCCCCCTTGCGCGAGGTTCTTCTGTGCATGTGATTGGTGACGCTGGCGAAGCCACCAGAGGTTCCAGCACTCCGGCCGCAGGCGGCATGGACCAGTCTGCATCTAACTGGCCGCCTTGTTCCTAACTGTCTCCGCTGCCATGCCGTGTCCTGTCCCATCCTCGGAGCGAGCTCTGCCATCCTTCAGGCTCCCTCGTTGATGAGCTGGTGGACATCCGACACCAGCTCGGTGGGTGGCGTTGCGGAACTGCCTGGACCCTGAACTCCGACCCCGCAAAGGGCACGCGAAGGCTTCTCATGGAAGTACGTCGGACCACCCATGTTCTCACAGCGTCTTCTGGCTCAGCCCTCGGGACCCCAAACTCTCAGGGTGCCGGAGCGGGTTCCGGGACATAGGCGGCAGGCCAAGGTATTCGTTCACCCAGGACATGGGAACAAGCCGGGACCACGCGTGGCCAAGGCCGCCCCCCCCCCCACCCCCGCCTCAGCTTCGTCCTCTGGGAAAGGAGGTCTGGACAGAACAGCCAGAGCGAAAGGCCTCTCCAGCCGAGGGGCCCAGGGCAGCCACATGATCCACTGCAGGTCTTGAGAGGCTTGACTCCATATTCAAGCTGTCTCTGTGCAGGACCACCCATGCTCAGGCTTTGAGATGAAAGACCCCCAGAGAACCTGGAGCCTGTGGATGGAAATCAGAGCCAGAGTGCAGCGTCGTCCATCTAACGTTAGAGCAGGCAGAAGCCACAGAGGTTAACAGGAGCATCTGCCTTGTCTGAGAACCGAGGCTGCATTAATAGAAGTATAACCTCCAAAAAGAGGGAGGTGATTGTCTTCTGCCATTTGGCACTGGTCACACCACACCTGGTGCCTAATTCTTTATCTGTGATGAGCTGCCAGGATCTTGCCATGAGATTCCTCGATGGCTTCTCCTGTCCTCACTTAAAAAATTCTGAATCCCTGTCTCGGCCCACCAGCTCTTGCAGGACCCTGCAACGTACCCAGGAGAGGCTCCTCCTCGCCCCCCTCACTCCTGCTCCTCTGGCCTCCGCCAGTGCCTCACACAGGCGGAGCTCCTGGCTTCTGTTGCTCCCGCGTCTTCAGGGCTGATCCCCCTCACCTGGGTCCTCGGGTCCCCCATCCTGTTACGAGCCCCCCACCCCCATGCTCTCGGGCACTGGCACAGCCCAGGATGAGTCCTTTGTCTGTGGCTTGCTTCCCAGGGAGAGGAGAGCCTGCTCTGTCCCCACGGTGTCCTTGGCCCAGAGCTCAGGAGCCGCATACAGCAGGCACTCCATAAATGCTTGTGGCACTGGTAAGCCAGAGAACCCCAGGGGCTGACTTCGACATAGGAAGGGGCGTGCCAGGAAAGGTGGACACTGCGATGGACACAGGGATTTGGCAAGCGAGCTCCGATGAAACGCAGCCAGCCCACCCCCAAAGGGACCCTGACAAAAGGGCCTGGAGCCCCAGTGCCACGCGGGCGGGTGACCGTCTGCTGAGCAGCCAGTGTCAAGACGCATTCTGTTCACTGCTGTCCTCAAAAGTAGAAACGTCCGCTTTTCCCCAAGGAAAGGAGCCCTGGGGGCCGGGTCAGCCCGAGACTGTGTCTGGAGGGTGGTGGTGGGTCTTGGTCATGGGCAAACCGGACCGAGAGGACAGGCCCGGCAGTCGACACCTTGCACGGGGACGTAGGGGTTCCCAGGGGTGGGCAGGTCAGCGTCTGTCTCCATGCACCCTGGAGCTGGGCTAATGGGCCCCCGAGCCCGTCCAGCTTCATCCGCGGCCGCCCCCTGCCAGCCAAGGGGCAGCCCTCGTGAGGCGCTGAGACGTGTCCGCCGGGCCCGCCACCTGGGCAAGGGTCAGGTCTGACAGTCAGCCCACAGCCGTCAGCTGGGCGCCAAGGCTCACCTGGCTCACTGGCTCGCAGAGGGAGCGGGAGGCTGTGCTGGGGGCAGAGGGTGGGCGAGGGAGCCCGCCTGGCCCCCAGCCCCCATCCGTAAACCCTCCCCTGGGCTGGTCAGCATGTCCACACCCGCTGGTGCCTGGACGGTTCTCATCCGCTCTCCTCTGCCACCTGCACATGGGAACTGCTGGCTCCCAAAGGCTCCAAGGAGCCCCCCGACCCACGGCCCCTTAGAAAGCAGGCTCAAGGATCCTGGCCATTCAGGGGGACAGCAGCTGGCCTGGAGCTACAGGGCACCCGGGGGGGGGGGGCGCAGGTGACCGCACCTGAGAATCCAGCTCCGTGACGGCTGCCTGGGCAGAGAGGGTTGTGCGCTGAACTGAGACGGACCTGGTGGGTGCCGGGGGTCCCCACCAGCCCCTGTGGGGCCTTCTACAGCTGCCAGGACCCCTCATCAGACCCCAGGAATCAGTATTTCTTGTCTTTTTAGGGCTGCACCTGAGGCATATGGAAGTTCCCAGGCTAGGGGTCGACTCAGAGCTGTAGCCGCTGGACTACACCACAGCCAAGCGGGATCCGAGCGGCATCGGAGACCTATGCCACAGCTCACAGCAACACTGGATCCTTTAGCCCACTGAGCAAGGCCGGGCATCGAACCCGAGCCCTCATGGATACTAGATGGGTTTGTTACCGCTGAGCCACAACAGGAATCAGTATTTTTAACAAGCTCCCAGGTGGCGGGGGAGCCACGAAGACGGAACCCGCAGGTTCCTCTGCAAAGATTCTACAAGGAACAGAAAGCAAGGTACGGTCTCCTGATGGCTCCCTGGAGATTTCAGCAGCTAAAAACATCATCTCCCTGCCCCACCGCCACCCCCCGGGAGTGGCGGGCAGCATCTTGCCAGCCCTTCGGGTCATCTGGCTTCGTCCTCGTCAGCATCCCATTTTAGACGCCGCTGCCGAGGCCACAGGGAGAGGAGCTGTCCCCTCCCACCCAGTCAGACGCTTCCAGAATCCCATTCTCTCCTCTCCAGGCTCCACAGGACCTTCTAGAGAACAGAAGGCCGCTCGCACCCCCTCCATCACCTGGGGTGACCAACGGCTGGGCTTAAAGCAAAGAACCAAATCGATACACAGAGGACATGTAACGGCAATACGATTTTTTTCTCCAGAGGTCCCTGCATTGGTTCCTAATGGGCTGTCACTCTCCTCTGTGGACAATATTGATTCTGGACAAGGGGCTCCCAACACACGCCATGACAACGGGTGACCTTCTGGCGGGATGGCGGCTGAAGCCCTCTCTGCATTAGACTCCGCCTGACACCCACGCGACCGGAGGTGGGACAGACTCGGACTCTGCCCAGAGCACCACACACCCTTGGGCTCCACGGACACCTGCCCAAAGCCACAGAGACTCGGGCGAGACCAGGGCACCACTGGAAGACCCAGGCTCCCCTCGCTTCTTGGCCCTAAACCACCGTCTTCCCAGGTCCAGGGCTGAAACCAGGTTATGTCAAGACAGACACGCCTCCGGGCCTCCAGCTGCTGCGTGCACCCCCGCCGGCCACCCAGGGCCCACCCCCGCGCCCAGCCGCTGCAGCCTTCGCTGGGCACGGACCAGCGTGTCGGCAGCAGAGGCCTGGCCTCCATCCACCGTCAGGGCACCGAGCGGCACAGATGCCATCCTTGGCCCTGACCGACAGACGCAGAGGTCGGTGTGCCATCTGAGTGAGGAGGCAGGGGCGTGGCCTCAGCCCTGGGGACCGGAGCCTGGCTCTCAGCCTTGTCCTCCTGCAGCCCCTGATGCCCCCGCGCAGCCTGCACGACGGGGGTGGGTTGTTTCAGCGGAAGTAGCTGCCATGCACCACTGCCCCACCCTGCCCTGAGCTGGGGGCAGGCTCTCCCGATGCCCAACTCCCCTGCAGCCTGGGACACATCAGGGGCACCAGGATGACACAAGTGTCCTTGGCCCACCAGGACCCCCCCAGGTATAGGGGCGGAGGGGGCTCCTGGAGCCCCGTGAGGCTGGCGCACCCAGGCTGTGATGGAAGGGCGGGCAGTTTGCTCAGCTGGAAGTGAGGACGGGGGTCAGAGGGGCCTCGGGCACCCCTTGGAGGTGAACGGGCTACCCTTGCCCCCAGCTCCACCCATCCCTGGGAAGCAGAGCGGCCCCTGCCACTCACCTTTCCTTGAAGTCCAGGAAGACCTTGGCCAGAGTGCCACCCCCCGCCATCATGGACACGTCGATGGCCCTCAGGAAGCCGTGATGCACCTTAATCAGGTCCTGGGAGGAAACGTGAGCGGCACATGAGCAGGCACAGCAGGCGGGGCCCACGTGCTCTGTATCAGGTCTGTCATTTGGATTAAGGACGTCACAAGCAGCTGGGCGGGCGCGCTGGGCAGGAGGGGCCCTCCCACGTAAACACCAGGTGCAGGAGTTCCCTGGTGGCCTAGCGGTTAAGGATCCGGCATTGTTACTGCTATGGCACAGGTCTAATCCCTGGCCTGGGAACTTCTGCAGCCAAAAAAAAAGCACCAGAAAACACAAACAGCCAGGTGCAATTTACTAGAAGGAGCCATGGTGATGGGCACACATGGGGCCCTGAGCTCACGAAAGCCCCTGGATGTCGGCAGACAGCCGTCCACAACCTGCATCAGCCTGTCTAGACGCGTGGCGGCCAAGCCCAGGCAGGCGCTGGTGCAAGAACGGGACAGTGATGGCACCGGGCAGGTGTCCCCAGCCAGCATCCTTGCAACCTGCCCGCAAGCGAGGAGGCAGAAGAGCTCACAGCCCGGTCAAGGCTCATGGGCTGTGAGGGATGAGGTCTCTCTTCCGGGGACGGGGACCCGGGACCTGGGGAAGCGTGTCCACGCTTCAGAGCAGAGGGGCAACCGGCAGGCAGCCCCCAGGCTCCCCAGTCCCCCCAACCAGGTTCCTGTCCCATCTGTGGCCATTTGTGCCACCGCTCAGGACAGGATGAACTCTGGGTCGGGCACAGAGAGCGGGGTCTGCGTCAGGCTCGCCCAGGAGGCAATCAGGAGACCTAATGAGGGCAGGGTCCCGTGGGAGCTGCCGCACCAGCTGTGGGTGGCATCCAGCCTCCAGGGGAAGCTCCACCCACACGCAGCTTTCAGTCCCTGCTCTGCTGACCGCATCAAGGGGAGCCTTCCTGCAGGGCCCGCTGCCTGTCCGGGTTCAGAGGCCGCAGGGCAGCGCGCGGCTCTCTGCTCCAAGAGGTGGAGAGGCTGCGTTCGGCTCCACCCTCGAGCTCCTTCTCCAGGGCACACCGGTCCGAGACACACCCACCCGCACAGGCCGTGGCAGGAAAGGCCCGGAAACGGGTGTCCTGGAGGGAAGGGCAGCTGCTCACCTCCTCCCATCTGTCAGCCACGAAGACACCCTTTAGCCAGGACCAAGGGTGCAACTGGCAGGGACCAGCGCTCCAGGATGCCCAGGGACACAGCCCTCCAGGATGCCCAGGAACCAGCCCTCCAGGATGCCCAGGACCTGCCCTCCAGGACGCACAGGAAGCAGCCCTTTGGGACCCCCAGGGACACAGCCCTCCAGGACACACAGGACCTGCCCTCCGGGATGTCCAGGACCAGCCCTCCGGGACCCCCAGGACCTACCCTCCAGGATGCCCAGGGACATAGCCCTACAGGATGCCCAGGGACATAGCCCTCCAGGACGCCCAGGGACCAGCCCTCCAGGACGCCCAGGACCTGCCCTCCAGGACGCCCAGGACCAGCCCTCCAGGACCCCCAGGGACACAGCCCTCTGGGACCCCCAGGGACACAGCCCTCTGGGACGCCCAGGGACACAGCCCTCTGGGACCCCCAGGACCTACCCTCCAGGATGCCCAGGGACATAGCCCTCCAGGATGCCCAGGACCTGCCCTCCAGGACGCCCAGGGACCAGCCCTCCAGGACGCCCAGGACCAGCCCTCCAGGACCCCAAAGGACACAGCCCTTCGGGACGCCCAGGGACACAGCCCTCCAGGACCCTCAGGACCTGCCCTCCAGGATGCCCAGGGACACAGCCCTCCAGGACGCCCAGGACCTGCCCTCCAGGACGCACAGGAAGCAGCCCTCCAGGACACCCAAGACCAGCCCTCCAGGACCCCCAGGGTCACAGCCCTCCAGGACGCCCAGGACCTGCCCTCCGGGACGCCCAGGACCAGCCCTCCGGGACCCCCAGGGACACAGCCCTCCAGGACCCTCAGGACCTGCCCTCCGGGACGCCCAGGACCAGCCCTCCAGGACGTCCAGGACCAGCCCTCCCGGACCCCCAGGGACACAGCCCTCCGGGACGCCCAGGGACACAGCCCTCCGGGACCCCCAGGGACACAGCCCTCCGGGACCCCCAGGGACACAGCCCTCCGGGACCCCCAGGGACACAGCCCTCCGGGACGCCCAGGGACACAGCCCTCCGGGACCCTCAGGACCTGCCCTCCGGGACGCCCAGGGTCACAGCCCTCCGGGACGCCCAGGACACAGCCCTCCGGGACCCTTGGGGACAGTCACGTGGGAGCCGACTTGCGAGCAGGTTAGGACCACGGCCCGCACGCTGTGAGCCAGGGTCGGGAGCCTCACCTCCAGGTTGATGAAGACGGCCGCCATGTCCGCCGGGCTCAGCACCAGCCTCAGGGGGGCCATGTAGTTCTGGAAGACAGACGCCATCACTGCCCCTCGGCCCGGAAGACCCCGGCCACCCTTGAGGTTGGGGGCGGGGGGAGTCCGACACCTCAGAGCAGATGGGTGACTGGCAGGGGGCACCCCTGGGCTGCCCAGTGCCCCTTCAAGGGTCCAGAGATGGGGCTCCCTGCGGGCCGGCTACTCAGCCTGGCACACAGTTGGCGCTCCATGTTTACTGGAGAACGTGTGCTTTCTGGGGAGATCTGGGCACCGTTCCGGGCGGGATCAGGCCTAGGAATCAATGCAAGTGCCCACGCCAGGCGCCAAGCTCCACAGAGGGTCCCTCGCGGGTGGCGCTGGACTTCAACCCTCCAGTGACCCCGGTGGGCTCGCCGTGTGGGACATTCGAGGAAACTATGGCTCCCCGGAGTGGAAGGGGCAGTGCCCGCCCTCGAAGGCTGCGTTCCAGGGGTGGAGACTGGCCCCAGCCGCCAGGAAGGAGCTGCCCCGGGAGTGGGCAGAACAAGGAGGAAGAGCCGAGGGGGCGGCTGGGATGTGTGTCTGCAGGAGGGCTGGTGGCCAGCGGGGCAGAAGGGCAGACGCACAAGGGTAGTTACAGGGGGAGCAGGGGAAGGTCGGGGCCTGGGCCAGACCTGGGCCAAGGGGCATGGCAGGACTCCTGGCTGGAGGCTCCAGAGTGCGCCAACCGGGGACCCACTTAGCATCCCCCTCGTGGCCCCACCTGGCCCCACACTGCAAGCAGAGACTAGCCAGGAAGGGTCTGTCTCCACAGCAGGGTTGGTGCTTTCGCCCCAGTGAGGCCTGGGGATTGGCAACCAGGCAAAAGGGAGACGGTACTGAGCCACCGCCCACAGGAGGCCACAGCAAGGTGGGGAGAAGGCCCATCCGTGGTCCTCCAGGAGCCGGGCAGTTCGGTGGGGAGAAGGAAGAAGGACTGAGCTCATGGGCTGTCACAGGGGCGCCAAAGTCATTGTCGCCGGCCCACCTGGGTCCCAGGTGCAGGACGCTCGCAGCCCCCACAGGGTGGCACTGCTATCATCCCAGCTTACGGCGAGGCGGGGGCTGAGTGCGGGGGGCACCCCAGGTGAGGAGGTACACATAAGGCGCTCAGCCCCCTGCCTAGCCTGGGCGAGAGTGTATACAGAAGGAGTCTAACTCTGGGTCAGGGTGTAGACATCAAGAGCCTAGCGCAGCGCATTCAGGAGCAGAAGCCATAAGGATGCCCCGTTTAGGCTGGAAGAAGAGGAGCTGGGGTGGGGGGTGGGAGGCCGACGGGGACCGGGCCGCAGTGGGGACAGAGGGCAGAGCGGAGGGGAGGCCGCCTCCTTTGCCCCACACCCACCTTCTCGATATCCTCCAGGGTCCGGTAATACTTGGCCTCCGTCTCCTGAATCTCCAGCAGGCAGCAGCCCCTCTTGTCATCCTCTGTCATGGCCATCTTCTAGAGGGGACACGCACGTCAGCCAGGCCCCCGCTGTGCCCGCCGCAGCTGCCCGCCTTCCTGCCCAGGCTTGGCCGTAGGGGCGGCCGAGGAGGAAGGGGGCCAGGGGTGGGGCAGAGGGGGCGCGGGCCCTTCCCTCCTTCCTGCAGATGAGGAAACTGGGGCACGTGGCGAGCGGGAGGGGACGTGGCGCCACCCTGAGAACTGGTGACAGCGCAGAGGCTGACACAGAGGGCTCCTGAATCTGTCTCCACGGGACCGGTCCGAGGCCCTCAGAGGCCACCCCGCCAGCATCTACAGCAGGCGTGGCATGCTGAAGGCGCCTACTGTGCGCACAGGGAGAGGTTCTGACCAGCTCCCTGAGGACCCAGGTCCACCAATGGAACCACTGCCCAGCCTCAGACAGTTAGTGGCCCGGAGGAAGACACGAGTTGCCCGCAGGGCTGTGCTTTCCAAATGTCCACTGGCCTCCGACCGTGTCCTGAGACATCCCATAGGCAGGGGACGCCCCAGGACAGCGCTGGCCCCACCTCTGTAGGGTGGGACTGATTTGCGGCCAGGGGGGCCTGGGAAGAGGCAGTGGGTAGGGTGGCTGTTGGCAAACACAGAGTCCCAGACACTCGCCGTAAGCTCCTGCAGGCTGAGCGAGCCTCATCCGCCGCCAAGCAGGCAGGGCTCCAGGAAACAGTGCAGGGACCTGCAACGGGCCACTTGCGCTCATATCTGCCCGGGCGCCATCCTCCTCCTCCAAGAAATGCCCCAGCGCCCCGCTGGCTTTGCAGGGGACCTCAGGTCTCCAGGTCCACCTGCCAGGTGGGTGTGTCCCCCAGGGTCCCCAGGCCCCTGCCGAAGCCCCGCGCTGCCTAAGAAGGTGGGGTTGAGGGTGAGCCCCTGAAACTGTGTGTAAGGACGTGGGGCCCGACAGCGTCTCCCAGGGACAGGGTCCCAAGTTGTTTCAAAGAGGTCTGAGCCCTCCCTGAAGATGGCAGCACTTAGCCCGGCGTCCCTCTAACTGCCACTTACCTGCATGTATCTAATCTGAAAGCGTGGGGAGGAAACAGGAGAAAGAACCAATTAGCTGCGCTTCCTATTCAAGCCGCGCTTGGGGGAGTCCTGGACGCTCAGCCACATGGAGCCTGTGGCCGCGGAGAGCACCTCACAGCCTTGGCGTCTCAGCCTGGCTGGGGTGGGGGACAGCCCGGGGAACGCGCACGTGGCAGCGTCCCCACGGCCGGGCCCTGAGAGTGGCACCTGCCAGCCTCTAGCTTTGTCTTCCTTTGGAACCGTCACCACGCCTGATACCTTCCGCTTAGGCTGTTCAGACAGCTCCAGGCATGGCAGGGGAGGGAGTGAAGACGAGGACCTGGCAGGGGGCAGGGGGCCCGTCCTGCCTGGATGGACGGGACAGCTCGTGAGCCCAGCACTGAGCATGGGGACACTAAGCCGCCCTGGGTAGGTGGGATGCCAGCTTGTCCCCAGGACATGGGCGGGCACCTCCCCCGGCCCTGCAGGGCCTCCACATGCGCCTTCAGGACCAGGGACAGCAGCGGGCTCTGGGAAGCCCTGGCTTGAGGGCCCCTGCAGCCCAGGCACAGAGGGAGGCCTCTCGGGCACGTGAACAACCTGGGGCAGGGGGTCCCCAGATCACCACCCGGGCCACTGCACCCACAGGCCCTTGCTTCCAAAGGGCTTGGAGAGTGAGATGGCCCCTCTCAGACCTCCAGGGAGGCTAAGCAGGGCCTCCCAGCAGCAGGCTCCCCTGGAAGGTTCAGGAATAAAGCTGCCACAGCAAGGCTGCCCGGTGGAGGGCAGACCGGGGCACACAGACCCCGCAGCTGACTCTCCAGAGTGAGATTTCTAGTAATTGCGGGGAATGAGACCCTCTTCAGACCCTCAAGGGGCAAAACGAGAAACCCATTCCCAAGAGCAGGGTTTGGGGTGTGAGCCGGCCACCCGGCATCTCGGCGTCTCTCCCGGCAGAACAGGAATGGCCTCGTGGGGAGCTGCCTCCCAGATTTTTGTTTCTTCGCCACCAGCGGGTGACCCTCCCGGAAGGAGGACACCGAAATCTGCTTTCGGAGAAACCCCCCCATTTCTCCAGGGACCACAAATGGTACCAGAAGCCTCCACAGTTGGCAAGTGGCATCGGGACCGCCCCCGGGAGTTTGGGAGTGCGAGGGGGCTGTGGGCCACCCGCCCCCCAAGTCCCTGTCTGACATCCCGGCCCAGGAGGACCCCTCCCTTGGCCCAGCAGCTGTGGGAGCTGCAGTGAGCAGGCGGCCAAGAGATAGATGATGAGAAACGCCCGTCAGAAACAAACACCCTGGCCCGTGAGAGAGACACGGCTGGTGGATCGGGTTCACTGCTCCCTGCACGAAGGGGCAGGGGGATGCGGGCTGCCCGGGACCAGGACCCACACGTCCAGGGAAGGGGCACATCCCGGTGTCCTCGGAACAGTTCGCAGGACAGAAGGGCACCTGGCCCGAGGGAAGGAAGCCCGTGGGGGCCGGGAGGGACCCAGGCAGCGGGCCCCGGGCGGCCCGACGGCGGGGCGGGCCAGCTCCGAGGCCTCGCCGGGAGGGCCGGCGGGTGGCTTACCATGGGCTGCTGCACCTCCACCTTGATGATGTCCTCGTAGATGTCGTCCCCCTCGTCCTCGCACGGGACGCAGTCGTAGACGTCCTCCCCCAGGTCATGCTCGCTGCGCGGGACCGGCAGAGGGCAGGTTAGGAGGGCGGGAGGCTGGAGCCACATCCACAAGGGGACCCGGCCCAAGGGGTCCTCTGGAGAGGAGAGGCTGCCAGGGCCACCTCGAGCCCCTCGCCTCGGTCTCCCGTCCAAGCGCAAGGGCACGCCACCTGCGTCCCGCGGTCCCTGTGCATTTAGTTCAGGCAGCCCGCCACCCTCCCAGACGGGCCTACCGTGACAAAGCCCACCTGCTCCAGCCCTTAGTGAACGCAAGGACACACACTGGGGGCCCAGGGTGAGGCGTCGCCTTAACCAGAATCTTTGCCCAGCCCCACAGCCTGCGCTCCCAGCTCTGGACCAAAGGCCCCCTCCCCGGGGCCACGCCTATGACCTGCAGCCCCCCCGGGCTCTCAGTTCAGCCCAGGGTCTCCCCAGCCCCTGCACCTGACGTGTGAAGATCAAAGCATCAAAGCACGTGCTCGCCGGCACGTGACATCTTCCCGCCAGGTGGTAAGGAAGCGGGCAGAGAGGAACGCGGGGTTGGGGCCGGCGAGGTGCCTTCCCGAACGAGCAGGGAATGACCCTTCATGTATAAGTCAGTAAGCCTTTGTTGCGGCTCGTGATCACGCCAAGTTATCCCCCCCGATCTGCAAGACTCAGGTCACAGGATGTCTCCCCCAAGAAGCCTCCTGGGACCCCCGCCCGTCTGCGATCGGGACGGGCCCGGCCCTCTTGCACAAAGGGCGTCCCTCCTGCTGCATCTCCAGTTATTCTCGAAGGGCCTGTGGAGAAGCCCGTCTCTTCCCCAGACAAAACCCAGCGTCTCAGTCCCTCCGGGTTTCCACGCCTGACACAATGCAGTATCAGCAGATGAGCCAACCCGCCCGCCCGCCAGTCCCCAAGGCCCAGCGCCTCGTCGGCTGGGGCCGGCACCCTGGGCTGGCTGTGCAGAGGCCGGCTTGTCCTGGAGGCCAGGCCACTCCCGAGCCCCTGTGTGTGAGGACACATCTGGTAGCCTGACTCAAGGCAGGCCGGGGGACCTTCTCTTCCGAAAGGCATCACGTCCCCTCCCCATGGCGCAGAGCGGCCAGGGTTCGGGGGCGGGGGGTGGGTGGAGAGCAGAAACGATACCAGCGGCTCTTAGGAATGGGTCTCCGGCCCCATCCCAAACCGAGCTCTGGGGAGAAGGATCCTGCAAAATCTACAGGAAGTGGGAGTGCACGGTATTCAGGCCTCCGGAGCCAGAGGGGTCTGGTCTCCCCCAGAGCCCTGGACCCCTCCCCTGGGGGACCCAGCTGCAACGGGACCAGAGGCAGCTGCATTGGGCTTCCCTTTAGGGGACCCCTAGGGCCAGAGGGAGCCAGCTCCCATCTTGGGAAGACCCCCCCCGGGCAGCTGACGAGCATGGGTGGGAGAGGCAGCTGGTGCTCCGGGGCACTTCAAGTTTTCCAAGCGCCACAGGTGTGAGGAAGCCGGCCAGAGGACAAAGCCAGGGACACTGTACTAGAGCAGCCAAGGGACCCCGGGAACTGTCCCACCAACAGCCGAGCTCCTCGGGGTGCCAGGGCAGGCCCTTGAAAAGCACGCACCCTTTCCAGCCTCCCCTGTCTGGAGCACAGCGGCCACTTCACAGGTTGAGATCCCACTGAGGCTCCGAAGCAGCTCGGGGGCGGCAGGGGGGCAGCCTTTCTGCCCTCTCCTGCCCCCACTGCAGGATGGCATCTGGACACCACAGTCCTGAGAACTCAAGATGGGGCAGGAATCAGCATCCACATGGCGACAGCTTCCAGCTCCCGGAACCAACGAGAAGGCAGGGAGGGGCGTCTGTGCTCCTGGATTTTTTCTTTTTTAAAGTGTTATTGAGTTAGAGTTGATTCACAAGGTTGTGATAACGTCTGCTGAATAACAGAGGGACTCAGTTGTTCACACACACAGTCCTTTTTCTCCAGACTCTTTGCCCACATACCCCAGAACGTCGGATGGAATCCGTGCCACAGACAGCAGGTCCCTGTCACGCTCCTGGATTTTCTTACCATCTAGGAGGTCCGTCCCCCCAGATGGGCCTTGGGAACGGTCATTGACCCAAGAGAAGCGGCTCCTGCAGCTCTGCCTGCCAGGAGTTCTCTCCAACAGGTGCCAGACACCCCGGATTTCTGTCACGCGGCCGAGCGAGGCTGGTGACAGACACGCCGTGGAGAATTCTGACAGCGTGGAACAGAGGGGAGGCAGGGAAGCTCCCGGCTGCTAAACTGGACAACTCGAAGGCGGATCAGGCCCTTTATGTTGTCTGCAGACAGACATCGGCTTTGCTCCGATGGGATGGGTCGGTGGAAGGAAGTAGGGTGGGGTGGGGGGACCTCGACAGTTAAATATTCTCAGGGCAGATGAAATGAACAAAAATGACCAAATGCCAGCCCAGAAAGGGTCTTTGAGGTCATACAGGGAAGGCCATCTGCCAGCCCAGGAGCCCCCTTTCTTGTCCCACATTTGGGGGAACACCCTAATTGATGCCAGGACTCTGTCCCATTCAGCTCAGAATCCTTCTTAGCAAAGACCTCTGAGCGGCTCCCACCACCAGCCAACCAGAATTGGGGCTCAAGATGCAGCTTCTCCATCTCCTGAAGAACCCCAGAGCTGTCTGTCCCGTGGACGGGAAAGCCAGGGTGCACACGTGGGGAACTGGCCACGGCCTTCCAGGAGCCGTGTTCCAGCTCTTCCGCCTCCGGGTCAGGGGAGCTCCAGCACGCTTTCACTGGCCGAACGTGAGACGTGACCAGGCACTGAGGGCCATTCAGAGGAACACGAGAGGCGCTTGATCCATCTTGGGGTGAGGTGGGCACCCGTCCCGTCAGGAGCCCAAGCAGGAGCTGCAGCATCCTTAGGAGGGAGAGGACAGCGAAGGCTGCAGGGGTCAGAAGCTTCCGGGACAGGTGGAAGATGCTCGGACGCCCGTGCGGACTGAGGGGTTCTCGAAGAGGTGCCGAGCAGGAGCCCCTTCTCTGCCTCCCTCTTCCCTGGTGCCATCCCCACATCTGGGAGCACACCGACGTCTACGGAGCGCCCACTGCGTTTCGAGCACGGGGTGGAATGCCTGAGCAGAGCTTTTGACCATCTTCTGGCTAGTCTTCACGTAGACCAAGATGCAGCCTCAGCTGTATCATTTTGACTGGAAGATGCTCCCGTGTCACACACACCCCGTCACATTATACAACGTCCCTGCCTTCCCTCAAAGTTTCCCTTGATCAACCCCCTCCTCTTCCCCTAGTAACCACCCCCGGACTGCCCCTCCCCATAGATTCCTTCTGTCTGTTCTAGAACGCATCACATCAGTGGCCTCGTGTTTCACGCTCACTTCTGTGTCTGGCTTCTTTTTTCAGCATCACGCCCTTGAGAGCCAGACTGTGGCCGCCATCGGCCGTGCTTTCCGCTTTATTGCTGAGTCCGCATCCACTGTTTGAATGTACCCCAAGGTGACAGCCATTCTTCTTCTGATGAACATTTGGGTTTGCTTCCAAGTCTGAGTTTTTGTAAGTAAAAGCTGCTATGAGCATTTCTCTCTCTCTCTCTCTCTCTTTTTTTTTTTATGGACATACGCTCTCATTTCTTTTGGAATGGAATTGTCGGATCTATCGCTGTGTATGTTTGGTTTCACCCTAACTGCCAAGCGTTTTTCCAAAGCAATTGCGGCGCTGACTTTGCCAGCAACATATACAAGTTATAGTCGTTCTGGGTTCCCTCAGCTCTGGCGGGTTCCAGTCTTTTGAATTTTAGCCACTAGACTGGGTACCTAGTGAAACAGAACCGTGGTTTTATTTTGCATTTTTCTCCCAATGATTAATACGGTTGAGGGGTTTTCCCGTGTCCTTATGCACATCTGTGTATCTTCTTATGGGAAAGGCTTGCTCAAGACTTTTCCCCATTTCTAAAACTTGGCTGCCATCTTTTTCTTATTGAATTCTTTGTGTGTGACGGGTACAAGACTTTTGTCAGCTATGTTTTGTGAACTGTTTTTGTCAGTCTCTGGCACGGCAACTGGTTTTCTTAATAGTGTCTTTTGCTGAGCATAAACTTTTATTTATTTTTATTTATTTATTTTTTTGGCTATTTCTTGGGCCACTCCCGCGGCATATGGAGGTTCCCAGGCTAGGGGTCGAATCGGAGATGCAGCCACCAGCCTACGCCAGAGCCACAGCAACGCAGGATCCGAGCCGCGTCTGCAACCTACACCACAGGTCACGGCAATGCCGGATCCTTAACCCACTGAGCGAGGCCAGGGATCGAACCCGCAACCTCATAGTTCCTAGTCGGATTCGTTAACCACTGCGCCACGACGGGAACTCCAACTTTTAATTTCAATGAAGCTGAATTTATTGAATTTTTCCTCTATGGCGTCCTGACTCTATCCTGTGCTCTATCTAAGAAATCTTCGTGCCTTGTATAAGGAATCTTTGTGTTCGTCCGAGTTACAAATTTTCTCCCATATCTGCTTCTAAGATCTATATGGTTTGGGTGCCTATGTTTGGGGCTCTGATCCATCTCAAATCGGTGTTTGTGTGTACGGCGTGAGGTAGGGTCCAAGGTTTGTCTCCCCACCCCCATCTGGATATCCAGGCGTTTCATAACAATGTGTTGAAAACTTTTCTTTTCCCACTGGGTTGCCTGGATCCCTTTGACAACACCCAACGGACTCCACATGCGTGGGTCTGTTCTAGAACTCTCCATTCTAACCCATCAGCATGGTCCGCTATCATTCCAATACCATGCCTCCGCCTTGATTACTTTAGGTTTATGGAAAGCCTTGAAATCAGGTGGTGTAAATCCTCTGGCTTTGTTCTTTTATAGGACCGTTTAGACATCCTGAGGTCCATATAAACTTTATAACCCCCGTCAATGAAAACAAAACAGAGTCTGCTGGAATTATAATAGGGACTGCAGTGGAAAATCAACAGCTTTAACCATATCATCTTCCAACCCGTGAACCTTTCTTGCGTTTGTTTAGTTTCTCTCAGTGGTATTTTACAGTCTTATCACAGAGCTTTTGGAACTGAGCAAGTTTGGGGCTACCAGTTTTTCCATTTTTTTCCCGCCTCCTCTCTTTCGGCTCCCTTTGGGGTTCCAGTTGTATCTGTTCGGCCCCTTGCTACTGTTTCACACGCCTCAGGCTCGGTGCATAGGTTAATCTCCTTTTCTCTCCGCGACTTGCGGTGTATAAATTCCGCTGAACTATTTTCAAGTTCATTGACTCTTTCCTCTGCCATGTGCAGTCCTCCTATTGAGCGGGTCCAGGGACTGTTCATTTAAGTTATCATGCTTTTAGGTTCTAGAATTTCCATGTGGCCCTTTTTTAAGGGTTTCTATGTCTCTACAGAGGCTCCCATCTGTGGCTTCATTTGGGCGCATCTTTTCCTCAAAGCCCCCAACCATGTTTATAAAGGCTGCTGATTGTGGCTTCTCAGTCATTTCAAGGTTGGTTCCTGGTGACGCTGTTTTTCTCTCGAGTGTGACTCCCTCGTTCCTGTTTCTTTGCGAGTCTCAAGATTTTTTTATCGGACACTGACCATGATGAATGCTTCAGGAAGGAGACTCGAGGGCCTACTGTCTCTTCTAAAGAGTAATGAATGTTTGCGCTGACCATTAACGAGGTTGGTTGGACTCAAACTTCCAACTCTACCCTTCCCGCCGTGGACAGCAGCTGAAAATGGCTTCTAAATTCAGTTTCCAACTGCTGCTTTTTTTTGGTCTGGAAACCTCAGGGACTTTCCTGCGTGTGTGACGTTTAGCCGTCGACCCGGGGTTTAGGTGGATGCGACAAGCAGATTGGGGTCTGTGGGTCCCTCCCTTCCAGAATCCCCCTCCTAACTTTCTGGCTGTTCTCCCACCCCCAGTTTCTTTCCTCTGACCCCTCAGGTCCATGAGAGCATAGCTTTCGGCATGGACTGGGGCGTACTCTCTGGCCAAAGCCTTCTCCCCAGCTGCCCCCCACTGGGAGCGCCTCTTGAAGAAACAGGTAAGGGTGGGCTGACACAGTCCCTTCCCTGGTCTCTGTACCCACGGAAGGAGTAGGACCACGAGACTGTGACACTGGGAATACACGGCGGCGGGGGGGGGGTCCCCTCGCCCCTCAACACGTGTCCACAACCACGATCTCAGCTGCTTCTCTTTCTCAAAATCAGTGAAGACAAGGGACAGTCATTCAACCAGGATCCGTTTTCAGGCACCACATTCATCTCTTTTAACTCCCTCAGGGCACTGAGGTTAAAAATAGGCGGCCACTGGGAGTTCCCACTGTGGCTCAGCGGCAGGGAACCCAACTCGTATCCTTGAGAACGCGGGTTCGGTCCCTGGTCTCGCTCAGTGGGTTGAGGATCCGGTGTTGCCGGGAGCTGGGGCGTACGTAGGCTGCAGATATGGCTCAGATCTAGCATTACTGTGGCTGTGGTGGAGGCTGGCAGCTGCAGCTCCAATGTGACCCCCCAGCCTTGGACCCTCCATATGCCTCGGGTGCGGTCGTAAAAATAAAATAAAATAAAAAAGTAGGCAGCCGGGCACACTCGAGGAGAGCTGCATCCCAGCATGTGAGTGTGGGACAGAAGAATCTCAAAAATGCAGACAGCATCTTTTCTCTCTGTTCTGCAGAAGGCCTGTTCTCCGGAGCCTGCTGAAACCTGGGGAAGCGAATGGCCAGTCCATGCCTGTAAAGCCCTAGCTTGACCCCTGACTACGGGGACCGCCCCCCCCACCCCCTGCCCCAGAGCCGTGCTGGGCCCTCCTAATTCCACCCTCTGCATGTTCAATGCTTTCCAGCTATGAAAATGCTTCCTAACCAATATTTAATTCAGGTCAATGAACATTGAGAAATGTAGGTTCGTGCACATTCTATGCAATTATAACACAGCAGCACTAAAATTGCATTTCGCGGGTGCTCCACATTATGGGAAAAGGCGAAACCCAACAGCAAAGAAGCTGCATTTTTCAAAAGGAACGATAAAAATCCTAAGACTTGGCTACGAAGACTCAAAGACCAACAGATTGGGTTGGTTTAATCAATATTAGCCCAAGACCAGTTCTGTGCTGTAGGTAACTTGTTGGGTGTGGGGGACACAGGTGACAAAGGCGCCAACTCCGTCCCACGGACCTCACAGTCTCGGGTGGGGGGACTGAAGGGGCCAGTCACGCCCGAGATGCAGACCCTCCTGGCATGGAGGAGTGTCGTGTGCGGGGCGGTGACCAGCTGTGGCTCCCTTGGCCGGCGTCGGCATGGAAACTCCGCCATCACCCTGCTGATGCCTCGCTAAGGCAGCACGGGTCCTCGTGGGTACCGGCTGGGGTCGTTACCGAGCGTGAGTCCTCTGAACAGGGCAGGGTATAGATTTCAGGGCTCGGGCATCTGCTAAAGCAGATTAATGTATGCCACGACTGGCTGGGCCCTGTGCAGCCGATGGCCACGACCAGCTGCTGGACAAGGAAAGCACAGGCGTGGGGCCGGGGGTGGGGGGATGGGTGCAAATCGGGGTCCCCCGAGTGTCTAAAGCGTCCGGAAGGGCAGTGCGGTGACGCGGCGGTGGCTCCAACGGGGGAAGGATCCTGGCCTCTGTTTTCTACAGCATGAGCCTGTGGACCATCCAGCCATGCCCTGGCCCTCAGAACCGGGGCCCGCCCGCCGCGGCCCCTGCACGCCCTCCCCCGAGGGAGAAGCAGCGAGACCGCAGCCTCCATCTGGGCCTGGTGCGCTTGACTCAAGCCCCCGTCCAGCCCCCACAGTCCTTGAAAAGGACCCTAACATTCTGAATCGCCCCAAGGCAAGTCCATCATGTCGGGGTGTCTCGAACGCACCCCGACTCTTTTCACGTTGTCACTTGGACCAACGGAAGAGCCTTGTCTCGGGATCCAAGTTATCAGAGGCCACAATTCACATTAAAACTCCACGTACCCGCCACGCAGGGCCCGTCTGTGAACATAACCGTGGTTGTCGCTGGACACAGGACGCGTAGGTCCGCTTGTCCCTTAGCCCAGGCCAGGGTCTCTCAAACCGGACTTGCCCAAGAGCGACACCCCGGCCCTCCACCCCCCGCCCAGGGAAAGCAGTCGGGTGAGTGGGAGATGGGTTCCGAGCCCCGACGTTTTCCGGCTCTGCAGCTCTGGCCGGAGGACCTAAGCCTGCTTCCCCAGCTGCAAACTGAGAACAAGGCCAGTCCCCGGGAAGGTCTTTGGAAGTTTCAGCCACGATGCAAGTGACCAGCACAGGCCAGCACACAGGGACCAGCACACAGCAGGTGCTCAGTAAGTGGCCGAAGCCCACAACCCCAGGGACCGTATTTCGTTCGCACAGGGACCTACGCTCAGTAAACAGATGCCATCTGTCAGCACGAAACACGTCACCGCTCTAAACACAATTTATAAGTCTTCTGCGGAAGAAGCACCCCAGACTGGGCGGCTGGCGGCCGGGCCTCAGCACGGACGTGTCCTCAGCAGGTTTCAGAGACGGCCCTTCTCCATCCGGGGCTTCGTCCAGGAGAGGGAGGGTGCAGGGCACGGAGGGCGCCTGGGCCTCGGCAGGGACGTGGACGCCGTACTCGGATGAGCCTCCGGGGCCGAGCCACACCTCAGCAGGACCTCGGCGCCCCTCCAGCTGGACGCTGCGTGAGCGCCACGGCCTCCTCCGCCCCAAACCCACCTTCCGGGACCACGAGCTCCCCTCCGCCTCATCCTGCCACTCCCCTGCTCTGCCGCAGGCAGCCGGGCCGACAGACGCTAAGTCCGACCACCACCGTGGTGGTCCCCACCGCGGCCGAGACCCTCCAGGAGGGCCCGGGCCGGCCTGCTGCCCCCGAGACGGGACCCCGCCTCCCTCGCCCCCCTGCCCAGCAGCCCGGCCTGCCTGCCTGCCCAATTTTGTTCCCGCCGCTCAGAAGCGCCCCCACTCCCCTGCCGCCCACGGAAAATCAAAGAAAGGCGAACAAAATCTCCGCGTCCTGCCTCTGGCGGGCCTGCGTGTTTGCGGTGGACATAAAATATCGCTACTGACAGGCGCGACGTGCCTGCCGGCCCCGGGCTGTCTGAGGCTGCGAAGCAGGATCCCAACCACTGGTCAATTGTTACCAGGAAACCAAATCCGACACTTCCCGACCTCGGTCCACGCTGTTCAGTGGGGGCGGCAGACGGGTCTTCAGAGGACCTGGGGGAGCCGGCTGCGGGCCACGTGGTCTGCACATGGGGACAGACAGACAGAAAAGGCACTGCTTACAGCAGGGAGGTCGGCCTCACCTGCCCTCGGCAGACCCTGGCCCCAACACACGAGGCCTCCCAAAAGGTGGGGACAGCAGGGCCCAGAGAGGGCAAGACGGTCCCTCAAGGACACGAAGCCCTCTAGGAACTCATCTGGACGGGGCTGTGGCTACCAGATCCCCAGAGGTGGCCTGGCTGCGTGCCTCCTGCCACAATGCCCCCTCTGCCGGGGATTCTTTCTGAACAGAAGGGTGGCCCCACCATCCAGACTTGGTCACAAGGAAGAGGCCCAGGGGACTGTCCTGGCCAAGCAGGAGCTGGCTCAGGGTTTGAATCCCTTCTTTGCCACATAAAGTGTGCTGTGTGACCTCAGGCCAATGAGTGACGCTCTCTGAGCCTTCACATCCTCCACTACAATATGGGGACAGGGCCACCCACCCTGCGGTGACCTTGTAAAAGCTGAGATTATGGGAAAAACTCAGGGGCAGGGCCTGGCATTGAGGGGGACCCACTGACCTGCACCTGGAACCACTGCTTGGCGCCTCCATGTAAGGACAGCAAACCAACCTTCAGGCCCTCCTCTGTGCCATGGCGTGCAGGGCGGTGGGGACAAATGCAGGGAGAAATGATAACACAGTAACAGAGACAATTCTGATGGGCTTTATACACCTCCAGGGGAAGGAGCACCTCCATCCGCCTGGTAGAGGTGGAGATGGCTTCTCAGAGGAGGTAACCTCTGGGTAGGGTTTTGCAGGATGAGTAAGAGTTCGGCAGCCAACACAGCCGATATGTACAGGACAGGATTCTTCCGTGAAATCCAGCCTGCGAGGCTCATTTATTTTTTAAGCAATATCTCTGAGGTGCCACTGTGTGTCAAATCTGTGGTGGACGCATGGGACATAATGCAAGAAGGGCCGAGTCTTTATCCTCACGAGCTGCACAGTATCGGGAGAGGGGTCTGCAGAGGCCCCTAGACAGACTGCAAACGTCTCCCCTGCTCTCTCCCTGAAGACAGCACCGACTGTGTCGAACCTTCGGTTCCCCGTCCCTGCAGAGACTGTTAAACCGGACCACAGAATCGCCGCGACGGCCTTGGTCTGAAAGGGCCCCGGGCTTCTCTAGGTGTTTCAAGCACAAGTCCCCAGGTCTGTGTCGTATCTGCTGCTGCACTACTGAAACCTTCAGCCGGGGCAGAGGGGCTCCCTCAGCACAATGAGTGCCCATCCCTTTCGGGACAGCTCAGGCCCAAGTACCGAGGGGCCGCGATGCCCCAGGAGGGCAGAGCGGGGAGCCTCAGAGACGCGGAGAGCAGAGGTCAGGGCCGTCCATCCCCCCACCCCCGCCCGGCCGCCTCCGTGACCAGGAGAGGGAGGCGCGGTGAGCCTGTTTGGGTGTGGGTGGGCTGCCCTTCGCCCAGACGCCCACAGGCAGCTCTAGAAGGGCAAGGGGCATCGCGGCTAGACCACAGGGGCCAGAGAGGGAGGCCAGGGGTCCAGCTCCACCTCGGGGCTGCACGGATGGGGGACTCTGGGGCCAGGACAGCCAGGCCTCAGGCCCTGAGTAACAGACACAGCTGAGCCCCAGACTCTCCCAGGACCCCACCCCCAAGAAGGCAGGGACCAGCCTGGCCAGGGGGAGGGAGGTTTCCTAAGTCTCATTCTGGCAACGCCTAGGTACTTCCTGTGCACTTCTGCCAACACCTCCTCCAGGAGATGTCCTGGCCTGTCGAGGTCTGATCCCAGGGGCCCTGGATGGCAGATGTGGGAGTTAGAGGGGCAGGAAGAGTGAGAGCCGAGCCAGAGGGGCCCAGGTCGCCGGCCGGGCTCTACCAGACAGCCCTGGCACGGAGGGGTGGTCAGGCTGTGCGCTTTGGAGTCAGACAGACCTGCTTCAAATCCGCTCTGCCCCTTAGCTGCCCTGTGCCCTTGGGCAGGCGCCTCCGCTGGGGACACTGGGGCCCGACGTGCACGTGCTCCCCTGTGTGCTGGCTCCGTGCCCTCCACGTGGCCAGCCCCACAGCCAGGCCTCCTGGCGTTCACGTGAGGACAGACACCCTCGACGGGGCTGCAGGGACCACGTGCTGCCAAGGCGACCCCAGGCCGGGACTGCACACACCAGGCACACCGTCAGCTCTCCCCACGTGCACAGTGTACAGACGAAGGCCTGAATGGCCAGAGGGAAGGAGCTGGGTCCGCCGACAAGACCAGGCGCGAGCCGAGGCCCTCCTGCGCCCACCGTCCCCACCTCAGCAGCCCACAGCCAGGGTACCCGGGTCTGGGAGGCAGCCTGCAGAACAGGGGGAGCCCTCCGCAGCGCCCAGGGCTCCGGGGACCCTGCCTGCCCCCTCCAGCCAGCCCCCCCCCCCCCCCAGCCTGAGCAGGGCAGCCGCCACCTACCCTATGGAGGGGCTTGGCCGTCGGCCCTCTTCAGGCCCTGCCGGGGTCTGTGTTCTGCACGGAGCAGGGTTCGGGGTCTGTGGTTAATGGAGCTGTGTCTGTGTCGCCTGCTTTCAATCTCGCCCCTTGGAGAAGCAATCCTTCAGGACGAGCATGAGATGCCCCCAAACCCCAGCCTCACACGCGGGCGGCTCCCCCTCCCCGCAGGTCTCCTGCTTGACGTGGAATTTTCACGCAGAGTGGCGTGACGGTAGCGGAATTCGGAAGCGCTCTGAACAAACGTTTCTGCAGCTGGAGGTGGCGGCAGGCAAGGTCAGGGGCGGGGTGGGGACAGGCTCTCCCTCGGTGAGGGCGGGTCATTTCCCTCGGCAGGGGGAGGGTGGCCTGGGTCCTCCCAGCGAGCTGCCCCCTCTCCCCCGCCACCGCCTGTGCACGCCCACCTGTGTCCCTGGGGACCAGGAAGACCCGCTCCAGGAAGATGCCCAAAGCCCTGTGAAGGCAGCTCCCACGCGGGAACTCCTCCTACGTTCTATGCATCTTAAAAAACTGCCCCGACAGCGCTAACATGACACATTTAAAGCCGCAAAGTCATTTTATGAGGCAATAAAGCATGCAGCTATACATTTACAGATAAATTATATTCCCTGTCGTGCAACGATCACATTTGTTTAAGCCTGAAAATCACCCGATTCCAAGGAAAGTGAAGCCGGTGGTGAGAACCGGGCTCCCCAGTCAAAGACCACGGACCCTCTAAGCGCGAAGGCATCCACGTACCCTCTGGCTGCAGCTCTCCCTGCAGAGATGGGGACAGTGAAATCCCGGGAAGGACTGAATGCGCCCAGGGTAACACGGAGCTCCCTGTGACAGCTGCGTGTGGCTGAGATGTGTCCCTGCCGTCCTCAGCCGGCGAGCTGCGCCTGCTCCCGCCAGCAAAGGTGACTTCCAGACGCCCTCTGCACGCTGGGTGCCCCCCATCACAGAAGCGCACCCTGGCTGGGGGGCTCTGCAGGCCTTCCGAGGTGGCCCAGGCCTCCCCAGGCAGCAGGAGTGGTCTTCCCATCGAGTCCTGGGAAGCCTGGATAATTCTGATTTCTTGCAAACACCTCGTGGTGTCTCAAACCTGCTGCACCTCCACGGGGCAACGCCAGGCCACGCCTCTGAGATGAGAGCCTGGGGACCTGGGCAGGCAAGTCCAACCTTGCTCTCCTGCTTCACCCCTCCTCGCCTCCCACTCTCGGGGCCACTGCACCCAGCCAGGCCTTTGCAAGGCTGCTCCTTCTGTTGGGACCCCAGTCCTGCCTTTTGGCCACCTCGCACTTGGGTTCCAAGACCCAGGGGTCACCTCTTCCGAGAAGCCTTCCCTGATTCCTGAGCTGGCATTCACCCAGCCCCACCCTGGGCTCCAGTTCACCCTGGGCGGCGAACTGTCTCATGCATGTGTCTTCTGTGTGCAAATCTGGCTCCCAGCCCTGCGTGAGGGGCTCCCCCAGGGCAGACACCTGACCCTGGGGCTGTGCGAGAGCCGGGCAGGTGCGAGAGATGGGGAGCGGCTCCTGGGAACGAAGCGGTGGCCCATGGAGGGATGAGCTGCTGTGCAAATACGAGGTCCTAAAATCATCAGGACCGTTTACAAAAGGGCCTCTCCTGCGGGGCTCAGTGCGCTTGATAGAGCATTTTCTAAGTGGCAATATTTCATGTTAATTTTTTCAGCCAGCTGCTCCATGATTCGGTCCTACGTTATACGATGATCTCAAAAGTGAGCTTAGAGCGCTCAAAAACAGAATCTTAGCCCAGTGGCATCCACTCACATGCAGGGGGCTTGGCGCTGGCTCCCAGGACACTGTTCTGGATCCCAGACCTGGGCTGCCCACACGGAGCCACGGAGCCACAGGGCCACACGTGGCTGCGAGCTCACCAACGCGGCCCGTGGACCGACCGTGCTGGCCTTCCGCAAAAGAGCGTGTCAGCTACTTCCTTAACCATCCGTTACGCCGATCACGTGTTGAGCTAGATGATATCTGCAGGGGTTTTGTTTGGCTGCGCCCACGGCATGTGGAAATTCCCGGGCCAGGGATCAAACTCAAGCCACTGCAGTGACAATACTGGATCCTTAACCCACTGTGCCACAAGAGAACTCCCTTCAACTGGATAGTATTGTGGCTACACTGGTAAAGTAAAAATAACATGCTTTTCCCCCCTCTTTTTATGGCCACACCTGCGGCATATGAAAGTTCCCAGGCTAAGGGCTGAACCAGAGCCACGGCAACGGCAGCACGAGATCCGAACTGCGTCTTTGATCTACGCTGCAGCCTGTGGCAATCCCGGATCCTTAACCCACTGAGCGAGGCCAGGGATCAAACCCACATCCTCATGGACACTATGTTGGGTTCTTAATCTGCTGAGCCCCAATGGGAACTCCAAAAATACAATCTCAAAGTTCATTTCACCTGTTTCTTTTTTGAAGCAAAGAAAATTTACAATTGCACAGGCAGCTTGTGTTTGCTTTCTCCCGGACAATGCCGCCGTGGGCATCTGGAAACCAGAGAGAAAGGCCACATCCCTGGTGGAAGGGAACCACATTCCCTGCCTGGGCGCTCACGGTGTGCGCAGCAGACACCACCAACACCGCATGTTACACCCAGGGAAACGGGCAGAGAGACTGGGTCACCTGCCGAAGCCCACGCAGTAGGACACGCCAGAGCCAAGGCTCCGGGTCTGCCCTGAGGCGCTCTTGGTTGCTCTGGGAACGAGGCAGAGTCTTTCTTTTTTTGGCCACACTCGCAGCATGCAGAATTTCCTAGGCCAGGGACTGACCTCGAGCCACATCAGCGACCAGAGCTGCTACAGTGACCATGCCAGATCCCTAACCCGCTGCGACCCCAAGGGAACTCCACGAGGCAGATTCTTCTGCACGGCCAGGTCAGTGGCCCTGCTTTGGGTGGTGGAAGCAGGTGTAGAAAAGCCCTCGATGGCCCACTGCGCTGAAGGCGGAGACCCCTGCTAGGAGCAGTCCCTCCAGCGAGCACTCTGGGACCCCCACAGCTCTCCTCCAGCGATGCTGGGTCGCCCCTGTCAACCCCCAGCGCACTGCTCCCCACCCCTGCAGCCCAGGGCACGAGGTCCTGGGCGCCAGGACTGCCCCATCTTCCCCTTTATGTTTCCAGAAAGTGCATAGTAGCCAGTGGGCAGCTGAATGAAGACGTGACTGATTGATTGACGGACTGACCGATCGGAAGTGCTCTTTGGGCCACACACACCTGGTGGACCCTCACAGGTGCCCCTCCCCCACCAGGCCCCCTGTGAAGGGGAGAGGGATGCGTGGAGCGAGTGCTTGACCCTCTCCAAAGAGCTGTGGGGCATCTGAGGTCCGGAGATCGGGCGGGGCCCCTTAGAGACACAACGTGATCATTGCTTCTGACACCTGGCCAGAGCCCAAAGAAAGAATTAGCAGCTCTACTGGAAACGTCACCCCGTGCTCCCTGCCACCGCTGCCCGGCCTCAGATCCAGGCCACTGCCCTGGCTCCAGCCTCTGCGCTCCACAGCCCCGTTCCCGCCCCAGCAGAGGCCAGGTGAGACACGACATGTCTGTTTGTGTCTTGCAAATTGCCATAATGGATAAATATGAATCCCAGGTCCATGGAGACAGGATGCTAGGAAATCTTGATTTTCAGTGAAAAGAGAAGCGGGGGGGGGGGGGGGGGGGGAAGAGCATGAAAAATTTATTACACTGGAGCCTCTGGGACCAAACCACAAGTTAAAGACTCAAATGCGTTCCCCTTCCCTATAATTTATGATTTACGTCTGCAATAACTGCAGCCATAGGAGCTCAATGGATTAGGCAGGCTCACTCTCAGTGCCATGGAATAATATCACTGAACTGTGCAAAGCCACACACACCCCTGGACTGGCTTCTCCGTGCCCGAGGAATGACACCCTGAGTTTGGGGGTGAGGGATCAGTCACGACGGGAACAGGCAGAGAAGCGGGGAAACGGGCACGGGCACCCGGGGTCACTGCCAGACTCTTGGGGCAGAAATCCGCCCAACTCCTGAGAACAAGGCAGGAAGCCCCGGGGTGGCAGCTGAGGGGCCCCTGGCATTTCATGCAGGTCTGTCCTGCACGTGGTCCCCACCTTCGGGAGCGCTCCGTCTCTGCCGACCACTGAGGCAGGTCTCCCCGGGGCGCGGAGCCCGCCCGCAGCCTGCCAACTCAGGGGAAGGGGCCTCACCCTCAGCACTGGGTGGGGGCTCCCCGCACACTGTGGGGGCACTGACTGTGGAGGGGAGGGGAAGGCCCAGACTCGGGGTTCAAGGGCAGCTCCAAGGCCTCCTGGCTGAGTGACAGGGGCAGGAGTGCCCCCTCGAGGCCTCTGTTTCCTCATCTGTAAAGTCACCTGCAGAACACACCACCCAAGGAGGGGGGCGGGGGGTAGAAGAAGACAAGTCCCCGCAGTGCCGCCCCATCAAGGCTCTGTAAGCTCCTCCCACTGTCACCATCATCACCACTTGGGATGCTCGGTTACGCCGCATACACGAGATGTCGGCCGCTAGGGCCTGGGGGGCGGCGGGGCATGAAGACGCGGGGTCTGACCTCAGGCACCTTCCAGTCCTCAGAGACGGGCATCCAAGAACCTGATCGCAGGGCACCCCACAGACAACCCCAAGGCCAAACGGGGGTGTGGGTGCTCTTCCGTGCATGGAGTCGGGGGGGGGGATGTGAGGCTCCCCAAGTGGGGGACCCTTAGGCATGAACTTGGCAGACGGAAGGACATCCGAGGCGGGAAGGGCAGACGGGAGGCAGTTCCAACCCTGAGCCCAGCCAGCCAGGGGGCCGCGGACCAGCTGGGCCCCCGAGTCTCCACCCCTGCCTCTCCGAGCCTCGGTCTCCTCACCCCTCACAGGCTGGGGTGTGCAGCCCCTCATTCAGCCCCCACCTCCGGGGGCCCCGAGCGTTGGAGCCCACCTTTCTTGAAGTGTATTAGTCCCCCTCTGCTTCCCGGGACAGGTCAGGGCGGGCAGTGGCGTCCAGGCGGGGACCCCAGGCCCTGGCTGAGCCTATGAGGACCCCAGACCCCACCCCTTCCCCTTGGGGTTCTCTTCAGCCTCAGAACCACATGGGGTCGACTGGGTGTCCCCAGGAGCCACACTTCTCACGGGGATCACTGTGGGGTCAGCACCGTTTCAGGAAGATGGTGGCAGCTTCGGCCACTGAGCAGTGAGGGTTTCGTTCACATACACCACGAGATGGGGCCACCAGCTCGTGGCCCACAGGCTGGCTTTTCAAGGGCTCAAATTACTTCAATGGACAGGGATCCAGCAAAGAATATTCACCCGGGCCCCCTACTCTAGAGGCAGCCCCGCCGGGAGCGGGGGCAACGAGGTGGCTGCCAACATGGCAGGTGCACGGTCAACGCCGGCTCTTATTTTGGTCATGATTCTTAGGCTCAGTCTGCGCCGTAAGACAAAGGAGAGCCAGGAAAAGTCTCCCCAGAAGGAACAGCCGTTTCTCCAGGAACAGAAAAACGTCGCCGTCCAACAAGAAGGAGCCTCCACTGGCAGGAGGCCGGGGAAGCCTGGCACCGCTTGGTCACTGCCTCCTCCTTCAGGATGGGCAGCCCCGCCCTCCAGCCCTCTGCCCCTTCTCTGGGCAGCCGGCCACAGGGCCCCACCCTGGCCGTGCTCTTCTGGAAGGGCCACCACCCAGGGACTCCTGCCAGTCCCTGGGGGGCTCCAGGAGCATAAGGGATGGCTGGGCCTGGGCTGGGTGTGCTGCAGGACATGCCCGGGAAGGGAACAGAGCAGACCAAGGATGGGCCGGGGCAGAAGGGGAGACGCCGCGGCGGCTGCAGGTGACCTGGCCCCAGCCCGGCCCCCACCTTCAGGATTCAACCCTGAATCACGACTGCCTGTGCCTGGACCCTACTTCGCTCCAGGGGCCTCGCTTCAGGAAACGCCAGCTCTCAGCCCTCTTGCGGCCGACCTCGTGGCAGAAGGCCACTGCCATGTCACCACCAGCTAGGGACAGTGGGGCTCATCCGTGAGGCCCCTCAGGCGAGGGGACGTGGAGCTGCCCGTGGGCCGCTGTGTAGAGACCCCCCCCACCCCCCACCCCCCGCTCCTTACTCGGCCAGCTCCTCCAGGCTGCGGTACACGTCATCGTCACTCTCCGCGGTCTCCTCCGACGGGAAGGGCCTGCAGGACAGGAGACAGAAGGGAGTGAGCGGGTCGCGGTGGCGCCACCGCCCTGGCCGGGCCTCGCCTGTCGCCCATCACGGGCCCCCGGGAGCAAGGGCCCGCTGGGCTCTGCTCGCAGGAGCAGATGGGCTTCTGTCCGCTCCCGTGGGAGGAAGCAGGACCCATGTTTCTCGGCTGTGTGACACAGGACTGTCCAGGGGGAGGTGCCGAGAGAGGGGACCGCACACCCAGCTCAGCCCGGGACACGGCAAGAGTCAGTCCCTTCCCTCCAGGGCCCGGCGTCCCTGTTGGCAAAGCAGGGGAACTGGCTGGGGGACTGCAGGAAGCGTCCATCCATGCGATGGTCCTGGGACTCCAGAAACGGGGACGCGGGGCTCCCAGCGCCCTCGCAGTGGAGAACAGGAACTGGACCCCAGGAGAGGGGCAGGCCGCGAGTCCCAAACGTGTCTGGACTTGAGACCCTTTTTTGTTTTTTCTCCATGAGAGTCTGACTGTCCTGTGTCTGGGGGATTCCCAGGGTCCCCGCAAACTCCGTTACCCTAAGACGCATCTGGGAGGAGAAGGGGCGGGGCGTCAGAGCCTCCCAGAGTCGGGTGGTGAGGGGTGGCACGGCTGCATTCTCACCTGGGCAGGTGTCTACCTGGGCAGCTCAGAACCCGTGGCATCAGACCTCATAGGAGAGAAGGAGGAAATGGGGGCTCACTGGGAACGCGAGTCACTAGGGCTGAATGAACCCGGGCCCGAGTCCTGCCCAGGTGCTCAGGGCCAGCAGGTGCAGGTGAGGTGCGTGAGGGCGTGAGACAGAGGATACGCGGGGCCGTGGGCACGGCCAGGGTCACCGGAGGCAGGCGGGCGAGGCTCCAGCCCCGCGACCACCTGCACGGCACGTGCTCCACTACTTCTGTTCGCCCCTCCTCATCCAGACTATTAACACCACCCAAGAAAATTCACCTCCGCCGCCTCCGCAGGCCGGAGAGCCCGCTGTCCAGAATGTTCCAGCATCTTGTTTCCTTCCAAGCAGGAAGGTGGTGCTCGCTAAAGTAAGAGCCGTCGTTGCAAAACGTGTCTCTTCCTGTTTTGTTCATTTTTATTTATTTATTTATTTTGCTTTTCTAGGACCACACCCGCAGCATATGGAGGTTCCCAGGCTAGGGGTCGAATCAGAGCTACATTGGCCGGCCTACCCCACAGCCACAGCCATGCGGGATCCGAGCCGCATCTGCAACCTGCACCACAGCTGACGGCAACGCCAGATCCTTAACCCACCGAGCGGGGCCAGGGATCGCATCCGCATCCTCATGGATGCTAGTCGGGTTCGCTTCCGCTGAGCCACGACGGGAGCTCCTGTCTCTTCGTTTAAAACGGACCCATCTCGATGTGTGTGATTTTCTCACGCGCTCTCTCTTCCTCCTGCCAGCGGCTCGGTCTGCATTCCTTTTCACCCCTCTTCATCTGCCTTATCCCAAGGAGATGAAACAGGAGTGTGAGTCAGAATCACCCTGCCAGCCGCAAAACCCTTCCTGCTTTGATTCCAACATCCCGACTGGGGGCCACAAAACCCCTTGAGAATCAAGTCGCAAATCCAGCTCATTTCTGCCACAGCCAAACAAACACAGCCTGCCAGGGACATGGCAGGGCCTCGCACCCTGGCCCCTAGAGGCCGGTCCTGGGACGGGACAGAATGCAGGGGGTCGGGGAGGCCATGCCAGCCTCTGGCCAACTCCTACCCACTCGCCCCACTGTTTCCCTGTTCATCTACCTCCAGGCTTCGTGCAGGCTCTTCCCTCGGCCTTCACCCCCCCGCCCACCCAGTTCACCTAAGTGCTAGTGTCCTTCAAGACCTGAGCTGAGGTCCAGCTCATGTGGGAAGAAGTGGCCACTCTCTCAGCCCGGATCCACTTCTGCCTGGCACAGTGCCTGGTACTAGAGGGAGGGAGAGGCAGGTGGATGGATGGATGGATGGGTGGACAGACAGATGGGTGTGATGGATGGATGGCTGAACAGATGGATAGATGGACAGACGGATGGATGGATGGATAGACGGGTGGCTAAATGGACAGACAGATGGACGGACAGGCAGACATACAGATGGAAGGATGGATGGGTGGACAGACGGATGGATGGATGGACGGATGGACAGATGGGTGGATAAATGGACAGACGGATGGATGGATGGATGAAGAGACATGAATAAATGGACAGACGGATGGAAAGACAGATATCTGGGAGAACAGGCGAGTGGCAGAGAGGCGGGGTTTGTGGGTTGATAGGCACCTACATAAGGAGTGGGAGTGGGGGGTGCGGGGAGGGAGGACAGATGGGTGGGTGGGTGGGTGGGTGTGCCGGGGGATGGATGGGCGGACAGGGGAAGGGATGGCAGATACTCTCCAACCATTCCCCCACCGCCACCAAACAGTAAATGGCAGCCCCAGATCAGAGACAAGGAAGCATCTTCAAGAAACCCTTGTGAGGAGTTCCCTCTGTGGTGCAACGGCACCAGCAAAGGCTTCGCGGCGCCAGGATGTGGGTTCGATCCCCAGCCCGGCACGGTGGGTTAAAGGATCTGGCGGTGCCAAAGCTGCAGTGCAGGTCCCAACTGCAGCTCAGATTTGATCCCTGGCCCGGGAACCCCATATACCACAGGGTGTCAAAAAAAGGGGGGGAAAAGAAAGGTTTATGAGAAACCACGCAGAGGTATACAAGTCAGCCCTGAGCTGTGAGCTTACATGACTGACCCTGATTTAACCGGGAGACACATTTGCAAGAGGGTGTTTGAGCAGTTTCTGGGGCCACGTTCCAGCTATAACTTCAAGCCCGGGAGGGGCTGGAGCAGGTGCGACTCTGCGGTCACCTGCCACAAGGCTCGGCTCCGTCCTTCTGCCTCAAGCCCCGGCCGATCATCCAGACCCCCCCTGGCAGCACCAGCCCCTCGGGTCCCCCTTCCCCCCTCGACGAGACATCCAGGCGAGCATGGTGAAGTTCACGTGTGCTTTCAGAGGGAGGGTGAGCATCAGGCAGGACAGACACGCCTGCCCAGAAATGACCGGGGGTCAGACACCAGAGGCAGTCACACGGGTCCCCGAGGGGCGGCCTGGGTTCCTCCAGCACCACCAGACCCTTCCTGAGGACGCATTTCCTTGTGCCCAGCTTCTGGGAAGCCCAGTTTCCCACTGGCACACTGACAGAATTAGGGGATGCCCGGCTCGGAAGCAGAAAAGCTGCCAAGGAATCTGGCTGGGCCCACGCTTCAGGCAGCGTCAAATCCCTCCACCCCCCAGCACCCACTCTTCCCGGGGGCCGGGCGAGAGGCTCCAGCTGCTGCTTTAAGGCCCCCTCAAATCAAGCTTCACACTCCAAGGTCAACTTTAGTATCCAGCTGCTGCGGCCGGCACGGCCGTGTGCAGGATCCCTGGCCAGAGGAAGGAGACCTGAAAAACAGGGTACCCCGAGGCGGTGGCCAAGCTCAAGAACAAAGAAAAGATGGGGACAGCTCCTACTCCAAAGCCGGCTTCTCCCCGCCTCCCTCAGCCTCCGAGTATTGGGCACCTGCTCTGGGCTGGCCTGGGGGGCCACCAGCCCCCTGCTTCGGGGAGAAGGCGCAGCTTGCACGTAGCTCTGGAAGCAATACATCGGCCTTGGGTCCTCGCCTGCGGAGTTTCTTTGAGAATCGGCTCAAAACCGTGGCCTCCACAAAGTGCCCACATGTGTGACTGTGCCTGCAGCCGCGTGGGGAAAGGACGCAGAGCAGGCGAGGGGGCAGACCCCATGCTCCGGGATCCTGGGCTGAAGGTGGGGACGCAGGCGCAGGCCAGCTGGGCGCAGAGCGCAGTGGGATGGGCCCTTGGAAGGCCCGCGTGGTGGCGGGTTTGGTTTACGAGATGAAGACTGAAGGGGTGAACGAGAGGCCCTCTTGGGGAGGCGGGGTCCCGGGTCCTTGGGTTTTGGGGGGACTCACCCAGCTTCAGTCCCCCTGTGCTGTGCTGAGGGCTGTGGGGCCTGGATGCAGGGTTCGGGGACACACCACCTGCTTGTCAACCCTGATTTACCGTTTTCCAGGCGGCATCTGACACCCTCCCTGAGTTTCCTGCACTTCACTGCCTGGCAGCAGCCTCCCAGTGTCACTCAGTCCAACCTGAGCCACACCGGGCAGGGCTGCGGAGAGGCTCCCAGGCCCGCTTCCCAGGGGGTCCCTGCACCCCAGACCAGGGAGCCCCTGGCACACGGCAGGTGCATGTCTCACGACTGCGCTAAGTACCCGTGGATGGTCCTGCCAGGACCCGGACCGCTGCCCCAGAGCCACCACCCCACACCCTGGAGAGAGGCCCAAACAGAGACCCCTCTGCCACTGTCACCCTCATGTTAGGGAGGCCTGGTGGGGGCACTAAGAGCCAGGCCTCTGCAGCGAACAGATCTTGGTTTAAATCCTGGCTCTGCTGCAGCCTGGCTGTGCGACCCTGGGCAGGGCACTCTCCCTCTCTGAGCCTCAGTTTCCCTGACTGTAGAATGGGGTAGCCGTCACCGTTGAGATTAAATGAGATAACACACGTCAACCTCTCAGCCCAGGTCCTGGCACCCGGCGAGTGTCCCTTATACGAAGCCTGGGTCACCTTCCGTCTCCTCTTGGGGGGCTTCCCCCAGGAGCCCACCTTCAAGTCCACGGCCTCAGATCCCGCCACTACCCCCGTCCCCACGGCCTCTGGAGCAGCAGCCCCTGTCGGCTCCCACAGGGTTCCCATTAGGATCGGGAAGTGCCCCTTGGCAAGGGCCTTCGGCCCTGCCCCGGGCACGCGGGGTCGGCACCACCACTACCGCCGGGTCGCCCCACCCGCCCTGCTGGGCTCTTTCTCCCCCGCCCCCAGTGTCTCCAGCCACACGGATGTCCAGATTCAGGAGGGAAGAGTTCGGGTCAGCGCTTGGCTCAGACCCTCTCGGGCCGCTCCGAGAATCTAGGACACGGGGTCTGTTTTTCACAGTGACACCGGCCGAACGCGACCAGGGCTGAGCGGTCAAACTTCATCCCTCCCCCGACGTGTGCAGGGAAGAAAGAGGAACTTTGCCGTCCAGAAAAGCACGAAGGCACCCAAGTCATGTGCACCCATCCGCAGCCGCCCCTGGCCCCCCTTGGCCGGCCGGGGGTGCATCGAGAGAAGGGGCGGGCCTTGGGTTCACATCCTCAAGGCCTCGGCTGCCCAGCTCCTGGCATCTGTCCTGCTGGCCGGGGTGACCACCGCCCGGCCTGCCCAGGACGAGCGAGCGTCCTAGGAATGCCAGGGCTGAAACGGGGACAGCAGGGCCTCCACACCTGAGCGCCCTCGGAGGCCACTGCCCGGGCCGGGCCACAGCTTCCTGTGCCCAAGCTGGCCTCAGCACGAGGTCCGGTGGGGCTGGGGAGGTCTCGCCTCCCCAGGTGAGGTTAGGGGTGCAGGCAGGTGCTGGGTGAGCAGGAAGAGGGCAGGTGGCTGGGAAGGAATGCCCAGGGCCCTGGGAAACACCCCCTGGTACCATCTGGGGAAAACGCAGCCAGGCAGACATTAAAGGCACATCAAACGCAGCCTGAAGGCCCCGACAGGCCCGTTTCATTATTCAGAGTGATCTGGGGGCCGCCTGCTAATTGGCTGGGAGGCCTCGAAGCCCTGGGTTTTGCTGATTAAAAGCGGCTCTCCGGCTATACAGCCTGACAGTTCAAATAAGCCACGGACCTTGTTTCTCTCACAACCCACCACGCACCCACGCGGATGGGCCACCGCGTCCGGGCCTGTGCCAGGCCGAGCCACCCCACCCCAGCCACACCCAGCCCAGGCTACGACATGCTATCAGAGACGCTGGGCCCACACCTACGCCCCCCGCAACGGAGGCCACACGGGGCCGGAGGGTGTGGGCACGGCCCCCAAGGCACAAACAGCAGGAGCAGAAAAGGGAAATCAAATCCGGAGGGCTTCCTGCAGGAGGGGCAGGGGAGCAGGTGGGCAAAGTCTCATTTGAGTTCAGTGCTCCGGCCTCACGTCAGACCAACAGGGGCTGGAATCGGTCGCACAGCTTCCTCGGCCCTGAGCTTCCCAGGGGACCTCAGGTAACTCACCTGTCAAGTGGGGATAAACCACCTGCCTTGCACACAGGCCTTTGGTGAAGCTTCACGAGAGGCGGTGGGGATGTGCTTCCCACGGGGCCGGGCGCGGAAGGAGGTGGAGACGAGGGCTGCCGGTGGACGGGTCAGGACTTAGGGGCTGGAGGAGGCAGCCGGGCAGAGGCGATCACGCCCTGCGGTTGGGGTCATACGGGCTCCGTGTGGCTGGGACGAAGCGGGGAGGAGGCCAAAGGGCCTGGGGACCAGGGGTGAGGGACAAAGTGACCGATGGGCCAGCCCACGTGCCACCACCAGGATCTTAAGCCAAAGTCAACGCAGAGGTAGGAGGGCCCTCGGTCTTCCCGTGACACCTGCAGAGGCAGGTCTGGCAGACGTGCAGGTGGGCAGGAAGTGTGGCCAGCTCCAGGGGAGACCCGAGGGCACCCCAGCCCCCAGCCAGGCTGCTTCTGCCTTTTCTTCCAGAACCCTAGCCAGGCAAAGGACAACACGGACCTCGGGTCAGGAGAGAATGTTTTGTTTCCTGCCATCCCACTGGCGGGGGGCGGGAGCTGGAGCTGCTGCCGCTGACAAAGGAAGGTGACTCTCAGCAGCTGCGACACTGAATATAGTTCTGCTCTTCCGGCATGCTTCTCGGAATGGCAGCAGCTGGGAGCGGAAAGGCCAGCGTGCCAGCAGCGCTGCCGCCCCCTACGAGCCAGGCCCAGCCCTCCACAGCCCATCGGCCGTTTCCCCTCCATGCCACCTTGCCCTCTTCCCAGGGGACACCTGCCCGGCCTCGGCAGGAAGTCCCAATGGCCTGCCAGGGCCCTGCCGGATGGAAAGTCCTGGAAATGCCCATCAGAGAATGGGAGGTGTCACCGAGCTCGCCACAGACCAGCACAGAGAGGCCGCACAGGCCCGCAGGGGTGCGTCCCAGAGGCAGAGCCTGCACGGGGCCCCCTCCCTGCCCAAAGACAGCCTCTCTTCCCAGCCAGCAGGCCAAGGCCTCCCCGCAACCCCGTTTTTACCAGCAGAAAACCGCAGCGCATCTGCACAAAGTGTGTGTGCCGTGGAGCTCCCGCTGTGGCTCAGTGGGTTAAGACCCCACTAGTATCCATGAGGATGCGGGTTCGACCCCTGGCCTCACTCAGTGAGGTAAGGACCTGGCGTTGCCATGAGCTGTGGTGTAGGTTGCAGATGCAGCCCGGATCCGGCTGTGGTGTAGGCCGGCAGCTACAGCTCCAATTCGACCCCTAGCCTGGGAACCTCCACATGCCGTGGGTGTGGCCATAAAAAGAAAAAAACAAAAAGTGTGCGGGCCAGAGCCCCTTGGCCAAGGGGACCTCGCCCATGAACAGAGAGCTGGGCGGGGAGGGGCGGGGGGGCAGAGACAGGTTGTAGCACAGGGATGGATGCAGGGCAGGCCGGGTGCCAGGGAGGAGACAGCCAAAGGGCGTGGGGCACCACTCCCTGCACCGCCAGCGCCTCCTGTGGCCTGCGGGGCCCTCGCTCCCAGCCCCCCAGAGGGCAGCTCTCAGGAACGGCAGCCGGAGGGGCCCGTGATGCCCTGGGCGAGGATTTGTGCCTGGAACAGTGCTGGCCCAGCCCTGGGACCCTGCCGCCCAGCTAACCCCCAGCACGCGGGTGGGGTGCGAGCCCATCCGCTCCAACCAGCTGGGCTCCGGGGCGCGGCCTCCTCTGCCGGGTGGGGCTGAAATCCAGATTCCCAGGGCCCAGGGACGCGTTCTGTGAGGTGACCCGTGGGAAGGGCCCAGCCCCACGCACGTCGCTGCTGCTACGATGGGGGGGTTGACCGGACGAGAGGGACAGGAGGACGGACGGCTCCAGAGAGGCCAACCATGACGCACAGGACACGGAACCGCATCCTAGGACCTGACTGATCACGTGACAGCGGCGGAACCAGCAAGTCCCAGGAGTCGGCTTACGCCAGGCGACTCTCTTTATTACGGGGCTGAAATAACGGAGCCTAGACAAAACCACACGTGAAATGTAGCAAGACCAAGTCTGCAAGCACAGGGAGGCGGCAGACCTCAAGTTCAGGGTGGTGGCCGCGTCCTGCCAGGGCTGCGGGGACAGGACGGGGCAGGGGTGGGGACAGCGGGGGTTTCCTTGTGTCCTGGGAGCCAGAAGGTTCTAGCTTGGGGGCTGATGGAAGGCTGGTGAGAGTCACGCACTACCTAAATGAATAAATAACAATAAAAGAGGGAGAGATGATAAACAGGGAATGATAAGCCAGCTGAGCAACGCCAAGTCCTTTCTCTCCTGGCAAAACACCGCTACGTGTTGCCTAAAAGTGAGGCCGCGTGGGGGGCACCAGCGGGGGGACCCCGGGCCACGTGGGCAGGCTCGGCCGCAGAAGGCTGGACAGTGCGGCGGTCCCTGCGAGGCAGCCTGGCAGGGCCACGTCTGAGTCCACCCACCAGTTGCTCAGAGCCTGACCTCAGGCCAGTCCCTCAGCCTCTCAAGCCTCGGCTTCTCATCATTAAAACGGAGACCACGACAGTCCTCCCGGCCGAGCGCCCCCCCATCGCGCGGCGGGGCAGGTTGAATTCCGGCCGCGGGGCATCCTGGCTTCACCGACGGGCAGAGGCTGTAGGAGCCAGGGTGTGAGTTGCCAGGTCCACCTCCTGGGCCACGACGGCCACTCTGCTCTAGCAGGAGGCCGTCCGCCTGTCTGGCTCCGGGGCAGGTGGCATCGAGCTGAACACGGCTGACATGCCCATTCACAGCTGCAAGCTGGTGAGCCCCGGGAGCTACGTGTTGGCACTGAGGGGCCTCCTCCGTCCTGACAACAGAAGGAGCCGGCGCCGGGGAGAACTGCGGTGAGGGGACGGTCCAGGTGACATCGAGGGGACCGTCCCCTATCACCAGAGACCCTCAGCGTCCCTGACTCACCGGCTCAGTGCCTCCCCACCGGCCCCTGCTGGGAGCAGAGCTGGGGGCTGCAGAGAGCACAGCGGTCCTGGCCCCAGCGCTGGGCTGGGGGCTCTGCCCGCAGCCAGCCTCCTGGGCCACATCCCCCCCGCCCCCGGCCGCACTGGGACGGCACGTTCTGTTCCGTGGCGTTTTTAATGACCTCACATCCCCTCCCGCATGCGGAGAAATCCCAGTGCAAAACACGACAAGACTTCCTTTCCGGGCTCTGCAAACGAGCTGATAATGCGACACAGCTGCCCGATAAATGTTTAATGGCGGGATTTGCTGAGGAGGCGGCCTCTGATTGTGCGGCTTGTTCCGGAGCGAAGCTTTCTTCGCTCCCGAGAGGGAAGGACGGGCGCCGAGGGGGCCGTGGCTCCAGGGTTCGGGGCCATCCTTCCAGGCCCTAGCTCTGAACGGTGGTGGGACGGGGCGCCCGCCAACGAGGACACCACCGTCCTTGCAGGCCTACTCTCCTGTCCCTGATAAGTGGAGGGGGTTTCTGAACCCCAAAACTCCCTGCCAGCTGCCAGCCTCCCCCTGGGCACTCAGGGCTCAGCTCCACACATCAGGCGTGCTGGGGGCCGAGGGACCCCGACCCCGTCCCTGCCCTGGGGCTCACAGCCAAACCCACATGGCCCGCTGTGTGAGTGTCCTGGGGCTGCCAGGGGCCGGGTACCACACCCTGGGGGCTTAAAGCAGCAGAGAGCCATTCTCTCAGTGATCTGGTCAGAGCAAAAGAACAAAGCAGGTTACTCCCACAAGGGGAAGGTACGTGCGTTAAGAGTGTGCGAGACCCCCTGGAGTCAATGATCACCCAAGACAGCCGACCCGCCTCACAACCGAGCCCCGCCACAGACGCAAGAGCCGCGTCCCAGAACAATCAAACTGGGGGAATGGAACCCACATCCTGCCCAGCAGGGTCCGCGAGTTAATGATTCCTAGGACAGGCACTAAAAACAAAAACAGAGGGAAAGGTGACACGATGCTGAAACCGGAAATGACAGACCACATTTTGCTATGTTAACGCCTTTCTCTCATTCCCACTGCGCCCGGACGGTCCCCGTGTGCCCACGTAGGGAGAAGAAAACTCCCCCGCCTGACGTCAAAGAGGCGCTGCTGACGGAGGCTGAGGTCCACCCGAGAGGGAAAGGACGGTGGTCTCCCCGCCCCGCCCCGCTCCTCCGCCGACGGCGAAGCTGCAGCCCGCTGGGTCCTCAGCACAGCATCCCGCCCCCGCCCCCTTGTCAACCTCCCGAGCGGCCTATTCTAGTGAATTGCTTCTCCTCTATCACTCTGCCCCTCGCTGAATTCCTTCTGTGCCAGACATAAAGAACCAGGGCTCCTTGGACCCCTCAGGACCCGTTTTGTTTTGTTTTTTGTGGTTTCAGCGGGCACCCCAGATGGGCCTTGGCCAGACGGCAAGGTGAGCGTGTGGCTGGGTCCCCTCCAGGGACAGATGCGGTGTCGGGATGCATTCTGGGGGTTTCCCGGTCCCGGAGGCCAGAAGTCCTAAGTGACGGAGCGGGCAGGGCCACCCGGTGCCCCAGGGAGAAGCCCTCCAGCCTTCCCCAACCCCTGGTGGCCCCAGGCAGCCCTGAGCTTGGCAGCATCGCTGCTGTCTCCGTCTCATCTCCACGTCCCTCCTCTGTCTCTTATAGGGACACACGTCCCCTGTGTCTCTCACAAGGACACTCGCCATTGGATTCAAGGCCAAGGGGACAAGCAGGGGGATCTCATCCCAAGGTCTTTAATTAATGACCCTGACAAAGACTTTCTCCAAAAAAGCTCACGTTCACAGGGTGTCTCTTCTCGGGGCCACTCCTCAGCCTGCTCTGAAGGAAGCTCAGCGCTAAGAAACCCGCTGGAATCCCGCCCGGCTGGAATCTCTCAGGCTGGCCCTTAACCTGATGGCTCTGGTTTGGGGCCGGCCGCGTTCCCCGCTCTCCGTGCACCTGCTCTGCGCACGGCTGCGGCCTTCACCTGCTTGTGACGAGGGTTGAGTCCATCTCCCCATCTGGAAGTGCCCAGTGGCTGGCGCCCCACTGGCATCAATAAAATGAAAGAACGAAGGAGCAAAGGAACGAATGAATGGACAGCCCCCGGGCCCAGCCCCCACCTGCCCGGGACCCCGGGGAACAGATGGTCCCTGGGCCTCAGTCTCCCCGTGTGTAAAAGGGGGTGAAGGGCCGGGTGTGGGAGCCGCACAAAGACCAGAATCAGCCCGGGGGCCTTGGGAGTCTTGGGGGGGTCACAGCGCCACAGGCCAGGTCTCACGGCCCCACACAGACAGCTCTCGGCCTGTGAGGCGGCTCATCCGCCAGGAACCCTCTCAAGCAGCATGGACTCTCACCTTCGCACAGGGACCCCTGCCAGCGACAACGGGTCAGTGTGGCACCAGGATTCCAATGAGGGCACGCAAGCCCCCCGAGGAGCGCTGGGGTTGCAGGGGGAGCAGGGGGCAGACAGGTGCCCTTGGAGCCCAGCCCCATAAGAGCTCAGGCACCAGCACGCCCCCTCCACTGCAGGCTCAGAATCGGAAACTCACCCCTCATAGCCCTCAAGCAAGGGCGGGCAGACCCCCACACAGACGAGGAAGCTGAGACCCAGAGAGGCTCCTCCCACCCCTGTCTGTCCCTCGGCGCTGGACCTAGCATGTGCCAGACACTGCGCTGAGGGGTCTGGGTCGCCCAGCAAATCCTGACAGCAACCAGGAGGGGCCCCACTTTATCCAGAGGCCACGGAGGCTTGGGGTACAGAAACCGACCCAGCATCCCACCCTCACCCCAGGCGGCCGGGTCCCCGTCCCACCCCTACCCCCACCCCCGCCGCAGCACAAGGTCGAGGGCCTGCCCCATGCTGGGGAGCAGACAGGCCCAAGCCATCACCGCCAGGCCACGGAAGCCGTGACCCTGACCAACACGTAGCACCACATGGAGACCAACCCACTGGCAGTCACGGAGAGAGGATGGAGTGGGGCGGGGGGTGGGCGGCAGGACAGGTGGGTGGACGAGCACATAGATGGACAGTTGGAAGAAGGATGGGCAGGTAGCGGATGGACGGGTGGAAGGACAGACGGACAGAGAGGTGGGTGGACGTACAAGTGGACAGATGAGGGATGGACGGACGGACCACCGGGTGGCTAGACGGACAGAAGGACGGGCAGGTGGGGGGGGGGGGAGAGAGGGAGCGAGGGCAGGGGAGGGAGGGAAGAAACAGTAACAAAAACCCCTTAGCTCAGCAGACTGCGGGCAAGGCCAGCTGACAGCGACTACAAAGAGCTGGGAGTGGGGCAAGCCGAGAAACTCAGCTGCGTGCCGTCCTATTAAAGCCCCGCGGCCGCCGCCGCGCCGAGGCTCCAGCTGGCCGCTCGGGCCCCTCCGGCCGGTCCCCCGCCCGCCAGCCCGGCTCCCGCAGGCCTCTGCTCCCCGCTGCCCCACGGGCAACGGCCGGTCTGTGTGTTTCTGAACAAGGGCAGCTCCTCCCAACTCTCGTGCAGAGCGGGAGCCCAGAGGGAAGCCCACGGGGTGACCCTCCCCACTTCTGAGCGGACCCGGGCGGAGGACCGTGGAGACAAACTCGGCCAAAGCCACCGCGCCACCGCCCGCCTCCTCCCCCCGTCCTTCGACGACCCTGCTCACAGACGGCGCCCCGTCCCAGCTGCAGGCGCCAACCACGCCTGTGTCCGGGGAAGGATGGCGCAGCCCCTGGACGGTCGGAGAGGTTCAGAGGCTCCATGGCACCCCCCGGGAGCTCCATCCTGGTGGCCGGTGCGGACAGGATGCCGCCGAGGTCAGCACTGGGCCCTCCCCTCGGCCCCCTCCTCCCCGAGCCTGGGTCACTGTCACCAAGCTGGGGCAGCGGATGCTCGGCCAAGAGAGGGTGGGAGGTTTAAGGCCGCGTGGGATTCTCTCCCAGAGGACGTCCTGCACGCAAGCAGCACAGGCCGGTGTCACTCTGTCAGGAGGCTGGAAAACGAATCCACACGCTGTAACCACTGCCCTCGGCGGGGGGGCACGGCCCGCGGGGCCCCTCCTTGCTCTGAGGCAGGTTCCGTGTGATGCACGCCTGCAAGGCCCAAGGGGGCGGGAAGGGCCACGCAGAGCCACAGCCCCCCCCTGCTCCCTGGAACCAGGCGGGCCCACAGAACACACACCCGCTTCGAGGCACAAAGCAAACCCCCCCGCCCCCAGGGTCGGCCGGCCTCCAGCCCTGACTGTCACATCAGCTCCTCAAAACAAAGGGCAGAACTGACCAGGCCTCAGTGTCCCTTCCCCCTGGCCCCCACGCCCTCCTCCAACACCTCCCAGACAGGAGCTCCCTCCCTCCTAGCCCCGCCTTCACCACAAGGAGCCCCCCCCCCCCTTCTAGGACCTTCTACAGAGAGAGGACCCAGAACACCACAGGCGCCTACTGCCCCCGCTGCTGGGCCCCTACGTTCAGATGTGAAATGCTTGGGAAGGAGACCGAGGTGCGTGGACACCGGGGACGTGCTAACAGCTACTGGACTGCACACTTTAAAGGGACGACATTTATATTATGTGACTTTTACTCCAATTCAATAAAACATCAGCGAGCAGAAGAGGGGTGGGGGGAGGCTGGGCCAGGACCCCGGCCAGGGCATCAAAGACAGGCCCCTCCCAGCTCCCAGGAGCACCCAGCCCAGTGAGGCCCCAGCGGGGTGTGTGTGGAGGTGTCTGTGCACCTGAGGCCCTGCAATGGCCTCTTGCCCGGTCCCAAGACCCCCGTGCGGTGCCGAAACGTGCGTTGGCTCCTCCTGCTGCTGTCACCAAGCACCACAAACAGTGGCCTCAAACAACACGGGTCTGTCACCTTGCAGCTCTGCAATGGGTCTTATGGACTCAGATCAAGGTGTCAGCAAGGCTGGTCCCTTTCCGGAGGCTCCAGGGGCGCACCTGTTCCCTGCCGTTTACAGCTCCTGAGCCGACCTGCACTCTGTGGCTTCTGGCCCCGTCATCGCAGCTCCGCCTGACTCTGGCCCTCCTGCCTCCCTCTTACAAACGTAGTGGCGTCAGAAAGCTACATCCACACCAACGGAATCTGCAGAGAGCTCTTCCCTGCCACACGCATCACAGGGCGCCAGGGGCTGCATCGCAGGCTCACAGCAACCCTGCAGGGTTGGGGGGAATCTTCCCAGCCTACGGAAGAAGAGACAGAGGGTCCAAGAGCACCCCTGCCTAAGGCCACTGAGCAAGCAGGTGGCTGACAGACGAGACCCTGTGGGCTGGGGGCTTCTGGGCCTCCCCTTTCAGTTTCGGCCACAGAGAGGGTCTCTTCCCATCTCCTCCCTCCCAGACACTCACAGCCTGACGACCCCAAACAGGACACCCCTCCATCGGGAGGGCCAGCTCTGGCTTCTACGAGGACTCGCGTGCCCCCGTGGACGACTCCCCATGGATCGCAGCCCCCATCACATCCCTTCTGAAGACCCCCACTCCCCGCGCCCCAGCAGGCACCAGGGTGGGGCGCTTAGATTAAGCCTCCTATTCATCAGCCTCTAAGAAGCATAACCGGGGCTTCTGTGAAAAATCAGCTCATTATGCACAGAGCAGGCCTTGTGAAAATGACCATTTTTTTAAAAGCAGCACGCTGGGCTCGTCTCCAGCCATGAAACGAGGAAGGGCTGCTTCAGGGCTGCAGCCTTGGTCTGTGGGTTTTCAAAAAAGAAAAGAGTCTGGCTAATTACTAACAGGGTATGAAACACGGTTGGAGAAAGAGCCTAGACAGCGCATCGCATTCGTCTTTGCAGCTCCTGACGTTGTCACCTCTGAGGACCTCAGCCTGTTGCAGGGACAAGGGCTTCTTCAAGGGCGCTGGGCTTGGGTGGGGGCTCCGTGCAAAGTGACAGCGGTCCTGTCCTCGGGGACTGACGGGGGACAGGCCCCTGGGGAAGTTCTGGACCGGGGCTCAGACGAGGAGGGAGCACAGCGGCAGCGGGCGCCAAGGGTGAGGACAAAACAGCGGCAGGTCTTCCCGCCAAGGCCGGGCTCCCATCTGGAGGCCCCGCCCCCTCCATCTGTCCGCAGACACCACCCCCCGTGCAGTAAAGGGTTAACTCGGCAGCCCTGGGCTGCCCACACCCCACAGGCCCAACCAAGCTCTGGCCTGCCCAGCTCCTGGGAGAGGCTCAGAGCCCCTGGGACACCCCGCTGAGAAGGGCGTCTTTGTTCACGGGGCGCTGGGTCAGGCCAGAGAGTCTGGGCTAACGATGGGGTTCACGGGGCCTTGGGGCTGGAGGGGCTGGAGGTTAAGGCCACCTACATGGGCAGTCAGCCGGGTCTCCAACGAGACCTGGCCACCAATGCTCAGGGGGGGGTCCCCTGGCTGGCCACCGCGCATGTGACGTCACACGTGGCTTGAGGGGAATTAAGCCCCATCCACCCGACCCCCGGGGAGAGGAGACCCCGAGCTCCAGCCTGGCCTGGCCTGGCCTCGAGTCCATGCCTTTCCCGTTTGCTGCCCCGAGCCTGCCCGCCTCGCCGTGAGGACCCAGCGCAAATGAGTCCTGGGGACTCGTGGAAACTGAGGGTGGGCTTGGGGGCCCCTACGCCCCCTGTTGTGTTGTGAAGGCAAACACTCACAGGTTCCGGCCCGCTGCGGACCCCTGTGGGCCCACCCTGCCTAAGGGCCTCGCACGCCTCATCCGACCCCACTCTGATGGGCCCCCCGGGCTTCTCCCCGTCCCACAACGGGGCGCGGCTCACGACTCCGCCGCGCATCACACCCTCTCTGTTCACGTCTCTCTGGGCCGGGTCTTCATTCTCCGCCCAGGGGACCACTGCACCCACAGGCGGCCCCGGAACAGCGGGGGAAGAGGGGCAGCCTCAGCGAGCAGGCCGGCGGCGCCACCTCTGTCCTCCCGCTGCCGGGCAGGGTGCACGGGGCTGCGGGGGCAGAGGGCTCCAGGGGCGGTGCAGGGACAGGGACGGTGAGAAGGCCAGGAGGGAGGGCACTCCCTCGCCCCGCAGGGGCCTCCACACTAGCCAGAGCAGGACGCATGCCCCTCTCACGGTCCCCACACCACCTTCTAAGCCACCAGCAGGTCCCATCGCCAGGTACACCCCCCGGAGACTCAGGCTCTCAGGGCCCACGGACCGGGGGTCACGCCGGGGCCCCGCAGGACCAGGCAGGGCGTGAAGAGCCTGCACCGAGGCCACCACGGCAGGACCGCGTCCCAGCAGAGCCGGCTGGCTCGTCCACCCAGGGACCCCGCTGGGCTCCTCGTTTGGGAGGATGTTTAAAGGATTTAGAGAAGGACCGTGGCTCCTGCATCACGTGGAAGCACAGATAAAGGGACTGTTTCCTACGAATGTCCTTCCCGCCTGCGGGTGCGTCCACATATGCACACAGGTGGAGAAGATGCTAGAACGGGCTGGGACGCGCCCCTGTCCTGAGCTGGCGGGAGAGAAACGTTTCCCGTTTTCCCGTTTCTGGAAAAACACAGACAGACACAAAAACTCACCTGCCGTCTTCGTATCCAAAGACAACACATGTTTTTTAACCGAACACTTTTGGATTTTATTTTTCTGGCCACACCTTCAGCATGTGGAAGTTCCCAAGCCAGGGATCAAACCCGAGCCACAGCAGCTGCTGCAGTGACAACGCCGGATCCTTAACCCACGGCGCCACAGGAGAACGCCTAGCCGAACACTTGTAAACTGTTACAGACCTCACGAAAGCTACGCTGACACCCAGCCCAGGCCTCTGGGGGCCTCACTGGTAAAGCAAGGTTCTAGAACGTGGGCTGGACGGTGGGTCCAGGGGTGTCATCTTGCTGTGAATCTTTATACCTAAACACGTTATCGACATTCTCAAATGTGATTTTAATAGTGGGTTTTAAACAGCCTATCCTTCGTCCGGTATCATTTTTAAAACTCCTCAATTCAGTGACATTCCCAAGTCCTTTGAGAACCCAACAGACAAAGAGCTCCTGCGCGGGTTCCCTAACATCTACACCTGTTCTGGCAACTCTCGGGACCTGGGCGAACAGCCCCACGAAGGGACAGCTGTGCTGGTTCACACGCGGTGACCACCCTGGTCCTGGGACCCCCCCTCCCCCAGTCCATGGATGGACAGTGCCCCCCACGACACCACCAGGGTGAAGCCTCCTCGGTAGTTCAAGCACCGTCACAATGTCACCTGCACCCACCCAGGTGGGACCCCATCCACGCCACCCTCGGGAGGCGGTGTTCCTGCCCTGCCAAGCCTCCTGTCCCCCCGGTGCTGGCCCACGTCCCCCAGGACATGACGGAAGCAGACCCTGTGCTTGTCCCCACTCGGCCAGGAACGCGGTCCCCCTGGCCCCAGGTCTGTGAGACCAGGCCTCAACGGGGGGTGGCCCGCTCCTCTCCCCCCGAGGCCCGCACGCCGCACCAGCGGGTCAGGGACGAAAGGCCACGTGATTCTCTGAGGCCGAACCCTGCAATCCGGGGAGAATTAAACCAAAAGCGGGACAGACTCCTGCCAGGAGGCCTTCAGCCCCAAGCCGGCGGGTCCCAGCTACCTCACTGGAGGCAAAGCCCGCTTCCGAGAGTGCATTTAGGTGGGCAATGGTCTGTGAAAGGATTAATTTGCTGATCTTATTACATAAATGGAAAGCGATTTCAAGCCACTGGTAACACGCCTGCAAGAGTTCCCTGGCGTGAAGCTGGAGGCTCCGCCTTCCTCCCCGCCCCTTCCAGCTGACAGTTGACGATAAAGGCACGGCAGAGGGTCCGGCTCCAGACGCCAGCGTCTGTGCCAGGGCACGTGGTGGCGGATGGAGATGAAAGGGCCGGCGCTCAGCAGCGCGCGCCGCGCGGAACTCACCGGATCCCTTTGTTCTGGGCCAGGTTGTGCAGCGAGAGTCTCGACACGGCGGAGATGACCTGGGGGGAGACAAGGAGACGCTTCTGTAATTTCGCGAGGAAGCCAAGCGTCCTCATCAAACTGTGATGAAGTGGTTTGCAGACGGTGAGAAGTGTTCACTGAGCACATTTCATCTTGGTTTAAAGGAAATAAAACAGAAAGCCTAGGAGTTTTTAGGCTAAATACCTATCTTGCGTTTGTCACGCAGAGCGTGTCACTTTGGGGCACTAATATTTGCGGAGGGCTGTCGCACTTCCGGTGCAGCGCTTCAGAGAGGAGCCGGGCTGGGCTCACAGCCCCCATCGGCCGTCTCCCGGCACCTGCTGAGAATGACTCTGTGAGCCTCCCCCTCCCCCAGGAGAGGGTCTTCCTCTCGGGACCAAGGGGAGCCTTTGCAGGCATCGTGCCTTCAAAGTGCCCGCCCCAGGCTACGGTTCTGGTAGTTCCGACGTGACTCATAACCACCTCTATTCCCAGCTGGCCCTGCCCCATTTCGGGGATGCAGAAACAGAGGCCCAGAGAGGTCAAGTGACTTGCCCAAAGTCACACAGCAGCCCGGGGCGCAGCGTAGACACAAACATCCGAGCAGAGCGCTCTCTTCCCTTCCAGCCCCTCCTCTCTCTGTATGTAGGACCATTTAACAGACGCCCAGCTCCCTGGGGGTCCGGGTAGAGCCCCAGGTTCTGACTGCAAGAGGGGATGTCAGCAGGCTCTCCCCCGACGGACAGGTTTGTCAAAATCAAAGTCCTGAGCAGTGGCCGCTCTCTCCTCTGCTGCCCCTGCCCCAACCCAGTCCTGCCCTGCGTCCAGCCTCCTCCAGACACACAGGACCCGCCCGCGCCCCAGAAGCCTCGACACAGCCGGGTTGGTGGAGGACAGGTGGCGAGCAGGCGGGGAGGCCCCAGGGACAGTTACGGGAGACTGAGGCGAGGAGAGGGCGGCGGCCAACCCTGAGCACAGGGCATCCCTCCCACGAGCGTGTCAGGGCGCAGCTCACACCGCTCCCTGCAGGACGGAGCGGGGCCTGGCGTGCCGGACACCACACACAGAGGAGGCAGAGCGAGGCAAGCCTCGACTTGGAGAGTGGCCATGAGTGTGCGCGTGGGTGGGCGTGCACAGGAGGTGATGTGTGTGCCCTGCGTGTGCACGTGCGTCCGAAGACGGGACCGCGAACCACTTGCCAAATTCCCAGACACCCTCTGCTGGGGACTGGCTGTCCCAGAAACTGGCCCGATGGGCCTTTCGTGCGCGTCGTCGGGCCAATCCTCACCCCTCCAGGCCAGGCCGGCCCTGGACCGCTGGGGGACGGGAGAGCCAAGGCGTGGTCACCTGCCCAGAGCCCCATCGGGGACACACGCCTCAGACCTCCTTTCAAGCTGCTCACCTTCTACCAGCAATTTTCTAAAAGGGGGGAGAAACCCCCGAACGGTGCAGAAGGGCCCTTTCCCCGCCAGCGAGATGGACGCCTTGACCCACAAGCTGAGTGCTGGGCTCTCTCCCGGGAGGGTTTCTATTTCAGGCCCCGGGACTCACGGAAGTTAGGAATCCGAGGAGGGACAGGGCTCTTCTGTGTCCCTCAGACAGGACTCAACTGGCCTTCTGTGCCGCTGGCCCAGCCAGGGGCCCCGTCCTTGTGGGCTACAAGAGGCCTTTCATCAAAAATGAGCGACTTGGCTTCTGCTGTGCTTCCTGGCTTCGGAGGGCTCTAAATATTTAGGAAGAAGGAAAATGAAAGCAATATTGCTTCATGTCCGGGGAGTTACGAGAAAGGATGCTAGAAACGTCAGGGCTGAAGGATGTGGATTCCAGAAGGCGAACAAGCCTCCCCTCTCCTACGCCTCCCATGGCAGACATTGCTAATCAACTGCCGCACTCCCCCTGTGGAGCCAGATGCAGGCTTAGAATCCTTCCTGCAGAGTCCACACAGGCACCAGCAAGTGGGTGGCAGTGGCCTCACAGACGAAACCTGTTTGCCAACCTGGAGTTAGTGGCCAGGCCGAGTTTCACACGGGGAGGGAGCCAAGGCCGAGAGACGGTCCCCATGTCCCCAGGCTACCAGGGGGCGGAATGGCTTCTCCAGCTGCTGTGACCACAGCCCCAGCCGTGAGCTCTCAGCCCCTCTGCTCCAGGCTGGAACCTGTCACTAGCAGTGTGTGAAGGGCTCTGCTCTGGGCTCCCGTCACCTGCCTGGGGCAGCTCTTTCAACGGGGTTCACCACCCCAGCCGTGCTCCAGGTGCCTGTCCCGCGCTCTGCCTGGGCTGCGTGTTTCCCGCCCGGCGTCTGGGCGTGAAGGGACATCTTGGGTCCCGCCATGGGGAACCTCACTCCGGTGACCCAAGGCCCAGGGCAGGGGCTCCTGGCAGACCTGGGATCCCGAAAGCCGTGGCGTCAGACAGGGCAGCGCCCGCGCCCCCCCCCCCCCTGCCCCCGTGAAAGGCTAAGGAGCAGGTGCCTCTCCCTGCAGGGGGCGCGAAGCCCTATGGCAGCTCCCCAGAGCCCCCCACTCCCGGGACCGAGGAGCTGGGCCCTCGCAGAGGCAGCCCTCTCCCGCGATGAGCAAAAAACCGCGGGGCCCACGGTCCAGGCTACTCTGAAAACATAAATGCCAAAGGATGACATTTCCCCAACTTTTATCTCCACTTCTTGTCTGCATCCCTGAGAATGAATGAAAAGACGCGCACCTGCTCCCTCCCCCTCCCCGCTGCCCCCCCCCACATGCCCACTAACCGCTCCCGCCTGGGCGCACAGAGCCTCGGCCCTGGCACGCGACGGGACAAAGGGACATGCGGGCAGGGCCGGTAGGGGAGTCCCAGGAGAAAGCCGTGTCCCCAAAGGGACCTGGTAGGAGGAGAAATGTGCACGGCCAGCTCCCCAAAGCTGGAGAGGCTGTCAACGCTGCTCACGGCCATCAAGCCTCTGCCTCAGCCGTGACCTTTAACGTTTCAGCTGAAGGAACAGGAATGGGTGCGACGGCCCGAGGAGGGGTGTCGGGGTCTGGGGTCTGGGGTCTGGACCTGGATGGCCACCTCCGCTTGGCCCCGCCCAGCCCGGCCTGCTCCGGCCCCACGGGCTCCACCCCTGGCCACCATTCAGATGGAGACCCCCCCAGGCATGCGTGGGTGGGAGGAGGTTTAGAATGCAGATGGCCAGGCCCAGCCCAAAGGCCAGAAGACAGAGGCCGGGAGATGTGGGAGCCAGCAGAGCACTGGGCTTCGCCCCACACCACCTGTCCTGTTCACGGTCAAGGGCCTGCCTTCCTTGTCTTGGGAAAACTCCTGATGTGGCCGAAGGTCCTCTTTCCACTTCATCCTGCACATGCTGGACGCAGCTATCGGTCAGCGCAGCCCACCCAGCCACCATGGCCGAGAGCCTGCCCTGGGGCACAGGTCTGTGCAGACAGACTCCAGAGACCCCTCCTCAGAAGGTGCCCCCAGAAGAGCAGGCATGGAGGGGGCGGCATGAGATGGGATGGGTGGGGTGGGGAGGGATGGGACAGGGTGGACCATATCAGAAAAGAGAAATAAATTGTCATTTCTTGAAACTGCTGTTTCAGTCTAGAGCACATGAATGACTTTCGCTTCCCTGACTTGATAGATGTTCGATACCCTACTCAGTGCCAGAGCTGTGCCCGGTGGTCGGGGGATCAGACTTTGCTCCTCCCCAGGCGCCATCGCCAAGTTCCAAGAGCCCCAGCAGGCTCCCTCCCGGGAGAAGGCAGCCCGGCCCATGCCCGCATCTTACAAAGAGGAAGCCAAGGCCCAGACACCCATGGGCTTGCTCGAGGTCAAGCAGGGGTTCTGAGAGCGGACGCTTCTGTTCCCCACCGCGTGGAACCTGTGGTGGGGTGGGGGGGTCCACACTCCCCCGTTCCCTAAGGGGTGGGCACAGGCCTCGGTTCCGGCATCTCCACGCAGAGAGCCTCGGGCATCTCAAATAAGTGGCACCTGTCATGTCCCATTTCAGCTCTTCCAGGCTCTTCTGGGGCTGGCATCACACGTGAGCTCGAAAACCAGGCTCTGAGCTGCCTCTTCGCATTTCACAGTTGAGAAACACTGCAGCTCACCGAGTTTCGCAGATGCGCTTAAGTCACAGACTGACCTTCAGAATGCTCAAAGAGGGGTTCCCTCGTGGCTCAGGGAGCTAAGGGTCGGCGGTGTCACTGCTGTGGGTTGTAGCTGTGATGAGGGTTTGATCCCTGGCTCAGGAACTTCTGTAGGCCGTGGGCATGGCCAAAAAGAAAAAAAAATGCTCAAAGAATGTCAGGGACATGAGTGGTGGACAGATGGACAGACAGACAAATGGTGGGCAGATGGACGGATGGACAAGTAGGTCGATGGTTGGACAGATAAATAGGCAGACGGGTGGGTGAACGGCGGATGGTTGGTGTACGGTGGGACGGACGGACGAGCGGACGACAGAATCAGTGGCGAAGGTTCCAGTGAGAACCTGCCTCCCAACCCCCACGGCTGAACTATGAGAACGTGAGCTACCGTTTCCCGAGCTCGCACTCTGCGCGCACACTAGGATGGACAGGACTCCGGGGACCAGAGAAAACAAGGACCCAGCCCCAGGCCCCCCAGCCGTTAAGTGGCTGACCCAGAAAGTGCCCCAGGTCTGCGAGAGCCAGGTCTGCGCTTCCATCACCTGCACCGACACCAGGCAGGAGCCTGCCACGGGCAACAAAAGGACTCATTAGGAGTCATGAAGCAGGAGCGGCGCAGAGCGGGACCTCCTTATCAGCCAGGACCACGCATCTGCACACACACACACACACACACACACACACACACACACACACACACACGGGCAGCTCAGTGGAGCCAAAGAGGCAGGATGATCAAAGTCCTTTACATATGTTGCCCCGGACACTCCCCTATCAGCCAGGGACATCTCCAGCTAACCCTGCCGCATACTGAGAAGCACATCATTATGAGCGGCTTTCTCCAGCTCAGCCGTCTGCTCTTCCTCTTTTCACAGGGAGGGCAAGGTCAGGAAAGCTTGCGCCGTTGCCTTCCAAGGACAAGCGGCCTGAGGGGCGTAATTCCTCGGGGATCACATGCGAGCACCGCGCCCTGTTCAAGCTCTGCCACCGAAAGGGAGGTGGGGACACCAGAGCAAGCAGAGGAGCAGGCCGCCTCTCAGCCAGCGCCCACCGTCTGCACCGCAGCATCAACGTCCACATGGGCTTTGCCTTCAAGGGAGCCGGAAGGAGGCGGGAAGGCGGGAGGGATCCGGACCCCAGACCCCAAGACAGCACATGAAAAACAGCAAAATGAAAAATGCCACTCGCGGAGCTGGGTGACCTGTGACAACCTCGGAGGGCAGTGCTCAGAGGGAGGGTCTGGTTGATCCTAGAGGGTCAGAGCTTAAAAGCAGTTTCGGAGGGAGAACGATGGGCTGGACGAGTCTACAGAGAGCTCAAGACTGGCCCCTGCTCTTTTTTGCCCTTGAAGGGATGCTTCAAATCCTGCTGCACGCCTCGCTCAGTGGGTCCGGGTCAAGACCCTCAAATGCAGGGGAAAGAGACCACCCCGAGCCTCGGGGACCAGCAGCCTGAACCCTCATGCCTCGTGCCCAGTTGGTGCTGATGTCTGTGACATGGACACATGAATGAGTGAATGCCAAAGCCGAGGGACCCTGGACGCCGGCCCCACTTCCCTCTGCCCCCAGAGTAAGTCCAGTGAGCCAGTACCTGACCTGCCCTGGGCTCCCTCCGGGCTCAGGCGCCGTCACTTCCACATCCACCCCCAACGGGGGCAGGGCTGCTCCTCTTTGCAAGTTGAGAAAACTGGGACTCAGAGAGATGTGGTGATGGGATCGAGGTCCCGTGCCTGACCTAAAACACACAGGAAGCCCCACACAAGCAGGAAGGCTGAGGGAGTTCCTGTCGCGGCTCATTGGTAACAAACCCGACCAGTATCCATGAGGACACGGGTTCAATCCCTGGCCTCGCTCAGTGGGTTAAGGATCCGGCATTGCCATGAGCTGTGGTTTAGGTCACAGATGCAGCTCAGATCCCGTGTTGCTGTGGCTGTGGTGCAGACCGGCAGCTGCAGCTCTGATTGGACCCCTAGCCTGGGAACCTCCATATGCTGCAGGTGAGGCCCCCAAAAGACAAATAAAGCAGGAATGCTGAGCATCTGTCCCAGCCACCTTCCCTGGGATAGGAGACAGCCTTGGTCCCACCTTCCTCCGTGAGCCTCGGACTCTGCTGCCGGCACCTCTGAGCCCACAGAAGGGTGGCTCTGCAGAAGGCTCAGCAGGATGGTCAGGAGGACAGGACAGGCCCTGGCTCTGAGCATCACCCCCCCCCGCGCCCCCCCGGGCCTCAATTTCCTCCTGGGCATGAAAGGCGGTGACCGGTCTGCTGTTCCCCTGGCTCAGATCACGTCTGAGAGTTCCAGGCCGGGTGCTCAGGGCAGACCCGGCCGGTCTGGTGAGCCCCTCAAAGGGGCCAGGCAGAAGCCCCGAAGGACGTCACAGCTGTGAAGTGCCCAGGACCAGGGACTCAGGGAGGCGGACTGCCCGTGGCCCAGGGCCTCAGAAACCAGCTGACCACACGGAGCCCAAGCAGGAGATGGGGGGGGGCGCCCTGTTCCTCCCCGAGGTCTGGGCTCCCAGCACCCCACTTTCTCTGTGTATCCGAAGCTGCATGGGAGGGGGGAAGAGGGTTACTGGCCCCTCCTTCCTGATAGCCCTGGGGGAGCTGGACGAGGACGGCGGATTGACAGCCCCCCGGCCCTGCTCCCTGGCAACATGCCCTCCCCACTGCAGCCAGTGAGGGTGGCCGGCTGGCCCGGCCACAGCAGGAGGGGGACAGCGGGACCCAACCCGGAGGGAAGGCTGATGGCGGTGGGGGGCGGGCAGCACCTGTAACCCTGGGAACCAGGAGAGGAGGGGCTGGAAGGAAGGCTGGAGGTGACCTCAGGGAACACGGGGAGGGGTCAGGCGCCGATGGAGCGCCCAGAGCCACCCCATCCATGGGGCCCGCAGGCCCAGCAACAGAGTCTGCTCTCACGCGGGAGACAGACGGGGGTGGAGCGAGAATGCGTGACCCCACAGGCCTCATCGGTGAAGCGCCTACTGTGCACCAGGCTTGCTACAGAGGCTACCCGGACAAACAGTGACACAGCAGAGCCAGCACAGCCAGCCTCTGAGGCCTCCCCCACGTGCTCCACGAAGCTCGCCCATCGAAACGCTGCGGCAGGCAGGATGAAGCTGTGTCCACCCCAAGACAGTCTCAGGAGGCCCTGAACACCGGCCGACGACGACCCCTGAGCGGTGACATTGGGACAAGCGCGCCGTGGCCACAGGACTGCAGTTGAAACCTGAACTTGAGCTGTTCCCGACCAAGAAGCTTTGCAAGAAGCAGCCAGGGGAGCGTACAATCCTTCGCGGAAGGAGCTTAGTGGCCATCTGGCCCGGATCCTTCAGTTTGCAGATGAGAAACTTAAAACCCAGCTACGGAGACGGCAGTGACTTGCCAAGGCCACCCAGTAACTTCCAGGCAGGGCCAGTCCAGAGGGCAGGGGTGCCGCCCGGAGCTCAAGGGCCCGGCTCCGACTGGCCTCACTGGCCACCGCAGCCAACGTCTGTTGAGGACGCCCCCCCACCCGCGCCGCTGCCGGCCAAATCAGCTTATTCCCTCACACCACGACCCCATCCCGAGAGATGCCCGCTGCCTTGACCTCCCATTTCACGGAGGAGTAACTGAGGCTCGGGGATGCACGGCTGCGGCGGGGTGAGCAGAGGTGGGCCCCGTCCGTCCATCCGGTCGCGGGACCCGGATCTCCCCCCGCCCAGTCCTGCCCCACCCTGGACCCGAGGCCAATGCGCTGCAACGGAGCAGGAGCACAATCCCCCCCGCTCCAGGCCTAAGAGCGGGGTGGCTGAGTGAGGCCCTGAATCCCTGAGGCCAGGAAGCCCATCCAACCACAACGGTGGCTTCGGGAGCAGGCTGGGCAGCCGCCCCGGGCCACTCACCGTCTGCAAATGCAGCCTCCTCCGCCCGCCGCTCCATTGTCACAGCTGCCACAGGGCTGCTGCGGCAGCAGGAGGGGCACGGGCCGCCCTCATCGGGCAGGTAAGAGGGAGGCGAAGGTATGTCACAACGAGGGGGGCACCTCAAACCCAGACAAACAGTGATGCGGCTCCCCGTTGATCCGAGGCGAGGCCACGAACCGAGACGAGGCCACAAACCCAGACGCGGGTCTGCAGCCCAGCAGCCTGAGTCACTGCCCCCGGGGTACGAGAAAGCCAGGGCGGCACCCGCTCCTCGCCCAGGCCTGGGAGGTAGCCGCTGCGCCCTAGAACAGCCCTGGGCCAGTGGGAGGGAGCCCCGGTCCCACGTGGAGACTTGGCCCTCTGGGAAAGGCCGCCCACCCCCCACCCCCGTTATGCCCTTCCCTTCCCTCTTCCAAGGGGCCCGACAGCAGGCGTCTACACAGCCTGCTCCCCGACTGGGTCCGAGTGCCCCACCCCATCCCCGCCTGGCTCTGCCCTGAGGTCGAGTCCTGTCTCGGCTCGTGCGGTTTGGCTCCAGCACAATCCCGTGGGGTGAGGACCATCTTCCACTTTCCAGAGGAGGAGACTGAGGCCCTGACGGGCGACCCGACGTGCCAGGGACCCAACGGTGAGGGGCGGCTCCACACTGTCTGACCCTGAGCCCTTTCAGGGGAGGGGCTGTCTCTGCATTTTTACTGGGAAGTGAGACGCCTCCCCTCTCAGACCTTAGAAAGTTACTGAGACAGGCTGTTTTCCCCAGCCCGCCCTGCAACCAAGGACACCAGGCACCTGGCGGTGGCAGGCCTCCAGCGCAGTCCCAGAGGCCGAGCCACAGCCCCCGGAGGCTAGAAACCCACCCCACCCCCCGCCCCGGGCAACCTGGCAGAACCACGGAGGCCCAGCCACAAGCATTGATCAGAGCATCACTGCAACCAGGAGTCCCCTGGAACAAAAGAACACTCAAGGGAGCCCGAGCCCGGACCCCCAGCCGGAGCCCTGAGCCCCACCGGCAGACCTGACCCCCCGCCTGAGCCCTGACCATGAACCAGAGGCCAGAGCCCTGGCCTGAGCGCTGATTCCCCAGCCTGAATGCTGGCCCTCAGCCTGAGCCCGGACCCCCAGCCTGAGCCCCTGACCACGAGGCTGGCCCCGGCCTGCAGTCCCCCCGCCCCTGCCCGCCTCCCTGAATCCTCGGCCACCGAAGGAGCTGAGTGTTACTGTGCCCCCTGTCCAAGGAAGAAACCGAGGGTCAGAGTGACCTCCTACACGCGGCAGTAGACGGCTGAGAACCTGGATGGTCTGATTGGCGTCTCAGCCTCTGGTCTGAGCCTCACCAGGAAGCCCACCCCCGCCCGGCATTCCTGGCTCTGAGCCCTCCCCATCCGTCAAACTCCCGGCTTGCTAACGGGGGCGAGGTGACAGCAGCCATTACCTGCAGCGGGCCGAGAGGTTTCAGAGCCACTTCGCTGCCCTTCCTGATTAATGGCCATTTTAACAGGAAGGGGAATAAAAATTGTATCTCTTACAGCACGGCAATCATTTCTCAATATACACACTTATCTCAGAAGCGATGGCTTAGTCACTCAGTTATTAAGAGCAAGCACATCCCCGGTGCACTGAGCAGTATGAATCTCTCCTCTGCTAGATCAGCCCTCGCCTGCTTCCCACCCCAACAGTGCCTGGGGAGCCCGTGAAACTCTGGCTGCCCTGTGGCCCTGGCATTTTCTCTACTGTCTCCCAGGGTGATGTGATGCCAAAGCAGGATGTGGCTCTGTCCCCTCAAAGGTCCAGAAAGCGGCTCTCTGCTGATGCCTCTGCCAAAATCTCACAGGAGGGGGAACCGGGACGTCAGGGACGATGGTCGGCACCACAGCAGCCACGAGCCTGCATGAGGACGGCCTTGAGCAGCTACACAAATGACAGAACGAACTACAAATCCAAGCATGTTGATGGTAGGGTGGGTGTTTCTAGAAAGATCTGACAGGACCGAGCATTAAGAAAGGTGGTCTGAGCCTGACAGAGGAGGGTCCCCATCCCAGCCACCCCGGGGCTCACAATCACCACTTCTGCCCCTCCCGGGTGAGCAGCCCCCATTGCCACCCCCTCCAAGTCTTCCGTGCTGATCTGTCACTGGGTAAGTCTGTGTTATGGACAGAATATTTGTACCCCCCCATCTCTGCAGTGCCCTAAGCTCTTGGGGTCCCAGTATCATCTCGTGGGGATGATAATAGGGCTGGGGGCTCTCCCCTCCTCACCTACCTATCCAACAGGGTTCAGTGAGCAGCTAGGACATGCCAAGCACTGGGCTGAGGACGAGAGGCCGGGGTGGCTTCTGGAACTCTCAGGACCCGTGTGTGCTCAAAGCTACAGGGATGAGAGCACCAGCTGGGAACCTAACCAAATTAGGGCAGGGGGGTATCAGGGAGGCCTCCTGGAAGGGGTGCCACTCAACCTAAGACCTGAGGGATGGCCAGGAGCAGCCGGGTGACAGGCCAGCGCGTGTCAGAGTGCCTCACCGTAAAGGAGGGCGCTGTCCCCACAGGACAGCCCCGGGAGGCCTCGCACCTGACGCAGCAGAGTGTGGCTGCTCACACGGACCAAGAACCTGTCCCCTTCCCTAAGCACCAGGAGCCCAAGAGCCCCCGTGTCCGCGTGTGGAGCCCCATTGGTGCAAAGGTAACCCCTGCAGAGAAAAAGGCTTCCTCCCCTGCATGCCAGGATCGAGGACACAGGGCAGAGAGCCCCAAGGGCCGGATGATTCCTGCTCAATCCCGGCCCATCGGGGGCCTCTGCACACCAGTCACTGCGTGGATTTGCTTCCTACCTGAAGGTAAGTTCAAATTTGCCTCTTCCCCAGAACGGATGCTCCGAGACCACAACGCAGAGGCTGGGCCACGCTGCAGAAGGAGGCAGAGCCACTGCGTGGGAAGGACGGCGGGGGAGGGGCGCACCTGCACCCCAGTGTCCGGGCGTGGCTTCCCGCCACCGGCCAGCACGGGGCCTCGCAGGGGAGAAGCACGGGGCTGCCGTCTGCACTGGGGTCTTGTCCTCAAAACAGTAAAATGGGAGGTGCCAACTGTCCCAGCCCAGAGAAGCCCAGGGGTGCATGATGAGCAGGTGTCCTGGTGGGGTCTGGGGACAGAGAAGGACACGAGGGAAAACCCAGGAGCATGAACACAGCATGGCCCTCGGCGAGGGCGCAGCACCCGGGCCGGGAGATGCTGGCACTGAGGGCAAAGTACTACCAGCTTCTTGGCTTTTCTGAACATCTGACGCTGTTCTAAGCCCCGGGCCTATCTATTTAAGGGGGACTGCCCTCCGGCTGTGCAGGGGTGGGCAGACCCCGCCTCCAGCCCCGACCCTGTCTCCCCTCCAGGACGCTGCCGTGGAACTGTGGGGAGGCAGGTGGGAACTCGGAATCAGGATCCCCGAAGGCCCCAGAGGCTCCACTCACAGAGGGGGCACGGCCGGTGCGGAGGGGCCCAGGCTCACGCAGGTTGCAGAGCCTCTGGAACCCAGGCCGTCGGGCTTTTCCCACCAATGGCGCAGCTGGAAGAATTGCATTCCCGTCAAACCACCTCCAAGACTTGGGGCTCCGGACACGGCGGGAGGCAGCCGTCGCAGGCCCGAAGCCTTGTCTGCACAAGTGGCCACGTGCAGATGCCCTGCACGGCCTTTCCACGCGCATTCCGGCTGCTCTGTGTCCACAAGGAATCTCCCAGGGGACGGACCTGCCAGTTCCAGTTCCAGTTCCAGTTCCAGGCACGCGGCTCTCGGAACCAGGCTCCGTGGAGTCAAGTCAGGTCACGAGCCGTCTAACGACTCTCCAGCTTCTCCAGTTTTCCCAGGACGCACCACTGGAGACAGCAGGGGTTTAGGGGTCACAGGGCCTCAGCTCCTTGAATAGGCTCCCGGGTCCCCACTGTCCACAGCAAGGAGTGAGGGACAGGGGGCCACAGAGAGAGGGCGGGCAGCCAGGTGAGCCCGCCAGCAGCCCAGTGAGGGGAGGGGGCCTGGAAGCCACCAAGGATTTCAAGGGCCTCCCTCGTGCAGCTAGTGCCAAAAGGTATAATTTAACAGTCTGTATTTTCATCTCAGACCAGAATGAATTATTTAACGTCCTATCAAAAGCAATTCTATCCCTTGCACTGATTCTGACATGGCACTTGCTCCCCCGCCCTGGCTGGCCTCACAACACGGGGGAGGCCGCTCAGGCCCCCAGCAAGCATCTGCTCAGCGCCTACAATGTGCCATGCAGGCCCTGCTCCCCAGCACAGAGCCAGGCCAGCATCACGGTGCTCGACACATGCCTGGAGAGCATCTGGCATTACAGGGCAGGGTATGGAGATTTCAACCTCTTCTCAACAGTCTCCTGCCTTGAGGGATGTATCACAAGAGATCTAGCGCAAGTAGAAAGTGATGGAAGTGGAGGACCATTCATTCTGGGTAAGAGGGAGGGAGAAGGCCGCTCCAAGGACATTTGCGTATTTAACATGCCACCTGCAAAGCGACCTCGGCCCTCCCCTGCAGGTCCTCTGTCTGGCTTCTGCCCTCTCCTTTCCTCTCTGGCTCAGCCGGGCCATCCCCTCCCACTGGGCACCAACCCCGAGCTGTTCTCCTTTCCTTTGCCGCAAGCCCCACCGTTCCCTGCTGTCTGCACCTCCCACGCAGTTCACCATCATCCTTACAAGGCCCCTCCGGGCGTGGAAGGCTGGCGTAGATGGGTTCGGGCTCAGCAACCACACGGGACCAGCGAAGGGACAGGGGCTTCACCCAAAGGTCACGACCAGAAAGGTCACGCAGGAGGAAGCGGACACAGCATGGAAGGAAGACATGGGGTGAGGTGGTCTCAGGCCGCAGCCACGAGGGGGCCCCTCCACCCTGCCCTGCACCCCCTTGCTCAGCCCAGCGTGAGGCCACCCCACGGCAAAGACCCCGCCACTGCAGCCCCCGAAGGGTGGCCCTGCCAGCGCCTGGCATAAGGACAGGTCACCTGAAGATGCTGCTCTTACAGCCACTGAGGTCGGTACTGGGCTTGAGGGTCCCCCCTGGAAATCATGTCCTTCCCAAGACCTCACGATGTGACCTTCTGGGGAGAGGGGGCCGCCGCAGGTGTAACCATCACATGAGGTCATTGCGGAGCCGGCCGGGCCCTTCATCCAAGGGGACCGGTGTCCTCAGATGCAGCAAAGAGACACAGAGCCCCGGGACAGGAAGCGCCCGGAGCCGCCAGAAGCTAGAAGGGGCCGGAAGACTGTCCCCAAGAGCCTGTGGGTGGAAACAACCCGCCAACACCTTGACTTTGGGCCCCCGGTGCGTGGTCCTGGCACAGCAGCCACAGGCACTGATACAAGGCTGAAGGTCACAAGCGCTGGTCCAGGGCTGAAGGCGCTCGGCCCTCCGAGCAGACCAGCGCCCGGATGCTCAGGTATTAGAATGCCTGACCCAAGGGTGACGCTCGGGGGCCCTGGAACCCCCAGCAGCAGAGGCGGCTGGCCACCGAGGCGGGGCTCCCTGAGGGCAGGGAGGACACACACAGCCTCATCCGGGAAGGAGACAGGCCTGGAGCATCACAATGACCCAAACACAGGTCAGCTTCTCCTGGATGCCCTGCCTGGCACCCTGGCTTCCAGAGGGGGTCCCCACATCCACCTGGGCCTGGGAACAATCTCCCGTGGCTCCCTCCCTGCGCCCCCACCCTCCTCTCTGGTCCTCCCCTTCGAAGTCACAGGGAGGGACGTCCCCAAAGGTGCAAAAGGCTTTTGATGGCTCCGCTGACCGCTCCTCAAGCAGGTGGACCCCGGTCACCTAAGACGCCAGCATCCTGGTGATGGATAGTGACGCTCTTGCACAAAGTCCCGACCCGGGCTGGCTAGGCAGCCTGCAGCTGCCCGGGGCACAGAGCTGATGTGGGGCAACAGTGCAGGAAGTCGGGGGGACGCAGCAGAGCCAGGGACCTGCTGGGGAAGCTCAGACACGTGAAGGTTAACAGCAACACGTGGAAACAACGTGGAGATATGAAAAACCCTCCCTGCTGACCCCAGGCCATCCAACCACAGCAGGTGGGCCACCAGGGAGGCAGGCCTGGGGCCAGTGGGAGCAGCCCCCGGGGGGGTGGCTGCAGCCTGGGGTAGTGAGCACCCCGTCTCAGGAGGCATCCAAGAAGCTGGTGCTGGCACACACAGCACAGGTAATCAGGCCAGGAGACTTCCCAGATCCGGGGCCGCTCTGGGGTCAAGCCCACCTCCGAACCCTCAGCCGGGGCTCACGGGTGACTGCCGGTCTTGCTCACGTCAACTCCAGCAGCTCTCGTGGCAAGACAGCACTCAAGGTGGACGGTAAGCACTCAGGACGCTGGCACCAAAACAAAACAAAAGCAAGCGTGCACACACGCACATGCAAACACTTGACAGGCCACGGGGTGAGGCCCCAGAGGCTGGCAGCCAGCGGGAGCATCCATCGCAGGCCGCCTCCCCGGCCGAGCCTCACGCTCCCTCGCGCTGTGCTGTTCCCCCCGCCCGAAACGTGCTCACCTGCCTCCTGCCTGACCTTGGCCTCCACCAAAGGGCCCTCAAAGGTGACTCTGCCCAAGAAGTACTTCCCTCTGTCCCTCGTCCCTGCGCTCTCTGCAGCCCGATCAGGGCGGCCACCCCCACCCCGCGGACAGAGGCGGGAGCTCCCCAGGCGCCCAAGAGGTGCCGGCTCACCCCTCTGGTTACCCGGGTGGGCTGACTCCGTGAAAACGCATCAAGCCGTCCTCTTAACAACACAGGACACTTTTCCTGTACATGCGTGGGACGTTCAGAAGTTACATTTAAACAACCAACCAAAAAAAGCCCTCTGGCTTTCAATCTAGAGATTTCAAAACATTTCAAAAGGCTTTGTTCCCGTAAAAACACACAGCGCTAAGCCCTGCGGTGAGCTGGATGCTTGGTGAGAGCAGCGATGCAAGAGGAAGGACACGCCTGGAGATATGCAGGTGGGTGGCCTCGGCCCCGGCCCCAGATCTGCACCCAGCCCCCCTCCCGGCCCCCCTCCCAGCCCGGCCAGAAAGGACATAGGAGGCTGTCCCTTCTCGCCCTCATCCCTGTCATTGCAGACCCTCCACGCCCTCCAGAAGGGCCCCTGTCCACGTCAGGTCCGTTGACGCCACCGGCGACACCCACGCAGACAGGCAGGGATGGGATCAGCCACCCTGGCTTCTCCGGCGATTTCAAGGTCTCTGTGCTCAGGCGTCCCGGTCACATTGCTGAGCAGCCACGGCCCAGAGACTGGGGTTTCTCGAAGCTCTTAGATTCCCCAACAAGACTGGGTCTGAGGACCCCAACCCGCCAGCAGGACAGGGCAGCCCAGGCGTCCTGAGAGCCCACTGTGTGCTCACGAGTGCCGCCCTCAGCCACGCACCTCCAGGAGCGACCATCGCCATTCACGCCGTCCACCAGCTCGGGTGTCTCGGGGGCAGCTCTCCTCCCTAGATGTGGCTCCAAGTGACATTCCCGGGCCCCCCGCCGTGTGACAGCTCTGAAATGAAGGGCCTGCCCGAGCCCATCACCCCATGATGCCCAGGAGCCCCAAGGTGGAGGCAAGCCCATGCTTCTCGCTGTCCCGTGGCCTGTCCCCAAGGGCTCCAGGTGACAAGCCAGCTCGGGTGTTCAGAGCTCAGACCGAAGCCCTCCGCCTCCTTGGGGACCCACTGCTGTGCCAGGCCTTGAACGAGATCATCTCAGACAGCCTCTCGCAGAGGCCGATCCACACAGGGCGGGCTCGGGTCACTGCTGTGGCCCAGGTTCAATCCCTGGGCAGGGAACTTCCACATGCCCGGGTGCGGCCAGAAGAGAAAGAGCCAGCAGACCAGGATCCCGCTGACTCTGTGCCAAACCCAGCCCCCGTCACGCCTCTGTTCAGCTGCGTGGTCTGTCTGCCGGCCGGGACTGTGGAGTCTCCCGTCCCAGGGACGCGTCCCAGGACCCCAGGGTGGGTGGGTGTGCAGGGGTGGCTTCTGGGCACAGGCAGGGCCAACACAGCCCCACAGTCTAGGCCGAGAGCCAGCAAGACCGTCCCCAAGCCATCCTGGGAACTCTGACACCGAGAACCTCTCTGCTCTCCGTCACCCTGGCCACCCGTGCTCCAGCCCTTCACGCAGCCACTGCCGGGCACCCACAGCGGGCTCCCCACACCCTCACTCCACAGCCCAGCCCACGACGCAGCCCACGGTGACCCTGGTGGGAACTGGGCAGGGATTCAACCCCAGGCTGCCACTGAGAGCCATACAAGCACTGCTCCCTGGCATCGAGAAATGGGAGACGGTATGGAATCTACACGCAGGGCTCGGGGCGAGGCTCAGGGCGAGGCTCAGGGCCAGCACCGGGGCCCAAGTCACAGACCGGAACCAGCGCCCGCTCCGCACGGGCACCAGGAGGCCAGCAAAGCACTCTGTACGCCAGCAGCCCTCGGTGTGGCTCTGACAACGAGAGCAGCCCCTGCCAGACCCACAGTCTCACCTCCATGTCAAACCCCACATGGACTCCCGAGAATTAATCACAGCTCCTCAAAAACAACCCCAATGCCAGCAGCAGCAGCAGGACCGAGACTTCATTGCTTCCTTACGTGGGCACGGCTATGTGGACCCCTCCCCACCAGCCTGAGCCCAGACGGCAAAGTAGCCCCAACAGAGAAGCCACCCCATTGCAGGGCTCCCTCCGGGCAGCCAGCGCGCAAGGAGTCTCTGATGGGAGGACTCCACCGGGCACCGGCCCCTGGACACTGCCCCAGGGCAAAGCTGCGTCTCCCCAGGCTCGTGGGGACGGCCCTGGCTGGAGGTCTAATCTTTGGCCCCAGTAGCAGGAGCACCCAGCCCTCCCACCCAGGAGCCATCCGCACACAGGTGGGCACCCAGCCCCTCCCCGCACCCCCTGCTGCCACTCCAATCAAAGGTCCCGGGTCCTGACACCTCACATGGGACAGGATGCTGCTTAAGGGCCTCAGGGGCCCCTCAAAGGGGCCCCCCCAATGAGAGCAGATTCTCCCATTGGCCTTCAGGGCCCACCGTAATGTCCTTTTGTCCTCAAGCCCTCACCAGGGCTGCCCAGCCCGTGCCCCCTGGGGTGGCACCCCCTCCGCCCCACCACCACGGAGTAAGGACCACATCCCCGCAGAGTTCCCCTTGTGGCTCGGCACCAATGAACCCGACGAGTATCCAGAAGGACACGGGTTCGATCCCTGGTCTTGTTCAGTGGGTTGAGGATCCGGCATTGCTGTGAGCGGTGGTGTAGGCTGCAGATGCAGCTCAGACCTGGTATCCCTGTGGCTGTGGTGTAAACCAGCAGCTGCAGCTCTGATTCAGCCCCTAGCCTGGCAACTTCCAGATGCTGCAGGTGCAGCCGTAAAAAGCAAAAAAAAAAAGAAAGAAAGACTGTGTCCCCTGGGGTCCTTCTGCACTGAGTCCCAGGGCCTGGAACCAAGGGACGGGGTTACAGCAGGTCTGGGCCCCGGGAGGGGCTGAGAAACCACATGGCACAGCCGCCCACAACTCCAGGCCGTGCCAACCTCAGGCCGGGCACCAAGCAGAGGCTAAGGGACGCTGGGGCCAGCTCCGCAGGCTCGGCCGGCTCGCCGCCCCGGCCACACAGGGCAGCTGCTCACCTCTGCCTGCCTCCAGCTCCCGTCTGTGAGAAGAAGGCACCTTTAATGCCAGTGCACCGGGGGACCGCGGAGCCGACCGTGCACACGGCCACCGCCCGCCCGGGAAGGAAGGGCCCGCCATTGCCAGCAGGTGGCTGCCATGGATTTCCAGTCGCCCACACGAGGCTAAAGGGGTCCCTCTGAAGGACACAGAGAACCCCAACCACTGGAAGGACTTGGCCGAATCCGAGTTGGCTCCGGAGTAGTAGCCCCAGGGCCTCGGAGCTGGTCACACACCTCAGCGTCTGTCCCCCAGCCCACAGTGCACACACACACACACACACACACACACAGATACACACACACACAGACACACACGCACACGGACACACACACACACACACGGACACACACACAGATGCACACAGACACACACACAAAGACACACACATGGACATGGACACACACAGACACACACACACACACACATGGACACACACACGGACACACAGACACAGACACACAGATGCACACAGACACAGACACACACATACACACACACACAAACACACACAGACACATAGACACAGAGATACACACATGGACATGGACACACACAGCCACACACACATGGACACACACACGGACACACAGACACAGACAGACACACACGCAGACACACACACACACTCCGCCGACTGGTCTCCACGTAACAGCCTGGCCCTCACACACCCTCGAGGACTCGCTGACCCTCCGAGCCACCGGCGTCCTCAGCAGGCCCGGCGATGACCCGAGACAGACGGCACACACCCAGCCTGGGGAGGGCTGCCCACTGCCCCCCGCTGCACAGAAAGGCCCCGGGGGCCTGGGGCGCCAGCCTGCCGAGGTCTCACCTGTGATCTGCGCCCTGTTTTCCTGCTGCCCAGCGCAGAGGGCGCCCCTTCCCAACGCCGGGAGGGACGGCGTCCCCCTGGCCCACACGTCCCCACGGCGTCACCAAGGCCAGGAAGCGCCAGGTCAGCGGGACACACAGGGGCGCGGGCATCGTGCTCTGAGTCCTGACAGGCCGGGAACCATCTGCAGAGGCTCCCGGGGGACCACAGCTGCACGTCAGCGCCCCCGCCAAGTCGGATTCAGATGGGCTGAGTCACCTGCCCGCCGTCACCCAGCTAGGAAGCGGCTGTCCTGGGCCGCACGGCCAGCTCAGGCCTGACCAGACAAGGGGCGGCCCCAGACTGAAGGCTGCTCGAGCACCCTCGCTCCCTCTGTGCCTGCACCCTGGGGTGGGGGCTGCGAGGCCTGAGGGTCTGGTGGGTGCAAACCCTTTCTCCCCTGGAAGACAAGGCAGCGAGCAGGGCCCGCGCCGCACCTGGGGCACGCAGGCGCGGTGCCCCCCACCCCAGAAGCTAATTCCCTGCAGCCGGACACGTCTCTACAGCCTGGCGGCTCCGCCAGCAGGGGTTTCCAGCTTTCAGACATGCTTTCAACAGGCACAAAAGTCTGCTTTCACACCAACACCCCCAGAAATGCACTGGGACCCCCCAGCCACCCGGCTGGGCGGGGCACAGTCAGGGTGTGGACAAACTTTTCCAAATCGCAGAGCCAAGGCCAGAGGCCGACACGGTCTCTGTCTGTCGTGGCCTGGAGGACAGGACTTTCTTTCCAGGTCACCAGAGGGTCGCTCTTGGCAGGACCAAGGCAGGCGTGGGGACCCAGAGGCTGGTCGTTCTCCCCTGCAGCCATGGGGTGCTTCCTGGTGGGGGTGTTAAGCCCGGGGGGGGGGGGTCCCCAGGCTCAGGCCCACTCAGAGGAAGGCCAGCCCCCTGGCATGGTCTGGGACAGCAGGGCTTGTCACAAGCCGCGCCCTCCTTTGGGTGGGGGCGGGGCGGGGCAGAGGACCATCTGCTGGGCCCATTCAATGGGAAGTGACCCCTTCACCCCCCAGGAGTCCCCAGGGACTCCCTGCAGAACTAATTGCCTGGAAGCATAAATAACACAGCCCAGGATGGGGTGGGGGCAGAGCCAGTGAAGCCCACCACCCCCCGAACAGGGAACAAAGCAGGCCTCAGCTGCTCCGAGCCCCAAGCCCGCCCACCCACCATGGGAGGGGGTCACCCAGGAAGAAGCCAGGCTTTCAGGGACAGGCCAGCTGGGCCCAGGAGCTCTCTGGGTCCTATGAACCCACCTCTCCGTAGACAGCCGTTGTCAGCCAGCAGCCCCTGCCCCAGGACCCCCCACCAGCTCCCAAACCCTCTCGTGTGTCCCACGCTCACCCAGGAGGTGCTAGGACAGTTCATCCTCCCTTTCTGGGGAGCAGCACCCCCGCCCCCCAGCACCCACGGTTGGCAGGATGGAGCCCTGGGCCTCGCGGGGACCGGCCACGGCAGTGGAGACACAACATGCCCCTCACGGCCACTCGCCAGCCGTCTCCACTTTGCCCCGATGGACCCCCAAGCCCCCGAGGGAGGTGGGGTGAGCCCCCCACCCTGTCGAAAGATGAGGGATGAAGGTCCAGAGGGGAGGCGACCCTGAGGCCACGCCAGGTGTCAGGGCAACCGAACACCCCACCCCTCCAGGACCCCCAGCTCCCCCCCAGAACGGCCTGGATGCCGGAGGAGGGGAGGCAAGGGAGTAGGATCTGCCCCCTGCCCCCTGGCCCCAAGGAAAAAGAACAAGAGAGAGAGACCCTTGGAAAGCAGACCGATAACCAAGGTGCGTGGAGAGAAAGCAGCGGCTCCGCGGGCCCCAACTCACAGGACGACGGAAGGGGACCCGGGTCACAGCGGGCGCCCCTCCCACGGCACGCACAGGCTGCTCGCCCTCTGCCCATCGGGGTCCTGGGATGGGTCGAACCCCTCACGGGGCCCAGGAAACACGCTATGCCCGGCCCCGCCACCCAGCACCCCCAGGGGACGTCCGCCCGGACCCGCCCTCTGCCAGGATCAGCTTAGCCGGAACCTCCGGCCACACGCCTCCTCTTAGCAATGTCCCTGATGCACACCCCACATGCCCAGGCTGTGCCCAGGCTTGAGCCCGCCGTGACAGTGACCTCTTTCCCCTGTGGCAACAGCCACCACCAAAACCTGCTTTCACCGCCGTGACTACTGCCCGGGGCTGGTGTTCTTCGACAGCAGGTGGTGACGGCTGCGCCACACATGCTTAAGGCCACAGAACGGACACACCACCGCGGCGGGCAGGTCACGAGTCTCAGCACGGTAAAAAGAAAGGCACACGCCACCTTCAGAACAAGAGACCGCACGCATGCTGGGCCCCCACGACCTTCTGGATGCCCTGAGCACTTCCCGCAGAAACCACGGTGGCCCAGCTCCAGTCCCCGCCTCCAGACCTACGACAACGTCCTCCAAAGACAACGTCCTCCAAAGCGTCAAAGCCAAGCACCCCGGACGGTACCCCAATTAGCATCATAAGCCTGAGCTAATTGATTTGTTCCAAAGGGCGTCATCTCATCAGCAGGCTTCCACATACTTAACGTCTAATTTCCAGACCCAGAGAGGCGCCACTAGCGAGATTAATTGTGCGCACACACAATTTAATTTCTCCCCCTCTGCAGAAACAAAAGTGACCCTTCTCCCAATTAAAGGACGGGGCCCTGGTGAGAGGCTACTTGTTCAGAAAGAGGACACATTATCAGCATTTAAACCCAGGGCCCATCAAGTCCATACCCGCCAGGCAGCACGCAGGGGTCAGGCCTGAGGGCCCCTGGGAGGTGGGCAGGGGCTCGACCTCCACGTATCTCAGCTCTGACCGTCTCCAGGGTCAGATGGGGGCGGTCTGAGCTAGGACAAGGGGAGAGATTGGACTTGGACTCTGCGCTGGAGGGGTCTTCTCTTCTGCCCTCACTTGGGAAGCTGGGGCCCAGAGAGGCCAGGCCTCACCCCAGGTCATGCCCCCGGTCATAAAACCACGGACCAGGAGTTCCCTGGTAGCTCAGCAGGTTAAGGATCCAGTGCTGTCACTGCTGTGGCATGGGTTCGATCCCTGGGCTGAGAACTTCGCGTGCCACGGGCGCAGCCAAAAACAAAACACACCAAAACCCCCACAGACTAGAGGCCAGAAAGCCTGGCACAGATGCCATGGGACCCTGGACACGTGGCCTCCCATCCCTTGGCCTGGGCTCCTCATTCAGGGAATTAGGGTCAGCGCAGCCCCAAGCTGAGCAGGAGTGCTGAGGACCACAGGGACTCAGGGACATGACGCTGGGACAGCGCCTGAGGCACGAAGGCACAGCTATCTGCTCACAAAACATCTCGTTTAGAAAAATGCATTTTCCTGTTTCTTCCCCTCCCCCACCCCAGCTGAACCTAACCGGGCTTTCCGAACGTGTCGGGGCTTTGCGAAGGCTGCAGAAGTTAATGCTGACACACGACCGGGGACCCCGCAGCCTCTGCCGAGAAGGCTGTGGGCTGGCATATTAGCGCTTCTCGTGAATAATACATGACCCAGAGGAGCCACGCCCGGGACGACCCCACGAGGTATCATCTCCGCAGTGGAGGGAGCTGCAGCCCCGCAGGGGACTGAGCAAGAGCCAATTACAGGCATCCGGGCCGTGCAGGCGCAGTGGGCCCCCGGCCGGGGCTTTGGCAGGTGCAGGCCCAGGAGGGAGGCTGGGGCCCTGCACACGCGCCGAGGTTTTAGGGGGCGAAACCTGGGCGTGAGCCAGAGATGGAGCCCAGGCGGCGGTTCCTCCTGGGGGATCGGGCAGCTCTGGCCTTGAACCAGCCCCGCGTGGCCACACAGCAGGCTGAGCCTCGGCCTCCCCATCTATAGCAAAGGCGGACACTCACCTGGCACCGTCATCAGGACTCAAGGAGCAAAGTTGGCGAGGAGCCCAGCGCCTGATCAGACCTCCCCTCTCAGGAAAAGCCGAGGAAAAAACCCCACGAGAGGGAGGGAACGGGAGCTTCGCTGTCCCCACCTGGGGCAGACTCCCGCCGCCCCACCCCCAGGTCCCTCTCCCTCTTTCATGGGAGATGAGGTCCCGATGAGCATAGCGCTGCCCGGCTTCCGCCCCACTTCCCTTTCTCCCCCGCAGCAGGATGGGACCTTGCAACCGGGTTCTAAACATCGGGTCCGAAAGAAAAAGCTGTGAGGAAGGCCCCTGCTTGTAAAAGAAAAGTGTTACCTCCCCCCTTTACTTCCCTGATGCACAGATGGAATGTGGATGTGACGGCAGAAGTGGAGCAGCCATCCTGCACCACGAGGAGGTGGCACACGGGGACAGGGACGGCAGAGGGAGGGATGTTGGGAGCCTGAGCCTGGGGGACTGTGGTGCTGCCTAGACGCCCGACCTCAATCGAGAAAGCCTCTGATGGTTTAGCTGCTTCTACAAGATGTCCTGACACAGCGGCTGCACCCATCTCATCACGGGCCAGCAAGGGCCGGCCGCCCATGTGTCAAAAGATGCAGGTCTTGGGGTTCCCATCCTGGCGCAGCAGAAACAAACCCAGCTAGTGTCCATGAGGACTCAGGCGCGATCCCTGACCTCACTCAGTGGGTTAAGGATCCAGCGTTGCCGTGGCTGTGGTGTAGGTCGCAGACGCAGCTCAGATCCTGAGTTGCTGTGGCTGTGGTGCAGGCTGGCAGCTGCAGCTCCAATTTAGACCCCCCCAGCCTAGGAACCTCCACATGCCACAGGTGCGGCCCTAAAAAAAGTAAAAATAAAAATAATTTGAGGAGTTCCCGTCGTGGCGCAGTGGTTAACGAATCCGACTAGGAACCATGAGGTTGCGGGTTCGGTCCCTGCCCTTGCTCAGTGGGTTAACGATCCGGCGTTGCCCTGAGCTGTAGTGTAGGTTGCAGACGCAGCTCGGATCCCGCGTTGCTGTGGCTCTGGCGTAGGCCGGTGGCTACAGCTCCGATTCGACCCCTAGCCTGGGAACCTCCATATGCCGCAGAAGCGGCCCAAAGAAATAGCAAAAAGAAAAAAAATTTAAAAAATAAAAAATAAATAATTTGAAAAAACATATATTCAGGAGTTCCTGTTGTGGCTCAGAGGAAATGAATCCAACTCATAAGCATGAGGTTGAGGGTTCCATCCCTGGCCTCGCTCAGTGGGTTAAGGATCCTGCGTTGCTGTGGCTGTGGTGTAGGCCAGCGGCTGTAGTTCTGATTCGACCCCTAGCCTGGGAACCTCCATGTGCCGCAGGTGCGGCCCTAAAAATACTCAGGTCTCCTAATATGCATTAGGGCATATTTTTTTCTGGCCTGAGGTGAAATAAGGCAGAGTTGAAAAAGAAACGAGCCTTTTCTCAGTGAGGCTCTTGGGGTTGAGAACCAGAATCGTGCCCGGGGTGGGGGCACCACATAGGGGCTCACAGGGAACGGGAATCTCGGGGACCCCTGGGCAGGAGCGCCTGGGGACGGGGAAGCCGTCATGCACAGTTACCTGGGGGGGTCACAGCCACCTCAGGGGACGCATGTCCATCCTCAGCTTCCCCAAGCAGCGCCCCCCCCACCGCCCCCCGCTCCCGACCATGCCCTCCCACTCCCTCCCCACGCTCCTCGTGCCCGGCCCTCCCGGACCCCTGCAGGACCGCCCGACAGCCTCTGCTCCCTGGCACCGGGCTCCAGCTGGCACCCCTGACCGGCTCCCATCCCCCCGCCCAAGAGAGGGGTTGGCCGAGCCCTGCTCACTGTGCCGAGCCAGGACACAGGATGTGGGACCCAGGGTGCAGGACATAGGCCAGCCTGAGGCACAGAACATCCCCGGTCAAGTCCCCCCTTGCAGCCCAGGCAGCTACGCCAGGTCCGGGGTGAGGCTGAGGGGGGCAGGAACAGAACGACTGGCCCCACGCCCCAGACCGGAAAGCAGGTGCCCGGGGTCCAAGCCCAGCTCCAGCACCGACCCGGAACACGAGGCTCAGGGTCCCTTGATTCCTAACAGCCTCTCGAGGAGAAGGGAAGAGAGGCAGAGTTCCGAGACCGCCCCCAGCCCCGAGGGCCGGCCCGACGCATCTCCTGGTGCCCGCGGCGCGCCCCCTCCGAAGTTCACACACCAGAGCTCACACCCCGGCTGGCACACGGGCACTCGCACCAGAACCTCACTGGTCAGCATCACGCGGCCGGAGCCCCCACAGAGCACCACAAGGGACACGAACAAGGGGTCCCCGGAGACTGCGGTAGGATGGGGGACCCCGGCCCATCCACCTGAGCCCACCAGCTGCCCTCCTGGCATCCGGGAGAGGACTTGTGGGACCCACTCCCCCAGGTTTCCCCAGGGGCTGGTGGGCTGGGCTCAGGGGGCCCGAGGACCAAAGGAAGGCAGCCTGTCTCCCCATCAGTGGAGAACCTTCCAGACACAAGGCCGACACCTCACACAGGGGCCGCAGCTCTTGGGGGCCAGGAGGGAAAGCAGATGCCAAAGGAAGGGGCAGGAGGAGGCAGGGGACACACCGTCACCCCGCACCCTCAACACGGGACCCCCACTCCCAGGCCTCTGTATCCTCACCATGAAGGCAGCCACAGGGCAGGGGGCACCGCTGGGACAGAGTGAGGGGCAGGATGGAGACGAGGGACGGAGGCAAACTGGGAGACCCTGAGCGAGCGGCCGGCCAGCCCCCAGGCAGCCTGGGAGGGGCCGGGTCCCTGGTGCGTACGCGGCGGTGCAGGCCGGCGTCAAGGCCAGCCTGGCCCTTGCTGAACCCAGGGGTGTGCAAGCCGGGGCTGCGTCCTCTGAACACAAACAGGCCTCTTGTTTATTTCGGAAACACACGTGGCAGGAGGTGCAGGGACAGGGGACACCTGCAGAGAAGGCTCAGCCTGGTGTCCCAGCACATACTCACACAGGGACAGAATGAAGTCACTTGCCCAGGGTCACCTGGCGAGTCGGCCCCGGGGCCCCCAAAGCCGCTGGCCAGGATTCCCACAACCTGGGCGGCGTCACTCGGGGTCGGGCCTGAATCCCACATCAGCACAGACGGAGCCCACGGGAGGCTGCATCTGGGACGGGGGGCCAGGACCCCGTGCGAGCTGCATGGAAGCAACAAGCCGAGCAGGGGTCCCACAGGGATGGGCAGGGGCTCCGGGGCCACCCAGACTGCGAAACCCGGGGCCGCCTCAGCTTTGGCTGCTGAAGGAACACCCCGCGCATCTCTAAGGAGGAGAGAGGGAAGGACCAACCGCCAGTCCCGGAGGCGAGACGGACGCTCCGCAGGGCCCACGAGTCTGCGGCAGGGGGAGCGTGGGGACGGCCACAGCCCTGGCCAGAGGAGGCGTCAGACGTGGCGGGCCAGCCCTTCCCGCCTCCTCCAGGCAGACCCAGCCCAGGGGTCCTCTTAGAAGCTAAGCACGGCCGTGGGCCTCCCCCCAAGAACACAGGGCCCCGAGCAGGCCTGGGACCCTGGCCTGAGGACCCCGCTGTCCAGGGAAAGGAAGCACCTGTGACCCACGGCCCCAGAGGGGAAACCACACCTGCCGCCCACCTGGGCCTGCAGAGACCCCAGGGACGCACAGCCTCACGCGCTCGGCCAAGGCAAAGGGCAGAGGTCGCGGTGGTCAGAACAGAAAAGCAGTCAGGGGGGGAGGCAGCAAAGGGGGCAGGGCAGGTGACCAGGGTTCTGGAGACGCGGTGACACGGTGTGACAACTGCAAGGCCACCGTGGAAGAAGCGAAATGCGTCATGATCAGGGGAGGGGGGACCACAGAGGCCGACCTTCTACCGCAAGGACTCCACAGGTGTTTAAAGCCAATACATCCAGAGCCAGGGCCAGAGGTGCAGCGTGGAGCGTCACCAAGGTGACCAGAGGAGAGAGAAAGACACAGGACAAAGAAGTACACCCCTGGGGGGGCCTGGGTGGAAGGGGTGCGGGCAGGGGGTCTGCTGTTTCCACCTCAAGGCCATCTTGGCTTGACTGCATTTTTGCCGTGTGCAATGGTAACGACTTGGACAGAAAGGAGTTAGAAGTAAAATGATCAACCCAAACCTCTATCATCAGATGGATAAACAAAACACGGTCCGGCCAATGGAACATTATACGGCCACGAAAAGGAACCGAGATCTGGAGTCCCCATGGTGGCTCAGTGGGTTAAGAACCCGAAATCGTGTCCCTGAGGATGGGGGTTTGAACGCTGGCCTCACGCAGTGGGTTAAGGATCCAGCATCACTGCAAGCGGTGGTGTAGGTCACAGATGTGGCTCAGACCCGGCATTGCTGTGGCTCTGAGTCGACCCCTAGCCTGGGAACCTCCATGTGCTGCAGGTGCAGCCCTAAAAAGACCAAAAAAGAAAAGTAGGTCACAGGTTGCCTGGGGTTGTGGGAAGTTGGGGGGTGGGGTGGGGGGAGACTGGGGAGCCAAGTTCATGGACACGAGGTTTCTTTTTAGGTGATAAAACTGGTCTGGAATTAGATGTGGTGGTCGCACGACGGCGAATGCACGCACTAAAAATCACTCAACTGGACGTGTTTAAAAGGGTGAACTCTGTGGTATGTGAACTATATCTCAATAAAGCTTCTTTTTGAAGTGAGAACACTGGCTCCCAGGCGCTGGCAAAAAAGCCGCCTTGGAAAGGCCAGCGCTGCCATCTGAGTCCACGCCTCCTTCCTCAGCAGCTGCACGGGAGTCTAGAGACGCTGGCGCCGTGCTCAGCGTGGAAATGGGACCGCGGTCACCACCGTGTCTGTCACAGGCACAGGCACCCCCTCCCGCGCCGCACACACCGGGGGAGTCGTCACTGGCCGCCACGAGGTGGGCTCTGGGGTGCTGGCTGCGAATTTCATCGTGTTCACGCGCCACCGTGCGTGTGTAAGCGATCGCCTCAATTTCATTAACGCTTCAGTTTCACCTGGGTTGGACTCCAAAACCTTCTACAAGCTGTTCGTTCCCTCCAGATTTGTCTTTCAGAGGCCTGGCAGCTCAGGGAGGTCACGCTGCGGATTTGGTTTGGGAAAGGAAGGCAAAGGAACTCAGCCCAGATCCACGCGAGGTCTGCCCTCCGTGTGGGTGTCGCTGAAGACCAGCCTCTGAGCGGGAGGGGTGTCCACGCAGGCGTCCTGAGCGGGGCAGCCCCCTGATCACCCACAGGACACCAAGCCCGAGGTGGGGGGTAGGGGGGGTCCGGCGGCGGCAGGACGCGAAGACCCTGAGCTTGAAGACGACAGCATGAGTTGGAGGAAAGGCATTTCATGAAGTGTGAACACAAAAGAGCAATTTTACATTACTTTTATCTGGTGTTTCCTAAAAGGTAAGTCAAATGTAACAAACTAACTATTTAAGTAAATGTTCGCCTATTTCGTCCGTCCCTGAAGTCTATAAAATCACGGTGACCGTGTAAGATCTTCTCCCGGGGGAAAGGGTGGGATCGGCTCGCACCTGCTGTTTCTCCCTGTTGGGATGTATTCTGTGCCCCAAGTCCCAGGGAGTCTGTGGTGGCCCCTGCCACACACAGCTTTGCTCTTCGGGGCCGACCCCTGCAGAGAGCTGAATACCGAAGGCTTTTTCTAGACACACCAAGAGCTTGAGAAGGCAGACAATACAAGCCCAAATGGCCCCTTTCAAAACCTCATCCATCCGATAGGCCCATAAGAGCAACCATCGATGCCTCATTTTCCACGTTCCCAACCCAGGGGTCCCACGAAATCCAACCCAAGTACCAGGCGTGGCTCCCGACCGCCAGCCACATGCCTCTGGACAAGCGCCCGCCTGAGGGCGGCACGCGCCCCCGGGGAAGCCGACCTGGGGGTGCGCGGGAGCAGCAGACACGGACCCTCCCCGCCTCCACAGCCACAGCACCTGCGCTCCCGGCGGGGTCGGGCCAGGCACCAGCTCGCCCGTGTCCTAACTCCCATGGTGCCACGTGGAGGGCACAGGTGTCACCGCTCCCGGGAGGACACCGACGTGCCCCCCTCACCAGCTTCGGGGCTCGCAGCTGCCGTTCAAGGCCAGGGGGGCCCAGGCTCCTGCCCCCAGGCCCTCCCGCCCGAGGGGCCAGCAGGTGCCATGTCTGCAGTCAGGACCCTCCGCCCTCAGTGTGTCCCTCACTGTCCCTGGGTCTCGGGGACACAGGCTCTGTCCAGGCCTTTGGAAGGACCCGTGAAGCCCCCTGCCCTGCGGAGTGGAAAGAGGCCCTCTCTGAGCCTCAAGGGTATAAAAAGTCTACAATGAAGGACCTAAAACCACCTGCGCTAAGAGTTAATGACATGTCCACTTGGGTAAATGAAGCTGCTCTCGGGCCAAGGTCCAGGGCCGCCACGCCAGCGCCTCGGTGCTGAATGGTCAGGCAAGGGGGCCCGGCCCAGAGCGGCAGGCGGCAGGTGTTCACAAAATGGGAGAACGGGACGGGGCACGGGCAGCACGTGGGCAGCAGCACAGATCAGAACCTTCTCCTGCAGGAGGTGGGGCGGGCAGAGTCAGCTGCCAAGTGCACGATCAGCCACCAAGCCCGCAGCCCACACTCAGCACCCCAACATCAAGGGTTCCTCTGAGCGGAGGGGGCTCCTGAGGACAGGGCCCCACGAGTTTGTCCCCCTCTGCCCGGGTACAGCCACTTGGGCCTGCCCACCTGCCACTGCCCCCCTGCCAGCCCTGTCATCCCTCCAGCCCCTCCCCCAAACAGACCCCGTTCTTATTACTCCCAAGGGTGACTAGGTACACGACGATGCTGGTGGGACCACGGCTGGGGGCTGCTAGGTGCCCCAAGACCAAAACCCTGATCCCATGTGCCAGGGCTCTCTGTACACAAATCCACCCCTACCCCCAACACCAAGGCCTCATGTCACAGAATCCCAGGACAGCTTCAAGGTCCAGTCACAACCTCAAATCCACGAGCACCTGGGAGCTGAGGACAGTGGGTCCCTCAGGTATGCAGGCCTGGAGCCCCCGTCTTCTCTCCCGACACGTGGAGCCCCAGTTCCCCCACAGCACACCTGCGACCCACCCAGGTGACAGTGGCTGGGACACATCAGGGACCACCCCCATCCCATCACCACAGACACGCCAGCTGGAGGGAGGCCTGCCAAGGGGATCAAGAAGACAGAGACCCCCCTCCCCAAACCGGGCTGGTGGGTGGGTGCCCAAGGTAGGGGCGGGGTTTGGCTCTCGGGCATCCTCCACTGTCAGCCGTTCTCCTTCAAGCACAAGATGCGCTTCCAAGGACACTGGGGAGAGACATCGCCTGCCCAGGACCGAAGCCCAGCTGGGGCACGGGGCCACAGCACTGCACCCACGCCCTCACCGAAGTCCAGGCAGCGAGCCTCGCAAGCCCTCGCATCCTTAGGGCCGACGAACCCGGCAAATCGGCTTCTGACCTCCCCGGGGAAGCTGAAGACCTACTGTGCGAGGCTGGTTGATTGCGGTGACCAGGAGGCAGAGCGGGGAGACGGCGCTTTGATCCAGCTGGTGCAGCAAAGCCAGGAGACCAGCGAGTCCACCCGGGGACTGAGTCCAAGCTCAACAAAGTTGCAGCCCCCCTCGGGGCAGATTTACACCACAGGAGAAAGCCTCGGCGGAATCGAAACTGATTTACAGACTCTGGAGGGAGACGCTGACATTTCCTAGATGCCGCCACCATCCTTGTAAATCAATTCATGCTCTCAGCTCGGCTGCGCCAGCCTTTGTAAATAAATGCCAAGCCTAATGAGTTTCGAAACAACCAGGCTGAGAGTGAGGAAGAGAACGACCGTCCCAGGGCAGTCCCCAGAGCACGTCGGGTAATCGCAGCAGCGCAGATGGGGTGGGGGGCGGGGCAGGAGGCATCCCTCGACCCCCTCCACTGCCCACCCCAGGGAGCAGGGGAGGGCAGAGGCCAAAGGCAGGGCCATCACCCCTGCTGCCAGCACACTGACCCCCCCCCCAAGTCCTGCTGGCACCACCATCCAGACGGTCCTCAGGGCAAGAGCCTGGGGTGGAGGGGGGGGGAAGGGGAGCCTTGCCCAACAAACAGGCAGAGGGGAAAAGCCGCGCCACCCTCCAAGGGGAGGCCAGCCCCTTGGCACGGCCCCACCCTCCCCTCCAGCTCCCTGGGCAAGGCTGGTGGGCACCGCATCTTCCGGGAGAGGCTCCGTTGGGGACACACTGCCCCACAGCCTCCTCCCTACCCTGCGCCTCTCAGACCCGCCCCCTCCCTGATGCCTTTAGCAGACAAGGACCCCCAGGGTCCACGGCAGCCAGTCCTGCCTCTTGTGGCACACGGTGACTCTGTGGCCACTATTCTTCAGAGCTCCCCGAGGGCAGGACACGGTGTCCGGTCTAGGGCAGAAGGCATTCCACAAATATGTGGGGTTCGCCCCCCCGACATGAACCCAACCCCAACCCCTTACCCTGCGCCCCCCCCCCCATGCCCCGTGTCCCGTGGCCGCTTCTGGTGCCTGGTGGTCCCAAGAGGGCAGAGCTGTCAGGATCCATCAGAAATGGCATGATGGAGGATGAGAGCAGGGCTGGGTGTCCCGCTCTCCGAGAATATCGACAACCCTGGGAGGCAAGGGTGCCCCGGGAGTTGTGCCCCGAGGGTGACAGAGCTGCCTTGAGGGCGTGGGCGGAACCCAGGGCGTGGGAAAGCCCTGCTCCGGGGTGGGTCTCCTGGAGGAACTGGGACCGAGAGCGCGTCTCTCTCGTCTCTCTCGCTTCACCTTGGCCTCCAGCAGCAAGAGCCCAGGTGCCAACGATCAGATCCCCCAGGGCCTCGGACTGCGTTCCTGCCCAGCCTTCGCCGCACCCCCTCGTTTATCAGCTTCTCTCCCTACGCATACATATGTTTCTCGGCAGCCGCCCGAAACCCTTTGTGCGGTGAGGGAGGCTAATTAGTGAGTCACTGCGTCACACTTTCTTCCAGAACCACATAGGACCCGAATGTAGGCACCGTTTGCCTGGGATCACCAAGAAGCATTTGCCGGCGCTTCCCCAAAGCCAGAAGCCCCCGCCCCCAAGGACAGCACCAGAGGGGACGCGTCAGCAGTCACCTCCCCAGAGGAAGAGCCAGGCTCCCGGCTCTGCCGCCCCAGAAAACCGCAGCAGAAACAGCAAATCCCTCGAGGTCGTGAGAGCCGGGCATGGAGACCAGAGTTTCCGTGGAAAAGTCTGGAACCTTTGAACCTAATGGCCCAGGAAGACTCAGGGATGGGGCGGCAGCGTCAAGTCGCTTCTTAAGCCCCGAAGGGGACGGGACGCCTTTTCGGGTCTGGGTCTACGAGGCAGAGACGCATCTGCACACAGCGGGGCAGGAGCAAACCCCGCGCCCGGGTGGGGGGGTCCAGCCCTGCAGTTGCAAGAATGCCGTGCAGGGCCCAGTCGCCAGTGATGAGATGAAGACAGAGCATCTCGGCCCCACAGAGCCTGCCAAGGATCCCAAGACGAACAGGCCCCTCGCGGGCGCGGGCAGGGCCAGCTCGAGGCATAACAGAGAATCACGCGATCTCAAGTGACGAAAGTACAGCGTACTCATGCCCAAACCACACACCTAGGGCCCCTCCCTGCCCAGAAAACACCCCAAGAGAAAGTTACTGAATCGTTCCGACAACCCTCTCCCGGGGGAGGCGAGCTGGACACTTGGATGCGGGGCTGGCTGGGCCTTCTCACCTCCTTTGCATCCCCATCCGGCGGGGTCTTCAAGGTCGCGGACCTGAAAGTCACTCCCGGAGCTGTGCCCTTGAGCCCCAGAGCCCACCAGCGGGGTTGGAACCCAGGTCCTCCACCACGGAGCTGCGCGATCCTGTAAAACCGCCCACCTCCCGGGGTCTCGGCTTCCTCGGCTGCAAACTGGGTCCGGGTCACCGACCACCCTCGGACTTCGCGTCCACGCACAACCCAGTGCACGCCTCTTCCTCGACGTGGCCCAGGGTGGCACCTGCCCCCCTCATTCATATTCTGTGGGCCGGTCCCCAGCAAAACATCTGGGCCACCTGCTCCCTAGGGGGGCGAAGCACACGAGCACTTAGAATAGCGTCTGGCACCACCCGGCACTCACTAAACGTCAGCAGGGGACAGTGGAAGGACGTCCCCATGCACGGCCAGTGGCTAGGCTCTCTCCTCCAACCCTCACAACGTCCAGCCAGAGCTGTGCAGACCAGATGCCCTGCGTGGGCCAATGCGAGGAGAAGGCCTTGGAGCGGGTGAACACAGGCCCGACCTCCCTGAAACTGCACCTGAGGACTGTGTTTCTATTTCTTAATGTGTCCTCCGAAATCCCAGAACAGGCGTTAAGGTCAAATTCTTTGTGTATACCGACAGAGACGAGCTCACAAACTCCTTCTCCTAAACTCAGCTACAGGGGAGCTGGGGACCTCCCACCCTCCATCCTCCCCTTCAGCCTCACCAGTTGCACTCCCCCCTTTACCAAGACCAGTCCAGCACAAAAGACCCCATTTCCCAGGCTCCCCTCTACCTACATGAGGCCGTGTGGCTACAATCTGGCTGACAGGGAAGCACCAGAATGGTGAGGGGAGCTTCCGCAAAAGCTGCTCAGATGAGTCTGCTTCCCACACCACCACCATCCTCCCTCCTGCCTGGAATGGAGAAGTAATGGCTGGAGCTCTTGCAGCCATTCTGGACCATGACCTTGAGGTTGGATGCCAAGTGATGAGAAGGCAGAGAAGAAAGATGAGAGGTGGCTGGGTCTCTGGCGATTGCGTGGCAGTGTTAACACCTGCTCTGTGCTGCCTCGTTCCAAGCTTCCTTAACAAGAGAGAGTAGATCCTTGTGAGTTTAGGTTACTGATGTGCTGGGGTTTTGGCGACAAGCCGTCAAGTCTATTCTGACCAATGCTCAGGTCTTCCTTGTGAAGATTCTGCACCAAGGCAGCACCGTGCTGGGCGCTCCCTGCTGGAACCCCATCTGACCCCACGTTACAGATGAGGGATCAGTGAGGTGCAAAAGAGGACCTGGGAAAGTCCAACAAACAAAAGCCTGCAGGAGTTCCCGTCGTGGCGCAGTGGTTAACGAATCCGACTAAGAACCATGAGGTTGTGGGTTCGATCCCTGGCCTTGCTCTGTGGGTTAAGCATCTGGCGTTGCCGTGAGCTGTGGTGTAGGTTGCAGACACGATTCGGATCCCGAGTTGCTGTGGCTGTGGTGTAGGCTGGCGGCTACAGCTCCGATTCAACCCCTAGCCTGGGAACCTCCATATGCCGCAGGAGCAGCCCTAGAAATGGCAAAAAGACAAAAAAAAAAAAAAAAAAGGCCTGCAAAGAGCACAGCCATCCTGAGGCAGCCGGTGCCGATTTCAGCCCGAAACCAAGCTGCAGCTGGCAAGTCACAGTTACCCGACCGTCAGCATCCCTGGCAAGCTGGACAGGCCGTGCGGACTCGGGCTGGGCACGGCCACATCTCAAGGGCAGGGGGCTCGTCTCCACTGTTCCGACGTTTGAGGAACGGGACATGTTCACGTATTCACAGTGTACCTGGAAGAACATTTTTTTCCTCTTCTGGTCATCCCTGCTCCATACAGAAGTCCCCAGGCCCTGGGGTCAAATCCAAGCCAGAGCTGTGACCTATGCTACAGCTGCAGCAACACCCGATCCTTAACCCACTGCGCCGGGCCGGGGATCTAACCCATGCTGCCGTAGAGACAGCACTGGATCCTTACCCCACTGCGCCACAGCAGGAAGTACATTTTTTAGCAAAGAAAAACAAAACAGGAGTTCCCTGGTGGCTGAGCAGGTTAAGGATCGGGCACTGTCTCTGCTGTGGTTCTGGCTACAGCTGTGGTGCGGGTTTGAGCCCTGGCCCGGGAATCTTGCAGGCTGTGGACGCAGTGAAAGAAACGGAGGCAGGCAGGGAGGGAGGGAGGGAGGGAGGGAGACAACACAGCAGGTGTATATGCCTCACTCACAGGGCAAGCCCAGCGCTTCACTGTCACAGAGAACTTCCTACAGTGACAGCAACGCTCTGTGGCCACTGAGTACGTGAAATATGCCCAAAGCACCTGAGGAACAAAACATAGTTAATTTTTTATAGCTTGATTCAGGCATGAGTCCCGTGCAGTAAACGACACACATGTAAGTGTGTCATCTGATGGGTTCTGACATCCGTGTACGCCCCGTGAAACCATCCACAGACTCAAGACAGTAAACACTGCCATCCTTCCACACCCTCTCCTGCTCTGGGGGACCCCGCTGTATGGATACCCCCACTTCTGAGGGTCCCGAGGCCCAGCCCAGGGCCAGGAGGCACTGAGCTGACTCTTGGCCCCCAGCCAGCCTCCTGCTGGCCGTAAAAATCCTCAGCCCAGGGCTTTGCCTCAGGGCTGCCCGGGACCTGCTTCCCTGCCCTGGGGCATCACCTGGCACTGGTGAGAAGGTCAGAACCCTGGGCAGCCACCACCCAGACCTGCTCAAATCACAGGCCCTCCCGCAGGCAGGACAGCAGGACTGCACAGTTTTTATTTGTTTGTCTGTCTTGTTTTTAGGGCCGCACCCAACATAGGGAGGTTCCCAGGCCAGGGGGCGAATCAGAGCTGCAGCTGCGGGCCTGCCCCACAGCCATGGCAACGCAGGATCCACGCGGTGCAGATGTGACCTACACTACAGCTCATGGCAACGGGGGGTCCTTAATGCACTGAGCAAGGCTAGGGATCGAACCCGCGTCCTTGCGGATGCTCACTGGGTTTGCACAGCTGAGCCAGGAGGGGACCCCCTCGGCTGGAAGGCCCACCGCAGCCTGAGGGTCACGGTCTGCATCACCGCCCGGAGGAAAGGCGCTCAGCCGGCCCCAGGCACATTGGCAGGGACCTATTTTTCCCCAGAAGACACTGCAACTGGTAGAGCTTCCCACTAAAGCCGGACACCCGTGTACACGCCTGTGGGACACCCGTGTCCACGCCTGTGGGAACGGTGCCCAGGGGAGGGTGTGGGGTCCCCCACTGCCGGCGCCCTTCGGTCCCTGTGTCATCAGAAGAAACAGGTTTGGTCTCTGCTCCGCATTCCTGACCTGGAGCATCTAAGAGCCTTGGAATTTCCTGGGTCGCGGGAGCACCTCGGTTCTAATGAGGCGACTCTGGGTGGGCTCCTGGGTCGTTCGGGATGGGGCTGGCCACCAGGAAGACCAAGCCAGGATTAGAAACTCGGACCTTTCAGCCCCATATCCCAGCCTCCCGAGAGGGGAGGGGGCTGGAGATAGAGTTAATAACCAATCATGCCAAAGCGATGAAGCCTCCATAAAAATCCCCAGACTACAGGGTACTGAGGGCTTCTGGGTGGGCGGACATGTGGAGGTGCAGGGGGGGGGGCGTCCCTGGGGGAAGAGCGTGGAAGCTCCGCCCCCTCCCCATTCCCTTCTCGGTACACCTGTCCCCCCGACTGTCCCTGAGCTGCAGCCTTTACCACAAACCAGAATCGTAAGCAACGTGCTGACCTGAGTTCTGAGGGCTATTCCGATGGACAACTGAACCCGAGGAGCGGCGGGGTGGGGTGCCCCAACTTAGAGCTGGTCGGTCAGAGGCACAGGTGACAGCCAGGAGCTTGTGACCAGCATCCGAAGTGGGGGCTGAGCCCTCCACCTGCGGGATCTGCGTGGAGTAGGGGGGTGTCAGAATTGACCTGTGTGGAAACCCACACGCTTGGCGTCAGATGTGTTTCAAGCAGAGTAAGGGGGGGTTCTCTTTGGGTCCCAAACTCACACCTTTCGGCAGGTCAGTGTCCACACCTGTGGGACCCGTGTGCACCAGGGCACGCTGTCCCCTCTCGGGACACTTTGTCCCTATGAGGTTTCCCTGTTGAAAGGCATCCCCTCAGAGTTCCCGTCGGGGCGCAGCGGTTAACGAATCCGACTAGGAACCATGAGGTTGTGGGTTCGATCCCTGGCCTCGCTCAGTGGGTTAAAGGATCTGGCGTTGCTGTGGCTGTGGCAGAGGCCGGCAGCTGTGGCTCCGATGTGACCCCCAGCCTGGGAACCTCCCTATGCCGCAGGTGTGGCCCTAAAAACACAAAAAGAAAGGCGTCCCCTCAAAGGAATTCCTCCAAGTGCTGGCACATTGGTGATGGCCCTGTGACAAAACCCAGCCTGAGAGGCTGGGCGGGTGCCCCAGGGCCACCCAGCTGGGTCGGGTCCATGTTCTGTATCTGAGCAGAGAGTCACGCCCACGGGAAGGCCTGCTTGGGGGGGAGGGGGGTGCCCTGGGCCCTGCAGAGTCCCCACTGTCACAGAGACCCAGTCCTGGCAGCATCCTCAGGCCCAAAGGCTCCACACATGCCGGGGCCACCTGACGGGGTCCTGCCCCTGCGAAGCTGTGTTCTGCTCTCTCACAAACAGAGAGCAAGACCTGGGTGATTCTAGGGGGTCCCAGATGGCTCCCGAGAGGGGGTTCCATGCAGCGCTCAAGCCGGCATCAAGCACTTTGGCTGGCCGGCCCCCCAGAGTCCGACTCCAAGAAGAAGCAGACGTCAGTAAAAGGGTCTGCTTGCGCTTACGCTTCCAGAGAGAACATGCGAGGCGCCCCGCCGCCCAGGGCCAGCCCCAGCTGCACAGCTAACGTCGCCGCGGGAAAGCGTGCTCTGCCTGCAGCTGTCAGGACCCGTGGGGCTGCTCGATGAACGCAGAGGACCGGCACTAAAAACCAGTCCTGGCCAAGGAGATGCAGGCCCCAGACGATGCCCACGTGTCCTGGGAGGAAGAGAGGATGCCGAGGCGACCCCCAGTAACCCCTCTGGTCAGCCCGATTCATGCGTTCGCTCTGCAAGCGTTTGGGGGGCAGACCTGTGTGCCAGGCATGGTTCCGGTTTCTGAGATCTGCAGGGACCCGCGTCCCCCAGAACAGTGACATGAGCAAATGAATGAGATGCCTGCCGGCATTCTGGAGAAACGTGGCGGGGACGGGTGGGCAGTGGGGGAGGGAGGGGCAGAACAGGGTGAGCAGGGCAGGGGCACCCCAACCCTCACCCTAACCCCAGCCATCTGGACGTGCGGTCCGGGCAGAGGGACCAGCCAGCGCTGAGTCCTGAGCGGGGAGCAGCCTGGCCTGTGGAGCAGCTGCAAAGAGGCCATCTGAGCGGGGCAGGGAGAGCCACAGCCTGGCCAGGTCACGTGGGCCTGGACGGTCATCTTAGGAGGGCAGGCTGGGTCCTCCGAGAGAGGACCCAGTGGGGGGGTTGAGCAGAGAAGGCGCATGGTCAGAGCTGCACCTGAAAGGTGACTTTGGCTGCTGCGTCTAGAGCAGGTTGCTGGGTGGGGGCGGGGGGTAACAGGGGGGAGCAGGGGCAGCAGCAGAACGAACAGAAAGAACAGACAGGAGAAGTGACCCAGGGGCACCAGCAGGGGAGTGACAGGCGGTGATGGGTTCCAGGCCGCTCAAGCTCCTCCTTCAGCCCTTGGGCCTCTGGGGCTGGGCAGTCTCTGTGGGGCTGTCCTATCTACCAGACACCGCAGGACCCTCCCCCAGCTGTGATCGCACAAATGCCCGGGGACAGACCCTGGAGGCAGAGCCCCCCGTTTGCTGACGGATTGTTGCAGGGGGAGGGAGAGGGAGAGCGGGGCGCAGCAGAGGGTTCTGGTCCGGACACCCCAGCTCCAAGTGCAGTCTGGACAGCGCGTCCCCAGCTCCTTAGCAGGCCCAGGGACCGCCCCCCCCCGGGACCGCCCCCCCCCACCCCCCGCCTCCCAGCCTGCTCACTGGCCTTGAATAAGGATGCACAGGCCCCAGCGCTGGCCACGAAGCTCATCAGCGTCTTCCTCCCATCCCCCACCCAGACACAGCTCGCTCCCAGCACCCACCTCGCCTTCCCTCTGGTGTCCCTCCTGTCCCCAAACCCTCCAGTAGGGCCAGAGTGGAGGGGCTGGACAATACCCGGCCCCACTAAGATGCTCAGGTTCTGGAGCTGGGGTGCAGGGACCACCCTGGGGAGGCAGCTGGATGGTGCCGGAGCTGGGGCAGCAGACTGCCATTTGGGGGTGGCCGTGGAGAGCTTATGGGGGAGCAGGAGGTGGGGCCCAGAGCAGAGGGGAGCACGTAGTGGTGCCAGCGGGTATCCCGGGGAGAACGCGGCCTCCGTCAGGAAAACCCTCTGCCCCCGGAGGTTTCTGTCCAGAGCCCCCGCAATGCCAGAGACATCCCCGCTCCGGCAGCAGGGGTGGCGAGCTGCTTCCAGCTCCACATTAATCCTGAAATACTAAACCAGCGATAATGGAAAAAAATAAGTATCATTAAAATTAAAAAAAAAAATCCTGAAACACAAACACAGCCCCCCCAGACCAAAAATGACAGCTCAGCTTCAATTCCTCAGGCCCTATATCTCCAGAGGTGTCCTGGGCTGTCAGGTCAAGTCAGAAAGGCGGTGGCAACTCCGCTCCTAGGCCTGTTCCCAAAGCACCGGGAACAGGGGGGTCCACCAAGCACTCGTCCACGAGTGTCGACAGCAGCTCTGCCCACAGTGACCAGCAAGCCCACGGGCGTCAACAGACGAGGGTGGCAGAACCTATGAAGCAGTATTCCTCAGCCGTAAACAGGAGGAAGTGCAGACCCTGCAATACGGATGCGCCCTGGAAACGCCACGCCGGGTAAAGAAGCCCGATCCGGAAACTCCACGCAGTGTGAGCCACTTCCATGTCCAGCAGAGGCAGAGCCCCAGAGCCTGGTGGCTGCCCAGGGCTGGGGGAGGGAGGACGGGCTCCTGATGGGTGGGGGTTCCTTCCCAGGGGCTCGGAAGGTTCTGGAACTAGACAGGTGTGAAGGCTGCTCCGCACCGTGATTTATTTAATGCCACAGAATTGCACATTTTAAGGTGGTTCAAGTGTAAACGTTATGCTACGCCTGTTCTAAGAGACAGGCAGACTGATGCACGGAGCCCTGTTCCCAAGAACGCAACAAGCAGAGGCGCTGGTCCCCGGCTTAGAGGCAACAGCACATGACACGGTCACGGGGCCTCCTCGCCCACCCTCGGCTATGTGGCATCAAGGGGAGGAGGGGAGGGAGCAGGGGACCCCGAGGCACGCGGGACCTGAGAGGCGGGGCCTGTGGGGGACCCTGAGCTGCCCTCTGGGTCTCCTTCCCTTCCAGACACACACATCCGGACAAGGCCCCCCGCGCTGTCCTCAGGGGCCCTGGTGACGTCAGGAGGTCCTCCCAAGGTGGACGTGGGGTGCCCCACGCCTCCGGTCCCCACACCCCATCCTGCACTTGCTTTGTTCCCTGCAGACGCGCCCCTAATCTCACATTCCCGGGGGGCGGCTCCAGCTGACTCTCTCCCCAGGAGGAACTTACTCGAAGAAAACGCCAGGTGAGGGGCCTCGGCCGCCGTGCGAACACCAGCCCGAGAACACCAGGCTTCAAGGAGCCCCTTGTCTGCAGGGAGGCGCACTGAGGGTACAGAGCACACGTGCCCAACATGGGCACGCAACACGGACACACACACTCACAACACACCCCAGCCTCCCTGCCGCCCGATCCCCGGAGGAGGCCACGAGGCGTCCCCGAGCTGGGCTCGGTCTCGCCCCCAAAAGGCGGAATGAAGGAGCAAGAGGAAGGGGAGGGGCACCTGTGCTGCGTGCTGACAGCCATCCCCGGGCGCCCCCCCCTCGGGGTGAAGCCCTCTTCGTGGAGAGAGAGGGGTGGGTGCGGACGGAGGCAGCGGGCGCCCAGACAAACGGGACCATCTGCCCCGGGGCTGCATTCAGAGCCGACAGAGCCGTCCTGGGGATCCGAGCGACTGCTCACAGGGAGTCTGTACTTGAAGGACACACGGGGTGGGTGACTGGGAGTTTCAGAGGCCGTGGACAGAGGTGGAGGGAGCGGGAAGGGCAGAAAGCAGGGGAGGGGGAGACCCTGGCCACCCATGGAAGCCACCGCCCCCGGCTGCAGGCTTTGCACAGAGGAAGTAGTCCCGCTGGGTGGCCTGGATGGGCAGGTTCATCTGCCTGGGCTTCCCTCCCCACCTACTGCAAAAGTCCCTCTGCATGGAAGCCAGGGGCCATCCCTCCCCACCCCAGGGCCAGCCCAGGCCAGCCCGAGGGCTTGTTCAATTGCCCAGGTTCTGCACCCCCTGTCGGCTCCAATGCCAGGCCCAGGGTCTTTGTCGGTCCCTGACCAGAACCTGCCACCTCCCTGGCACTGAGAAGTGAGTGTACCGACGACCTACATCTAAAGGACTTATGTCAAAGGAGTGACTCTCTAATGGTGGAATGTCAAAATGAACATTCTTTATGACCTAGCAGAGACTGGGAACCGACCGTGACAGCAACAGAAATTTTTTTTTTTATGTTCACAAAAGATAGAGCTGTCATTTTCAGTGAGTTGCAAAGACATAACCCCCAAAGTGCCATTAGCATCTCAAAAACAAAATACTGGTCCCACGGACACTGTAAACACCGCACTGTGGGGCCATAGCTGCTCTGATCAAGCCAACTCAGACCTGACCGGGGTCTGGCCCCTTGGGGTTTCACTTGCTCCCTAAGTTCCCAGAAGAAACCTCCCCTTTACGAGTGAGGCAAGTGAGGCTTGGGGGTGGGGGGGGGGCCCTCTGTCAGGTGAGGAATCCTCATGGGGCCAGGCTGGTTCTGCCTCCACGCCCCCAGCACAGAACCCCAAGACCCCGGAGAGGGAATCCCGGAAGCAGAAAACACTGGCTGGGCCGTCCCAGCCCGTCTGAGCCACGAGGACAGAACGTCATGGGCCCTCTTGTGGCAGGAGGCGCAAGGGAGCTCTCTGGGGCCCCCTTATAAGGCCACTCATCCCATCCCACCCATTCCTCTCCACTCTCCTGACGTATCCACGCAAGGCGCCACCTCGAAGCACCATCACCCACCCTAGGGGTTAGGTCTCAACTTAGGAGCTGAGGGTGGGGGGTGAGGGCACAAAACCTTCAGTCCACAGCAGCCCCACCCCCGCTGGCAGAGACGGAGACCAAGAAGGAGAGAATTTACACAACACTGTGAAAACATGGGACCCACCCAGCACCCGCCCCAGCCGGGCCGAGACCCCCAGCCCGGGCCCCCGCCTGCCATCCTGAGCCCTCCTGGGCTCCCTGCTCCCCTCTCCCCGCCAAGGGCGTCAGTAGTTCCTCGCTGCCCTGCCTCACCGACTCCATTCCCAGCGCGATGGAGAGTCGAAGGCCATTAAGCATGATTTTATTTGCTTTTCCTAATGACAAGCCCGCAGTCTGAGGGAGCCTCTCCTTCTCCACCGGAAAGACATCGCGGGGTGACTTTCTCCAGTTAAATTAATTGGGAAACCATTGGAGATGCTGGCGAGGAACGGGGGGCCTCCGGCTCGGCTGGAGCCTGTTTTGCGACAAAGAGGAGCAAGGTCGTGGCCATGGCAAAGGGACAGACGGGGCGGAAAGCCCGTGTCTGCCCTCTGAGCGGCTCGAACCCGTGCCCCGCGCTTGCCCTGCGACCACCACACTGGAAACATCCAGGAACCCAGGCCAGAGAAGGAGACCCCCGGGGCTGGGCTTCCTGGGGTGCTTCGCCCCTCCCCCAGCCCCACGATACGGAGCGACGTCGTGGGGCATCCCATTTTCTAGAGGAGACCACGGAGGCTGGCGGGCCAAGGTCACGCGCTTAATAACCACAGAGACAGAACCGTGTCCGGGCGGCCTGACTCCCTCCCACACTCAGGCCCTGGGACCCACAGCCCAGAAAAGATCAACAGCGGTCTTTGTGCAGCAAGCCCGCCATCTCGGGGCCAGCTCTCCTCTCGTCCGGGCCTGGCGCCCGGGAGGCCCTCGGGGTTACCGCTTGGCTGTCCACACGCCTCTCGGGCCTCCCTGGCTGCTGCACCTCTGCATTTCGCACACACACACCACTGCCCGCTGAGGGGTAAGAACACCAGCTCGTGCTGCCCCAGAACCTTCTATGCGTGGAGAGCCACGGCCAGCCCTCCCGAGGGCCCACAGCCCGACCCAGCAGAGCTGCTGCAAATGGGAAACAGAGGCGACCATCCAGGCCTCACCACCACGGACGGCCCAGCTGGGCTCTGAAACCGGCCCAAAGGCTCCAGCCTTCGTGTCCTTTGTTCAGCCACGGAGCTGCCTCCTGGGACTGGCCCTGAAGCCACCCGGCCCCAGTGGAGGGGTTCCTGGAACCCAGGAGCCCAGCCCAGGGCCTCACTGAGCCCAGTGGCCGGGACAGCTGGCCAATCTTGCCTTTCTAATCCACGGGGCATAGGCTTCTGCTCAGCGAAGGGAGACGCCAGGACAGCAGAATTTTCTTGAACATTCCTCCTGTCCTGGGGGGAGAAAGGGCACTGAGCCATTTTTGCCACCAGCTAAAATATTTCAGTCTCAGATCAAAAAGGAATGTAAGCCGGAAACGGGCCAGAAGCTGGGAGCAGACGGATGCGGTCTGTTTCAGGGAAGCACAGCGCCCTGTGCATCCCCGGGAGGGGTGGGGGAAGAGGCCCCCCCCCACGGCCCTATGATCCTTCAGCAGAGCTCCGACTCGGCTTCTGTGGGCTCCAGGCCCCAGCCCAGCTTCAGTGTGCTCTGTCTGGCCCTGCCCAGGCACTGCCGTCTCCGTGCTGGGCGCTGTGGGGAGTTCAAAGAGGCCGGGCTGTGGACCTGCCCCCAGGCCAGATCCTACCACCTGCCAGGAGCCAGGCCTCCCAGATGGCAAAGCGGCAGCTTGAACAGGTACAAGGATCTGCTATCAGGGCCCCGAGCCCAGAGCGTCTGTGCTTGCCCTCCCTTCAGGCAGACTCAGGCTCCAGGGGCTGGGGGAGCGAGCTCTGGTTCTGCCTGGGACCCACAGAGGGCCTCAGGGACCCCCCCTGGTACAATAGGGTTCTGGGTGGAACACACCAAGGCCAGCTGTTCCAGGACCTCTGCTGGAGCAACCCAGGGCGGCTTCACAGAGGAGGAGGCACTGGGCTGCCCCGGAACCATGCCAGTCAGTAAGAGGACAGCCCAGGCGGACGGGCAGAAAGGTGTGCAGGGCCCCTCTGCCTGCGCACTGGCCTGGGCCCCGGGGCCCACAGCGCCATGGAGACCACACCAATACCGCAGGGGCCAATCCTCCCTAGACGCCCCCTGCCCGCCACCCAAGCGTCCCAGCTGAGCTGGTCTTGGGCTGGCCCGAGACTGGGCTGATACCTGTCACTCTCTGAGTTTCCTCTGCTCTCCCCACAGCGGGCAGACAGCCACCAGCCACCACAACCAGACACCCGTCAGCCACCAGTCCACCAGCCACCACGAGCGGACACCTGCCAGCCCCCAGTCTGCCAGCCACTACGAGCGGACACCCACTAGCCACCATGGCTACCTGGTGATGACCAGCTGCATCCCCCACAGCGAAAGGCGTCCAACTGAGATCCTGACAGTCCTGGGGTCAAAGTCACTGTCCCAGAGGCCTCCATGTACTCAGAACACACCCAGACTGAATGTCCCCAACCCGTACCCCTTCTGGCCAGGCGCCCCGTGTGGGAAGGGGCTAGCAGGTGTGGGTCAGGTGTAACTCATAATTAGCCTCTGATTAATTAAAAACAGGACAGCTAATTACCTAATACATGTCGTTGGTTTCACATGTGCAATCTTTTTTTTTTTTTGGCCACAGCATGCAAAAGTTCCTGGGCCAGGAATCCCAGGACTCACAGCAGTGACAATGCAGGATCCTTAACCTGCTGGGCCACCAGGGAACTCCTTGTATGTAAACTTTGAAAATTCAGAGCCCCAAGAGAAGAGACGGGGATACCAGAAGGGTCCTGGGAGGACCCAAGCTGGGGATGCAGACTCAGGCCCCACCCATCCTGCCTCGCCAGCTAGGAGGGGGCCACGGGGGCTGGCCACTCACCACCCGGACCCCTGCCCCGCCTACATGGGCACGCCACCGTGTTTGCTGCACGAATGAACAACCACGGAACGTCCAGAAGGAAAGCTGTGTCTCGCTCCCAGGAGCCCGGCCTCCACGTCTTGAACCCAGATACAGCAGGACCCACTTCCCAAACACTGCTCTCTGCAGCCTCACAGACCGACCCAGGCTGTGGCCACTTTCAGCCCAGCCCTTCCTGCCGCGTGACCCTGACCCATCCCTCCCTGTCTAAAAGGGACCCCGTGGGAGTTCTCTTACAGAGCAATGGGTTAAGGATCCGGCACTGTCCCTGCAGCAGCTTGGGTGGCTGCCAGGGCGTGGATTTGACCCCTGGCTCAGGAACGTCCAGGTGCCACGGGTGCAGCTGAAAAATAAAAAATAAAAGGGACCCAAGAGTGCGCGCCCTCCCTGTGCCACAGAAACGCGAGCGGGTTTGGGACGTATGCAGAGAATGAAGCCACGCCAGCCGCAGCCGGGGGCCGTGACGGTGGTGTCACTGGGACGGAGGTCACAGCCACTTCACCCCCAGGAGGGCCTCAGGATGGCCACCGTGGTGACACGGCTGCACTGAGCCCGTACGGCCGCAGCCCACGCCAAGGGCCCTCCCGGAGCAGCCAGGGACGGTCCAGGGCCTGGAACGGGCCTTGACGGCCCCACGAGGCCGGACATCAGCCCGTATCGGCCGGTGTTCACACCCTCAGTGAACATCACGCCCCAGCCTCCTCATCCGCCGAGCACCAGCCCTCGTGGACAGAGCAGCCCTACTTTCGGACACCAGGGGACCCCGTTTCATCTGGGAGTGGCCCCCAGCATCCCCAGAGGCCGCCCCGGGGAAGGGCTCCAACTTCAAAGCTGGCCCCACCGCGTTCCCACGAGTGCCTCTTGCCCCAACCGGCTCCGTGGTGAAACCGCAAGGATGCCTGGGGTCTGAGCAAGGAGGAAAACATCAACCCCTGATTAATACAAATCCCCACGGAGCCCATCTGTCGAGACGTTTGTTCTTCATGGAAATTAAGCCACGAGGACGGGACGTGAGGGTTGTTCTAATGCCGCCGGCAGGCGGCAGGTAGGCTGAGTGCGTCCCCGCGCTGGCAGGTAACGGCGCGCAGGTGTGCTCACTGTCGGCCGCGGAGGAGGCGGAACGGGCTCCTCGCCCATCTCGGAGTTGGTGAGGGGCCCGGGCACTGTCTGGGCTCAGTGTGCTCTGCAGCCTCTGGAAGCTTCCCTACTCCATTCCTGGAAGGCAGGGTGCAGCCCCAACCTGCTCTCCCTTGCTGAGCCAGAGGGGAGAAGGGCCTGGCTGCCTGGCATTTCCACCCAGCGGGGACGGGGAGGGGCCTGATACGCAGTCATAGGGAGGGGACGTGCCTCATGGGCCTGGGACAAGAGCACAGGGCGGGGCTTTAAAGGTGGGATCTGGGGCCAGGAGAGGGCAGGGCTCGGCTGAGCAGCCTCTGGTCACTCCATGGCCATCTCTCCCACTGGCCCTCAGCTGGCAGCATCTGGCTGCCCCTCCTGCGGAGGCCCTGTCCTTCCTCAAACACGTGGTCAAAGGAAGAGGGAGGAAGGACCCCAAAGTATTATTTTAAAAGGAGCAAAAGAGGAGTTCCCGTCGTGGCGCAGTGGTTAACGCATCCGACTAGGAACCATAAGGTTGCGGGTTCGATCCCTGGCCTTGCTCAGTGGGTTAACGATCCGGCGTTGCCGTGAGCTGTGGTGTAGGTTGCAGACGTGGCTCGGATCCCGCGTTGCTGTGGCTCTGGCGTAGGCTGGCGGCTACAGCTCCGATTCAACCCCTAGCCTGGGAACCTCCATATGCCGCAGAAGCGGCCCAAAGAAATAGCAAAAAAATTTAAAATTTAAAAAAAAAAAAGGAGCAAAAGACTTGACTCTTTCCCCAAAGACGATCCACAGATGGCCGATAAAGACATGAAAAGAGGCTCAGCATCACTGTCTCGAGGGATGCGAATCCAAGCGCCACGAGACCACGTCACACCCACGCGGGTGGCTGTTACACACACAGAGAGAGAAAAACAACACGTGGGGGTGAGAATGCGGGGAACTGGGAAGCTTGTGCGCTGTTGGGGGGGTTATAGCAGTGCAGACGCAGTGGGAACCATTAAGGTGGTTCCTCAAAAAACCTCATCGAGGCTGCTGTGTATACACGAGCTTCAGTAATTCTGCCTCTGGGTGCATAACCACCAAAATGAAAGTGGGAACTCGGATGTCTGCACACCTGTGTTCGGAGCACTGTGACTCATGTAACAGTCCCCGCCTGCCGGTAGCCACGGATCTAATCTGTAAACAAACCGCACTTTCCGGCAGCCCTGCTGGAGGTGCTGGACCTGGACGCGTGGGCCGAGAGCCAATGACCTCCCGTTTCTCCCCTTGAGAACCAGAGTCACGGGCAGGGGCTGGGGGCGGGGAATGGCCTGTTTGGCCTGCGCCTGTGCTTCACTCCACAGCGAGGGTCCTTAGCCCTCCGGGGCCTGGAGCCTCAGAAGAGGAGGGGGCCGCAGGCTTAGGAGTCGGGAAGTAAAAGTGATCAAAGCTTTGCACCCTCATGGTCACAGCAGCACTGCCCACGACAGCCAGGAGGTCAAAACGGCCCAAGTGCCCATCTGGGGGTGGGGGATAAACAAGATGAGTCCCTCTGTTCAATGGAATAGTATTCAGCCTTAAAAAGGAATCATTTACATTTTCAATATGCTTTTTCTTCTTTCTGGGTCTTATTCAGCCTTTTTGCTGCAAACAACAAATTGTCAGGCTTCAGTGGAAATGCCTTGGGGCACTGGGGAGAAACAATTAGCCAATTAAGATTCAATTAACTACGGGCACAGACCCCTGTTCCCACCCCTAAAAAAAAAACCAGCATGCGCACGCGGCCCCAGGACTAGCTGAGAAAATTCTAGGTCTTGGCCATTTGGGTGGGGCTCACAGGGCACACGTCAAGGGGGACAGCAGTGACAAAGAAGGGTGCGGCTTATGTGACACCCACAGGACAAGGGAGGTCGTCCTGACAACCGCCAGCAGGCGCTCGGCCATCAAGACGAACCCCCTCCACGGATGGGGAAACTGAGGCCAGAGAAGAGGGCGCCTGCCCACGCGCAGGGAGGCGCAGCGGCTGAAGCAGGGCTTGGAAGAAAGGCCCCTGACCCTCCACCCCCAGCTTCTCAGTCGGACGGGACCACTGCCACCCCGGCACCTGGGTCCCTCTCCCCAGAAACGATCTAAGGGGAAAGAGAGCAGACAGGTATGGGTGGCCCACAGGGGTCACTTGAGCGACCTCCTTGGCCGTCGGCCCCTCCCTGGGGCTCCGCCCAGGTGGGTGGGTTGAGGGTCCGAAACAAAGGCCCAGAAGCTGCCTGATATCGCACCCCGGGCCGTGGGCCCAGATCGCCCACAGCCGGTCAGACCTGCAGGCACTCAGCTACTGGGGCTTCCGGTCCACTCTGCCCACGGGCTGGGCCATGCCGGCCAGCAGCGCCCGCCTGCAAAGGGAGGCGGAGAGAAAGCGCTCCCACCACCAGGGAGCGAAGGCGGGCGCGGCACCTGGAGCGCTTGGCTGACCCCGTGTGTGCGCACGCAGGCGGACACATGTCCGGCGGTCGGTCTGGACGTGGACGGGCGAATCCCATCCGGCAATGACCACCCGCGGATAAAAGAAGGAACCGCTTTCCAGCAGAAGCTCAGGAAGCTTCAGCCAACGCGGAGCCTAGAGGTGCGCCCGCTTCCCAGCAACTGCACTTTAACAGGTACTCGGCGCAGAGCGGCTGCCAGGAAGCCCAGACCGCCTCCCCGGCAACATCCCGACAGGCAGTGAAAATGAACAGGCCGCAGCCTTGGCATCTGAGAGGCCCCGGGCGAGTGCAAAGCAGCCACACTCGGCAAATGAGTGAACCAGCATTAGGGAATGAGTGACACGTGGAGGCATGGGGCCCGGGCACCAACATCGGAGATCGGGGTGTCTGGGTGATGCCCGGAGGCTGCCCGCGACCTCCTCCCCGGAGCAGAGCCGGGGGCTGTGGGCATCAATGAGGACGCTGAACAGAGACATCCCACTGGACGCAGGGCAGTGGGATGAGGGTGGCAGGTAAGGCGAGCGCTCCAGATAGCCAGGATGGGCCATCAGTCACACCCCTGCCCACCAAACAAGGCCACCACCACATGGTCCACAAGGGCTGGTACCATGAGGGCATCACCCCCTCGAGAGCTGCTGTCCATGGACTTGCACACGCAGATAGGTGGCCGCACCACCTCAAATCCCCCACCAGCATCTCTGAGACGGGGCGGATCTGCAGACCCATTTTACAGATGGGAGAGCTGCAGACCCATTTTACAGATGGGAGAGCTGCAGCCCCAAGAGGTGAGACGGCGGGCGGCTTGAGCCCATTCCCCAGTGTCACGCTCTGTCTCACGCCCCCAGAGGTGTCCCCACTGGTCCACTCCCTCCTGCCTCCAGAAGCACCATCGCTCTCACGCGGAGTCCTGAGGGCAGGGGGAGTGGGTGTTTGCAGGAGGGGCAGGGCAGGAGAGGGGACAGCGGCAATAACAGGACAGATGGGAGGTGCTGGGTGGACATGTGACGCCTGCCCGGGCACCGGAGAAGCAGCGTGTGGGGGAGGGGCACCGGAGGACGGAGGAGGGAAGGACAGGCTGATGACAAAGGAGGGTCCCAGACAGAGAGGAGTGGAATGGGGTGGGCGCAGGGAGGCAGCGAGGCGCCTCTGCCATACAGACAACAGCCAGGGGCCCGGGTGGCAGATCCAGGCTCTGAACCCAGCAGAGCAGGTGGCTGGTGATGGGCAGACCGTCAGAGGGCCCGGGATGCTGGCAGACGTGGCCCTGCCTCCCACATCCCCTGCAGAGGCACAGCTGAGGCCTCTGAACCCCAGGGGGGTGACAGGCCTGCCCACCCTCAGTGCCCCTCAGGCAGCCCATGAGACCGCAGCCCCAGGTACCTGCCCACCCGCCCCCCAAGCCCCAGTCCCAGGGAGGGAGGCTGCCTGAGCTGCTACGGGCCAGTGGTTTCAAAGTATGATTTCACCTCTTCAGAACATGGCCCACAGCAAAAGGTCAGACAGAATGTACACACCAAACAGATCAAAGGAGATGCGCTCTGATTCAGCAGGGCCTGCCCTCTGCCTCCTCCTGCCCTCCCGAGAAGGCCCAGGTGGTTTAAAATCCTCCGTGGAAGGGAATTCACTGCCTTATGTCCTTTAAAAAGCTGATGGTGAGTCCTCCTCTCCTGATTGTGGCCTCTCCCAGATAGCACTCCCAGCCTCCACACAGCCTCTCGGCCTCCACACAGCCTCCCAGCCTCCACACAGCCTCCCGGCCTCCATACTGACTCCCGGCCTCCGCACTGGCCTCCAGCCTAGCTTCCCAACACCTTGCAGATGACAGAATCCCACACGGCAGACCACGCCTTGTCCCTGTGGTCTGCCACCTCGCCTGGCAGAAGCGAAGGGACAGAACACAGCTGACCTAACCTCTGTGTCCACGGGACCCAAATCGGCCCCCCAGTTCCATCATCACTGTCGCTTCTAAGCAAGATGTGTCTTCTCTCTGGGCCTTGGTGTCCCTCCCTCCTTCCCGAGGCCCCTGAAGAGCTAGTGGAGATAAAGAGCCCAGTGCACAGCGCTCAGAGTTCCATGCCCGCGAGCGATCGCCAGGGCTGGGAGAGGACGGGAGGGACACGGGTGGCAGTGCCCGGGCGTGCGGACGGTGGGGGAACCGCTGTGCGCCCGCCTTGCACACAGACCTAACGAGGAGCCCGCCATCTGCCCCCACCCTTGCTGAGGGCCGGGTTTAACCACTTCAGAAGTTTCTGACCCTGGCAAAGTGTTTCAGTGACTAATAAATGGAAGAATTAAACTCCTTCTGCTCCTCCACTCAAAGGAGAGAAGCAGCTTTGTGGATCTCCCTCCTGGGTCGTTAATTCCACCCAAAACGGGGGCAACGTGAGCCCAGCTGCCCAGGCAGAGTGGCAGGTCTGGGGCAGCCCGGCAGGGGCACCCAGGGAAGCAGAGTCAGACTGATGAAGATCCCGGGGCACCACCTGGGCCAGCCTGGGCCTCCAGACCCCCCCGCAGGTGCCGGGGCCTTTAGCAAGGTGCCCCCACCCCGTTCCCACCAAAGCTTCCTGGCTTTTCCAGAAAGATCCACCAATTCACACAAAGACAGGCTCGTGCCCCTGTGTGCCAGGTGGGTCTCTAGGCACCCAGGAGACGTCAGTGAACAAAGCATGAAGGTCCCTGCAGCCAGGGGGCCACAGTGCAGCCAGGGGGCCACAGTGCAGTCAGGGCTGTGACCCACAGCCTGGCCACGAAGGAAATTGCCGAGACGGTGGGCAGCACTGGGCAGGGGGGCTGCAGAGAAGGAAGGCGACCCACTGTTTTAAATTGGGAGAGCTGAGCAAAGGCTCTGGGGAGGTGAGGGAGGGGGCCCTGCAGCTGCGGGGAGGCCTTGTGGGCCGAGGGGCAGCCGTGAGCAGGTCCCTAGGGCGCACGACCCAGGACCACCCTGAGCCAGAAGCTGGCGTGGCCCCTGCAGGCTGGGGTCCGCCCCCGGCTCCTGCCACTTAGGAGTAAGCCCCTCCTCTCTCCCACCCCCTGCCCACCGGGAGGCCCGCCTCACTCCCAGGGGGCTTTCTCACTCCCACCCCCAGCCTAGTGGTGCAAGAAAACATGCCGAACAGTGGCCAGTCCACTGAGGATTATAACAACACGGATGCCGAAAATTCAGTGCACTCACTGACTACCGGGTCCCAGTCCACGCCAAGCGCTTCCGTGACACAGCCATCAACGGGGACAGCTGGCACCACTGTCCCCAGTTTCCGGAGGAAATCAAGGTCAGGGCAAGTCACCAGCCCGGGGTCACTGCACGGAGCTGGACTGAACCCAGTGCCAAGGCCAGGACCAGACACTGTGTTGGCGAAGCCGGCCACCACTTCGGCGCCCTGCTAAGGAGGCTGAGCGGCCAGCGGAGGGCGGGAGGGCAGAGAGGGTCTGGAAACAGCAAACTCCCAGATCAGAGATGCGCGGCTGGCCCTCTGGCCTTGAGCCAGGTGCTTCTCCTCTGAGCCTCCGCGTGCAGGCCTGCAGAATGGGGTAACGAGCGCCAACCTCGAGGCGCCGGGAAGGTTACGTGGGCCGACCTTCGGCCCCCAGCGCACGAGGCGATGAGGCCGTCACTTCGTGAGGGTCGTTCTCGGCCACCTCCGACACACCAGGAGAAAGCCAGGGAAGCCCTGCAGCCTCGCCAGGATCCTCCGTCCACAATCCACAGCCAGATTTCCCGCTACGGCCACGGCGTCCTGGCGAGACCCAGCCCAGACCGGCCACCCATCCGGCCTTCCCACGGCGCCTTCCTTTCCGGGGCCCTGGGCATCCCGCAGACGCCCAGAACGGGGCACAGGGCCGCACAAGGGAACACGAGAGGGAGTCGCAGGCCATCGGGGAGGGAGCGGGGGCCGGGTCTCGGCCGCGAGCCTTGCCGGCCCATGCTCCCCACCCCAGCCGGCTCCGCCTGCAGCCCCCATCTCAGGCCCTTAGCTCAAATCTTAGCTCAGATCTTTCCCGACAAGACTGGTTGGAGCAGAAATCCAATACCTTTAATGTGACCGTTCGGGAAAATACCAGAGACAGAGGCCAAAAAAAACGAGAAAAAAAAAAATGACTTCCGGAAGCAACTTTCTGGATCCTTCAGCTCGTGCTGGAGCTGGCCGGGTGAGTTAGCCAGAAGAGGAACCAATTCTAATAAAATGATAGGCCCTGTATGTGCGCTTCCTGGCTGAGGCCTTTACCACTGCCACACCCTGCCCTCGCTCCAGCCCTGCAGCAACAACAGCTCAGAAGCCCAAGCACGCGGAGATCCACGCGGGCTCTGACCCCCGCCACCCTCCACGCCTGGCTCCCGAGGAGGGAGGAGGGTGCAGGGCCCCGGCCTGCCAGCCGCTCCTGGAGAGCGAGGCAGCTTCCCCGGGCCCCGGCCACTCAGGCTCCTGCAGCCTCGAGGGTCTCCAGGGGTCCGCCGACCTGCTGGGCCTCCCAGGGCTCCTGCTGGGCTCAGGAAGGAACTTTCTGGGATTTTGGTGCACCCCAAAACATCAGCTCCTCTCCGCACCTGCCCCAAAGGGACGTCGGGAAGGGGAAGCCCAGGGGCCAGGGGGCCAGGCCCTGCCGGTTCTGGAAACAGGAAGAACACCAGCGAGTCGGCCCAGCGCTGCAGGGTGGCTTCCTGGGGAGAGGGGTTATCACTCCCCAACAACAGGGGCCTTTGCAGCTGAGCTCTCACCTCACACGACCTCGTCCACACCGCCATCGCAGAAGCGGGGCTCCCAGCCGGTGACGGCCAGCTGGGGGAGGCGGGGACACACTCCTTTTTCCCGCCATCAACGGCGCAAGGGCTAATCCAGGTGACCCTCGGAGGGCAAAGGTCACGCCAGTCTTCCCGTTCGATCTCTAGCAGAGTAAGTGCTTAATAAAGACTTGATAAACCGAATGCCCGATGGACAGATAAATGGAGGCGCCCAGGGCTCGAAGGTCTTGCCCTTCCCACGGGCGACGCCACCATGAGAGACTAGGGAAGCTGAGAGGCTGCTGCTTAGAAAAAGCCCCACAGGAGTTCCCGTCATGACGCAGTGGTTAACAAACCTGATTAGTAACCATGAGGACACAGGTTCGATCCCTGGCCTCGCTCCGTGGGTTAAGGATCCAGCATTGCTGTGAGCTGTGGAGTAGGGCACAGATGTGGCTCGGATCCCGCATTGCTGTGGCTCTGGGGGAGGCCAGCAGCTGTAGCTCTGACTAGACCGCGAGCCTGGGAACCTCCCTATGCTGCAGGTATGGCCCCAAAAAGACAAAAAGACCAAAAAAAGAAAGAAAGAAAAATGACAAAACCCCACACCCCGACAGAGCCTCAGCACGATAAACTGTGTCGATAAGAGCAAAAGAAAAAACTGGAAATTTCAAAACCAGCCTGAAACGAACAAACCAGCATTCCCAAAAGGACCCTTTCCAGGCCTGAGTCCCTGAAAAGCGAAGAAAAGCCTCAGCCCCTCAAATCCCCACCTCCAAACCCTTCCCCCTTCGTCCAAGAATCGGCCTTGGCATCATTCTCAACACGGGCTCCAGGCAGGTCCTGGTTGGCAGGGACTGGCACTGCCCCGGGGACGGACCTCCTGCCCCCGAGGGGCCAGCGTCATGTCCTCACGTCTGACGTCACTGAGCACATCCAGACCCGCCTGGCTGTCCCACTGGGCGGGGCTCCTAGAGGGGGACAAGCGAATCTGTGCCACGGGGACCTCAGCGAGGGTCTGCCATCTCTGTGCCCAGAGCCCGCTGGCACGCAACCTCCTTCCCAGGTCCATCCCAGGAAGTCACAGCTGAGTGAGGAGCCCGGACCCCCCCAGACCTGCTCCTTCTCCAGCAGGCGGGAGCCCCAGCTCTGCCAGCCTGCCCACAGCTGTGCCTGCCCACCTGCTCTGGGGCGGGGAGAGTCCCGTGTCCAAATCTGAGAGCAGAGCAGGCGGCAGCACGGTGAGGAGGAGCCGAGGCCATGCCCGTGTGTGTCTCCCAGGGTATCCCGTCCCTGGACGTCATGGGCAAAGCACACGGGCAGTGGCCCCCGCCTCAAAGCCGCCCCTGGACCCACACTGAACTCAGCTCGGAGCCCAGCCCACAGATTTTCCGGACATGAGAGAAAAGCAGGGGAGGAAGAGAGCGGCCCCAGAGACTCAGCCCGATGGACGGAGAGCGCGGGGGGCAGGCTGGGCTCCGGCAGGGGTGCGGCGTCCCCGGGCAGCAGCCGGTACACATGGCAGGCGGCCCCGTCCCAGGCGGGCAACCTACCCACAGGGACCCCCAGGCCATGCCACACGACGGAGAGGAGGCCAGAGCAGAAAGAGGAGGGCAGCTGAGAGCCGGGCGAGCCCCCCAGACATGCGCCTGGAGCTGAGACCCCACCGACGGCTCTGCTTTCCGCTCAGCAGACCTCGGAGGGTGCCACTCCCAACGCCCGTTTACAAACAGGACTTAGAGGAAGTCTCCTGGGCAGGGCCACCGCTGGTGACAGCAGAGCTGGGACCCAGCCCAAGGGGGTCCCAGGTCCGTGGGCTAAGCCGCCCGGCTCTGACTCCCAAAGTGCCGGTGTGAAGTCTTCACCAATAAGATAATGGAGAGAAACCGGAGGAGGCCGCCACAAACCTGCGCTGGCCCGGTTCCACTTCACCCGGACCCTGGGGTGGGGCGGCAGAGGCAGCACCGCTGTTTAATGAGCACCTGCTATGAGCCAGCACAGCGCTGGGGGCTCCCGATCCTCGGGTCCCTGCATCATCTGTCAAGGTCATCGGCCACTAAGGGGACCCAGACTGTGAACTGGGTCCATGAAGAGCAGCGGCAGAGCCAGGGCAGCTCATAGCACCCGAGCTGCCCTCCTGAGCCCCAGCACCCCCTGCAGAACGTGGGGCTGAACTGAAGCCCTGAGGTTCCGTGCCAGGGCTGAGCAGGTGGCCACCTCCCTTCCTTTCCCGACAGCCACGCTGTGACTCGGGGTCCAAATCCACTGCCTGCCCCCCACCCACCCGAGGGCCCTTCTGTGTGCATCTGGCATGTCTCCTGAGGTCAAACCGCCCCCTTGGAATCACTGACGCCCACGGTGGGGGGCACCCCTTTTCAAAGCACGGAGGTGTGGTTGGCAGGCCACATGACGAGGGTTTAATCCAAATTTATGCACCTCTCACCTCACTGCCCTCAGCTTCAGCAAGGCCAAAGCAGCGCCCAATATGGACCAACTCCTCTGCGCTACACAATTATTTTAAATACCAGTTGTGCATCTGAGTGTGTTCGTGAAAGTGTGTGTGTGTGTGCACGTGTGTGTGAAGGCCCTTCCCAGGAGTCCCCAGCCATCCGCTTCTTCCCTGCCCAAGGCGCTGCTGGGGAAACAAGGAGAAATAAGAACAAGGAGGAGGTTCTGATCCACGTGAAAGCAACTCTGTGCAAACCGAGAAGCCCGCTTGTGGAAAAGGACACCAGCCCGGCTCCACTCGCGTCCGCGGTTCCCACCGCAGTGGACGTGCCCTGGGGCAGAAGGAAGCCTGGTGGCCTCAGAGTCCCGGGCCGGTGCCCCAAAGCCAGAGGGAATTCTGTGAGTCATTTAAGAGAGGAAGAGGAGCTTCCGTCATGGCTTAGTGGTTAATGAACCCAATGAGTATCCATGAGGACACGGTTCGATCCCTGGCCCTGCTCAGTGGGTTAAGGATCCGGCATTACCGTGAGCCGTGGTGTAGGTCGCAGATGTGGCTCAGATCCCACATGGCCGTGGCCATTGTGTAGGCCAGCAGCTACAGCTCCGATTCAACCCCTAGCCTGGGAACCTCCATATGCCGTGGGTCCAGCCCTAAAAAGACAAAAAAAGAGAGAGGGAGGGGGGAAGAGATGCCTCTGAGAGCTGGGTGACTACAAAAGGTCCCCTGAACGGGTCCGCAAGTCTTATTTCTAGAGAATTTCAGAACCAAAGAAGAGTACCATCAGGCCCAAGTGGCTTATGGGAAAGTCCTAGTTATTGATGCTAATTTGACACTTCATAGCACTTCAAATAAGGGCTCCTCTCAGAACTGACTTCTCGGCATTTGCAACTGCAAACACAAAACCCCTCTTGCACTTCAGACATCCTGTATTCGCACATCTACTCGAACGCCAGGTCCCTGGTAATGGCCCTCAGATAAAGCGAGCAATAAGCATCCTCTGATCATTCCCATCAGCAGGTGGAGCTGGTCCCCGAGTCATCCGGGAAGTGGCCGTTCCGCAGAGCCTGTGCCAGCGGCAGAGGGCGGGGCCAGGCAACATGGCTCTCCAAGAGCAGGCAGGGACTCAAGGACACCTGGACCACAGGGCAGCCCAGAACTAGGTCTGACTCGAGCCCTCGGCCACCTGTCCACCAACCAGATGTCCCGGTCCTGACCCTCCTGTTTAGAAGGACGGACCCGGGAACTGCCGTGCTTCTGGGTGGTAGGTGACGCGCCACACTGGCACTCTGAACCCAGGCTTGCCGGGAAGTCACAATGAGCCACACCCCCAACCCCAGCCTTTGTACCTGCTCCTCACCTGTGCCAGCAGGCGTCCTGCAAGACAGCCGCCAGGGGCACTTTCTAAAAACACAGGGAGACTTGACTTCCTGTCTCATCTGCCGCCGATCTGGGGACCACCTCCAGGAACCAGGGAGCTCAGACCATCACCCCACCTGCTCCGAGCACCACAATAAACACGACCCCTGCATCGTCTCAGTCAACGCCGCCCCCCCCCCCCCGTGAGTTGCTGCCCATCCCCCACGAAGGAGCGGAGATTTGGGGCAGAAAGTAAATGCTCAGGGTGACGCGCTGAGAAAGGTAGGGCTGGACCCAGTTCTGTGGTGCTGTCCTCATCACACCCTGAACAGCTTGAGAGGCCCCCAAACACGACACGCACACCGCCGCCCCCCCCCCCCCGCCTGTTTGTAACACACCCCAGCCCTCCCCTGCCCACCCGGCTCCAGGGGGAGGGGCCCGGCCCGGCCCGTTCACCTGCAGCGCCAGGAAAGAGGCCACTCACCTTCCCAAAGTCTCGGACATCGAAGAGGTCGAAGGGGTCAAAGAGCTCGCTGTTCCTCAGCCCGAACTTGTCGTGGCAGACTTTCAGGAAGGTGCGAATGTTCTTCAAACACAGGAACTAAGGAAAGAAGGGGAAATTACTAAACCCGCACCGTCCGTAAGGGCTGCACCCAAGCGGCAAACGGCTGCCACGCGCCGCCCTGGACCGGTGCTTCAAAGCTCCAATGTCCTGCGGGCCCTGATGTCCCAGGCAGTCCTGCTCGCCCTGGCCATTCCTGACTGTTTGCCCAGAGATCCAGAAGTTTCAACGCTGCCAGGTCTCGGCTAGAACCAAATATGCCCGCTTTCCCTCCGCAGGGACGGCGTGCACACGTGCACACACACAGACACTTTCACACGGCCATCCCCGGCACAGACACACCCTACTACTCCATGTGACAAAGCCCCAAGGAAGCCATGGGGACCCTGGGGGGACACATGCCAGACACAGCGGGGGGCTGGTGGGAGCACAAAGGCCAGCCTGGGGCATATCTCCTCCACCCAGTACTCAGCCTCTGAGCCCCTGCAGTGGGCGTGGCAAAGCAGCAGGTGCAGGAGGCGTGGGGCGGGTGGACGAATAGGACCACCAGCTTCCCGTTCCCCTGGAGGAAGGGCTGAGAAAGACTTGGGGGCAGCAGACGAGGTGGCCTGGATGCATACTTTGACGTCACAGGGCCCAGGTTCAAATCCTATCCAGTGATCTCAGCTTGCAGGACCTGGGGAGAATGGCTTTGGCTCCCGAGCCTGGACCCCTAACAGGACATTACTGGCCGGGTCAATTACATACCCTGATGGCACAGAGGAGGCGTCAGGTACGTGGGAGCCATCAGCCCCCCCTGGTGCAGCTCGGCGTGGCCGTCCACGATGTAAGGACCGCGGTGCACACAGCTGAGCAATGACCCAGGGCTTCAGACCCCCCCGGCCCCGCTGCCATTAAAACCTTGCGAAAGGCCCAACAGCTCGATGCCAAGAGACCTGCGCAGAGCCTGCGATTGCTCACCAGAAATTCAGACGAATGGACAGATCTAGGCGACGGACAGGCCAGAATCAGAAGCCACAGGAGGCCCAGCGTAAACCAAGCTGCACTGAGGGCTCCCGCCAGCCACATGGTGCCCCAGCAGAGACAGGAATCTTCCCAGCCACCCACCCCCAGCGGGCACCTCCCCCGACCCTGGAGCAGCCTCTGCAGGGGGCCACTCCTGCCTTCTGACTGGGGCTGCTCCCTGGTCACGAAGAACACCGGCTTGAAAACCTGTCATATAATATTACTCCCTATCTTTGTGTATCTCCGTGTATCAGTGTGTCTATTTGTATCAGTGTGCGTCTTCGTGGATCTGTATCTATATCTGTGGCTCTGCGTTACGTCTTCGTGTATCGAAGTGTATCGGGTGTATGGCTCTAACTGCGAGTGTGTATCTTTGTGTATCTGCTGTATGTGTATCTGTGTGCGGGTACCTTCGTGTATCAGTGTGTGTCAGCGGGTACCTGTGTGTGTATCTGTGCACCTGCGTGTATCTTTGTGTATCTCTGTGCATCTGCGTGTACTGGTGTCTATCCACGTGCAGCTGTGTGTGCATCGGTGTACACGTGAACGCTTTCTGAACACATGAGAGTAAACTGCAGACGTGACCCCCTTTCCCCCAAACCTCTGAGTGTGACCCCCGCCTCCACCCCCCCACAGCGCCCCTGTCAAAATCAAGAAATGAACGGGAGTCCCACACACCATCCCATCTGTAGACACTGCTCACACTTCATCAAAAGACGAAGACAAAGGACGACCCGAAGGTCCTGATAAAGACGACACCCGCCCCCGGGGCCAGTCCCGATCCCGCGTGATTCAGTCATCACGTCTCGTGTTCCCAGGAACAGGAGTCTCCGACAGAACTTTCTAGAATGATGGAAACGTTCGTTGTGTGCCATTCCAGTAGGGCAGCCACCAGGCACACGTGCCCACTGAGCGCCGGAAACGCGGCCAGTCTGACGGCACGAAGGCACTTTGCGTTTAACGTTATCCTGCCCAGTTTAAGCCTCGCAGCCACACGGGCCACAGCTACTGGTTTGGACGGCGGACCAAACACAGGCCCCGTCTTTGTCTTCTTGGACCTGACAGTTTTAAAGAACAGACACGAAAGGACACACCCTGACCCGAAGGACCCAGGAGAAGGCCGAGGAAATCCACAGAGACAGCAGGAGGGTGGGAGCCCGGGCTCGGGGGCGGTCAGTGTAACGGGGACAGAGCGTCCGTCTGGAACAATGACCACGTCCTGGGAAGAACCAGGGGTAGGTGCTGCTCAGCGGTCTAGACGTGCTCCAAGCCACTGAAGGGTACACTTAAAACGGCTACATGGGCAAATGGTACGTTTTGGGTCTTTTACTACCAGAAAAAAAATTTCAATTAAAAAAAAAAAAAACAGAGAAACAGACTGGCAGAGCGGAGGCCATGTGACAACGGGGGGAGGGTTCCAAGAGAGGCTCCGGGGAGTAGAGCAGCCCCCAGGAGCTGGGAGGGGGCCTGGGACCGACGCTCCCACCAGGCCCCGAGGAAGAGCCCGCCCTGGGGACACTTGATCTCAGGCTTCTAGAACCCGGCCCAAAGGCGCCTGAGCTGCTTTAAGCGCCCCCGTCTGGGGTCCCCACGCGCTGCCGCCTGCAGACCCAGGAGGCAGGTCAGAACCCAGGCCTACCGATCGGCCCCCTCGCCCCCGTGGCCTCAGACCCCTGCCTCCTGCCCGCCCCGGGCGGCTGCAGCTTCCAGCCTGGCTCCACTATTTTCTGCACGTCACTCGTCTCTAATTTCCACCAAGCATTTATTTTAATTCCTCCTCGGCCTCCCATTTTTGGAGTTAATTACACAGCTCCCAACCATAATCACACAGCAAGGCCGGGCTTCCTTTCAGGGCTCAGAAGGGGGCAGGCGCCCGGCGGGCACAGCGTCTGCCCGGCCTGGGCCCGCCCCCAGCGTGGCCACTCCGGCCCCTCACCGTCTCAAACCACTGCCCGTGCCGCTCCGGGCGCACCACCCCAGGCACCGCGGACCAGCCAGGGACAACAGCCGCGCAGACTGATTCGGACACTGGGCAAGGGACGCGGCGGGGCAGGGACAAGCGCTGGGCCCGGCTTCTGGTCACAGGGCTCCGTGCACCCGGCTCTGGGCCGCCCGCTCCTCCCTCCCGCCGTGATTCACCCACTTTACAGGGAGGGAGACTGAGGCCCAGAGAGCGGAGAACTTTGGCTCCAGATCAGAGGCGGCTGAGCTGAGACGTGCGCCCACGTGTGGTTCAGAGCAGCAAAGGCCCTTTGAGGAGGACAGGGTTGGCCTCCGGGATGCCCCGAGTCCTGGGTCCCCCAGGTCCCCTGGGTCCGGAGTACTTACCAACAGCTTCTCCTTCACTCTCATCGGGGGCCAGTTCGAATGAGCCCCACGGTCACCATCTCGCCCATTGTTTGACTGGGGAAACTGAGGCAGGGAGGGAGCAGAACAGGGAGGGCCCAGCCCCCTTCCCTTTCCGCTAAGCAGGGACAGTGGGCGACTCATGTCCACTCACCTGGGAGCCCCCTCCTTCCCCACCTCCTTGGGCCCCGGAGGGCGTGTGGCCGGAGCCTGGCCCGTCGGAGCCTCGGGATCCCTCCCTCCCAGCAGGGCCGGCTTCCGATTCCAGGAAAGAGACTCCTGAAGGCGTGAGGGAGCGGATGCGGGGACCCAGCAGCCGCAGGCACATCTCAGCCACAGGCTGAGTGACAGCGGGTAAGGGCAGCCCAGTGGCCAGTGTGAAGCCAGAAGCTGCCCCTCCTTGGCCTGTGGCCAGAGAGAGCCTGACGGCTGGCCTTGTCCCTGTGGCCTCAGGGGCAAGTGGCATTCTCTCTCCGCAGCCCTGGAGGCCCACGACAAAGGGCGGCCACTGCTTTGCCAGCGTCTGGAAGCTCAGCCTCCGAAGTCCAGCTAAGCAGCCCCAATAACAATCCGTCCCCAGAAAACTGGCCCTGTGACAAGTGGCCCCGAGCGAAGGCAGCGCGGCTGTTTTTGTTCAGGGCACCCCCCGCGCCCCCAGCCCCAGGCAGGGCCCCAGGCAGTCCCTCTTCAGGCCTGGCCGCTGTGCCCAGAGGCGGGGCCACCCGTGTCCTGGGTGCGTCAGCCTCTAATCTCGGGCCCTTTTCTGCCTCCTGCGACCTAATCAGGCTGAAATCAGATTAGCGTGAGCACACAGGCTCAGTGACCAGACGCCAACCTCCCAGGCGCGGCAGCACAGGACAGCCCAGGCCTGCTGCTCACTGTCACCTGCCACTTAGCTGTCCTGCGGCCCAGCTCGGGGACCCTGGATGTGAGAGGCAGAGCAGAGCCCTGCGAGCCAGGGCTCAAGATCTAAGCCTCAAGCCCTCGATGCACCGGGGAGGGGGCTTCCTGTGGGGAGCTTGAGTGGCTTCTTAGTGGCCAACCCGCTGATCAGGAAGACACCGCCAGGGACAGCCCCACCGGGTGGAGGAGACACAGGCGCGCCCCGCCCCACGGGGCGAGCAGCCCCTTCAGGCCACGGCCCCGCCACCATTAGCCCTCCCTGGGCTTGCTGTCCCCCAGAAGGTGCCAGAACAGGAGCCCTGGAGACCTTGCACCCACCCAGCAGCTCACACACCTTAGCGCTGAGAGGCAGGTGCTCAGGGGAACAGAGGCAGAGGGAGCTGACAGCCGGGTCACAAGGCAGGCTCTGTGGTGTGAACGGTTCGAGGCCCGGGCACGGCCCCAGGCGAGAGAGGGAGGGAGGGAGCCGACAACAAACAGTACTTGCTGTCCTGCTCCAGTGACAAACTCATGTCCCGCCTGCAATGACAAGGGTGAGCCCCATTCCCCAGACGGGACAACGCGAGGCCCAGAGCAGCTAGGCCACGGCTGGGCCCAAGTTCCTGCCGGAAACAGGCTGCAGGGATGAGGACCCCAGGCCCCACCCCCAGGGGGAGGGGAGCCCAGGACCAGGCAAAGGGGCGGGGCCTCCATGTTCAAGGCCAGGCTCCCTGCGGCCCACCCGTGGGAGCTGTGCGGGGCCTGGGCCTGGGTGCTGGGCTCTGTAGGATGTGACTCACCCACCGTCTGCGCAGACTGGCTCTGGGCCGCACCCCCACCCCCACTGCGTGTGCTCACAAGTCTCGCTGCTTCAGGGAGGGGCTGGACCAGGACCTGGGGCCCTGGGCATCCAGAAGTGGGCTCATAGGAATCTCAGAAGCTTCCAGGGAGCAAGGGTTTCCATGGCACCAGGCTCGGGGCTAAGGGCTGCCCTGCTCACAGCAACCCAGAGTCATCACGGCACCTCCTCATTTACAGACCGAGGCCCCGAGAGGGTGCCTGGCCTGCCCAAGGCCACTAGCGAGGATGTGACAGAGCTGGGAACACACCTGGGTCTGTCTACCCTCCAAGGCCAGACTGCTGACATTTAAGCTCTCTTGAAGTTTGTAGGTGGCTGAGCAGGGTGACACCAGGGTTTTGGTTTTTGTTTTTTTAAAGGAAAACAATGCTTGCAGGGTAACGACGTCTGTTCAGGGCGATAGGGAGACACTGAAGGTAGAAGTCCAGCTTTGGGGCTCGACAGGCAGACTCCACACACAGAAATGGTGGCTCGGGGATTGGCCAGCGGGGTGGGGGGGGGGAGCCCCACTTCGCAGTTCACGGGGAGCTTTTGCCTTCATGTCTGCATGCCATCTGCCCCTACCACGGACTCGCATTGAGCCCCCGTGTGCAGGTCGGAAACAGGCTCAGAGACTTGGCAAGGAGGAGGGCGACCTCCCTGAGTGCCCCTCGCCCCTTACAAGGCCTGCCCCGGGGAAGTCCCTTTGCTGCCCCCCAGACTGTGTCTGGAGGCCGGCGGCCCGCAGTTCCTGGCATCAATGCTCCGCTGAGGTCATGGGCTCCACGGGGACGCCCCCTGCAGGGCACTCCCCATCCCCGTCCACCCTCCCCGCCCTGCTGGTGGTCACTGACGTGCAAAGCTCTTCTGGGGATGCTGGCTGGTGTCCCCAGCCCACCCACTCCATCACACAGTCCCACCCCACCCCCCGGGGTCTCCAGGGCAGGGCCAGAAGGCACAGGCCCATACTCCACCCCCAACCCCCAGGTAAGAGCCCTGGCCTGGCTACAGGGCAGTGTCCGCTCCAACTCACCACCCCTCGTCTTCTCCCGCCTCAGTTTTCCCATCTGCAAAGTGGGAAAGCCTCGCCCTCCACCTCCTACGATGCCGGGCCCTCACTCCAAAGAACGGCTTTAAGAAGGGACCAGTGACGCGGGGGCCACTGCCTCCGGAGATCCTGAAGTCCCTGGGTCCCACGCCGCCCTGTGACGTCATTCCTGGGAGGGCGGAGGCAGGGAGCTGGCCCCCGCAGCCCCTCCAGGCCCTGCGACCTGCACTCAGGGTCAACATTCCTCCTGGACACAGCTGGGGAGCAGCCACACCCCGGACGGACCTGGCCCTCCGCCCACACCTCTGCCGGCCCTAATCAGCCTCGAAGCTGATGCCCAGGACCGGGGAGAGACTACCACCAGCCAGCCAGAGCCTCCAGGACGGCCAACATCGCGAGGCGACAGCGACGTGAACACCACGGAGGGGACAGGGGCAGGTCAGCCACACCGCTATCACGAGAACCGGAACTTTCTTTCAAAACCTCTGCACCTTCCTGGCGGGGGGGCGGTCTACACATCTGAAACCCGCATTCTACAATGCAGGCTCCAAAAAGGTCCGTGGACGGCACTGAATTTCCTGAACTATTTCAACAAGTGGCACTAAAACGGTACTTCACGGTGGCAAGTGGCTCTGCTTTAGCTGGCACAGTATAACCTCCTGGGGCCAAGCTGCTGCGGCCTGCCGATCAGACGCTCTGACTGGCAGCTGACGACGAGGTCTTTGATCAATAAAAAATGGGGAAATGAATTAATTTCTTGTTTTATTTATGCCATGCTCATTCCAAAAGCCATTTTAAGTGACTTCGTTACTATTTAATAGATGTAGCTTGCTAGAATGGCTTGTGCAAATTTGGGACCCTTGGGGTAAATAAACAGGAGTCCCTGAGGGGACAAGCTGGCCAGACACTCCATGGGGGCAGGGCTGAGACCCTCTTCTCCCCCTGGGTTCCAAATACCCTAGGCGACGCCTGCAGCAGGGGCTCAATGCCCGGGGAATGAATGGATGAACGGATGAGTGTCTGATGCGGACATCCCTGAAATGGCCCAGCTTTGCGCCCAGCAGGGAGATTCCACGATGGCTTCAGAGGTACCCAGGGCCCCATGGATGGCCGCAGCTGCATGGGTGGCAACCCTCACGTCCAGAAGCATCTCTTCCCCAAACGAGCAAGCAGTAGAATCTGGGGTTGGCCATGACCTCTCAGCAGGGCAGGGTCCGCCACCCGCTACACCTGCAGACAATTTCAGCTCGGTGGCAGGGGGTGGGGGGCGTTCATCCCTGATCACCCATCTCACAGAGGGGGCCGCAGGCCAGGAGGTCTGGACCTGGGATTACAACCAGTCCGTCCAACTCCACAGCCCCGGACTCACACGCCTGCCGTCAGGGGCCAAGGTGCCCCCAGCGCGGGGCAGGGGCGCTCCCAGGGCAGGGGGCAGGGACTCCGGCTCACCCGCTGCTCCAGGCAGGGACCGGACCTCGACCTTGCAGGCCCAGCGGGGGTTACTGCGGGGCGTCGGGGACTGGATTGGGTCTGGCCAATTTAACAGGGATGCTTCCTCCACCCTGTCCGTCTCCTCGGCTGCGCACACACAGAGACAGAGGCGGACGGACGAGCTCCCGCGGCCTTTGTACGCGGCTGCTGTAGGGAGGGGAGGGGGCTTTCCTTTGTGCCCCGAGGTCTTCCAGGGGCCGGCCTTGCCCCACAAGGGGGGCAGGAGAGGTGGGATGGCTGCATCGTGCCCACCGCTGTGCTCGCCACTCGCCGTTGGGCGGCTTAGCCCAGCAGCCACCGAATTCTGTCCAGAAAGGACTGAGTCACCGTCTGCCTTGAAGTCTGACGCTCAGATGTGCTGAAACACGGTCGGGCGGGATTCCACCTTCTGCGACACAGATCGGTGGCTGTAGGGCCGGCGCCCGGTGCTGCGTGGACCTTCTTCCATCCACGTCTGCCCGCGGCTCTGCTGGACTCGCCAGCTGCCCCACTTGGTCCACCAGGGCCAACCCACAGTGAGAGCAGGACCAGCTCTGACCCAGGTGGGCTGCTCCAGTCTGGCCACTGAGCAAGACGCCTCCCTGGAGGGCCCCCCAGAGCCATTGGGGGGGGGGACCCTGGTGGCAGCCCCATGGGAGGGGCTGGGGACAACCTGCAGGGGTGATGACCGCTGAGCTCATCTCCCTGGGCCTCTCGGATCCCAATTCTCCTCCCAGCCGGGACATCACCTTCCCACCCGGACCACCAAAAGGTCATTCGAAATGCACTCGGCCTCCTCAGGGCTGGAAGGGGGTCCCTCTAAGACAGATCACAAGGCCAGCTTCAACAAGCTTCCTGACCCCTGACTCCTGACCCCGAGCTCTCCTCCCACAAGGATGTCCTGACCCACTTCCAGTGTCCTCTGGCCCTCTGGCCACTTCCTGGAGTGCTGGGCACGGACCCAGGCCTCCCACCCAGCCACTCCCCTCCCCCTGTGACCCACAGGAGCGCGGAAGCTGCACACACAACCCTGGCACCTGGCACTGCTGGGGCTCTAAGCCCCGATCCTGCTGCTCCCATGGCTCCCGGCCCTGCTGTGCCCGCTCCCGCCACACGGCCTTCCACCGTGGGTCACAGCTGCATGGGGCCACCTGCTTGCCACTCTCCAGACAGCTGGCATGGTGAAACGGAGAGGGGGGCTTCCCGTGAGGCTGGGGAGGGGGCTCAGCAGGGCCACGGGAAGCAGGTTTTGAAAGGTTAGGGGGTCAAGCTCCAGCGGGCGGGAGACGCCTTGGCAGCCAAGCCCAGCCGGGCTGTGCCGAGCTGATGACGCCCACAAAGCAGTCACTCCCCCCATCCTGAGCTCAAAGTACTTCCTCGCGCGCACTGAAGGGGAACACATCAAGAAAAACAGTCCTGGAAAAGCACTCGGCGGCGGCTGGAAGGCTGAGCAGAGCAGGGAGGGGCTGGGGGCCCAGGAGAGCCATCTGCAGTCGGCAGGCGCTTAACAGACACCTACTGTGTGCCAGGCCCTGCCCTGTCCCCCAGCACAGGGAACACAGACGAGGGGCAGCAAGAACTCCTCCGAGCCCACAGCTGTCCAGGGAAGGATCTGGATGGAATCGGTTCCCAGCAGCCCTCAAAAGATCCTCTGCTCTAGCTAATGGCCCGTGTGAGCCGGAGGGATAAAAACTAGCCCGAGGTCTATCAAGACTTCAAGGTCAGGGTCAAACCAAAGGTTTTCTACAAAGCCGGCAGGAAATTGCTTTTCCAGTGTTTCTCCGTGCGACCCTCTTCGCGAGCCGGCTTCTGAACGCCAGAGGGTTCAAGCCCACGCTCCTGCTCAGAGAGACGAGCTCGGCCGCCACCTGACACGGCGCCCCCTCCCCACGCCGGCCCCCGACGCCCCTCCTCCCCCTCGTGCAGCCCTGAGCCAGGCCATGAACTCTGGTCCCCGAGCCCTGTGAAACCGCGCCTTGTCCCTGCCATCTCATTTTCTCCGTCTCCTCTTCCTTCCCGAAAGCGGCCTCAAGGTCACCATCAGAGCATCCGTCCCACGCTCCTCCAAGCTCCTCTTCCCCGATCCACCCCAGAGAGACCCAGGCAGAACACACCGGGCTGATTCAGTTTAACCCGCCCCGCCCGCCACCCACTGAAACGAAAGCCAAATGCATCTCTTAAAGGCCAGGGGGCCCCAGCCCCTAGCTCTCCGGCCTCGGCAGGTGTACGGGAGGAGAACCAGAGCTGCAGGCCACGCAGCTTCCGAAGCAGGAGCACAACATGAAGCACCCTCCGTGTTGGGAACCAGAGGCAAAGCCAGCCCTTCCCGGGGAAGCCGGGGAGCTGCAGGCTGCCATCTCCCCCCAAAAGAGGCCCAAGCCAGCCTCACACACGGGCCAGCATCAGAACTCCTCTTAGGAGTTTCCTGAATGGCTCAGTGGTTAACGATCCCAACTAGGATTACGAGGACGCGGGTTCGATCCCTGGCCTTGCTCAGTGGGTTAAGGATCTGGCATTGCCGTGACCTGTGGTTAGGCCGGCAGCAGCAGCTCTGATTCGACCCCTAGCCTGGGAACTTCCATATGCCGCAGGTGTGGCCCTAAAAAGAACTCCTCTTAGACAAGCAATCAAGCGGGCAGCCTTTCTATGGGGCACTGGGGGACAGGACTGGGCCCTTGGGAAAGTCAGAGTGGGAGGGGAGGGGACCCTGGGTGACTTTCCACTCCAGAAGAGACCCCAGAGGCACTCCCGGAGGCCCCCCCTCCTCCCCTCCAGGGAGGCCCGCAAAGCCTCGGTGGGGGGGTGGGGGGGAGCGGCTTCCTCACCTTCCAACAGGGCTCCCTGTGATCCCCTGGAGCTGCCACCAGGGGTGAGTCTGGTGCCAGGGGGCGCCCTGAGGCCTTGAGGCAGGTGGGCTCTGCGGACGTTAACATGACCGTCCAAGAACAGACACCAGCCCCGTCTGCCAGATCCGACGGCTGAGGCCTGAGGATGCGCTTGGCCAAGTGCAGTGGCTTGAAAGGCTCCCCCAAAGATACGACCCCCAGAGCCTCTGAATGCAACCTGGTCTGGAAAAGGGCTCTCAACAGATGTAATTCAGGATCTCAAGACCATCCTGGATCAGGGTGGCCCTAAAGCCAAGGGCCAGTGTCCTCATAAGAGGCACAGAGGAGGGACATGGGGCGGGGGTGGGGGGGGTGGGGCGGAGCAGAGACCGGGGTGATGTGGCCACGAGCCAGGGACGCCTGGGCCACCAGGAGCTGGGAGAGGTGGGCAGGTCCCTCCCCTGAGCCCAGGGCAGTGGAGGGGGAAGCACGGCCCTGCAACACTGTGGTTTCTGACGTCTCTCCGCCAGAACTGGGCGAGACGGAATTTCTGCTGATGGAAGCACCCAGTCTGCGGTCACCATATGGCCGAGGTTCCAGTGGGCAGGAGGTACCCTTAGGCCCTGAACCACGACCTCACCACCACTGGTGCAGCCACACCCACTGGCCCTCAGCAGAGGTTTATGAAAGGATGGATGGATGCACACATGCATATGCCTGCAGAGATGGATGGACCCCCCACCTGAAGCAAAAACTGAGACAAAAACCCAGGTTCCTCCCACCTGTCTCCCAGCTCACAACCACTCATGCTCCTTACAGGTTCCCCCATGGCCCCAGAACCCTGGACGTGGCACCCTGAGACCCTCAGTAAATGTGGTTTGGCCCCCCCCCCCCTGCCAGAACCAGCCAGCCCAGGGGTCTTTGGAGGGCAAGGGGTCCAAAGAGACCCCCCAGCCCCAAAGAGACGCTCAACCAGGTGGGGGCGGGGGAGTCAGGATGTGGCTATCTCGGGCCCCAGATCCACCTCCTTGTCACCGCTCTCTGAATGTTATGGGACCCAGCTCTGGCTGCTGACCCCCTGAATTGCAGTTGGGGGGCTTGGCAGGTCCAGCTGGCTTTCAGGCAGAGACGTCTGGGTTCAAATCCTGAAGCCTCCCTGGGAACTCTGCCCCCCTCACCCCAACGACCCCAGCTCAGGCCCCCAGACCTCCTGTCCAGTGGACACCTCCAAGTCTCTTTAGGAAGTGCCCAGCTCGGGGACCCCCACATCAGGGGACCAAAACACGCCTGAGAGCCACCTGTCTGCTCACCCAGGGGCTGGGGACAGCACCTGGAGGCGGGGGACAGCACCTGGAGGCTGGGTGACACCCTCCCACACACCCACCCGCCTCCACTGGTGGAAAACCAATGCAGAACACATGGTGTTTGAAAGGTCCTACCACCGGGAGCAGCAGGGACAGACATCCTTCTCAAAGCGCCACAAGGGCCGCAGAGGCTGTCGGTCAAGGCAGCACGCGGGGCGTGTGGGGCCCTGGCTCCCCGGCCAGCACACATCCTTGCCTGGAGAGAGGATGAAGCGTCATGTTCTGTGACCGTCCCCACAGCTCCCGGCGGCTCTGACAAGCCGCCAGCGTCCGGCTGTCCATGGGCCACCTGCTGAGGGCCTGTCGTCCCCACACCCTGTCCTCTCCACACATGGCTGCTGAATCAGCTCTGTCACCGCGGGGGGGTTGGGGGGTCACCGCCAGGCCCAATGGGGAGCCGTGGCCATGCAACAGCCACATGGGGGTGAGCCGCGCCCCCACCCCGCCTCGCTCCTCACAGGCACCCCAAGGAGTCTGAAGAAGCGTATCTCCCGAGGATGCTGGAAAGGACCCAAAACACCCGAGGCAGGAGCCACACACGGTGGACGCTCAGGGAAACCCGAACCCACAAAGGTGCGCGCCCCCACCCCAGGAAGGCTGAGGGCGGCGACAGGACCCCTCCCCATCCCAGGAAGGGAATGGAAGGCGGCTGCGGGTGCCCCCAGGCTCGTCTCCGCCACACAGCCCTGCGGGGGCTCCACCCCAGGGGCTCAGGGCGGCGCTGCAGGTGCAGGTGCTCCTGTGGGAAGGGCCCCGTGGGTGTGGGCGGGCGAGCTGGTGTTGGCTCCGCGCTGTGATCAACGAGGCCCAACACAGAAAGGTCTGCAGGTGGCCACGCGCTGAGAGGGAGGGTTTTTGAAGTCCTGGCAGGTGGAGGGTAAGATGTAAACACACTTTTCCTGTTTTTAATTGGACTTTATTTTCACGACGCCGCTCTGCGTGTGCAGTAAACGCAAGTTTAGCTGGATGGGGAAGGCAGGTGCTCCCGGCTCCTGTGGCCTCAGCGGGCCGACGCCCTGCCAGGCCCGGAGGGCAGAGGTCAGAATGCCTGCGTGGCTCTGTCCGCAGCGAAGAGGCAGCCTCCATGGGGGCCCTGCTCCTCTGAACACCTGCCCCTGCGGGGTCTTCCGCCTGCCGACAGCCCCCACACCAACCTTCATTCAGTCCAACATTCCCTACTCATGTGCCAAACAGGCAGGCCTGGGTTCCAGGGACCCACCGGGAGCCACGCCCCCCCCAAGAGGCAGCCAAGGGGACCGGCAGCTCCCGATGCCAACGCCAAGCACCCTCCTCCACTCCCCTGGCCTCCCTGAACGAGGGACGACCCTTAAATAGTAATCCCAAGAATTCCCCGAAAGCTCAGCAGGTTTGGGAATCTACACGGTCTCTGCTGTGGCACAGGTTCGATCCCCAGACAGGGAACTTGCCACAGGTGGGGAAACACGGCCAAAACAACCAAAAAACCAGAAAATAACAAGCAGGAGCGAGGACGTGGACAAACCGGAACCCGGTACACGGGTGGCAGGAGTGGCAAATGGTACAGCCCCAGTGGAAGACAGATGAAAAACCAAAGCACTGCAGGGTCCAGCCGTCCGCTTCTGGGGATACACCCAAAAGAACTGAGAGCAGGTCTCCGAGAGACCCGTGCGCAGCCACGCTCACGGCAGCGCGACTCACCACAGCCCCAAGCGGAGCAGCGACCCCCCCCCCCCACCGAGGGACAAGCGGGAAAGGACCACACGGGTGGTCCGTACAGGGGAACGTTATTCGGCCCTAAAAAGGAAGCGGCTCCGACACACGGTACAGGAGGACGCTGGCGGACACGAAGCTCAGCGACACGGGCCGGTCACCCAAAGACACACACCGCGGGATCATGATTCTCTTTCCCTGCGAGCCCTGGAGGAGTCCGATCGGAAAGCAGAGGGGCGAGGGGTGAGGTGGGGAGGGCACGGGAAGCCATGCGATGGGCAGAGTTTCGGTTTTACAAGATGAAGACTGCTGGGGCTGGATGGCAGGGGTGGCGGCGCCGCGCGAATGTGCTTAACGCCCCCAAGGTGCACACTTAAAGGTGGCTGAGGTGGCCAACTCTTGCGTGCGTTTCCCCACAATTGAAAAAAACACCTGCCCCCGCCCCGGCCTGGGCCGGAGGACTTTGCCTCCCCTGGGTCCACCCCCGCCCCCCACCAGCCCTGCAGCCCTTCCTGCTCCCCCCACCCCCGCCCCCACCCCCACCCACCACCCCTCCCACGCCCCACCCCGCCCCGCCCTCCACCCAAAGCCACTGGTCTCCTGGGAGGGTCTCTGTCGCTCCAGGTGTCGGGGGAGGAGGAGCAGATACAGCCTCAGAAGTGGACACAGTGGGTCTGGGCCAACAGTGACCCAGGCCTGTAGGGGTGGGGGGCCGGGCGCGGGGGAACTCGGCCTTTCTAAGGTGTTTCTTCCTTTTTTTAATTTTTCCAGGGACTGGCCATGACTTCTAAGACTCCACTTGGGAGGGGGCTCGGAGGAGTGATCCCGTGAACCCCCACAGCCCGACAGCCAGCGCAGCAAGTTTCTGCGGAAGTCACCTTCCGACAGGCAGAACATAAGATCCACTCAGACACTGCACTTTCTGGAAATTCCAGCCACACCAGCGCTAGGCCCTGAGCACTGGGGGGCGCGGGAGTCGGGCAGGGGGGTGCTCCATTGTCTGCCAGGCGAGCAGCTGGGCTTTCTCCCCTGAACTTCGGGTCAGGAATGTTCGCAGCTGCAGACTCCTCCCCCCCCCCCGCCCCCACCGCCCCCACCCGGGTGGGAGCCAAGCGGGGGAGGGAGGGAGGCTGCGCCAGGGCTGGAGGACAGAACCCGTCCAGGGAGGCCTGGGGCTCAGGAAACACCTCCCAACCGCTGTCTGTGCACAGGAAATCTGAGCCGCCGCTCGGCCCGGCCCCACCTGCCAGGGTGCACGGGGAGGGGGCCCCCATGGCTCACCTGCCCGCAGGTGCCCAGGGCCAGGGCTCAGGCTGCATCCGGTCCCTCCGGCCTCTCCCTTTCCTGAAGGCCTTGGCGCTTCCAGTGCCCCAGGGCTGGAGTAAGTCTCCCACTCTACCAGGTGGGGAGACTGAGGCCCAGACCAGCCCGGCGCCCCGCCCCCGTCACCAGCTGCCAGGGGGTCCTGTGTGATTTTACTGGGGCAGGAATGGGGCTGGGGCACCACTCCGCAGTACCCCAGCATTGTCCTCCCTTCCAGGAGGAACCACCTCTCCCAGATAAGGCGGGAGGGAAGGAAACAAAAACCTACAGGGCCTCCCGACCTAAAGCCGAAGGCACCATTGACCACCTCAGGGGCCTTTTCCATCCAGCTTCTTGACCCTGCCTTTTTTTTTTTCTTTTAAGAAAATTGACTGTTGGGAATAACACAATACTGAGTCCTGGCATTTCCTCACTGGCAGCAGAAGCGTCCGGCTCCCAGCTGGGGGTTTGGAATCTCCCCCTGGCCTGGCCACGCTTCCACATCCCAGGGCCCACAACCCCCTCCCGTGGGGCATTCTGGTTATCGGCACAGTTTCACTACTATATTTGCAGGACAGTGGGCGGCTCTCTTCCTCAGAAGCAATTCTCTCCTGGGGCCAAAGGCTTCACATCCACTAGAGGTGCATTGTGGTAGGGCCACCATACATGACTGCCACAACCCACAAACTTTATTAGCCCAGACGGGCTCCACCAAGGGGAAATGGTTGGGCCAAGGAGAAAACTCCAGGCAACCATCACTCATCTCCATCCATCCCTCCATCCCTCCATCCATCATCCATTCATCCCTCCATCATCCATCCATCCATTTATCCATCCAGCCCTCCATCCATCCCTCCATCCATCCATCATCCATCCATCCATCCATCATCCATTCGTCCATCCATCCCTCCATTCATCTGTCCCTCCATCATCCCTCCCTCCATCCATCCATCATCCATCCATCCATCATCCATCCATCAATTTATCCATCCAGCCCTCCATCCATCCCTCCATCCATCCATCATCCATTCGTCCATCCATCCCTCCATTCATCCGTCCCTCCATCATCCCTCCCTCCATCCATCCATCATCCATCCATCCATCCCTCCATCTATCCATTCATCCATCCGTCCCTCCATCATCCATTCATCCATCCATTCATCCATTCATCCATCCCTCCATCATCCATCATCCATCATCCATCCATTTATCCATCCAGCCCTCCATCCATCCATCATCCATCCATCCCTCCATCATCCATTCATCCATCCCTCCATCATCCATCATCCATTCATCCATCCATCCATCATCCATCCATTTATCCATCATCCATTGGTCCATCCATCCCTCCATTCATCTGTCCATCCATCATCCCTCCATCCATCCATCCATCATCCATTCATCCATCCCTCCATCATCCATCATCCATTCATCCATCCACCCATCATCCATCCCTCCCTCCATCATCCATTGGTCCATCCATCCCTCCATTCATCTGTCCATCCATCATCCCTCCATCCATCCATCCATCATCCATTCATCCATCCATCCATCCCTCCATCACCCATCCCTCCATCATCCATTTGTCCATCCATCCCTCCATTCATCTATCCATCCATCATTCCTCCATCCATCCATTCATCCATCCATCCCTCCATCTATCCATTCATCCATCCATCCCTCCATCATCCATCGTTCATTCATCCATCTTCCATTCATCCATCCATTTATCCATCCATCTCTTCTCCATCTATCCCTCCATCCATCCATCATCCATTCATCCCTCCATCCCTCCATCATCCATCCCTCCATCATCCATCATCCATCCTTCCATTCATCCATCCATCCACCCACCATTCATCATCCATCACCCATCCATCATCCCTCCATCCCTCCATCGTTCATTCATCCATCTTCCAAATGCCAGTCGGGCCCACCTTTGTGCAGGTACGGGGGCCCTAAGCAGGAACTGCACGCCCTTGTTCCCCTTCCACAGGAGAGACTCTTAGTTAAACATTAAACCAAGGTTCCCAGGCCGGTCAGCAAGGCGCCCACCCATCTGCCAGCCCACCCCACCCCACCCCAATGTTATTTTGGGGAGGAGGGGGCGGGGGCAACCGAGGGAAGTGAGAAGGCAACAGAGCGGTTCGAGGGGTGAGAACTGAATGCAACTCGGCAGCTGCAGACCGCAGAGGCCCCTGCCGGCCCCACACTGCTCCACGTGGACCTCCTTGACCTCTGCCCACCCGTCTCCACCCAGCCAAAATGCCACCTACTCTCGGACACCTGCCAGCCCCTCTCACCCCTCAGCCTGCACCCCTCCCACAACCCCCCACACACACCCCATCCCCCAGCCCAGCCATTCAGCAAGGCCTGAACCCTGTGCCCCCTCCCCACCAAGAACCAAGCCGTCAGCACACTTCTGGACAGAAGAAAGAGGAAGCAGGCTGCAGTGGGTCGAACTGTGCTCCCCCACCACCCAGAAACCCCAAAGAGATGTCTGCATGCTCGCCCTAGAACTTCAGCACGTGACCTTATTTGGAATAAGGCAACGCTCTCCATGAAACCATGCTGATCAGGGCAGGCCCCACACGCAACCAGACAGGAGAGGACACGTCATGTGAAGATGGAGCAGAGACTGAAGTGAGACAAGCCGAGGGACCGCTGGGGTCACAAAAGCTGGGAGAGGTGGGACGGGGCCTCCAAACCAGGGGATCGCTCCCTGAGGCTTGGCCCCAAACCTGCCTCCACTGACCAGCACTGCCAGTTACTGCCCCGGCCAGGACACCGAGCACCCATCGGCCAGGGGGAGGGACAGCTGAGGGCTTTCTGCTTCCTCTTCACCAGGAGGCCGCTCAGGCCGGTGGCACAGAAAAGGGAGGCGCCCTAGACGAGGGCGAGGCTCTTTCCTCTCTCCAGACACTTCACATGGGACATCCCACCGCCCAGGCCTCTGAAGCTTCTAAACACTCTCTGTCCACAAAAGGGTCCCAGACCCAGGGAGACGGGGTGCCGGACTCGGAGAGAAGAGGCCCAGATCCTGGGAGAAGGGGTCTCAACCCCAGGGAAAAGCGGGTCCCAGACTCAGACAACCAGGGGTTCCAGATTCAGACAACTGGGAGTTCCAGACTCAGACAAAAGGGGGGGTTCAAGACTCAGAGAAAAGGGGGTTCCAGGCTCAGACAACCGGGGGTTCCGGGCTCAGAGAAAAGGGGGTTCCAGACTCGGGCAAAAGGGGGTTCCAGAATCAGGCAAAAGAAGGTTCCAGACTCAGAGGAAAGGGGTCCCAGACTCAGAGAAGAGGCCCAAATCTAGGGAGCAGGGCTCCTGGACTCAGAGAGAGGGGGTCTCGGAGGCAGGGAAGAGAGAGCAGAATGGGGGAGACCCACGTCCACCTGCAAGTCTCCACTCGGCTTCACACTGTGAAACCCACGTCTCAGCGACAACTTTATCAACGTGGAGGAAACGGGAAATGCCATGGGCACGAGCGCCGCTGTGTTAATTAGCGCCTTGACCGGTTTCTAGAGATGGTTGTTTGGTTTGGGGTTTTTTGTTTGTTTCAATATCCGGGTTTCTTTCGCCGAAGTCATCTCCCCCCGCTTCCCCGTTCGCCAGCAGCCTGGACTCCGGGGCGGGTTCTCCCTGCATTCCGGCCTCCTTCCTGTCACCCTGGGGTTCAGCTCTTAGTTCTCCAGAGCTCAGTGTCACCTCTTTTAGTCAAGAGCGAGTGTTACCATGTGCAGCCTGAATGACAGTCACTCTTATTTGGGGCCCTGGTCATTCCCGCCCATAACAATCCCGTGAATTATTTAAAGGCAAGTCTTGGGGCAAGGGCCCTTCTCGGGCTGCGAGGGCAGGGGGCACGTAGCCCAGCCAGGCTGTACCCAGAGGGCCCTCCCAAAGCACACGGCAGGACCCCTCTGCACAAACCCCAGGGGTCCCATCCCTTCCCTTGAAACGACCGCCATCACGTCCTGGCACCCGGAGGCCGTGTGAAAATACTCTCCGCCGAGTATTAATGAATGATCAATCAATCAGAGACCCAAGCCTGCGGATGAGTCTGCAGCTCAGGTTCGCCAGCACGGCCAGGATACCACTGGCTGGAGCCGAGGACCAGTGTTCGAGGAGGGTTGGGGCGCCCTGGGTGGGCCAAGACAGCACAGCCTCCGCCTCCCGAGGATAGGCTCGCCAAGGGAGGAGTCTTCCTTAGATGTGGCCTCAGAGATGCACCTCGGACTCAAGGATGCCAGCTAGACCTGGCCTTTGCGTAGGGAGCTTTCAGAGTGGCTGTGCCCGTGGCAGGAGCAAACAGGACAGGCTTTCTAAAAAGAAGGGTGGGGGAGTTCCCACTGTGGCTCAGCGGGTTACAAAGCCGACTAGTATCCATGGGGACGCGGGTTCGATCCCTGGCCTCACTCAGTGGGCTAAGGATCCGGCGTTGCCGTGAGTTGCGTGTAGGTCACGGATGCTCTTTCCACAGGCAAAAACCACTTAAAAAATAACACACAACTATTCCGGGTTTTGAGCCAGTTTTGCCGGGTCTTGGCAGAGGCCATCGTGGTACCTGGAGACAGACTGCATGGGCCAGAGACCGGCATGTCCCCAGGGAGCCAGGGTCCAGGGCGCCCGCCCACACTTCTGGGTGAGGACGCAGCACCTGTCTGTAGCCTTCTCTAAACCACGTGCTTCGAGAGGCCCAGCCGGCAGCTCAGTGAGTCCCCGTCCCCCGGGAAGGAGGGCCTGGGATCCCGTGCCATGCCAACCGCTCTGCAGGGGGAGGCGGCGCTCGGCACCCGGAGGCCGGCCCAGCAGGACGATCCCCCCACCTCGAGTCCAGCCTGGACACTGGTGTCGTCAGCTGCACAAAAACCGGAAATGAAGCAGGAAACTCCAAACCAGACGGAAAGCATGACAGGGTGGGACCGAAATGTCCCCCGACTCTGGTTAGGGCAGATCTCGGACCGACCGCTGGGACAGCCCAGCCCTCCCCGGGCCCTCGGGCCCAAGCCGAGCCGAGCCCCAAGGGCTGGATCTGGACCCCCTCCCAGCCCCGCCTCAGGGGAGCCTCTTCATCAGCCACGGGGGACGGCCAGCCCTGCCCCGCTCCCCCCACACTGCATCCCCCCAGTTCAGGCCGATCCGTTTTCCACCCAGGGGATGGGTAACCACATCCACCTCCTCCCCAGCCTCCCGGACTCCAGGCCCGCCCTCCCATCCACCCCCAGCACTGCAGTCACAGAGCAACTTTCCGGAGCCGAATCCAGGCACGTCGCGTTCCCAACAAAACCTTCCGCGACTCCTTGGCACCCAGGGTGAAGCCAGCTACCCACCACCACACGCTCCTTCGAGGCAGGGGCTTCATGTCCCTGTCGCCCCCCCCCCCCGCCAGGGGTGACTGCTGCTCCCATGGTCCTTCCCTGTCCTGCGCTCCCCCCAACTCTGGACCCCTCAGAAGAGACGGCCGAGTCTCGCCCGTGGCTCCCAGGCTCAAATGTTCCCTAAGCACTAGAAGGCCCAGATGACCCACGGCAGGTGCAGGAAGAACTGGTGAAATCCGAGAGGTCTCCCTGGAGGAGGTGAGAGGTCCAGCAGACCTCAAAGGAAGAGGGAGCGGCAAGAGGTGGTCAGGAAAGAAGACCCCCGAGAAAAGGGGCACTCCCCCCCACCCTGGCAAAGAACCCAACTCTAATTCAAGTGACACCATTTGCCTCATGGGCACAGAAAAGCCTGGGGCCAGATGTCTCCACCAAGAGGCCACCTGTGCCCCGGCACGGTCCCCTTCCACCACGCAGCGACTCAGCAGAGCCAGTGCCTGCCAGGTCCTAAACCTGCATGTCACATGGAGCGAGAGTTTCCGACGAGGGGGATGGGGCGCCACTCACCGCCCAGTGCCCACTGGGGGCCACAGGACGGAGGCCCCCACGAGGCCAGAGACTCACACAGTCACACCGTAGCCCACCTGACAGATAAGCCAAGTGAGACTTGTCCAGGGCACGGGCCATGTCAGGACGGCTGAGCCAGGGCAGGGCGGGCGCCCAGGAGGAAACACGGCCAGGAGAGCCGGGGTTTAAAAGTCCCCTGGGCACGTGTGGGCTGCGGAGACCCATCACAGAGGCCCGGGTGCCAAATGCACCAGCGGGCGGGCGGGCCTAGCCGGCGAGTCCTTGCCCCTGCAGTAAACACACCACCTCCCAGGCGCTCGGCCCGGCTCTGCCTGAGCCTGGCTGGCTCACAGATGTTTCGTTTAAGCAGCTAAATTACCACAAACACACCCAGAGAGATGACAGGCCAGTTTCTCCCGAGGTTTATTTGCATGAGAAGGGAGTGGTGTGTGAAAATTCTATCTTCCTTCTTTCCGAGAAAAAAAAAAAATTTATGACACATGAGTTAAGAGAACAGAGTGGGTGCCAGCCTGTGAGTTACCAACGGGAGTGTTCAGACAATGGAACTGCGGCCTCGGGAGCCCGCTGGCGCCCTGCGGGGAGGCCCCGGGAAGGCCACCTCCATCCCCTGCGGGGACGCAGATGAGCCCTGGCCTTTCTGAGCCTCAGTTTCCAAGGCTGTCAAATGGGTGACGAGGACTCCTGGTCCGCCAGGCTGCCCTTGACGAGGGCCCGGTGCACGGCCGATCGCCTCCAGGCTGGTGACTAATTATGACCTTCTTGGCATCAGCAGATGGCCCCAGGAGCAGCCACAGGGAGAGAGGTGACAGCGCTGGGCCCAAGGAATGTCAGAGGGGGCTATGTGCCCCCACACAAGTCTGTCCTGGCCGGGTCCACTGGCCACCGCCCCCAAGGGGCAGCCCAGGGGCCAGGCTGCCACCGGATGGAAGGCTGAGGACCAGAGCCACTCTGCTGGGCAAGGAGACGTGGCCGTGACACCCCGGCCTCCTGCCCAGGCTGACCATTTCCCACCACCAGCAGGAGGCCCAGACAGGACGGAGGGGGCAGGACGGGGTCCAGAGCTGGTCCAGGATGCAGCCGAGCCTCGGCCACAGGTCCCTAGCATCAACAGACCGACTGTTCAGCGGCCACCCACACCGCCTGTTTCCCGACCCACAGCCGAGAAGCGGCCAGGGGCCCCCCCCCCCAGCAGAATGGGTGGGCAGAGCTCTGTGGGCAGAACCCCAGAGCCCTCAGCCGCTTCCAGGAGAGTGGATGCAAGCCCAAAACAACCCGGGGGTGGGTGGACGGTGTCTCCCCAGACGTACCAGGGACACAGACAGGCACAGAGACGGCACATGCCAACCGCAGACCCGGCCTGGCCTCCCGACAGCCAAGCCCACTCAGGTTTGCTCACAGGCACCTGGTCCCCGCAATGCGGCACCCTGCCCCCCAGAAGCAGCGCACAGCCACGCAGAGATGAGCCGGATCGTAAAGACACACACACACACACACACACACTCACATATACTCTATGTGCAGCATACACTACACACATATGCACGATACACACACACACTACATGCATACACGCAATAAACACACACACACACACACACACATGCCATGGAAGGTGAGGTTTGTTTACTGCCTGGATTTCCTGACTCAGTTATTCACCCCAGACCAGCCGTGTGTTCCCCGCGGCCCACGGCTTAGCCCCGGCCAAGGAGACAAACAGGGAGCACTGCCCACACATGACCCTTCAACAGCTCGTCCCCGGGGCCCCAGCTGCCCTGCCGCTCGTCATCAGCCACCCCAGGTGCTTCCAGAAAACCCACGAGGCTCCAGAAAGCAGAACTGCGTCCGCGTGCTGCACCCCGAGATGACGGCCGCCCCGTGTCTGCACTGGGCACCCTAAAAGATGCCCTCCTCAAGAAGCAGCTGAAGCGGGGCTTGCAGGGCCAGGGGCAGCGCAGCCTCCCCAAGAACGAGTCCCCACACCACCCTGCACATCCCCTCCAGGCACCCAGACGACTTCAGATGCCCCAGAGCCTTCCTCCCATCCCCCCTCGGGGGCACCCGCAGCAGAAGTGATGGCCCCCTTTTATCGGGGAGCCAACTGAGACTCAGGCACGAGGCAAGTGGCCAGAGATCTCCGGTGCTCCCTGGACCCGTCCTCCCCACCACCTGCAGGAAGGCAGGTGGGGATTCCGACAAGCCCCCTCTGATACACAGGTACAGAGGCCACCATGTGTGGGTGCTGAGCGCCCCCTGCCCCGGGGCTCAGCAGACCCCAAATGTCATCCCCTCTCAGCCTCATGACCCATCTGAGCAGGAGACAGCAGTGTTATCCCACAAAACAGCAAGAAACCTGCCAAAGTCACACATGGGGCAGTGGCGGCCTCGAGTGCCTGGGACACCTGACTCCCTCCCACGCCGCCGGCAGGGTAGGGGGTGGGCGCGCCGCCTGAGCATCCCCACTTACGTCCAGAGCCTCCAGGCGCACTGCCCCCGAGGCCATCAGCAACGGACAGTGGGGCTGAAAACCCCCCAGTCCCACTCGACAGACCGGAAAGAGACCCGGAAAAGCAAAGACAAGCTGACAGGGCTCCTTCCACCTGAGCAGGAAGATGCCCCCAAAGAATCCAACACAATTCGACATCCGTCAAGGGCCCCCGACGCCCCATCAAGGGGGCGGCCTGGCCTGAGACGGATAAGCCAGGAACAGGGGCGGGGTGGTTGCAGACCTGTTCTAGAACACGCTTCCCCTACCGCCCCACCTGGCTGACGGCTACCAGTTGTCAAGATTCAGCTAAGTGGTCACTTCCTCCAGGAGAACTCGCAGACTCCACCTAGACGGGGAAGCCCCCCACCCCGCCTGGCTCGCCCCCCGCTAGACAAGCAGCCCCGAAAAGCGCTGGAGCCCCAGGCCTTCCCCACCCTCCTCCGCCACAGCCCTCTGGGTCCTTCACAACCATCATCAGAAACCAGCCCTGGTGGAGCTCCCATCGTGGCTCAGCAGTAATGAACCCGACTAGCATCCATGAGGACGCAGGTTCGACCCCTGGCCTTGCTCGGTGGGTTAAAGATCCAGTGCCTCTGTGAGCTGTGCTGTAGGTCGCAGATGTGGCTCGGATCCCACGTTGCTGTGGCTGTGGTGTAGGCTGGTGGCTACAGCTCCCATTTGACCCCTAGCCTGGGAACCTCCATATGCCGCAGGTGTGGCCCTAAAACGACAAGAAAGGCAGGCAGGAAGGAAGAAAGATGGAAAGAAAGAAAGAAACCAGTCCTGGTTACTGACCACAGAGGGGCCCAGTCCTCCAGGCCCTTCCTACAGGCTCTCCTGCCAACACAGACTCAGTCGAGGGCTCCCGGGCCGTTTCCTGAAGCAGAGAGCCTAAAGGTCTCAGGTCCCCCACTCCCGCCCCAGGACAAAGCGCCACTGCCTTTCGGCAGCTGCAGGCACCCCACCGACATCCCCCCGGCTTGCCGCTCCAGGGCCTGCCCCAGCACTGCCCTCTGGGCCCAGGCTGCCTCCCCACCCCAGACCCGGCGCAGGGATAGAAACCCGGGTCCCCAGTCTCCCCAAGGGCTCAGCACCCACCCAGCCTCCACCGCCTCCTCCTGGCCTCCCTGGCTCACCTCCCAACTCGGGGTCGGCTCCCTGAGGCCCACTGAAGACCCTCACACAGGGGGTCAAAGCAGGCTGGGCAGTGGGCAGAGCCTGCCCGTCAGAAGAGCGGGGTGGGAACGACCCCTATCCACCCGCTCACTGGCTTTTGGACCAGGAAAGCCATGTGCCCAACCCCACACCGCTGAGAACCGACAGACGGGACCCAAGACGGAGCTCCCTCCAAAGTCTGGGCACACTTCCCTGTCCTGCCCAGCATGGCCAGGGAGGGCCGCGCAGGCCCGCGACGACCCACGGGGCACGGCGGGCCGGCACGTCTAAGGGCCCATGACAGTGTCTTCAGTGGACGGTGATACCGACACATTTAGATATTTAAGTATCCCATTTGCACACCTGCTTGTACCCCAAGGCGGCCGTCCAACGTGACTTAACAGTCCTCGAGGAAGGAAGAGCAGCGCGGGGGATGGTGTCCTGTGGCCCCGGCCGACCCCTGCCAGGCGCCTGCTCCAGGTCCCCTGACCGCCTCCTCCCGACTCCGCCAGGGTTATTTTTCATCGCAGTAACGTACACATAACCTTTGGGACATCCCCGACACTGTGCCGCCAGCCCCGCCGTCCAGTTCCAGAATGTTTCATCATCCCAAACAGACCCGCACGGGGGAGCAGTCGTTTCCCCCCGCCATCCGCTGGCCACCAGGGGTCCGCGTCCGGTCTCCAGGGGGCTGCCTGTTCCGGGCGTTTCACGCAAGTGGAATCACTCCACGCTTGTCCTCCGGAGTCTGGCTTCTTCCACTCCGCACAGCGTTTCCAAGGTTTACCCCCGTCGTGTGCGCCAGGGCTTCGTTCCCGTCTGATGGCCGAACACCACCCCACTGTCTGCGAGGCCACGTATCATTCGTCCCTTTACCCCTGAAGGAGATACTATTTTCATCCTCATCCTAGAGCTGAAACCGAGGCTCCGTGACGGTCTCAAGCTCAAGGCCCCCGGGGCTCAGCGGCCAAGCCAGGACTCCAGCCCGGGGCCCTACCCCCACCGGCCGGGCCCAGATACCACGAGAGACGGGGACGGCTGTCCTCCAGCCAGAAACAGGGGCCCAGAGGGGAGGCCGAGGCAGGCGCAAAGCCAAGGGGAGCGGGGAGCCCACACACCCCATCTGCAGGCCCAGGTCATACCCTGCGGCCCTGCCTCCCACCTGCTGCCTCTGTGCCCCGGGACGGAAAAGAAATAAAAAAATAACGCCACTTCAGGCGGAGAGAGACCCCCGGCATCCACGAGGCGCTCAGAACCCGCGCGGGTGAGTTACCCGTCGTCTGCGGATAGAGACAGCTTGGATCTCAATGCACCTTCTTTCATCCCGATGACGGCTGGATGGTCCTCTCCCATCCCAGCGGATAAGCTGAGTACTGGGGGGACCCAGGCGCGCTGGGGTGGAGGGGTGAATTAAGAGTGGGGGCAGCTCGGGGGCAACGGAGGGTCGGCCTCAGGAAGAGGCTGTTGGCAGCGTGAGGGACCCGACCCTTCCCTCCCCAAGGGGGCTTGGAGACAGGACAGACGAAACCTCTCCCGATGTCCCCTGGCCGCGGCCCAGGAGGCACACCCCCGCGTGCAGCTCGAGGATGGGCGGGTCCATGCTGCACCCAGGACCTCTGTCCCGCGGGGCACCTCCCCATTTCTGGAGGGACACTGACGCCGGGGGCAGATCCCCGCCACCCGCCAGGGACACTCCGGCCAACCAGAGCCAACCCCAAGGGGAGGAGGCTGAGACGGGGGCCTGGGAAGGCTGACGGGAGGAAGGCCAGGCACACTCAGCCGCCCCGACCCCCAACCCCCGGCCCCGGGGCAGGTGGTTCAGCCACCAACAGAGCTGCATCAGCCCCTCGCCGGGGGCTGGGGTCGTGCACACCCCCCCTGGGGGCTTCCTGTGTCTGAGACACTAACATGGCCATCAGCGGGCACGGAAGCGTGGACGGGGCATGGAGGCAGGAGAGGCCGGGCTGCGGCGGGCCCGGGCGGCACAGGGGGGCACGAGGAGCAGAGGAACATCCGGAATCCAAGCCCACCCACCTGCAAGGTGACTCTGTCCTGGGGACAGCCACCCTGCCACCCTCCACATCTCGCGAGACCCTCTCCTGCTGCAGCTGAGAAGTCCCGAGCAGAGAGGACGCACTTGTCAGGAGGCCGTGCAAGCAGCATCTTAAACGGTTCTCTGACGGCAGAAGACAGACAAGAGCCCCCCACCTCGCACACATGACCACCAGGCCTGGAGGGGCCTCTGGAGGACTGGGGGGTGGGCCCCATCCCTGGAAAGGCCCAGAGACGATTGAGCCCACAGAGGGCGGGGAGGCCAGGCGACCCGGCAGCCCTGCCTCCTGCCACCTGGACCAGTTCTCACTGGACACCACGTGCCCACGCTGCCTCTGAACCCAAAAGCACAACATAAAACAAACCACCAGAAGCATCTATGGCCTAAGGTTTAATTCGGCTCAGAGGGACAAGGAGTAGGTGTGTTAAAAATAATTATTTTAATCCTCATCTAAGCGCTACAAAGACTGACAAACGAACCCCACAAAGCAGAAATACCACGTGTTTCTAGCAAACACTGCGTCTCTTCCCAAGGCGGGCCGCCTCTCTTGGGGGCCATCCCTCCCCTTCGTGGCCAGCAGTTCAGGCACCCACTGCGCAGCCCTGCCTCCCCTGGGGCGGCACGTTTGTTATTCTTGTTTATCTTTTGGACTCAGAAACCAAAACAGTCTCAGCAGCCACAGGATGCTGCCTGGAGAGCCCCCGGAAAGCGCGGAGCTTCAGAGGATGGAGGTCAGCACCGGGGCGGGGGAGGGATGGGGGGTTCGTCCCGGCCGGCCGAGAGCAGTGCCAGCTCCTGACCCGGTGGCGAAGCGGGTCTGCAGGGCCTGCAGCATCCCAGCCCAGCCCTCTCCTCGGCCACGGTCAGGGGCACTGCCAAAACAGGGGCACCTACAGGGAGAAGCAGAGCCCAGGCTTCAAAGGGCTGGACCACCCAGAGTGGGCGTGGAGGAAGGACTCCCCAGTGGGAGGGGCACCGTCCACTGGGCATCACCTCCAGGCGCTGGGCTGAGAGCTTTGGGTCCCCCGTCCCCTCTGTCCTCGGCCAAACCCCCCGAGGTGGCTGTCAGAAACCCCTTCACAGGAGAGGACACAGGGGCCTGGGGAAGTGGGCACATCACACAGCCAAGAAGTGGTGAGCAGGACTCGAACCCAGGTCTGAGAGGGTCCACCCCGGAGACGAGCCAGCAGCACCCAAGGCCAGGTCCCTGGGACACTGCTCCTAGCTGGCTCCACCAGACGTCAGGAACCGGACAGAGGAGGTGGACAGGGCAGGGGGAGAGGTGGGCGCTGGAGCAGCCTGCAGCGAGGACAGCGTGGAGCGGGCCTGGCCCAGTGGCAGGGCGTGGCCCACAAAGAACCCCCAGAGGCCTGGCCTTGGGCTGCGCCCCCCACGACGAGCCTGGATTGCCCTCACAAGCGCATGCCCCCGTCCAGCACCCGAGCAGAGCAGGTGCAGGAAGCGTGCTGCAGGGCCCAGCACCTCCTCGGGGAGCCCCCAGCCTCCCGCCGGCTGTCTCTCCCTGCATCTTCCTCTTCCTCTTTATTGCTTCTTGAACCCCTTACTCTGCCTCCCCCCAGAAGGCCAGCGATACAGGACGGGGGTCTCCGCCTCTTCTGCCCGTGCCTGCGGGCAGATGTTCACACGGTGAACAGCAGAGTGACGCTCTCCGGCCGCTGGGAGCAGGTGAGGGGACAGGCCGGAAGCACTGAGCCCAACGGCAGAGGGCCAGCCTGGGCCACCGCGGGACTCAGGCTCGGCGCAGCCCCCAGCCTCCTCGCCCGGGAGGGCCGTGCCAAGGGCTGTTTTGCTGGTTGATGGGGGAGCGAAGTGAAGGGCATCCCAGGGGCCAAGACCTGGGAGCACTGGCGAGAGGCCTCGGCCCCCAGCAGCCGTGCGACCTCAGCCCAGTCTGATGCCTCCCTGTTAATCAGGGCACAGCCACCCAACCCAGTGCCTCACAGGGCCTCCAGAAGCCCAGGGAGGGTGCTATGGCTGGACAGTCAGGGAACAAAGTTTCCCAGGATTGGAAGGCAGAGAGGGACTCCCCACCCCAGCCTCTGTCCCCACAGAGCCCCAGCCCTGCAGCAACCACCCACCTCCAGCCTTTGGTTCCCGAAAGGCATCCAGTTTACAACGCCAGCTCCAGCGCCACCTCCTCCATGAAGCCCTCCGTAGTCTCCCTGCCCGCAGGGACTCCAATGCCTGCACCTGCTGAGAACCAGCTCGGCCCCAAAGGAAGTGACAGCAAGTCCTGCCCCTCCCTGCCAGGGAGCTCCTCGGAAAGAAGCGGGTGCGAGACCACCTCACTAGGTGTCCCCAGCCACCCACAGCGGAAGGGGGGGGGCTGCTGTCCAGCCACCCTGGGCCCTCTGCCCCTCGCCAAGGATCTTCCGTTCTCCCCCCTCCCCACCCCCACTACACAGGGCCTGGGGGCAGAGGACACATCATGAAAAGGAGCGGCTTGGGGGCTGGGGAAGGGGGCAGGGCAGAAGCTGGATCCCCGGCAGCCCGCGTCCCCACTGCCACAGGGCTCTGCTGCAGCGGCCCGCCAGGGGCCAGGTGAGGCCAGGTGGATGGGGAAGGCGGCCACCCCAGGAGGCAGGTGGCGAGCCAGGGCCAGCCTTCAGCCGGCGGGAGCAGCCAGCCACCCGGACCTGGGGTGGGGGCACGGTGTTCTGGGACTTACAGGGCCTGGTGGGAGGCAGGCCCACACTTTCCCTCCAAATCCTCCCCAGAGCCTGCGAGTGGCCGTGCTTGTCCCCTCTTCAGACGGAGTTGCGGGGGGTGGGGGACCAGGGCTCAGCCAGGCCAGGCGCGCGTCATCACCAGGGCTCCCAGGCAGCCACGTGGCTGAGAGGGGCCCCCCCTGCTGCCACTTCAGGCAGCCCAGCCCGCTCGCTGGGTGACTGAGGCCCCACCGACGGCTCAGCATCCTGGTCGGAAGAGTGGGGCTAAGCGCAGAGCCCCACGTGCTCGGGGACAAGACGAGCTCAGGCCCGCGGCCCCGGCACGTTTTCTGGCACAAGGTCCGCGGCAAGGAAGCCTGGTTCCACGGACCACTTCCTGTTCGAGGAGCCGGTGCCAAGGGCTCTGGGGACAAACGGAGACATCATTTTTTTATTGCCAAGTGTGACAGGAACGGGGGGCGGGGGAGCCCTGGGGACCAGGACGCCTTCGCAGGCCCCGGGAAGGGCTCTGAGCAGGCAGAGGCGGCCACCTCGACGCCTGGCTTTGTGCAGCCGCCCACAGGCTCAGAAAGCTTTCTGCATTTTTAAGTGGGTTGGGGGTGGGGGTGACGAGTATTTTGTGACATGTGAAAAGTCCACGAAATTCCAATTTCAATCTTCACAAATACATCTACGGGGACGCAGCCACCTGCCTGTTTACAGACTGCACAGTGGCCTTTGTGCGACAGAGGCCGTCCGGCCCCCGGGGTCTAAGACATTTACTGCCTGGTCCTCTACGGACAACATCCGCCAGGCCCTGCTCTGGGAGGGGTGCTGGCAGCCGGCTGGGCGCCGGGGGAGAAGGAGCCACAGTGAGGGGTGGCGGGGAGGGAGGGTCTCGGCCAGGGGGCGTCTTCCAGGCAGCATGGCCTTGTCCTAAGAGCCACAGCCACAGGCATGGCTTGGACGCGGGGACAGGAGGCAGGGGCCGGAGGGCATGGCGCCACCAGGGAGGGGACACCCTGGGTCACCTAGATCTCATGGCGGGAAAGGGCTCAAACGAGGCAGCGGGTGGCGTGACCCTGCGGTGACCCACTTTGTCAGGCCCCGGGTCCAGGTCGAGCCCCGCTTCCCAGCACTGAGACGCCCCGTTTCCAGGACCCAGAGCGCAGACAGACGGGGCACAGCCCTCCCCCGTGGCCTCCCCCCAACACGCAGCATCGTTCTCCGGGTCCTCCCTGGGGCCCAGGCCCAAGCCGGGTCTCTGCGATCAGCGCACACAGGGTACAAGCAGCTGCCACTCTGCCCACGCACGCCTGTGCCCACCGGTGAGCTGGGCAGGTGACACCCACCCGCTTTCCCGCTGACTGCAGACCCCACCCCACAAACCCCGCAAGTGCCCCTCCAGTGGTCAGGTAGGCGCGAAAGACGAGACCCACGGGCCATCGGCCCCTGCTCTCAAGTCCCCTCTGCTCCCCTCCCCCGCTGCACACACGGGGGCCACAACCCTGCCACCCCGAAATGCCAGCGCTCCACTAATGGGTGGGTGTAACCTCCCCATCGTCCTCACTCCTCCAAGGAGCCTTTCCAGGCACCTGTCCCACCTGCCCTGCTCACATGAAATTTTAACCCCACAGGTGCGCTGTGTCCCTGCTCTCCGCCTGCATCCGCGCTTGACGCAGGAAGAGGACACACTTTCTTCGCCCCCCACAGTCCTGATTTCCAGCCCCTTGGGCCCGGGTGCCACGAAATGGATGATTAGACTTAATGGCACATGCTTCTTTTTAATTTTGCAATTGGACCAAAAACTGTCAGAGACAGATGCGGCTCACAGATTTCTCCTCGGCAGTACTGATCCAGACGGAAAAACAAATCCAAACGTGAACGTGCGTCGCCCCACGTGTGCCCACGCACACACGCACACACGGGCTGCCTAGGCTCACGCGTGGACCCATCTGCACTGCGGGGCCTCGGCTCTGTAAACAAACAGCTGATTCCTGAGCCGGGACAAAATAAAATACAAGAGGAGCCTAGACGTCCCGTACCAGGAAGGAGACAGTGCTCAGAAAAGGACGGGAACAGGTCAAAAGACACGCGGAAGGCAGCGTCCCACGGGTCCACCCTGAGCGCCCAAATACACAGCAATGGAAGGAGACGCTAAGGCGTGGACTCAAAGAGAAAAACCACCGTGCAAAGCGCCTGAAAGAGAAAGGAGAGAAGGAGGGAAGAAAGAGGGGGGCGAGGGCCAGGCTGCCGTGGCCTCCGAGCGCCTCCTCCGGAATATTCCCAGCAAGCCCTGCCCCAGCCAAGGGGCACTCCGAAACCACATGGCACCTGCTGGTCGGGATGCCAGGAGGAGGCGGCACCATGACCCCTGCGCCCCTGAGGGCCAACCCTGAACCCAAGCCCAGGAGACGGCGGACGAACCCACAGGGAGGGACGCTCTGCCACTAAAGGGGCCTGGCACCCTCAAGTGTCCCGTCGGGAAGATCAGGGCGAGGCTGAGCGCCCAGGCTGACAAACGCAGCATCCACGGAGACACGCGGCAAAGCTCAAGTGGAGGCCACGGCCGCTTTTCGGGCTCAGCGGGGGTGCGGTGGTTGCAGAGGGGACCCTCGCCCGTGGAAAACACGCAGGGGTGAGGACATCGTGCCACCGACTTACTCTCAAGTGTGTCGAGATACGTTCAAAATTCAACAGCAAAGGAGTTCCTGGTGGCTCAGTGGGCTACCGTCCCACGGGCACTGCAGCAGCCACAGAGTCACTACTGTGGTTCGGGTGCAACCCCCGGCCCGGGGATTCTGCATGCCATGGGCGTGGCCCAAAAAAAAGGTTTTTAATTAAGATAAAATAAATTTGGAGGTCCCGTCGTGCTGCAGCGGAAATGAATCTGACTAGGAACCATGAGGTTGGGGGTTCGATCCCTGGCCTGCTCAGTGGGTCAAAGATCCAGGGTTGCCATGAGCTGTGGTGGAGGTCGCAGATGTGGCTTGGATTTGGTGTTGCTGTGGCTGTGCTGTAGGCCGGTGGCTACAGCTCTGATTGGACCCCTAGCCCGGGAACCTCCATATGCCGCAGGTACGGCCCTAAAAAGAAAAAAAATAATAATAATGCTAAAAATAGTTCCCGTAGTGGCTCAGTGGCTAACGAATCCGACTAGGAACCATGAGGTTGACGGTTCGATCCCTGGCCTCGCTCAGTGGGTTGAGGATCTGGCATTGCCATGAGCTGTGGTGTAGGTCGCAGACGCGGCTCGGATCCCACATTGCTGTGGCTCTGGCGTGGGCCAGTGGCTCCGATTCGACCCCTAGCCTGGGAACCTCCATATGCCGCTCTCCGAGAGTGGCCCTAGAAAAGGCAAAAAAAAAAAGGAGTTCCCGTCATGGCGCAGTGGTTAACGAATCCGACTAAGAACCATGAGGTTGCGGGTTCGCTCCCTGCCCTTGCTCAGTGGGTTAACGACCCGGCATTGCCGTGAGCTGTGGTGTAGGTTGCAGACGCGGCTCGGATCCCCCGTTGCTGTGGCTCTGGCGTAGGCCGGTGGCTACAGCTCCGATTCAACCCCTGGGCTGGGAACCTCCGTATGCCGCAGGAGCGGCCCAAGAAATGGCAAAAAGATAAAATAAATAAATAAATAAATAAATATATTTAAAAAATTAAAAAATTAAAAATAATGCTAAAAATAAAATAAAATAAGTTTAATTAAAACAAAATGAAATTTAAAAATGAAATCTGACTTTAAAAGGAGGAAAAAAAAGGTTACCTTGTTCCCGCTGGACTCAGCCCTGTCTGCCTGGACCCCAGCTTCCCTCGGCCTCGAGCACCAAGGCCCTCCTGCCTGCCCTCAAGAACTCTCCAGACGCTCGAAGGCCACCTCTTCACCCACAGGCACCTCACCGACTCGCCGTGTGTCCTGTCACCCAGAAGCATCTCACCCAGAGGACAGGGACTGGGCCCCTGCTGGCAGCACAATTACTCCTCAAAGGAAGGATCGGGGGACAAAGGGGTGCGAGGTGGCCCAGCTCCGTGGGACCCAGAGCCGCGGCCTTGGGAGGGCTCCCTTTGGTCCGGAGGCGGGAGGCAGCCACACTCGACATGCAGCCAGCTCCTGGGTTTTGGAGAGTGGCGCAGCCAGAGGGTGGCTTCCGAGTGATGCTTGTTTACTAAAGCCGAGCGTGGCAAGTGCAGGGTTCGAGGCATGAACCCAGCACGGGGACCCAAGGGCCAGGCTTGCAGCCTTGCAGAATTGGGAGGAAAGTGAAATCAGAGGAGGCTTCCTAGAGGAGGCGGCCACTGGCCCAGCTCCTCCAAAGAGGAACTAGGTCAAAGGAGAGGTGGTCTCCCAGCAAGGGCGCAGCCCCCCATGGACGCTGCTGGGAAAGGCTCGGGGACGGAGGACATGGGTGGGGGCCTCTCTATGGGGAGGAGGCCTGCCAGGATGGTGTGGACAGCCTGCCGGGCGGGTGAGACCCTAAAGGTCCACACCGCATGCAGACGGGTGGCGAGGGCTGCTGGCGTCAGCATCCTCATGACCGCACAACCGAAGCTGCTGCACGCGCCCGCCATCCCTGCCTAGAATCAGCAGATTGCGGCCACATCTAATTAGTTTAATTAAACCCAAGGTGGCTTCCGGGCACGTGGGATAAAATAGATAAATAGAGCACACGCTGCCAGCTCCGGAAGGCCAGGACAAAGGGGCCGCTTGGATCTGGCCGTGAACACCTCCTCGCACCCGGCTCTGCACGCAGCAGACACTCCATAAGTGCACACACGGCCATTATGCTCCTTCCACCTGGAAGGGACGTCCTCTGAAAACAAGACGTCCCCAGGAGGAGCCAGCGCGGCATTCTGGAACGAGGCGGCATCAGCAAGGCCTTTCTGCTGAATGGGTCTGAGGACAGGCCGTGAGAGCAGGGGATGGAAAGCCCTGCCACTTGCCAGCAAAGGATCCAGGTCCCCAGGGGACACAGGCACGCGCTGCCCCCGACCATCCCATGGAAACAGACACGCACGACAAACAACCTGAGAAGCAGGCCAGGAGCACATCCATCAGAAAGTCAGCAGCCAGCAGAGAGAAGGCTTCTGAAATCCGACGTTGCCTAAACAGTCCTGGAAGGACTGAAGGGGAGACCTCGATTCGTGGGGGGAGTTTATGGGGTTTTTGGTTTTTGTTTTGTCTTTTTAGGGCCGCACCAGCAGCATATGGAAGTTCCCAGGTTAGGGGGTGAATCGGAGCTGCAGCTGCCTGCCTATATCACAGGTCACGGCAACACCGGATCCTTAACCCACTGAGCGAGGCCGGGGATCGAACCCATGTCCCCGTAGATACGATCAGGTGCGTTACCACTGAGCCTCGACAGGAAGGAACTCCCCTCAGTCCGTGGTTTAGTTTCACCGCTCACTACCTGTGTGACTTGGGGCAGGCCCCTGGACGTCTCTGAGCTGTCGCTGTCTCGCTTAAGAAAAAGAGGTGGCACTGCCCCTGCCAGGATCACGCCCAGCCCAGGATCGGCCCAGCCCAGCTAGGAAAGAGTAGCTGTGATTCTTCCTATGCTGCCACCACCGTGGACCAAGGGGACTGCGTGCATCCAGGGAACAAGTCCCCAGAGAGCGAAGAGCAGCCACACAGACAGACCGCCAAGTCCCTCTCCCAGACCCTGCGCAGCCCTGCGTGGGGAAGAGCATTGCTTCCTGAATTCTGAACACACAGATGGGGCCATCCGGCCGGCCGCCGGACCCGGGTTTACGGAGCACCCGCGGCCACCCCTGTGCCAGCAACAGACATGCAGACATCCATGTGACCAGGCCCACCCCCGCCCCCAGGAGACGACAGGCGAGCTGAGGTCAGGGAGACCAGCCCTGAGCCACAGGTGTCCTGCCACCTGCCAGCGTCCAGAGGGCCATCCTAGAATCGCTAAGCTTCCCTCAGCGTGGCACGAAGGATGTTCTCTGCCTCCCATCCTGGGATCCTCACAGCAGGCCCTGAGCTGGCTACGGGGCACTGCCCCCCTACACAGATGGGGAAACTCAGGCCCCCGAAGTGGTCACTACCGGGAAGTGACAGGGCCGGATTTCAACAAGAGCATGTGGCCAAGGAGACACAGACACTCGCCCAACAGATTCTCCCTACGGCCCAGCCCCCCCTTAACACCCCTTCCTCCAGGCTGGGGCGAGGGGGCTCAAGGGGACTGCGTGGGTGTCAGCATAGCTGGCCCAAGGATGGCTCCAGCGACCCCAGGAACGGGAGCCACTTCCAGTTCTGGGGCTGAGCCAAGCCACCTGCCACAGCCAGCACCCCCTCCTCCACCATCCTGCCTGGGAGGGGCAGCTCCAGGACCAGCGGACCCACCCACCCTGGGCCGAGCCCTGGGCCCCAGCCTCTCTGTCAATCAGTCAAGAGTCAGCAAGCCTGGGCAGCCCCTGCTGCTCACAGCCAGAGGAAGCAGACACTCCCAGCAAGGGCTCCTCCTCTCCTCCTGCCCCCAGTTTCCCCGCCATAAAATGGGGTAAGTACATCCCAGCCCCCAACCCCCTCTCCCCGAGCGGGGGGGGGGGGGCGGTGGGGGGGCGGTGAGGGCAGAGGAAAGAACTGGATCTGTGACAGTACCCTGCAGCCAAGCCACTTGGCCTCAGGACTGAGGACTACTTAGCACTGAGAGTGCCTCTGGGGACCCGAGGATCAGACGGCAGGCTGGCACAACCAGAGCGCCTTCGCTGGGCTGTCACCACTGACTGGGAGGGTGGCCCCCTGCCCCCCCAGGACTCTTCTTTGTCAGTGGCCACCCCCCATCCTCCCTGGAGGGGAAGGGTGTCCCCATCTCCTTGGAAACGCGGTCACAGCCAAAGGGCAGAGGCCATGCAGCCCAGCCTGGAAAAGCTCTGACTCACTCCAGCCCTCCTTCCCCAGCCCATTTTCCAATGTCACATTTGTGAATGGCCGTTGTCCACTCGGACTTGCTGTGGGTCACAGAAGAAGGGGCTATGGGGCTAGCAGGAAGGCTGCTCCTCGCCAGGGCTGGCCAGACCTGGGAGGGGCCCCTTGGCCCCATTGGGCACCCAGGGCCCCTTAAATGTGCTGGGGTGGGGGTTGTGCCCCCCAGGAGGGCAGGACAGGAGCCTCTGCTCTGCTTAAGCAGCAGCCAAGTTCCCTTTAAGGGGCCGAGAAAGGCAGCTCCCGCCGGCCAAGCAGACATTTTCCTGCCTGCCCGCCGGCACATGTGCCTGGGCGGCGACAAAGGCCACACTACGGAGTACTCAGGAAGCCACCAGGGGCTCGTTCCCACCCAGGTGCACCACCCCGGTACTGCCTGCGCTCCGGGGGTTCAGGAGGAGGCGGGGCCCACCGACTCCCTTGTTCCCGAGGGCTGCAGGCTCCCCGCGGTGGCCCAAGCCCAGCTGCCAGCGGGTTCATCCTCCCGGGCGCCCAGCCACCAGGCGCGAAGCCGGGGGACGCCACGCCCGACGAGGCCCCTGGCGCGGCAGGCTCCCAGCTGTCGGAGGGGCACTCTCTGGGTCCTGGCGCCCGGGAGAGGGGGCGGCAGGAGCGAGCGCCCCGCCGGGGTTCGAGTTCCCCTCACCCCGGGGAGGCGCAGGCCCAGCCACCGGCGCTCCCAGGCAGTGCCCGCAGGCGGCGGATGCGCGCCCCAGGCTTAGGGGACTTTGGTCAACTTCGTGCCTCCGGGGATCGCCCCTCGGAAGGGCTGGCGCCGAGGCCCCGGGGTCGCCCCCTCTCCGCTCGGCGTCCGGCTGCCTGTCCAGGTCCCCGAGTCCCCCCCCTCCGGCCAGGCTCCTGGGACCGGGCCGGAGGCGCGCCCACCAGGGCCCCTCCCGGAGCGCCCGGACCCTCACCTGGGACATCTGCGGCCGGAAGTTGATATCCTTGAGATCGATGGAGCCGGGGGAGAGGTTGTGAAGCAGCTGGCACAGGAGGACGCCGTCGCGCAGCGCCTGTGCCAGGTCGAAGACCACCGCCGAGGGCCACACGACCCGGTGGTTGGGCGGCAGGACCTTACAGTCGATGAGCCAGCGGCCGCACTGCCGCCACTGCTCCATGGCGCCCGCGGCGCCCGCCCGCCCGCCGCTCGCTGGGCCGGCGCGTTCAGAGCAGCGCTCCGGCCAAAGTGCGGTGGCCGCGGGGCATCCCGCCCGCCCGCGCGGGGCTCGGCGGCCGGGGCGGGGCTTCGCGCGGGCGGCCCCGGGTCCCCGCTGCGCCGCCGCGGGTCCCCTCCTCTTCCTCCTCCTCCTCCTCCTCCGGTTCCTCGCGGGCCGCCGCTCCCGCCCACGTGTGGTCCCGGGGCGGGCGCCGGGCAGCGCACCGGACCCCCTCTCACAGCCGCAAGTCCCCCCGGGCCCCGGCCGGGGCTCCGCGCAGCCCGCCGCCGCAGCGCCCCGCAATCCGCCCCGCCGAGCGCCGCATTCTGCGCTCGGAGCGCCCCGCGGCCGCCGCAGCTTCTGCCCCGCCCGAGACAAAGGCCCGGCGGGTCGCTCGCTCCACGCGTCCGGGGCCTGGGCCGCCCTCGCCGCCGCCGCTTTGTTCGCCCCGCCTTCGGGCTCAGCGCTCAGCGCCTGGCGCTCGGACTCCGCGGCTCGGCGGCTCCGGGGCGCGGGGGGCGCGGGGGCGCGGCCACGGGCGGGGTGGGGGCGGGCTGGGGGGCGGGGCCGGCGCGCGCGCCTGGCGCCGCCCCCGCCCCCCGCCACTTCCTGCCCCGGCGCAGCTCGCGCAAGTTGCCGCCGAGGGCGGGGGGCCGCTGCGCCGCCCGGCCCCGGGGTCTGCAGACTGTGTCCGAGGGGCTCCGGGACTTTGGGGAAGCTGTGCGCCCGTGGCGCGCAAGCTCGCCCGTAGGGTGACGGCCAGGTCGTGGTCTCTGCGTCCCTCCTGCGTTCCAGGAGGAGATCAGGAGGCGGTCCTCGTCGCGCTGGGCGCCTCTGCACCGCAGGACAGACCCTGGACGGGGCACCGACGGGGCCGAGGCGTCCCGCGCGCCCTCTGTCCACCAAGCGGCCCCCGCGGGATAACTCGAAGCGGGAGGCACACGGCCCGGAGACTCTCCCGGGGCCCCCTCCCATCCTGTGTCCGGGACGGGGACCGGCAGAAAGCCACCCCCCCTCCACCCCCCGACGACTCCACACAAAGGCCGGGATTCCCCTGTTTTGTAACGCGGAGGCCCGCCACTCACAGCTGCCCGGAGGGCAGATCCTGGCGTCTGGGATGGAATATGTGACCTAAGTAACTGGGAAACAGGGGAAGAGATGTGGCCAGATCCGGCCCTGGGTGTCTGCGGGCCTCCACGCTGTCTGCAGGGTCCACTGACCCTGCCTTGAACTCCTTCCTGGGCCACGCCCTCTGGGAGGGGTGGGCAGAGATTGCTGCAGCTGGCCTGGCCTGACAGTGGGAGGGCCTCTAGGACATAAAGAGCCAAACCGGCCCTGAAATAATACCCATCCTGGCTCAGCTGTCAGGAGCCCTGGGTTCTCAGCGCCAACATGCAGGGTGACCCCGGGTCAGTCTGATCTCTTCTCTAAAACTGGCTCAGTCATGGGGTGGGGTGGAGGGGACCAAACTCTGGGCACCCCACACACTTGCCGGAAATCTTGGGGCAGCGCTGGACAGCTGCCCCCATGGCCCAGTTCCCCTCCTCCATCGGCATTCCTGGTGCAGGAGCCCGAGCAGGATGACACCCCAACCTCAGTGCCCAGCGAGGGTTCTTCTGCTCCAGGTGTTGGCCTCTGCAGGGAGTCCAACTTGACCCTTCCCAAGCCCGGGAGGAAGGATGGGGACCCAGGCCAGGTTCTGGGCCAGGGGGAGAAGTGGGGGAGGAGCTGGCCTCCCGGGGCACACCCAAGACCCTGGCAGGAGTAAAATCAGGCCAAGTGACCCGTGAGCTCTAAGTTCCTGTCCATGCATCCTTCCTCCCAGGAAACGGGTGCGGCCGCCTCGGGAGCAGGGATAGAAAGCAGCCTGGTCCGGACGGTGGGGTTGAGCCTGCCAGAGACAAAAGGGAAAAGCCTGAGGCAGAATCGCCCTGAGAAATCGCAAAGTGGGGGGACAGCCTGAACCCCAGCACCTCCGGCCCCTGCTCTGCAGGAACATGTTCCCTGGCAGGGCCCCCTCCCTCTGTGACACGGGGAGCACCGCTCCTTCAGAATCGCGTGTGGGGAATGAGCAGGATTGGAACCCCAGAGCTTCGCACAGTACTTAGGGCAGAATGGGGCACCCCATTCATGTCCTGTGCAGGGAACCAGCCGAGAGAACCAGCCCAGGGCTGGCCAGCCAGTAACACTGATGATCATCTGCCGCCCCCTGGTGGGGGCTGTAGGCACTGCTGCCACCTGGCCAAGGCGCTGAGCTGCCCAGGGGCACGGAGAAGCAGGGTTAGCCTCGAGAACAGCCAAGTCCAGGGACTCAGGCCTCACTCAGGCGGGCTCACTGAGCCCATGACAACACCTTCCCAGTGTCCTAATGCGTACAGTGGGACAGTGACCCACTGTGTGGACCTCACAGGGTTTGGGGGAGGCGCTGCAGGAGGGCTGGATGTGAGCGAATGAACTCATCATTGAAGCTTGGTAGCAGCCCTCTTCCCAACACGTGGTGTGGGTGTCATGAGCAGGTCTGGACTGTTTCAACTCAAAATACACATCAAGAAGAGGGAACACCCTTCTAGAAAATCCTACCACCATCCACCTCGTCTTGGACTCAGAGCTGTTTGCCAGGACTGCCTTGGCACACCTCTGGGGGGCGCAATTCCCACTGCAGTCTATGGAGATGGCACCCCGACTACCCCAGGCTATAAGTGAACAGCACCCTCTGGAGGCTGCGCCTCAGCTCCGCCATTCCCTAGCAAGACAGGCCCGTGCTAAACAGAGATGGTCCCCAGGAGCGGCGGGAAGCCGGGGCCCCCAGCCCAGGGGTGCAGATGAAACCCACAGTGTAGGAGGAGGGTCCCGGGCCCCCTCTTCCTGGGGCCTCCCTTTCCACCTGCACATCTGCACCACCCTTTCCCCCTTCAGTAGGTCCTCAGCACCCAGCGAGGACCCGGTCAAACCTTGGTGAGGCCCTGTCACTCGCCTGCTCAGAGAAGAGGGGTCTTCCGTGGCTCCCCCTCACCAGAGAGAAAAATCATCTCTCTTCCCATGCAGGTCCCACATGGTGTGCCCTTCCCTGGATGACCTCACTTCCTGCAGCTCCCCAGCCGCGCCCCTACCTCAGGGCCTTTGCATCTGCCACCCCTCTGCCTGGAACTCTTGCCTAGAGGATGGCAGGATGGCTCACCCCTCCCTCCCTCTTCCAACCTTCTCCCCAGGTGACTCTCTCTCCTCTGCACTTTGGGCCACCACATCGGTGGCTTGGTTTGCTCAGTCTCAGCCCTCTAGACTGTCAGCTCTGTGGCAGCGGGGACATCTCTGTCCTGTCCCCAGTCCACTCCCAGCACTGCCAATTGGGCTCAGCCTGTGGCCGGCAGTCAAAACATAGTTGCTGGGGGAATTTCCATCGTAGCTCAGTGGTTAACGAATCCGACGAGGAACCATGAGGTTGCGGGTTTGATCCCTGGGCTCGCTCAGTGGGTTAAGGATCCGGCGTTGCCATGAGCTGGGGTGTAGGTCGCAGACACAGCTCAGATCTGGCGTTGCTGTGGCTCTGGCGGAGGCCGGTGGCTACAGCTCCGATTAGACCCCTAGCCTGGGAACCTCCATGTGCCGCGGGTGCGGCCCTAGAAAAGAAGAAGAAAAAAAAAATACTCGTTGGATGAAACACCAAATGAATAAACCCACAGCTCAGCAAAGCACTGCAACTATGTTTTTTAAATCTATTATTTTCTCTCGTAGAAGTCGCAGAAACGAGTGAAACTGATTCAAAGGGTTAAAACACAGGCCACCTCCTCTATTGATTTACAGCGTATTTTACCATCATTACGTGGCTCTGAAACACCACACTCCATGCATTACTTAGCACATTTTCTAAGAGCAGTCCTGCTAACAGCCGCTCCCATTGCTTGAGCGCAGGGTGGCTGGCCTGCAGGCGTTTCATGGGTCACGCGGCCTCCATGAAGCCTCCAAGCTGCCATCAACTGTCAGGGTCCTGCAGGGTTAAATGCAGAAGCCAAGCACACCATGAGCAGCCCCGTCCCCCAGCGAGATGCAAAGGAGTCGGGACCAAAGGCTCCTGCTCGCGCCCCCAGCTGTCGCTGCTACAAGGGGTTTCCACACCTGGAACCTGAAGCTGTCTGTTGGCACGCTGCTTTGGGTGGGCCGGGAAAACGCTGTGGTGTGGACTCAGCAACAGAATGTGGTGCCTTAAAAGGCTGGTGTGCACGCACACGCACGCACACACCTGCTGCAGAAACAGGCCCAGGCGTGGTCAGGAGCAGCAAAGCAGGCCAGGAGTGGAGGCAGGGGAAACAGCCCAGCTCTGGGTTGAAGGAGGACAGGGGACAAAATGCCGCCACCAGCCTCAAGCTCCTGGAGGTGGTCTGGTATCTGAGGGGTCGTGGGGGGGGGGGCGGCGGTCCCAGAGGAGGTCTTTGGGACAAGGTCAGGTGACAGACCAGGGCTGCTGCCTGGGAGGCCTGCCTGGGCTTCCCACGTCTGCTTCGCAGGGAACGCCGTCCAGCTGTCCAGCTCCAGGCCACGTGCTTTGCTCATCTATCTGCGGGGGATGGTCACCAAGCTTGAGGACCGGACCAAGGTGAGGTGTTGGGCAGAGCAGGGTTGGAGCCCCAGCCTCCAGCTGGGGACTTAGCTTCCGGCCGATGATATGCTGGTTCTCAGACAGCAGTGCGGGGGTGGGGTGGGGGAACCAGAGTCCACAAGCACCCCGCAAAGCCACCGGGGCTCCCCCAAAGTCGCCCCATCAGCAGGAGTCCCTGTTGCCCCGGGGGCCCTGGGAATTTGCTCGGAACAGGCACAGGTGTGCCTCCCCGTGTGTGGTACGTGGGGCGTCCTGCCGTGGAAGGGCTCGAGAGCTCTCTCTGCCCATCCAAACATCTGAGAGCTCTCTCTGCCCGTTCCACACGGGCCTTCTCAGAGAACCAGACATTCCGCAGCCCAGATCTCCCCAAGATGCCACCAGCTGCTATGAGGTCTCGGTCCTTTCTATCAACAGGCCTTTATTCCATCGCTAGGGTCCCAGGGAGGTACGGGAAGCTTCTCCTGCAAAGGCGCTCCCTGGATGCTGGGGTCCATCCGTCCCTCTCCCCATCCCCCCATCCCTCCCCATCCCTCCCCCCATCCTTTCCACATCCCTCCATCCATCCGCCAGCCCTTCCACATGCTCTGTCCAGAAAGCACTTACCGAGAGCTGGCCTGGTCCCCGGGGGACGGGAAGTGAATATTTCGACTCTTCCCGACATGACTGGGTACAGGAATTATTCTCACGTCCAAACCACATGAACACACACATTTTGCAGATTCCATTTGTAGCTACATCATGCAAATTCAGCTGCCACAATTTCCCGGGAAACTATAGGTGTCGAAAAAGACCATCTGGCCCGCATGGAGTCAGATGACGCCTCACTGGATTGCTGGGTGTGGGCTTCTTACATTTTGTTTCCAAAGGCAAAATACACGACTTTTCATTGCTTGTTGCTTTGACTTTGAAATTTAAATGTTCAAAGTCAAATGTCATTGCCCGCGGATTATACCCCTAACCGTGACCTCTGACACTTTACTGCCTGTGCTTCTTGTCTGGACACCTGCAAGGTCAGGGTGCAGCAATTACTTAAGGCTCTAAGGAGGGGAGGGGCCTCCAGGGGTTAATTCATCTGCAGGCATGAGGCTGCGAAGTCCGGATTCCAGGCAGATCCCGGATTTCTTTCTTTTTTTTTTTTTTTTGTCTTTTTGCCATTTTCTTGGGCCACTCTCACGGCATATGGAGAGTCCCAGGCTAGGGGTCGAATCAGAGCTGTAGCCACCGGCCTCCGCCACAGCCACAGCAATGCCAGATCCGAGCCGTCTTGCGACCTACACCACAGCTCACGGCAATGCCGGATCCTTAACCCACTGAGCAAGGCCAGGGATCGAACCCGCAACCTCATGGTTCCTAGTCAGATTCGTTAACCACTGAATCATGATGGGAACTCCAGATCCCGGATTTCTGTAGGAGCTCTCTTAACGCCACCTCAACGGGGGATAGAGGTGGGAGCCCATTCAGGCTGAGGGAAGCCCCCAAGCCCCAGCAGGCTGGCTGTGCATCGCGGGACGCAAAAGGTGGCCCGGGTACCACTGCCGCAGAATGTGGTCCTGGGCGGGTTCAGCCGTGACACTGGGGCCGCCGCTGCGAGGAGGCAGCACCCGTGGTTCTCGGAACACAGCCTGCAGAGCCCCGCTCGAGGTCTGGCCGCTGTCCTCGCTGGTGTTCAACACCGCTCCCACCCGAGCAGCCGACCCGCGGCACCGTCCCCTCCTGGGTCAATCCGGGGACACAACCAAGGAGGGGTGCCTGCTGGACCCCGGGACGCGTCCATCCCCCAAAAGCCACCCCAAGCGGCTGCCCCCACCACGCCGCCCACGCCACGCCCATCTGCTTCCTGTCTCCACGGCCCCGCCTCTTCCGGTCACGTCGCGTCCGTGGAATCGCAGAACACGTGGCTTCCCTGCGCACAGCCTGGTGCCAGGTTCGTGCACGTGGTCGCCGGTGAACACGTCCTCCGTTCCTTTTTACGGCTGGAGAATAACCCCTTGTAGGTGGATTCCGTTTGAATAATTCACTTTATGTAATCCATCTTATCTGAAATAGTATCACTTCAACATGGAATCAACCCAAAAACGTATTCGCCAGCTCCTTTCCGTTTCTCTTTGCATGTTGTGAAGTCTTCGAAACCAGGGCATTTTTACACTCAGCACATTTCAGCATGACCGCTAAACTGTCATCGGAAACGCTGATCACCGTTAAGGACGCGTTTGATCCGTAGCTAAAGTTCAGAAGACGTATCATTTGAAAAAATAGACGCGTGTGCCTAGGGTAATTTAAATGCACTTACAAGTTTGCCTAAAACTGAACTGAATATCCGGTGTGACGTTAACTGAAATTAAATACAATTAAAAATTCAGCTCCTCCATCAAACAAACCACATTCAAGAGTCCAGCAGCCACACGCTGTGGCTCCTGGCTGCTGTCATACTGGGCAGCATGGGATCTGCCTGAAGCCTGGCTCTGCTCCCCCGATTAGGAACCGGGACTGCTGCTGTTGCATCAATGAAATAAAAGATAGGTGCCATGAAGGGTTTTCCTCCATCACCTCAAAATCAGCAAGCTTTGCCTGCCCCAGGGGACTTGTGACAAAAGCAGTCTCCCCCGGAGTGTGCTGGGAGCCAAGGGGAGCAGCTGTGCATCACAGTCCCCCAGGGCTTGGTGGCGTCTTCCTGGTCTCCCTCCCCCACTGGCCCCTGCAAAACCCCCATCCCCTCTGCAGTGACCCTTTTAACCCATATTGCTGGTCATGCTCCCTTCTGCTCAAAGCTCACCCTGTGTCCATGCAAAAACTCGAACACCCATGTACATAGCAGCGTATTCACAACAGCCTGAGATGGACATGACGCACGTCCATCCACAGATGATGGAGAAACCAAAGGCGGTCCATCCAGATGATGGAATGTTATTCAGCCATTAAAAATGAAAGAGTTTCTAGAGTTGCGGTTGCCAAGGGGGAGGAGGGAGGGAGTGGCTGGACTGGGAGTTTGGGGTTAATAGATGCAAACTGTTACATTTAGAATGCATAAGCAGTGAGGTCCTGCTGTACAGCACAGGGGATGATATCCAATCACTTGTGATAGAATGTGATCGAAGGTAGTATGAGAAAAAGACTGCGTACATATATATGGGTAAACTGGGTCACTTTGCGGTACAGCAGAAATTGACAGAACATTCTAAGTCAACTATAATAAAAAAAAATTTTAAGGAATGAGGTTCTGACACCTGCTACAGCCTGGATGAACAGCTAAAACATTCTGCTGAGTGAAAGAAACCAGACACAAAAAGCCATATATTATATGAAGCATTTCTATGAAATGTCCAGAACAGACAACTCCATAGAGGCTGAAAGCAGATGAGTGGTTTTCCAGGGCTGGGGGGAGGGGGGCAAGGGGGGCTGCTAATGAGTACAGGGTCTCTTTAGATGGAAATGTTTCAGATGGACGGTGATGATGTTTGCACAACTCTGTAAAGATCCTGAAAGCCATTAAGTTGCGCACTTTGTTTTTCAGAGCTCCACCTGCGGCATATGGGAGTTCTCAGGCGAGGGCTCAAATCAGAGCTGCAGTTGCCAGCCTATACCACAGCCACAGCCACACTGGATCCAAGCCGGGTCTAGGACCTACACCACAGCTCACGGCAATGCCAGATCCTTAACCCTCGAAGCCAGGGACCGAGCCCTCATCCTCATGGATACTGGTTGGGATCGCAACCCACTGAGCCACCAGAGGGACTCCCACATTGTCCACGTCAAGTGGGTGGATTGCATAGAATTATATTTCAATAAAGATGTTATATTAAAAAACAAACAAGGGAGTTCCCTGGTGGTCCAGTGGTTAGGACTCAGCACTTTGGCTGCTGAGGCCTGGGTTCAATCCCTGACCTGGGAACTGAGATTGCACATCAAGCCACTGCATGCTGTGGCCCAAAACAAGTGAACAAAAAAGCCCTTTGTTCCCTCTGCCTTCTGAGCATAGTTTCTTGGGCATGATTTTTAAGGCCCCCTGCCCCTGTCAGCCCCCACGGTCCATTTCCTAACCCCCACTCCAAACCCACCCTCGTACTTCGTGCTTCTGCCATTCTGAACTGCCTGCTCCCCACCTGCACTGTCTCCAGCTCTGGGCCCACAGGAGCCTGGGCCACTCAGGAAATATGCGTGTTTCCTAAAACCCATCTCAGTCATCTCCTCCCCCAGGGACTATCTCCTGCCTCCTCACTGTCCCTCAGCATCTTGCTTGTTGACGTCTGCCTGGGAGCGGGGTGGACTGTGGGCTCCTTTGGGCTCAGCCTGTGGACTCGTCCCCATCGTGTCCTCCCTGCATCTAGCACAACGCCTGGCGTCAAAGCAATCCTTCATCTAACCCCCCACCAATCTCCCCACCCATCCACCCACCCCTCTATCCACCCATCTATCCATCCAGCCATCCACCTTCCCATCCACCCATCCGCCCATCCATCCACCCATCTACCCATCTGTCCACACGTCCATCCACACGTCCATCCTCCCACCCATCCATCCATCAGTCCACCCATCCATCCATCCACCCATCCATCCATCCACCTATCCATCTATACATCCACCCACCCATCCCTCCATCATCCATCATCCATCCATCCATCCTTCCACCCATCCATCAACCCTGCTGCCTATCCATTCACCTATCCACCCACTCATCCACCCACCTATCCCTCCATCCATCCATCCATCCATCCATCCAGAAAACACTTCTAAGCACAAGCACAAAGGCCCTGCACAAGCCCTGCCCGGGATTACCACAGTCAGGAGGAGGGTCTCCGGTGTGAGAGGGGCAGAGGCTGCACCGAGGCCTCTTGGGAGGACCTGGGGGTCCCAGAGCATGGTGTGTGTTTTTCTGGGCAGAGCTCAGCCTCTTGCAGACACCCTGGGCCCCCACAACCCCCCAATGTACAGTCCTACACTTCTTCCTGATGGGATGTAGTGACCCCAACCCCAGTAGGTGTCCCCTTGGCTGAGTGATCCGGCAGGTCCCCCAGATGGGCTCAGCCGGAGGGGCTTCACTACAGGGGCCTTTGCAGATTTCTTGGCCCTTCTAGTGGGAGAAGATAAAGGCCCAACACTCCCACAACCGCTGGGCCAGGAGGCCAAGCTCAGTGGGAGATGCCCATCAGGGACCCCTCCGTGGGCACACGATGGAGCAGGGCAGGAGAGGGCCGTAGGCGGGACCTCCTGAGACCCAGAGCCCCTAAGGAGGACCCTGAGATCTCACCTCTCTGGCCTTTCTCATGACCTTGGGCTTACCCTAGGAGGGCTGGGGGCCCCTCGGAGATAAAGGCCATGAGGGGATGCTCCTGAGTTCCAAGCAGCCCCTCTGTGCCCTCGAGCAAGCAATTTATGTCTTCTTTTCTTTTTTTTTTTTTTAAGGGCTGCACTGGCAGCATAGGAGGGTTCCCAGACTAGGGGGTCGAATCAGCTGTGCTGGCCTATACCACAGCCACAGCAACGCCAGATCCAAGCCACGTCTGCAAACTACAGTACAGCTCATGGCAGCACTGCATCCTCAACCTACTGAGCGAGGCCAGGGCTTGAACCTGCGTCTTCATGGATGCTAGTCAGATTCGTTTCCGCTGTGCCACAATAAGAACTCCAATATATGTCACTTTTTGAGACTCCGTCTCCTCATCTGTGAAATGGGCACGAATAACTCAGGGCAGAGGTTGCACTGGGCACATCAATGCGCTGGATGCAGGCTCAGTTCCAAGGCAGTCCTGGCTGGCCTGTTCTTGGCCGATAGCTTCAGGCCTCACTTGCTCTGATTCATGCGGTAGAGCTCCCTCCAGCCACAGCCTCCCCTTCCCTGATTGGTCCAAATGCCACTGCCACAAGGGGGCGCTGCTGGGTGCCCTCCGCCCTGCCCGGCACCCAGTCCCTGCAGACCACAGGTTATTTCTATCACCTGGACCTTGGCTCAGAGCCTGGCACAGCTGGCCTGGTCCTCGTCGGCCACCGCTGCCCGAATGAGGGTCTGTTCCCTGGTACCGCGTGTCCACCAGGACAGAGCGCTGGCAGCTCCTCCCCTGCACGCTTTAACTTGAGCCTCACCAGGCACCGGGGTACTGTATTTCAGGGCACCGGCTTCCCTCCTGCCTCTCCCCCAGCCCTCCAGGTCAAGGTTCTCAAGGTCCGGCAACTGGGGACCTCAGGAACCCCACTTCCAGGGGCCACACCTTTGATTTTCTTTGCTGTCACCGTCATGACAGGTCTTTGCCAACAGCCACATGCACCAGTCAGGCCTGGCCCGGCTGTGCCCTGCTCCTCCTCCTGCCAGGGACAGGGAGGGGCAAGTGGCACCCCCAAGCCGGGGTCCGGGGACATCCTGATGACTTCCCAGTCACCCCCGCCAGCCTTTCTTTTAAAGCAAAGGGTGCTCCTCCAACACCCAGTTACTTCCTGCTCCCCGACCCTCACTGGATTGTGAGGGGCCCCAGGAGGCAGACCCGAGCAGCTACGATGGACTGGCTGGCCTCGGCCAGGGGGCAGCAAGGACCCCACTGCTGATGGAAAGTGGAGAGTGGGAGTCAGGTTGTTGGCAGGTCACACTCCCTCTAGCAGCTCTGGGGATACATGTGTTCCCTGGTTGTCTCTGAGCTTCTGATGGCAGCCGGCCACGCCTGGCCTGCCATGGCTTGTGGCTTCGTCACGGGCACTTCTGCCTCCGTCCCCACCTGGCCCCGCCTCTTCTCCCTGAGTCTCTCCTCTGTGTGTCCCTAAGAAGGACACTTGTCATTGGCTTTAGCTAATCCAGGATGAGCTCATCACAAGAGTCTCAGCTGACGACAGGTGGCAAGACCTCTTTTCCAAATAAGGTCACATCCACAGGTTTCAGGGATTTGAGGTGACCTATCTTTCTGGGCGTCACCATTCACCTCGCTAGAAACCCTGACAAGGACACGGGGGCAGGGAAGGTGGAGAGAGCCTATAGGATGGGTTATTCGGCCAGGCAGCAGCTCCGATGTGACCCCTAGCCTGGGAACGTCCATATGTCATGGGTACAGCCCCAAAAAACAAACAAACAAAAAAAACCTTTAACCTAAAAACAAAGAAGGAAAAGTTCCTCCTTACGGAAGAATTCCAGAAAATAAAGGCGGAAGTAAAACTGGAGTCGGAAGATCACCAATTTGCCATCCTTAATGGATGAGACCTCGATGAGCGGCAGCACCTGCCACGTAGATCACTGAGGGCGGGTGACGTTTTCTCAGGAGAGGCGGTGGAGAAGTGCCGGAGGAGCAGCTGCCAACGCCCAGGGTGCGCGGTCAACCCTGACGCTGAGAGAGCACACGCCATGCGGCGCTGGCGGCATCGCCTGCCGCGGGATGTCCTGGAAACGTCCCCAGGGCCACCCTCGAAGGAACCAGGCTCGCAAGTCAGACCCTCCTCGGATCAAGGCTCGGATCTAACTGCCAGTTTTCAGAACACACAGCGGGAAGAAGGACACTTTCGTGATGCCGTGGGGATGAAATCAGCCAGATCCAGGCTGTGGGCCGTGCACAGAGCACATGACCTGGTTCCTTCCACGGTGAAACGGCCGGGGAGAGCACGAAGAGAGATCCAGAGGCAGACAACCAAATACGGGGATCCTGTTTCCAACAAATTAAATATATAATGACGTTTACCAGGAAAAGATGAACACCGAGCTGATGTTAGGTGTCGGCGACTAATGATACTTTGAGATGTGGTCGTGCTACTGCGCTTACGTGTAAAAGCAGCAACATATTGTAGGTGAAATAATAGGATGTCTGGAATTAACAGGCATTTGTTTTCTTACAACCTATGATTTGCTTTTTAAAAAATCTTTGCTGTGAAATTTGATGGCCAGGAATATGCATAAAACATCAATGGACAGCTTCCGGCCGTGCTGCAGAGTAAGCAGCTATGAAGCAGAACTTTGACCAGATCCCAGACGTCCTCAGCAAGCCTCTTCCCACAAGTACCCCCAGCCTTCCCCCCAAAACAACCTGCCGTATCACCATCTGTGGTCCTCAATCCCTTCCCCCGCCTGCCTCCCCCGGCACCCCCCCCCCCGCTTTTTCTGTCTTTTTAGGGCTGAACCTGCAGCGCATGGAAGTTCCCAGGCTAGGGGTCGAATCTGAGCTGCAGCTGCCAGCCTACACCACAGCCTCAGCCACGTCTGATCCGAGCCACATCTACAACCTACACAGCAGCTCACGGCAACACCGGATCCTTCACCCACTGAGTGGGGCCAGGGATCAAACCCACATCCTCATGGATACCAGTTGGGTTTGTTACCACTGAGCCACAGCGGGAACTCCATCAATCCCTTCCCTTTTTTTTTGGAGACTTACCATCCGAACATGCAGCCGTAAATACTGTAACTAGTGCTGCCTCTTTTGGATGTATATACAAACAGCCTCCTTCAGTGGAGGTTTTCGGCGTGTGGGCTGGCTTCCTTTCCCACGATATTTTGTCTCTGTGATTCGTTCCCGTGTTTTGTATGTGTTAGACTTAACTCGTTTGCATTGCTCTTGTGTGCAGTCGTCCTTTATATGAATAAGCCACAGTTTATTTCCCCATCCTAATGATGCTACCTATGTATGAAGTGGTTTCCGGTGTTAAGCTGTGCGCCTGCGTGCTGCTCTGCCCACGAATCCACGTGTGTACATGGACGCGGCTCTGCGAGATGACCCCTACGAGCGGAAGTGCTGGATCATGGGATAAGCGTGCCTCAGATTTCGTGGCAAAGGACACACTATATGCCAAAGTAGCTCTGCAACTCGCTTTCCCACTGGCAGAGACAGTCCCCGCCACTACTACACACAGCTGGCCATCAGTGGCACTTGGTCCCATCAATCTTGTTCTTTTATTTATTTATTTTGGCCTCACCTGGGGCATGCAGAAGTTCCCAGGCCAGGGATCAAACCTGTGCCACAGCAGTGACGACCCTGGATCCCTAACGGTTAGGCCACCAGGGAATGCCAATCTTTTTGCTTTTAGACTTTCTTGTGTATTTGAGTGCTTTCATGTGTGGTTTAATTTAGATTTTCCTAATCAGCTGTTTTTTTTTTTTTTTTTTTACAGCCACAGTGGGGGTATATGGAAGTTACCAGGCCAGGGTTTGAATCAGAATTGCAGCTGCCGGCCTATGCTACAGCCACAGCCAGGGCAACACCAGATCCAAGCTGCATCTGTGACCTACGCTGCGGTTTGTGGCAACACCAGATTCTTCACCCACTGAGTGAGGCCAGGGATGGAACCCACATCCTCACAGAGACAGCGTTGTGTCCTTCACCCCCCTGAGCCACGACAGGAACTCCCTAATTACCTTTTTAAAAACTCTTGGAGTTCCCACTGTGACACAACAGGATCAGCAGTGTCTCTGGAGATCTGGGACCCAGGTTTGATCCTGGCACAGTGGGTTAAGGATACAGCATTGCCATAGACGTAGCATAGGTTGCAGTGGCAGCTCGGGTCTGATCCGTGGCCCAGAACTCCCTATGCTAAGGGGCAGCCAAAAAAGAAAACAAACCAACAAAACTATTGTTTGTCTCTTTTTCTTACCCAATTCTTTTTCTGTTCTGGACAGGAGACCCGCACGGATTTCTAAGTGAATGTTTCTCAGCCTCAAACCTTTCCCGTGTACCTGCTTCTTCCTGCCTGACTCCTGCTCCTGAGAGGGGCCCCAGCCAGGCTCCATCCTGGCAGCACCTGCTGAGTCCACTTTGCAGTTCCCCAGCCCCGGCAGGGCCAGCTCCCCCAGGACTCTGCCCTGAGAAAACACAACTGAGCCCCTCGGGTCTGGGTCCAGGAGGCCCCTCCTTCAGAACCAATAGCGCCCCCTCCCCAGAGCTCCATGGGGCCTTCCCACAGCTTCCATCCCTCAATCCTAGAGGGTAGCTGCTTCCTGCTACATTCACGGCGCTTAGAGTTCAATGCGTTCTGTGATCTAGTTAACGGCTTGCTTTACCCTGTTAACATTTCTTTAAATTCTCTTTATTTGAATAACTGGTGTTGTTTCTGTTTCCTCGTGGGACCCTGACAGATACCTAAATTGGTACCAAGCGGGGTCTCAGGAAGCTGACTTTCAAGTGGGCACTTTGGAGAGTGGGTTGGTCGTGGACTTGGGCTCGGACAGAGCAGCCGGCCCCCTGGGATTGAGAAGTGGGGTTCTGGTGACCCAGGCCTGCCCAGGCTTCGCAAGTTACCCAACTCCTCCTACGGGGATGCTGATGAGCAGAGACGGTGTCTCGGGGGCACTGATAACCTTGACAGGTGACAGCAGCGATGGCCCCAGGGCTGTCGTGTGGGATGGTTGTTTCTGAGCCCTGGGACCGTTGCACAGAGAAAAAAATCTCAGCACTTTAAACCCTCAGCTCAGGTCACGGTCAAGAAAAACATGGAGTCTCCGCAGCCATCCTCGAAGACTTTCTTATTTCTTGCAGCCACTGGGCCAACATTGCAGCGTATCAGACAGCAAGTTATATTCGGTGGGTTGCAGAAGTACATCAGCTCCCACCGTGCCTCAGGGGTCATGAACCTGACTAGTGTCCATCAGGACTCAAGTTCAATCCCAGGCTTCCCTCAGTGGGTTAAAGATCCAGTGTTGCTGTGAGCTGTGGTGTAGGGATGCCGGTGTGGCTCGGATCCCACATTGCTGTGGCTGTGGTGTAGGCTGGCAGCTGCAGCTCAGATTCGACCCCTAGCCTGGGAACCTCCCTATGCCGAGGGTTTGACCATTTAAAAAAAAACAAAAAAACAAAAAAAAAACCTCAGTTGAGTCCGCAGCCTCGCCCAGTCTTTGGAACAGGTGGCATCAGCTGGGAAGGAGACTCTTGGAACGCGATATCTGGTTAGACTTGGATGAAGCTGGAAAGTTCCCACCCCCCAGCCCCTCTGAGCCTGTCCTGCCAGAGGAAGGAGCTTCTCGGAAGCAGTGTCATAACCTCCCCTGGACAAACTGTCCTGGAAGGAGAGGCTTTTTCTCGGCAAACCCCGTCCCCACCAGCCCGGTGGCACTGGAGCCACAGGCAGGCTCAGATCTCAGCACGCCCTGGGGCCGAGGACGAGCCAAGAAGCTAGAGCTTCTGCACTAAAAGGATGCAAAGACCTGACCCACGCAGACGGGCAGAAACCAGCCCGTGCGTGCGGCCGTGGGGCCCCGGAAGCAGGACCTGACGCTGGATGACCTGGACCTCCAACTCGAAGCTCCGTTACCAGAGATTCCGGATTTGGTGTGTAGCTCGTGCAGCTGGAACTGAAACCAGACTCCACGGTGGCCCCTGGGCTGAACGAGGCTGAAACGCCCAAAGTTCACCGACATGAAGCAGAAAGACTCCAAAGGCTTGGAGAAAGACGAAACGTGTCACCTGCCCACCTCCCCCCACCAATTGCGTCACCCCAGCGGGCCCAGGGGACACTCACACCGCCAAGGTACTAAGCTCCCCCCGTGTCACGACGGCCACATCTCCAGGAACCCAGGGGCTCACCAAAATGGCTCTTAATCTCCGCAGCAGAAAAACCCCAGGTCTGCTGACCCGAAACCTGGCCACGGAAGTCAGGTGGCTAAAAGGGAGATTTATGCTCTGTCTCCTGTTTCTAGCCTTAACCTGGTTCAGGGGTCCAGGGCCCGGGACTGATGAGGCGGCAGGGTCCCTGGAGCCAGGACCCTGCACAGTCACCAGGACACGCTGTAAATCTTTGTCCGGCCCTTCACCCAAGTGACAGGCCCCAAGGAGAAGGAACCACCCCGGCCTCTGGGGCATTTTGCTAGAGGCTGAATCAGCGCGACCTCCTGAGACTCGCAGCCTTTCTATATTCTGAGGAACAAACCTGGTGGCATAGCAACAGCTATTTATCACTCTCTCATGCTTTGGGGGATTGGCTGGCTCAGCTTGGTGGTTCCGGCTTGAGGTGGCACAGGGCCTGGGGCTGGCTGGGGTCACCTGGACATCTGGCCATCCGCTGGGACCTCAAGCTGTTGGCTAGAACACCCAGGGGACATCTCTCCATGTGGCCTGGACTTCCATGCAACAGGGCAGCTGGGTTCCACGAGCAGAGAGTGGCAGACAGAGCCAAGGGGATGCCGTCCCACCATCTATGGACCCAGCCTCAGCGGTCACGCGGTGTCACTTCTGCCACATGCTGTTCCTTAGGGAAGGGTCACCAAGGTCAGCCAACAGTCCAGGTGACAAGAGGGGTATCAAGGGATTGTGGGCGTGTTTAGACCTGTGACAGTCCATCCTCTGGCCATGAACGGTTTACAATTCTTTTTTCATTTGTTTTTGTCTTTTCTAGGGCCGCTTCCACGGCATATGGAGATTCCCAGGCTTGGGGTCCAATCAGAGTTATAGCCACCGGCCTACACCATAGCTCACAGCAACTCGGGATCCGAGCCAAATCTACGACCTACACCACAGCTCACGGCCACGCCGGATCCTTAACCCACTGAGCAAGGCCAGGGACCGAACCTGCAACTTCGTGGTTCCACTGCGCCACGACGGGAACTCCCTGTTTACACCTCTTGCGCATGCAGAATAAACCCGCTCCTCCCTGGCCCCGCCCCAAAGCCTCATCTGTTACAGCCCCGTGCTCTTAGCATCTAAATCAGGTGCAGGTGCAAATGAGGCCTCGCAGGTGCAGAGTCCTTGTAAAGACCTTCAGACCAAAAGGCCAGTGATCTCTCCCTGCCCACACGCCCAGGACGCAAAGGCGGGGTGGGGGCGGGGGTGGGGACACGCACGGCAGTCCCAAGCCTGTAATATTTCTGAATTTCTGGGCATTGATCATTTGGTTCCAGGCTCCAGGCGTGATTCCTCATAGCTCTCTCACTCTTCCTTCTTTTTTTTTTTTTTGTCTTTTTTTAGGGCCACACCCTCAGCATATGGAGGTTCCCAGGCTAGGGGTGCAATCGGAGCTCCAGCCGCCAGCCTACACCACAGCCACAGAAACGCGGGATCTGAGCTGCCCTGCGACCAGCACCACAGCTCACAGCAACGCCAGATCCTTAACCCACGGAGTAAGGTCAGGGATCGAACCCGCGTCCTCAAGGATACGAGTCAGGTTTGTTATCACTGAGCCGCAACAGGAACTACTTCCTCATGGCTCTTGGCTCTACCCTCTGAGTGACTCTTTTCCTCCCATGACTGTAGCTGTGTTTGTTTGAGGCTTCTGTGTGTTGTCAAGTCTGCTTCCTGCCTGGAAGCCCGGGGATCGAATCATCTCACTTCGTATGCTCTTTGCCACGATAGATAGACGGAGATGGCTGGGCTGAAGCCGGTATGGTGCTCTTAGGATCACTGTGAGGGAGGTCCCTCTGCGGCAGGGTGGCTTAAGAAGCTGACTCCATCAGCTCAGGCAGCTGTGGAGGTGCAGGTTCAGTCCCCAGCCGGGTGCAGTGGGATAGGGGATCCGGTATTTCCACAGCTGCGGTGTAGGTCAGCAACTGCTGCTCGGGTTTGATCCCTGGCCCAGGAACTTCCATATGCTGTGGGTGCAGCCATTAAAAAAAAAAAAATTTTTTTAAGATCTTTGTGGGAAGTTGGGATGGGATCAATTAAAACACCATAAACTTTGCTATTCATACCAGAAAATGCCGGAGCCTTAACCCACTGAGCGAGGCCAGGGATCGAATCTGCATCCTCTTGGTTACTTGTGGGATTGGTAGCCTGCTGAGCCACAAACGAAACACCCTAAAACCCATTTCCTGAGAAATGGGCTACAGAATCCACCCCCTTCAAGCGCACCCTTGCGAGAGATTCTTAGTATCGTCACAGGATTATGGGATGCTCCCCAATCTAACCCGAGCCCATTTGAGCCTCTTTAAAAGAAACCCCACATCTGTTAGCTGTCACTCTCCAATCTCTTATTTTTTGTTGTTATATGCCTCTTTTTTGAAGTGTAGTTAATTGGCAACGTTGTGTCAATTTCTGCCTGACAGCAAAGTCATTCACTGACACACACCCGCACATTCTCTTTCCTGTTGGTTTCCATGCTGGTTTATCCCGGGATACTGAGTGTGGTTCTCCCTGCTCCACAGCTGGTCCTCGTGGTTTCACCATCTCTACGTAATAGTTCGCATCTACCGGAGTTCCCGGCGTGGCTCAGTGGTTAATGACTCTGACGAGGAACCATGAGGTTGCAGGTTCGATCCCTGGCATTGCTCAGTGGGTGAAGGATCCGGCGTTGCTGTGGCTGTGGTGTAGGCTGGCGGCTACAGCTCGGCTTAGATCCCAAGCCTGGGAACCTCCATAGGCTGCAGGACCGGCCCTAGAAGAGGCAAAAAGACAAAAAAAAAAAAAAGTTCATCTCTACTAAGTAGCCCACCCAGCTCTCCACTCTCTTCTAATCCCCACCCCCGTCCTAGGCAACCCCTAAGCTACTTTCTGTCTCTACGGGGTTCCCTGGCCCAGACCTTCTCATCAATGGAGTCACACCATCCGCGGTCTTTGGTAACCAGCTCCTTTCACTTGGCATGTTTGCAAGATTCCTCCGTGTTGAAGCACATATATCCACGCTCCGTTCCTTTTCTTAACTACCGGAAAGGCATCCATTGCAAGGACCGACACTGATTCTCAGGCACTTGCTACCGACCGGGCTGGATGGTTACGGGCTTGGAGAGAGAAGGATTGGGAGCTTGGTGACAAGGAAGAGGCACTGGAAGGACTTCTTAGAAAGGACACGGAGTGTGACGCATCTGCATCCCTGTATCCTGGGTGGAGAGAGGTCTCCAACACCCCCCCCCCCCCGCCAGGAGGCTCTCAGGAATCAGGCAGACACAAGGCGCCCTCTGGAAAGTTCTTCAGCCTCTTCTCCCCTCCCGCACCTGCTTGCTTGTGTAAAGCAATCACGGAGGGAGGGCGGAGGCTCCGCCTCGTTGAAAACACAACCTTGGCCCCTCCCCCCGGGCGGCCCTGCCCACCGCAGAAGCCAGTCCTGAGCCCCCAGGACAGCACCACCCCGGGGAACCCAGCCAGCCAGGCGGTGGCATGTTCATTGCAGGATGTGGCCATCACGGAGGGGCAGAGGTGCCGTCCTGGTGGGACGGATGCCGGTTCTGGCCTCGCTTTTCCCTGACCTCAATTGTCCACCGGCCACCTGTCCGCGGACTTAGGGTGACCAGCCCGCTACTCCCACAGCAGTGCTGCTGAGCAGGGCCCCCAGCGCCGAGCAGAAGAAGGGCACCAATGCGCCGGGGCTCACAGAAGCTGCGGGAGTTACCTATACCCCATCTCCCCGCCGCCCGCCTCCCCGAGAGCGGACTGGCCTCCCCAGGACATGGGCACCGGCACCCCTTGGGGACAACGCCATGAGAAGGTGAGGCCCTGGCTTACAGAGTCAAGTGTGTGCTTCGAGCCACAAACAAACACATGGGGCTGTCCCCTCACAGCCAGACCACTGTGTCCGGGAACCAAAGAGTGGCGGTGGGAGGGGGCCCTCCAGGGATGCCCCCGTCCCTTCAATTCTGCCCCACGTCTGAGCTCTGATGGCTCGGGAGGCTTGGTTCTCGAGGGAGGACGGGCCCGCCAGCGAGCACCTCCCTTGGCTTCTTTGATTTGGGAGCTGGGGCTGCCCCTTGGAAACGTGGGGCTCCTGATGGCACCGAATCGATATACTGAGAGGCAGCTTCCTCACTGAGCAGGGTGATGGAGCCCGAATGCCAAGGAGAAAGGGAGTTATCGCTTCACGCTGAGGTCGAGGGCGGGGAGAACTCTGTCTGGAGCCCAGGGGATTCTCCTTCTCCTCCACAGTGCCTGTTAGTTCTCTTACCATTAATAGCAAAAAAGACAAAAGGAAAACTGCAGCAGACAGATAGGTAGATGGATAGTAGGTGGCAAATAGATGGAGAGAGCGAGCGATAGGCAGACAGATGATAGGGTGGGTAAGTATATAGATGAAGGATGGACAGACAGACAGACAGGAGGACAGGGTTTGGGCCCTTCGGGAATGAAAGCATCAATCCCCACCAGCCAAAGAAACCTCAGCCAGCGGAGAGCCTGCGAAGGGAAGATGAAATGCCTCCTGACGGTTATGGGACAAGGACAGCGACAATTGTCCCTATTCCCCTACCTCTTAAGTAAGTACGAATTTGTGTCTAGCTAGTCTTTGATGTTTTTATTTTTTAGTCTCTTAGGGCCGCACCTTCGGCATGTGGAAGTTCCCAGGCTAGGGGCTGAATCGGAGCTGTAGCCGCCGGCCTCCACCACAGCCACAGCAACATGAGATCTGAGCTGCGTCTGTGACCCACACCACAGCTCATGGCAACACTGGATCCTTAATGCACTGAGCAAAGCCAGGGATCGAACCTATGTCCTCACGGATACGAGTCGGCTGCATTAACCATGGAGCCACTGTGGGGACTCCCTCTAGCTAGTCTTTTATTTCTTTACTCCCTTTAAGACTTTCCGTCTGTTTAGTGGGAAGTTAATTTTGCAGTTTAGTTTCAGGTAAAAGAATATTTGGACAAAAGAAGGCTAAATCAGAAATGTAATTAACCTCGCCCAGAAAAGGACACCGCAGCTGGTGGGACTTCGTGTGTCCTTTTCGTGGGGAGAAGGTGAAAGTGTCTCACTCTTTTTTTCTTTTTTTGTTTAATTGAAGTATAGTTGATTTGTGCTGTTTCAGGTGTACAGCACAGCGATTCACGTGTATACATTCATATATGCGTGCGTGTGTATATATATATTCTTTTTCAGATTCTATTCCTTTATAGGTTATTACAAGATATTAAATACAGTTCCCTGTGCTATACAGCAGGTCCTTGGTGTTTATTTATTTTATATTCAGGAGCATGTATCTACTAATCCCATCCTCCTAATTTATTCCACTCCCTACCTTTTAAAATTTGTGTTGTTCCTCTCTAACCTATGAGAAATTTAAAAAAAAATTTTTTTTTTTGTATACCTGAGTAAGCTTGAGGATATATGTTAAAATAATCAAGTATATGGGTTTTCTTCTAGTTATTTAATTTTTACAGCCACACCTGCAGCACATGGAAATCCGCAGACGAGGGGTCAAATCAGAGCTGCAGCTGAGGCCTACACCACAGCAACGCCGGATCTGAGCCACATCTTAGAGGTTCGCCACAGCGTGCGCCCACAGACACTGTGGTTCTTCACCCGCTAAGCCACAACAGGAACTTCTCTAGTTATCCTTTGTTGGCTGTTTTACACTGTTTCTTGTGACCCTATTAGTGTATGATTTAAATGCTTTGAATTGCACTGAAACCGATTTCAGGAGTCAATTTTGGTTGATGTTGTGTCCTGGTAAGGAATGTGCATTCGACAGCGCTGGGTTGCATGTTCTATGAATGTCATTTACGACGACTTTCTTAATTAGCCTTGGGGAGAACCGTAAAAGTGAAACTTCAGTAAGGAAAAGGACAGATACCAAACGAGAGCAGTACTGGAGCATGATTTGGAGGTGGGGTGCAGAAGGAGACAGACCTAATTCCCACTGCAGACTCGGGGTGACGTGGGAGAGTCGAGATCTGTGGTCGAGAGTGTACGCCCGGGACAACACTGAATTATTACAAACAATTGCATCGATTATTAGGGTCAAGGAAGCTAACACGGCAACAGCGACAGCAGCGGAAGGAGGACGCAGGCAGCGACACAAAGCTGCGGTCAATAACAGGCTGAGACCGATAGTAACGGCAGGAGGACAACGGCTGGACGCCCCGCCCCGCCCACGCCCCGCCCACGCCCCGCCCACGCCCCGCCCCGCCCCGCGGAGCGGTCGATGGCTCCGGCTCGTGGCGCCGGCCTGCCCGGCCTCGGCGCTCGGCTCGGCATGCCTGCGGCGCTGCCATGGAGACGCGGACCCGCGGCCAGCTGGCACCGCCCCGTCGGGCGGCCAGCGCATCCCTGAGGCCGCACCGCGCGGGTGGCCCGGGCGGCGACGACGGGGGCAGGGGGGGCGCGGGTTAGGTGACGGGGGCGGCGTCGGGGGAGGGCGGGATGCTGGGGAGGCAGTGGGGGCGTGCCGTGGGGGCATCCTGGACGTGGGCCGGTCCACCGGGGGTTCAGCGGCCGCGGGTAGTGGGAACGGGGCTGGGCGACGGGGCACAGGCCACACGCAAGGAAAAGTGAGCTTGCTTGGCTGCGAAAGCATGGGGCGGGGGGGCAGCTGTGGATGCTGCGCTGTTTGGGTTTTGCCTGACGTCATTTTTCTTTCTGGTCCAGCGGCCTCCCGGATGCTTGCGGCAGAAGGCGCTGGTGTACCCCTATCATGGGCAGGTCAGTTCTGAGCCCCGCGACCCGTGCCCTGTCGGATCCAGATGCTAACATCCCAACAAGCCTTTCCCCCAGATCCCCCAGTTCTTAGCCAATAAAAGATCTGGGATTGAAGCACCTACCCCTTAAACCCAGTCCCAGGGTCTGCCTCACCAGGGCGCCCTTGAAGTGGTGAAATGTGTTGGTAGCTGGGCTTAACGCTCTTATCCCCAGAGCGGTGAGAACCTGCTGTTGCCACCATGGCCCTTTCCTCCCCAACATGACAGCGTGTTCATTTCTTTGTAGCAACCCCTTGGGAAGAGCTGAAGACCAGCCAGGGGAGAGGGAAAAAAAAGCACAGAACACATGCTGGTTCCAGATTCCTGGCAAGAATCAGAGCGCCTGTGCTGTGCTGAAAGCTGGCCCAAGCACAGAGCAGCAGAGGCCACTTGGAGCAGCTGCTGTGGACTTCCGCCTCGCTGGACAGCATCCCTTCAGATCCATCTTTTCAAGTTAAGCGGTCCAAGGGGTGGTATCAGAATGGCAGTGGACACCTGACAAGAGGTGCATTGTCCTAATAAAGGGCATACCTGACTGTCCCCAGGAAACTGTGGCCAGGACACTGCTGATCTGCTTGCTGTCATCTCTCGTGTGGTTCTTGGGTGTCTCTTCAGAACACGCTCCGAGGCTCCTCTTACGTTTCCCTGCAAAGAACCCTTGTAAGGGGGCTGCCTACACATGGCCTGCATCTCCCGTTTCTACCATTGAGTTAGGTAAGGCATCCTCAAGCCCCACAGCTAAAAAACTTATTCGTGTGTCCACTGCAAAGCCACCGACTATCCACGAGGCCTGGCTCAGAGGCCTCCCTTGCAGGAGCCCAGAAGGGAGGTTCCGCCAGTGATGAGCGGGCGCGTCCCGCTGGCAGAGAAAGCTCTGTCTGAGAGCTATGCTCGGCTTCGATACAGAGACACCTCCTTGCTCATTTGGCAACAGCAGCAGCAGAAGTTGGAATCTGTGCCACCTGGGACGTACCTGAGCCGGAGCCGAAGCATGTGGTACTCTCAGTACGGAAACGAGGCCATCCTTGTCCGGGACAGAAACAAGCTGGAGGTCTCCCGGGACACGGGCCAGTCCAAGTTTTGCTCTGTTATGTAACTTCTGGTGTGAAAAGCGAGCCCAGGCGCCGCCCTGTCTCCATCTCCAGCCCTTGCCCAGAGGTCCTGGCTGTGAACGTGAAGGCTGAGCTGCAGCGGAAGGACCCCAGGATGCCAGGGATGGCGCCCCAGCCCATTTGCAGTCGGGGTGACTGGTGGACTTGGCTTCGGGCCTCCGTTTTGAGCTTCCGGGCGCTGCAGGCACAGCCCAGGCTGGGGCACGACGGGATGCCACTCTGCTTATGCTTCCAAATAAAGCAAGCAAGAGGGACGTCCAGGCACACAACCTTTTCACATTCTTACAGGTTGTTTTAGTGTTCGCTCTGCCTGGTAAAGAATGGGTCAGGGGACTCCCCGTCGTGGCTCCGTGGTAACGAACCTGACTAGGATCCATGAGGATGAGGGTTCAATCCCTGGACCCCCTGAGTGGGTGGAAGATCCGGCATTGCCGTGAGCTGTGGTGTAAGTTGCAGACGTGGCTTAGATCTGGCGTGGCTGTGGCTGTGATGTAGGCCAGCAGCTGCAGCTCCAATCTGACCCCTAGCCTGGGAACTCCCATATGCCATGGGTGTGGCCATAAAAAGACAAAAAAAAAAAAAAAAAAGAATGGGTCAGACCTAGAAAAGGCTGAGGAAACTGGCATCCTGTATGGTCGAACACCCATTTGCAGGACCAGGATGGGTTTACCTTAAATGGTCAGCAGCAGCATTTCAGCGGGAACTCGGTGGCACTTGAATTCTGAGTCTCGCTACCCAACGATCACTGTGTGTGACCCACCATGATGGCTTCTGTCACCAGCTTTCTCATGCTTGAGGCTTGTGGGCAAATGCATCCCAAAGCATTAAGGAAACCCCGAACTATTAAGTTACACATCCGCTGCTTGCATTAATGCCAGATTTAATCAGAGGCCGCGACTCTCTCCGCCAGCGGTGTTTCAGCCTCCGCCCGGAGCCGGCAGCTCCCGGCCACGTGCGGTGTTGGATGTGTGTTGACTAGTATCTCACACAGGCCTCCTCGGCCCACCTCTGTGGGCAGATTTATGAGTCATTTTTTACAAGGATTTGCTGGCTGTGGTAATTCAAGTCTGTGTGGCAGGGCAAATGTGCAATGTCTCTTGTCAAAGCGGAGTTTTGTTTCCTTTCTTTTTTCTTTTTTTTTTTTTGGCTTTTTGTTTTGTTCTGGATTTTTTGGCCGCCCAGTGGCACGCGGAACTCCCAAGCCAGGGATCAGATCCGAGCCGCAGCCATGAACTAAGCCACAGCAACGCCCGATCCACTGTGCCGGGCTGGGGATCAACCCTGCGTCCCAGCACTCCCGGGCCACTGCCGATTCTCTTGGGCCACAGCGGGAGCGGAGTTTCCTAAATAAATCTCCCATAGGGGCCTCTTTCCTTCCTCTTTTATCTGTTTGTCCACAACCTAACTTGGCTCTCAGGTATTTTTTTTAATAACAGTAATATCTAACGATTGCCGAAAGCCCCAATGCAGAAATGCGCCGAGCACCGCGGCAGTCAGCAGCTTGGTTGGCAGATGCAGGTGCAATCAGTTCCAGAGGCGGCATCCTGCACACGTGGCTGGTTCTGTGACTTTCCTTGCTCAGCTGTGCAGATGGGACACTTACATCGCGCCTTGAATGTCTGTCTGGTCAGCAGCGCTCCTGTGAGCCCTCAGGTGGGTGGGGAGAGACCTCCGTGCCGTCCAGGTACAGAGCATGTCCTGAGCTGCACTATGCGAGCTGGTTGGCAGACAGCCTCCAGGAGGCCACTGCTGGGTCCGGCTGCATCCGCAAGGTCACGTGTCCGGCCGGAGCCTGGTCCTGGCTGATGGAGCCTCAGCCAGCTCGCTGCCTCACGTCTCGAGGCTGGAGGGCAGGTTTCCCTTCAGCACCGCCGGGAGGTGAAGGGGGAACCCGGGCCCGTCTAGAGTCAGGCCTCTGCAGGAAAGGCTCACCCCCATCCAGGCGCCCTGACACTGGAATCCCCCGGAGATAACTGTTGTCAGCATCTCTGCAGCCCTTCAAGTCCTGCTTGGGAAGAAAGCAAGCTGCTGAGGCTCATCTGGAAAGTTTGTACTGCACACTCACAGCCCCTCGGATTAACCTAAAACGAGCAGAGGCGCTGGCCACCGTCTGCACTGGTCAGGTGTGCAGGTGGCCGATGTGCCCCAGGCTGCTGGCAGCCAGCTAGCACTAAGCTGCCTAGCGTGCAGCAAGACCCCGTCTGCCCCGGGGAAGCCTGGGCTGGGGCCGGGGACTCCAAGGTGGACGCAGCTCAGTCCCTGTCCTCGGGGAGCTCAGCCTTGGGGCGGGGGGCAGGGGTCTGGTCCAGAGGGATGCGTGCCTGGGGAATCGAGGAGGGTGTGCTCAGGCCTGGGGCCGGGCAGAACCTTCACAGGTCAGCAATGGGGCGGGGGTGGGGGTCGGGTCTGAAAGCACAAGAAAAGGCACAGAGAGGCACCTCTTTTTTTTTTTTTCCTTTTATTATGAAAACAAAACAAATGCCCCAGGAGCAGGGTCCATGATTACCAGAAACATCAAAGAATACTTTCTACCATTTTTATTCTGTTGTGTTGAGGCCAGCATTGCAATAAACAAGCTAAAACTACTTACATTGGACTCATTTTCAGTAACTGACATTTACAGGAATATACTAGAAACGGCACTAAAAAGTTTAAGAAAAGTTACGGTAAACTCGCATGCACATCATACAGAAAAGTAACATTTTAAATATAAAAAAGGAAACCTTCTCAGAAGCGTTCTGCCAGAGTTAAGGAACAGCGCTACCCAGGATGGAACGAACCCTTTATTGTGGGTGGTGTGTTTCCCCCCCCTCCCCGACTGTCAAAAGATGTGGAAATTGCAAAAGAATAAGAACAAAAGCAAACAAAGGAACCGGATCTGAACAGTCTATGAGCAAGACGAGCGAGCCAGGGTCTCTGGGATTCGGTTGACAGCCGAGGCTGCTCCGTGGCCTCCAGGGATCAGCAGTGTTTCAAAGCCATCTCCATGTCCCGCACGAGGCCGACCTACCCACCCCTTGTGGGTTCCTTCCCCTAGAGAGGCTGCCTCCGGCTCTCGGCCCTAGAGCCACCCTGCCTGTCCGAGGAGGAGAGATGCGACAGCAAACACCCCCCCTCCTGCGGATTCAGGGGGCTGAGGAGCGCCTCCCCCCACCACACACACTTCGAAAGCAGCTTGGAAGTCTGGACAGAAACCCCGACAACACTGCAGCACCAACGAACCACGATTGCTCAGCCCGGAGCCAGCCCTCGGTGGCATCGAAGCCAGCGGGTCTGTCAGATGGAAGAAGCCAGAACCCGTGGATGAGGAAACGCCCACGGGGCTGAGCTCCGGGGCTCGAGCTCCCCACTGATCCCAGGGGAGCCCCCAGCACCTCAGGGCCCCTCGGCTGGAGTCTGTCCCCCAGCCGCCTGCACTGCCCAGGAGCCACCCTGCTTCGGGACCTGGCGCGCTCCTGCCGTGTGTAGCTCCGCTCAGAGGCTCTTGATTCCATTAAAGATCTGCTTAGAAAACACCTTTAAAAACAGGGCGACTTTAAAAAACGCCAAGTTTAAAATCCATGGACTTTAAAAAAAAAATCATATAAACAAAACTTAACGAAAAGTTGACCACACTGGCTCAAAACTCACCGAATGTCAGAATCACCAGCAGTAAGAAAAACGGTCACCCACTCCCCACGGCCTGGCCGAGTTCTCCACCCATCAAAGGTATCCTCGGCCAGAAGGGTGGGTGGCATCGAGTCGATGTTATGGTTTTTAGACAGAAGGGTGGTGGACTCTGAGTCGATTTTATGATTTTTAGACAGTGCCACCTCCTAGGATACCCACGGCTGCTGCTGGCAGGAAGAGCGCGCCACCCGGGCTCCACCCAACCCCGCCCCAGCGAGGTCCTCAGAGAGGGGCCTGGAGGATGCCCGGGGCCGGCCGCTTCTGTGCCAACGGGAAAGCAGGAGCCCGTGTGGCCTCCGGGGAGGGAACCCTCTGCTGGGGCCAGAGGGGCTTCCACCCAGAAGACGGGAGAAGGCCAGGGAGAGCCTGGCCAGGCCACTGCCGGCCGGCTGGAAGACCCTGCCAGGCAATGGGGGCCACACCCCTCCCCAGAGACCGGGGGTGGGGTGGGGTGGGGGGGTGCCCTACCCTGGGCCCTGGCATTCCTGGCCAAAACCACACCGCTCAGAGCTTAGGCGGGCAGCATGGTGCACCCCTGGCCCTCAAAGGCCATATGGCGGCCTCTGGAAAAAAACAAACCCCAAACATAACCTTCTGTTAAACTCTGTATATTATTATTATTATTATTTTTTTACAATAGAAAGTTAAAAATCAAGACTTAGATTTACTTACTATACATTTTTTTTTTCTCTCAGATTACAAAGTTTATATTATATAACTGGGGGTCCCTACATTGAATTATTTTTCAAACAGTCCTAAAGAGACCAGAAGCGAATACAAAAGAACGAAAGAAACAAACAAACAAAAAAAAAATTTTAAAAAATTAGAATGTGCTGCAGCTGGAAGTCGTCTACCCCGTAAGTCTCCCAAGGTCTCTCTCTCTCTCTCTCTCACTCACTCACACACACACACACACACACACAAGAGCAGAAACACAAACGCCAGCAACCCGGGACACGCGAGCGCGCAGACGGCCTGAGCACCGCACGGCAGGCAGGAGGCTGTAGCACCTGGAGGCGGGGGCCCCGCGGTTCAGCAGGATCTGGGCCCCCCTTCAAACCATTTAAAAGGCCTGCGTCTCTGCTACTTTTTTTAAAAAATGCGTTTCTTTTGCAGTTTTGTTTTTCTTTGCTTTTAAAAAAAAAAGGACCAATGATGATAATAAATAGTTGTCATATTTACACGACCTTGGGACGATGGCTCGGAGTGTGTGGCGGCCGCCGGCCGAGCGCACGAGCTGGGGACACACACCGGGCTGGCCTCTCGTAGAAAACTGCTGAGCCTGACAAAAAAAGAGTCTCCTTTTGTTTTTTTCTTGTTGTTGTTTTGTTTTTTCGGTTTTTTTGTTTTTTTAATCGTTTCTTCTGCTTTTCCTTTTTTTTAAAGTTGAGGTAAAAGGTTCAGTGTCTGGAAACCTGCACGCGGCACACGGAGCCCCTGCGCTGGCTCCTGCCAGCAGCGCCCCGACGTCACCGATCTGGAACACTCCGCGCGGCCCCCCTCCCTCCGGGCCCCCCCCCCCCACGCCCCCACCTCCGGGGCCGGCGCGTCTGTCCTCGGCCCCTGCAGAAGGAGGGGAAGCCCTGCGACACGAGGGTCAGCCAGGCCCCCGAAGACCAAGACAAATGCCCTCTGCCGAGCCGACGGCCGCCGCCAGCAGTACCGCTTCAGAGCCGGGCCCTCGGGAGACACGCCGGCTGGGGCGCCAGACCAGGGTGGGGGGTGGGAGGCGTGAGAAACGGGCGTTCGCCAGACCCTTCGGGGGACACCTTACGGGTTTCTCTACGGTCATCGGGTTACAGCACGAGCAGGCGTCCTCCTCTCCCCGGGGCTGAGGTCGGCTGCGAGGCAAGGGCCTAACGCAGACTCGAGCGTCTCACAAAGCCTAACGGACACCCCGATGGCGACCCCGGCCCTGGGAAAGCAACACCTGCAAGGGAGCGGGACGCCGGGCCACAGAGAGAACCTGCGCACCGTGGGGCGAAGTGGTCTATTAACCACAGGGGCGCTGCGGGGGCTCGGCGGGTGGGGGGCGGCGGCCGCGGCTGGTGGTCCGTCCGGCGAGGGTCCAGGGTTTACTCCGAGTCGCTGCTGTCCGAGCTAGAGCCGCTGGAACTGCTGCTCCCGGACTCGGAGGAGCTGCTGCTGCTGAGGCGGGACGGGCCTCCCGAGGGCGCCAAGCCTGATTTCTCTGTGGGAGACGAGGCAGGTGAGAGGCGCTCGGCCCCGCTCGCCTCCCCCCGACACCCTGCGCCGCCTGCACCCACGCCGGTCTTCCCGGGACCCGCTGGCTTCACAAGTGCCGCCACCACCCGGCCCCTGATCTGGTCCCTTTGTCCTTGTCTTTTTAGGGCCGCACCTGCAGCCTGTGGAAGTTTCCAGGCTTGGGGTCGCATCCGAGCTGCAGGTCTATACCACAGCCACCCCAGATCCAAGCCACAGCTGCGGCCTACACCACAGCTCACAGCAGCGTGGGATGCTGAACCCACTGAGCGAGGCCAGGGACCGAACCTGCAACCTCACGGGTACTGTGCCAGGTTCTTAACCCACTGAGCCACAAGGGGTCATTGACAGATGTTACCAACTCTGGTGAAATGGGTCAGTGCACTAATGAGACTGGGAGGCTGTGAGAAATACGCTGGTCTTTGCGCTGGTTCCTGGCACAGAGCTCCTGGAGCCCTGGGGGTCTCCTGGGGGTAACAGCGTCTTCTGTTAGGAAAGGACGCCCTTGAGGTCGCATTTATGACCTGGGGTTCATGCGAACGGGCGACTCAGGGCGGGGCCCCAGCGAGCCACACACAGGACAGGGCTGGTCACCAGGAGGACCAGTGGCCAGCCCCCCATCTCCGCAGAGAGGAGGGCACTGGAGGCTGAGCTCTAGGAAAGCCCCTGAAAGGGGGGCTTCCAGGAGGAAGCGCGGGCAGGGTCGGAGGCCGCACACGCTGCTCTGGGCCCAGTCCAGCCATCTGGCTCTTCCTGCCGCCCTAACAAACATAAAACCGTAACGGGTTTAACGGATGAGTCCCGAGTTCTGGGAGCCATTCTAGCCCGTTCTCACACCCCGCGAGAGGGTCACGGGCAGTCTGGATTTACAGCCCGCCCGTCACGGGTGCGGAGGCCTGGGACGTGCAGCTGCGGCTGAGGTGGGGTCTGCACTGACTCCGAGCAGGTGACATCTGAACTGAACTCAACTGCTGGACGCCGGCTCGTGCTGGAGACCCGGTGTGAGGAAACCCACGCATCTGGTGTCAGAAGTGTGAGCAGAAACAACTCTAAGGTCCACACATCCAAGTAAACTCAGAGACGGGGGAAAAACGGACGCAGAGTCTACCGAGAGAAACCGACAGGCGGGGAGCGGGCTGGGCCGAAAGAAAGACGGCCCGAGAGTCCGAGGCAGCCACCTCCGCCGCCCTCCCCAGGGCTGATCTCGGGATCCCGTGGCAGGGCGAGCAGGGCCGGGCAAGGCGGTGGCCCCCGGCTGCCCCACAGTGAGATGGGACCCAGGCTCTGACCGCCACCTGGGCCCAATGTCCCTGCAGCCTGGAAGACAGGGACCTGCCCTCCTTACAGGCTCCAGCCCAAGGAGGCAAGGGATCAAAGCCGGGGCGCGCCTGGAACAAGAGCCACCGTCCACACAGCACAGGGCCTGGGGCTGGAAGTCAGAGCCTCCCTCCACCTGGGATACTGCTGAACTGGCTGGGAATGAGTGTTACCGTCTGGGGGCAGCCAGAAAGCTCCCTGCCCGAGGACCCCAGGCCCTGCCAAGCCGCAAGCTCCAGCCCCCCAAGAGCAGAGCTGGCCGGCCCTTTCCAGGGAGCTCTGGCGGGGGCAGGCTTTCACTGCGCCTCCTGTCTGCCCAGCCTCCTGAGGACCGGGGCCTTGTCCCAGTCTGCAGACAGGAAACCAGGCTTCAGGAGGCCGAGAGCCTCCTCTAGAGATACACGGCTGGCTAAGTGGTGGCGCCACAATGCAAACCCAGGCCGGCTGCCCGCTCCCCACCCGCCACCCGCCCTCTGGATGGAGCAGGCCCACGGAGGCTACCTCTCTTGGCAGGCTTCTTGCTGTTGCTCAGCTGCCCGCTGACGTCCTGCAGCCGCCTCTCGAGCTCCTTCTTCTTTTCCTGAGCCAGCTCCTCCTTGGATTTGGCCGCCTGCTTCTTCCCGCTTGTTGCTGTGGAAGAGCAAGGGGCTGAGGCCTTGGGCAGGGGAGGGCCGGTGGCTCCGGGGCAGCCTCTGGGAGGTACGGCCCCCAGCGCAGATGCCATGCGCCCCAGGGAGCCACATGGCACCCCTGCCCCTGTGAAAGAAGCCCCTACCAGACACAGAGGTTTTTTTTTTGCTTTTTAGGGCCCCACCCGCAGCATGTGGAGGTTGCCAGACGAGGGGTCGAATCGGAGCTGTAGCCGCCGGCCTCCACCACAGCCCCAGCAATGCCAGATCCGAGCCACGTCTGCCACCTACACCACAGCTCACAGCACTGCCAGATCCTTAACCCACTGAGTGAGGCCAGGGATGGAGCCCGCGTCCTCATGGATGCTAGTCGGGTTCGTCAACCACTGAGCCACAATGGGAGCTCCCACTGCAGCTCTCCCTCAGCCTCAGCAAGGCCTAGACTCTGCCCGAGCCCTGGCCACCACCTGGCACCCCTGCACTGGCACCTGAGTCCACGGGCAACTTACCGAGGGTCAGATGTGCGAGAGGGTCACGTGCTGCTCCATCCAGAAGGCGGCTACCCACTGCCCCCGCCAGAGCGATCGAGGCCCAGGCACCCGCAGGGACCCCACACAGGTTCAGGTCACCGGCGGGGGGGCCCTCAGAGCTGGGTGCTGCCCTGGTCTCCTGCCGCCCGCCCTCCTCTCCCTCCCCAGGACCCGCGACCCAGGCAGTGACTTGTTCCATCCAGTGAAGTCATCGGCTTCCAGGGGAACCTGAGCCAGTACAACTGTCCCTCCCGGGAGCCCCCTGGACCCTCCGGACCCGCCACCCCGGGCAGGGAGCTGGTCCGCCCAGCAGCCAACTATCAACCCAGGCCCCAAACAGTCTTCAGAGAGGCCTGGGGTGAGCGCCTTAGCCAGCATCTGAACGGACGGGGCTGGGGGCCAAGCCAGGGGTCGGACCTGCTCTGATGGAGGCAGAGGAACACAAGCGCTGCCACCTGCCCGGGAGCAGGAGTGAGGGCGCTGACTGGGTCGGGGCTGCGGCCAGTCTCAGCCAAGCCCCCCGCCCCAGCTAAGCAGACAGAGGTGTCCTTGCAGCCCCCCCCTCCAACCCCCTGCCTGCCCCCGGGGCCTGAGGCAGGAAGAGGGGCGAGGAGCTGGGTCATTGGCACCCCCAGGCCTGGGGCTGCCTGGCTTTGCCCTCTGGGCCCGAAGGCGTGACAGGAGGGGGCGGCGGGGAGGGCAGGGCCGAGCCCGCGGCCCGACGACTTACAGAGCGGCTTCCTTTGCTTTTTCTGTAAACAAGCCTTGACGTATCTCTCTAGTTCCCGCAAAGTGGTGGGTTTCAGAGTCTCAAAGTCAATCTCGATCTCGTCGGGGTTGGAGTCCCTGAGCGAGGGCTCCCGCGACTGGATAATGTGCACCACCCGGCCCAGCTTCTCCCCCGGCAGCCGGTTGATGTCCAGGCTCAGCTGGCGCTTCTCGTCGTAGCTCATGGGCAGCCCCTCCTCCTCCTCCTCCGAGTCGTAGGAGGCCGACGCCTGCTTGCTGCCCTTCTTCGGCTGTCTGAGGCGGAAGGCGAGGGGCGTCAGGGTGTGGAGCCCGGCCCCGGCCCTCCCCCGACCCCGCCAGCGCCCAGCCCTCTTCGGCCCCAGGACCAGGATCTCCTGAGGAGCCGCCCCAAGCGGTGCCCCAGACAGAGAAGCCGGGCCGGGCCGGGGGCGGAAGACCCTGCTGCAGAGGTCAGAGCAGAGGCTTCCGGGTCCGGGAGGGCTCGGCCGGGAGACCACCACGGCGATCGGGACCCCTCGGCGGCCCGCAAGCATCTCAAGCTCAACGGGCCAGGCTCACCTCCACGGTCAAATAACCCAGGAGGAGGCAGGACAGGGGACAGAGAGAAAACACTGGAGTGGGAATGGCAGTCCCACTGTGCCCAGCGTTAGTTACGTGAAGTACAAATGGTCCGAACACGCCGATTAAAAGAAAGGGACGGTCAGAGTGGCTAAGAGCCGAGACTCAGATGGCACGCTGTCTACACAAACCCTGCTCGGGATACAGTGAGAGGTCAAAGGCAAAGGGGTGGGGGGGCGGCACCATGCCACGTAAACGCCAACCAAGAGAAAGCTGTCACAGCAGCAACTGCAACCACGTCAGACACACAAACTCCAGAGACATAAACATCGGGAAGAGAGGGACACTGTGTCGCACTGAGGGTCAACCGGTCAGGAAGACGTCACAGCTCCACACGCGTGTGCATCTAAAACCAAGCTTCGGGAGTTCCCGTCGTGGCTCAGCAGGAGCAACCCCGACTCGCAGCCATGAGGTTGCGGGTTCCATCCCTGGCCTCGCTCAGGGGGTTGAGGATCCGGCATTGCTGGGGGCTGCGGTGCAGGTGGCAGACGCGGCTCGGATCCCGCGTTGCTGTGGCTGGGGCGCAGGCCGGCGGCTACAGCGCTGATTCGACCCCTAGCCTGGGACCCTCCATGTGCCGCGGGAGCGGCCCTAGAAAAGGCAAAGAGACAAACGAAGAAAAACTAAGCTTCTATTTTAACGAGCTGGAAAAAGCAAAGCAAATTAAGTCCAAATCAAGTAAGAGAAAACAGTAAACATGAGACCAGAAATGAAAACCAAACACGACAAAAACAGAGGAAAACCAACGAAATCAAATCCTGGTTCTTTGAACAATGAACAAAACGGAACATCTCTCTCCAGATTCCCCAGGCAACAGCCATAAATGCCTAACACCAGGATTTAAAGAAAGGCCACCTCACTACAGCCCCTGGGAGGCTTTAAAGGGTGCAAGGGAACGTCACAAACACACCTCTGATGCCACGAAGGGCACAAACTCCCCAAACTGACTCAAGAATAAACCAACAACCTGCCTTCCTGCGTCTAGTAAAAGGCTGAATACGTGGTTCCAAAGATTCCAACAGTGAAGACTCTGGGCCCCGGCGGTTTCATTGGTGAATTCCACCACGCATCCGAATCAGTTCCACACGTCTCCCCTAAAAAGGAGACGGGGACACTTCCGACTCCTTTGTGAGGCCAGCACTGTACTCACACCAAAGCCAGAGACCAAGACAGAACAGGAAACTTGATTCTGGCTCCCCCACAAACGGGACGATGTGGGGGGGAGGGGAAAGCCCTTGACGGAGCCCAAACCCCTGGCTCCGCACACCCTCCTGCTTCCAGGCTCCAGGGCCTGTGCGTTCTGCCGCAGCAACGGTTCTCAAAGCAGCACGCCTCCAGCCCTGGGCCACCCCGGCCTCTCCTGCGTGCACAACACGGCAACCTCAAGGGGCACCCTTGCCCCTCAGCCCTTCTCCACACCGGCCAGGATCTGACCGCTTTCAGCTGAGACACTTCAGGACGCCCCTTGGTCTGCATGGAGCCGGCCAACCCGGTCCCAGCCTGGTTCCCAGTGGTGCCGATTTCATCGTAACCCCCAGGAGGATTCTACACGTCCTGCTGGCCTCCACGGCTCTGCACCTGCTGTGCCTCATGCTTGGAACCCCATCCCGAGCCTCTGTGCAGCTGTCACCCTCTCCTCTGGGAAGCCCTCCCAGCCTGCCCCAGCCCCGAGTGCCCCCCCACACTGTCCTCATCTCCCGGCCACTCGTCTGCAGCAGGAATGCCTCGGGGCAGCGCCTGGCCATGGTGGCAGCTCAGCAGAGGCCGGAGCGGGGGGCACCAGGGAGTGGACTGTGTGCCAAGACGCAACTCCACCCCCCGACCCTCCACCTAAGAGACGAGCTTGGAACAGCGTGCCGGGGGCTCAAGACACTTGGCACAAAGACCTCCCCCACCGAAGAAAACTCCAGAGCCCGGACCAGGAAAAGCTCCCAAAGCCACGAGCGGCTGAGGCCTCCGCCAGGGAGTGTGACGGCTCGGATGCTGGTGGCTGAGGCCACCCCGGGGGAGCTGGGAGGCGCCCTCCAGAGCCCCCACCCTTCCCACCCCACCCCGCCCCATCTCCCCGTAACAACGCTGAAGCGCCGTCCTCCCGCCACACGTGCCCAGGACACGCCGCGCCAGGGCCGCGGACCCGGGCCCGGACCGGCGCCGGAGCCCACCTGCCGGCCGCAGTCGTGCTGTTGGCCTTCTTGGCGGGCGCCTTCTTCTGCTGGGCCTGCTTGGCGGGCGGGGCCGCCTTGGCCTTCTTCTCCTCCTCGGACTTGGCCTTGTGCCGCTCCTTGTCCTTGTCCTTGTCCTTGTCCTTCTTCTTCTTCTCCTTCTTCTCCTTCTTCCTCTTTGGCTTGTTCACTGGGGCCTGAGACAGGGCGGCCAGCTGCTCGTGCACGGCCTTCAGCTGGAAGAGACGGGCAGCTGAGCGGGGCTCCCCGGGGCGGGCCCAGGGGGGCTGCGGCACCGGAGCTGCCTCCGCCGCACGGGGAGGGGAGCCAGGGAGCTCCTGAGGGCGGCCGAGCCCGTCTGGCCCTCACCACCCTGGCGACGGTGGGCGAGCCCACTGGCCCTCCTCCGCCTCCCCAGCCCACGCGCCCACGCGCAGGTGGGGCGCCCGGCTCCCATGTGGTTGAGGGACAACGATCGGCCTGGCACAGGCGGCAGCACTATAAGGACTCAGGAGGTAGCGGCTCCTGTTTTGTCCTTTGCGGGTTTTTTTTAGGGCCACATCCACGGCATATGGAAGTTCCCAGGCTAGGGGTCTATTTGGAGCTGCAGCTGCCGGCCTCCACCACGGCTCACGGCAATGCTGGATCCCTAACCCACCGAGCGAGGCCAGGGATCAAACCCGCATCCTCACGGATACCAGTCAGGTTTGTTTTCGCTGAGCCATGATGGGAACTCCCAGCAGCTCCTGTTTTTCTTACTAGTTTCTATTTTCCAGAGAAGGCAGATTCCCTGCGGAGAGGTTCGCAGGCCTGCACAAAGCAGGTTTTTCGCAGCCGCTCGTGGGCACCCGGTCTACAGGGTCCAAACAGCCCAGGGCCGGCAGCTGGCGCTTATCCAGTCCGACCCGGAGCTGGCGACATCCTCGACACGCTTCTCACTACCTGCCCACCCACCCCGCCAGAGCCCGGGGCCACCAGGAGCCACCCTGTCCAGGTGAGGAGGCGGTGCCTCCAGCCTCCAGCAGGTGGACGGTCCTACACAGCACCCGCTCGCACACACTGGGCCGCGTCATGGGGCGTGGGAGGGGCCTGGGCCCTGCAGGTGCAGCTCAGGGCTGCCTTCCCCGCACTGCCACCCTGCTGGGGACGCCCAGCCCCACTGGGGTGACCACTGTTATTCTGCTGTCTCTTCCCCGCCGGAGGCCCCAGAAACAGCACCGCCTGGTCCCATGTCACAAATGTGGAGAGTGAGGAGGTGGGGAGGACCCACTGTCAGGGGGTCAGGGGCTGAGGCAGGACCACCTTGTTCCCGTGGGAGCCGGGGAGCCTGCACCTGGCCCAGTGTGACGGGCTCGGGGGCTGCAAGGCAGGCTGCAGCTTCTGCAGGTGCCCAGAGCTTTCTGGAGCAGGGTCGTCCCGACACAGCGAGCATCGCATGGCCTCAGGCCTGCAGGCACTGCCGAGAGGCCCTAGGAGCTGGCACCTTTCCTGGGTCCCCTCCCAGGGACATCAAGGGGGGAGTGACCAGGAAACACCTCGGGTAACGGCCAGTGAGACTGGGCCATGGTCCTGCCTCCGCCCCGTCTCAGTGCCTGCAGGCCCCAGCCCGGCAGCTCACCTGCTCCTGCAGTTCCGCCAGCCTCGTGGCCCGTTCCTCCTCCGAGTCCGAGCTGCCAGAGTCTGAGGAGCTCTCCTCGCTGCTGCGGCTGCTCTCTGTGCCCTTGCTGACCACAGGCGCGGCCGGGGCAGGCAACGCGGGCGCCTCCACCGGCTCATCCGGCATCTTGGCAAACCGCATCTCGAACACGTCCTGCAGGAGAGCAGGGCTGCCTGGGTCCCGGATGCCCGCGGGGGGTGGGGCAGACGCTGGGTCCCAGATGCCTGGGGGGGAGCCCCTGAGGAGTCAGGAGCCTGGGCCCAGCCTGCTCTCCGACCCTCTGCTCCCTCGCCAGGCAGGGGACACCGAGAACCTGGCGCCCAAGCTCCTCTGTTAGACAGGCAGGCCTCCTGCAGGCAGGGCCTTCCGCATCCAGGTGCAAGGCTGCCACCTACTGCCAGGCGGGGAGGGCACCTCCCTCGAGCTCTGACCCTTGCAAGGGGTCCCCGGGCCACGGGGTCTGGAGCCGTTCACACCTTCCCACGTCACGTAACTGCAGCATCACATCTCAGGCTGAGCAGCGTCCAAAAGGTGGCTCAAAAGTCTCCTCCTATCACAACTCTCGGCTCCTACACAGCAGAGACCCCTTCTCCCCGGTGGCCCAGGTTCATCTCAGACAGGGCTGAGCGGCCAACAGAGGGAGACTCTGCGTGGCCTAGCTCACGCACTGGCGTCCACACGCCCCTGGCTGAGACACCCAAGGCCCGGCCCTGCTAATCGGGCATCCAGCTCCTGGAAGAGCCTGCTAATCGGGCATCCCGGTCCCAGAACCTCCCCCTGGGGTAGAGACATCTCAGGGGCACACAGGCCACGGCCTGGCCTTCTCTGGGCAGCGCCCCGGGGCCGTGGACCTCGGGCCCCCAACTCAACTTACACAGCCAACAGTCTACTAAAGAGCCGTCAAGGGGTTCCGTCATGGCTCAGTGGCTAATGCATCCGACCAGGAATCATGAGGTTGCGGGCTCGATCCCTGGCCTCGCTCAGTGGGTTAAGGATCCGGCGCTGCCGTGAGCTGTGGTGTAGGTTGCAGATGTGGCTCGGATCTCACGTTGCTGTGGCTCTGGTGTAGGCCGGCGTCTGAAGCTCCAATTCGACCCCTAGCCTGGGAACCTCCAGATGCCACGGGAGTGGCCCAAGAAATGACAGAAAGACAAATAAATGAATAAATAAAGAGCCATCAGGACGTAAGAGCCCCCCTCTGCGGCCACACTGCGGAGACCAGCTTTCGTGGGAACAGAATGAGCGCCACTGGCTTCGGTGTCCCGCCTGCTCGCCTGTTTGCTGCCAGCACTTAGGAGGTAAGTGCGAGGTTCAGGGACGTATGGGGCTCGCGAAACATCTTCCCTTCAGAGCGCAGCAGGCGTGGGCTTCGGGGCTTCCTCTGGGGGTTCTGGGGCCCCCAGGACCTCTCTGTCACATTCCCAGCGGCAGCCAGCACGCAGGGCCAGGGCCCACATCAGGAGGATGGTCAGAAAGGCCAGCAGGACCCAGGGGCATGGAAGGAGTCTCTTCCCGAGTCCCCGACCGGGGCCCAGGGGATCAACGTGTCCCCGAGCTATCGCAGGGGTTTTTTTCCTCTCGTCTTTTTTGTCTTTTCTAGGGCCACACCCGCGGCACACGGAGGTTCCCAGACTAGGGGCCAGATCTGAGCTGCATCTGCCACCTACGCCGCAGCTCATGGCAATGCCAGATCCTTAGCCCACTGAGCGAGGCCAGGGATCGAACCCGCAACCTCATGGTTCCTAGTCGGATTTGTTAACCACTGAGCCATGACGGGAACTCCATTGCACGGGTTTTTAAAAGGGTTCTGAGCAAAGGACTGGGACTGTTTTTCAGAATGTTCTGGGCCCCGTGAGAGGAAAAACTACTGTGGGAGGAAATATACCCATGATTCCACTCTCTTCCCCACAGCACACAAGCAAGAGTCTCACTGATGACATCGCGCTGAACACGGTGCTGCCACAGAAGCGACATGCCACGTCAGGGCAGAGCTTGGGGCAGACGCACCGAGTCGGGTCTCAACCCGAACAGAAATCCGTGGCAGCCCCCAGACTCTGACTGACCATCGCAGACGCGGGCACACACACGGCCTGGGTGTGAGATCCGTGTGCACGGGTGCAAAGGCCCGCCACCGAGGGCCAGACCGCCCTGCCCCGCAGGCCCCCCCGTTTCTCCCATGCGCTGTCTGCCTCGTTGTCGGGAAAGCAACAGGCTGCAGAAACGGCCGTCCCCCGCCACGACCTCCACGGCCTCCTGCAGCTCCGGGCGGCGGACACGAGCCTGCCTGCCACCGCGGCCCTGGCACGCGCACTCGGGGCCCGGCTGCCACCCCCCAGCAGAAGCGTGTTCGGGGATGAGAACTCCGACCCCCTGCCCCGTCCCCCGTCCCCAGCTGGATGCTCTCCGAGACGCCCGTGTCTTTCCTGAGCACCTGCCCCGAGCTGCTGTGCCCACCTGCGCCCAGGAGGCCCCTCCCGTGCCGGGCGCCCGGCGTTACCTGCAGCTTCCTGGCCATGGCCACCACCTCGTGGTCTGGGGGGTTGTATTTGTAGCAGTTGGAGAACATGAGCCGGATGTCGGCCGCGAAGCCCTGGGCGTCTGGGTACTCGCGGCTGTCCATCTTCTTCTGCAACACACGAGCCGCGGGTGTGAGGGCACCGCCGTGGCTCTCGGCCGGACCCGCTCACAGGGCCGCTGCCAGCCCGAGGCCTCGTCCCAGAGCCCAGGGAGAGGGTGGAAGGAGACGCAAGGGCTTGGAGGGGAGGGTGTGGCACCCCAGAGAGAGGCGGACGCCCTGGGTGAAGGGAAGAGGCTCTCGCAGCCGCCCCCGAACCCCGTCCGCACTCAGCCCCCAGCTCTCCATCTGGGGTAACTGGTCACACATGGACGTCCCTGTGGGCAGGAGCTCTGGCGGGGGGGATGAGCAGTTTCCGGTGAAAACTAAATTTCTCTCCTAACCAATTTCGGGGCGTCCTACGCTCTTAGAACGAGACATTTAACTTTCTCCCCAAGCACCCAGATGCTCTCAGCCAGCCTGCCTTCACCCAAGTGCCAGGTCGTCCCACTGCCTCACCGGGAAAATCAGGCAACAGGTGCTGCACGTGGGGACAGAAGCGCTGCCAGCGAGGGATGCCATGAGGTGGCGGCTAAGAATGAACTGACAATCGGGGCCAACAGAGGGGCAGCTGCTCTGGAGGGAGTGAGGTCCCCACGCCTGGACAGGCTCACACAGAGCCCATGGGTCAGGGACCTCCCGTTGCGGGTAAGAGTGGACTATTTACCCGGCGGCCCTGCCCCTCAGCCGCAGGACACCGTGTGCCGGAGCCCGACCTCCTGTGTCACCCACACCTGGATTAACACAACCCTGGACCCCAGAGAGAGGTGGGCAGTGGACAGGCTCCAAGACCTGTAGACTCTCAGCCCAGGACACACCCCCCCACTCCCATCCTCTGCCCCCTGGGGAGCTTCCAGCAGTACTGGGGCTGCCTGGCTCTGGCCCTCTGCACACCCTCCCCAGGCTGGGGAGGCTCAGCCAGACCCTTTCAACTTCTGCAAGATTCTCAGGCTCCAGCCCTCATCTGACCTCCTGCCACCTTCCTGGTGCATCTGGGAGCCCGAGGACCACCTGCATCAAAACCTGCTTGCAAAGCCCCCGCCTGAGCCAGGAGATAACCTGGAAAGGGGTGACCAAACCCCGAGCCGCATCCTCTCTGGAACAGAGGAGAAATATTTCCTCTCCACCTGCCTCTGCTCTGCTTGGGCTTTTAGGACCCTCTGCTTGCCCTTTAGCTGCACAGATCCCAAAAAGTCCTAGAAAAGTCGCCGACACCCCCGGCCTCCCAGAAGGCGCGGGGCCGCTGCAGCACTGAGCCTGTCCGAGGAAGCTGGCAGCCCGCCCTCGCCCTCAGGAAAAGGATGCGAGAGCGCGAGGAGGCCCTCGCAGGCCCGGCCCCGCCAGGCCTGCGCCACCCAGCCGGTTCTGCAGGAACCCCTCTCCTGGAGGCCGGGTCTGAACGGGCCCGGGCAGGACGAGGGCTTCCACGGGAAGGAGCACAGTGACCGAGACCAGCGGCTCAGGGCCCAGACCCAAACCGCCTCCCACGTGGGGCCCCTTTCCAGGGCCACACACGGCCGGCTGCCGGGGCGTCCTCAGGCGTCAGAGGCCGATGCAGGCTGAGCGCGGGCAGCGGAGCCGGGGCGGCAGGAACCCTCCCGCAGGGGCTCGGGAAGAGCCCTCGGGGGCCCGGCCTGGGTCTGCCACGGGGATGCAACTGGCCTGACCTCAGGCAACACCTATATAAGCGCAGCGCGGAGCCCCCAGGACAGCCCCTGGGCGGGCCACCTCCCCCCACGGGGGCCCCCCTTCTGTCCGGGGAGGGGCGGGCCACAGGTCTTGCCTGACCTCACAAAACCCGCAGGGGTGCCGGGACGGGCTCAAAGCCCTAAAACCGGTTCAGGAGGGAGAGAGGACAAGGACGCCGCGGGTTCAGGGGCCGTGGGGCAGGGCACACGCTGCGCCTGACCCTGCCAGACCCGCCCGGGCTGGGGCCCCGGAGCGGCCCCGGACGCCGGGGGCGGAGGAAGCGGGCCGGCCGGGCCGCCGCCCCGTACCTTGACGGTGCTCAGGTCCATGGGGTGCTTGATGATATCGTGGTAGTCGTGCAGCTCCAGGGCCTCGGCGTCCACCGGCTTGTAGAAGGGCCAGGCGTAGGCCGCGTGCTTCTTGGACAGCATCTCCCTGAGGATGCTGTCGCAGTGCCGCAGGTGCTCCGAGAGCCGGCCCTTCTTGCCCGCGTGCTGGGGCACCTCGCCGTCCTCCAGGTCCTTCTTGGGCGGCTTGATGGGACGGCCCCCGCTCTCCCGCCGCGCCACCACCTTGGCCTGCTTGGGGTCCGACAGCGGCGGGGGCGACTCGCTGCGGCTGGCGGTGATGGCGGACGTCGTGGGCGTGGTGGTGTCTGCTTTCCGCTTCACGCCCTTCTTCTGCGACAGCGAAACAAGCGTGAGCCCGGGGCCCCGCGCCCGCCGTGTGGACCAGAACCGCCGCGGCGGCGCTCCTGGAGCGCCGACCGCCTGCCAGGCACCGAGCGAAGCAAGGACATGCACGGCCTCGGCCATCCTCCCGCCTGCCCCGCGGGACACCGAGGCTCAGAGGGGCCACGTCGCCGGCCCGAGGTCACACAGCTGGCGGGGGTGAGGCTGGACTCTGAACCTACCCCCGGCCCCCCGGCCCCGCGGTCACGGTGGGTATTCGTCACCCCGAGCAGCGTGAGGCACAGCACGTGGCCCACCTGCACCCGGCCAGTGCCCAGGCTGGGCCGCGGCTCAGGGACAAGCACGCCCAGGGGGGCACCGTGACCGGGCCTGTCACCCAGTGCGTGTAAAGACAGGGCACGTCCCAGACACGGGCCTCAAAGCTGGCGGTCCGAGGACAGTCGCAGCTGCGGGACGAGGCGTCGGGAAGAGCATGCGGGCGGCGGCGTGGGGGCGGCGGCCCGGCCGGGAGACACGAGCAGCACCACAAGGTCTGGGGCCCAGGGCCCCGGGGCTAAGTGCCCGGGCAGCTCCCGACGTGACCCCGAGACACGGGAGTCAGCGCTGCCACCCGCACGGGGGACCGAGGGAGTCCCTGTGGGCGTGTCCAGGTGTGTCTCGAGGGTGCGCGTGCGGGCTGGTCCACAGCCACGGCTCGGGGACCCCGAGACCGGCTCGGGGGCTCCCCTCCCCTCGGCTCCGGCGGGAGCCCCTGGGAGCCACAAGCGCCTGGGCCGTGGGCCTCCCGGGAGGGTCTGCTGTCTAGAGCGCCCCCACGGCCGCGACCCCAGCCAAGCCGCCGCCCCCAGGCTGGCAGCACGAGCCAGCTCCCCACACACACTCACGGGCGCCCACGGGAGGCCAAGCACGTGCCGCGGGGCCCGGGGGCTGGTCTGGCCATGGCAGACGGGACATGCTCCAAGGCAGCCGGGTGCTGGGGAGGCGGCCTGGCCGGGCGCCGCCAGCCGTGGACAGGCAGTGAAGGCCACGGGGGAGGGGAAGCGACGGAGGTGGCGTTTTACCTTGGGGGAGCCATTTAACCCCTCTGAGCGCCTGCTTCCTCATCTGTAAGATGGGGGGGCTACTGTCTGCCCCAGAGGGTCGCTGTGAGGGTCAAATCGGAGAAGATGACGCACGTCAGTGGCCGCCCGGGGCCCGCTCGGAGCAGGAGACCTCGCAGGGCGCCCCCACTCGGAGCTGGGCCCGGCCGGGGCGGCCCCCGCCACAGGAGGCTGCGGCGAGCCGGGAGGGCACGGGCGCCCACTCGGGTGGGCGCAGCGAGCAGGTGGAGGCTGCCCCCGCCCTCCCCAGGCCATCCGCCAGAAACCCACGCGTGAGTGCGGGCAGAGGGGGGCCGGGATCCCACCCCGCACCCCCCCCCGCCCGCCCTGCGTGCTGCCAAGGCCAGAGACGCGGGGATCAAGTGCAGCCGCCCTCACCAGCTGTGTGACCTGCGGCTCCGAGCCTCGGGCTCCTCCTGTGTCGGGAACCACGGCCCACCTCACGGGCACGGGGGAACCACTCCAGGGTCACGGGGGCCAGTGCCCAGGGGAGAGCAGTCGAGTCCCTCCTGCACGCCCCCCACCCCCATCCAGGACACCCCGCCACCCCGCCAGCTCACCTTGACGACGGGCGGCGTGGGGGGGACCACGGGGATGACGGGTGTCGCGGGAGGAGGCGGGGCGGCAGTCGGGGGGACAGGCACAGACGTGACGTTTGCGGTGATGGTTGGCACGGGGGTGGCGGCAATGACGGGCGTCTGGGAGACGGTGGGGGGGACGCTCTGGAAGGGGGTTGCTGGGGAGACAGAGGACACAGCCGCCACCTGCTGCGTACCTTGGAGACAAAAGGCAGGGGGATGAACCGGCTTGGCTCCACCAGCGATACTTCCAGAAGCTTCCGGGACCAGTTCTCCAACCAGGCACACCAGGGGCCAACAGAGCCCCTCCTCCCAGCACCCTCATCTTGGCCACCTCCGTGGCCTGAATGAGCCAGGACGGGGTGCGCAGCCCGGCAGGTGAGGACCGGGGGGTGTTCGCCCAGATCCCACAGGTGAGCAGCCGAGTAACCAGGACGGGCTACGCAACCAGTCACAGCCGCGTCTTCGAAGCGTGACACGGGCCTCTCTCCGAGGTCGGGCCACCCGTCAGCTCCGCCCAGGGAGGCACCTCCATTCCAGGTCCCCGCCCACCACGCGCCCCAATGGGTCAGGGAGAGCACGCCCTGTACTGGGAAGGCAAGGTCCAGGCTGGGGGACAGGGGGACAGTCTGGCTTCTGGAAGAAGAGGCCTCAGAGCCAGGGCCGGGAGGAGCAGGGTGGGGAACAGGGCAAGAGCTCGGTGCCCTCCCCAGAGCTGTTGCAGGGCAGGTGGCAGCCAGGGCACCAGGACCACCTGTGGGCCACACGCAGCCGAGAGCCCACCTCGAAGACGAGGAAAACGGAGCCCAGAGGGGCTGAGGGACCCTCCAAAGAGAGACTGTCCCCGGCCCACCTGCCGGGGGCCCTGGCACGGAACAGCCCCACGCATCCAGCCCTTTACCTGCGCTCTGGGTTCCCGAAGCTGGCTTCCGGCCTTTGCCCTTTGGAGCAGGGGGTAATAACTCGACTTCCTCCTGGGGCATCTGGGCCACTTTCTGCAGAAAAATTTTCTCTAAGGCTTGGGCCATTAGCACTATGTCATCTGTGGGCTGAAGGCACAGGAGAGGCTGGGTTACGTGCTGGAAAGGAGCCGCTGTCTGCCACAGGCGTCGCTGGTTGTAGCTCAAGAACAATATTTATTTAAGAGCGCGTTAAGGAGTTCCCGTCGTGGCTCAGGGGTTCAGGAACCGGACCAGCATCCTTGAGGACGCAGGTCCAACCCCTGGCCTCGCTCAGTGGGTTAAGGATCCGGCGTTGCCGTGAGCTGTGGTCTAGGCTGGCGGCTACAGCTCCGACTGGACCCCTAGCCTGGGACCCTCCATGTGCCGCAGGTGTGGCCCTAAAAAGACAGAAAGCCAAAGAATAAGTAAATACATAAATAAAAACGTGTTAAGAGATTTGGTGGGGCAGGAGGGAGGCCAAAGGAATCTATTTCAAGGTGGAAACTCGTGGAAGAATTGGAAAAGCACAAAGAATAAAAACCACCCTTTACCCCATCATGTGGAGGAAAGAGCAGAACCTCAACATTCCTGGTCACCTTGAAACAAAAACCACCCCGAACCAGGACCTTACACCCTACAGAATTTCTCTAGTCTGCTCCTCGCACTGAAAGCCATCCCCCGGTGTCCTGCGTCACTTTGGGTGGCTGCACGGGGACGCCACCCTGTGTTCGGCCTGCCTCCGACTGCTCCGGGTGCAGGCGTGCTGCGAGGCGCCACACGCGCGGGCCTGCACCTGCTCCCTTATCTTTCTAGAGGCGGAGCATCTGGGTCCGAGAGCCCAGACGTTTAAAGCATTTGGGGTCCTGACGGCCTCTTCTCAGGCTGGTCTATAACCTTCACAAGGGGGCTGCCCGAGGCGACGGCCATCCGACAAGGGCTGAGCGCGAGGCTGGGACACGGCCCGGGGCGGTGGAGAGCCGCTGCCAAGTGCCACGGGCCAACCCCAGGCTGGCACCCACCGCCCCATGGGCAGCTGGCGGTGGCGTCTTGGGCCCAGGCAGCGCCGTCTTCTCACCTTGTTGTAAATGTAACAATTTGTAAACATGGTGTTGAAGTCCTGCATACATTCACTGGCGCTCCAATAATAATTATTCTCTAGTCTCTTCTTAATAGTTCCCATGTCCATTGGGTTTTTTATTATCTTGTGATAATCCTAGGAAAGAGACGTGCAGAGGCGTTACCGCTGGATGCAACGAGACGATCTGCGTAATTCCAAAGCCCAGGGAGCACGCACGAGCTGTCTTCCTGGGGGGGCTGGCAGCTGCGGCCAGGCCCCCATTTCCGTCCACCTGACGACAGGTGTGGGTGAGGTCGGGGACGAGCCCTCGGCCAGCAGAGACCCCGCCAAGCCTCTCGCCTGGTGAAGGTTCTGGGTGGAGGCCTAGAACCTTGATCCAGGGCAGACCCCGGCGCTGCGCTCTGCTCTGGAGGAGGGGCCACGCCCCCTCCCCAGATTCCAGATTTCACTCGAGCTGACCTAGGACCGAGGCCGCCAGGCGCTGGCCCAGAGCTACCCCTGCAGCCTAAGGGGCTCTCTGTTCAGATCCAAAGGCGAAAGCCACCAGACAGCCAGGTGGGCACTGGGCATGCATTCTCCCTGGAAACTGGGCGTCATTCTGCAGGATGGTACGGGCAGAGGACGGAGACGCAAGTGAGCCTCCGGGCTGAGCCCTGGCACCATCAGCTCCAGCTCCCTCTTTGTCCAGCCACCAGGCCACCCGTCCCCCCCCACCCCCACCCCCACTTCTGGCACCTGGACGCGGCCGCCCTCCGTTCCCCACACGCTAGGTCTCCCCTCTGCTCCTTGGTCACTGTGGGCTCTAAGCTGTCCCCTGCCGGACAGCGGGGGTCCCAGGCCCAGCTGTGCCTGGCTCACCGGCACCAGCCACATCCTGGCACCCCCTTGCCAGGGCCCCTGGGGGCGGGGGCGGCGGGAGGGGCCACCTACGGGCAGGTTGAGCTTGATGGCGTCCACGGGCTGGTAGAAGGGCCAGGCGAACTGGTGCTTCCAGAGCGTCTTGACCACCACGTTCTGCATGTACTGCAGCTGGTTGGTCTTGCGGCCCGGCTTGGCCGGGTTGGAGACCTCCGGGGGGGGCGGGTTCACGGGGCCCGGGGTGGCCGGGATCCCCGCGGGGGCGACCGTCGTCGTGGTGGACATCCTCCGGCGGCTGGCTCACTGGCCGTCACTGCAGCGGCTCGGACGGGCCCTGGCTTCCTCCGTGCTCCCCGCGGAGGCGTGACATCCCATCTCTGGGCCCAAGCGGGCAGCACCTGCGAAGGGGGAGGGAGGGCAGGTCAAGGCCGGTCACCCCAGGTCCCACCGCCGCTGCCACCGCCTCGCACTGCCACACGGTCAGCGCACTGGGGTCAAGCCAACCCTCACCTGTCAAAGAACCACACTGCCCTCAGGCGGGGGAGGGAGAGCAGTGACGGGAGACAGTGTCCAGAGGGGCCACCTGGGCAGGTGGGGAGCCGCGAAGGCAGCCGTCCAGGAGAGGCCACCCTCTCGCTCCCTGCCCACCTGCTGCCTGCTGGCAGGGACTCTGCTCGGCACTGTCCTCGACCAGGGCAACGTTTCAGGGAGCGAGTCACACGTGCAGAGCTACCAAACCGACCCAACAGCCGAGCCAGGCAGGCAGAACATTCGCGAGACCACGCGCAGCGCACGCACGGGGGCGCCGGTGGAGGTTCTAACGTAACCACGAGAACGGGCTCTGGTTTGTGATGGCGCCGGGCGGTGACACAGCCGGCCCTCGGCCAATCGGGCGACGGGATGCTGCACCTGCAGAGGGAGGGGCCGCAGGACTGCACCCCGGCTCTCTCGGAGGGTCCTCCGGACGCAGAGCCGGGGAGGAAGCGGCCGCTGCTGCCCTGCATGTCACCAGGAGACCCACTAGCACCCCAGGGGAGCACTGCGGGAAAGGATGCACTGAAGGGGCCACTCCCCAATGTCAACACCCCACCCCGTCCCCGGGGGAGGGCAGGGGCCCCGCCGGAACTCTAGGGAGCAGAGCATGCTGGGGGCTGCACAGGCGATCTGGAGCCCGGCGGCGTCCATGCAGTGCCGCACGGGCAGGCCTTTATGTGCACCTGTCACGGTATCTGACCTGCACGGGGGCCAGAGCCCCTTCGGGGAGGACAGAGTGCGTGTCTGCTGCTGGAATCAGCCCTCTAAGACCTGCAAGAGCAGATCATGACGACCTGGAGGGTTTTTCAAGCCGGCTGACATCCTGTCGGCAGCCGGCAATCTGCCACGTGGGCGTGTTTACACCACAGTCATGGGCAGGAGCTACAGCCCAGGGCTTCCCCTCAGACGACAACCAGCACCTCCTCTTCCCACTGCAACTAGACGGAAGAGGGGACTCAGAAGAGCCACCGGCCACATCTTGCCCGCCAAGCAAACCTGCCCGGCTCGCCTGCCCTCCTTAGAGAAACATTCAGGAATGCCCACTAGGTGCCCTGCCCCACCTGCCATCCTGGGGGCCACCGCGCCTCTCCTCCTCGCTCCCCCCAGGCGAGCTGGCACCCTTCATGCTCTTCCATCTCACCAACCCCTGGCGGTGCCCTGCCCCCAAGCTGGCAGCTGAGTGGGGAGCATGGGCTGATGGCGAGGAGGCTCCCTCTCCCCACACAGAAAGGCACCTGAGCCTTCACCTGGATGCCTCGCTGCACCCCGCCCCCCGCCCCGCCCCAGGTCTGACCCCACATCCCGCTCCCTCCTCGTGGGGCAGGGGGGGGCGCTGCCCACACAGCAGCACTGCTCCTGTCCAAACCAGAAGTTGGGTCACACCACTCAGCCCCTCCAAACCCTTCGTGGCTTCACAGGACTGCACGGTCTGTCCCGCTCTGGCCTGTAAGGCCCAACCTGACTGGAGACTTGTCACCTTAACCTGGCTGCTGCGGCCACGCAGGCCTGTGTCCTCCCTCACCGCTTCCTCTGGTTCCTCTGCTCCAACGCCACCACCCGCCAGGGCCTCCCAGACGCTTGGCAGCTGAGGGTGGCAGAGCAGATGCCAGGGTCCAGACTCCGGGTCCCAATCCCAGCTCCTCACTTCAGCAGCCATGGATCCGGTCCCCATGTCTCCACAGGGCTGAGACTAAAGGAGTGCAACACACAGTGCCCTCAGCCCACTGCTGGACACGCACCGGTCACTGCCCGGTCCTGCCAGGACCTCCAAGGTGGCTCCCCGTGGGAGACCCGGGTGCCACAAGGAAAGGACATGTCCTATTCTTGCCAGGCCTGCCCCAGGCCTAGAGCCCAGCCCGGACCCTGTGGGGATGGGGGGTGGGCAGGTGGCTGGTACCTCGCATAGCTGCTGCAGGGTCCAGGGAGCAGAGAACCAGCAGGACACAGCTGGGGGCTGAAACCACCTAGGGGGACACGGGGCCCCCAAGAAGGGCCCCAGGCTGCTGGCCAAGGTGCAGAGCAGCCTTCTCCAAGCACGAAGACAAGTGGGCACAGCTGTCTGCAGGGATGTGCCAAGGGCGGCAGTTGGGACCCTGGGCCTGGCCTCGACCGTCTTCCAACCCACGTCTGACCACTCCACACCGGCAGCAGAGGAGGAAGCCAGCTCCCACCACAACCACAGGAGCACACCCTTGCCTTGGGGTGAGTGTCCGGGGACAGCAGAGCAGCTCCGCCCTGCCCAGTGGGAGCCGGGAGCCCTAGCTGGGTGACCAAGCAGCTTCCTGGGTCCTGCCTCACACCAGCCCCGCCCAGGCACCCGCCAGCAGTGCCACGGGCATACCAGACGGCGTGGCTGAGCTCTGCGCGCAAGGCCTGGCCCAGCAGGTGCTCGCTGGATGCCAGCGGTCATCACAGTCCACAGGGGTCCCAAGTCCTTCCACGGGGGCCCAAGGTGTAGCAACCCGGCAGGGTCCACGCGAAAGGGGCCGTAGAGACGTCCAGCAGGCGGGTCCCCCTGGCCCGGGGAGCACACACTGGAAGGAGCCAGAGGTGGCTCGGAGCCCCCCCCACAAGGGGCAGCAAGACAGAGAAGCCCCCCGGGCGCCCACAGCTCAGGGCCCGGACCACGCTTTCTCCCTTCCTGCTGACACTTCTCAATGGGTGGGTTTTTTCCTTTCCGTTTAAAGAACGTGTTACTTTTGCAAAAAGAGAAAAGCATGAAGGGACTTCTATTTTGGAAAAAAAAAAAAGCTCAAACTCAGCCAAGTGTCTCAGAGCTTGTTTTTCTTCCTCTGGGGCCTGGGGACACTGCCCTAAGGTCTGGGGACAGGCCGAGCAACCCCGTGTGCTCTGTCCAGGGGAACTCGGGGGCCGCGGCGACCCCAATCTGGGCTCGCCCTCTGTAGGGCGCCCTCGGCCACCCCCAACCACACCCACTGTTGGGGCAGCGCAGGGACGTCAAGGCGCCACCCACGCTCGGCCGGCGACCCGCAGAGCAGCTGTGCTGTCCATCAGCCTCCCTCGTCTGGGTCTGGGTCAGGGCCACATTCCCAGACCGGGAAGGCACGGCTGCTTCCACAAAGAAGCTGAAACTTAACAGTGTCCTAGCTGACCCTCCCACAGGGCTCCGCCACGAACCCGAGTCAGCCTCCCGCCCTCCCCTGACGGCGAGACGCCACATGAGCCCTGAGGTCGGCACCCGGGCCACCGCACCGACGACAATGCTCCTTCCGCTTTGGGGTATTTCCTGCACCCACCCGCACAGGTGTTTGGGGACACAGGCCCAGGACCCCATGTCTCCCCCACCTGGCTCCTGGCATCATGGGCAACCGCAGAGTGAGAGGAGGAGCCGGGCAACTAAGGACCCGGATGGCCCCACCACAACCGAAGGCAAGGCCACCCAGCAAGCCCTGGGATGGCCCAGGCCAGCAGCACCCCCGGGTCCCTGGTCTGACTCCAACTTCTGGCCAGAGATGCAAAGAGGGACCCAGACACGGGCAATGCAAAAGGGCCGAGAGGAGAGCCCACGCGGGCCTGCCATGCCAGGGATCAAATCCCAGCCCCCTCCTGGCCTGTGGCCGTGGCCACGTGGGACAGGACAGAGCTGTGCCGCCCCCGCCAGCCAGGCAAGTTCTGAAGGAGCCTTCTGGGTCTCAGAACCCAGGGGGGACACCATTCTGGGGGGGACTCTGGCCCGCAGTGCCCAGGGTCTGAGATAACGTCCCAAATCAAACAAACCTTTCTGCAAGGAAACATCCAAACATTCGCTCTAAGAGTCAATAACCCCCAGACGGCCTTTGATCAGCTGCAGCGCCAGCTTCTGCTGCAAGAGAATCGGGAAAAAAGCTCACTCCTCGGAGGAGTTTTCTGGGGTGACTGCTGAAACAGGAAGGTGGCCTCGGGACAGGGAAGGCTGCCCGTGGCTGGGGTCGGCCTCTCTGCCCAGCCTGAGCCCTGCCGTGGGCCCCCGCGTGGCCTGGAGGGGACACCAGGGCTGGCTCCATCTCAAGGGCTGTCCGTGAAGGGGCAGGCGAGGCGGTCCCGACCTCAGGGCCTGGGCCCTGGGCCCGCCTGCTAGAAACACCTGCCGGAGGGTTTCTTTCAACACTACTGGATGAGCTTTTGGATTCAATGTCAGTGCTTTGGAGGTGACAGTGGCGTTGGGGCTTTAATTTTTTAAAGGCTCTTATCTCTCAGAGACAATAACCAGAAGCCTTATGAAAGAAAGACGCCTGGAGTTCACTTCAGGGTTGTGGGGAGGGGGAGGACTGAACGGAGGGGGTCCCTCACAGGGGCTCCCCTGTGAGGAGCCAGCACAGACCAGAGTGCCCACGGCGGAGGCTGAGCGCCCGGGGGCCTCCACGGTCCACAGCGGAAGGCCCCCACCCCGCCACCAGGAAGAGCCAGAACCCCCTTTCCTCGAGGGCTCAGGACCCTGCGCCCCCACCCCCACCGCCACAGGGCAGGCAGGGCACGGATGGGACCTGGCTCCTCACAGGGGAAACCGAGGCAGAGAGCCCCCCCCCACCACCACCTCCCGGGGCTGCCCGGTGGGCAGAGTGAAGAGGAGCTTCCCTCGAAGCACGAGGATCTGAAACCCTTGAAGTGGAAACGCCAGACAAACCACAAAAGCCCTCGCACACCAAGACAAAACCCAGCGCCAGGGGTTCTGGCGGGATGCTGCAGAAGGGCCCAGAAGGCCACCCCACCTCCCAGGCTCACGCACACCACTCCACGAGGGACCTTGAGTGGGACACAGCCGGCCGCAGACAGGGTGAGGGACCCAGGGTCCCCAGTCTGGCCCGCGCCGCCCTCTTCCTCCCCGGGCGACTGGAACTCTTGAGAAACGCAGGTTCACCCGGGAGCCCCGCGGCCAGAGCTACTCAGGGTCCTGGACAAGACGGGGCGTGCCTGTCCAGTCACTGCTACGGAGAAACACCTGCAACGCACAGCAGCTGAAGTGCCCGCCTGCAGCGGTGCTGAGCCACAGCAGAGCTGGGTGCTCCTGGGCGGCCCCGACCCCGGCGGGCACGGGGCAGAAGGGCAGGCAGGCAGGCACCAGCATTGGGGAGGCCACGGGCCGATGGAGACAAGCCTGGCAAGGTGGGCAGGGGTCAGAGGACGCAAAACAAGGAGCAGCAGGGCTTCCAGAAGGCTCCCGACTTGGAGGGTGCTGGGCCTGAAGGGGGGGGGAGTGGTCGTGGACATGCTGACATTGACGAGGGCCAGAGGCAGGGGAAATGCCAGCTGCAGGACTGGGACGGGGGAGGGGGGTAGTGGCAGAGGGTCCGACCGGCAAAGGAACGGCCTCAAAAACTCAGCATCCTGGGGCAGGTGGGGGGAGCTCCCACTGCTACACAGCCCTGTCCCCTGGCCCCGTCCTGGCAGCAGTGGGGAGTCACGTGCTTTCCACTCTCCAGGTGGGGACGGAGGCTCGGGGGTGAAGGGGCACAAGGGCATCCAGTCGGAAGCAGAGCCAGGCCGTGCAAGGCCGTCCGCCCAACCCCAGACTCCCCCTCGGCCCCTCGCAACAATCCTGCAGAGACGGGAGATGCGAGCCACGGGAAGGAGCCAGGCTGGCCGCCCCAGCGCCTCTGTCCCGGTGGCCAGGCCGCAGGAAACAGGATCTGTGCGGGCAAGGACGGCTTCAGTAACAGAAGCAGCCAATGGCCTCCTGCCCTGAGCGAGGGGACCCTGAGGGGGGCCTGGGGTGGTGAGATGGGCAGGCGGGGCCCGGGGCCACCATGGCTGTCCCCAGCCAGGGCCCCGAGCCCACTGCCCCTCTCGGGCCCCGTTCCATGGAACATCCAGGGCAGCCCCCAGATCCGTAGGGGTCCCAAGCACGGGGCCTGGCCCGCTGACGGGCCCACAGTCCCCTCCCAACACCCCCAAGTCCCCTTAGCCCCGCACCCCCGGCACCCAGGCACTGAAGCCTCCTTCTCCGTCCAGGTCTCCCCGTCCGCCGGCTCACCTGGAGCAGGCAGCCCCTGAAGGTTCCCTTCCTGCCAGAATGTCAGCCTCCCCACGGGCTCCAGTGGGCACCAGCGGTCCTGCCGCAGGGGGCTCACTGCTCACCGTGGGCTCAAGCCCCTGTGAGGCTCCGTCCCACCCGCCTTTCAACCAACCTGCCCCCGAGAAAATCAACAAAAGCCCACAGGACACTGCACCCGCGGTGCGTGTCGGGGGCCTGGGGATGGGGGCTTCCGGGGAGGTCCTCTGTCTGTCTGTCTCTACCTGCCTCTCTCAGAAATGCTGGGCTCTCTGGCCCAGCCACGACCCGGTATCATTCCTCCAGGCGCCCAGGAGCCCCACATGCCCCCCAGGGGGGCACCAGGCCACCCTCTGCACTGAATGACCCTCCACGGGACGGGCCCAGAGAGGACACGTGACTGGCGCCCACGCCTCGTCCTGAGCGGCAAGGAGGGTCCATCCTCTCTGGGTCAGTCGGTCCCACAGAGGACGCTAGAGGTCAGGCAGTGACGTGCAAGCACGGGACCCAGACCTGGGGGCACCGGTCGGTCGACTGACTCCCGCACTTTCTAGATCAAAGCTGTATCCACCCAGCACGCCCCACTTGGGGGGGTCCAGACCTGCACCCAGGCTCAGCCCTCACCACGACCGCGCCCCCACACCTTCCCAGGCATCACCTGATGCCCGTGTGTCCCCAGACCCGAAACCCTGGGCAGGAGAAACACCCCACCAGTCACCAGACCCCAAACCTGTCCCCCCCAGGTCCCTCTCCTCCTGCCAGGCCTCAACCTCAGGCCCCAGGCTGCAGCTCTCAGAAGGAGGCTCTGACCGCTCCCCCCCGACCCCCTGCTGCCACAGATGTGAAACAAGCCTGAGAGGGGCTGGGAGGCCGTGGTGCCGAGACGCACAGGGGCAGGCGAGCAGGCCAGGGACCCCTGACTGCTGCCGGATCCCGACAGGGTAGTTGGCCCAGCCCACCCCCACCTTAGCTGGCCCGGGGGGTCAGGGCAGGAGGGGCAGCCAGCCCACAGCGGGACCTAGAATGGTCCAGCCTTGGTAAGCCGGGACCCCCATCAGGCTCCCTGTCCCACCTCCCCGACACGAACTCGTTCCCATGTGCCCACACCTTTCCAGGACAGCAGGTGCTCCACGCACGGGGAGCCCTGGAGAGGGAGGCGGTCCTGCCCCCCGGCCAGCACCAGGCTCAGCTCAGGCTCCCGGGGCCGGACGTTTCCCACAGCCCTAGCACTCGCATGCTTACCAGGCAATTCCAGCTGCCTCTCCCAGCCTGTGGGGGGCTCTGTCATCCAAGGTGACAGCCACACAGCCATCTGTGTCTCCCCACCCAGACTCACAACGGCCCGGCCAGGTCAGCCTGGTGGCAGCTAAGACAACAGCGCACAGAGCGGGTGTGTGCCTTATCTGGACTGCACAGCCAGCAGCGCCCGGGACCTTGACAAGCAGCCTCTGGCACTGGGCTGGCACCGCGAGGGCTCTGCCTGACGGCGCAAGCGGGCTGGGGCCGGGCAGCACCTCCTTCTGCCCTATCTTTCCCTTTGCACCTGAGTTTCACCCCTGAGACCCTGTCGGGCCAGGCCTCCCCCAAGCTGTCCCTCCTCCTGGCGTCACGAGGGTCTGGCCGCACAGCTCGGGGTACACGCACGCGCATGTGGGCAGCGACTGTCACGATGACGGCAGCCACCTTGGAGGAGCGGGCATAGAGTTCAGCCCCACGGGAGGCAAGGACATTCCTGTCCCCAAGTCCCAAGGCTCCCAGGGGACCTCAGAGAGGAGCCAGGAGCCCCAGCTCCCCTCGGCGGTTCAGCACCTGTGACACGGGCACCCCTCCCCCTCCCAAACACACCACTGTGAGAACACTGCCACGCTGGTGCCCAAGCCTAGCTCCCAACACTCGAAGAAAAGTCCAACGGGGTCTGAAGCACCCTGCACCCCACGTGGCAGCTCCCACGGGGCTGGGAAGTACGTTCCCAGCCTCCTCGGTCCCTTCCAGTGAACTCCCCCAGGTTGGCGGCGGCACCGAGGAGGGAGGGAGTCGCCCAAGATGCAAAGGGCTCTAGCCCCGGGCTATAAAGACCCAAGAAAGGAGGCAGGCGGAGCGCTGGTTCTCCCGTGGAATAGCTAAAACCTGGCAAAAGTCACATGGCACTGAAGTGGCAGAGCCTCCAAAGACACACACACGTTCCCATCAACCCCACTCTAAACACACATCAGCAGCGGGAGACCCAGAACCGCGCCTCTTCGGCTTTAAGAGCACCAAGCTTCTCAGACGCAGGAGCATGGTACCTGGGGTCGGGGTGCAGGCACCAAAGGTGCTCACAAAATGTGGGTGCGGGGAAGGTTCAAGAAGCCACTGACCACCTGGGCCCTGACCAGCACCCTTGAGCCCAGCCCATCAGGCTGCCCAACGCTGCTCTGACACCTGCTGAGCTCTCCCGCTGAAACAAGGGGGCAGAGCCGAGTTCCCAAAGGCCGGTATGCAGCAAACAGGATGCTGCTTTCAGCCCAGAGTCACCAAAGTTTCCTTTGGAAGCAAGGAACACTGACGAGGAACCAGCCTGCTGATGCCAGGGGTGTGGGACCTGCCAGGGGGTCCCACTGCTTTACAGCTTCACCGGCAGCTGGGGAGGACCCGGCTACTCACCCACCCACACTACTGCCCTGAAGACTGAGCACGGAAGCCCAGGGGCTTCAGGCACGTGCCCAGCAGCAGCCACTCGCTGGGGGAGGGTGGGCTCTGGGCCTGGGTGGGCCCCCAATCCCAAGCTGTCCCAGCTCCTCCGGACCCACCAAGGAACGCTACTCCCGGGGAGAGGACAGGGGAAGGATGGGAAGTCAGGTTGATGGGGGGTGGGGGGTGGGCAGGCCCCAGGCCCCGTCCAGCTGGTCCCGCACTCCCGGCCACAGCCAGCTTTCCCCAGGGAAGGCTCTGCCACCAAGAACCAGGAAATGGCCGGGCACAGGGCTCAGGCGGCTGGCAAGTGGCCAGCCTGAAGGAAGAGGGCACAGGAGAAGCGGCTGGCTGCAGCGGGCTGGGCGGTTCACTTTTTTGCGCTGCCGCCGCCGCCGCCGCCCCCTCACTTTCACTTTCTGCCGGGACTGCTCTGCTGTGAGCGGGCGGGAGCAGCGTATTTACAAATCCCCTGCTTTATTCAAAGCTTGCTTCCTAAGCACGCGCGAGCTGTGGTCGAAAGCAAGCAATTACTCCACTTTCTAAAAGCAAAACAAAAATGGACCTGGTGCTGCCTAAATCCCCCTCGCTGGACGGCCCTGTGGCGGGGCTGGGGCTGGATCTAAGCTTCCGAGGAGCTGCTCCGGGCAGGATTCCAGACTGCCGGCCCCCGAGGTTAGCAGAAAGGTCAGAAAGAAATGCCCCACGCCTCCCGCGGGAAACACCGTGTGCCCTATCGCTCCTGATCTGTAACCACCAGCACACATCAAGGCCTCAAGACAGAAAAGGACAAACACAGAGCTTTATTTGCAAATGAGAGGCCGCACTCAGGGCAGCGGAAGAATGGGGGTGGGGAGGAGGTCCCTAACTCCAGAGAACTGACCCTGGCTGCGGGGGTGGGGGGTGGGGGGGGTGTCCAGGCCTTCTCTTGACGCCCTTGAAAGCCAACTACTCCCCCAGGAAAAAATGCCCCCCCAAGCGACTTTGCATAGGTGTCGAGACCTCTCCAGGGCCACACCACCGACCCAGGGAAAAAAGCCCCGTTTTCAATAAAGAGTCAGAGAGAAAGCCTACAAATCAAGGTTAGAAAAGAAAACTTTCTTCTTCGTCCTCACTCCGAGGCGGGGGGAGCGGGGGGCACAGCGATTCCTTCACTGACTAGCTCCCGCCAGCCCAAAGTTTGCCCACTGATACTCAACATCGCTCCCCACCCCCACCCACCTAACTTTGCAGCCACAACCCGGTTAACACAGGGGGAGGGTCGCAGGACAGTCAGGGGCTGGGCCAAAAAAGGGAACCTCACGACGGACCAGGGGACCCGTCCCAGGTGGGCCTGCAAGGCGGACCCGTTCCGGGCGCCTACTTTCATCTTTCTAAAACGGTCCCCGGCCCCCAAGGCAAGGAGGCCGCCCCAGGCCTCCACGCCGGCCCTGCCCCTGATGAACAACTGGTGAAGAGAAGACGCCCGGAGTCCCAGCTTTATGCGCGGGGATCCCGAGGGCCGGGGGCACTTCGAGGTCCGGCGCGAGCATTTCTCCCCGATGGGCTTGTGCCATGCTGTCAGGCCGCGACCCACCCCAAGTGGGGCGGAGGGCACACAGCCCGCTCCTCCCGCTCCAACTCGACCTCGCCCGGATTAAGCCCTTTTCTGGCTGATTTCAAAACGGGAACTGAGTCTCCTCCAGGCCGGGCTGCAACGACCCAACAACTCCAAAGGGCTCCAAGTCAACTCGGGCCCCGAACTCTGGAGGAAGCGGCCTCCACTCCACGCCACGCCGCCGACTCTCGGGCCCGGCCTCGCCCCCCGCCCCGGCCGCGGCGAGCGGCCACGGCCCCCGCGCCAGCCCAGCGGCCAGGAAGCCAGAGCAGGCGGGCGGGGCGCGCGCGGGGAAAGTGGCGCCGAAGCGCACCTTCCCCTTCGCGTCCTCCCCGATCCCCCCTTCGAAAGATGGCGGGCGGAGGAAAGGGGGGAAAAAAATCCTTTCCGAGAGGGAGGGCGCGCGGGAGGGCGCTGGCGCGGGGCGCGCGGGCTGTGCCAACTCCGGGCTGCGCGCCCCGGCCGCGGCGACGCCCCCGAGCCCGGGACGAGGGCGGCCGGGAGGGCGCGGGCGGAGGGCGGAAGGGAGGGGGCCCGCGCCGCCGCCGCCGCGACCCCGGGCCGCCGCCGCGCTTTGTTGCATCGTGGCCGCGCACAAAGGCGGCGGCGGCGGCGGCAGCGGCAGCCCGGGCGCCCGGCTGCCCGGACGCGCCGGCGGCCTGCGCGGGGCGCACGGGGCCGCGCTTCCCGGCCCGCCCGGCCCACCGCCGCCCGCGCCGCCCGCCGCCCCGCGCGCGCAAGGAAGCAAGAGAAAGGCGTACTTGGCCTCGGCGGCTCCGGCGGCCGTCCCCTCCCGGCCCGCGCGGCCGGCTCCTCTTTGGCTCGCCGGCCCCGGCAGCATAATAGACGCGCCGGAGCCGAGCAGGGCTCATGCGCTGCGCCGCGGCGCCTGGCGGGAGTCGTAGTCCGCGGCCGGGCCCGCGCCGGGGCCGCCCAGGGGAGGCTGTGGCGCGCGGACTACATGTCCCGGCCCCGCCGGCGCTGCGCCCCGCCCCGCGCGCCCCCGCCCGCCGCCCGCCCCGCCGACCCGGCCGCGAGCGGGCCCGGCCCGGGGGGCGCGCGGGGGCGGGGCGCGGCGCCAGCGGCGGCTGGGGAACCCAGCACGGCCCTCCCGCTCCGGGGACGTGCACCTCGGGGCGAGTTTCCTGGTGTCCGGGGAGGCGTGCAAAAGGCGGGAGGGCGGCCAGCGCCCCCCCCCGGCTCCGCCCCCGCCCCGGAGAACCCCGGAGCCCGCGGGGAGGGCTTCGGGATCCAGGCGCGCACTGTCTGGGCGGCGCGCACCTGCCGGGCGCCCATGTTTGTAAACAAACCGCGCGCCTAATTAGCCTGGCGGGGGCGCGCGCGGGAGGGCGGGGGCGGGGCGTCGGCGCGCGCGCGCAGGACGGCCCCGCCCGGGGAGGAGCCGCGCTCGGCCGCGCCCCCATACACCCACCTCCCCAACCCTCCCCCTCTAGTCCCCACAACACGCTGGGGCCCTGGCGCTGTCGTGGGAGAGGACGCCAAGTCCTCAGAGCTGCCGAGGAGCGGGGTGGGGGGGGGTCCCGGCTCTGCCCCGGAGACTTCGCCGCCCCCCCCCCAGTCCCCGCCCCAGCCTATTTTCCCATCTGCCCAGTGAAGGGCAGGAATGAGATCAAAAGTCCCTAGCCCGAGATCCAAGCAGTGGGCCACAAAGGTAAACGCTAGGGCCTCCTGGCCCTTTTTCCGTATTTTGAAAGGTTCGGCTTGTGGACGCATTTCGGATCTTATTTTGGGTGGCAGTTCCTTGTGTGTATACATTAGGTGTTTATCCAGGTATGATTTAAGGTGGCTGCTCGGCGGGTGGGTTAGACCCCCAGAAACACATCAAAAACAAAACAAGGAGTTCCCGTCGTGGCACAGTGGTTAACGAATCCGACTAGGAACCATGAGGTTGCAGGTTCGATCCCTGGCCTCGCTCAGTGGGTTAAGGATCCGGCGTTGCCGTGAGCTGCGGTGTAGGTTGCAGACACAGCTCAGATCCCGTGTTGCTGTGGCTCTGGCGTAGGCTGGCAGCTACAGCTCCAATTCGACCCCTAGCCTGGGAACCTCCATATGCAAAAAAAAAAAAAAAGACCAAAAAAAAACCAAGTTTTCCTCTTCTCACTGAACCTGCTAACTGCAGGGTTGACTTTCCTTGTGTGGGGCGAGGGACCCATTTCAACCCCCTGGGGTCACTGGGTTTATTTCAGGTGGAGCAGGAGCTCTGCCACCCAAAATGCATAAGTCTTTATAATATGAAAGTGACTCTGCTGAGCCCAGAGCCCCTCACCCACCCAGGACAGGCATTCTGTGCCCAGCTTACAGGTGAGGCAACTCTGGGAGGTGAGGTGACCCTGGGTCACAGAGAGCTGAGACGACACAGCCTGGGGTCCCGGGAAACACAGTTTGTGGGGGAGGCCAAATTTTGTCCCTTTCCTGGGAGCCCCAAACTTCTTACACGCCCTGCGGACAAGACTCTGGCTGGGCAGGAAAAGGCCCTTTTTGGTCCACAAAGTCGGAGGAAGCTGGAGAAGGGCAGTTTGGACCTTGGAACCATCACACTGGTGGCATCCCTCAAGAAGCCCTGGATGGTACCTGGTTTACAGACTTCTGCCTTAGTCACCTCCAAAGCCGCGCCCCCTCCTGCCACCTGGGTCTCATCCTCTTGGCCATCCTGGGCCCTCTGGCCATGCCCGTGACCTCATCTCGCTCCTCCTGAGGCCAAAACAGAGCCTCGCCACCTGGCCGTGACCTTGCAGGCCTTGGATAGAGGGCACACAGAGGCCACCCCCAACCAGCCGGGCCATCAGGGCTGCCAACCAAATGCCCAGAACCCTGATCACTCTCCTCTGGCCTCTGACTGCCCCAAGGAGGCCCTCCCAGGAATCTGGCAGGACCCTGCCCCCGCCCCCCGCCCAGACCCTGGCTCTGACAGAAGGACCCAGACCCTGAGTTCTCCCTTCCCTGTGCCCACTGGTCAAGCTTGCCCACTTGTGCATAGCCCAGCTAGCTCAGTGGAGCCGCCTTTCCTGAGGCTGGAGAAACCTCTGCAAAGCAGAATCTGTGAAAGAAATGCGACAGACACTCACACTGGAGCAACTCAGCCCCTGAGTTAACCACCCGTCAAGCCTGGTGCAGGCACCCCACCCTAGGGCTTCTTGGGAAGCAAGGCAGCAACTGCCCCCGCCACGGCCAGCCCCGTCCTCTCCCTTCCCAGCCCTTTGTAGCTTCAACAGGACTGCCGCTGGGCCTCCGTGAACTTCTCCCTGCGCCTTAATCTCCGCAGCTGGGGTTTCCTCATCTGTCAAAAGAGGATAAAAATAGGACGCGGTCCTGCAGCTGTGGGAGGGGGGAGGCGCCTGCTGGCGGGGCCTCTGGCCCCTCTCGATGGGGGCTCATCTCTCTGCATTGGCCTCTTACCACTGGGCTGTTCATTGGCTGTCCTCACCCCCGAGGGTGGCAGCCCCCTGAGAGCAGGGTTTGCGAGCCCCAGCGCCTGCGACAGAGCTGGCACAGATATGTGCTGAGTGAAAAAACTTTGTTCTGCACATCGGTCCCACTTTCCAGCCTCCGTCTGCAAACCTCAGTGCAGCCAGACCTCGACCAGCAAAGTGGCTGCCCCGCTCACCCCCACACGAGCCCTGCAGACCTTAAAGCCATGGCCTTAAATCTTGCACTTGGCCTTAAACCCTTGCTCAGGCCAGACCAAGGCCCAGGGTCTGGGCTGCCTCCTGCGCCTCCCTGCAATCTCCACCCCCGCAACCCCCACGCACATGCGCCCCCCACCACCACCCATGGAGGCACAGAGCAGGTATGTTATTGCTTTATACTTAATACACAAGTCTCTTCAGAGTTTAATTATCGGGAATCCTTCCGCAAGCGATTGATCAGCACTCAGAACAACTGAAAAGAAATAACAGGAATTTCTGTCTCCAACAAGCAAAAGCTGCGCCAAAGAGAGTTCTGCCGGGGCCGGCGAGCAGGAGGTCATTTGACCTTTTCCTGTGAGCCAGACTCTGTGTCCAGAGCTGTCCAGGAGCTCCTGTTGCGGCTCAGCGGTAACAAACCTGGCTAGTATCCATGAGACACGGGTTCAATCTCCAGCCTCGCTCAGTGGGTTAAGGATCCAGTGGGGTTGTGAGCTGTGGTGTAGGTCACAGACGCGGACTCGGATCCCATGTTGCTGTGGCTGTGGTGGAGGATGGCAGCTGCAATTCTGATTCGACCCCTGGCCTGGGAACGTCCATGTGCCACAGGTGCAGCCCTTAAAAAGACAAAGGAGCAAGACAGGGTGGCAGCTGCAACAGACTATCACCAGTAAGTACAATATGCAGTGTGCCCAGAGCACTCGGTGCTATGCAGAAAAATCAAGCCAGGAAGGGAGCTGGGTTCGTGTGCTCATGGCAGCTGCCTTGTAAACTAGGATTGTGGGTGACTTTAGTTTATTTTTCTTCTTCATCCTTTTCACCCTGTGGCAAACAGGTATTGCTATGTAATGAAAACCGAGGTTCATTTGAGAATGCCATTATTGTGATAGAGTGGAGAGAAGGCTGGCTTCAGTCCCTGGGTCTCCTGGAGCCCTTGCTCAAAGTTGAGGTGCCCTTGGCGTTTCTGGGGCCTCTGATGGCTTAGACGATGGCTTTGCACCCATGGGGAAGCTTTGCCGCATTGATGTCCTATGCTGCCATGGCCCTGGCTGTGTCTGACCCCCGTACCCTCTGCCTATGACAAGAATAGGTGTGTTTAAAATGACTGGGGAAAAAAAAAAAAAAAAAAGTAGTTCCTATGATGGCTCAGCGATTAATGAACCTGACTCGCATCCATGAGCGTGTGGGTTCGATCCCTGGCCTTGCTCAGTGGGTTAAGGATCTGGCCTTGCTGTGAGCTGTGGTGTACACGGACGCAGACGTGGCCCGGATCCCGCGTTGCTGTGGCTCTGGCGTAGGCTGGCGGCTACAGCTCCGGTTAGACCCGTAGCCTGGGAACCTCCATATACCTCAGGTGTGGACCTAAAAAGACAAAAAGCCCGAAAATAAATAAATAAGTAAATAAATTAATTAAGATGTTAATTGTAATCCCCAGGACAATCAATAAGAGAATTACTGAAACATATTGTAAAAGAGAAGAAAGTGGTACAGTAGCAATTATCCACCTAACACAAAAGAAGTAGTGGAAGAACTGGGCACAGAAGAAGTATACGACATTAAAAAAATTGCAGAATGACAGAGGTGTTTCAGCTTGGCCCTAAAAAGACAAAAGAAAATCATATACAAACGTTTATAGGGGTACAATTCCTAATAGCCCCAAAGTGAAAACAACCCAACTGTCCATCAAGTAATGAACGATAAATCGAATATGTGTCGTCCACACGGTGGAGTAGTATTCAGCCAGGAAAAGGAATGACGTGCCGATACAGCCTATGACATCGATGAACACTGAAGCGATTGTGCTGAGTGAACAAGGCTGGAAACAAAGGATCCCCTATTGTATGATTTCGTCCATGTGAAGTATCCATAGGAGGCAATTCTGTTGAGACAGGAAGCAGATGAGGGGTTGCCATGGGCCGGCGGGAGGGAGCATGGGGCGTGACTGGTGACAGTATGGGGCTTTTTGGGCGGAAAGGCCTGCTGGCATTATGTAGTGGTGGTGTGGCCCCACACAATGAGTGTCACTTTCAAGTGATTAAAATGGTGAATTTTACCTCAATCATAGGAATATTTAAAAGCTACTGACTGACCCTTTTTTTCTTTTTAGGGTCACCCCTGTAGCATAAGGAAGTTCCCAGGCTAGGGGTTCAATCAGAGCTGTAGCCACTGGCCTACACCAGAGCCACAGCAACACGGGATCCGAGCCGCATCTGCGACCTACTCCACAGCTCACGGCAACACCGGCTCCTTAACCCACTGAGCAAGGTCAGGGATCGAACTGCATCTTCATGGATACTAGTCTGGTTCTTAACCTGCCGAGCCGCAACGGACATTCCAAACTCTTTTTTTTTTTTTTGGCCACACCCACAGCTTGTGGCGGTTCTAACCACCACAGTGACAAGGCAGATCCTTAACCTGCTGTGCCAAGAGAGAGCGCTCCAGGGCTGACTGTCACTTTGATGGCTGGGTGACAGGGAGAATGCAGAAAGAGAGAGGATGGCTCCACCCTTGGGAGACGCTTCTGGTCTGGAGCATAGTTCTTCAAGAAATGGGGCCGCTGGAGAGGGTGGTTTTGGGGGAGGAGGAGAAGGAAGCAGGGGGCTGGAGGGACGTTAAATAAAAGAGACAACAGCCAGTGGAAAGGAACCGGATGCCCGTATCAGGAAAGGCGGTGGGACAGAGCGGGGCTCCCAGCGGCAGTGATGGAGATGCTGGGTGAGGGACCGGGGACACAGCTGTCAGCCCCAGTTCCCTGGCGCGCTCCCGGGCCAGGTGAGGGGAAGGCCTATGCAGATGAACAGGGGAGCCCTGGGCACACGGGCCTCGCTCAGAAACCCGCGGAAATGCGCACTCTAGTGAGAGGGCATGGGACCAGGAGGACCGAGGGTGCTGCAAGGGTATGCGCAGCTTGTGGGTAAACGAAGCTGAGCACGGCTGTCCGCAGGGTAGACAGTGGGTTGACCTCGAGTGCCCGTGCTCCCCCTTCCTCGGATAGCAACCCCTCCACGTGTGCTGGGTGCGAGGCCTCCCCCAAGAAGACTGCATTTCTCAGCATCCCTGGCAGCAGGGAGAGGCTTGGAGGGCGCCCCTTCTGGAACCACCCACATTCTCTCCTCCTTCTAGGGCTGGGGCCCTGCCCGGGTGGAGGGGGGGGGGAAGACACGTGGTGCCACCCTGGACGTGCCTAGAAGCCCCCACCCAGCCAGCCCAGTCACTTCCTCCGGACAGTGTGTGTCCACGGGAGTGAATTAAAGCCCAGTGCTGTTTACGCCGCGCTGCCTCGGGCTTCTGTCTCTGGAGGCTGCTGTCCGCCCACCTCGTCTAACAGAGGGTTGGGGGCGAGGGGACGCGGGTGAGAGCAGAGCCTCCACATGCGTCCCCTCCGTACTCGGGAGGATGGGACAGAGCCACGTCGTCTTCAAGGAAGCATGGCTTCGGAATGTCATGGGTGTCCGCTAAAACAGGAGCCACAGGTTGGGTGGCTCCCAAGCCACGCGAAGGACACGGGAGCGCGGGCGGCTCTCCAGCGCATGCGCACACACACCTCGCGCCGCCTGCCAAGGTAGGAACTCAGGGAGGGTTCCCAGCCGTCTTCCCCAGACAGCCGACATCGGACGGTGGCTGCTGAGAAGTCTTTCGATTTGGCATCACACGGGTCCTGTGTTTGAACTTCCTTGCCCCGGTCCTGTGACCGGCACCTGGCAGCTAAGCCCCTCTGAGGCTTGGTGTCCTCACCCGGGAGGCAGGGGTGATACTAGAACTGACATCGCAGAGGTTGGGGGGGATAAGTTATTACAGGTGCCTGCGTATGGAGACGGAGCGGCCTGGCAGGAGGCCCGCTCGGCTCTGAGAGGCCAGCTCAGCAGAGAGCAGCTGACGCCTGGGAGGTGGCAGGTAAAGGCCAGACCCATGGGCCCAATTGGGGTCCCCTGTCCCCCAAATGCCCCATTAGGAGCTCACATCCCCCTCACTTCCCACCAGCCCACATCGAGGTGGCCACCAAGCCCTGTGGGCTCTGCCTCCTAAATATCAACCCTGATGTCAGCTCTCTCTCTCTTCCTTACGACCCCACAGCCTCTGGCTCCCGCAGAGCAACTGTGAGAACACCTCGTTGCTACAGACAGCTCGGCAAAGCTGTGCCATGTCCCCAGCCTGGCCTGCAGATCCCACGTGCTCCAGCCCACCAAGCCCTGGGCACGCTGGCTACTTCCAGGCTCTCTGGCTCACCAAGCTCCTTCCGGCCACAGGGCCTTTGCATAAGCTGTTCGCTCTGCTTGGTACACCCCTCCTCTCCGCTGCCTCACTTTCCCAGGCTCCTGCTGTTGACCATCCCCACGTCCCTTGGGCTCTCGGGGCCCCCTCCTCAGGAAGTCTGCCTGACCTGACCACTCTTTGTAGCTCTCACACGCATGGCTGCAAGGCCTGGCGCAGGACTCGCCTCCATATGGGGTACAACTCTCTGGCTGTGTGTTGCTCCCAGGGGCGGTGGCACTGAGGCTGCTTTAGTCCAGCTGCATATCCCTGGTGCTCGGCACAGGTGAGCGCTCAGCCTTTGGGTGTGAGGGCTGGGCAGGCTTGGCACGGGACCCTTGCCAGACAAGCCAAGGGGAGATGCTGGGAGCAAGTGAAGTCACCGAGGGGACCCTCACGGGTGGCTGCTTTAATTGGAATTGCTGGAGTTGCTCTGTGGTGCAGCAGGTTAAGGATCCAGTGTTGTCGCTGCTGCAGCTCAGGTGGACGCTGGGGTGTGTTCCATCCCAGGCCGGGGAACTTCCATGTGCCACGGGTGTGGCAAAAAAAAAAAAAAAAAAAGCAATAACTCCCTATTTTAGAAAGAAGACTCTTTTTTTTTTTTTGGCTTTTTAGGGCCGCACTCACGGCATGTGGAGGTTCCCAGGCTAGGGGTCGAATCGGAGCTGGAGCTGCCGGCCTGCACTGCAACCACAGCAATGAGGGATCTGCGCTGCGTCTGCGACCTACACCACAGCTCACGGCAGTGCCAGGTCCTTAACCCATGGAGCAAGGCCAGGGATCGAACCCACAACCTCATGGTTCCTAGTCGGATTCGTTAACTACTGAGCCACGATGGGAACTCCAGATGGTGCCTTTTCTTAAGTAGAAAAATGAATTGCTATTCAAGTCCATTGCTACTCTCCCCTTCCTCCGTCCACTCCAGGGTCCGCCTTTAGGAGGGATAGGGGTGGGGGCAATGCCCAGTGGAACCTTCTTTGAAATAAGCAGGGCAGGAGTTGTCTTCCTAACAGCCTTGGGACAGGCTCTAAGAGACGGAGAAGGCCGGCTGCCCGCCTCTAGTTTCCAGCGCCTCCACAGTGAGCCGAGCCCCCAGGTATCCTCCTGGCCAGACGAGAGTCAAACCTCCATTCTTTTTAAAAATGCACTCTTAGTGTTGGCGTGGTTTTCCCTTTACAGGAAAGGTGCGGGTGGCACAGAGAGTCCTGAGTTCCCCTTCCTTCCTACCTCACATCCTGCATCTGATGCAACGGACAAGGTGCCCTTGGCATAGACCACATCTGGGGTTCACTGGCAGGTCCGCTAGCCCCGCCCTCTGTTCAGCATCCCAGGCGCCTCTTGGACCGGAGCTGTCAGCCTCCTCCCACCTGTGCCAGTTTCCCAGTCTTTTCTGGTTTCTCATGCCCAGGACAGTTTGGAGAGGCCCTGGGAGGTGTTTTATACGATGATGTCCCCCATCTGGGGGTGTCTGCTGTTTTCTCATGATGAGTCTCGGCTTATAGGCTTTGGAGAGACCACGGGGCGGAGAGCCTGTCTCATCCCATCCCCTCCCTGGGGTCCAGGCTGTCCATCGCTGCCTGAGGCCAGTTTTCTGAAGTGAGTCTCAAGCCGTTTCCATCCTGAGCGGCCCTGGGCTAAGCCCCACCTCCTGGGGGGGGAGGGGCAATAAATTTGGACTGCTTTGTCCCTCCTCCTGTTTATTCAGTCGTTTCCTTTTATCAGTGTGGACCTATGCACATCTTTCTTATGCTGCGGGTCATAATCCGATACTCTGCCTATTTGCTCAAGTCGCTCCACCTCTGGCCTTTGGCGCCTCCTCCAGGACCCCCCCCCATCTGTGCCCCTGTGACACACACCCATCCTATTGTTTTCCAAGAAACTTCCAAACTTTCTGGTGCTACAAGAGGCTCCAGGCTTGTATCAAAACACACACCCACTCTCCAGGGGATTCACTTCATCTTTGGCAGGTTTTATTAAGCGCCTGCTGTCCATAGCTGCCGTAAAGGCCTCAGAAAGAAAGTCAGTGTCCTCTAAGGTGTCTCTCCATCCTTCTGCTCAGCAAAGAGCAGCTCATGGACCTGCTGCTCTGTCTCCAGGGTTGCACACAGCTCGGAGGATTCTGGAGAACCCGATGAATGCAGCAGTAGCTGTAATTGGGGGCGTGATGAGTCTGGGTAGGAGGAAGTCGCGGGAACATCTGGAGCCCCTGGAGCAGATGGCGACAGGGCATCTCTGACTGTCTGGAGCGAGTCACCATCTCCATCCTCTTGGCAACCACGTGGCTGGCGACAATGTCCCGAGTACCTTTCCCGAACTTTCATGCTGCACGGGGCTCCTTGGACAGGGAGGTGAAAGGAACGTGCACACAGATCTCTCTGAGTGGCCCAAGTGCCGGATGGCAAAGCTGGTGGGCATCACCGTGGTGACGAGCCTCCTGCCCTGGAAGCCCTCAGCTGAGGGCACGCAGGTCTCTGCTGGTACCTGAGTGGGGAGTGGGGGGCTGGCCAGCGGGGCCACATGCAAGGCGGGTGCTACCGCAGGTGGCCTGGCCTCAGTACCTGGATGCCAACACACCTGCAGAATCTGGGATCAGCACAGGATAAGATGCTGACTCCCTGGGAATGAATGGGAGGCTGGGAGGTTCGGCAGCTTCATGTGGGTGGGGAGTGCTGCCTCCATCTTCACCATGCCAAGGAGAACGGAGGGAAGAGGGGAAAATGCATGCACTTTTTATTAATAGTTGGGGAAACTGAGATGGGGGGCGGCAGGAAGGAGATGTGATGGCCTGGCTTGGTCGACAGTTGAGTTTGTGCAAATAGCAAGAGCCTAATCCACAAAAGCACAGACGTGGTGGGCTGAGGTGAGGGTGCTGGGCTGTCTCTCGCCTGCCCCTGGGGTCCTGCTTTCCTTCCCATGGCTCTGTTACCCATCACCAATAATTGTTTCCACTCATGGAAACTTTGGGACCGAAGGGCTGAACCTGAGGCAGTGGTTCTGTCCCTTCTCTTTTGACAAGGTGGGCCCAGAGTGGGGGGAGGGTGCCTTCGGACCCTCTGGCATCCCAGGGGCAAAACCCACATTTGTCTTCTTGCTCATGGTGTGTCCCTAGCACCTGGCACAGGGCTGGGCACAGAGAAAAGTACTCAATTGATAGATACGTCTTTCGTTTTGTTTGTTTGTTTGTTTGTTTAGGGCCACACCCAGGGCATAGGGAGGTTTCCAGGCTAAGGGTCAAATCAGTGCTGCAGCTGCTGGCCTACACCTCAGGCACAGCAATGCAGGATCTGAGCCTCACCTGCATCTTACACCGCAGCTCATGGCAAGGCTGGATCCTTAACGCACTGAGCAAGGTCAGGAATCGAACCTGTGTCCTCATGGATACTAGTCAGATTTGTTCCCTCTGACTCATGATGGGAACTCCAGATAGATACTGCTTGAATGCATGAATATACTGCAGCCGGGATCTCCATCTTGGGGAGAAGACTCTGGAACGTGCTAGAACTGGCATTCCCTGGAACAGGAGAACCCCTGAGCATCAGCAGGATGTTCTGACCTTGGTCATCTTCTTCTCCTTGGGAACTCCTCATGGTTTCTACCCGCCCTGATGAGCAGCCGAGTGAGCAAGAGCAGTGGGGACATCTTGGGTCCACAGCCAAGGGTCTCTGGGCTGAGATCCCAGCTCAGCACCATACCTCTCTGCCTGCAGTTTTCCCCTCTGTCAAGCAGAGCTAATACTTTGTTTGTGGATGGAATGAGATCATGAGGAAGAAAGATTGACAATGGAGCCTGGCCAATCGGAAGAACTTCCGTAAAGGCTATTTGTTTTATGACCATAGCTGGTGCTGTGATGTCTCACCTGGACTGTGGGTTGGCCTCCTGATGGCCTTTCTTGTATTCTGTTCATCCATCCATCCATCTATCCAACACTGCTTGACTGCAACATGCAGGCACTGGGATTTTGGTAGGTCCTAAGCCTACTTCTACATTTATCTTTCTAAAGCAGACTCAAGGTATGCTATCTCCTAGTTCAAGATGAACCAGCCATGCTTTTAGAGGGCTGCTTGATGGTACTTATCAAATGTAAATGGCTTATGCTTCTGGGACGATGGAGCCAAGACACACTTCTCTCTATTCCATCTTTTAAATACAACTTAGAACCCTACACATTATATACAAAACATAAGAAGAGTCTGAAAAGGGAGAGAAGACATCTGAGGGTCTCAGGACCCAAGGAATGCCATGGTGGTAAGCTGCTGGGCTTCACTTTCGACTCTTATAGTTGAAGAGCCAGCAACTTCGAAACAAGCTATTGTCGCAGATGCAAAAACCCAAAAAAGCCTGGTTTACAGAGCCAAAGGACAATAAAGGGGGCAGCTGGGCAAGACAGAAGCTTTTAGACACTAATGACTCCTCTATAGCCCAACACCACAGAAAACACTCTGATACCCCCTGGCCGAGGCCAGCAAGAGCTGAAGTGGAAAGTGATTCCACCCTCTCCAGGTTGTACTGGGACACCGAATTCTATATATCCTTCCTACACTGCTGCAGCAGTGTTGTAGAAGGAAAATTAGGGAGCTAGGAATTTCATACCTGCCAGGTGGGAACATCCCTGCAGCTGCCACAGTGTCCCTGGAGGCCACATGAGGGGGAAGTAATGAAGCATTCCTATCCCTTCCAGCCAGGAAGACATCAGTGAAGGCCTTCTGAGGAGCTGGAACTCCTCCCCTGCCGGCACTCACAAAAACAACTCCCTAAGGCTGGATTGCTACCCTACCTGACAGCAACAAGAGGAGGCAGTGCTCCTTACTCCGTTCTCTTGCTGGAGCAGTGTCAGAGGAAGCCAGCTAAGATAGACTCAAGTAAGATTCAGAGCTTCATCACAAACACCTAAAATGCCCAGCTTCGATTTAAAAGTCACTGGTCATACCTAGAGCCAGGAAGATCTCAAATTAAATGAAAAAAGACAACAGCCACGCTGAAATGACAGAGATCATTAGAATTATTTGAAAAATATTTTAAATCAGCTAACATAAAAAGGCTTTAACAGAAGTTCCCGTCGTGGCACAGTGGTTAACGAATCCGACTAGGAACCATGAGGTTGCGGGTTCGATCCCTGCCCTTGCTCAGTGGGTTAACGATCCAGCATTGCTGCCGTGAGCTGTGGTGTAGGTTGCAGACATGGCTCGGATTCCGCGTTGCTGTGGCTCTGGCGTAGGCCGGTGGCTACAGCTCCGATTAGACCCCTAGCCTGGGAACCTCCATATGCCGTGGGAGCGGCCCAAGAAATAGCAAAAAGACAAAAAAAAAAAAAAAGGCTTTAACAAGCAATTGTGAAAATATTCAAAATAAACCAACAAAAGTCACAGTAAAGAAAGAGAATACAGGAGTTCCCATTGTGGCTCAGCAGTAACGAACCCAACTAGTATCCATGAGGATGCACATTTGATCCCTGGCCTCACTCAGTGGGTTAAGGATCAGGCTAGGATCTGGCATTGCTGTGGCTGTGGTGTAGGCTGCCAGCTGTGGCTCCAACTCAACCCCTAGCCTGGGCACTTCTATATGCCATAAGTGCAGCCATAAAAAGAAAAAAGAAAGAAAAGAAGAAAGAGAATACATAAAGAACCAAGTGAAATTTCAGAATTAAAATAGAATTGAAAAATAAAATAACTGAAAACAAAAAACTTAATGGATGGGCACAGCATCAATATAGAGGAGAGAAGAAAGAAGAATTAACAGGAAGAGAGAAGACTAGAAACTACCCATTCTGGGAGTTCCTACTGTGGCTCAGTAGGTTAAGGGCCTGACTAGTATCCATGAGGATGAGGGTTTGATCCTTGGTCTTGCTCAGTGGGTTAATTATCTGTCTTTGCCACAAGCTGTGGTATAAGTTGCAGATGTGGCTCTGATCTGATGTGGCTATGGCTTTGGTATACACTGGCAGCTGCAGTTCTGATTTGACCCCTAGCCTGAGTACTTCCATATACTGCAGATATGGCCCTAAAAAGAAAAAAAAAAAAAAAAAAAGAAAGGAAGGAAAGGAGGAAGGAAGGGAGGAAGGAAGAAATGACCCACTCTGAACAACCAAGAGAAAATAAACTGAAGGAAAAAAAAAAAGGAGCAGAACCTCAGGGGCCTGTGACACTCTAACAAAAGATCTAACATTCATTACCATGGAGTCATGGGAGGGGAAGTAGAAAAAGGGCAGAGCTAAAAAAGCACTCAAAGAAAAAAATGGCTGAAAACTCCCCAAATCTGGAAAAAGACAAAAACCTACCCAGACATTCAAGAAGCTGAATGAGCCTTAAATAGATTAAACTTTAAAAAATCCACAGCAAGACACATCATAGTAAAAGAGCCAAATATTAAAGACCAAGAAAAAAGCTTAAGAGCAACAGAAAAGAGACAAAATGTCAAAAAAATATTGAGGAGTTCCCGTCGTGGTGCAGTGGTTAACGAATCCGACTAGGAACCATGAGGTTGCGGGTTTGGTCCCTGCCCTTGCTCAGTGGGTTAACGATCTAGCATTGCTGCCGTGAGCTGTGGTGTAGGGTGCAGACGCGGCTCGGATCTTGCGTTGCTGTGGCTCTGGCATAGGCCGGCGGCTACAGCTCCAATTCGACCCCTAGCCTGGGAACCTCCATATGCCACAAGAGCGGCCCAAGAAATGGCAAAAAAAAAAAAAAGACCAAATTAAAAAAAATATATATTGAAAGAAAATGGAATGACAGCAGATTTCTCACTGGAGAGTATGGAGGCCAGAAGGGAGTGGAATAACACTTTAAAATGAAAGAGCTGTCGAGCCAGCAAAAAAGAGCTTTTGAGAAGGATAAAGACATTCTCAAAGGAAGGATAACTAAAAGGATCCATGACCAGCAGACCTGCTTTAAGAGAAGTTCTCAGGTAGGAGGGAAATGAAGCAAGAGGGAAATTTGGAATGTCAAGAATGAAGACAGAGCAGTTGGAATTGTAAATATCTAAGAAAATAGACTTTTTTTTCTCCTTTTAAGTTTTTAAAAATAGATATGATGGTTTAAAGAAAAATCATGACATTGTATAGCAGGATGTTCAGAGTATTTGGTTCTAATACCTACGGCAACTTCAACACAAAAGCAAGAGGGTAGAGGGATCAAGAGACTGAGGATTCCACATTCTCCTTGAAGTGGTGGAGTAGTGACATGACGTAGACTGTGAAATAAACTTAGAAACATACTTATTTTAATCCCTAGGTAATCCACTAAAAACTATATACACAAAGCATATAGGTAAACCCTCCAATGACAAATTAAAGTGGAACACTACAAGTACTCAAATAATGTTTTTATTTATTTTCTCTTTTGTCTTTTAAGGGCCACACCCTGGCATGTGGAGGTTCCCAGGCTGGGGGTCGAATCAGAGCTACCACTGCCAGCCTGCACCACAGTCACAGCAACGCCAGATCCAAGCCGTGTCTGTGACCTACACCACAGCTCACAGCAATACTGGATCCTTAACCCACTGAGGGAGGCCAGGGATCAAACCTGAAACCTCATGGTTCCTGGTTGGATTTGTTTCTGCTGAACCATGATGGGAACTCCTCAAATAATGTTTTTAAAAGCATGGGAAGAGAAACAGAGGAAGAAATAATAGGCGTTCCTGCTGTGGCACAATGGGATTGGCGGCATCTCTGCAGCACCAGGATGCAGGTTTGATCCCTGGCCTGGCACAGGGGGTAAAGGATCTGCTGTAGGCCGCCACTGTGGCTCAGATGTGATCCCTGCCCCAAAACGCCACAGGGTGGGGGGAAAAGAAGAAAAGAAAAGAAAAGAAAAAGAGACACAACGAAGTGGTAGGCCCAAATCCATATATATCAATAATTACATTAAAGGAATAGCTTTTCTATAGTCAGCAGTAATGTATTGGATACTCAAAACCCTGTCAGGAAGGCCGGTGTCATGTTAAGTGGTCTTCACACAATAAAAGCAAAGAAAACATAAATGGCCTGAACACACCAAAAAAAGAAAAAGAGAAAGAAGATAAATTGTCAAAATGGATTAAAATCCATGACCGAACCTAGGCTTCTATAACTTACATCAAATACGATATAGGTGGACTTTAAAAAATCAAAGGATAGAAAACTGTACACTATGCAAACACTAATCAAGGAAGCTGGAGTGGCTAAATTAAAATCGGACAAAGTAGAATGAAAATGGGATAAAGAGGAATTTTACAAAACGATTTAAGTGCCTAATTCACAACGAGGACATGAGCCTCCTAAAGGTCTATGTACCTTATAACAAATCTTCAAAGTATTTGATGCAAAAAATAATAAAACTGTAAGGAAAAGGGATCCAACGATGATTATCTTTGTAGATGTCAACATTCCTGTCTCAGGATTGATAGAAAAAATTGATGAGAAATAAGAAATTGAAAAAACTTCAGAGGAAGTTCCCATCATGTTGCAGTGGTTAACGAATCCAACTAGGAACCATGAGGTCGTGGGTTCGATCCCTGGCCTTGCTCCATGGGTTAAGGATCCAGCATTGCCGTGAGCTGTGGTGTAGGTCACAGACGTGGCTCAGATCTGGCGTCGATGTGCCTGTGGTGTGGGCCAGCAGCTGTAGCTCCCATTAGACCCCTAGCCTGGGCACCTCCATGTGCCTCGGGTATGGCCCTCAAAAGACGAAAAACAAAATAAAATAAAGTAAAATAAAATAAAATAAAATAAAATGAAAAAGAAAGAAAGAAAAACCTTCAATTGACTTGACCCAACTGGCATTCATAGAACATTTCACTCAACAGTTGAGTACACGTTTTTCTAAATTGTCTACAGAATATTTTCAGTATAGATTATATCCAGGGTCATTAAACTAAACCCTGAATCGGTTTTAAAACTTGAAATTATACACAGTATGTCATCTGACTGTAGCTGAATTAAATTAGTACTATCTCACATACACACACATATAAGAGAATCTCCAAACAGGAAATTAAACAACACACTTCTAAATCATCGAAAAGGAAGTCTCAATGGAACTGAGAGCTTATTTTAGATGTAACTAAAATGAAACTATATCACAATTCGTGGAATGCAGCTAAAGCATAGCTTGGTAGGAGCACCTTTACAGCATTAAGTGCTTATGATAAAGCAGAAGAGTCGTTTCAGGTAAATATGTAAACTTCCTCCTTAAACTAGAAAAGGAGGAGTAAAATAAGCCCAAAGCAAAAGCAGGAGGAAGAAAATAACAATAATAACAGCAGAAGTCAATAAAATGGGAAACAAAAGCCATGGGGAACCAATGAAACCAAGAGCTGGCTCTTTGAAGAGATCACTCTAATTAATAAAACTACAGCTAGACGGACAAAAGAGAGAGGAAACGCCACTTAGCAATATGAGGAATTCAGGAGGAGATACCACGACAGACTCCCCCCACCTCCACCCGACAGGGGTGATGAGAGAAAGAATGCCACGAAGTCCTCTGCACGCAAACGCAGGACCTCGATGCAAGAAATCAACCAGTGTGACCCAGTGTGTTAACAGACTAAAGAAGAAAAATCCGATGATTGTACCAGTGGTGGCAGGAGAAGCGTTTGGCAGAATCTCCGTATTGGGAGTTCCCTGGTGTCGAGTGGTTTGGATTTGGGACTTCCACTGTTGTGGCCTGTGTTGAATCTGTGACCTGAGAACTGAGATCCAACATCAAGCTGCTGCACACCACTGTCAAAAAAAAAAAATCAGTATCAATTCATGACAAAACCCTTGAAAACCAGAAATGGAAAGAAGCTTCCTTAACCTTAAGGGCATCTGCAAAAACCTATAGTCAATTTCTTGCTGAATGCTTTCCCCCTAAGATCAGGAAAAAGGCAAGATAGTCCCCTCTCAGTTTCCAACATGACACTGGAAGTTTCTTGCCATAATGCCTAAAAAACAAAACAAAACAAACAAACAAAAAAGGGCATGTTTTCAAAGATGAACTTTTGGTTTCATTGATTTTTTTATTGTTTTTTTCTATTCTCTATTTTATTTACATCTGTTCTAGTCTGTTATTTTATTCCTTCTTTTAGAATTGGGTTGAGCTTGCTCTTCTTTTTCTAGTTCCTTAAGGGGTAAAGTTAGATTGTTGATTTGAAGTCCTATTTTTAAATGTAAGTCTTTATAGCTATAAATTTTCTCCCCAGTGCTGCATTCACTTCATCCATTAAGTTTGGCATGCAATGTTTTTGTTTCTCTTTGTCTCAAGATATTTTCTAACTTCCCTTGTAACTTCTTCTTTGACCATTGATTGTTAAATAGCGGGCTATTTAAATTCCACATGCTTAAAAATGTGCCCATATTCCTTCTGCTATTGATTTCTGGTTTCATTCCATTGTGTTGGGAAAAGACACTGTATGTTTTAATCTTTTACTTTTTGTTTGTTTGTTTGTTTGTTTTTAGGGCCACACCTGGGGCATATGGACGTTCCCTGGCTCAGGGTCCAGTTGGGGCTACAGCTGCCGGCCTACACCACGGCCACAGCAACGCCAGATCTTTAACCCATTGAGTAAAGCCAGGGATCGAACCCACAACGTCATGGTTCCTAGTCGGATTTGTTCCCACTGAGCCAGGATGATCTTTTAATCTTTTAAAGCTTGTTTTGTGCCCTAATGTACAGTCTATCTTGGAGAACATTCCATAAGCACTTGAGAAAATGTATCTTCTGCAGTTGTTGAGTGGAGTGTTTTGTATGTATCACATTCAATTGGTTTATAGATTGTTTTATGTATTTTAGAGCACCGATGTTTGGGGCATATATGTTTATAATTGTTATATCTTGGTGAATCAATCTTTTTATCGGTATGTAATATCTGTCTCATTCGTTTTTTGTTTGTTTGTTTTTGTTTTTTTTTTGCTATTTCTTTGGGCCACTCCCGCGGCATATGGAGGTTCCCAGGCTAGGGGTTGAATCGGAGCTGTAGCCACCGGCCTATGCCAGAGCCACAGCAACGCGGGATCCGGGCCGCGTCTGCAACCTACACCACAGCTCACGGCAACACCGGATCGTTAACCCACTGAGCAAGGGCAGGGACCGAACCCGCTACCTCATGGTTCCTAGTTGGATTCGTTAACCACTGCGCCACGACGGGAACTCCGGGAACTCCTCTTTTAACAGTTTTTAACTTAAAGTCTATTTTGTCTGATATTAGTGCAACCACCCCTGCTCTCTTTTGGCTGCTATTTACATGAACTGTCTCTTTCCATCCTTTCGCTTTCAACCTAAGTGTGTATTTCGATCTAAAGTAAATCTCTTTCAACTGATTTTTGACAAAAATGCCCCTGCAGTTCAATAGGAAAATGGTAGTTTTTTCAACAAATGGTATTGGAAGACTCGCTTATATTATATCATATTCCATAGAAATAGGCCTATACTTTATACCTAATACAAAATTTAGTTCAGTCTGGATCACCAATCTACATAAAATTATAACTCTTGTAGAAGAAAATATTTGTGACCGTGGACCAGGCAGTGTTGTGAGAGATGACATGACAAACACAACTCATAAAAGGAAAAAAATCGGTAAATTGGACTTCCTCAAAATAAAAATAAAACCTTTATTTTGTGAAAGGCACTGCTAAGAGAATGAAGACAAATCCGGACTGGGTGAAAATATTTGTTAATTACATATCCTACAAAGGAAGGTATCTATAATACAGAAGCGAGTCTCCGTACTCAAAAAGAAAACAACCCAAATTTAAAAAAAAATAGCAAAACATTTAAACAGCCACGTCACCAAAGAAGAGAGCGCTGAAAAAGAAGCACTTACGCCTCAATGAGATGCCCAGAAGAACGGAGAGCAGGGACTCGGAGGGAACGGAGAGCATGGGACTCGGAGGGAACGGAGAGCATGGAGCAGGGAACATGCAGGGAACATGCGCTCCATGTTCATAGCAGCATTTTTTAGTTTAATTTTTTAAGTTTTATTTTTTTGTCTTTTTAGGGCTGCACCTGCAGCATATGGAGGTTCCCAGGCTAGGGGCTGAATCAGAGCCACAGCCGCCAGCTTACACCACAGCCACCGCCACGCCAGATCCAAGTCGAGTCTGTGACCTACACCACAGCTCACGGCAACACCGGATCCTTAACCCACTGAGCAAGGCCAGTGATTGAACCTGCGTCCTTGTGGATGCTCATCAGATTCATTTCTGCTGAGCCACGGCGGGAACTCCCCATAGCATCATTTTTCACAAGAGCCAAAGGACAGAAACAACCCGGTTCTCTGTTAATAGATGCTTGGATTTTTAAAGATGTGGCCAAGACGTGCGGTGGGATTTCTTCATCCATAAAAAGGAATGAAGTCCGGACACTTGGTACAAAATGGATGAACCTTGAGGACACTCTGCGAACAACCCCGACTCAAAAGGACACACGTGGTTTGATTCTGAGGATATGAGGCACCTGGAACGGGCAAGTGCAGCGAGACAGGAAGCGTAAGTGAGAGGATCAGAGCTGGGTTGGGGGTAGTGGGAATGGGACGTTTTTGTTTAGTGGGTGCAGAATTTATGTTTAGGGTGACACAAAAGTTCTGGAAACGGAGAGTCGGCGATGTTGGCACGACAGCGTGCCAAAGGTACTTCATGCCACTTTGTGATTCAGTTGACCCCCCAACTCCAGCCCGGGCACTTCCACGTGCTCCTTCCCATCCTTCCGCATTCCTTCTCCCTGACAGGGTGCCTCCCCGGAGCCCGGGCCCTGCGGATTCCCACGTCCTCCCCACACAGAGCTTCTTCATAGCACGTGCGCTGTCCTGTGCACGCTCGAGTCTCCCTTCTCGATGTGCCCTGGCCGGCCGTCCATGGCCTGGCCTCCCAGCTACCTCGTTCCTCTGGAGGCTGCAGAAGGTTCCAGCGTCCAGCATCCCCTGCCAGATTCACCTCTCCCCGAAGGACGGACATTTGTCTCCAATTGTTTGGTCATTAACCATGTTGCCGGGAGAGCATCCTCGGACAGCCTCCCACTTTCTGCAGCTGTTTCTGGGCGAGAAAGTCCCAGGAGAATCTTTTCGGTTCTACATGGCACTGAGGTCCAGCTTTCCTCCACAGTTTAGGGGCCATTGTTTCTAGAGTTTATTTATTTATCTTTTTAGGGTTGCACCCACAGCATATAGAGGTTCCCAGGCTAGGGGTCGACTCGGAGCTGCAGCTGCCAGCCTACACCACAGCAACTCCAGACCCCAGGAGCATCTGGGACCTATGCCACAGCTCACGGCAATGCCAGATCCTGAACCCACTGAGCGAGGCCAGAGATCGGACCTGCATCCTCATGGGTACGAGGCAGGTCCATTACTGCTGCGCCACCTTGGGAACTCCTGCTCCTAGAATTTAAATGGCCTTCCCTCTCCTCAGAGTCTCTGTTCTTCGCTTCTTTGGTTCCAGACAACTTGAACACAAATCCACGTCTGGGATTAGAACCAGCCAGAACCACCACACCCCACTTCCTCTGCCCCGGACAGAACCAGGCAGCTCCAGTTTGGGGCCTGCTCCCCCTTCCCAAAGCCAGCCCCCTGCAGGGAGCTCCGGGTCCCCTCTGTCTGTGGGCTAGAGGCTCGGGTGATGGGGCTGGGCTTGACGGGGCAGCCCTCCCAGCCTCCCGTTCCATCCCCCAAGGTTGAACTCACACCGGAAGACAGCTGGGAGCTGGCCCAGGCTGCTGGCCAGCCTCAGAGAAGCCTTGTCCACGGTCCCTGAGCCCGTGAGGCCCTTAGCTGTTTGCAGGGGGATTTAAAGACCCTGGAGGAGGACCGAGCCAAGTGGGGAGGCAGACAGAGTGGCCGAGGCTCCTTGGGGGAGCCAGGGATGGAGGGAGCCAGCCTGCAGCTGGCAGAGGCCGCGCCTGGGCACAGATTTTGGCCCCTGGCGTTTCCCCTGTGTCAGCTTTTCTATTTTAGGCTGGTAACCCGTCAGGGAATTCTCAGCAGCGTGGGAAACCCAGAAAGGCAGGCCCTGGGTCTGGCCGGCTGCTGCGTGCCTTTCCCTGGCCCCGAGGTCCCCTCCAGCACCCGGGTGAGGGGCGCACCCCACACCCGCACTGCCATTTGCCTACGTGAAGGTCACTTCTCCCCCTGTAGAGGACACTCCCATCACGTGACCCAGTTGGGCTCCTGGATCTAACCCCCCAGAAACAAAGTGCAAACTGGAAACCTGGAAGTGACCCAAGTGTGCGACCCAGGGCTCACGGGGGCCGTGGGAAGGTTATGGACAAGCCGAGACAGGCGGCCGCTCGGAGGCTGCTGCGGGGCTGACTCCGGCTCAGTGGAAACAGCATCTGCTTGCGGGAAAGGGCCAGGCGGCTGGGAGTGGGGGTCTGTGGCGGACTCTGGGGGTCGGGAGCAGAGGACAGGCCCCTTCGCTTTGCCCATGGGACTTGCTGAACCTGTTTTCCTCCTCTGTGAAAACCCACATGGCTGACAACCACGTTTGGGGTTTGGGGGGACTGTGTACACAGGCCTGAGGCCAGTGAAGTGGGCACACAGTAGGCGCTCAGGAAGAACAGCTGCGGTGGATTTTAGAACAGGGACCGATGCCAGGAGTCTGACATGACGGGGATGCACAGGTGGAGTACTGGCAGCCACAGTTATGTTCCTTAAAAGCGAGCCCCCCCCAGCCCCTGTTGCACAGCCCACACCCATACCCCCCACCCCAACCCGGGGGGCGGGGGAGGGGGAAAACCCTAAAGCCTTTGGAAAAAAAAAAAGCCCTGGCACTGGGACCTCTGATCCCCATCTCCGCTTGTCGCGGAGCTGTTTCTTCTTCCCGTGCTGGGACCCCCCCCCTACCCAGGGGAGCTCCCCCAAGCCGAGGCGTGGAGGTGAGGCCCAGACCGGAACAGGTGGGGCCGGGCTTTGGAAGTGGGAGCCACATTCCAGGGATTCCTGCCGGGCGAGCCGGCTCCGCCCACCTGGCTCCCAGCCAGGCAGTGGGGAGGGCTGGGAGGGAGGAGGCTCAGGGCAGAGGGGTTTCTTGGTGGGGACTTTGAAATGGCTTAGGTTTAAGTCCAACAGGACGTGAAAGCGAACCTTCCGAGATGCGATTCTTTGGAGGGTCTCAATGAAGCACCTACTGTGTGCGCCTCCCCCGAGCAGGCACCTGCACCCCGAAGGGCCGGCCCAGCTCCGGGAGCACACAGTAGGGATGGAGCTGGAGGTCAGTTCGGGCGACTGCCTGGCTTCTCTGGGATTGAGGGGCTGCCAGCGACGAGGGCTTTCGGTTCTAAAACAGGACAGTGCCAGGCGAACTGGCTGGGCAGTCTCCCAGGGGAGGTGACGCAGGGGTGGGAGGGAGTAGGGAACCAGGGGCCGGGGTCCACGCTGGGCGAAGGCCGTGGAGGAGGGAACTCGACAGCAGAAGAAACCTCAACATCAGTGTCAAGAGCTTCCTGTTTCTTCTGCCGCTTCAACTGGGAAACCGAGGCCAGGGGATGAGGAGAAGGATGATGACACAGTCAGAAGTGGCTTTCTGGATGGCAGAGCTGCAGGCCTGCTGGGCCCCGGGGGATCGTGGGGACACCCGTCTGTCCTGATGGGCCATGGGCAGGTGTGGGGGAAGGGGGAGCAGAGTCCCCCCATCCAGCTGCCTGGCGTAGCTACCAGGGGAAAAGGAGTTTGAACACAAAACCCACTGACCTTGGCTGGCAGGAGCCTTGGGGTCTCCGGGCAGTGTCAGCAGCCCCCTGGAGCGGGGGTGGGGGTGGGGGGGCGTGGGCATCCAGCTGGGAAGTCTTGTGTGCAGCGCCTGGAGACCTTAGGATCTGGGCGTCTTCCGACCCTCTCTCAACTGCCTGGCAATCCAAAACCCTGGGCTTGGCCATTAAAAAGCCGGTGTTCCCCACCCAGCTTGCTCGCTGCCTGCCCTGCAGAGCGTCAGAGCTTTGCCCCCCACGTCGTCTGTTCCTCTGTCACCTCCCGGCAAGCCCTGATCGAGTTCTGTCCCTGATGCAATATTTATCACTAAGTGACAAAATACGCTTTTTCAAAAGCTTTGAGTCCTATCAGAAGGTGGTGTTCTTGGAGTTGCCATCATGGCTCAGCGGTTAACAAACCCAACTAATATCCATGAGGATGCGGGTTCGATCCCTGGCCTTGCTCAGTGGGTTAAGGATCCTGCCTCGCCATGAGGTGTGGTGTCAGTCAAAGACATGGCTTGGATTCCATGTTGCTGTAGCTGTGGTGTAGGCTGGCAGCTGCAGCTCCGATTCGCCCCCTAGCCTGGGAACCTCCATATGTCGCGGGTGCGGCCCTAAAAAGGCAGAAATTTTAGAAAAATTTTAAAAAAGGTGATGCTCTTAATTTCAGCTCTGCCACTTCCACAGGCCCTCCGATTGACAAAGGTTGCTGTCTTGCCTTTCATCCATCCGTCTGTGCATCCAGGCATCCGCCCCCGTCCACGGGTGCATCCATCCGTCCTATAAGACCATCAAGGGTGTATTACGTAGTCTGGTGGTTGGGAGTGCAGCCTCTGTCTTTGCCAGTGGTGACTTCTATGGTTGGGTCTGTTGCCTGTGGGTCCTTGGGGGAGCTTTGCAACCTCTCTCATTCTCAACTTGTTTCCTCCTTTCGAAAAGAATAAAGGCACTCACTCCACAGGCTTGTTGTGAAGGGTAACACATGTTAACAAGCTGACGAAAGACTGAAGCTCCCCCGCTTATCTGCTTATCCCGGGCCACCTGCCACGCCCAACCCAGCTCAGCCAGGAGACACTGGACCAGGAATTACAAGGAAAGATGTGTTTCCCCTTCAGAGAAGCTGGGAGCCACGAAAATGTAGCCAGGAAGACTCACCAGCTTTGGGGGTCAGGGAAGGATTCCCACGAGGACTGAAGTTGGTTGTGGCGGGGACGGGGACCCTGAGGAGCAGGAGAGCCTGGTGGAGGGATCTGGGGGAAGGGGGAGGGTACCCAGACATGCTCCTATCATCTGCCTAGAGAAATAGTGTATTTATAAAAACTGTTCACGGAAACAGGTTCATTTGCCAACTGGCTCCCATTGGGCAAAGCGTAGTTAATGTTCTAAAAGACAGATCTCCAAAATAATTTCTCCTCTAGTTTTGATTTTATTTTGCTTTTGAGAACGGCACCTGAGGCATAGGGAAGTTTCCAGGCTAGGGGTCACATCGGAGCTACAGCTGCCAGCCTATGCCACAGGCACAGCAATGCAGGATCCAAGCCTCGTCTGCAATGTACGCACACACACAGCTCATGGCAACGCCAGATCCTCAACCCACTGAGCGAGGCCAGGGATCAAACCCAAATCCTCAGGGTTCACCAGTCGGACTCGTTTCCACTGCTCCACGATGGGAGCTCCTTCCTCTAGCTTTCATTCTCTCTGCCCTTTCCACCTGTGATTTTTCTGAGCCTGACCGCATTTGGGGAGGGATATAAAAGGATTTAAAACTCAGACAATAAAGTAAATCACCTGCTTTTGTTAAATTGCTTTACCTGCCATGTTGCTTTGTTTCGGGAGGTTGACTAGCGATGTGCAAACATACTCAACAGAGTTGTAAGAGCTTCTTTTCACTAGAAGGCTCTGCCTGGGTGGGGCAGAGAGCGGCGGGAATGCAAGACCATTTTACCTGGGAACCTGGTTTGACTTTTGAGTTCCAGGGTCAGGAAGTCCTTTCGACTGGGGGCTGGAAGCAGGTTGCACCGTTTGGGGGTGGTGCTAGGCTACAGGGGGTGGAGGCTTGTCTGCCAAACGCCCCGGGGCAGAGATGGAGTTGGAACTCAGGGCAATGGGGAGCCAGCTCTGCGTCTTGACTTGGGGAATGACGGGTCAGCGCTGGGGGTTTCGAAGTCCTTTCTGCTTCAGAGAGGTTTGCAAAAGGCCCGCAGGGAGGCAGGACTGGGGTAGGCGTGGTGAGAAGAGGATGGCTGCCTATGAGAACTATGGGAGCGGTGATGGGGTGTATCAACAGAGATGAAATGGGCTGTGCTTCGGGGCCAGGCAGCAGGTGGATGCAGATTCTCTTCTTCATCCTGAGCTGGCCTGGTCACCTTTGGTGGTCACCGTCTCCTGCTCCAGGGCACCTGACCCAAGGCGATGAGACCTCCTGGGCACAGAGATCCTGCAGGGCCAGACAGGGATTTTGCGGCCCCTGCATTCTCCTTGGAAGGGACCTTGGGCCAGCTGCCAGCCTTGTCTCCTGTATCTGTGACAACCACACTAGTATTCCCTGAGGCTTTCCACTTCAAGTGCTCTGTCCTTGTTTGCACAGGTTCCTGTCATGTTCGGCGTTCCCCCCCCTCCCCCGCCTTTTCTTTAATTTGGCCAAGCCATGGCATGCAAAAGTTCTCAGGGCAGGGATCCAACCCTCGCCACAGCAGTGACAACGCTAAGGCCCTAACCGCTAGGCCACCAGGGAACTCCTAAGTGTTCCCATTTTTAACTGGGAAATAAACTGTGTTACTCTACCCACGGGCCTGGGTTGGGGCCGTGAGGCTGCGTAGACCACGACCACCTCCACGACTCTAAGACCCACGTGGGTAGCAGAAGTGGGGCAGTGAGATGAGAATGTGCAGGATTTGGGGTGAGAACCCAGGCTCCAGGATCTCCTTGTACCCCTGAGCTGTCCCTCTCTGGGCCTCCCCTTCCCCACTTGCAAATGGAAGTGATAATACCTGTCTGGGCCATCACCCTGCAGACAGCAGAGCAGCCTGCACGCGGTGACTATTCGTATCTCGGCGTTGGGGGCTCAGGAGAGGGCAGGTGCGCCCGGTGGGCTCTCTGCACCGAGAGGCGAGGGGCGGGAAGACCCCTCCGCCGGCCCTGCGCGGCAGTTGATGGGCAGAGTGCAGAGGACGCAGCTCCGGGAGAGGGCATTCTGAACCCTTCGGAGCTCAGATTCCTCGCTTCACAGTTGGAAGGTGAGGGCCTCTGTACCCGGACGTCCCAAACATTGATGGAGACGCTCAGCACAGGGCTCTGCCGAGAGCGCCGCCCTCTAGTGTGCGCGACGATGGAGGGCGGCGACCCCGCAGATGCCCCAAGTCAGAAGAAACGTTGGGGCCCCGCCGCCGCTTGAATTCCACGGCGGCGGAACTCCACTCCTCCCTGGGGCGCCGCCGCAGAAGGACCGCCGGAACCTGTCACCTCCCGGGTTAACGCCTTTAAGCAGGAGCACACGGTCCCTTTAAGGCGTTGAGCCGAGCCGAGGCGTTTTGCTCCTCGCCGCTCCCCGTAGCTCCCCTCCGAGAGGCCGGCTTTGTGCGTTTGCCCCGCCCTCTCGCCCCGCCCCTCGCGCACGCGCATTGCCGCTCGCCGCGCCGCCTAGTCGAGCTCGGCCCGGCTCCCGCCCAGGCGGCGGCAGACGCGACGCCCGGAGCGCCCGTCCCCAGCCCCTCGCCGCCCGGCAGGTAAGCTGGGGCCGCCCGGCCGGCGGACACGCTTCGGGGGTACGCGGGCTGGGGGTCGACGCCGGCGCACCCCGCGCCGTCCGTCGCGGCACGTGTTCCGGCGGGCCCGGCCCCGGCCCGGGTTCAGCCCCGCCGGGCCTCCCGGCGCAGACGCCCCGCGCCCGCCGCTTCGCCTCCGGGGCGCGAGCTTCGCTGCCCTTTTCTCCGCCGAGCGCCCAGCCCCCTCCCCAAACGGACTCGCACGGACCGCCGCGGAGCCCCTGGGACCCCCAGCTTCTCCCGCCCCCAGCGGTCAGGTGACGAGCCCCCAGCCCCGGGACTGCGACTTCCTTCTGGAGCCGGCGTGCATGACCCCTTTGCCTCCAGAGAAGCACCCCAGACCCCAGAGCCATCCAGTGTCTGGATGTGGCGCGCTGTCTGCCCTCCTCTGCTGCAGAGACGCCCCCACCTCAGCCTGCTCTGTACCCCCAGCCCGAGGCAGCCCCAGGCCCCATTGCTCCCTGAGAGTTCGGGGTTCCGGGGGTGCGGGGCTGCCGTCACGAAGGGAAGGCCCACCACGCCCTGCGGTGGAGCCTCGGACCCCTTCCAGTCTGGCTTGCGAGGGCCACTTTAGGGGGTGTGGAAGATCATTCCTGGTGCCTTCTGGTCCCGCTTCTACCCGCTCAGGTCCCTTAGCCCCCGTCTGGCAAGTACTGAGTTAGACACTATCCCCTGAGGTTGGCCCGGTTGGTAGGAGGCAGCTGGGTAGGCTGGACCCCAGGTATGTCTGAGATTTCAGGTGGGGTGGTGAGCCCCGAGTCTCCTCACTCTGTGCGGGCCAGTTACCGCCTGTCTCGCCACACCTTGGCCCCAGTCTCTGGGGTGGCGCCCAGGCATCTGCATTTCGAGGCAGTCCAGGCGAGCACTCTGAAGTTTGGGAGGCTCAGCCTTAGGTGGTCAGACTCACCTGGGAGCCAAGAGGGAGCAGGTCGCAGGTGCTGGGGAGGCTGGCTCCAGACAAGGTGTCCAGAAATCATATTTCTAAAGGTTGATTTCTGTACGTTAAGGTGTTGCTAGCTGAGGAGTGGGGCAGGGCTGGGGCACCTTTTCTGTCCCCCTATTGGATCCCCCACTCCTCACCTGAAGGCAGCCAGTTCGCCCCACCTCCTGGTGGGTCTCAAGCCTCTGTGCTCCCTTTCGCACCCCAGACAGAGCCTCTTCTGTTCCTGCTCGTGTTTAGCTCGGGGGAGGGGGGGGGCCTTCTCGCAGCTCTTGGCCTTGGTCTCATTGCCTCCGATGCTCAGTTCTGTGCAGAGGACTCTTCGGCCCACTTGTCCAGCCCAGCAAAGGGCAGGCAGTGCCGGGCTAATTGGCACGGCCTGGTTGCGCTAAAGACAGTCACAAGCGGCGAGTGCTTCCTGAGCCCCAGCTCTGTGCCAGCACTTTGCCCCCACACATCTGCTGACCTGCCCCTTCCTTGCCCTCCCCCAGCCCAGCACTTGAGCTTTGGGTGCTGCAGGCTCCATCCCTGCGCAGGGAGCCTTGCTCAGGTGACCAGCTGTTTCCCCTCCGCACAGCTCTGGCCACTCTGCACAGCTGGGTTGCACTGTCCTTTCTCTCCCATCTTCTTGGAGGGAGAGTTTGGGACTTGCTCTTGTTGATGGCTCCTGCTCCGCCTCAGTGTGACAAGAAACCTGTGCAAGCTTCCAGTTTGAGGCGCCAAGCTAGAATGTACAGCTTGTGAACCCAGCAGGTTAACGGTGGTGCCAGCTTCCGGGAGGTGGCTGGCCAGCGGGACTTGCGGGATGTCTGGGCGGCTCTGGAATAATGCTTGCCCTTGTTTCAGAATCACCTGGTGTGTTTCTGTGCCAAGTATCCCAGTGGCAGAATCCATTCTTGTGACAGAGGAAGCCAGTTGTACTGTGCAGCTTTTGAGTGGTTCCCGTTTTCATGCTGAAACCTAATTGAGCTGCCTCTTTCCCCCTTCTCTGCAGTGGGTCTTGCTTGCATAGCATCTGCGTACTTTAGGCTGCTTCTGTGGAGGGCTGGACTGGACCATGGGGACCCAGTGGGCAGGGCCGGCTCTGGTTTGTGCTTTCCGGCCGTGCTTTCGGCTCTTAGGGCTTTGGAAGCCGCCTTGTGTGTGGAGCCTGCACCCGGGACCTGGCAGCCCCTCCCCAGGAGGTGTGGACCACAGGCCCCGCTTCTGTGTTTTCAGATGTGGCTCTTCATGCTGTCATGTCCCTTGGGATGTATTTAAGGATTGGCTGAGTTTCCAAACTTCTGCACCCGGCAGCCCAGTCTCCTGTAATTTGGCGTGTTGGTTTCCTGACAAGACGCCTTTGGTCCATTGGGTTTCTTCTTTAATGTATCAGGGACTCTTTGAAGAGAGCCGCCTTTTGGCTGCCTGGACTGTGCTGCATTTCTACAGACTTCTGGGTGACAAAATAGGAAGCACCCTTGAGGGCGGGGTCTCCGACCACTTTCACTGAAGGGCAGAGGGCAGCGCGGTACCTGCAGGGTTAGTGTGCAGTCAGGGTGGCCGGAACCTCAGGCTGGGACCGTACCTGCCATGGGCTCCGTTAGGCGGGCCGACGTTTTTGTAGTCTCTGTCCTGGAAACTCTTCTGAAGGTTGGTCTGTTTCCTGGCCTCGTCCCCGCTGCAGGTTTGCTTTAGCTGACGGCGCTCCCCACCTGCGGCTTCTGCCTGGAGCTGTGAGCTCCCCGCTGTTCCCCGCCCGGTGGGCTTCAGAGCCATGGCAACCGAGGAGAAGAAGCCGGAGACCGAGGCCGCCAGAGCGCAGCCCGCCCCGTCGGCGGCAGCCACGCAGAGCAAGGCGCGTTCCCGGGGCTCCTGGGGACGTGCAGGGTGCAGAGGCTGGAAGATTTGTGGACATATTTTTTCAAGCCCATAAATCTTTTCTCCCTCCTGAAACATCACCCGTTTCACTCAAAACCACATTCCCAGCCAGTGCGTACTTTGTGGCATGTCCAGGATCCCCAGCCTGTCCCCTGGGGAGGGGGCTTGATCCACAATATAGACCCTTGGTCTGGCTCTAAGAGTCTGGGGGGCCCAGAAATTGTCCCTCGGTGAACGGGCCCCCCACCCCCGGCCCCCCGGCTGCAGGGCAGAGCCCCCCTGCAGACCCCAGGGGGCAAGCCCTCAGGGGCGGGTGGGGGACCGCTGCCTGGAGGGGCCTGCAGGATTGGAGCCTGGGTGGCGGGGCGTCTGCGGCAGGGGCGTCTGCCAGGGGAGAACGAGTTCAGATGTAGGCGTGTTTGAAAGGGGACACGGGGACAGGTGGGAGTTCTAGGGGCACCGTCAACCGATAGGGCGAGCTGGCAAAGAGGCCCTGGGACCCCGGCCGCACCCCGTCCGTCGCCGGCGGGGTTGGGCAGCGCTGGCTGCTGTTGGCTGACTGCTCCGCTCCCTTTCACAGCCCACACCTGTTAAACCCAACTACGCGCTGAAGTTCACCCTGGCCGGCCACACGAAAGCTGTGTCCTCGGTGAAGTTCAGCCCGAACGGGGAGTGGCTGGCGAGTTCGTGTAGGTGTCCGGGCTGGAGGCGGCGGGGAGCCCGGGCAGCCGAGGGCTGGCTTCCCAGGGCCGGAGGCCGCCACTGCTGTGTCTCCCTTTCTTTCAGCTGCAGATAAACTCATTAAGATTTGGGGAGCTTACGATGGAAAATTTGAGAAAACCATATCTGGTCACAAGCTGGTAGGTGTCAGCCTTGTACCCTGCAGTCACTCCTGGGTGGAGTGGGGGCCCTTCTGCGGGCTTGTCCGGTTAAGAGCTCAGCCCCCCCCCCCCCCCGATTTTGGCCTCCTGTTTATTTATTTATTTTTTGCCTCTTGTTTCTTCGGCCTCGAGTTTCTGCCCGTTGGCGAGGCCTGGCGGTGCCACGGAAGACAGGCTCTAGGCCCAGGCCGGGGGCCAGCGGGAGCCGAGGGGCTCCAGGCGGGGCCACCTGCCGGGGGTCTTTAGTTGCGTGTCCGGCATGTACCTCTTGCTGGCTCAGCCCCGTTGTGTGTTTCCGCCCCCAGGGAATATCAGACGTGGCCTGGTCGTCAGACTCTAACCTTCTCGTTTCTGCCTCAGATGACAAGACCCTAAAGATATGGGACGTGAGCTCGGTGAGCGGCGGGGTCTCCCTCCGTTCCAGCTGCGGGGGTGGCGGGGGTGCTGCCGGCTTCAGCCTGAGGCCGGTGTCGGGCAGGTAACGCCGGGAAGGACTTAGCCCGACGACACTCGCTTTCAGGGAAAGTGTCTGAAGACCCTCAAGGGACACAGTAATTACGTCTTTTGCTGTAACTTCAACCCCCAGTCCAACCTCATCGTCTCGGGCTCCGTAAGTGGCCGGCTCTGCGGGGCGGCTGGCGGGGCCGGGGGCGCGGGCCTCCCGGGAGTCTGGTCTCTGCCCTCCCGGGGCCCCGCTGTCACCTCTTCCTTCGTCTTCAGTTCGACGAGAGCGTGAGGATTTGGGACGTGAAGACAGGGAAGTGCCTCAAGACGCTGCCCGCGCACTCGGATCCCGTTTCAGCCGTGAGTCCCCAGTGGCGGCGCCGGGCGAGCGTCAGAGCTGGGCTTGGGCTCGGGCCCGGGCCCGGGGGTGGGGGGTGCTGCGGAGCCTCACAGCATGGGCCGGGCGGCCGGCCTGGAGAGGGGCCTCCCGAGGGAGCTGTGGCCGTGGTGGTGCCGCTGTTGAGCGGAGGGTCCCGGGGCCGGGGGAAGGCAGAGCCCTCTGGCCAGGCCCTGGGCCTGCCGCTCCCGGTCCGCTCAGTGCAGGTGCAGGGGTTGACCTGCACACGTGTCTGAATTGCTCGGTTGCAAAACGGCCGAGGTAGGGCGTTCCTTGGTGGCCTGGCAGTAAAGGACCTGGTGTGGTTGCTGCTGTGGTGCAGGTTCGATGCCTGGCCTGGGAACGTCTGTGTGCCACCCAACTACTTTGTGGGCGCAGCCAAAAAAAAAAAAAAAGGCCGAAGTATTTCTTTGTGAGCAGAGAGCCTGAAGTGGTTTTTTAGCCAAGTTTACGTTGGAGAAGTGGAAGGAGTCACGTGTAAACAGCTTTGTTTGCTGTCACCGAGCAGTTGGTCCTTTGGAGGTTCTGACACTGCGCAGGCGAGCAGTTTTACGTGTTCAGCCCTGGAAGGCCTTTGTCCAGCCGAGCCGTCCGCAGAGCCCCGAGCCTTCAGGGCACAGACACTGGCTGTTTGAAGCCGCTGGCCCGGTGCTGGCCCTCAGGCCCAGCCCTCGCCGCCTGTGTCACAGCCAGTGCCTGGGGCTCCTAGGGAGGCGGTCGCTGTGGAGAGGGAGCCCTGGGTGATGGACTCTGGGGCCCCCTGCTCCTCTCTCCTCCGCGGTGGGACGCAGCCCTCCAAACAGGCCACGCAAACGATGACACAGGAAGTAACCGGGAAGCAGTTGGAGCGACGGCTGGTGGTTGAAAGTTGTCTGTGTTATGGTTCGTGGTCAGGGATGGGACGTTTGCTTAAATGGTGGTAGGATTTTTAAAGTCTTGTTTCTTAGGAAAGTTATGTGTGCTGACTTGGAAAAAAAGGCAAGCAACGTAGCAGGTAGCAGATCAGAGTCTCCCGACTCCCCCCGCCTCAGAGGCACCTACCAGCAGCTGGCCTCTGCCCTCTGGGGTGGTTTGGTGTTTTAAAAAAACATGTTTCCCAGCGCCCTTGCCCATGCCAGACAGCCGTGGTCCAGCACTGCTCATCTCCAGCCTGTCCACCTCTTGCCCGCAGGCTCCCGGCTGGGTGGTGGGTGCTGTGTGTATCCCTCGCGTTGTGGAAAGGAGTGCAGTGTGTGTCCTTGTCATGCAGCCGCCTCTCTGTCTGCAGGCAGGTGTCGGGGCAGTGCTGCGGCTCCTACGGTCAGCCTTTGATGGACGGGCCTGGATTAGAACCCTCTGGGTCAGTGGCTTGTCTGCTGGCCTCTGCCTGCTTTAGTCCAGCTGCTGTCCTCTTGCCTGGACACCCCCTCTGCCCCCCGTGTCAGTAGTCAGCTGAAGCCTCCTGCCGTCTGTCTCACCTGCTCCTCCTGCCTTGATGCTTCTGCACCTGCTCATCTGTCTGCTGGTGTCGCCCCCGAGAGCTCGGCCGATCCTCTGAGCCAAGAGCCAAGATTCTGTCCCCATGTGGGCGACTCTGTCTCGCCACCCTCCTGACTTCAGTGGCGCCTTTTCAGGGTTGCCGTTGGAACATTCAGTGTGGGCTGTCTTTTCCTCCCTGAGCAGGGCTTGGAGGGGAAGGCATGTTTAAGGGCAGTGGTCTTTGGACGTGGCTGGGACACTGCAGGCCTTGGGGACCCGAGTTGGCTCATCTGGTGCAGGGGCTGGGGCTGGATGCTGTCCTGCAGGTGCCCACGGGTGAGTGTGGTTGAGTGAGGGCTGTGAGTTGTAGAGAACGTGGCTCTGGGAGGCTGGCGAGCGCACGGTCAAGGTTGAGCAGCAGGTGCCGGCTGCAGCAGGACGGGAACAGCTATAGCGGCTCCTCAAGAGCCCCACCGCCCCCATGGAAGCACCAGCCACACGGGGCAGGCAGCACCTGCAGGGAGTCCAGCCGAGATGTGTGCGACTGAAGTTCTTAGGCGTCCAGGTTTCCAAAACTTAGTACAGCGGAAGAAGGGCGTTAAGGTGCCCTGTTGATGGTTTCAGCACTGGCTGTACTGCAGCAGGATTCCAGGTGTACTGGGTTCAGCAAAACCCATCCAGTTCATTTCACCGCTATTTTTCTGCTGCAGCTACTGGGGCGTGTGAGTGGCACACGTGGCACATTCCAGGCCCCCAGACCACGGCTCTCCCCACGTGGTCCCTGGACCGGCCTCTGGTGTGAGTGTGCGAGAGATGCGAGATCTTGGGGCCCAGCGCTGGGTTTTCACAAGCCCTCTGGGTGTTTCTGATTGGGTGGGTTTGTCTCTTGGGGACACCTGGCCATTTTAGGTGGCCACCGCCAGATGCTGCTGGCATCTCGTGTGTCGGGTACTGGGTGCTGCTGTGCGGGGCAGCCCCTGGCGGGGGAGAGCGTGACCGGCCGTGGTGGGTAGGAGGTGGAGACGCTGGTCTGCAAGGTGGGGGTGGCTCCGGCCCCCCCGCCGGCCCCCAGGGATTAAAGCAGGCCGTTCTCCGTGTGGCTCCGTCTCACAAAGGACACGCACCACACGTGGCGGGAAACGTGGGCTCCTGCTCGGGCTTGGAGGTGGGGGGGCGACTGCGATCGACTCTCGCTTCTGCCGTGGCGATCGCTCTTGTTTCCGCCGAGACTCAGGGCAAAGGCGAGGAGGAGGGGCTCAGGTTGGCGTCTGGTTGCCAGCAGGTGGCTCTCGCCTCTCCAGCAGCGGGCGAAGTCATGCGTTGAGGTCAATGACCGGTGTGGCACCGTGGCAGGTGTGGCGCCGTCACAGGTTGACTCTTGGGAGCAGCGTGGAAGCTGGAGTTGCCCCTCTCCTGGGCCACGTGCCCGCCGGCCCGTCTGGAGAGCCGGCTGCGGGTCCGGTGTGCGGGCAGGGGCGCGTGGGGAGGGAGATGAGGAGCGGCCCCTCTGCTGCTGGCGTTGCTTCCTCTGCCCGTGGGAGTTGTCTTGGGCACGTTTCTGTGGTCCGGCTGCCCTCGAGGCGCGGCGGGGCCCCTCTCCCGAGGCTGGCCGTGTCACTTGTCAACAGTACGTGTTGCGGCACGTGGTCTCAGCACCCAGGACGTTTCAGGCTGGCCCTGTCACGGTCCAGCCTCTGTCCTGAAGCAAACCGTCGCTCGAGACACCGGGTAAAAGGGACCATTGATCCGCGTTCTCGCGTGTCTGTGCAGAACTTCCAGGAAGTCGGTAGGGCCTATAGCCCGCTTTGAGGCGGCCGGCTGGGCAGGCAGGCGCCGGGCCGGGCAGCAGGGGCCGTGGTGCCACGCGGCCTGTGTGGACCTGACGTTCCCTCTCTCTGCCCACGTTCATCCCCAGGTTCACTTTAACCGGGACGGCTCCCTGATCGTGTCGAGCAGCTACGACGGCCTCTGGTAAGTGAACCGTCTCCCCTCGGGTCCTCGCCGAGCTCCCCTTGGGTCCGGGCCCCTGGGCGTCCCCGTGGGGGGTGGGGCTGACATCCAGGCTGGGGGAGCCCGGCCGGGAGGGGCTCCTGTCAGTCATGAGGCCCAGGCAGAGGCCCGGGGAGGCCCCTTTAGATCCTGAGGGTCTGTGTCCCAAGCTGGGGGCGCCGGTGGGGAGGGGGCAGGCAGGTGTCCTGAGCGGGTGATCAAGGGGGAGGTGGGGGACACGCAGGGCTCCTGCAGGGTGGCTCGTCTCGGTGGGGCCCCCAGCGCTGGCGTTTATCGTGGGCATCGTGGGCATGTGTCCTGGATTCTCACGTGTGGCTGCAGAGCCTCGGGGGAGGGGTCCCCTCACAGCCCGCTTGTCACCAGGAAGGAGACGTGGGGCAGCAGCCGCGGCTGAGCCGGGCAGCCCACGTGGGGCCTCAGTTACTGGGGAAAGAGCGTGACTAGAGGTTTGTGCACGTGGAGCGGAAAGGGACCAGAGGAAGCAGAGAGACGAGTGCTACTCGGGAAAGCGCTGCGGAGCTCGGGGCCTTGGGGGCTCCCGGGGGTGCGGGGGCTGGGCCCCGAAGAACACAGGAAGGACTGTCGGATTTGGGTTGCAAGCCCTCCTGACTGTTGTTTTTGGGAAACGTGCCTGAAACGGGTGGGTGGGTGGGTGGGTCGGTCGGTCAGGGCTGGGAGGAGGGGGGCAGGTGCGAAGCACAGAGCAGGGCCGTCATGCGGGGTTTAGGGCAGCGCGTCGGCCAGGGAGACGGTGGCACGCAGGCAGCCGGGCGGAGCTGACAAAGACTTAGGCTGATGCGCCAGGCACTGCAGCAGCCTGGAGACGCAGTGCGGGACCTTGAGATGCCAGGAGCTAGAAGGTTCTGTGAGCGAGCTCCGCAGTTGCTCTCAGACTCTGACAGAGGGGACCTGGGACTGAGGCGTCTAGGAGTAGGGAACGTTCTCAGGGTCGCTTGTGGCCTGGCTCTGAGAGCTTTCACAGGAAGCCAGGGAAAGAAAAAGCGGGACCGAAACAGCGAGAGGCAGGCGTTTCTGTAAAAAGGTGGAGAACGGGGAGAGTGACGGGGGAGTTAAGATAAGCTTGCAGCGAAGGTCTGAAAACGCTCCTGGGCCCTGTGATTTCAGAACCTCCTGAGGCTGCCGAAACTGGGCCGCAGGACCAGAGGGCACGCCCCAGTGCACTTCTGGGTCCAGCAGGACACTGCTGCTGGATGTTGGTGTCAGAATCCCCTGGAAAGCGTTGCAAACTGAGTCCAGCAGTGCAGAGGAAATAGTATTGGGTGACAAGTGGGTTTATTGAGTGAGGAGAGGGTTGCCGTAAAGTAGCAAACACCAGGAATTGATAAGCTCGTAAGTATTCCAACACGTGAGGCAGAGAGCCACATGGTGTGTTACTGGTGCAAGTCAGATAGGCACCTGGTAAAATCCAGCAGCCTTTCCTAATCACAGGTGGCCGAGGGAGTTCCCGTTGTGGCTCAGCAGAAACGCACTGGACTAGTATCTGTGAGGTTGCGGGTTCGATCCCTGGCCTTGCTCAGTGGGTTAAGGATCCGGCGTTGCTGTGCACTGTGGTGTAGGTTGCAGATGTGGCTCTGATCTGGCATTGCTGTGCCTGTGGTGGAGGCCAGTGGCTACAGCTCGTATGTAACCCCCAGCCTGGGAACCTCCATATGCCACAGATAGGGCCCTAAAAGAAGGTGGGGGGTTGCAAAAAAAAAAAAACAAAAAACCTCTAGCTGAACAGACCAGCATCCCAGGCTCTTTGGTAGGAACTTCGCAATAACACTTGTAATGAGTGGTGATGCGCTAATAAATCCACCTCTGCTGAAACCAGGAGCCAAGAGGGGGCCCCTCTCCTTTGTTATCGAGGGATGTTGGGAATTTGTAGCGAAGGCGGTAAGAAGTCACAGCTTGAGAGTTGGGTGGAGGTTTCTCTCTTTCTAGGCGATATGTTTGCTTTTTAAAACCTAAAAACCACGTATGTGTACTTGACAAGCGTGGCCTTGGGTGAGCCCCTAACAGCCCTGTCACTGGGGACTGGGTTGTCACCACCCCTTCTCGGTTGGGGGAGCAGGTGGCAATGAGCACTGGCCGCTGCCCCTCGGCGGGCCGACGGCCGAGCCAGGGTCCGGCACACGTCGGGTCCGGAGCCCACGCTCTGAGCCGCCAGGCCTGCCTCGGGTCGGGGTGGTGTTTTCTGTGTCCAGGGAGCAGATGGGGACCCAGTGCCTCTGTGACAGTCCCGGAGGAGTTAGGGTAACGGTTAACAGGAGCGGGGGGAACGGGAGACCGTAGCTGGGGAGACACCAAACAGACAAGGACGGGACCAGGCGCCCTCGTCCTGGCGTGTGGCGCGGGGAGCGGCCGTCTCCTGGGCCGAGGCCCTGTGAGCTGTTCCCCGTTGAACCCTGGAGCAGCTCAGACGCGTGTTGCATTCCTCCGGGGGTGTCACCAAGCTCCCTGCCAGCAGCACTGGGAGCACACTCGGGGAGGGGACGCTGGGTGTGAGAGCCTGCAGCGGGCCTGTCTCGGGGACCTCCTCGGGGCACGAAGCAGACGTGGGAAGGCCCGTGGTTCCCGGCTGTGTGGTCGGCAGGGTGGCACGTGGAGAAGCTGCAGGGAAGCGGGAGGAAGAGGGAGGCAGCGGCAGGGAAGGGGGCAGTCTTTTTCTCCCGGGCCGTCTCACCTGCCCTGCTGCTCGTGGTGGAGGAGGAGCCCACGTGTGTGGCCTGCGCGTGCAGCGCCCAGTCTGGTCCCTGGAGTGTGCGGGGGTGCCTGGGAACCGGGAGTCGGGGCGTCGAGGCTGCGTGTTGGCTCGAGAGCCGTAGAAGGTAGGACGCCGCCCATCCGCACCTGCTGTTAGAACTGTCGTTTTCGCTTTGCAGCCGGATCTGGGACACTGCCTCGGGCCAGTGCCTGAAGACGCTGATCGGTGAGTGCTGCGGCCCGGGGACGCCGGGCTCAGCCGTGGCGGCCCTCCCCGCGCCCGGCCCTCCGTCCGGTCCTCCGTCCTCAGAGGCTTTCCCTCTGGGCGGGGCCTCCTCTCCTGACCGCCTCCACCTCCTCCAGCCCCTTCCTGAGGAACCACCGTCTGGCCTGCTTGGGGCTGCCTGGCGGGTGGGGGTCCTCTGGGGGACCCGTGAGTCCCTGGACGCTGCTCAGGTCACTCCCTGAGCAGGTGGGGTTGAGCCTGGGCCCTCAGCGAGCCCCATCTGCCCGGAGAGCCTCAGGTGGGTGGGCCTGGGGGAGAGGCCCCAAGGCCTCCACAGGCTGTGCCTTGAGTAAGGGGCGGAATGGAGCCACAAGAGTGCAGCCTGGGTGGCAGGTGCTCTGTGTGGCCCCAAGGTGGCCAATGCGCCCCTGTGGGCCTCAGGCCTGGGAAGGCGACGCAGGAGCCCTGGGGGGGGCGAATCGGGTGGGTGTCGCTGTTGGAGGCCTCACCTGAGTCGGCCTGGAAGGTCTCTGTGGCCTCAGGTGGATCCTGGAGCAGGTAGGCTGGTGTGAGGGCAGGGGTGCCGCCTGAGCCCCCAAAGTGCTGCAGGCCAGGTGGCTTAAACAGCAGAAACCTGTCCCCACGTCCTGGAGGCCAGAGGTCCAGGGTCCAGGTGTGGGCAGGGCTGGCTTCTCTTGCAGCCCCTCCTTCTCTGAGCGTGCTTACACAGCTGGCCTCTGCGTGTGCCCCGCTGGGCCGCGTGTCCTCCTCCTGTAGGGACGGCAGTCACCTGGCCTCTGGTCACCCTGACTGTCTTGTTGACTCATCCTTCTTGGAGGCCTGTCTCCAGGTGGCCCTGCGTCCGAGGTGCTGGGTTAGGGCTTCAGCGTGAGAATTCCGGGAGGGGCCGTTGAGACTAGACCTTGGCCTCTGCCGTTTTCCCAAGTTTTCCCGCTTCTTCTGATGTGCAGTCCTCCTCTGGCTGTGACGTCGCCCGCATCTGTCACCACGCCCATCCCCAGAGGCGGGGTGTAGCCACGTGCGCCCAGCGGGGCAGCGTCCCTGTGCAGCCCTGCTTGGCCCAGGCTGTTGGGTTACCTGGCGAAGCCCCTGTGCAGCCCCACAGCGAGGCAGGATGCTGAGGCCTGGAGATGTGGAGTCCCGGCTGGGAGGTGGGGACGGCAGGGAGTGGTTCCCGGGCCCACTTCTAACCTCAGGTCTAGGGAATTGGGCGCCTGGGGCTTGGCAGGACAGCCCTGTGTTGCCTTGCTGGCAGTGCTCACCCTGACCTCTGGGCACTGCCTCCCTCATCCATCCTGAGTGGCCCCTGTGGCCCAGGGGTGGCCCTCATGTGTCTCCTGATGTGCCTTTGCAGTATCTGGGACTGGTCAGAGGGAGCAGAGGCTCCTGGTGCCCCGAGGTGGTAATGCGGTGCCTGCACAGTGTCCCGGTGCTGGGGACACAGCCCCGCCGGCTCCCGCTGCCCGGTGCCACCCCGGCTGCCCTCCTATTCAGGCAGATGGGGGGGCGGGGGCGTCATGCAGCCAGAGCACTTTCTGAATGTGCCGCCTCTTTTCCAGCTGCATCCTCAGGGCCCGGGGTGCACCCTGGACCCCAAGGGTCAGAACCAGGGAGTGGGTGTAACAGCAAAGGGTGACTTCTAGGGCGACTTCATGCCTCTTCTGCTCTGACCACGGAGCTGGCAGGTGCCTGAGAGGGTTCACCCGGGCTGCCACCTTCCCAGTGGGCTGCGATTTGCAAGCTTCCTCCTGGGGGTTGATCCCGGGGCCTCTCCTGTACCCTGTGGAAGAGGCCTGGCTACCCGAGAGCCCCTGGCCACCAGGCCTTTGCACCCGAAGCCCTGTGTCATGGGGTCACTGGGAGCCTGGCTCACGCTGGCACGAACAGCGGGTGAGGGAGGGTGGCCGGCTCTCGGGGATCCCCCTGTTGGCGCAGGTGGCAGTGGCTGCACTGGGCGACACGTGGTAGGGGAGCGCCACCCCACCCGAGAGCCAGTGCCCGGCGTGGCAGCTGTCTCTGTGCTCCATGCAGATGACGACAACCCACCCGTGTCCTTTGTGAAGTTCTCCCCGAACGGCAAGTACATCCTGGCCGCGACCTTGGACAAGTAAGCCCTCTGTCCCCGTGCGGGCGGGTTACCAGGGCCATCGCCCCAGGGCCAGGATCCCAGAAAGACACCCGCTCCAGTGCCCGCATGCGGCCTGCTGGGTGCAGGCTGCTGATGCAGGCCCCCTGCTGGGGTGGTGGGCATGGCGGCCTCCCGGTGCTGCCCGCTCTGCCCCGGCGCCCTGCTCCTGACACGCTTCGGGTGGGTGTCCCGGCCGTCCACTGCCCTCCTGGAGGCGGCTGGTGCTCGGCCTCCCCGGGCACCGTGGGAGCCCTTGGGGGGGCCCACAGGAGGAGGGACTGTCCGCTGAGGTCTGTTCTGGACGCGTCCGGGTGGGGCTTCCTGAGCCCTTTTCTCGCAGGGACGTGGACCCTTCCCGGCTCGGGGAGCGCTTAGTAGCTTCCTTTAACCCAGCCTCTTGGGGAGTTTCCGTGTGGCTCGGCAGGTTAAGGACTTGGCACTGCAGTAGCTCAGGTTCGATCCCTGGCCCAGGAATTTGCACACGCCTCGGCCGAGGCCAAGTGAGAAACAGTGTCCTGGGGTTCCCGCGCTCTGCTCCCAGGTGTCCTTGCTCCGTGGACCCTGGGCTGGGCGCGGGCACCTGAGAGGGTGGGTCCTCGGGAGCTCGGCTGACACGCCCTCTCCCCGCAGCACGCTGAAGCTCTGGGACTACAGCAAAGGGAAGGTGAGCGCCGGGCACGGGCTGGCGGAGGGTCGTGCTGGGGCTGGGGCCGGGGCCACGGCTGGGCCGGGGTGGGTTGTGCTCAGAGCGGCTCCATTGGCTGAAAGGCACCTGGATGGGTTCCCCCGGGGTGCAGGGGGGCGCCACTGAGCGGACGGGCCCTGCTCTTTCAGTGTCTGAAGACGTACACCGGCCACAAGAATGAGAAGTACTGCATATTTGCGAATTTCTCTGTCACTGGCGGGAAGGTGAGTCATCTCCCTGCTGGGGGTTCTCCCCGGCCCCTCTGGGGCGCTTTTTAACCCAGCGCAGCCCTGCTGGTGGCATCCTCAGTGGGCCTTCCCATTGCGTCCGCTTCAGGGCCACGGGCTCCTTTGTGGTGCCGAGGGTGTCAGCACCTTCTGGGAGTCAGGGACCCTGGCAGGCTCTGGCGTCGTGGTCCCCGGGGCTCCCCGCCTCGCAGGCTCGGGCCGTGGGGGAGATGGTGACGGCAGCTCTGATTGGAGGAAACAGTTTCTGTCCTAGAAGTGGCGGGTGCTGGTGCGGCATCGGGACAGGAGATGGGCGGGGACCCACAGGGGTAGGGGTGCTGGTACTGCTGGTCCCCAGGCACGCGCCTGACACCCTCCCGCCCCGTGACAGTGGATCGTGTCGGGCTCGGAGGACAACTTGGTTTACATCTGGAACCTGCAGACGAAAGAGATTGTGCAGAAGCTGCAGGGCCACACGGGTGAGCTCTCCCCCACGGAGGGACCAGGTCCTGTGAGCATGCTCCTGCCTCTGCTCCTCGGTCCCCTGGGAGCCGGGGGCTCTGTTTGGAGCTGTGGGCCTGAGCGCCCGCAGGCTGAGCCCGAGTGTGGCTTTAACCTCTCCTCCGGCCCTTGACGTCCTTGTGGGCCCCGTGGTCTGTCCCCGTGGAGATGGTACAGGGACCTGGGCTGCCTGCCGTCTGCTCTGCCGGCTCGCTCCTTTCCAGGCTCTGACCTCCTGCCCGCTCCTGTCCCCTGTGTGGAGTACCTGGGCAGCCCCTAAGCCCCCCCCTCCCCACCCCTGCTCAGTGCAGAGTGGTGTCCAGCCGTGGAGAGTCTGATGAGAGTGTGTGACTCTCCCTGAGGAAGCCACTCCACTGCCTGAGGTCCTGGCCTGAGCTTGGAGGTCCGTGCTGGCCTTCAGCTTCCGCACCTGGCCTGTTGCTTCTGCCCTGCTGTGGGCAGGATGCTCAGGCTTATTTGAAACCACTCAGGCAAGAGGGAAGATTCTGGGGTTCAGTTTCTTTTTGTTTTTGTCTTTTTAGGGCCGCACCTGCGGCATATGGCGGTTCCCAGTGTAGGGGCGGAATCAGAGCTGCAGCTGCTGGCCTCCGCCACAGCCACAGCAACGCCAGGGATCAAACCTGCGCCCTCATGGATACCAGTCAAATTTCTTCTCGCTGAGCCACGATGGGAGCTCCCAAGGGGCTGAGTTAATTTCAGAGCTGCAAAGTGTTAACCTGACGGACCCCAGGCGCCAGCCCCGGGGTGAACCTGCAGCGCAGCCCTGCGGGCGTCCTCTGCTCCGTGGAGGGGAGCGCGTGGGTGCGCCCGTTTGGGTCCGGGTGCAGAGGGCGCGATGTCGATGCCATGAGATGGACCCCGGCTGTGCCTCTGGCCTGTGAGGGGCCCCAGTCTCTGGGCTCGGCGCTGGGCAGCCTGCGGGCCCAGGCCGGTGCTCAGCACCTCGCGGCCCGCTGTCCCCCGGCCTGGTGACCTGAGCTCTGGGCGCGGACGCCCTGGGGCGGGGCGGGCCGCGGGGCGGGGCCGTGGGGCGGGGCCGCGGAGGGACCCGTGGTGCCTCTGCTTTCAGACGTGGTCATCTCGACGGCCTGCCACCCCACAGAGAACATCATCGCCTCGGCCGCGCTGGAGAACGACAAGACCATCAAGCTCTGGAAGAGCGACTGCTAGGCCCGCGGGCGCGGGGCTGTCGGGACGCCCAGCCGGGCTGGCGAGAGCTCGGTGCTCGAGGGGCTCCCTGGTCCAGGCCTGGGGACTGGAGGCGCCTGGGCCTGCGCCGCCTCCGAGGACGGCTTGGCCGAGGGCCGTGTCCCCCGCAGAGGTTCTCGGAGCTGCCGGTGGCGATTCTTGCCAATGCCTGTCTTGTTGGCTGGGGAAGAGTTAGAGTCTGTATTGTGTTCGGAGGCCACAGAAATTTCTAATTTTTTATTACAAAAGGTGAAGTTCAATTTATCACGAGTTGTGTTTTTTTCCAGTAACTGTTCTGTGCATTTTATCACCCAGTGCAAGTGCTGGACCAGTCGCCACCACGGTGTGTGGGCGCCAGCCTCGCCCACCCGGCCTCAGAGGGGCCCCCTCGTGGGTCCAGTGACCTCTCTGGGGACCCCCACCCGGTGTTGGTCCTGCCCGCGCTCGCAAGCAGCGTGTCTGCAGCGTGTCTGCCCACGTGCCTTTGGCATCGGGGCCGTTGTCCCCGTGCTGCCAGCGTGGGGGTCACCCTGGGCACTTCTGTTTGTCCCTCTGGTGGTCACACGCAGGCAGTGCCCCAGCGGTGATAAAGGTTGCAGCCCGGGCGAGTGGCCGCCGGGTTCTCACTCAGAGCTTTGCTCGCTCTTTTGTGGAAAGCCTCGCGGTCGGCAGGAGGTTGAGAGGACGCCTCTCAAGAGACAGGTCCCGAGGGATGCACCACTCCTTGTCCACGCGGGCTCGAGGGCCCCTGCAGGCTGGTGGCCTGTGGATGTGGGGGCGCAGGACGGAGGGGGCCCCGTGGCTGCTGTGGGTGCAGGTGAGGGTGGAGGAGGCCGTGACCTGAGGGTGCAGCGGTGTCCGTGCCCGCCGCCCACGCCAGGACGGGCTCCCCGCGGGGGTCTGGTGTCAGCCACCCACACAGTGGGCACTGCCCCTAGCAGAGGGAGCGAGGGCGCTGGAGGCTTCTGGATGGACGGCAGAGCAGGGCCATTGGGGACCCCTCTCTGCAGTGAGGCCACCCCGCAGTCCCAGGCCCACCTGCGGCTCCAAGACCGTAGCGGTGGAGGCTGCTTCGTAAGGAGCATCCCCTGCCTGTGGCCGGGAGTCTGGCCCGTGCTCAGGCTCGGGGCTCATCTCCCCTGTGGCCCCTCCTGGGGCCCGAGTGCCTGGGTCCTGGCTGCACGGCGCTGAGTGACAGTGTGCAGGTGGGGGCGTGAGGGCTGCTGTCACACAGAACATGGGGAAACAAGCCACTTCCCGCCCTGCCGTTCAGAAGTAGGCGGACAGTGGGCTGGCTCTAGGGACGAATAGCTCTGGTGAAAGGACACTGCATTCCCCGGGCGACAGCCTGGGAGGCGCTGAGCTGCCGCGGCCGTGGTGTGGCCTCAGATTTCCTTTGGTTCTGTTGGTTCTGGCGTTGGGCTCAGCCCGGGAGGGGGGTGTGTGTGCAGGGCCCTGTGTCCTGGAATATAGTTTATTTTTTCTACATTTGAATTCTCTGTTGTAGATTTATGTAAAAATACATTCTCTTTTTGAAAATAAAGAGCTTCCTGTCTTGTAATTCTGTCCGCGAGAACTGTTTGCCTTTCTTAACCTCTGGCTGTCACCAGAGTGGGAGGCGGCCTGAGGTGGCCCTGCTCTCTGCTCGGGCTTTGCAGTGCCCTGGAGGCTAGCGTGCTCTGGCGGGAAGTTCTTGGTGTTTTTAAAATACCCCTTTCTTAAGAAAATTACGTATGTGTGCTCATTACTAACAGTGTAATAAAGGCAAAGGTAAGAAGTCACCTAGCTTCTGCTCACCACTAATGTTTTGGTGGACGTCTTCTAGGATAGTAAAAACAGATTTTATGATGGGACACTTGAAACTTCATAGAAGTGGAGGAAATCCCCGTGTCCTCACCCTCGGCTTCAAGATCTTAGGGCATCTCTTGTTTTAGGCGGCCTTCCATGGTCATTTTACGATAAACGCAAGGTGTTCTGTCATTTAAGCAGCTTCTCTAAGGGACGATTCTTCAAAAGCACAACCGCTGTACCATCTTCATACCTAAGATAATTCTTTGTTGTTATTTTTTAGTGCCACGCCTGCAGCATTTGGAAGTTGCCAGGCTAGGGGTTGAATCGGAGCTGCAGCTGCTGCCCTACGCCACAGCCACGGCCACGGCCACAGCTGGTTAACCCCCTAAGCAGGGCCAGGGATTGCTAGTATCCTCATGGATACTAGTCAGGTTTGAAACCACCAAGCCACAATGGGAATTCCCTGAAATATTAATTCCCAGCTACCTGATGTCCAGATTTCCCCAGTTGCCTTAATGTCCTAAGGTGTGTGTCTACACACACACACACACACACACACACACACACACACACACACACACACACACGTCAGGGCCAGGGATTGCTAGTATCCTCATGGATACTAGTCAGGTTTGAAACCACCAAGCCACAATGGGAATTCCCTGAAATATTAATTCCCAGCTACCTGATGTCCAGATTTCCCCAGTTGCCTTAATGTCCTAAGGTGTGTGTCTACACACACACACACACACACACACACACACACACACACACGTGTGCACAGATGCTGGTGGGAACCGGGGCCCCAGCAAAGCCCTGCCTGCGTTGGGCTGATCAGTCTAGACTTTCTGCCTCTCCAGGTTCCCATCCCGCCCTCGGCCTCCTTGGAAACCGGGTTCCTGGTCCCTGGGGCGCCTGGTCTGGCTCTGCTGCCGCGACCTCTGAGGGGCTGCTTCCCAACCACCCTCCCACCCGTTTCATGTGCGCATGAGCAGACCGACGGCGGGCCCGCTCTATCCGGAGCGCTCCGTGGCTGGCGCTGTACCGCTGTAACTCGCAGGTCAAGGTGCTTCTGTTTAACTGGACAAGCACCTTTCTGGGCCTTACATGAGCCCTGCATTTAGAGCTCAGGGCTTTGTGCTCTGGGCCGCCTTCTGGGGTGGATTCTGTCCATGAGAAGGTCGGTGAGCGTGTCATTTAGAAGGCGGGCGTGTGCTCTGTCCTGGCACATCTGCGCTTGAGCCTGAAGGAAGCACGTGAAGCGGGACGGCTGGGTCACGCGGCTGTGTTGCGTCTGCCTCCCTGAGCATTGCTGCCCCTGGGCGGGCTCCCCGGGCAGGGTGGGTTCAGGACGCGGGCAGGGCTCGCTGGGCTTCACGGCTGAGGAGACGTGCAGCGCAAAGGGCAGACAGGTCCTGTTTCCCAGAGGAGGCAACAGTGGGTGCTGAAGGCCCAGCAGAGGTGTCCACCCCTGTGCCTCTGAGGAGACCCTGTGCCCGGCGCCAGCCCGACCTGGGGTGGGGGGGTGGGGGCAGGAGTGGAGCCATGGGGGGCAGAAACGGTATGAAGGCAAATCGTGACTCCAATCGAAGGCACGCCTGCCAAAGACACACACCTCCAAGTCGTTAGAGCCAGTTCCAATGAGAATTCAAGTGACACGCTTACACAGGACCAGGAATGGCGGCTGAAAGGGATCTGTGGGTGGGTTCCAAACCGGCTCGGATCTCTAGGACCCTGACCAATCACATCCCAGGTGGCACCCTTTGGCCTTTCTGCGGATCTGGATCTGGATAGGGATAAGCCCCTTGGACTGGACAGCTGGCCGTCTTATTTGGCCTATTGTCAAGGGCACATTTTTTTCCTTTTTTTAATGACGGGTGCTGCATCTGGAAGTTCCTGGGCCAGGGATTGAATTGAGGCACAGCTGCAGCAGTGCTGGATCCTTTAACCCACTTCGCCAGGCCAGGGATTGAACCTGTGTCTTTGCAGTGACCTGAGCTGCTGCAGTCATAGTGGGAACTGCATGATTTCTTTTTTTTTTTTGGCAGTAGACTGACCTCATCAGAAGGATGGGGCGCCGAGAAGGAAGGAGGCTCCAAGTGAGGCCTTTGGGAAATGCTGGGACCAGCAGGTGGGAGCAGACCGACACTGCCAGAATGCAGTGCACAGGGCATGACGGTCCCCTGGTCCCAACACCCAGCTCAGGATTCACTTGTCTCTCTGTCCCCACTCTCCTCCTGAGTGGTCTTAGGCTTTAAGAGTAGCTGAGGCACTGACAAGTCTGTGTTAGGCCTGCAGCCCAGACCTGCTCCCTGGGGTCCAGGCTGTGCCTCCCGTACCAGCTTCCTCAGAGGGACCGGACACCTTGTAGTCATCCACCACCGTGTCAGCCAGTCCCATTGACCTTGAACGTGTCCAGAATGACAGCTTCTCTTCACCAGGACCAGCCACCAGCCCTGATCTCTCCCACTGACTCCATCTTGCCCTCCCACTGCTCTCAGCATAGTAGCCAGAGGGATGGATGCCTTTAGAGCCCACCAGGCCCTGACGCTCAGGAGAGAAAGTAGAGTCGTGTTATGTGTTTGTCCACACCGCACACGCCTGTATCGCACGTGTCACGACCACAAATCACTGAACACGCGTGCAGCACACATGCCCGAGAAAAAAAGACAAAAAAAAACGATGGTTAGATGCCACGAAGTAGGTGGCAATGCCTTAACCGTATGCGTGTTGTTAGGCCCGAGGGCCTCTTCCATCCTTGTCAAGGGGAGTGCTAACCTTCTCTCCTTTCATACAACACGCCCCTGGTTCCGCCCACTCCTTATTTAAGGTCCCAGGCATAGGTTACCTTACAGTTACGGTGACTTCAAGTTCGCGCCTCAGACACACTAGTAAGAGAAACCGCATACAACGGGGAACCGCAAAAAAGTCCACTTTAAATCTCTTGTGTCATTTTAGCGGGATGAAAGAACTCTGTTTTGTGCTCTAACATATTCAAAATAATCAGCCAATCAGAGGCTTGAGAGGAACACCCGGAAATCCCCTGCGTCCTTCTGAAAAATAGATTCCCCCGGAAACAAAACAGGGCCTCGCGCACTTCCTACGCGCGGACGGTCAGGAAATGGCTCGGAACTTTCTGCGGAAATGGAAGTGGCTTGCAGCGAATCAGAGGACAAGGAAGGAAAACCCGCTCTACGAACTTCCGCACGCGGCCCTGCGCCTGGAACTGTGGGTACCCGGGGATCCGGGGCGCGCAGGGCGCAGTCTGCGCATGCTCCCAGGCCCCGCCGCACGTCTTCCGCGCATGCTCGGGGCCGCTTCGCTCGGCTTCCGCGCATGCCCTTGGCCGGCTCCGCGCTGTCCTCCGACCGAGGCTTTGACTCCTACTGCGGGGCCTGCGCGGAAGTGGCTTCTGCTCCCGTCCACCGTTTCCTTAGAGTTTTAAGATTCAAATGTGATGTTTCGGGTGCTGGCCGTCGCCTCAGTGCAGACGGTGGGGCCATGCGGCCCAGCCGGAGGCGATGACGCGGCGGTCCCCACGGCTGCGGGCGCATCGTCCCCGAGCGGGACGCTCTTGTGCGCGGGGCCGCTTGCGGGCAGGGGCGGCCCTCGGAGAGACCACGCGGGCGTGAAAAGGGGTGTGTGCATATATGTGGGTCTTGTTCTGTGCGGGAACAGCACAGAAGGACTGGACCCAACAGGTGGCCGGCGGGTCCAGCCAGGGGACGCTGAGCGGGCAGGGGTGGACACGGCTTGTGGGAGGCCAGTGGGGTCCGCTCTCCAGACCTCCTTTGCGAATTTTCAGTTCAGCCCTTTAGTTACAGGTGAAGGGCTAGCCTGGTGCCCATGGAAGAGCTCTGCTCACTTTGCAGAGCATCGTGGCAGAGAAGAGCCGAGGGCCTGAACAGGAGACAGGCAGGCAGCGACCTGGGACTGGGCGAAGCGTGAGGCCTAGGTGTCGCCCTAGAGCCGCTCAGGACAGCGGGCAGCTCCAAGGGCATCTGCCTGTCTCAGTTACTGCTCTGTCCACCTGCGTAGGCCGTCCCAGTGGCCGAGTCTCCGTAGTCCCAGACCTTCTCTGCTGGGACTCCTCCTTAGGGACCAGCTCCTACGGGCCCTGCCCTTGCCCCCTGCCTGGCACGCTCAGTGTGTGTCAAGGCCCTGCTGGTCCTGCACTAAGGCCCTGCCATTACACTCGCATCCCCTCGTGGAAGGGCCGTCGCAACCTACTTGATGGCTGAAGACACAGGCCAAAGTGGTTGTGTGGACACCACACCTCCGATGGGGCAGCAAAGGGGTTAGAGCCGGGCTGTGGGGTGAGGGTCAAGGGTCTGCTTATGCTGGATGGTTCTGCTCCACAGCCGGCGCTTCTGCACAACCGCCCTGCCTTGGACCACCTGGGACCCTCTGGGTGCGTGGGCAACTCCATTCAAATAGTGTGGGGGGCCCTGATGTCACCTCCTGACCGTCGCTAGGCCATGTGGGACTTGTCTCTTGAGTCTGCAAACTCCTGGCCCCACCGGCTTGAAGCAAAGGGGCAGCTGGCTCCTCAGGAGCCCCGGATGAGGCCTCTCAAGCTTCAGGGTGACTTCAGACCATCTGGTGTTAACATGCAGATTCCTGGGTGGAGTCTGCCTCTGGGGTCTGAAGTCAGGCCTAGGGATCCACACTCATGAAGCCTTTTGGCCGCGCTGTCTGGACATCCTGTCTTTGCTGTGGGTGAAGAGCGGCTGACTCTACCTCTCCCAGGGGGCTTGGTCGTAGGACCCGGGTGTGGGAAGGATTTGCAGGATCAGGGGCAGGCTGCCTTGGGGGGGGGGGTGCAGCCACCATGTCTCCCCAGAGTTGACAGGACCAGGCGCAAGGACCCGGGAGGCAGCAGACAAATTGGAACCCCAGATAAATAAAAAGCTCCGGTACAGTAAATGTCTCAAGTATTTTATGGGATGTGCTTATTCTGAGACACATTCGTCGTTGCTCCCAGACTGTCCTGGATTTCCATTTGCTGAATTTGGCAACCCCAGGAATGGGGAAGGGGACTCCTGCCTTCTGCCCAGGAAGCAGCACCTGCCAAAGCGTCCTCCGGGGTCCCCTTGTGGGAAAAAAGGGAGTGGGCTTGTTTAGCAAACAGTTTCAGTGTTGAACAAAGCCGAGGAGTCTTTCCCCAACCCCTTTTTAAATAAAAGCCTGCTGGGGGGCCGTGGAGTTTGTGAAAATGAGGCCTGGGGGCCAGGGGCAAGTCCTTTAGTCCTTTCTCGTCATCCGTCTTGGCTCCTGGGTGGGGTGCAGGCTCCTCCCTGCGGGAGGGAGAAGGGAGGGCCCAGGGGAGGGAAGGAAGCAGAGGAAGAGGAGGCAGAAGGGCCCTGTCCTTGGCCACACCGGGGCACCCCCTGGGCGCAGCTTTGTTGGTTCCGCAAACCCAGGCCCACTCCTGTCCAGCAGTCCCTCGGTCTGCTTTGGCCCTGGGGAGCACCCAGCAAGTGCCGTGTGGGTGACTTCGGGCGGTGATCGATCGCTCGGAGCAGAATAATCCTCAATGATAGTCACAGTGCGCTTATCTGCAGGCACAGGTGGCTTTGGAGAGCTTGGTTTTTCCTCTGGGGAAGTTGGCACCTGATGGGGAGAGATGTTGGCATCAGGAGGGTGTCTGAGGCCGGTTTGGGCCCCCAGCATGGCCGTCTCCCTGCCCCAGGAAGCCGTCTGTGGGGCAGGCCCGGCTCCATCAGCTGTTACCGCTTGGGGTTCTTGGCCCCTGCAGGGAAGGGCAAAGCCAGAGGTGGGGGCTCCATGGGAACACTCTTCCCACCCCCAGCCCCATCCTGCTGAGCGAGGGGTGTCGGGCCACAAGAGCCAAATCCGGATGCAGGGCTTGTATGAGGACACAGCTCACTGGCAGGGCCTGGGGGGTACATGGGTGGGGATGGTGGCGGCGGTGCGGGAGCCTGGCCCCTGCCCCGCTTACCTTCAGCGCACAGGCCTCTGCCTGCTGCCTGGCTGGCCCCCAAGGCCTTTCCAGTTTCGGCTGGGAGGCGGAAGCCGTGACATTCCCAGGAACGGCGACAAGCCCCGAGGACTTGTTGCCTTGTGGAACGGAAGGCCTTGGTGACCCTGGAACCTCCAGGGGCTGTCACGAGACTTCCACAGTGGCCGCTGGGTCTCAGAGGGTCAGCCTCAGGCCACGGCTAAGAGCCATCGCACCACACGGGGGCCTTTGCAATCGGCCACCTGAGATGCCCCTGGCCACAGGCTCTTGTTCCGCTGGCCTTGGTGTGGCCGATGGGTCGCCCCCCCGGGCTGTGGGTTCCTGCCCCTTGCTCGTCTTTGCTCTGCTCGGGCGTCCTTTGCAGGCTTGGGCGTCCTGCGCTTCCAGGCAGCCCTTGGTGGGTGGGGAACTGGGCCCTGTCCTCCACCAGGGGGCGGGCTTGCACCTCTCAGGGACCCCCGGCTGCTGATGGAGCTGCTGATGGAGCTGCTGGGGAAGGGCCCGCACCTCCCCTGTAAAGCTCAGCTCAGCCCCGCACGCACAGCCGGCCTTCCTCGCTCAGTCTGGCTCTCTGCGGCCTTGGGAATGAGCCCAGGTTCCTCCCCCCCGGGGCTGGGGCTCAGGGCACCGCTCGCAGGGAGGGCTCCGTGGGGGGTGGCTTTAAGGTCCCATTTTCCACGTGGAGAAACCGGGGCTCCGGGCGTTTCCAGGATGCCTGAATGGGGTGCCTCCAGAGCAGCACACACAGTGGGGTCTGGAGCCCAGACTCCTGGGCCCCGATGGCACAGGAGACTCAGAGGTGCTGCAGGCTGAGTGGGGAAGCATCGGACCTGTGGGGTGCCTGACAGGTGCCCGGCGCCGAAAATCTCTATCGAGGTGTAGCCTGGACACTTTTTAGTGCTGGTTCTTTCAAAAGTCCATCTTTTCTCCTTACAGAACACCTACTCTATGCATGTGCATTTAAAACCACACAGGAGGAGTTCCTGTCATGGCTCAGCAGAAATGAACCCAACTCGTATCCGTGAGGACGCGGGTTCGATCCCTGGCCTCGCTCAGCGGGTTGAGGATCCTGTGTTGCCGTGAGCTGTGTAGGTCACAGACAAGGTTGGATCCCGTGTTGCTGGGGCTGTGGTGTAGGCCGGCAGCTGCAGCTCTGATTCGACCCCTTGCCTGGGAACCTCCATGTGCTGCAGGTGCAGCCCTAAAAAGACAAAAACAAAAAACGAAAAACACAAAACCCACACAGGAGCAAAATAACCCTCCTCTTACCAACCAGCCATTTCCGTGGGCACATTTTTTGCATTTTTGCCCGTTTCCCATGTAAGACAGCTTTGAGATGACCTCGAGGCACCGGCGCCCTGGGCAGGATCAGCAGTCTTTTTTTTTTTTTTTCTTTTTCCTTCCGTTTCAGCATCTCTCACAATTCTTCCTGGCACCAGAGGACTCTGTCTAGAGGTTTGCTTTCAGGGGAGGGTGGACCGGGTCCGGAGAGGGTGACTCACTTTCCAGACTTTTCTCTGTGCATTAATGGGCCCAGGTGACGGGCTATTCCTTGTGGTGCGGTGACCCCGCCCACCTCCTCCCGGTGTTTCCCAGGATGGGGCCTGTTGCTCTGCGCAGGTACAGACTTGGTGCTGTTTCATTGGCTATGAAACGGATGCTGGGTCTCAACGCTGATGGTGGAGAAGGGGCAGCTAGAAAAATGTGCTCTCTGAGACCTGCTTTTTCCTCTGCAGTGTCTGTGGAGCCTTCGGGCAGGGTGGCAATGTCTCCTGTGCCGTTGCTCCGGGGGACACCCTCAGGCCACTCGGCCAAGCCTGCGGGGAGGGCGCTGACGCTCCAGGGGTGAGGCCTCTCCTCAGGGGTTGCTATTAATAGGGTGACCGCTGACCCCCGGACGTGCGGAGGCAGGAGGGGACCGCACGTTCCCAGGGTTGCCGTTTGGCCGGAGGTCTTTCTTGCGTGACCGGCCGGCCGGCCTCCAGGGTGCTTTGGTTCGGTCCTGGCCCCCATGGCCCCAGTGGACAGGAAGCGCCTCGTGGACCAAGCGCGGGGCTGCCCTTCCTCTGGGATAAAAATATCCCGAGACCAGCTCCCTGCAAGCATCCCGAGGCCCTCGGGGCCGGCGGGCGGGGGGGCAGCCTCAGGCCTGGGGGACCAGGCGGGATGCAGACACAGGGCTTCCTCTGTCTCTTAGGTTCTTGCTCTTCCTTGTCCTGCCTCTCCGTGGCCAGGATTGCATACGTCAACTCAACGCTCTGCCCCTTTGCTGACAGGCTAGTCTCGCTGCTTGCCCCTCGTGGCTCTTTATTTTCACCCTGAAACTTAGATGCCATATTTAAGGTTCCTAGCAGCCAGCCCACCTCCACTCCAGATGTTTCTTGGGCCACTCGGCTGCCTGGCTCTGCTCACAGACTCCAGAGGCAGCCTCCCTCCTGCCGTCGATTGTGGACAGAAGAGGGAGGGCGTCCACCTTCCAGGTGTCCTGCCCGTGGCTGGAGAGACAGGGAGGACGGGATGGGGCCATAAATGCCTGTCCCTGTGCCCGCCCAGGCCTGGGTTCCAGGAGTGTGAGATGCCTGTTTAAACCAGTCACTGCCTCGTGCCTTGTCTGGGCCCCCGTGCTGGGTGCTCGGCCCCCGGCTCCTCACGGGGCCACGGTCAGCCCTGCAGCCCCCGTCCCAGCCCAGCCTGCCTGCGTGGCGTCCACCCCCATGGCCCCTGGCTGGGCATCTGGGCTCCTCCCGAACGGCTGCCGGGCTGTGAGCCCTGGGTCGTGGGCTCTCATCCTTCCGGTTGGAATCCGGAAAACACTCCTGCCGGAGGACGAAGCAAGCGCTTCTGGCACCGTGGAAAGGACGGTCGCCCTGTCCCGCAGCCGGCCCGCGCAGCCCTGGAGCAGCGTGTCGGGGTCCTGAACCCCAGTCCAGGGAGGGAGCGCAGCCCTCCTGGTTCTTGGCCCGGATGGGTCCAGTTTGGCAGGGGTGGTAGGGACTCAAGGTGATGGAACCGTCACAGAGCCTTCACTTGGGGCATCGAAACGCCTCCTTCCACGCGAGACAGGGAAGAATCTGGCTTAGAAAATGCTGCCCGACAGGCTGCCCGGGGAGGAGGTGGGCGGCCCGGGCTCTCGGCCCCTCTCCCAGTAGGGCCGAAAAGCTGCCCCAGCCTCCGAGGGCAGGTTGCAACCAGGTGCTCCACCCAGGACTCCTGCCGCGGGGACCTGGGTGTGGCTTTCTCGCGGGACAGGGGAGGAATCTGAGGTTCAGAGAGGACCCCAGCCAGAAGGGAATGGAGAGGGATTTGAGGCCGCTCCAGGGAGGTGTAAAGCCCAGGCCGCCCGGTCTCTAACGGGGAACCAGACTTCTGCCAAGAGCCAAACCCCCAACCCCACCACGGGGTCTGGGGCCCCCCCACCGCCTCTCATGGCCAGACACTTGGGGAAGTTCTGCTTACGGTTCCCTCCAAGGGCCAGAGTGGAGCCTCAAGGCTCTGAGAAGTCCCAAGTGAAAGTTCTGCTCCCCAGCCCTTCCCGTCACCGTGGAGCAGCACCGACAGCACCCCAGGGACCCGGGGCTCCTCAGACCCCAGGCTTGAGAAGCGCTGCCCTGTGGAGGCGGTGGAGGCACGGGCTCTGGGTGGTGAGAAGGTCGCCTGGTTTCTCCTGCCTGTGCGCCTCCTCCCTGGGCAGGCCGGCAAGGTGGGCATCGTGCTGGGGCCACCCCACGGTGCCTGGACACCTGGCCCCACTCTGGAGGAGCCTCAGGGCCCGGGGCCGAGGCCGTCCGCCCCCTGCCTTTCTTCTCCACTGTGGATGAGCCGGAAGCGGTGCTCAGCTCTCCAGGCTGCTGGGAGACATGGGGGACTCCGCCCAGCAGCGGCTGTGGATGCCCTCATTCCGGGGACCAGGGCTTCCTGAAGTCCTACTGTGTGTCCTGCCTGCCCCGGCCCTGGCCCCGGCAAGAAGACATCCCCAAAGGCCCACGGCCACCCTCTTGGAGCTTCGGGCCTGGCAGGGGGCTGGCAGTGAGCGGCTGCTTCCTGGATTGGGTTCCTGAACGTTCCAGGGGCTGAGGAAACTCGTCGGGGGGGTGGGCAGGGACAGACGAGGCCGGGAGCTGCAGGCAGAGTTTACTGGGAAAGAAGCAGAGGGGCCAGGCATGGACTTCAAGGTCCCAGGCTTGGGGGGCACCTGGGGGACACCCTGGGGGGGTTGGGCATCTCCTGGGTGAGGGAGGTGGGGGCATCGCTGCCCCACTCTAGTCATCTCCTTGCCCTGAGCTGGTGCGGGGGCGGCTCTGGGCCCGCTCGGGCCTCCCCAGCACCACGAGGGAGGGGTGATCTGGTTCGGTGAGGAAGCTCAGGGTGGGCGATGGCAGAGTGGGGGTAGTGGGGGGTCACCTTTGGGTCACGTGCCCTAACCTGGCTTTTGGTGAACAGCAAGGGGCCGGCATGACCGAGAGGGTCCCCTGGGAGAGGGGGAGGGGGAGGGGGTAGAGGTCGGGGGAGGCCTGGATGCGGCTGGCGGCCTGGCCTGGCTCCTTCTGGACCCCCCCCCAAGCATCCTGCCCTGACTCTGTGACCCTGCTGTTGCCTCCAGCAGCCTCTGCTATTTCCGGCTCCTCAGCCTCGACCCCATCACGTCCCTGGCTCCCTGCGGCCCCAGCCGCCCGCAGAGCAGAGGGCGGGAGAGCCGCACGGGGCCTGGGCTTGCTGCGAAGACAGGCCCGGGGTTACGGGGCATCCTTCCTGCAGGAGGGCTGTGGGCTGCATACCCGACCCTAAAATAGGGGGATTTCCTCTCATGGCTCAGCGGTGATGAACCCGAGTAGTATCCATGGGGACGCAGGTTCGATCCCTGGCCTTGCTCAGGGGGTGAAGGATCTGGCGTTGCCGTGAGCTGTGGTGTAGGTGGCAGATGTGGGTGGGATCCCATGTTGCTGTGGCTGTGGTGTAGGCTGGCAGCTACAGCTCCAATTCAAGACCCCTAGCCTGGGAACCTCCATGTGCCGCGGGGGCAACCATAAAAAGACAAAAATAAATCAAGTGAAATCAAATCAGGGCAGGGAGGGCCTGGATCTGCTCTCCGTCCTGGACGGCGCTGGGTGGCCTTTAGTGGAGACTCTGGGGTGGTCACAGGGCTGCATCCCCGCGGTGTCCAGGTGAAGCTCTCTGTGTTAGGCTCCCGCGGCTGCTGTAACAGAGCTCCGGTGGTGACAGGGGCCTGAAAACCACAGAAATTCCTTTTCTCCCTGTTCTGGAGGCCCGAAGCCTGAGATCCAGATGTCGCAGGCCTGCACTCCCTCTGGAGGCTCCAGGGGAGGGTCCCTCCTGACTCTTTCAGCTGCTGGTGGCCCAGGCGTCCTGGGCTCGTGGCCGCATCTCCAGCCTCTGCTCTGCCTTTGTCTTCCTGTCGTCTTTCCTCTTCTGACTTTTATAAGGACGTGGTCCTTGGACGTAGCCCGCCCCCCCGCCCCGCCCTCCCCAGGAATCCAGGGGAATCTTTCGAGATCCTTAAGCTATTTCTATTCCCCAAAAATTGCGTTCACGGGTACCTGGGGGCCTATATATGTGGGGTGGCTGTTCACCCCACTGCTGTCTCCAAGCCTCGGTTTCCCGGTCTGTACGTGGGCTTGTCGTGAAGACTGGAGGGGCTGGGCAGGCGGGGCAGCTGCTGGGTCCTGTGTCCAGCCCAGACTCCTCCTTCCCCCACAGCGGAGTGAAGCAGCCTCTCCCCAGAGATCAGGGCCTGGGTGTTGGCCCTGCTCTGCCATCAGCCCCTTGGAGACCTTGGGGCGGTTGCTCCTGCGTCTCTGAAATGGGAAGATCCCTGCTGGGGGTGGGGAGCGGGGGGGGGGGGTCACATCATAGGCTTTTTAGACTCTGAGGGAAGCCTGCTCTCTCTCCAGAAAAAATGCAACTCTACTGAGTTCCCGTTGTGGCTCAGCGGTAGTGAGACTGACTAGTACCCATGAGCACTAGGGTTAAATCCAGGGCCTCGCTCAGAGGGTGAAGTACCGGTGTTGCCGTGGCTGTGGTGTAGACCACAGATGCGGTTCCGATCTGGTGTGGCTGTGGCTGTGGTGGAGGCCGGCAGCTGCAGCTCCAATTGGACCCTTAGCCTGGGAACCTCCATGTGCCGCAGGTGAGGCCCTAAAAAGCAACAAACAAAACCATGCATTTATGTTCACGATTCCAGGGACTCACCTTCCGCAGGACCTGGGTTCATTTCAAGCCTCCTATCGGGCCTAGGAGGAAACTGGGTGACCGCCAGGGCCACCCCCCAGGCCAGCTAGGAGGCCGAGTGGCCCGCCAGCCCCCACTGAGGGTCCCACCTGGACATGGGGACAGATACTGCTCAGGCTTCCACCTTCTGGTCTGAGTGCAGGAAGCGGGGCGGGGGCTGGGGCCAGGCTGCAGCCGTCCCAGCCCACAGCCCTCCCCCCCCCAGCCCAGGGTTAGCAGCCAGCCCCCTGGTGTTGCCCCAGGCTCCCTGCAGGCGCAGCTCACAGACCAGTGGGCTGGCTGGTGGACGCGCTGGGTCTGCCTATCCCCCTTCCTGCCCAGTGCTCTTGTTTATTTAGCCTGGAGTAACCCCGGCTTTGCCCCTGCTCAGCGGGGAGCCAGCATCCTCTGCGCTTGGCCCGGGACCTTGGGATGCTGGGCCACGCGCTCCTCTTTCCTTCCGGGCCGGTGTCCAGGGTGGGCCCCGGGGGACCTGTCCACGCGGCCCTGTGCTGAGCGCTTCAGGAAGTAGAGTGTGGCCTGAGCGTGGCCAGGCCCTTCTTGCCTGCGTCTCCCCCTCTGTAAAACAGGGTCGCTCTGCCCGCCTCGGGGGCCCCACGTGTGCTCAGTACGTGTGGCCCTGAGCGCGGCAGGCACTTCTGTCTGGGATGCGGCAAGCCCTCAACAGGGGGCTCCCGGGAGGGTCTCACGGGAGGAGAGGTGAGTGGACAGCTGGTACTGGCAGGTGTCACCTTGTAGAAGGAGGAGCCTGGACAGCAGAGGACAAATGAGGGGGGAACGTGGGACGGCAGGTGCCTGGGCCCATCCTCCTGGGAGGCCAGGGGAGGCTTCTCCCAAGAGGTGATGGCTCGGCCTCCATCGAAGGCGAAGGTGGAGCCGGCTGAGCACGGGCCTGGAGAAAGAGGATCCAGAGCCCTGGCTGGCATGTGCAAAGGGCCTGAGGTGGAAAGAGCTTGGGAGGCAGAACCAAACTAGGATGAAGTGGAGCTCAGGGGGACCCTCGGTGTCTGATTGGAGCCGACTTCGGGCCTCAGCCCCCTGATCCCAACCCCAGGCGAGTCCCCCCGACCTTCCTGGCCCCCACACGGGGGCTCCTGGCATCTGCCATGTGGCCCAGGATCCATCGCACCCTGAGTTCTCATCATTCCTCACAGCTTGTGCCTCCCGTCCCCTGCCCAGCTTGAAGGCCAAGGGTGCAGGTTAGATGCACCGCGTGCCTGGCTTCCCTCCTGCCGCCCTGCCACCCTCACTGGGCTCAGACTCTGCCTGGTCACTTCTGTGGTGTGCCCGCTCGGACTGCCACTTGCATCCTGCTGCCTCCGCCCACACTGTCCTTCTGCCGTCATGACTCTTTCACACCCAGAACCCTGTCCCCACGCCCCTCTGGTGGTCACCTCCCTCCTCCGCTCCCCCTACTCAGAGGCCCCTCGCAGCCCCCCGGCCCCATCCCAGTTGGCCCAGGACCCCTCCCCTTGAGCCGGGCGGCTCCTCCTCCAAGGGTGACGTCCGTGTGCCCCTCATCCTCCTCTGACTGGCCTGGCCTTCCCCTTCCTTCCTCCACACGGCCTCCGGGACCCCTCCCCACCAGGACCCCTGCCCGCCTCCGTCCCCTGCGGGCTGTGGGGTCCGGGGGCTGGCAGACCCCCGTCTTCCCTCGGATGTCCCCACACTTGGAGGCATCGTCCAGGCCACCGCCTCTAGTCCCATCTATGGGCCCTAGGACCCCACACGTGCACTGGGGTGTCTGTGGGCGCCTCCAACCCAGCTCGTCCAACCGGCAGTCTCGCCCCGCCGCTGGCCTGCCGCCCCCGACCAGCTCCCCCCACTGCCCCAGCTCCGAGGGCGGCCCCTGGCTCCCGGATGGGAGAAGGCGGAGGAGGGAGAGAGCGTGTCCGCCGGCTCTGGATCCAGCAAGGGCGGGGCGGGCTCCCGGCAGGCGGGGGCTTGGCTTCGACCTCAGGAGCACCTGTCGCTGAGGTGTCTCTCCAGGACACACGTCGCCCTGGGGTCCATGGAGCCTCAGGCCCGGGCCGTGTGGGGGGCTGGGGATGACCCTCCCTCTAGTTCAGTGTCCTGGGAGAGGTGGGGCACAGGCCGGGCCCCTTTCCAGGCTGCGACGAGGGACCCACGAGGCCCGGCTCAGGGGCTGGGGGTGACGCTTGAGACTCCAGCGCCAGGTCCTGAAGGCCGCCTGTTAGTTCACCTGCTGAAAAGGCCATCGGTCACCCGGCAGCTTCAAGGCTGCGGACCGTAACTGAGCCGATGACGCAGCCCCAGCTCCCTGGGGGCAGGGTGGCCGGGTCGCAGCTGTGCTCCAGTTTCACCGTCAGAGACCCCGGGCCTGGCAGGTCGGTGTCAGGTGTCTCCCCCTTCCTCGGGGAGATCCAGGGCCCAGAAGGAGTGGCCCGCTGACAGTCTCGCCCCCGGTTGCGGACCTGGTGCCTTTCTAGGGCACCTCTATGGGCTCTGTGGCGAGCTTTGGAACAGGGGCAAGTTTTAGTGTTTAGTTCTGGGGAAAAAAAGAAAACAGATTCAGTCTACAAAAAAATAGAATAGGAAGAACAGAGCGAACATTTTTTCACTTAGAGAAAATCAGTTCTATCGTCCAGAGATCCCAACATTTCAATGTGCATCTTTCTGCCTTTCCCGTGTGTGTGTGTGTGTGTGTGTGTGTGTGTGTGTGTGTGTGTGATGTATCCTCATTTATTTATTTCTGCTTTGGAAATAATTCTCTTGCATTTTTTTAGATTACAGGTGTTCACGATATTACGCATCTGTCTTTGGTTTATGTCACCAAATGGATCGTCATCCATCCAGTTGGCTGCAAATGGCATTATTTCATCCTTTTTCACAGCTGAGTAGTATTCCATTGTGTGTATGGACCACATCTTCTTCATCCACTTGTCTGCGGGTGGACATTTAGGTTGCTTCCATGTCTTTGGCAATTGCGAGCAGTGCTGCGGTGAACTTTGGGGTGCGAGGATTTTTTTGAATTATGGCTTTCTCTGGACATATGCCCAGGAGTGGGATTGCTGGATCATATGGTGGTTTATAAGCACCTTTTTAAGGACCCTCCACACTGCTCTCCACAGTGACTGCACCGATTTACATTCGCCCCCAAAGCGTAGGAGGTTCCCTTTCCTCCATACCCTCTCCAGCACCTGTCCCTTGTAGTCTTTGCGTATTTAAATATCAGGATCACACGGTTCTATCGTCTCTGTCCGGCTTTTCTCCGTAGCCATCATGAGCTCCTCCACCACAGACCACGCGGGATCATCCTGTGCAAAAACTTTGTAATCTATGCCCCAACCCCAACCCTTGAAACATTTTGACAGTTTTTGCCGTAACAAACACCAGCATGGGGACCCAGGCCCGTGGGGGCCCAGGCCTCGGAGGGAGGAGGCCGGAAGTGAGGTGACCAGGTCCGCGGGTGCCTGCATCTGACTGCGTGAAAGTCACCCCGTTTCCTCCCCGGACACCAGGCGGGGAGACGGGGGGGCCTTTTCTCTCCTCCGTGTTAATTTCAGGCACTCACGGACCCATCGCTGCCCCTTCGTTGGGGGGAGGTCATGGCTGTTTTCTTATCACTTTTAACTTTTGATTTCCGTGAAGTGACACACTTTGAAACGCCTGTTGACTCTGCGTGAATCGGTGTTCACGTCCTTCGCCCGATTTTCCCCTAAAGGGCGGGGGGGGGCGGGGGGGGTAAAGCCGTCTTTGTCATGGATGCCTGAGAGCCTTCACCAGCGACCGCCAGTCTCCTCCGGCCCCTCATGCAGCAAGTAGTTTCCTTCCATGTTCGTCTTTTGTCCTTTGCTTTGTCGGCCACTTGTCTCTCGTGCTGGAACGTCACGTTTTTCTGGAGCCACTCAAGTCACTCCTTCCCGGACAGCAGTCACGTGGGAGGCCTGGGGGGCTGCTCGCTGGGGTTTAAGGCGGCGCTACTGGGGGCTTTCCTCCGGGGGGGGCGGGGGGGGGGGAAGTGCACCAGGCCATCGACCTCTTCCTGGAAATGCATTCCGTGGTGGGACAGCTTGGGGTCATCGCTTTTGGCTCCTGTCCACCTAAACAGGACATTCTGTGCGGTAACAGAGATTACGCTGTGTTTGTTTGCTGGAGGAGCAAAGCCATGGGAGCGGGTGTGCGAGCGTGTGTGCATGTGTGCGAGGAGAAGGGACACGACTTACCCAATTAGCGGTTTAAAAAACGCCTTTGGGCCACATCCTTAAAAATCCACTTCCTTTGCGGGGCAGAGTGCACGGGGGCTGGGCCCGCGCTGAGCCCTCCGCCCTCCCGAGTCACGCGCCACATGTCACGGAAGGGGCCTTCTGCGGGGGAGGCAGCAGGCAAGAAGAGAGCTGGCCCAGGACAGCACAGGGGTGTCCGCGGCGGCCAGGACCCGAGGACGCCCAGGCTCGTGCTTCTTCTCAGCTCTCTGGCTTCCCAGAGGCAGGCGGGGACAGATGTCCTGGAGCCAAGTCCAGGCAGGGTCTGCCCTCCCCATCCGTGAGAAGCAGGCAGACTCTGTTTCCAGCACCTTCCGTCCAGGTGGGGGGAGGTCATGTTTGCTCCGGACCAGGCCTGCTCGGCCCACAGGCTTCCACGCGATGCTCTAGGTGGGGCGCTGCCGACATTTCCCCTCAGACCCACTTTGCAGATGGGGAAGCTGAGGTCTGGCAATGGGGCCCAGGTCCCCTAAATCACAGAGCCCGAGGGAGGTCTCATTGAGACTGGACACCCCCACCCCGGTTCTGCGGGGTCACCTCTGCCTCCTCGCCGGGCTGTGGGGGAAACGCACTGCCTCCCGTCTCGGCTGTGGTCAGGCTCACGGCTCCAGGATTTGCCTCCAGGAGAAGGGGCGGCCCCTTCAGGGTCGGGGCGAGAAGGCCAGGGTCTAGCCAGGTGGTGAGAGCAGTGGGTGCCCGATGCTGGTGACCACGGAAGAGACAGGGTGGAATTGGTTTCCTGCTGTGATGGCTTTTCACGTCAGTGGTGCTCACGAGGCTCCTGGCCTGGGGGGCGGGGGGACATGGGGTGGCAAATGATTTAACACCCTCGTCATGAGCCTGGTGAAGCAAGTACCCACCTCCCAGATGTAAACCCCCAGCCCACCGGGAAGCGGTCAGCCGGCCACCCTCCCAAGGATGCCCTGGAGCCCCCCCCCCCCCCCTGCAGGTCCCTGCCATCTCCCTGGTGACGAGGATGCCAGCCGAGCACCGGGTCCCTGGGACCAGGGCCTTGGAACAGAGCGCTGGCCCTGGCGTCCTGAGGCCTGGTGTCCAGTCCCGGCTGTCCTTCTCGGCTCGGCCTCCATGTCCTCTGTCTCCGTCAGGGAGAAGCAGGCAGACTCTGTGTCAGCCCTTGTCACGTGCCACCCCTGCTTCTCCCAGGCCCGGGGAAAGAGGTCAACTGATGCGCCTGGAACCACGGCAGAGTCTGCGCCCCGCGTTCCCGATCCCGGAGGAAGGCGCGCCCTCTGGCTTCACACCTGCGTGTCTCCGATGGGTGTTGGGGGGCTCTGAGACCCCAGGGCCTGCCGCATTTCCACCAGCGCAGCCAGCCACCGGGCAGCTCCCGGCCCGCCCAGAGACCTGCCACGGGGGTCCAGGGGGTGCTGGGCAGAGGCCCCGGGAAGCCCAGCGTGGGGCTCCGGTCCCGCTCACCCCCAGACGCAGTCATCCTGATCCCAGGTCCCGTCTGCCTTGGCCATGGGGCCACATGGGCACCACTCAGCGCTGAGGGCCCTGGGGGCGGGGGCGGGGGGTTAGACGCAGCCAGGGGGCAGTGGGAGGAAAAAGGTCACCCCAAAATCCTTCGGGGCAGAGCTGGTCCTGACGGCCAGCTGGTTCCAGAGGGTTCCAGAGCCCGGCAGGGGTCCTGTCCCCCGACCCCTCTCCCGAGCTTTCAGGCCCTTGGGAGTGTTTGATTCCCGCGCCGCCTCCGGGTCCAATGAATCAACAGGAGAATTCTCCGGTGGCACAGCTCTGCGAGCCCCGCGGGCTCCTGTAAGATCAACGACCACAAAGATCAGGTTCTTGGGCTGCGCCTCCGAAACCACGGCGCTTTTCAGATTGAACTGCTACTGTGCGCCTGGTGGAAATGAAGGGAGAGGAGGACGGGGAAGATTTGTGACTGCGCAAGACCTGCTGTTTCCCCCTCGGCTTTCGGGCGAGGGGGGAGGGGAGAGGGGGGAGAGGGAGGGGCCGAGGGGGCAGCTGGGGGAGGGGAGCCCAGAGGGCGGAGGTGGGCAGGGTCGCGGGATCCCGGGACGTGCAGTTGGTCCTTTTCTCAGCAGTCTGCGGGGATGTGGGGTGGCTGCCGAGGGGGGCGCCCTGGCCTGGCAGCTGCAGCAGCTGGCGGGGTGGCCTGGACCCTGGCCCTGGGCTCCCCAATCCCTCCCTCCCTCCTGCACCCCCTGCAGAGCAGACTCTTTGGACCAGGAGGCCAGGAATCTCAGGGAGGCAGGGATCCATCGTCCAGCCCCGGGAAGCCCGGCCCCACAGGCAGTGGGTCACAGGTCCAGAGCCCAGGAAGCGGCTTCACGCAGTCGCCCCTTCGCTGTGACCAGGGCGTGTCTGGTGCCCTCTCAGGCACGTCCCACACCCAGGGCGTCTCCCTTGGGCCTGGTCCCCAGCCTGGCACAAGCACAGTCAGCTCCCCTGGCTGCCTCCGAGCCTCTGGGCACCTCAGCCCTGGAGTGGAGGCACCATGAGACCCGGAATTGGTGTCGCAACCATGATTTCAAAAAAATTTCTTACAGTTTATCCAGCGGCTTTAAAAAAAAAATTAAACCAAATATGATTTTAAATTTCTAGTAGCCACATGAAAAAATAAAGATATCGCAGAAGTGATCCTACCCTTGAAAATCAACTAGACTTCAATAAACCTTGAAAAGGAGCTTCCGTCGTGGCTCAGCGGTAACCAACCCGACTAGGATCCAGGAGGATGCGGGTTCGATCCCTGGCCTTGCTCAGTGGGTTAAGGATCTGGCGTTTGCCGTCAGCTGTGGTGTAGGTTGCAGACGCGGCTTGGATCCCGCATGGCTGTGGCTGTGGTGTAGGCCGCCGGCTATGGCTCAGATCTGCCCCCAACCCAGGAACTTCCACATGCTGCGGGCGCGGCCATAAAAAGACAAAAACGAAACAAAGCAAAACACCCTAAAAAAAAAAGAAAACAGGGAAATTAGCTTCAGTAATATATGTTTTATGTAACTTCATGTACCCCATGCAGAAGCATCTCAACACGGAATGAGCAGAAGCGGTGCCTGTGTTTATTGTTCGGGCTGCGGTCAGGGGTCCGTTTTATATCACACACAGCATCCTACTGGCCCGTTGCAGGTGCTCGGTGGCCAGCGGGGCGAGTGGGCTGAGGTGGGTGGTGTGGCTCTGGACCACCACGGCCTTGGCCTTCCAGGGCGGGCACCTGGTTTAGACCTGGTGACAAGAAGTCGGGGGGCTGGGGGTCCCCCTCAGGGATGAGGGGCCGGCACAGCACCCGGCATGGGGGGAGGGGCGTCTCCATTGTCAAGGGAGGCTGTGCAGAAGGGGAGCCCCAAGTTCAAGACCAGGGCCCACGGTCAGCTCCAGGCTGGCCCCCTGCGCTCCATCCCCAAGGGCCCTGGAGCCTTTGAGGGCTGGCTGTTGGGGGTTATTATTATTTTGGCTGTTGTTATTATTCCTCTCCCCTGCTGGAGTGTGGTGGTGGCGGCTCTGCTGGGGGCAGAACCAGCGTCTCCTTTCCGTCACCTGCCGAGTGTGTGGCCCAGTCCTCGGAGTGGGGGGGGGGGGGTTGCAGGAGGCCCAGTCCCCTGGGCCATCATGGACCCCATGTGGCCCTTGTTGGTTCTCCCCTGCATCAGCTCCTTGTGGCCCCCAGTGCCCTTTGTCCTCCAGACCCTGACAGGTGACCCCCCCCAACCCTGGCCTCCAGGGATCTCGTCCGTCTTCACAAGGCGAACTTCCGCTGTCCCGTCAGGACCTGGCTTCCTAACAATTTGGCGACCTGTACAGAAGGCTTGCTATGCCCTGGATGCTGGGGTCACCCGGGGGGGCCCCGACGCCAAAGCTTGCAGTCATGGGGTCCTGCCTTCCTCCTGGAGGCCCTTTTCTGCTGACAGAGAGGTGCCCCCACCCTGGGTTCCCACGGGACCTGCCTGGTTGGCCCCACGTGTTAGGAGCCGCGGAGTATGTGGGGCTGGGAGGTGTGAGAGGAGCTGGGAATCTCGACTCTGAGTCAAAAAGCATGAGGGGGGGGCCGGGGGCTTACCATGGGGGTCCACTCCCTCACCCTCTCGCTCCCCAGATGCTTCCTGAGCACTGGGTGTGTCCAGGGGACGCACGTGTCGGCTGTGCCCAAGGGGGCCGTGGGGACAGACGAGAGAGCGCTTGATGGCAGGACTGAGCAAGGGCCGAGATGGCTCAGCTGGGGCTTCCGAGCAGCCTTCCAGGAGGAGGTGGCTCCTGAAGGTTGAGTGGGAAGGAACCAGGCTCAGGAACTCGCGTGAGAGAGGCAAGGGACCTGGGGCTGTGGGCCGGCTGTGGGCAGGGGGCTGGAAACCCAGGGGTGGGCACCTGAGGGTGGTGTGGCCTGGACCAGGTCGGCTGAGGGAGCGGGAGGAGGCGGAGGGCTGGACCGTGATGGGCAAGGTCAAGACTGAGGCTGGTGCTCCTGCCCTTGGCCGTGACCGTCATCCTTGGCCGCGGCGTTGCGCCAGAACCTCTGGGGAAGCCGCCTCCCGCATGGCTGTTGTCCTTTCTTCCGCGGCACCTGGAAGGCCCCCTCCCTGCCACCTCCCACTCTGCTTTTAATCGAAGAGAAGGACTGGGAGCAAGAGGATTCGAGCCCTCAGGTGCCCTCCCTTGAGTGCCCAAGGCGGCGTCTGCCCTCCTGTTTTCCATCACAGCCCGAGGTTGATTGGCTCTTGAGGGTCCCTGGCAGGGGGAGAGGCTGGAGCGGAGGCTGAGACTCTCGCTGGAGGCCTCCTGGGTTGGGGGGGCCGTGGTCCGAGGACAGGCGGGAGGGTGTCTGAGGGTCTTTATCTCCCCTCTGCCCCAGGGGCTGCCTGGCCAGTTCCTTCTCTCCAGCACTTAAGGTACAGGAGCATCCATGGCAGTGAAAGGCTGCCTCTGATGCTGCACCTGCTCCTTTCTGAGCTCAGGCGGCCTCCCGGCTCCGCCCGCCTGCAGCCACCGCCGGCCGTCCTGGAGGCCCTGAGCTCACTGTCTGAGCGGCACTTGACAATATATGCCTAATGTCCCACAGCGAAAACAACGCCTAGGGTCCTAGCGTGCACCTGCCCCCACGTCCCTGAGAGCATCCTCCCCCGCCCAAGGCCAGGCTTTCCTCCCTCTGATACTGGTTACTTCTGGGGAATGGAAATTAGATGGTGTGAAATGTTTATTTGTTACCGTAGTGATGGATTTTTTTGTCCGGTGAACTGTATTCGTGCTTTTATTTAAGAGCTATTTTTTTTTCTTTTTTGTCTTTCGAGGGCCGCACCCGCGGCATTTGGAGGTTCCCAGGCTAGGGGTCGAATTGGAGCTCTTGCCTCCGGCCTCCACCACAGCCACAGTCACGCCAGATCTGAGCCACGTCTGCGAGCTACACCACAGCTCACGGCAACGCCGGATCCCTAACCCACTGACCAAGGCCAGGGAGCGAATCCGCAACCTCATGGTTCCTAGTCGGATTCGTTTCCGCTGGGCCACGACGGGAACTCCTGAAAACTATTTTAAAGATTGAGATTTTACTTATTATAACTGAGGTTTAACATATTACACACAGTCAAGGCCGTCAGCCCTATTGCATGGAGTACGCTGTCAGCCACCCCGCAGGCAGGCGCCTTCATTCTTTCTTTCAGTCATTCAACAAACGCCCGGAACCTGCAGTGGTGCCAGGCACCATGCTCCTGCTTTAGATGAGGCTCTTTAATACCCAGCACTGTGGGGATCATGGTACCCGTGTCATAGAAGAGGAAACCAAAGCTCAGAGAGGGTAAAAGCCTTGCCCAAGGTCACACAGCCAGGGAGCGATGGAGCGGTGAGCTGAACTGAAACCCGCAGTCTTAAACTTCTATCCTCTCTGAGGCTTGGCCCCAACTAGCAAGGCTGCTGCCGCTCCCTCATGTCCTCTGGGCTTCTCCCGGTTGGGACAGTCCCTCTGCAGGAGGAGCTGCCAGCCAGGCTGGCGGGGGTCTCCCTGTGAGGTGGGCGGGGGAGAGGAGCAGCAGAGGGGCTCTGGGCGGCTGCCTCTCTGCTGTCGGGTCTGGCGTACTTCATGGAGGGAAGCGGGCCCAGAGAGGGGATGCACACTGCCCCATGTCACACAGCAGCTAAGCTGAGCTGGCCTGTCACTCAGCAATCATGGCCTGGTGATCCTGGGGGTGGGCGGGGGGCAAGGGCCACCACTGCTTGTGAACATCAAGTGGCACCAAGCCAGTGAGTCAGGCCCGCTGCGGGTTCGGGTGCGTGGGCGAGCAGGCGGGTAAGTGGCAGGGAGTGGTGGCGGGGGTTGGCAAGCAGGCGGCAGGCACTTGAGCTAAGTGTGGCTAATTTGGTTCAAGGGCACGGATGCCACTCGCAATCTCTGCATCTTGGAGAAACAGGGAACACGATGGGGCCTGTTCCCGGTGCGGCGGGAGGTGAGGCCGGAGGGGCTGCTGTGCACGCGGCCCGGAAGGTGTGTGGGGTGGACAAAGGCGCCCAGAGCTCAGGACCCACCGGCCACTTCCCCGCCAGCAGCTGGTGGAAAAGGCAGACCTGGCTCCAGCACGGTGACCGCTCAGGCTGAGGGCAGAGGCGGAGAACTGCGTCTGTCCACGTCCTGCGAGAGCTGTGCACCCTGGGCCCCCTGGGCCCTGAGGCAGGTCCCCACGTGCTCACTCTCCCCATTGCTCTCTCGCCCCTTCCCTTCCTTGCGCGGGAGCCACAGGAAGGTGCTGGCAGGGACACCGTGGCACCTTGGCTGGTGGGATGGGCTCAGGGAGTGGGGCAGAGCAGCCCCCTGGGTGGGAGTCTGTGCCTGCGCCCGCATCCCAGGGGCTGCAGGGTGAAGCTGCCCATTCAGGATTTGGCCTTTCTCCTCAAAACCACCCATGCCCTCGATTCAGAAACACCAACACTCACCTAGAGTCTAGACCGGAAGGAAGGATGGTGACCCGGGGGCAGGGTGCCCCGGGCTGTTCCGGGGACCTGGAAGGCTCAGCCCTGACCCTGGCTTCATTCCTCCTGCAACAATATTCCCTGAGGCCTCAGGAGAGCCATGAACCCAAGGGCAAGACCCCTGCCCTGCAGCTTCTGCTCTGACACAGGACCCTAGTGGCCAGCTGACCACAGCAAATATGGCAAAGGAGCCATAATCCTCTCTGCTTTGAAAGGAATAGTGTGGACTCGAGCTACTGTTTAGGGACCGCCAGCCTACTGTCCCTGGCGTAGCGAGAGGGCGTCTCGACTGCCAGCGTCGTATGTGCTTGGGCGGGTGGACGAGGAGCCACAGAGGTGAGCAGTCCCTCCCCTTGGAGCGTGGGTGCCTCCTCCTGCCACCGTTTTCAGCTGAGGTCCTAACGCTGCACCAGGTGGGCTGGAGTAGGACATTCGAGATGTTCTGATGAGTCCTGACCCACTTTCCCTCCTCCGAACAGCCCTTTCGGGGTTGGCCTGGGGCAATGTGAGGTCTTAGCCAGGATGCTGGACGTGGTGGCCCAGCGTCCAGACAGTGCTCTTCTGCCGTGGGTTCCCCGCGCCTGATCACCCCAGGGCCACACAGCTAGGGCAGTGTCACGGGCAAGGGGACACAGCTAGGGCAGTGGTCACGGGCAAGGGGAATGACGAGATGTCTCGGACTGAATGACCGCTAAATCCCAGCATCCCAACATTGCGGGATGTCAGCTAAAACAACGCTTCAGGGAAAATGTAGAGCTTTCTGAGTGTACTTAAGGAAAATTCAGATACAGGACATTTTATTAAAGGAGAATTTAGGGTTAAACACTTCTCTTAAAAAGAACATCAGTGATTAAGCGTCCGCCTTAAGAAACTAGAAAAAGAGCCAAATTCAGAGCAAATAGAAGGAAGGAAACAAGCAGTAATGAGCAGAAATCAATGAAACGGGAAACAGAAAGGCAACGGGAAAAATAATTGATGAAATCCACGTTGCCTCTACAAAAGATTACACGTAATGGAGAAAGCTTTAGGCGAATGGACCAAGGGAAAAAAGACAGAAGACACAACTTACCAATATCAGGAATGAAAAGGGGGAAATCACTACAGGCCCTACAGATATTGAAATGGATAGTGAAGACTTACAGCGTACGTAGGTGTAGGTATGTCTATATGTGTGTCTATGAGTATATATATATGTCACATAGGAATTAAAGAGAGTGTTTGTCCAAAAACCTTCTAACAACAGCAAGAAGCTCCAGACCTAGAGTTTCTGGCAAATTCTACTAAACACTTAAGAAAAAACAATACCCATTTTAACCTGTTGCTTCCAGAAAATAGAAAAGGAGGGACCAATTACCAATCCTATATGAGGTCAGCACCACCCTGATACCCAAACCTGACAAAGACATTATAAGAAAAGAAAACTACAGAACAATATATCCCTCATGGCCTTGGACATAAACATTTTCAGTAAAATACTAGCAAATCCAACCCAGCAACATCCCCAAAGGATAATATTTCATGAACAAGGGGATTTATCCCAGGCGTGCCAGCCTGGGTCAACACTCAGAAATTAATCAGGATGGGGGTTCCCATTATGGCTCAGCAGGTTATGAACAAGTATCTTTGAGGAGGTGTGTTTGATCCCTGGCCTCCGTCTGTGGGTTAAGGATTCCACGTTGCTGTGGTTGCAGCTTAGGCTGGCAGCTGTAGCTCCAACTTGACCCCTAGCCTGGGAACTTCCATATGCCGCAGGTGTGGCCCTAAAAAGAAAAAAGAAATCAGTATATTTCACCATCTCAACAGAGTCAAGAGGAGAAACCGTATGATCATTTCAACAGACGTAAACATTTTTGGATAAAATTCAACATCTATACATGAAAAAAGAAAAACTTCCAGAAAACCAGAAAGAAAAGGAGATTTCCTCAAGCTCACAAAAGGCATCCACAAAAACCCTACAGCTGACGTCATAACGGTGAAACACTGAACAGTTTCCCTCTGAGACTGGGACCAAAGCAAAGGGTTTGCCATGTCATTAAACCTCTTCAGTTCCGCCCTGGAACAGGCATGGCTGGTGGAATGAGGCGAGGAAAAAAATAAAGGTGGGAGTTCCCGTCGTGGCGCAGTGGTTAACACATCCAACAAGGAACCATGAGGTTGCGGGTTCGATCCCTGGCCTTGCTCAGTGGGTTAAGAATCCAGCGTTGCCATGAGCTGCGGTGTAGGTTACAGATGCGGCTTGGATCCTGCGTTGCTGAGGCTGTGGTGTAGGCTGACAGCTACAGCTCTGATTCGACCCCTGGCCTGGGAACTTCCACATGCCTTGGGTGTGGCCCTAAAAGGACAACAGACGCTCACAAAAACAAGCCAAAAAAACCAAAAACTACTTCTGTGGACATGCCACAGGACCTGGGGTTCTCTACTTAGGAAAGGTTTTTTTTTTTAACTCTTTAAATTCATGTAATTGTTATAGGACTACTCAGTTTTTTCTATTTCTATTAGTTTTCTATTTTCTTCTTGAGTTTGTTTTGATGAATTACTTTATAAACTTAAGACATTTGCCCATTTCTTCCAATTCACGCATTTTTCAAAGGTATTGGCATCTTGTTCATTTTAAAGATGTTACGACAACAGATGCGATAAATTCATCTGAGTAACAAAAAAAGAATAAAAAAGGGAGACGATGTTGGACGTTTGCTCAGGTCTCTGCGGGACCTGAGTGCGGTTGTCTTAGCGTCTTTGCCGGGCGGCTGTACAAACTGGCTGTCTTCTTTCTACCCTTGCTTCCTGCGGGTTTTTTGTTTCTTCGGTCGCACCTGCAGCACATGGGAGTTCCCGGGCCAGGAATTAAATCTGAGCCGCAGCTACGGCAACCCTGGATCCTTAACCTGCTGCGCCACAGTGGGCCCTCCTCTTCTCGTGTTTTTAAAGCATTGGTTTAGGGAGTTCCCGTAGAAGCTCCATGGAAACGAATCCAACGAGTAACCAGGAGGTTTCAGGTTCAACCCTGGGCTTTGTTCAGCGGGTTAAGGACCCGGTGATGCTGTGAGCTGTGGTGTAGGTCTCAGACGTGGCTTGGATCCCATGTGGCTGTGGCTGTGGTGTAGACCAGCAGCTGCGGCTCCAATTTAACCCCTAGCCTGGGAACTTCCAAATGCCACGGGTGTGGCCCTAAAAAGCAAAAACAAACAAATGAAGAGGCAAACACAAAAACCACCTTAGTTTGGAGGCTCGCTTTGAGTGGCAGGATCTGGAGTTTCATTTTCACGTTCTCTCCTGCCCTGACCAGCTGTGATGAGCTTGGTGTTTGCCCATCAGCCCCTTGCCCCGGGTCTGGAATCAGGTTGTGAGGTGGTGTTTCTGCCGTGTTGGGCCACTGGCGACCCAGCAGTTGCAATCCTGGAGGCAGAAGGCAGCTTGGCTGGGCTTCTTTCTCCGAGCTGTGGCATCAGCCTTCCTCTGCCCCGAACTCCACAGGCTGCAGCTCCTCTAAAGGACACCCTGGGTTGGGGGCTGCCCGGCACGCTCATCTCCCTTCACAGACCTGTGTCTGGGCCTCACCTGGACTCAGGTACCTGTTCCCCAGGGGGTACCAGCCATCCAGACCCCACCCCCCTCGACCCCCTGTTTCTCATCTCTGCAGAGGTTACCATGTTTTTTTCTCTTCATTTTGGCTGCGCCTCGGCATATGGCGCTCCTGGGCCAGGGTTCAGATCCGAGCCACTGCGGCACCCTAAGCCACCGCTGTGGCAACGCTGGATCCTCAACTCACTGTGCCAGGCTGAGGATGAAACCCGAGTCCCAGCCCTCCCAAGATGCTGCTGATTCTGTTGCATCCGAGCGGGAGCGCTGAGGTTCCAGCATTTTTCACCCCAGCGTATGTGTGGGGTCACCTCCTTGTTGCTGCCCCAGAGCAGAGGGATGGGAGAAGGGGGCACCCCTGTGTTATCTGGGTGCATCCTTTGTTCTGGAGGCAGTTTGCTCCCTTTGTCTTGGATTCTCCAAGCCAGAGTAGACAGGTGGTCTTGCCCTGGACACCAGAGCCTGAGAGAAGTTCCCTGAGAAAGAGAGCCACTTTCCCCGGCGCCGAGGCCGCCCCCAGCCCCCGGGGGCCACAGACAAGGCTGTGGGTTTTGAAGTCATGCTTTCCTCCCCTCTCCACGTCTCTAGCTTTCCGTGTTTCTGCAGGGGTGGCGTGTGAGGCCAGTGATAAGATCGGTGGCCTTCTTTCAGTTTCCATCAGACTTGGGGCCTGCAGGCTGCCGGGCCCCTGACCCAGCCGTCTTCCTCCCCACCCTCCTCGGCCCGCGAAGCCCCTTCCCCATCCCGGCTCAGCTTCAGCATCGCTGCTGCGGGAAGCCCCCCAGCCTGGTTGGCCCCCTTTGTCCTCCCCCCCCCTCGAATCCCATCCTTTGCTTTGTGGCATCTGGGGACCTTGGGGGCTCCAGGTCAGCCTGGAGGGAGGTGGCCACCGTCTGGAAGGCTGGGCCCTGGTGCCAGGCCTGCTGGAGGAGCCACTCTGTGTCCATCAAACAGGGGTCTGGATGTTTTGGGCCCAAACTCCCCCGGCCTCCTTGCTGTTGGCCGGTGGTGGGTCTGTCAGCGGGAAAGGGCTGGAGCAAGCTCGGTGTGGCTCCCTCTTATCCACCGCTGGGCCTCTGGCCGAGGAGTTTCCTCGGAACCTCTGTGGATCCCCCAAGGGCCTGCCTGCCTCTCTGGAGGTTCGGCGAGGCAGCTCCAACTCGGAGTGTGCAGGCCTCAAGACCTCTTTCAGGGGTCCAGGGTGACTTCCTGTTTGGAGATCTGCTAAGTTTATGGAATTTAAGAAACGCTCTGTTAATAAAGGCAGCAGTGACCTCTGACCTCCCCTCCCCCTTCCATCCTGTGACAGGAAGCCCGGGATTCTGCCCCGCCTACCGGAAGGTCAAGGAAACAGCCCGGGAGGAAGGTGGTTTGCCTTTTCACCCCATCCTCAGTCGGGAAAGCGCTGTGCCCGCTTCCTGGGGACGGGGGTGGGGGTGAGGAAGACAGCGGTGGGAGGTCTCGGGCTTTTTAACAAGGGCCAGAGCCCTGCAGAGCCCTGGGGACGGGGGTTCCCCCTCTCTGGGGCGGCCCATCAGGAGGTGGGGAAGCTGGTGGCTCCGCCAAGGGCACCCACACCTGTCTGGAAGGATGCCCGTCTCCCCGCCCAGGGTGGGTGGGGGCAGAGGTGGTCAATTTGAGCATTGTATTTACCTGGAACGACTCAGGCAAGCAGACACAATATTTAGGGACTCGAATAAAAAGCCATTCACTTTACTTCAATTGACCATTTAGTTCAATTTGTGTGTTACTGCAGGTAATTACTCCAGTAATAGCGTGCCATAATCTGCGTTGATTGGGAGCTGGCCCTGCCTCCGTATGAATACGCGTGCCCGTATACTAATTACCGGTGTGTTGCCATGGTTACGCGCATGGACGCCGTGTTAACGACACCCTGGAAACATGAAGCGCCGGCCGGGTTTGAATTAAATCTTTGTGTTCTCGTAGAGCTGAAAGTGCATCTCGCATCAAATAATCATGAATAAAATGAGATCATTGCGGTGGGGTTGCCGGGAAGCTGAACGGCAGAAATGTGACTTTGCCCTGCTCAGGAATTAGCGCCTCCCGAGCGGTGTCGGGTTGCCAGGCAACCCCCCCAGATGACATCACTCACACAACCGGGCCCCCCTGGACGTCATCTCTACATATTTTCGGCGCCTCCGTGGAGAGGGCGTGCCTTATGGAAATGACATTATTTTTCTCCTGGATGACGAGTGTGAATGGCGGGAGGGTTAGCGAGGGCCACGCAGAGAGAGAATTTGGGAAGGCCTGCGTCACTCTGTCTTGGCGGGAAGGGTACTCTCTTGCCACCAGGTTGTAATGATGGGTCCAAGTGAAACGGGGTGTGTCCCAGCCCAGGCCTGAGAGCTTGGTCAGTGGAAAGTCTGTCTCCTGCCAGACCTTGGGGAGGCGAAGAGGTGGCGGAACCCCTGAGTTGGGGGGCGCACCCCGGTCCTGGCCACGTTGGCCCCGGGTCCCTGCTGTAGTGTAGAGCAGCACCAGGAGGGCATAACCAGAGCGGGGATAGGGCTGCCTTGTGTGGGGCTGAGCACCCCATCACGGGGGCATTCGAGGGAAAGTGGACCATGAAAGCCGAGATGAAAAGGAGAAGTGGGGGCTTGAAGGGCATGTGGTCGGCCCAGCTGACAACGGCAAACTCTCCGGGGTGTCTCTGGGGCTGCGTCTCAGTGCCCACCCTCAGCCGAGCTGGCCACACCGTCAGGGTCTGGGGGCAGAGGTGAGCAGACTCCAGTGACCCGTGAGCCTGACCTGCCCCCTCCCTGGGGCTGGGGGCCGGCTTCCTGGAGGGACTTTAGAAGGGCAAGGCCCCCTGGGTGGTGGTGGGGTCTGGACCTCCCCTGAGGGTGCTGGGGGGCCCTGGGGGGCTTCCGCAGAGGAGCACATGGCTCCATCTAAACCTGAAAGTCAGCCTCCTCTGGCTGCCGCGGCGTGAACGGTTGGGGGTGGGGCTAGGCACCAAAACGCTCCTGATCTGGAGGTTTGGGGCCAAGATACTCCCTTTCTCCCCCCCCTACCCCCGTGAGGGCACCATCCCAGGATCCTGCAACCAAGCTGACCCCCGGCCCTGCTTCTCTTTCCAAACCCCTCCTCCTTTCCCGCTTACATCACCCAGTGCCTGGAAGGCTTCTGCCCTCCAGCTCCAGCCGTCCTCCCTCTGGGTGGGGCCTCCCCAACTCTGGGGCCGCATCTTTGGCCTCTTCTCCTCCTGAAGCATCAGGGCTCAGCCCTGTCCATGCGCCTCTGCCAGCACCTCTCCCAGCCCTTTACCTGCCTTCAGGGGGCAAGGGCTCCACAGCTCCAGCCACCACCCCAAGAGCCAGGATCTTGTACCTCCAGCCACCCACCTCAACCTGCCAACATCGCGCAACCTGGAGTGTACAATAACCCAGCAGCTCAAAATTGGCGCATCCAAACCCGACTTTCTCTGACACCTGGAGACGCTGTCCTGGGCGTTCCCCCACCGGCCGTGCCCCACCCCTCGCCTCAGGGCCTTTGCACCTGCTGTTCCCCATGGGAGGCCCCCCCTAGAGGCTCCCTCCGCTCAAGAGGCCGGTCCCTCCCCGCTGTTCTCAGAGTCCCTGGCCCTGCTTTTTCTTTGCTTTTTGGCCGTGCCTGTGGCATGCAGAAGTTCCTGGGCCAGGGATCGAACGAACCCTCGCCACAGTACTGACACCTTGAGATCCTTGACCCACCGAGCCACCGGGAACTCCCGCTCCCCGCCCCCCAGCCATCAGAAACTGTTCTTTATTTACTTGTGAGCTGTCCATCTCTCTCCTCAGGATGGAAATGCTGCTGGGCTCACGTCAAAACAGGAGCAGGTGTTGGGGTGGCCGGTGAGTCGTCCAGGACACATCCCACTTTCCAGGGCTTGTGCGCCTCAGCGCCCACAACAAAGGGCAGACAGCCGTGCGGGGTCTAATAGAAGCTCAGTTCCTGCTTTACTGAGTAAAGCCGCTCAGACAAACAAAACAAACACCCAACTTCCACCCGCTCTCACCACGAGTTCGGAACACAAAGGACAAGGTAACACCCACTGAGCAAAAGCAACATCAGGGCAGCAAAGAGGACCGGCCATCACACGAACTGTTCTTGTGTGTCACCCATGGCAGAAGACGTGGTCACCGCCAGAGCCCAATCTGGGGACCGGGGCTCGCGAGGCCCTGGATCTAACAGCTTCCGATGGGTCCCCAGGGTTGGGTGGTGGCCGGGGTCCCAGGCTGGCCGCCGTGGGGGAGGGTCCGATGCCGAGTGCGCAGGTCCTTGTGAAGACACACGGCCGTGCACGCAGCCCCCTGGCCCTTGGCGGTTGGAATGAGCGGTCCCGGTGGATTTGGAAACTGAGTCCCGACCCCATCCCCTGGTGTGTCGCCATGTCGCCCGTGAGCACGTCGCCATCGACGTGGGGTTGGAATGCCTCCGGGGCGAAGGCAAAGCGGAAATGCTGCCTCTCCACTCTCTGTCTTTAGATGCAGCTGGAACACTCCTGAAGGGCTGTCTCCTAAAAGCCAGTGCGGGTGACTCTAGCGAGGGAGGACTTGGCACACGTGGGTTTATAAGCAGGGACCCCTGCTCTGAGGTCCGGCAGTTCCTTGGGCGGGGGCCTGTGGTGCGCAGACCGTGGCCTCCTGCGTGGCAGCCCCTCCCTCCAGGCCCCCTCGGCTGTCTCCTCGCCACGTCGGAGCCAAGGCGACCTGCTCTCGGGAGCGGCCCCTCCCTCCCCAGCTCTGGCCCACCGTCCTGGCCACCACAAGCCAGCCCGGCCACGTGGGCCAGTGGAGGGCTCCCTCGCTGTGAGTTGCCCGGACTGGACGGAGGGAAGGTCACGGGGCCCTGGCAGCCAGGGACGCCTGGAGGACGGGCAGGAGTCGAGCTGGCTTGGCAGTTTGGGAGCAGAGGGGGTGTTGAGCCCTGCTCTGCTTCAGGACGAGAAGCTGGCGGGCCCCGGGAGAGGCCCGGGGACCCCGAGGGTGGCTGGTGGGGGGTGGGGTGAGGCCCCAGCACCGTCGTTAGTGATCACAGCTCCTCGTTTCCCAGCCGCCTCCGTCCTCATGGTTTTACCCATCGGGGCTCGCAAGAAACATGCTTGCGGCATAGGCACCCATTTTGCAGATGAAGAAACGGGGATTTGAAGAGGGACCCCACCACTCAGGAGCTGCCCATTAGCAGAGGCTGGGCTCTGGGTCCACGCAGGACATGGACCAGAGCATGGCCCCTGATAGAGGCCATCCGAGGTGACCGCAGAGGTGCCCGAGGGGGTGAGGGGGTCCTCAGAGCGGCGCAGGTGACTCGGGCTGGGACGTGGGCCGCCCTGGATTGGGACGGGGGCTCCGGCTGAGAGTGGGAGAGGAGAAAAACACCCCTCATTCTTCTGCTTCCCACCAGCCCCGGGATGGGGGCTCACTCCTCTCCCCGGGGAGGCTCGACCCGGCCCAGCCTCCTGCGCCCACTGGCTTCACGCCACCAGCCCACCTGGTAGGAGGAGGAGGGTCAGTGTCCCTGGCAGTGTGTGTGTGGCAGCAGCATTCCCCAGCTCCTCCTGCCCTCCGGAACCCGAGGCAGCCATGTTGGCCAGGTGGGGGCGCGTCGTCCTGGCAAAGGGGGGGCTTGACCCTGTTGCTGTGGGCACCTGGCAGAAATCGTCAAGGGCAAGTCATTTGGAACCAAAGGCACAGCCCAGGGGACGTGGCCAAAACCCCGCGGTAATCTGCACGGAGGCAGGGGTGTCCAAGAGCCACCTGATGGGTCATCTCTGTCCTCCGCGTGGGGACGATTAACCACAGGTCTCTGAACCTCCACGCACAGGCCCCGGAGGCGGGTGCCCCTGCAGCCCGGCCTTGGACGTGCCCCCGGGGCGGGTGCCGGCTGTGTTTGCAGTGGGGCTCTCTGTCCTCTGGTGGTTGTTGACACCTGCCAGGTGCCAGGGACCCTGGGGCTGGTGCAAGGTGGAATAGAGAGCCGGATCAAAGTGCCACGTGCAGGCTGGGGACTCTGCCCAGGTCCTTTCACCTACCAGAGCCTCGTTTTCCCAATCTGTAGGCAGGGAGGTCGTTGGACTCCGAGGTGTCACGAGCCGCTTGGGGTGATGAGGGGAAGTGAACGGAGCAGCAGCTGGGCCCAGCCGCGGGAGCCCCCGGTGAGGGATGCGCCCCCCGCCCCCGCCGCCTTCCTCCTTGGGTCCCGGAATGTGTGGGTGCCTGGGGTCCAGCTCCCCGTCCAGTCTCTCCGCGGCTCCAGCAGTTCTCTTGTAGGTCAGCACGTTTGAGGGCCTGCTGCATGCAGTTTTCCAGGTGCAGGGAAGAAGAGGCTGCAAGGGCCGCGGTCCAGGGATTTGCCATCTTGGGGGTGGGGCCGAACCATCCAAGGCTCCTTACAAAGTGAGAGCACGTGCGTGGGGGTGAGGGGCCCTGAAAGGATACGGGAAGATGTGGAGTGGGAGTAGAGGGAGGCCAGGGGGTTGCCCTGCAGGTGCCAGGTGGCCGGTTTAACCCCCAGTATTCCTAGCAGGAAACTGGGACTAGAGTTCCGTGCCTCTCGGAAAAGGAGGGGGAAGGGGAGGGTGGGGGATGTTTATCCCCAGCCTCCATCCCGGGCATGGATTCTGGAGCTCCGTATCTGGGGGTGCACCCTGGCCCCCACCTCTTGGGAGCTGTGGGACCTTAGGAAAGTTGCTTTATCTCTCTGTGCCTCTGTGTTCTGGTCTGACAAATAGCCCCTGCCTCCTGGGCTTGCTGTGTGGCTCGTAGGGAGTATGGGCCCCCGGGGAGGGCCCTGTGCCACTGGCCATGATCACGGGGCGTTTTCTCTGTCCCCATGGGAGCGGCTCCGGTGTATCCTTGGTCAGAGTGGGGCTCGATCTGGAGTGACAGGAGGTCGTGGGCCACCCGGACAGTGGCCCTTCTGAGCTGTGCTCGGAGCAGATGAAGCTAGGAGCGCCCTCCTTCCCGAATCCCAGGAGAGGCCCAGGAGGAGGGCATTCAGAACAAGGAGGCAGCAGCGGGGGACAAGGCCAAGGCTGGCAGTAAATTTCCTGCAGGGTAGCTGGCCTGGTTATCAGTCGGCCCGGCCATCAGCCCTGGACTTGCGGGGGAGGGCCGAGCCCCAGGAGAGAAGATGCAGTCTGGGAGAGGCCCCAGCCCAGGGAAGCCACGTCCTGAGTCTGGGGGGGGCATCCGGTCTGCACCCTCTCCCCCATCTCTGCCACCCCTCCGCCAACCCGGGTCTGGGTCCTTGTTTCCCAGCCCTGCCTGCAGTGCCGCCTGCATCTGGGGATGCTCTGGGAAAGACTGGGCAGGTGCAGGAAGGTTGGGGGGAGCGTCCCTTTGTCCCCGTGTGGAGAGGACAAACCCCTGCAGGCCCGTTCCGCCCTCCTAAGCAAACCTTCACCGTGTTCCTCCCCACCCCCCACTCCCACTTGAGACCCCTCCTCCCTCCCCAGCTCATCACAGGTTGAACCCTAGGTCCCTAACAGTGGGGGTCTCCGTGTCTTTGGAGGGCCCAGGCCCCACCGTGGGTGGGGGGGCCGCATGGCCGGTTGGCCCGCGGTGGGGGCAGGGCAGCCCGCGGCACGTGTGGACAGATGGACAGAGGGCAGCAGGCACGGAGCCCTCCTCCCTCCTGCCCCCTCCAAGCCACGGCCGTTCCCTAACTCCTGATTTTTCATTAAAACAGCAATGGGCTCCAAGCCGACAAGGTCACGGGGCCGCCAGGGGAGCTGAACGTGAGCCATTACGTCGGCCGCTAATGTCCCTGCGGCCGCGGCTGGCGCTGGCGCGATCAAGCACCAGGGACACTCCAATTTCCGCCTGTCCCAGAGCGATCGTATCAGGGCCTGAGTGATCTCCTCGCCCGCGGGTGGAGGTCGGCGGGGAGGCCAGGGGACAGTGAGCCCGGCCACCCAGCCGCCCTCCAGCCTCACCGTCCCTCCCCCAGGAACAAAGCGAGGCGGGGGCCTCTCCCCACGCCCCTCCCTCACCCGTGCCGAGTTCGCGCTCCGTGCATCTGCTGCCCAGAAACATGGCTCATTCCATCCTCTTCCAGCTGGAAGAGCTGGGTGAGGGCAGGCTGGGCTGTGCGTGCCACCCGCATGGGGAGGTGGCCGGGGTGGGAGCAATGGGTGCACGGGTGGGAGCAGCCCCTTCTCGGGCATCCTCAGAACCCCAGGTCCCATTGCCCCCATTTATTAAAGGGTGGCCTCGTGACAACCCTGACCTGCCAAGTGCAGGGATGCGGGGCGTCTGGGGGCACAGTCCTGAGCCTCACCACTCCCTGGGGGTTCTCCCGATTGCCCGGGTGTCAGCACACAGTGGCCCACTTGGGAGGGGGCTCTGCTCCGGGGCTGGTGGCTATGAAGCCCGTTCTGGGCTGGGAGACCGCTTTTTAGAACTTGGCTAAGCAAAAACCAGCAACAGCCCTATTGCTCTGCATCTGGAGGACAGGTCACCTGAGGCTGTGCCTGTGTGGGGCGCCACCCAGCAGCTGAAGGGGTGCCACGCCAGACCGAGCCTCAGGAGTGAAGGCCACGTGGGGTCTGCCTCCCATCGTGTGGCTGCACCACAGGCAGCTGGGGTGGGGCGGGCTGGCGGCAAAGGGTGCAGGGACGTCTGTGGGTGACGGAAGATGCTGGGTCTCAACGGGGGGGGGGCAGTGGTTACCGGACCGCATGCATTTGTCAGACCTCTCAGACATGTGCCTGAGAAAGGGCAGCACGTATGCAAATGATTCCTGGACAGAACGGTGAAGAGCGTCCCCTCCCCTCGGAGCGGACCCGGTCAGCACCTGGGATGGGTCCGGGCTGGACACTCTGCTCAGACGCCAGTGACAACTCGGAGAGCACGTGTATCACTTGTCCTTTCGTCCCGCTGCCCCTCTCTGGGCCTGCAGCCAGGAAGGGCTCCTGGGGCGAGGGGGCCCTGGCTGCCAGGGCAGGAAGGGGGCCTCGGGGGCTCATCCCCGTCCTGGCTTGTGGTCCTCCCGGCCTGGGAGCGAGGGGCCCTCTGGGAGACGGAGGGCAGGCCTCTTCTGGGTACCTACCTTCCTCCTGCAGAAACAGCACCTGGGGAGTTTCACAAATAGGCAAACCAACCAACCCCAGACGTTCCAGGTGCGGGGGAGAGGGGTGGGCGGCTCGGCCTTGGCTTCCTTTTTGCAGTCAGATGGGGGAGAGAGAGGCTAATTAAGCATCGGGAGCCCCTCAGAGCAGTGAGATCACAGGGAGACCCTCAAGGCGGCCTCTTCCCCGTGTCCCTGCGTCTGGGATGCTCCCTGGCCCAGAGGGCACAGGCTGGGACTGGAAGGAGACTGGCTGCCCCCTGCCCAGGCCGCCTCCCAGACCAGGCGTGCGGGTGTCCTGGGCCTGGAACGAGCATTTGGGAACACTCCTGGGGGGTTCGGCGGGTGGCCCAGACACCGAACCTGTTCTCCTCTGTCAGGGCCCCTGGCCCTCTTTTCCTGTTTGACATAAAAATCAGGGGAGTTCCCATGGTGGCTCAGGGGTAATGAACCTGACTAGCACCCGTGAGGATGCGGGTTCCATCCCTGGCCTCGCTCCGTAGGTTAAGGATCTGGCGTTGCTGTGAGCTGGGCTGTAGTTCACAGACACAGCTTGGATCTGGTGTGGCTGTGGCTGTGGCATAGGCCAGTGGCTGTAGCTCCATTCGTCCCTTAGCCTGGGAACTTCCATATAGCACAGATACAGCCCTAAAAATAGCAAAAAAAGACAAAAAAAACAAAACCCAAAAAACCCCATAGGAAATATAACTCATCTCACACAAAAGTCGTGAACAAAACCAATCAATCTAATGTCCCGACTGAGCCATAAGGAGGGATGGCAGGGAGATCATTGATCCGAAGATAGTCTGCATGTCACAGGACACGAACGCCCAGCCCGCAGGGGCCGCAGGATGTCCCCGTGCCGGCCACAGCCAGGGCCGCCGTCGGCACAGGTGAGGTGTGTGGGCCTCTGTCTGTGATAGGATTTTCCCAGATGCCGGAGTCCCTCACGGAGCAAAGCACACGGCCTTCAACGTACAGGCGGACCCTTTCCTGGAAAATCGGGCGATTGCTAAACACACGCAGGAGATGCCCTATGTCCCCTTTGTAAGTTTCGAGCTGGGGTCACGGCCCGGAACGTCTAGTGGGACCTTGAGACGTTGTGTGAGACCCGGGGCCGCCGGTGGGGCTGGCCTGCAGGACGGAGGGCCCTCATGCCCTGAATGTCAAGGTCACCTCTCCGTCTGTCGTCACGGTCACGGACCCGACCCCAAGACAGCCCTTCCTGGATTTCCAGAAGGTGCCTTGGAGGTGGAGCCACCTGGCTTTGGACCATCACGACGGGTCCTGGTGACCGTGAATGCCCCGTAAATGGGACAGGAGGAGCCTGAGCAGAAGACAGTGTCCCCCGCTGGGGGCCTGGCAGGGCATGACCCACACAGCGTCCAGCAGTCCAGAGAGCAGGCAGAGTGGCACCAGCGCAGTCACCCACAGAGGCCAGCGCGGGACCAGGGTCAGGAGGACAAAGGACTCATCCTGGGCTCTAGAAAGCTCTGCAATCCAGGGAAAGGCTGCTTCAATGCCATACTCTTAAAAAATCGAAATTAAGGCAAAAATCCACCGGGAGCAGAACACCTGGTTTTGAAAGACAGAGGGCCAGTGTCACGGCCCTTCCCTTTGGCTTCAGGCTCTGATGTGGCTGAGCAGGCTGCTGCCGGGGCGGTCAGCCCTGGAGGGGTCCCTCGTGGACAGACGGCTCACGTGCTTGGCGTGGCCCTGCGGAGCCCTTCCCCAGATGCTCCAGTGGCCCAGACCCTACCCGGCCACGCTGCCAAGGGCCGGGCAAGGAGAGGCCTGGCTTTGTCTGACAGCTCCAGACTCACAGCCTGGACCATGAGGAGGGAGGCCCAGGATGGCGGCTGGCTGGGTTTCCTGGTTGGCGGAGACTCGCTGGAAGGTACGGATCTTGGCCCTCCAGAGCGTCTGGGGTTGGCCTGGGCCCTGGGTGACGCCACACGAAAGACCACATGTCTCTGATGCTATAACAGCTGGGTCTGCTGGCCTGTGCGGGCCTGTGCTGGGATGTGCTGGGATGTGCTGGACTGGGTGGTGCAAGCCTATTTTGGGGGTGGTTTGTAGGCTCCTGGAGGGCATGGAGAAAGGAGGCCCAGCTGCTGGGTGCCGGGTGCTGGGTGTGCTTGGCTGGCTGGCCACACCCAGGCTGGTGAGATCCCAGGGGGGTGGGTGGGGGAGGGCGCCGGGCCGCGTGATTGAGAGTCTCCCCAGGACTGAGAGCCCGTCGGGGCCTTGCCTGGCCAGTGGCTCTCTGAGTCTACGGTGGCAAACTGTCTCAGCGTGGACGTCACCTCCGCGGTCTGTCCCTCTCCGGGTGGAGGGCCAAGTGCGGTAACTGCTGGGTTTTACTTTATATCCTTTCCAAAAACCAGGCGGAGAAACACAAACGCCTTAGGATATTGCTTATAAGTGGAATCTAAAAAAATGATACAGGAGTTCCCGTCGTGGCTCAGTGGTTAAGGAACCCGACTCGCAGCCCTGAGGATGTGGGTTTGATCTCTGGCCTCGCTCAGTGGGTTAAGGATCTGGCGTTTGCCGTCAGCTGTGGTGTAGGTTGCAGACGCGGCTTGGATCCCGCATGGCTGTGGCTGTAGTGTAGGCTGGTGGTTCCAGCTCCAACTGGACCCCTAGCCTGGGAACCTCCTTATGCCCAGGGTGCGGCTCTAAAAAGATAGAAAAAAAGAAAGAAAGAAAAATGATACACATGAATTGATTTGCAAAACAGAAATAGACCCACAGACATAGGGAAAAAAACTTATGGTTACCAAAGGGGTGGGAAGGGGGAAATTAGGTGTCGGGATTAGCATAGACGCACTACCACGTATAACACAGACAACCAAGAAGCACAGACTGCAGCACAGGGAGCTCTCCTCTACGGTCTGTGATGACCGATATGGGAAGAGAATCCGGGAAAGCATATGGAGGTATATGTGTGTGCAACTGAATCACTTTGCTGAACCCCTGAAACGAACATGACATCTAAACCAAGTATACTTGAGTTTAAAAAAAAGTGCAATAACGAAACTCCGGAGCTCCCCAGGGGCCTAGCGGTTCAGGATCCCTCGTCGTCAGGGCTGGGTCTCAGATCGCTGCGGTGGCGAAGGTTCGATCCCTGGTCCAGGAACTTCCGCATGCTGTGGGCGGGGCCAAAAAAGCCTAAACCCCAACCCCTCCCAACCCCCAAATGCCTTCACCACCCTTGCCGCCTCTCCCGGAAGGTCGTCCTTCGAGATTGGCAGGGTAACTCCCATGTCCCGCATGGGGGCGGCACTGACATCCTTGGAGGCCCTGCCTGTGCTGGAACTTTGCAGGCCTGCGTGCTCTCAGTGCCCCAGGGCAGCCCGAGCCGCCCCATCCTCCAGACCTGGAGGCGGAGGGGCAGAGGGGCAAAGGAAGGGCGAGTCACAGTGGGAGCCGGGCCCCCTCCCCGCCCCTGCCCGGGCTGGGACCCTCTCTGTGTGTCCTTCAGGGCGAGACCTCTCTGTGCCCTTTTGACGTCACCGAGGGCCCTTGAGGGCAGCTTCTCAGCAGCGGTGGCAGCGACGCCCGCTTAATCTGTCTGGCTGGACGCGCCGCCCGGTCCTCACCGCGGTTATTGCATTTCGCGCCGAGTAGCTTGGATTTACTGGGTTATTGGCTCATTTTTCATTTTGCATCTGTAGGAACCAGACCTGGGAATGAAAAGCGGGGCAGGGCCTGAGCCTGATGAGGGAGGGCTGAGGGTGAGCGCGTAGGACTCTGGAAAGGGCTTTTCACAGGCAGTGGCGCAGGGCAGGGAGGGCGGCTTCCGACTTGGGTGGCCTGGGGCCGAGCCCTGGTGTGGCCTTGCGGCCGGGGCGGTGTGGCTGTGGCCATGGCTTCCCCGGCTGCGAAGCTGGAGACTTAGACCCACCTGGAGAGTTTTACGGCACACAGTAGGTACTCAGTAAGTGCAGCTACGTTGATTGCTATAGGATATTATCCTGCTCATGGATGTTTTGTGGCGTAAAATAATAGAACTGTTTTATTTGGGGGCTCTCTCAGAAAACATAAATACGAGAACACGCCAGGAACTGGCTGAGCTGACAACAGCTCCTCGCTGATATTCAATTATCTCCTCCCCACCCCCACCTGCAATTCGATTATTTGGCGCCTACAATGCGCTTGCATCAACACGTCGGCGGCTCTCCTGAGAACGTGGGAGTTAACTCGGGCTCCTTTCTTGGGTGGTGGGGGTGGTCTCCAGACCCCCTAAACCCCTTCCCATTCTTGAGATCCTCGGGCCAGCCAAGCGATGGAGAAAGACAGCTGGCAGCGGGGCTGGGATCCGCGTGCAGGTGTCTTGCTCACAGCGCTTTTGCCGTTTCCGTCTCGGGTCCTTTTTCCCGCGGGGGCTGGGGGCGGGGGACAAGCTGCAGGGAGCGCGTCAGGCCCCCCCGAGACCGAGGCAGGACATAAACACGGATCAGATCCCGGAGCAGAATGACTTCAGGGCTGCTGAGGGCTCTGGGGACGGGACGCAAGGGGCTGCCTCGGCGGCTGGCAAGGCCTCTGGTGGCGGGCGGTCGGCATGGGCTGCAGGAGGGGAGCCAGAGGCGGGGCGGCCAGAGCCGCCCTGGGCCAAGGCTGGGGGCTGAGCTGGCCGGCAGGGTCATGCTGCTGCTTGTTTGCGAGGCCTCACCGCAGGCCTGTGCGGGATTTTGCCCCGCGCTGGAGCTGCACAAGGGGACTGTGAGCCGCCGTCCAGCCCCTCCTTCCGAGGCTGGGTCCTTGTCACGGTCTTGGGCACCCGGATCTGATGACACCCACTCCTTAGAGAAGACAGCAAACCCATCGCAAGAAAAGCCAAGAGTGCTGCGGGGTTATCACCAGCCGGAAAGGGTTAGGGGCACTTTTTCCGTAACATCTGCCCGTAGTTCAGGGGTCACTAACTCTGGAGGGCATTTATGAGTTTGAAGACTGGCAGGTTCCTCGGAAGGTGAGTTTCTTGCCAGTCAAGTGGCGTTTCATACTGGTGGCTCCCAGCCTGGGCCAGGCCGGCTAGGGCACCCTCGGCAGCATGGCCTCCCCGAGTCCTGGGATCCCAACAGGCAGTGGCGTCGGTCCTGCCAACTCGCCCTGCTGAATGCCCACGTGGTCCTCTGGCTCTTGAGTTCTGCGTGACAGTGTTGCCCCTGGTGTGTGGATGCCTCCACGTGGCAGGAGGCATGTGGCCTCTTTTTATCCTTTCCGCCTGGTGGCCCAAAGCCCAGGAGGCTGCCCTGGCAGTGGTGGCCCAGTGGGGAAAGCCTGAGACCCGCCCCCATGTCAGCTAGGTGGCGGGCGCCTCCTCCGTGGCTGCGGGCTGGACAGCTCTCTCTCTGGCCTGGCTGCCTGCAGGGGGGACATGGGACGGAGACCCACTGCCCTGGGCTCCCTCTCCTGGAAGGATTAGGATGGGACTCTGAGGGGGAGCCAGGGAAGCCAGGAGAGGGAGGGGGGTGGGGGTGGGCAGAGGAGCTGACTGTCCCCGGGTCTGGGCCAGGCGGGGACTCTGCCTTGACCCCTGTGGGCTCTCTGGCTGCGCACATCCCCTCGTGCTCCCCTCCTCCCCCCATGGCAGGTGCTCCATGGCAGGTGCAGCCCGTGCACCTGGAGCTCATCCCTCTCTCTTTGTAAAGCATCCCGCACACGACCTCTAATGGAACTTGGTCCTCCCAGCAGCCTGGGGCCACTGGCCTCTCCCCGCACCGTGTGGGGCAGCCCCCCACCCCGCCCCCATGTCTGGGCTCCCCTAGGCCCCACCGGCCAGGCTGAGAGTGTCCAGGCCTGGACAGAGGGTGACCCAGCTCACTCAGCCCAGGCTGGAGGGTGACAGGAGGCAGAGTGTCTGGGGTCTGGCCCTGGCGAGTGTTCCATTCATTATGTTTGTGCAAACAAATTTCCTTCAAGACATTTTTTTAATTGAGGTGACATTCACATACCAAAAAATGGGATTTACTTAACGCTCTGGCCACTTCCTAGAAAAAGAACCATTCCGTGTGCCACTTTGCACACCTGCCCTCTTTCAACTGGGGTCACATCTTTGAGGTTCATCCATGTTGTTTTCCTGAATTTCCTTCTTTTTTTTTTTTTTTTTTTGCTTTTTAGGGTCACACCCAAGGCATATGGAAGTTCCCAGGCCAGGGGTCGAATCAGAGCTACGGCGTCCAGCCTACACCACAGCTGCGGCAACACAGGATCCAAGCCATGTCTGTGACCCACACCACAACTCACAGCAACACCAGATCTTTTACCCCCTGAGCAAGGCCAAGGATTGAACGCTCGTCCTTAGGGATATTAGCCAAGTTCATTATTGCTGAGCCACCACGGGAACTCCCCTGAAGCTCCTTCTCGATAGTGTGTCTGAAGCACTGGCTGCTGGCCGGCAATCTCTGTACATACACTATTTCCCTCTGTCCTCACGCTAACCCTAAGAGGTAGGGTCTCTGTGAATCCCATTTAAAAGACAAAGACACCCAGGCTCCTGGAGGTCAGGCGACACGCTGCCAAGTGGTGCCACCAGGACTTTGGTCTCTCCGTCCTTGGATGCAGCCTCTGAATCCTGTTCATCCCCGGAGCCCCATCTCCGCCTCCCGGAAGGGTTGCCTGGGTGTCGAGCCTGCTAACAGCTTTATCTCCCACGGGCAAGCTCCTTGCAGGCAGTGAACTTGTGTCCTTGGCTTTTGTGGCCCCCCGTGGACCACGAACCCACCCAGTGGGTGCTTTAGAAATTACCAGGTAGCGACTGCTAATGGGCTCCGTAGGTTGGGGCTGATCCCCGGCCGTGGCCGTGGCCTGGATAGGCTCCAGTTTCTCAGCAGCCTCCATGGGGGTGCGGGTTCCTGCCGGGATGTTCTGTGAACTGTGGGCCAGCTGGTTTCTCGACCCTCTTTTGGACTTAAAGGAACACCGGTGTGTGGAAAAGCTCGGGTACTGCCGGGAGAGCCCGAATCTCTTACTCTCTTCGCAGAAAAATAGATCGAAATTTTGCTTTCCTTTTTACCGCCATCGCAGAGCAGATGTTAACTTTCCAATAAACGGGGGGAAAAAAATAGAGGAGAGACATTTAGCCAACTATAGCTGTGCAGGCCGGAGTTATCACTCTGATTTCAACGGGGACCATAAAATTTTATGAGCTATTAAATTGTCCTAAAGCGCCTTTAAGATACAAACTTGAGTGTCTGAGATGGCCCATTAAAAAAAGTGGGTTACATCAGGAGAACTTTTACTACCAACCCTCAGTTGTGTTCAATCAATAAAACTTCTAACTAGCCGTGTGGCTCTGGGCAGAGAATGTGGGTCCTGCTGAGGCTGGGCCAGCTGGTGGTCCCAGAAACATCCTTGAGCACGAAGGTAGCCGGACAGCAGGGCTGTCGGCCAGGGCCCGGCACCTCTGAGGCTTCCTGAACGTTCTGCTTCCTGCCTGGGCTTCCATGATCAAGCGGTGGATGGAGCTGGGAGGTGGGCCAGAGACCAGCATGTCAGGTCTTGCAGCCACAAGTGGGCTTAGGGCGTCCCTGCTTCCTGGGGGCAAATGGGGGCACCACGGGGCCGTCCTGGGATGAGACGGGCCAGCCCTGAGCCACTGCTGCCCTTGAGGCCTTGAGCCTGCCCCTCGCATCTTGTGTACAGACCGTGGGGTCTGGGGCCCAGGGGCGTCGTCTACCTGCTTGGCAGCCATCGTCCCCAGATTCTAGGCGCTTAGGGTGGCCAGGAGGCCTGGTCCTGGCAGCCAGCGGCAGGGCCGACCCTGGCCTCCTAGCCCATTGCGACAGCCCAGTTGGGCAATTCCCACGGGCTGAGCTGTGCCCGGAGCTCAGTTTCCTCGTCCCAGTGTCTGGATCAGCGCAGACACGTGCCCCCATCACTGTTTATGTGGTTGCCTCTAATCTCCCAGCCTCTGGAGCCTCTGTCCGTCTCTGGCTGGGTTCCCCGCCGGGCTCTGGCCCCAAGGTCAGGGAGTCGGTCCTCCCAGGCCTGCAGCCCAGCCAGCTGGGAGAAGGCCCGGGTAGGGGCTTCCTGGGGCAGCCAGGCGGATGGGCCTGCATCAGTTGGGTGTTTGGGGATGTCTAGCAGGGACAGGGCGTCAGCGTGCTGACCTGCCTTGAGGAGTGTGTTCCGCCAGACGCCAATTAGCCTGGAATTCAGAGGCCCGTGGCCTCCTCGCCCGCCTGGAGATAGGGCCCCGGATCCGCTCCACCAGACGGCTCCTGTGTGGCCTCGCTGGGAGTCCTGGAGTCCCTCCGCCCAGGAACACTTCCAGGGGTCAGAGGGCTCTCAGCCTCCCAGTCTCAGCTGGGGTGGGAAAGGGAAGGGTCTGGACTGCAGGCCCCTGGGATCCTGACCCAACCCTGCCACCAACGGAAGGAGGCCTGGTGCAGTCATTGTCCCTCCATGGGCCTTGAGAAGGGAGGGGGGACCCCCCACCTTGAGCCCTGGGTCTTTCTCTGCCCTAAATCTCTGGGGCTCTGGCTAAAGGGTGCCCCCTAGGAGTTCCATGTAAACAGTGATGCGTTTGCAAGGAAAATCCACCAGGCAACCCACGTATCAACCATTTCCACTCTAGCATGAATCAGCTTTTCAGACCAGCTTGGGTGCAGAGCTGGGAGGGGACAGGTGCTGGGCACGGCCATGGTGATGAGGGGTGTGGGGCAGACTGGGAGGGACCTCAGGGTGAAACTGAGAGTCCTGAGGGTCCTTGGGAATGAGGCCCGGGAGGAGCGGGAGGTACCATCTCAGTTTGGGGAATGGAAGCCTGTGAATGGTGAGAACTTTCCTTCTGGGTAATGGGGAGCCAAGGAGGGCTGTTTAGGGAGGGTGTGGCAAGCTAGGACCCGTGTTTGGGGAAGTTGACGCCGGCGGACAGCGTGGGGCAGCTGTAGGTGGAAGAGACCAAGCAGGCCCTGAACTCTTAGACGTCCGCTGAACCCAGTGAGAAACGCCCACCAATGAGGAGGGTGGATGCTGGACTCTCCCTGCCCTTTAGCCAAGGTGGCAGCTTGTCTTGGTGGCTCTGCCACATGGGGCTGCCCCAAACCTCAAGGACCACACCCCCTGCCCACAGAAGATAAAGTTCTCTGCTCTGTTGGGGGTGGGGAAGACGTCGGGCTGCCCCAGGGCTTCTAGAAGCTTCTCCAGGAATACCAGCTCTGTGAGATGTTAATGGGGTCCCAGGGAGAAGGCTCTAGGGTAAGGAGGTCTCGAGAGCCCGGGTTCGGGTCAAACCCCATCTTCTCTGCAGGGGGTTGAGCCTTTAGTCAGCAGCAGGCCCCACCACCCCTGAGCCGAGCAGGCCTGGTCCTCAAACACGAGTGACCCTGGGACCCCATGCGGTTGCGCCTTGCGGAGCCCCCCGCAGCAAGGCTGGCAATGCCCTCCTTGAACTCCTGGGGGTGGAGGGTGGGCATGCCAGGTGTCAGCCGGAAGGAAAGGCCTGGAGCTGCTGGGCTGGAGGCTTCTCCCCCCACCGCCTTCTGGCCACCCCATTGCTGGGATGTCGTGTCCCTGGGGGGCCCTCCTCTGCCCCCCATCACTCAGCTCTGCATCGCCCCCTCTCCCCGCAGCAGCCCATCCCCCGGGGGCCTTTCTCATAGGCGTTTCCTCAGGGATCTGGCGCCGCAGCGTTAACTTAAGTAGGGCCTAGTGTGGAGGCCCAGCGCCCCCAGGCCCGGCTCTGGACCCCATAAGGCAAGAGCTTTGCTGGGGGTCCCAAGGTGCGTAGAGGGGCCTTCCGAGGCAGGGGTGGTGTTGGCAGAGCCCCACTGACACCGGGCTCCCACCCTGTCGGCTGAGGGATGGGCTGAATTGGGGGGTCCCTGCCACGGAGATGCCCCCTGCCCGGGACCCTGCGCCTCCCGCTGCGGGAAGACCCTGTCCAGCTGGGCCCCTCCTCCTTTCCCGGGAGGGAGGAGGCAGGGGACGGAGGGCCTGCTGCACCCTCCCCCAGCCATTACCTCTGTGGGTGCGCCTCTTCCACTCCCCTTCCGCCAGCTTTGGGGCCTTGCCCACCGCGCCCCCCCAACCCTGCCCCCGCCGTCTGTCCGCCTTCTTCCCTTCCCAGGCCAGGGTCTGAGAACCGAGCCTTTGAGACCCAGGCGGTTTGGCCTCGGGCAGGAGCGGACCTTGGGCCCAAGGCTCCATCCCTCTGTCCATCCACTGACCGTGCGCTCTTGGACATGTTGGGTGACTTTTCACGGCCTCATCTGTCGTAGTCGTGGGGCCCAGCCCCTGGGAACGGGGACGGGCACATGAGGCAGTGTGCGCCTGGCATCTGTGTCCTTAAGGGCAGAGATAGTCGGGGCTGTGTGGGCCCTGAGGGGACACCCGGCCTGGCCTCCAGGAGGGAGCGGGAGGAGGGCCACGGTGGCCCAAGGATTGGTCACTGGTCCTCACCGTGGGTTTCGCCCCTTGTTGCTCTGGCTGGGACAGTACTGGGTGCCCTGGCCACTTTCCTGGAAAGGGGGAGGGCACACTGGGCGTAGGCAGACCCCTCGGGCCAGGACCGGCGCTGGACATCCGAGAGGGTGTTCTGAACACGTGGCCCAATGCCCACAGTAGGCGGGGGACCCAGCCCTGGGGGCAGCGCAGGGTGTGTCCCCCTCCTACTCTTTGCTGCCCTAGCTGTCCTGGCGGGGCGGCTGGAACAGAACCCTAGGTGTCCCCCGCTCTCCCTGGCACTTTAGAAAGTGGATTCATTTGGCCTGTGGTTTCTGAGTGGTTTGGCCCACAGGTACCCAGAGGCTCCGCTGCCAGGGATCCCCCCGCCACCAGCCGCCGGGAGCCCGAGGGGTGGACGGCCTGGCAGCGCGGGCATTGGCTGGCAGCTGCTGCCCCCACGCCCCCGACAGCCCCTCCCGGCTGCCCGGTTTCCCAAATGGGCCTCCTGGCGGGACGCCTCCTGCAGCGGCCAAGCAGGAGCGCTCCTCTGCCTCCCGGGCCGCCCTGCGGTTTGGGCAGGAATTCAGGGAATTGGCCGTTTCTGGCTCCCCAGCTGAGGACACAGTGGCTCCTGGGGGGGGAGCTCCGAGCCTCAGGAGGTGCGCACGACACTTGGAGAGGAGTGGCCGGTGGGAGGGCAGCCCCAACTGGGCGTCGGGCCTGGGGGCACCAGCCAGCCTCTCGGCGGTGGGGGCTGCGCAGAGCCGTGGGGCCAGAAAACAGTGGACACTGTGACCTTAGAGGGACATTCCCTCTCTGGTGTCAGCTTGCTCTTGCCTCTCCTTGGTTTATTTACGTAGTCGACAGGCCTTAATTGAGCACCAACTGTGTGCTTAATTAACTGAGCACCTACTGTGTACCGGCTGCTGTTCTAGCCGGTTCTCCAGGCTGCCTCGCCTTCACCCTGGCTCCCCCCATCCTTCAGGCCTCAGGCACGGTCTCCTCCAGAAGCCTTCACTGTCCACCTGACGCCCCGGGCCTGCCCGACGCCCCACCAAGGTCCTGCGGCCACCGTGTGTCTTTCCCGCATTGTGGCACCTCCTGATGGCCCTGTTCCAGGGCGAGCCAGCCTGGGCCGTGTGTTTCTCCAGCGGCCGGCCCTGCGTCGGGCTGCCTGCCAGGTCTCAAGGCTCCTGAGTGGGGAGAGGGAGGGATGGTGGGCTGGGGGGTGGGATCGAGGGGGGCGGGGATCCCAGGAGGAGGTGACGCCATCTGCCTTGTCCCCGGGGTAAGGCTGAAGGTTCCAGGCAGTCAGAGAACAGGGCCTGACCTGACCGAGCTCCTTCCGCCCACACGACTTCCTGGGGAGAGGCGCTCATCTGCCCATCTTCCCGAGGAGGAAACTGAGTCTGAGGTGGACAGAGCGTGGAGTGGATGAGCTGGGCTAGATGCTGGTCTCTGCCGGAAGGTCAGGCTCTGGCGTCTGAGGGCGTGGCTCCCCCAGAGCCCGGGGAGCCCCACGGGAGCACCTATGCCCTCGGCATCGTCATTGCGGCGTGAAACCCTCCTGGATGAGCTGGGAGGCCTTCCCGCCAGGCCCACCTTGGCTGCGGTGCCTGCCCACGTCTCACCTTCAGACGCGGGGTCTTAATTAGCTCCCAGGGGAGCGGGGCTCCCTTCCAGGGGTGGGGCTCACCTGTGTCTCCCAGCTGGGAGAGCGGCTGTGTTCCACACGCGTGCGCTCTGTGTGTGCAGACACACCTGCCCCAGGCACACGCACAGACGCGGGGGCACGCCCACGCACTCAAAAACCCCCTCGGGCCCTTCCACCCTCTGTGTTGCTCCCGGGAGGTGCGTATCTACACAGACCCTTGCTGGGAGGCAGACGTGCAGCCCCCACATCTGCACACGCGGGCCGGGGCCCCGAGCCCAGACCCAGCCGGAGCCGGGCAGCGGGCCGCCTGGATGCCCTCCTCCCGCCCACGCTCCCCCACCCCCTGCAGCTGGCCCGCCTTTTGCAATTCTTACATTTATTTCACAGCCATTTACATCGGCAGAGGCTTTCAAAACACTTCAGGCTTGTTTACTGAGCTGAGCAAGGACACTTTGTCTCCTTTCCAACTCAGCCTTCCAGAAGGATCAGGAACGTGCCGTCTCTGCGCTGGGCCAGCTGTGCGCTGTGCCAGCAGCAGCCCCCGGCCTCCTTAAAGGGCCAGCGGGGCTCCGCCTCCTGTGGGATATGTGCCCTTGAACCTGGGCCGCCCGCACCCCCGGGCTGGGTCCCCAGGGAACACTGTGCCTGGGAACCAGCACGGGGGTGACGTGAAGCCACCCCCTCAGTCTCCGCGGGCCATTGTGCTGCTGGCGGAACAGGCCCTGTTTTATCATGACTGCCTTGTAAGCTAGGCGGGCGGAGGGACCCGAGTCTGGGGACTGCGCCCCCCGCTCAGCCGCTCCCTGACACAGGGTTGGAGCTATGGGGACAGGGGGGGGTTCTTTTCCGTCCCCTCAGGAGGCCAATGCCGGCTGCCTCCCCCAGAGACAGTGCTTCCCCACTGGCAGGGGCCAGGTGACCCCTCGGTCCCCAGGACCTGCCCCACAGATGGCCGCAGAGGGGGTACTGGAGCCCAAAGGGGACAGCTGCTTAAACCTGGGTTCTGGGGGTCCTGGTTTGAGAGAAAAGCAGAGCTGTCCCGTGGGGGGACGGGCAGGCCCTCTGGGGACCGTTCCCCACCCGGCTCTTGGTCGTTTGGAGCCTGACCTTGGTCCTGGCCTCTTCTTGGAGACCCTTCCTCTGCCCACTGCCACGGGCTCCAGCTCCTCCGGTTTCTAGCCTTTGCAACCACCTCCCGTGGACATCCAGCAAGCCTCGTCGGCAAGGGCGCTGGGCACCCCCCTGTCCTCTCCCTTCACCCCTCCTTTCCCCCAGGCCTGCTTCCCTAGGACCTACTGCCCGCTGAGCCCACGCGTGGCCTGTTTGGACATCAGCCTTGGTGGAGACAGCGCCACTGCTGCAAGCTTCAGCAGAGCAAGTTCAAGGTCTGAGGGCCCAGGTCCAAGGAGGTTTGCCAGAGACTCATGCATATCAAAGAAGACAGACAGGGGATGGGCCAACACAGCTGACCCCAGAGGGCAGGGCTGGGTGGGGAAGCAAGCTGAGGCGGTGCGGTGGGCCCTGAATGCAGTGCTGAGCCTCCGGGCAGCCAGAGCGAAAAGGAAACGTGGCGGAAGAGGAGGGTCCTCTGGTTCGAGAGAGAAGCTTTCGATGACGTTGTTTATTGGAGGCCTGATACCCCAGCCTGGAGAGGCAGGTGCTCTGAGGGATGCCGCCCGCAGGCCTGAGCTCTGGCCTAAAGCAGCGGGGAGAGGGGCCCGCTGAGGGCCCAAGTGTGAGGGTTTGCCTCTCAGCAGGGAGGAGCCTGGAACCAAGCCTCAGCCCCAGGATGAGGGCGAAGGGGCATCTCCAGGCCGAGCGAGGGTGGGGCATGGGACCCTTGCATCTGCAGGGCCTGGGTGTGCGGAGGCCCCGGTTTCCTGGGGTGTGAAATGGGATGGAGGCTTGGGCTGCGGGGGTTAAAGGGGGTTCAGAGGCCGAGGCCGGAAGCCGTGGGGGGCCACCTGCTGATGTCAACATATGTGAGTGAACAGCCGACGCCGCCCTGATGGCACCTCCGGTGGCCCTGGGGCCTCGGGGAATCCTTCAGAGTAAGGAGGGTTCTGGAGCCCTGGCAGGTGGGGGTGCAAACCTGCCACGGATGAGAGGCTGCCACCCCTCACTGTCGAGCCCCCCCCCCCCGCCCCTCCACCCCCGGCCCTGTCCCTCCAGGTGGGCGACCCAGGCCCCTGGGGCTGGCGGGGCCCTGGGTGCTGGTGGCCCTTGTTCCCAGTGTCTGGGGACGAGTCCTCATGCATCTCAGGGACTCCCGTGCCAGCCCTGGGGGACCTTCTGGGGGAGCCCAGCTCCCTGCTCCTGGGCCGTAACTCTCCTCTCTGAGGCCTCTCCCAGACCCCCGCTGCCCTCACTGGAAACTGGGGAGCCGGGCTTGGGGGGGTGGGTGGGTGGGTCAGGAGTGTGCCCGGCACCCTGAGTGGCGGGGGCTGTGGTTCTGGGTCAGACCTGTCTCTGGGCTTCCCGCTCTTTTCCTGGCTGCTCAGCACCCTTGGGCCCCTGGCTCCTTCCCTGGTTCCCCAGCACCCTCTTTCCCTCTCTCCTCCTCCGTCACCCACTTCCCTGGTGCTGTGGAAGCACCCCCACCCCAGCCTGTACGCAGCTGCTGGACCTGTGACCCAGCCTGAAAGCGGGGTGCCCGTCTCAGCCAGGCCTGGGGAGCTGATGTGTTTGCCAGCTGGCTTCGGGCTCGCCCTGCCCGAGGGGGGTGTTGGGGGGCACCCAGGAGGTTCGAGGGGCATCCGCTCTGGGCAATGCCAACAGGCGCAGCTACAAGTTGCCCGGTTTCCAAGTCTCTGAGTCACCGGGACGGAGGGAAAACAGGTTTGTGGCCAGTGGCTGGGAGTCGGATACTCTTAGTACCCGACCTGTGCAAAGTCAGTGGCCCCAACGTTCCCCGCAGAGCACGCACGCCCGCGCTGCTGAGACTGGCCGTCTCTCTGGCCCCACTGGGGCCATTCCAGCAAGTGCTCCCACTTGACGGGCAGGTAAAGTGAGGCCCGGGCAGACTCGCAGGAGAGGGTCTGGGCTGCGGCGGCACTGATCTTGGCTCCGGCCTCGAGCTCCCGGGGTTGCCTCTGAGGGTGACTCATCCCTAGGCACCTAATTGGCCGCACACTCTCCCGCCCTGGACCCCGCCCCACCAGCTGCTGGATCCCAGGAACGTGTTCGGCCTGTGGGGTCCCCAGGGAGCTTTGTGCTGGAACTGGGGTTGGCCCAGGCCCTGCCCTTAATGCGTTTCCCCTGGGTTTTCAGCCCTGGCGGCGTGGGCAGGCTGCAGGGTATTTCCTCCGCCTGTCTCTGATTTATTCATACAAAGCTCATCAAAACCAACTCTGTCCCCGGTCTGACTGGCCTCAGTCTTTTATCTGGGAAACAGGAAGCTGTGAATTTTGCTAGAAGAAAACTAAGGTATCTGCTTCGGGCTGTATCCCGTGATGCTGACTTCGGGGTTCACGTGCCTCAAGATGAAATTCAGGGAATTCCCGTGGTGGCTCAGTGGTAATGAACCTGATTGATGTCTGTAAGGACACAGGTTCGATCCCCGGCGTCACTCAGTGGGTTAAGGATCCAGACAGCTGACAAGGTCTAGGCAGCCTTCACACGGTCCCTGTTTGGGAGGGACTTTTAAAAAACTGCATGGACACGATGATCAAAGTAGGGACATTTTGGGGTCCCGAGGCAGTCACCAGAATCCCCGTGGGGATGGCCCTGCAGAGGCGTAGCCAGTGTGACAGGGTGGAGGCCGCGTGACAGCAGGTAGGGGCTGTCAGGGGGCTGACGAGGGCCTCAGGCAGCGCTTGCGCACCTGCCAGGCCTTATAAAGAATCCGGACCCTCGGGGGCAGTAGAGAGCCACAGAAGGTGAGAGAGGGGGGCAGCCTCAGGGTGTTTGTCAGGACCCCCGCTTTCCTGACTCAGCAGCCAGCTTTCCCCCTGCTTCTGAGTGTGAGGCTGGCCAGGGTCTTGCAAATAAGAAGCAGAGTTTGGGGACCCCCCCATGCCAAGCCCCTCCCCGCCTGGAAGAGGGACGTGGAGGCTTCTGCCCACACCACCTGGGGGACAATACTGCCCCCACCTGCCCAGACCTGCCCAGGCCGGGTGGCTGGCTCGCGGGGACCTGGCCAAGCCCCTTCCACTGTCCACTTGACCGGCTTTTGCTGGGTCATGGAACGGAGGGGCCCCCAGTCCCTGGGAGGGCGGTGTGCTTCGCAGCTGGGCTTGGGTTCGAGTCCACCTTTCCACGGTGCAAGGTGGGCGCGTCCCTCTCTGCGCCTCAGTTTACCTCTCTGCAGGGTGGGGACAGTCGCTAGGGCAGGGTGCCACCTCCTGCAGGCTCCAAGGCTGCTCTTGGCCTTGATGGACACCAGGCCAGCAGACAGAAGCAGCCAGAGTGGGGTAGGGGTGGAATGTTCCAGAGACCCGGCCCCTGAGGCTGAGCGGGGAGGGGCTGGGGACAGCCACCACCACAACCCTCCCTTGCTGTTCTATTGTTGTGGGTCTTTCTGTGCTGATTTTGAGGTCTCCGTGGGGTTCAAAATAGGGCGTTTGTGGGGGAGCTGGTAGCCCCTCTGGCTGGGGGTATACTCCTGGTGGGGGGCAGAGGCTGGGAGTGGGGGGACCGTGGGAGCCCCCCGGGCCATGAGTGAGCCGAGCCAGCCATCCAGGCTGGAGGGAGCAGCTGAGCTTGATTAGACCACAAGCCGAGGGTCGGATTCCAATCAAGGGAGAACCTCATTCCTAACGAGGCCGACAGCGCAGGGTTGATTTCCCTGCTCCATTCCGTTCAGAGACGGTTAATTAGGCACCTACGGTGTACCAGGCTTGAATTAGCTGGGCATCGCTGAAGTGCGTGGTTCCATATGGGCGGCCCCCATGAAGGGGCCAGGAGACCAAAGCAGAGAAGGGGAAAGGGACTCCGGGGAGACACGACCTCCCAGCTCCGCATGTCCAGTGACAGATCCTTGTGATGGCATGTGGCCGCGATGGGTCGGGGTGAGACGGACCCTCCCCTCCCCTCTGTGGTCTCCCCCCGAAGCCCAACGCCCAGCCAGACGAACCACGAGAAACACACCAGACAAACCCCACCTAAGGGGCACGCCACCAAAACCTGGCCAGCCCTCCTCAAAACTGCTAAGTTCGGGAGTTCCCGTCGTGGCTCAGCGGTAACGAACCTGACTCATACCCACGAGGACGCAGGTTGGATCCCTGGCCTCGCTCAGTGGGTTAAGGATCTGGCGTTGCCGTCAGCTGTGGTGCAGGTTGCAGAAGGGGCTTGGATCCCATGTTGCTGTGGCTGCGGTGTAGGCTGGCTGCTGTGGCTCTGATTCAACCTCCAGCCTGGGAACCTCCATATGCTGCACATACGGCCTTAAAAAGGCCAACAACAACAAACAAACAGAAACCTGTGCGGTTCACCCCAAACAAGGAAAGTCTGAGGAGCCGCCCCAGCCCAGAGGGGCCCGAGGAGATGTGATGCCCCAGCGTCCTGTGGGCTCCTGCGGCCACAGAAGGACATTAGGGGCGGACTGAGGGACTCTGAATAGTGCGGAGTTGAGCTCCTAAGGTGGGGTCTTGGCTGATGAATTGTAACCAGGGCCCCACACGGACGTGAGACGCTGAAATCCTTAGGAAAACCGGGCGCGGGCAGATGGGAACACTCTGTACACCCGTCTCAGTTCGGCTGCTGACCTTGAATTGTTCTAAATAAATGAAATTTACTAACAAAAAGGAGGCTCCAGAGCCAGGAACGCATGGTGGTGGTGGTGGGGGGCGATGAGTAAGACCCGGCAGCCCCATCACAGCACAGCCCCGTCACAGCTCAGCTCAAGGCACCGAGGGATTCTGCCGTGAAGGCCCCGTGTCGCTTTGCCTGACCCCCGAGTCCCACCCTCACTGCCCGCTGGATACCTCCCGCTGTGGAATCAACACTCCGACAGCTGGTTCTGAGCCGCGGGGGGTGAGGAGCCCAACTTTGGTGGGACATTGTGACCAGTGGGCCTCCTTGCCTGTCCCAGCCCTTCTGGGTGGGCGGACGGATGCACAGCCTCTGCAGGGGTCCGTCCTGCCGTGCCACCCCCTGTCCTCTGTACCCCCGGGCTCCACGGGGGAGGGCTGGAGTCAGGCGGGAGGGTTTTGGACTTGGAATCTCAGTGGAGAGCTTGGCAAGTCCCCGGCTGGCTGTGCAGCCTTTTTTCTGCCCGCACAGACTGAATCCTCGCGCCCCGGTGAGGCCGGTGTGACGGTCCCTGCCTTACAGGTGTGCCAAGTCATGGCAGGGGTGGCAGGGCCGGAAGTCCCAGCTGAGTCTCTCCAACTGGAAAGCCAGGCTCTTACCTAGCTCACCACACCCGTCTCGGCACGCAGGGCGGCCCCGACGCTGTGCAGAACTGGTGACCGCAAGCCCGGGTGTGAACTGGGCCCTCGCCAGGGCGTGGGGCTGGCGGGGCAGTGATGGACTGTAAGTCACACCCGAGACTTGCTCAGATTTCCTTATGTTTTCACGGCGAGCGTGTATTTCCGGGGCTATCAGACGGAGTCCTTCCACGGGGGGGGCGGGGCAAGGATGCCTGGGGCAGCAGGAGGAAGGGAGCCCTCTTTCCAGCCCCTCCTTGCAAGAGGGCTTCAGAAGTCTGCCCCTGGGAATTTCTGGTCTTGGGGGGAAGCTGGAAACCCAACAAGAGCAGCTTTGTCCCTCCAGGCCTGCGCCTGAGCAAACGCCCCAGAGCCCAGGGCAGGAGGCAGCGTGATTCCCACACCGCCGTCTAAGAGGCAGCCGGCAACCTCGCCCGCTGCTCCCAACCTCCCCGAGTGCTTTCCAATGCCCCGTCTCCAGGCCATCGGATGCCCCAGTGGCCCATGGAGGTCAGTGGCTGTCACCCCACTTAGGGGCGGAGGATGCCAGGACAAGGCAAGAGACCGCCTGGGGGGGCGGGGTGGGGGGCCTGGGTTCTCGTCTCCATCCTGCGGAAACGTGCTGGGTGCCCCGGGTGAGTGGATCTCTGTCAGAGGGGGCCCAGTAGTTACCCAGCTACTGGCCGCCTGGGGCCAGGCAGGACACCGGGGCCCACGGTGGGGGGCGTGACAGAGAGAATGGTGTTTTGGGAGCTAGGTTCTGGAAGGTTCTGGAGAGGCCAGACAGGAGAGTGAGGCGGCTCAGAGACCCACACCCCCCAGGGACCCCCATGTCCCCCTGTGGAAGGAGGGGCCGCTGGGCAGGAGCTGAGCCACAGAAGTGGTGCTGTGGTGTAGCACCCACCTCCCCAGGTCAGGTCAGAGGTACCCGTTCTCCAAGCTGCTGAGCTGCTGTCTGCGGATGCCTTGTGGCTAGGTACTTCTCCAGAGCTGCCTCACCCAAGTTTAGGCCCTGGGGGGTCATGGGAGCACAAAGTCGCAGTCCCCTTGCCTTGACTGGGGCAGCTCTAAAGGGGATCCCAGCGCCAGAGCTTTCCATGAGGTCCACTGAAGCCTTCTGCCCCATCCTGGAGCCCTCACTGGCTCACGGGTGCGTCCCTGAGAGCCCTGCCCAGTAAGCCAGCTGCCTGCAAATCCCCCCCTCCAGGTTGGTCTCCTGAGAACCTGACTGCAGGCCTTTGGGACTGGAAATGGCACCAGGGAGAACATTGTAAGATGGGATTTGGGAGAGAAGTAGTCACTTTCAAGGGTTCGAGAATTGGATGCTATGACTGGCTGTGGTCATTGGATGGAAGAGACACAGTGAGAGCCTGAGGGTGCTTTTGCATCGATCTAAGAGTAAGTGTGGGTGGGAGTTCCCGTCGTGGCTTTGTGGTAAGGAGCCCGACTAGGATCCATGAGGATGCGGGTTCAATCCCTGGCCTCGCTCAGTGGGTTAAGGATCTGGAGTGGCCATGAGATGTGGTGTAGGTGGCAGACTTGGCTCGGATCCCTTGTTGATGTGGCTGTGCCTGGCACCTATAGTTCCCGTTTGCTCCCTCGCCTGGGAACTTCCACGTGCTACAGGTGTGGCCCTAAAAAAAAAAAAAAAAAAAGCACCTATACACAAAAGATTAAGTGTGGGCGACATCAGCAAAAGCTAAATCCCGCCCCTCTATACAACAATCAAAAAACAGATAAATCTGTTAGCATCTACTCCCCCACACCCTGACCTCTGGAAATTAACCAAAGGATTACAGCAACCCAGGGAGCACTGCCTTAAGAGAAATGACGGATTCTCAGTAAGATCCGTTAATCTGAAAGCATTTGCCCTCCGGCCCAGCCCCCTCTATTCAGCTCGGCAGTAGCTATGAAAATAACAGCCCACATTCCCAATGCTGGTAAATGCGGATGCACCTCATTCACAAAGATGCACCATTAATCATTTGTTCTGACTTGTCTCGAGTTCTCTGGAAAACCAGCTAAAATCTTTGTTTATATTTCGCCTAACTCAGAATTGGCTTAGAGCTCAAATGCTTAAGGGGTGCTTATTGAAAATATTTAGTCACTCCTGCTTGAGGTGAGAGATAGCAATCGGGGAAAGCAATAGATTCATTGCAAGGTTTGGGAGGAAAGGCTGGAGGGAGAAGTCCTTAAGGGCTTTGGAAAGCTCAGACGCGCTCCTAGGAATCAAAAGGGCCAAGGGCACATCCCCAGGAAAGACTGAAACAGCCCTGAGCTCTCACCTCCTGCCGACATGGTCTGTGTGGAGGCAGGAGGTGAGGGCTAAGGCAGAGCTGGACACTGCTCGGCTCAGCATAGATGGCTTGGCCCCAAACACACACAACCCAGAGCCCCTTGGCAAAGCCTGGAAGATTTGTTGTGGTTGTTCCAGCACCCCCCCGCTCCCGTTTTTTTTTTTTTTGCCTTTTCTAGGGCCGCACCCACGGCATATGGAGGTTCCCAGGCTATGGGTCTAATCGGAGCTGTAGCCACCTGCCTACGCCAGAGCCACAGCAATGCGGGATCCAAGCTGCATCTGTGACCCACACCACAGCTCACGGCAATGCCCGATCCTCAACCCACGGAGCAAGGCCAGGGATCGAGCCTGTTATGGTTCCTAGTCGGATTCGTTAACCACTGCGCCACGACGGGAACTCCTGTTCCAGCCCTTTGAGGAAATCTCTGTTCATTCAGAAATTGAACATAAGCTGTCAAAACAGAGATTTCAGGCCCACGTTTGACAAATAATACGGACTTTACACAATTAGTTCAGACAAGTTTCTTTAAAAAATCCCAGCCACTATAATAAATAACAGTAACAACAAACCCTAGGGAAGGGAGGGAATCTGATTTCCAGAGTTGCCGCATTATAATATTAAAAAATGCCCAACTTTCAGTGAAAACTTACAAGGTGTGCAAAGCAACAAGAAAGCGTGGCGCACACACAGGAAAAAAGGAAATCAGAATAAAATGTCCCTGAGGAAGTCCAGACGTTGGGTTTTTTAGACAAAGACTCTCTATCTGCAATTTAAAATATGTTCAATGAGCTAAAGGAAACTATGTCTGGAGTTCCCATCGTGGCACTGAGGAAACGAATCCGACTAGGAACCATGAGGTTTCGGGTTCGATCCCTGCCCTTGCTCTGTGGGTTAAGGATCTGGCGTTGCCGTGAACTGTGGTGTAGGTCGCAGACGCAGCTTGGATCTGGTGTTGCTGTGGCTGTGGTGTAGGCTGGCAGCTGCAGCTCTGATCGAACCCCTAGCCTGGGAATCTCCATGTGCTTCAAGAGTGGCCCTAAAAACAAAACAAAACAAAACAAAACAAAACAAAACAAAAAAAAGGAAACTGTGTCTGAAGAACGAAAGGACAATATCTCCTCAAACTGAGAATATCAATAAAGAGATAGAGAAATACATCTATTTCTCTAAGAGCAAAGAAAAAGGTAGACAACTTTAAATTGAGAAGCACAATAACTGAAACGAAAAAAATCATAGAACCATTCAACAGCCGTTTTGAGGAGGCAGAAGTAATTAGTAAACTTGAAGATAGGTCAGCTGATATCATCCAGTCTGAGAAATGGAAAAAGGCATGAGGAAAAAGAAACAGAACCTCAGATACCCGTGGGACGGCACCAAGCACACTGAAACGTGCATGACGGAATTCTGGAAGAACTAAAGAGAAAGGTGCATGACGGAATTCTGGAAGAACCAAAGAGCAAGAAAGAGGAAGAAAAAATGGTTGAAGCAACAGTGGCCAAAACTCTCCAATTTGAGAAGAAACATTAGGGTTTTTTCCCCATCCCAAAGCTCAAAGAATTCAGAGAACTTACATTATAGTTCAAATGTCAAGAGCTAAAATCAAAGGGAGGCGTTCCCGTCGTGGCGCAGCGGTGAACACATCCGACTAGGAACCATGAGGTTGCGGATTCGATCCCTGGCCTCGCTCAGTGGGTTAAGGATCTGGTGTTGCCGTGAGCTGTGGGGTAGGTTGCAGGCGTGGCTCGGATCCTGAGTTGCTGTGAGCTGTGGTGGAGGCTGGTGGCTACAGCTCTGATTAGACCCCTAGCCTGGGACCCTCCATATGCTGCGGGAGCGGCCCTAGAAAAGGCAAAAAGACAAAAAATAAAATAAAGTAAAAAATAAAGCCAAAGGGAGAATCTTGAAAGTAGCAAGAGAGAAGTGACATAACACGCACAGGTAACTCCTCAATAAGATTAACAGGTGATTGTCTTTGGTCTGTAACTCGTTTCTAAAGAATCTGATCTAAAGATAACTGCATGAAGCAATGACCCCCAATCCAGGCTGATGGGCACACGACCTCTGCGGATGTTGTTTGGATGTGGACAATAGCATAAAAGCTGCGGGGTGGAGATAAATAACAGCGAAGCTTGTGTACGCCGTGGAACGTACACTGTCACTATTTAAGACTGGCTTCTTATAACTTAAGATGTTAGTTCGAACCCTTAGGGCAGCCACGAGAAAATAACTCAGAACTGCGGTAAAGGAGATGACAGTGGCATTAAAATGCTGCACCAGAAAATCTGTACGTCACACAGAAGAAGGTGGTGAGGGAGGATCTGAGGACAGAAAGGACAGAGGGAAACAGGAAGGGAGGAAGCGCTTTCCGATAAGTGATGTATTAAATGTAACTGGATCCAAAACCTCTTCAGTGAAAAGGCAGAGATTCGCAAACCGGATAAAACACCCGGACGCAGTGATGTGCTTTGTGCGGCAGTCTCGCTTTAGAGCCACACGCAAACAGATTGCAAGAAAAAGGATGGAGAAGGCTAGTCCATGTGCAAACTGCGTTTCTAAGAGAGCTGGATTGGCTGCGCTTGTATCAGACAAAGTAGACACTGGTACAAAACTATAGTTAGAGATGCAGAAGGAAATAAAATGGTAGGAGGGTCACTCCTTGAAGAAGACTGAGCAGTTCTGAGTATATGCGGGCCGGACAACAGAGCCCCAAACACCTGAAGCAAAAAATGGCAGAACTGAGAAAAGCAGACAATTGCAACAGCAACAACTGGAAATTTCAATACTCCACGTCCCATAATGGGTGTAACTTTTACATAGAAAACCAGCAAGGAAATTAAAACTGTCAAAAACATGTCAAGGGAGCTTATCAGGTGTCTGTGAGACACTCCCTCCAGCAAGAGCAGAACACCCACTCTTCTCAGCAGCACTGGAACCCTCTCCAGGACGGACCACATATTTTGGTGTGAACAAGTCTCAGTACATTTAAGAAGACTGAAATCACACAAAATATGGACTCGGACCTCCATGGAATGAACTTAGAAATCAGTAACAGAGGGAAGTTTGGAAAGTTCGCCGGGAGAGAGGCATTAAACAATACACGCCTAAGTAACCAACCCATCAAGAGCAAGGGAACTTGGAAAATACTTTGAGGAGAATGAAAACAAACCATCAAAGTGGTGCTCAGGAGTTCCCATCGTGGCTCAAGGGGTTAACAAACTAGGATCCATGAGGACACAGGTTCGATCCCTGGCCTCGCTCAGTGGGTTAAGGATCCAGCGTTGCTGTGAGCTGTGGCGTAGGTCGCAGACGTGCCTGGTGGATGCCGGCAGCTGCAGCTCCCATTCAACCCCTAGCCTGGGAACCTCCCTATGCCACCATGGGTGCGGCCCTAAAAAAGACAAAAGACTGGGGAAAAAAAAATAAACCCACTGCTCAGAGAGAAATTTATAGCTGTACACATCTACCTTAAAAGAACTCAAATTGATACGCCTCACCTTCCACCTTAAGAAGCTAGAAGCTAGAAAAAGACCAAACATCACTAGGAAGGAGGTAAGGCAGTGGGCGTCTGGCCATGACCGTGTCGCTTGCTGTCCCCCAGCAGCTGCTGGCCTGATAGAGGAATGCAACAGCCTCATGAACGCACAGCGGACTCTGGCTTGGAGCTGTTACCTGTGGAGGTGAGATGCATCTTCTAGGATGTATGATGCTGCGCCCCCAGGAGGCAGGGTCCAGGGTCTGGGAGCCAAGGATTAGAGAAGGAGGGGTCCCGTTTTCGCCCTCACTCCCCAGTGACCTACTTGGGAAACTTGTATCCTCTAGCCCCAGGATTCCAGGCCCCTTGGGCCCCAAGTCCTGCCTCCCAGAAGGGGACACTTCTACCGGGGGACACAGTAAACACTCCACTGAACAGGAACTCATGCCTGCCACCTAGTCACTTCAGGCTCCTTTTTGGCCCCGAGACCATCCTGGCGGGGGCCATTGGCTTGGAGCGTCACGGGGCAGTGGGGCTGCTGTTACCCTCTCGGGCAGGAAAAATTCGTTTAGCCCCTGGGTGACCCACTGGAGGCCTCGCTCGGTATTTCTCTGTCTCCTTCTGAGAGGGTAAGTAGACAAACTGGTAGCCCCAGGCTGAGGAGGGCTCAGAACAACCAGGGGCTCAGAACACTTGGGGGTGTCCTGAGCACATCTGGGTCAGTCCACCAAATAAGCCACCTGGACCAGCAGGAAGTAAGCCACCCTAGACTCGCCTGCAGGAATCAAGGCTGGAGAAGGAGAGCCTCACCCTTCAGCCATGGGACTAGCCCTGGGCCCAGGGTCCTAGAGGGAAAAAATTATAGGCCACACTCCTTTCAAATGAAGAATTCTGTCCATCAAAAGACACAAACGAGAGACGAAAAGACAAGCCACACAGGTGGAGAATAGAATTGCTGTAGGTTCATCTGACAGAAGACTCCGTCCAGAATATTGAAAAAACTCCTACAAGGCAAGAAGAAAAAGACACCCAGGGGACAGATGGGCAGAACCTTTGAAGAGGTGCTGTTTCAAATAGAATTTCCAAGGAGCCACGAAGCAAACGAAAAGTTGCTCAACCTCATCATTCACGTGGGAAAGGCAAATAAAACTCCAGCGAGGCACCAGGAGGCGCCCACCGGAGGGGCTGCGATTTAAGCGGCAGATACTACCTGGTGCTGGCGAGGAGGTGGGGCACCTGGAACTCTTGCCACCGCTGGCAGGTGTGTTGAGTGGCTCAACCTCCTTGGACGACCGCTAGGTATTAGCCACAAAGAGCGGTACCCCTGCACCCCGGAACCCCGCCCTTCCGCCACCTGGGGGGTGCGAGCCCTCGCCAAAGGGGACGGACGCGAGGAATCCTGTTTGCTCAGTTGGAGCTTGCCCCAACACTGGCCCCGGCCTCAATGTCCACCATCACAGCAAGGATAAACCAGCTGTGCGGGTTCACAGCTCGTCCACAGCCCCGACGGTAACAAAACCACAAACGACACGCACGGATGTGGGTGCTTCTCAGGGTGCCGAGCGCACACTCTGTCCGCTTCCATTTATACGGATTTCGAAACAAGCAAATCTCACCTGTGACTTTGGAAGTCAGGCCCGTGGTCACCGGGGGGCAGTCAGGGACCGGAAGGGTTTGGGGCTTTGGGGGCCTGGTCGTGGTGTGCAGACCTGGGTTTTGTGAGGACCCGTCGAGGTGTGTCCTTTGGGGGACGAACCGCTCTGCATGGTGAGGGCTGGTCGGGGTTAGCTGGTCGGCGGCCAGCAATCCCAGTGGCTTCTGCCGTCCTGCGCTCTCTGGCCCTGGGTTGGCAGCCGGTCTCTAATCTGCCCACGTGGTTCCGGACCGGGCCGGTCTGGCTGGGCCTCGTGTGTGCTTTCTGGCTTCTGGTCAGGGCGTTTTCTGACCCTGATCGTTTGTTCATTTTTTTGTTTTAAAAAATATCTCTTTATGTTTATTGGTGTTCTCTTGCGACGTAGCGGGTTAAGGATCTGGCGTTGTCACTGCCGCGGCTTGGGTCTCTGCTGTGCGGTGGGGTTGATCCCTGGCCCGGGAATTTCCACATGCCCCAAATAAAATAAAATATTTTTCTTGAAGGGTAATTGATTTGCAATGGTGCATTGGCTGCAGGTGTACAGCAGAGTGATTCAGCTATACATACACACGCATCTATTTTCTTCAAATGCTTTCCCCATGTAGGTTATTACACAATATTGAGGGTTGTTCCCTCTTCTGCAAGGTAGGTCCTTGTTGCTCACCTTTAAAAAAAATGTTATGGCCACACGCGAGGCATTTGGAATGCCTTGGCCAGGGATTGAATCGCAGCCACAGCTGTGCTAAGGATCCTGTGGCTGGACTCAAACCCTTACCTCCGCAGCGACCCGAGCCGCTACAGTCAGATTCTCTCTCTCTCTCTTCTTTTTTTGTCTTTGTCCTTTTAGGGCCACACCTGTGGCATATGGAGGTTCCCAGGCTAGGGGTCGAATTGGAGCTACAGCCCACCCGCCTACAGCACAGCCACAGCAGCACCAGATCTGAGCCGCGTCTGCAACCTACAGCACAGCTCACGGCAATGTCGGATCCTTAACCCACGGAGCGAAGCCAGGGATCGAACCCGCTACCTCATGGTTCCTAGTCAGATTCCTTTCCGCTGCACCACGACAGGAACTCCTATAGTCAGATTCTTCATCCACTGTGCCATGGTGGGAACACCTTCTTATTTTATGTATGGCAGGGTGTATATGTTAATCCCACACACATCCCTTTGTCCTTTTCCCCTTTGGCTTGTTTTCTATGTCTGTGGGTCTATTTCTGTTTTGTACATAAGTTCATCTGTATCTTTTTTTTTGGATTCCACATATAAGTGGTGTCATATGATATCTGTCTTTGTCTGCCTTGCTTTGCTCAGTATGATCGTCTCTAAGTCCATCCATGTTGCGGCAAATGACATTAGCTCCTTATTTTTCATGACTGAGTAATATTCCATCGTGTATATGTACCACATCTTTTGTCTTTTTTTTTCTTTCCTTCTTTTGTCTTAGGGCCGATGGCAGATGGATGTTCCCAGGCTTGGGATTGAATCAGAGCTACAGCTGCCAGCCTACGCCACAGCCACGGCAACAGGGGATCCCCGACCCACTGAGCGAGGCCAGGGGTTGAACCCCCATCCTCACGGATACCGTCAGATTCGTTTCCGCTGTGCCACAGAGGGATCTCCCCCACATCTTCCTTATCCGTGTCTCTGTCCGTGGACCTTTAGGTTGCTTCCATGTCTTGGCTACTATGACGAGTGACCCTGTTCTGGATGAGAACACTTTCCCTGCTGCGATGCCTGCACTGTGTCCCTCGGAACCCACGTGCTAAAGCCCTGACTAGCCCCAGAGAGACCAGATCTGGAGATATGGCCTTTAGGCAGGTAGTCAAGGTTATGTGAGGTCATGAGGATGGGACCTGGTCGGATGGCACTGGTGTCCCAGTCAGAAGAAGCATAGACGCCCCAGCTGTCGGGAACCCCCGAGAAGAAGCCAGGTGAAGGAAAGGCAGAAGGCGGCCACCTGCGAGCCAGGAAAAGCACCCTCACCTGAACCCAGCTCTGACTGCACTTCGACCTTGACCTCTGGCCTCCAAAACCAGGAAAATACATTTCCTCTGTTTACGCTGCCTCGTCCCTGGCTGAGCAGTCACCGCCACCGGGAGCAGGGTTTGGAGGGCTGAGGGGGCTCCCTCTGCTCCCACTTTGGTCCCTTGGGGGCACCCCCCGCCCCAGGAGGGCAGAGGGTAGTGAGTACAAGATGGCCCTATGAGACCAAGGGAGCTGGGTTGGAATCCCAGCTCCTCGACTCGCTGGCCTTGCTACTCAGCCTCCCGGGGCCTCAGTCTTGCCCGCTGCCACATGGGTCAGGGGCACCCACAACTCCTTCTGCTGAGGGATCAAGGCAGGGACTTGCTCCTGGGGATCACTGAGCCCTCAGTAAGGGCCACAGGCCATCTGCACCCCCCCAGTGTCCCCGTCCGAGCCCCCATGAGGCCCCAGAGGGGCAGGCATGGGTCCGGGGCTCATGCCCCATCGCCAGGCCTGGGCTGTTACCAACTTCTGCATGGGGTGGGGGGGAGTTCTCCTGGAATCTGGCTATTTGGGAGTGAGCACCAACACGGGCCCTAGGTGAGCTCTGAGGCACAGGGCAGACCGTCCCTGTCCCTCTGTTTCTGGATGAGGGCGTGCATGGCATTGGTGCTTTTCTTTTCTTTTTAGGGCCGCACCCGCGGCACATGGAGATTCCTAGGCTAGGGGTCAAATCAGAGCTACAGCTGCCAGCCTACTCCACAGCCACAGCCACGCCAGATCTGAGCCATGTCTGCAAACTACACCAGAGGTCATGGCAATACTGGATCCTTAACCTACTGAGAGAGGCCAGGGATCGAACCCGCAACCTCATGGCTCCTAGTTGGATTCGTTTCCACTGCACTGTAACAGGAATTCTGCTTTTTTTTTTTGTCTTTTTGTCTTTTTGCCATTTCTTGGGCCGCTCCTGCAGCATATGAAGGTTCCCACACTAGGAGTCTAATCGGAGCTGTGGCCACCGGCCTACGCCAGAGCCACAGCAACACGGGATACGAGCTGTGTCTGCGACCTACACCACAGCTCACGGCAACGCCAGATCCTTAATCCGCTGAGCAAGGCCAGGGATCGAACCTGAAACCTCATGGTTCCCAGTTGCATTAGTTAACCACTGAGCCACCACGGGAATTCCTTTTATTTATTTATTTATTTAATGGCCATACCCGCAGCATGTGGAAATCCCTGGGCCAGGGATTGACTCCAACATATGCTACAGTTGCGGCAATGCCAGATCCTTTAACCCACTGCACTGGGCTGGGGATCAAACCCACATCTCCGCAGAGATCCGAGCCACTAACCCACCATGCCACGGTGGGAACAAAGATGTGGGTGATTTTTTTTTCTTCTTTTTAGGGCCGCACCTGCGGCATATGGAGGTTCCCAGGCTACGGGTCCAATCGGAGCTGTAGCCGCCAGCCTACACCACAGCTACAGCAACGCGGGATCCAGGCTGCGTCTGTGACCTACCCCACAGCTCATGGCAATGCCGGATCCTTAACCCACGGAGCAAGGCCAGGGATCGAACCCGCAACCTCATGGTTCCTGGTCGGACTCGTTAACCACTGAGCCATGATGGGAACCCCAGACGTGGGTGATTTTTAATCAGGCTGAACAATTAAAGCAGGAGGAAGATTTCGTTTTCCCGGCAAGAACCGAGCTCCCCACGCTGGCCGGACCCCGGGATCCCAGCTCGGCCAGCACCGTCTGTTCACCCTCCCCTCAGACTGCCATTGGCCCCCAGGCCTGCAAGGGCCTCCTGCCTCTCTTGCATGTAGCTCCTCCCCTGGTCCTGCCCCCACAGGGCCGCTGCCCCCACGCCTTGCCCCCAACCCAGGGCCCGTGGACGCTTGTCGTACCCGAGTTGCTGGGTAAGGTCTGGATTTTTACTGGTTTTTTTTGGCCACACCCTCAGCATGTGGAAGTCCCTGGGCCAGGAATTGAACCTGTGCCACAGCAGTGACCCAAGCCGCAGCAGGATCTCCTGGATTTTTAGGTTTCATAATTGCCAATCTGGGCACAGGGGCATTGCTGCAAAGGCTCTGTTCTGGATGCTTCCTGCGTCCACGTCTGAAGCCCAGGCGGCACGATGGGCCACCAGCTCGGTATCTTCCATCAACAAATAAATAAATTGATTAGAGTCGCTGCTTTCGGGGAGGTTGACAGAGATTATATTTGTGCACTGGGTGGAAGAGATTTCTCTAAACTTAATTATAATTTAAGTGTAAAATATGCCTCTTCTGCGGGAGTTTCGTGCCTCGTGTATAATTACTTCACGGCTCTCACCCAATCACCCCCTTACGACGCCTCTGTGTGCTGTGAGCGATTAATTTATAGGCTGGTAATCGGCTAAAACAATATTTAAAGTCATTTTGCCCAATGTAGCTTTTAAGGAGGGATTGAGATAATAATTATTTAAAGACCCGTTTTATCACTTTGGACTCATTCCCGATTGCTCCTTCCCGGCCCTCCCTGCGCTGCCGGCAGCCCTAATGTTCCCTCCCCTGGACCCGCTGGTTCCTTAGCAGGTGCGCCGGGCTGCTGGCAGCAATAACACTAGATAATGCATGGGTCCCGGCTGGCAGGGGGGGGTGCCCGTGGAAGAGGGAAGCTCAGCCCCACCGGCTGCTCATCACCTGAGTCAGGGCAGAATTTGTCGGCCACACAGGAGGCAAGGCCTCTGCGTCCGGTTGCAGGAGAAGATGCTCTGTGGCCGCCCTAAGCCTGGGGGACGGACGGTGCCTTAGAAGGCACAGCCCACTGCCAAGGAGGTTGCTCTGTTTTTATGGCTCAGCCGTGGAGGGCACAGTTTGGTCACTGCCTTCTCCGGAAATCCACGCACAAACCGCATAAGACCTTCCTGCCACGGGCGGACTGGCACCTGCCGCCAGGCCTGCTTCTTCCCTGGGGTACGATTCCGAAGCGCAGAGGCAGCTCAAGGGATGGGCTTGGAAACCAGGATGAAGGGGCAGGGGTGGAGGAGGGTGGCTCTGATGGAGGCGGTGCCACGGGGATGTCGCTGGGCAAAGGGGAGCTGCTTTCTTAGTATCGGGCGAACTTAGTAACCTGCATTGCATGGGAGCCCCTTGGTCATTTAGGCCCCCAGGCCAGGGCTGCCTTTGGGTGCCCGGCAAGTGGCACGTGGGCAGCATTCCAGGGGCAGGACCTGGGCTTTGGGCCCCATCGGAGAGGGGCTGGATTCCAGCTGTGCCCCTCACCAGGGTGACTTTGGGAATCTCAGGGGATCCCTGTGCACTGTGCCTGGGCGGTGCCAGCAGGGCCCCATCTGGCGGGTGTGCCGTGGGCCGCAGGGTGCACGGCCCCGACACTGCCCATTCCGGCTGAGGGGGACTCATGGGCTCCGCCGGGATCTTAAAGGGCCCCCATCAGAGAAATCAGGGTGCCCCTAGAGCAGAGGGCTGCACTGGGGTGAAATGGAAGCCCACAGCCCCCAAGGAGTCAGGTGTGGGCCTCCCCCGCAGAGTGATCCCTGGAAGCTGCACCCCCAGGTGGACCCGTGCTTGCCCCAGGATCCACTGCTACCATAACGGCTCTTTCCCTCTCTCTTTTTTTTTTTTCTTTTTTCTTTTTAGGGCCATACCTGCACAAGTGGGCATTCCCAGACCAGGGGTCGAATCAGAGCAGCAGCTGCTGGCCTACACCGCAGCCACAGCTGCAACAACATGGGATCCGAGCCACATTTGCGACCTACACCACAGCTCACAGCAACGCTGGATCCTTAACCCACCGAGCAAGGCCAGGGATTGAACCTGCGTCTTCATGGATACTAGCCAGGTTCTTAACCTGTTGAACCACAATGGGAACTCCTCCTCTAAGCTTCTCGAGGGTGGCAGTTTTCATGCCTTTTAAATCCTCATAAACTGCCTGCATTTGTGGCATGTGATGTTTTGGCCCTTGTTTGGGATTCTGGCTGCCTCTCTTGCTAAATTCCTCAACCCGTCCATGGACGGTGAAGGGAAAAGGGCTGGATGAACCTGGGCAGGGCCTCGTGTGCAGGACATTGTCCTTGGAGACAAGAACTCTGGATTCTTGGCTTTTCTTGAATCTGTAGCAATAGATGCTGAAGAGGGAGAGAGGCCCTCGCCCCCTCTCCCGTCAGGAAGTCAGCCTGGGGTGGGGGGGGGGGCTCTGTGTGTGTGGGGGGCAGTGCTTTCGCCTGTAGGTGAGCCGATTCCCCTGAATCTGGGAATCAGGGTGCCGGCTCTGTCCTGCTCCCACCCTTGCCCTTGGTCGCGGGGTCACCAGAGGCGGAACAAGGGACTCTGGGAAAGTTGCTTCCGTTCCTGGGCCTCAGTTGCCCCATCGGTTCGAGGGGTGGAGGAGGCTGTTGCTAACTCAGCTCTGAACCGTCGGTTGCCCGCTAACTCTGCCATCGGGATATTATGACAGGCACATCGTAGGTGCTCAAAAATGCACGCGGTCCTTTATTCATTTAACAAACTTGTGTGTGCGGGAGCCAGGCTTGGCGTGCGTTCTTGCAGGTATCTCAGAGTGAGACCTAGGCTTCAGCACCTGCCCCGTTGGTGGGCAGGTGACAGGGCTGTGGTGGGTGGGAGGCCAGGCCAGGGCCTCAACCACCCTGAATATTGCAAAGAAACGGCATCGGATCGAGGGTGGGGTGTTCTGGGGTGGGCAGGAGAGCTTGGTAGGAGGCAGGCTCAGCCTGCCGGGCCTGGGGGTGGGGAGGGGCTGGAGTGGGGGGTGGGGAGGGGGGAAGGTGACGTTTCAGGGCCTGGCTTCCCTGAACGCATGACAGTCCACCCGGCCCCAGGGGGCAGCTCCCTTTGGAGGGCAGAGCACGAGCCGTGTCCGTCCGTCCATCCTCCACCACTGCTCCTCATGTCCCTGCTTCCCTGGCTCTGATTGCTGTAGGTGGTGAGGGCGCCGGCCCACAAACGGGGCGGGGGGGGGGGCAGATCCACGCGTCTCCTGCAAAGACCGTCATCAAAGGGGCCCAGACTGGAAATTGATTCTTTAAAGCGGAAATCAATAGCAATAACTGATATTAATACTGGTCATCCTTCCTTTATTGTGCGTTGCAGGTGGTTGGGGTTGAGGGGTTTTAGGGTCCCGCGGGGGGGCTCTGCCGTGCCGCAGGGGGCAGGCGGCCCCGGGAACAGGGGGGTCGGCCTCTGGCTGGGCTGGGGCCTCCATGCCACCCACAGCTCCAGCTCCTGGCTCTTTGGCTGAACTTGTCACAGTCCCCCCGTGACCGGGCTCATCAGGTGCAGATTTGGGCCTGGCAGCCCGTGACCTCAGTGACTCAGAAGCGTACCGAGGAGGGAGCGGTTGAGCATTTGCGCAGGGCCGGGGGCTCCTGGTGTTGGCTCCGTCTGCCTGCCTCCGCCTCCCCTTGGGGCACCCGAATCTGGAAGGGAGTGGCCAGGGAGGCTCCTGGCAGCACCCAGAATGGGGCGGCCTCTCTCGGCCTGGCGTTTCGCGGGGTTCTCTCTGGGGTCGGCAGAGTCTTGGGTCAGGGTCTACAGACGGGGAGCCCAGGGTCAGGAAGGGGGTCCCCAGATGTCAGATGTGGCACCTGGTGCCTGGGGGTGCGTCATGGTGCTGAATCCTCCCTCCCTTCCCAGAGGAGCCGTCACTAAGTCCCTCCATCCAGGTGCAAAGCTGGGGGCCGGGAGGGATCCCCAAGGCTTTACTTTCATGGGTCAAAACAGGACCCAGCCCTGCAGCCCCTTCTGGCCAAGTCTCCCCCCAGCAGCACGTACCAGGATGCGGCGTGTGTTGAAAGCAGGGCGGCAGGTTCCCGGGTGGTGGGGGGCGGTCAGTGTGACACGTGTGCCTGTCAGGGGCAATGGATGCACCCAGGAAGGGAGGCCGGGGGAGGGCTCTGAAGAGGGTGTGTGTTCACACGTGTGTGTGTGGGTGTGCACATACCAGTGTTTTGAGGATACGACTGGAAATGGTTATGATACATTGTTAAGTGAGGGGTCTACACACTGTCGGACATTCTCTGTATGTCCATTGGAAATCTTCTGGAAAAAGTATGTACTGAGACGTAAACTTAAGTATGGAGATTGAAGGACAAGCTCAGGAATAATCTAGAGGGAAGTGGAAAGAGAAGAGCATCTCAGGAGCCAGAGAGAGGGCCCTCAGTCACGTGATGTGATCCTGAGCTTCCTGGCAGCCACGGCAAGGAAAGAAAGCACACACAGTGCGTTTGCGCTTGTGGCCAGTGGGAGGAAGCATTTCCCCGGAGGAGTTTGCTGGGGCTGGAGTCCAGGGCTGGTGTATCCGATGGTTTCTTAGGAAAGAGGAAGAAGGTGGGCCATGCCTTCAAAAGGCTTTTTCTTCAGCGGTCCCTCACCAGAGGCTGAGGGACTTCCAGGAGGCACGGGATCAGCTGAGCAGACACTCTGACTCCCTGGCTATGTAATGGCAGACGGACTTGGGCAGAGGGCAGGACCCAGGCCCGCCTTGCTCACCAGCTCGGTGACCACGTTCATCAGGTGCTGGGTTGACGGCTGTCAGGTGAAGAATGGGTGTGTTCTCTACCCACAGGCCGAGGGGGGTCCTGCGGACAAGGGGCGGGGTGAGCTCTGGGCTGGGCTGGGGGTCCCCGGGCAGGCCTCTAACTGGCAGGGCTGGGATTCTGTCGGTCTGCGACCCTGGCCCGCCTTAGAGGTGGGGGGCGGGCTCTTTCCTGCAGCTGGTTCTGTTCCCCAGACCCCCCAGGCCTGGCCCCCACCCCCTCCCCAGCTTCTCTGACGGTCCCCTGCTGCCCCTGCCGCCCCCACAGCCCCCACCACCTCTGGGTGAGCCAGCCCGCGGGGGCAGTGTTTACTGCTGTCTGTTGCCATTGCCTTGACCTGGGCAACGACCCTGAGGTCAGGCGGGAGTGACCGGAGCTAGGGCTGGGCTCACCTCACTCGGCCCTGTGAGTTTACGAACCATCCCCGAACTTTCGTCTGCCCTCCCCGTGGGACACAGAGGCCACATCACGGGCTGCTTCAGAAGGCCCCATCGTGGCTGGAGCGGATGCCGGGAAAAGCAGAAAAGTGAAAGTGGTCCTGCCAGCAGCACCGCGCCCCCTGTGCGCGCCCCGCCTGCTTGCCCTCCTCCTGGGGCCGGTGGGGCCACGGCAAACCCGCGTGGCTCTCTTTTCCAGTTTACAGAAGCAAAAACCCGAGGCTCAGAGGGGCACCATTCCCGGCACCCTCTTAGCGAAATGTCAGGGTTTGGGGTTAAATTCGCGTCGTTCTGACTCTTTAGGGTGGCACAGTGTGTCTCTGGGTCCAGGAGGAGTCAGGACAGCGGTGGGCAGTGCCCTGGCCGGGAGGGGTGAGGCTGTGGGGGCAGGTGCAAGGAAGCGGGCAAGGCTCATCCAGGTCCTCAGCAAAGCACCCACTGCGGGCTTGGCCATCGAGGGCGCAGGCTGGGGGTGAAGGGGGAAGCCCTGCCTGTGAGCCACGACAGTTATGGGAAATAAATCCTGGTGACCAGCTGCCAGCTCTGGGACCCGCCCTCGGTCTGGCTTCTTCCCCCACTTTACCCACGTTCCGGTTAATCCATGACCAAGACCCCCACCCATGAGACGGAACCTGTGTTGGTGGCGGGGTACCATCTCCCGGCCCTGTTCCTTCTAGGGTTGTGCGAGGAGGGGTTAGCCCACATGGGGGTGGACCTGGGAGGCGGATTTTGGACGCTTCCACAAGTGACAGCTGGCCCTGGAAGAGGCTGGCCCTACGAGGGTCCACCTGGCCCTGTCCCACGACCACCCGGGGACAAGGGACCCGAAATAGCCCTCTGCGCCGCAGAGGATGCCGGGAGCAGCCTCAGCACCCGCTCCATGGGAAACCCCTCCATCCCAGGAGAGAGATGGAGCTCGGCCCTGGACCACCCCAGGCACTGTGGCTCAAGGTCCCACCTCCGGGGAAAGGTGTGGCCATCCGTGGACTTGGAGGCCCTCGTGTGGCCTCACTCAGGCTGGCCAGGCCCACCGCGGAGGCCGACCCTGCTGGAAGGCAGGCAGGTGCTCAACAAGTGACTGCCTTTGGACCCCAGATTATGATGTTGGAACTGGGGGCCTAAGCAGGGCTGTGGGCATTTTCAGAGAAATGACAGTGATTTGGGAAAAGACAGAGCTGAGGGTTAGTACTGAACAGTTCTCCTTTTGCCAGAGCTGAGTGGGGCCATGGGGATTTCCTTCGGCAGAGCTGAGCCCCGTGCACGGGTTAAAAGAACCCCTCTGCTTCCACACGGCAGATGCTTCTGGGCCCACATCTGGTCCCCATTCGTGAAAAGGGACAGCCACCCCCCTTTCCCGGGGGCAGCCCGCTCTGCACAGTCTCCTCCAGTGGACCTCCTCCCGGGCCTGAGCCCCTCCCTGCGGGCGAGGCATGGATTGCTTCTTCCAGCCCCTGCAAAACGCCACCCGGATGCTGCTTGGATGCCTCCCACAATGGGAAACTCACTACCAGTGAATGCAGAAAACTCCCCCCTCGGGTGGAGTTAAAATCTGCCTCCTTGAAACGCGAGATTTCTTCCAATATGCTCTGTGCTGGCATCAGGAACGGAGGGGCAAGCAGGATGGAGGCGGGTCTTGCTCCGTGGCACCTGCAGTTTGGTGGGGTGGGGGGAGTTAAGTGCGAGCGTAGGGGTAGGCAGTGCGGGGAGCTGCAGGGATGCAACGTGGGGACCAGGAAGCATCTCCCAGACAGTGACAGGTGAGTTGACCGGGTGTGGTGTCAGCGTTTCAGCTCAGGGAGGCCAGAATCCCGCAACAGCTGCAGAGTTCAAACCACTCAGTAGGGCTGGCTCCTGCGTGAGGGGTGGGACGATGAGGCCATGGTTTCCCTGAGCCAGGAAACGGCAGGGTCGGGGCCTGGAGAGGAGGGTGGATGCCCCAGGCAGAGCCTGAGGGCCGGAGGGGATCCAGGCCCCTCTGCCTGGCCCTCATCCTGGCACCCCACCTTTCCCAACCTTGTGCCTTGCTCCAGCCATCTGTTCCAGTCACTTCCCTCAGCTTCTCAGCTCCGGTCTTCCTCCAGTGGCACAGACACTGTGCCCTGTGCCTGAAATACTTTCCCCCCTGAATTTGATCCTGGTTTAGGCACTGCCTCCTCCAGGCAGTCCTCCCTGATTTCCCGGGTCATTTCAGGGTTTTTTCCTGTGTGTGCCAGGGACATCTGGGTGGTTTATGCTTCTGAACCCACACACATTTTATGTCTTTGGCAGCGTGGCCCCCTGAGGGCTCAAGGCATGTCTCCTGCGGGAGGTCAAGGGGGGGTCTCCGAGACCCTTGGAATCGGGGTGGGGTCTGCGCCTGTGCTGCCCCCTCCTGGACCAGAAGTGCATGGCATTGCCCCCTCTGTGGGGCATCATCCCCTGGTCCGGTTGATGCAGCAGCAAAGCTTGATGGGCTGATGTCCAGACTCCTGCAAGAAATGCACCCGCCCCCAGAAGCCTGGCGGCTCAGGACTCGGAATTTGGGGATCAGGGTCTACACCCCTGCACCCCGGCTTCTGCACACCCCTGCTTCCCTCAGCCGCTAGCCCACCTATTTCTGGGGCTTTTAGAAGGACAGGGCCAGGCGTTCCTACTGCGGCTCAGCAGGTTAAGGACCTGACGTGGGCTCCGTGAGGATATGGGTTCGCTCCTTGGCCTCACTCTGGGTTAAGGCTCCAGTGTTGCTGCAAGCTCTGGCATAGGTCACAGATGCAGCTTGGATCCAGGGTTGCTGTGGGATAGGCCGGCAGCTGCAGCTCCAGTTCTACCCCTAGCCTGGGGACTTCTATATGCCATGGATGTGGTCATTAAAAAAAGAAGAGGGGGCGTGCCTGTCGTGGCTCAGTGGTGATGAACCCGACTAGTACCCACAGGATGCAGGGTCGATCCCTGGCCTCGCTCCGTGGGTCAAGGATCCAGCGCTGCCGTGAGCTGTGGTTTCGGTCGCAGATGCGGCTCGGATCCCTCATTGCTGTGGCTGTGGTGTAGGCCAGCAGCCCCAATTCGACCCCCAGGCTGAGAATTTCCGTATGCTGTGGGTGTGGCCCTACAAAGCAAAAAAAGAGAGAGAAGCGGAGGGAGAGGTGACGAGGGGGTTTCGGAGATGGGGAGAGGGGTGCTGTTCCTGAAATGACTCCCAGGGCGGTGGCCCAGGTGGGAGGCGGGAGAGGGAGCGAAGGGCTCCCTCCCTCCCTCGCGCTTTGCACCCCCGGCCCCTGGAGCACGGCAGCAGAAGGCCAACCGTGGGAAGGGCTTTGGGGGTGTTTTCTTGCCAGGGCTCCGTTGGCCAAGCCCAGAGGCCTGGTGGGAAGGGCCGGGGTGAGGGGGGAGCCAGGAGGAGCCGGGGTCCAGGGGGTCCCGAGCTCAGGTCACTGTCACCTATGGAGCGAGAGAGAACATGGAATGTTCCGTCTGGTTGCGACTCTCTAGGGGACCCGGCCGGGCAGCCTGCTGTCCTCAGGAATGTTCTCTGAGGTTCCGTGCAGGTCTGTGACTGCGTTTGTCCACCCCACGGCCTCTCCCTCCATTTACGCTGCAAAGAGGGAGGGTTCCCGCGCTGGCGGGGGCCCCACGGAAGCAGGAGGTAGAGCCGGTGGCCGCAGGCCTCCCGCGGCCTCCTCCTCGGACACGGCTGCGGGGGTGGGGGTGGGGCGGCCTCCTTGGGTGGCTTCTGGACCCCAAGCTCTGGGGCCTTCGTACAGATGGGCTCATGTGGCTGGAGAGGTAGGAAGCGCGGCTGCACGCCGGGCAGCCAGCGGTCGGCACGAATCCAGCTCTACCACTGCTGGCTGTGCCACCTGGTGAGGCCATGTGCCCAGCGTGGCCTCAGTCTCCTGATCTCTGACATGGGGAAGATCACCTTTCCCAGCAGCCCCCCCGCCCCCGTCCCCATTGGCAGGGCTGACCCAGGAGCCGAGGGGAGCGAGGGCTCGTCTGCACAGCACCTGGCTCGCCTGGGTCCACAGTGAGTTGGCGGCGGCGGGGGCCGGGGGGGGGGGGGAACGGTCCCATCATGAGCCTGCGGACAGGGCATTTCTTTGGTTGCAGGCGAGGCATGTGGGGGGAGGTGCTGGGGCATTACGTTCTCAAGCACGACCTCAAAGCAGGGTGTGGGTAGGTAGGCGCCCTCCTGGAAGGGGCCAATTCTGGGGCGCTCCATAGTCTCAGAGAGGCTCCCGGGGGACTGAGCGCCCATGGCTTGCAGCAGAAAGGCCTTCCAGCAGGCTTCTTGTTTCCCAGTCTCTCTTCCCGGCTCCTGCTGTGCTTCCAGGGACCGCCTGCACCTGCATCCTGCCTCCAGCCTGCTTTAGGCGGGGACCTGGCTAAGACAGAGGGTTGCTGGTGTATCACCTTGACCTGCGGGGGAGTGGAGGAGACCGACTCCGTACACCTAATTCTGGTGGGGGCAGGGAGACTGGGGGGCTTCCTGGCGGTGGCATCCTTTGAGCAGAATCTGAAAACAACTGAGATGGGGGAAGTCAGGACAGAGCTCTGTGCTTCTGAGACCCCCCCCACCCCCGGCCCACCCCCGCTCCCCAATGGCCCCTGACCTTCAGCCCCTGGGCCGTCAAGCCAAGACCCTCGTGGCCAGAGGGGTGTGTCAGCCTGGCCCACACTCGGAGGGTTCCATGTCGGCTCCTCTGATCCCTCTTATTTGTGCAAAGTTGATGCCGTGTCCTTAGCGGTTGGAAAGCTCACGGGGTTAAACATTAAGCGGCGTGTGTGCTGAGAAACACAGTCTTTCGGTGCGGGGCTGGTGCTCAAGGCCGTGGCCCTTGCCCTTGGCTTTAAAGTTCTCCGACAGACAGGCTTTCCGCGTGACCGCTGTCGAAAGGCCTTCACACGGGAGCCCTCTCTTCCAGGGTCTCGATGGGTCTAGAAACAAGCCAGTTCTTCAGAGAAACTCCACATGTCCTGGTGGGCCGGCAACCCCTGCGGAGGGGAGCTGGCTGGGCAGGGCTGGGTCGGGGCTCTCCGAAGGTTCCCGCGTTTCCCAGGGCCCCGCCTGGAAGCCCCCTCCTTCGAAGGGGGCTGGGGGGTGAATCGGAAGATGCAGGGCTGGGCTGGTGTGGGGCCTCTTTCCTGGGAGGGCAGTCCCCAATGAGGGTGCCAGCTCCCACGGGGGTCCACACGCTGGAAGCGGGGGAAGGCAGCCCCTAGGCCCGCAAGTACAAGCAGCCTCAAGGCTGCAGGGGACAGGTCATAAAGGACCCCCCCCTTCCTTCTGCAAACTCTTCTCAAAAGCATCAGCTCTTGCAAGGGTTCTGTGGTCTCTGCCCCTCCTGGGGGCCCCAGTCTTGGGGGCACAAAGCAGGCTGTTTGGACATGGTGTGGGAAGTGCTTTGTCACAAGGGGCTTCCTGCTGAGCCCCCGCCCAGCCTACCCTGCTGCTTCCTACCCCCTGATTTTGAGGTGAACACCCTCCACCTGTCTGAACACCCAGATCCCACCTGCGCTCGAGACACAGCTCCAAGACCTGCTCTCTTGCGTGTTTCCATGATGGTGCAGGCACGGTGCTGCACAACCTCGGCACACAGTCTTGTGGGGACATTCTGTCTGCAGGTCACGCCCGCACCCCTGAGGTGTTTTATAAGCATCTGTTTTTGTGTCTGTCTGCCTCAGGGGCGGGCACCAGGTTGGTGTATCTGTGTTCCCCGGGACTAATGGGTGGTAAGACAAGGGGTGGGACATGAGTGATTCTGAATAAGCACACTGACGGCTGGAAGGAAGGAAGGATGGCTGGCTGGTAGGATGAAGGATGGATGGACAAATGGATGGACTTGTGGGCGGGCGGGTGGTAGAGCTGGTGGATGAGAGAAAAGATGGATGACTGAATGGATAGATGGGTGTGTGGGTAATAAGGTGAACGGATGGATAAGTGGATGGATGCATTAGGTGGGTGGATGGCTGCATGGACTGACAGGTGTGTGGATAGCAGGATGGGTGGGTAGATAGACAAACTGGCGGGTGGTGGATGGATGGTAAGGCAGATGGATGGATGGGTGGATGAGTGGGTGGATGGAAGGATGGGTGGATGGATGAGTGGGTGGATGGAAGGATGGATGGATGGATGAGGGATGGATGGATGAGTGGGTGGATGGAAGGATGGGTGGATGGGTGAGGGATGGATGGATGAATGGATGGATGGAAGGATGGGTGAATGGATGGATGGATGGATGGATGAGGGATGGGTGGATGGATGAGTGGGTGGATGGAAGGATGGGTGAATGGATGGATGGATGGATGAGGGATGGGTGGATGGATGAGTGGGTGGATGGAAGGATGGGTGGATGGATGAGGGATGGATGGATGAGTGGGTGGATGGAAGGATGGGTGAATGGATGGATGGATGGATGAATGGGTGAATGGATGGATGGATGGATGAGTGGGTGGATGGAAGGATGGGTGGATGGATGAGTGGGTGGATGGATGAGGGATGGGTGGATGAGTGGGTGGATGGAAGGATGGGTGAATGGATGAGGGATGGATGGATGAGTGGGTGAATGGATGGATGGGTGGATGGATGAGTGGGTGGATGGAAGGATGGGTGGATGGATGAGGGATGGATGGATGAAGGATGGGTGGATGGATGAGTGGGTGGATGGAAGGATGGGTGGATGGATGAGGGATGGATGGATGAATGGATGGATGGATGGATGGATGGATGAGGGATGGGTGGATGGATGAGTGGGTGGATGGAAGGATGGGTGAATGGATGGATGGATGGATGGATGAGGGATGGGTGGATGGATGAGTGGGTGGATGGAAGGATGGGTGGATGGATGAGGGATGGATGGATGAGTGGGTGGATGGAAGGATGGGTGAATGGATGGATGGATGGATGAATGGGTGAATGGATGGATGGATGGATGAGTGGGTGGATGGAAGGATGGATGGATGGATGAGGGATGGGTGGATGGATGAGTGGGTGGATGGATGAGGGATGGGTGGATGAGTGGGTGGATGGAAGGATGGGTGAATGGAAGGATGGATGGATGGATGAGTGGGTGAATGGCAGGATGGGTGGATGGATGAGGGATGGATGGATGAAGGATGGGTGGATGGATGAGTGGGTGAATGGCAGGATGGGTGGATGGATGAGGGATGGATGGATGAAGGATGGGTGGATGGATGAGTGGGTGAATGGCAGGATGGGTGGATGGATGAGGGATGGATGGATGAAGGATGGGTGGATGGATGAGTGGGTGAATGGAAGAATGGGTGGATGGAAGGATGGGTGGATGGATGAGTGGGTGAATGGAAGGATGGGTGGATGGATGAGTGGGTGAATGGAAGGATGGGTGGATGGATGAGGGCTGGATGGATGGATGAGTGGGTGGATGGAAGGATGGGTGGATGGATGAGTGGGTGGATGGATGAGGGATGGGTGGACGGATGAGTGGGTGGATGGAAGGATGGGTGGATGGAAGAGGGATGGATGGATGAGTAGATGGATGGAAGGATGGGTGAACGGATGGATGGATGGATGGATGAGGGCTGGCTGGATGGATGAGTGGGTGGATGGAAGGATGGGTAGATGGATGAATGGATGGAAGGATAGGTGGGTGGATGGCTGCATGGATTGACGGGTATTGAATAAGAGGGTGGGTGGGTAGATCTTTGGATCCACTCCAGTTCAAATGAGAAAGTGCAGACTTTTGCAGGAGCCCTAAAATTTACCTGTCGAACCACCTCTGCTGGCCTGGTCTGTTAGCAAACTCCCTCTGGCCTTAAAAGAAGCCCCACGGGGGCTGGGTCTCCAGACCAAGGGGAACGCCTGCCAGAATCTTCCTCCTGGTGCGACATGGAGGCCTATCCTTGAGGGCAGATTTGAGACAGGCGAGGAGGGGGTGGGAGTTCTTTCCTGACTAGTGTGATGAAGGGAAAACTCTGCCACCCCCACCACAGACCCCACAGCCCCTAGTCTGACCGAAGCTTCGAGGAAGGGTTGGTAACCCCACTGGCCTCGGGACCTGGAGGCGGAGGGGGGCTTCCCCTGGAGGCGGGGGGCCTTCGCTCGCCCATTGGTAATTAGAGAAGCATTCGTGCTCTTGTCAGTGGAACTTTCTGGAATGTCAGAAGAGGGGTGGTCTTCGGGAAATGGGGAACCCAGAGCTGGGGCGCAGGTGGGGGAGGGCCTGCAGGGAGGGTTAGCAGGTGGGCGAGTCAGCCTGGCGCTGCTCTTCCAGGGCCAGCAGGGGCGTCTGGGGACTTCTTTCTGCCCCGGGGCCATTCCTTCCAGCTGTCCTAACCATCTTGTCACCACCTGCAGGCTCCTGGGTCCTGCCTTCTCACACGTGTCAGGGCCACGGGTCAAAGGCAGCCTCCACTTGGCATCAGCAGGTGAGGCCTGGGGTCACTGACAGGACAGCAGAGCACACGGGAAAAGAAACCTTTGGATCTTTTTGGAAAAACGGAATTTGCGTCCAGTTGTCCTGCGACATGGCACAGAGACGACTGCGACCTGACATGGGGGCCGGGAGGCAGGGGAGCGGAGGGCTGGGCCCCAGACTTGGGACTAAATCCTGTGACAGTCCGGCCGCATGAACAGGCGCTGGTCTGGGGGCCCCAGCTCCCCCACCAGCAGCTGGAGGAACCCCCACCTCCCGGGACGGGGGTGGGCACTGAGGGCACAGGGCCTGACATGGTGCCAGGCCCTGCGGTCATCTGTGCCTCATCACGACCACTGGACGAGGGCCAAGGTCAGCCCACTGGCCATGACCTTGGCCATCAGCTCAAGCAACGAGCATCCGAGCCACGGGAACGAGTCTCTCGCGGACACCGAGTAAAAGGGGCGGGGGCTGCAGGCGGTGCCAGCGCCCGCGCCTCCCCGCCACCCCCACCGCAGCCCAGCTACCTCCCCGGCCCCATCTCCTCTCCCAGACGGGCCTGGCGGCAGTGCCTCTTTCCGCAGGCGGTGCACGTGGGGCACACGTGAAATGAGAGGGGCCGGGGTCATGGCTTCTTAGGACCATTAATAAACACGTAGAAATGCTCCCTTCAAAGCTCATGTTGCTTCTTGTGAAGTTTAAACACCACAGATTCTGATTCTGTGCTGCTGGCGGGCCCCGCCCATTCTCCTGGGGTCGCCAGTTAGAAGCTGTCTGCTTGTCTCGGGGTGTCATGGATCTGGGGCCCAGCATGAGAATGGGAAAAGGCCGGGGGCCTTGGCAGGACTTATGTCACTGCAGCTGAGGGCTCAGTGACCCCGTGTGGTGCCTGGGCCCAGCAGCTTGGCCTTGGCCTGAAGGCTCCACAGGTAACACGGGGGCATCGGTCCGGGCCCTGGAGGGGCGGGTGAAGGAGAAAGCCATTGAGACCCCCTCACCCTGAGAGGTGTCGCAGCCCGGTGGCCTGGGAGCTCAGTTCCCAGGCGGACTTGCAATTCCATCGTGAGATGGGATAAAATTCGGCAGCCCCGCTTTGGGCATCTCAGTTTTCTTTTTAAAGGTTCTGGTCCTCCTAGTAAATTTATTTACTTCTAGATTAACTTTTACGTTGTGTTGACAGGCGGGAGGGCAGGGCTGCCAAGTATTTCCCTTCGCTTCTCCGGGAGACGCTCCAGCAAAGACCCAGTGACCCCAGGAGCCATGCTTGCTTGTTGCAGGGGGTGCGGGTGGGGCTGAGGAGCTCCGAGGTGAGGAAGCCACCCTGGTTCGAATCCCAGCTTCGCCTTTTACTAGCTGCGTGGCCCTCGGCAGGTGCCCAGCATCTCAGGGCCTGTCTCCTTCTGGCTGACATGGGAATTCATAACACAGGTGCCAGGCTGGCGAAGGAGAGGTGCCAGGACAGACCCTGAGACCAGGTATCAAGGCCGTGTGTGTGCATGTGCATGGCAAGCAGGTGTGCACCTGTGTCCTGGTGAGTGCACGCGTGTGTGTGTGTGTGTGTGTGTGTGTTCGCGCCTGTGCGCGTGCAGGAGCATCCGGACACATGGAGGGGGGTGTGCAAGTGCATCCAGGAAGGGGAGCAAGCAGATAGGCTGTTCTGACGAGGTGTCCACGCCGTAGGGGAGACAGGTGACAAGCAAAGGGACAGAGAGGGGTGGGCTAGAGAGCACAGGGGGAGGGAGGGGGCGGCCTGGCAGTTGAGTCACCAGCAGGCCCGTGGCCATGTTGGAGGAGGAGGGGACAGCAGCTGCACAGATACAAAGGCTCGGTGCCTTTGAGGGAAAAAGACAGCCGTGGTGACAAAGAGACAGCTGAGGGGAGAGGATGGGAGACGGGGCCGAGGCAGGCGGGGCCAGCGCACCACACGCTGCTGAACCGGTGCCTGCCCTGCGCTGGGCACCCTGGGCACCCCAGAAGAGATGAAGGCTGCCTGGAGGAGGAAGGCGCCTTGGGTGGTTCCGGATGGGTCAGCAGATTATTCCCACGCACCTTGTCGGCCTTGCCAGATGCCATCGGAGGAGGCGGGGAGGCGGGCAAGGAAGCCCTCTGGAGGGACCACTCTCATGGGCAGGAGGAGAGGGGCAGTCACCCGCTCCACGTCCCTGCCCCTCAGATCTGCCATGTCTGGTCCCTACTTCCGGGGCTGGGGCTGGATTCGGATGCCGCTCCTTGTGCCCCCTCCCACCTCCGAGGGATCAGCATGCCTGGTGACACACCTTCCCCCGGGTTGGTTTGGGTCCAGGGGAAGCGCAGGCGACAGACGAGGGGCCAGGAGACCCCTTGGTACTGGCGCTGCCCTGGAGCTACAGACCCCTGGGACAGCTCGGCTTTGGTGTGGTCTAGCCTCGCCCCAGGGCAAGATGCCCCCAGCTGGCTGTGCCTCTGAGGCCTGAAAGTCTCAGTGCCCACGACTGCAGACAGGCTGGCTTGGTCCCCAGACACCGGGCACCTCTGCCAGTGCACGGTGGCACCCGGCTCTTGAGGGCGTCTGGAGCGAGTCCTGCCCTGATGCTGGATTGTGTGTCACTTGCTCCTCTGCTTCCCAACTTCCTGTTCCCCTTCACGGCCTCATTCCCTCTCTTGGGGCCACGCAGCACTGGACTCCAAGCCCCTCTCCTTGTGGGCTGAAGGGGCATCTGACCTCTGGACAGCCCAGCCCTGGGCCTGGCACGGAAGGACAGAATCCAAACTCCTCGCCAAGGACACTCCTTGAGCCCTTGGTGCTCTGGCCGCGCTGGCTGCCGAGGCCCCGGGACAGAGGCCTCTCTTTCCACCTGTGCCCACTGCTCCTTCAGCGTCTCCTCCCCTATCTGGACGGCTCCTCTCTTCCTTGCCTCTCAGCTTGGACGTGGCTTCTTCCAGGCAGCCCTCCCTGACTTCCCCAGTTGGGATTGGGCCTCCAAACGCGTATGCTCTGAGCTTGGCCTGGCCAAGGCCCTGACGCACCGAGGGGAGCCACCTGTTGAGGACAAGAGGACCAGAGGACCAGAGTCCCTGGGGCCCAGCCCCGGTCACACAACGAGGCTTGTGTCAAATGCTAAGGAATGAGGGAGCAGGCAGGGCTGAGCAGTGGCCACGGGGCTTCTTTTTGGATGCTGCCGACCTGCCTTGGCTGGAGGGGTTGCCCTGAGGGCCCGCGGGTGAGCTGGGGAGGGCAAGGGGCTCCTTGGTGGCACTGGCGCCCTGGAGAAAGAGCTGGAAGGAGGCCAGGGGCACATGCCCAGCTCTGGGGCCCCAGCACCCATCATGACGGTCAGGCAGGTGGCCAGCACCTGAAGCCCAGACGGGTACTTCTGGGCAGAGCAGGGCTTCCCCTCCACCCTCCTCTGCAGAGACCCTCTGCTGTGCCCCCAGGTCGGCTTGGCCCACGAGGCTGGGTCTAGGACTGGAGCCAGAACCCAAGTGCCAGTCCAGTCTGCTCCGGCTCACTGTGTGTTCCCTCTCGGGCCTTGGCCTCCCCATCTGAGAAGGGCCTTCAAGGCCCCCTCCACTTCTTTAAAGGGTGGGTGACCCGAGGGGAACCACAAATCCAGGCTCAGGACACAGGCAGACCTGGGTTCAAATCCTGTCTTGGCTGCATAAGGCTGTGTGACCCTGGCTGAGTGGCCGAGCCTCTCTGACCCTCTGTTTGCTCTGTGCCTGAGATGGAGGTTGGTGAGGGGGAGACAGGATTGGCGTGAGGGCCTGGGCCATGGAGCTTCTGGTCAGAGGGCGGCCAAGAAGCTTTGGGCCCCTCACTCGCTGCCCTGCAGGCCTCTGTAGCCACACCCCAAGACCTCTCGAAGGGGTGTCAGGGACCCTGGACACAGAGGAGCAAGAGGATATGGGCTTTTTTTTTCAGAGCCACAGGTGGGAGTGGCCGCCCAACCCTGTTACTTGTTTTTTTTTTTTGTTTTGTTTTTTGTCTTTTTTTGCCATTTATTGGGCCGCTCCCATGGCACATGGAGGTTCCCAGGCTAGGGGTCGAATCAGAGCTGTAGCCGCCGGCCTACGCCAGAGCCACAGCAACGCGGGATCCGAGCCATGTCTGCAACCTACACCACAGTTCACGGCAGCAACGCCAGATCGTTAACCCACTGAGCGAGGCCAGGGATCGAACCTGCAACCTCATGGTTCCTCGTTGGATTCGTTAACCACTGCGCCACGACGGGAACTCCAACTTGTTTTAAAAATAAGAGGAACCCACACAGAGAGAGCTCTGGGCAGAAACTTGGCAGCTGTGTGGCCGAGGGGCATCCCAGGCCCCTTGGAGGGAATGTGGTGTTTGCAGATTCGGGAACCGCTGTCAGGGGCTCTGGATGGGCGCTGGACAGGGGTGGGGGCAGGGCTGCAGAGGGGACCCCTGACCCCAGGTCCCTGGTGACAGGAAATCAGGGCTGCCTGCCTACCACTGTCCCCTGGCTTCCTCACTGGAACCGCAGGGTAACCCCTGCTTTAGGGACAGGTCTTCTGATGTTGAAAGAGGGGACCCAAAGGTTTGACGGGAGGCGGGAGCTCCCACGTGCTCTGTGACTGCCTTCAAGGAGCTCCCTGTCTGGCAGAGGGAAGAAGGCAAGCCCACCAGGCTGTGTCGCCTCTCTCCCTGGAGGGGAGCCCAGAGCTCAGAGTTGAAGCCCCACCTCCAGCTCCGGGGTTGGGGTAGTTGGGGAGGCCCGCCCAGGGGAGGGGGCCAGGCCATGGCTTCGGGGATCCGTCTCCCCCTCGGCAGGATGGGGACAGCGGAAAGCACCCTCCCTCCCCCCGGCCCCTCCTCAGTTATTGCCAGGGGTCACTGAGGTCTGCCGTGGGACCGACCCCTCCAGAACTTTCTCCAAACCCATTCCCTGTCTGAGGATAAAGCTTGCCCGGCGTCAAGCCGCAGAGACCCAAGGTATTTCCCTCCCTCGCCCCTCCCCCATCTCTCCGTGCTGCCAGGGTCACAGGTGGGCTCCCAGTCCCAATGGGGGGGGGGTCCTGTGCACCCCAGGGACAGAGCCGGGACCCGGGGGCGGGGCCCGAGGCACGTGTGAAGCATTGGAATCCTCTTGGGCGAGCCGACCGATAAGAAGAGGCCACGCACCTGCCACAGGGGGTCACCAAGCAGAGGCCATGTGGGATCCAGGGAGGGGAGCCCACAGCCCCAGCCCCGAGCCCTCGCCCTGGAAGGCGGGCAGCCCACCGTGGACATCCAGCCGCCTCCCTGCCTCCGTCCACTCCAGGGAAACCCGACCCTTTGGTGGCTTGAAAGACGAGAGGAACTTGGGTTGGATGTTTTGAAGAAGTGGCTTTTTATCAGAAAGCCCTCTGGGAGTCTGGGCTGCGACCAGTGAAATCCTATCTGTTGTTTCAAGGAGGGGAGAAATCTTGGCTCATGGTTATGGAGATTTATGGCTTCCCCTGAGCCTAATTGCCTCGGAATCTTCTAACGTGGGGCGAAGTGGTGCTGAGATGGACAGCAGAGCCAGCGCAGCTCCCTCCCTCCCTCCGCTCCCAAGCTCTCCCCCCTCCCCTCCCTCTGTTCCTCCCTCCTTGCCCCTCCCCTCTTCCCGGCTCTCTCCCCTCCCCTCCCCTCCTCCTTCCCCTCCTGCCTACCCTGGGAGCACCACCAGGCTGCTAGGTAGTCCTGGCTTCGCTGCCGTTCCTCTCAAGGAGAGAGGAGGTGTGACCAGCTGCTGGAGTTCAGGCCTCTGAGTGATTCGCCTCCTGTTGCTGTGGCTGGGGGCCCCCCGGGGATGAGGGGCCGTCCTGGCAGCAGCAGGGAAGGCTGCGGTGTCTGAGCCCCTCCGAGCCTCCCAGGGCTGGGTGAGGGTGTGTGTGTGCTACCCCGTGGCACTGGGAGACCCCAGACCATAGCCCCCGTCAAATGGGGAAGAGCCTTCTAACCTGCTGCCTCAGTGGGAGGGCGGCCCCGTCTGGTCTCGGGGTGTGTGTGGGGATGCTGCATAGCCTTGGCCGAGAGGCAGGAGGGAGTCTTCAGCAATAAGATGAAGCTGATCCAGGGCCACGTCCCTCCTTCCGTCGTAAGGCGGGCAGGTTGAAGGGTCAGGGCTGGGGTGGGGGGACCCCCAGAGGGTATCCGTCCCCTTCCTAGCCCCTGGCATGCAGAAGAGCGGGCCGATATCCTTCGTGGCGGGGCCGGGCGGGCTCTTGTGTCCTGAGCGAGCGTGGGCCCCGCCTGCCTCCTGGTTCCTCCCAGCGTCCAAGGACGCAGGTGGGGCCTGGGCAGGGCGGCCAGTTCCTCACACCCTTGAACAGGATCCCTGGCCTCCCCCTGCCCCCGGCGGGGCGGTGGAGGAACTTCCCTGTCCACCGCTGCTGCTGGGCTGGGCCGCAGGCGGGCTCAGGAGAAGGGCAGCTCGTGGAGGCACCTCCTGTGGGCTTGGCCCGCCTGCTCGCCGATGCTCAGGAGAGTGTCTGCTGGTTCGGGGAACTCATGGGAGCGCAGCCTACAGCCGGAGGCTGACCCAGCCGCCAAGCCGACCCAGCCCCCCAGAGCCACCCCGACCCAGAGTCGCCCCAACTCAGAGTCGCAGGCAAGGAAACCCCTGTTGGTTGGTTCTGGGGCGGGGGCGGGGGGCGGGGGTGTCTACAGCAAAAACTGGCGCAGATGTGTAGGTACTGTTGCATCTTCCCGTGCCACCAATGATGAAGCTGAGGCTCAGAGAGGTGGGGTCCCTTGCCTGAGGCTGCCCAGCTTGAGAAGGGAGGTGGAGAGCCAGGCCAGTCATTGACACCACAGCCCGATGGTCGGCTTGGCTGCCGAGAGCCTTGGTCCACGGGACGGGGGAGGCGGCGGTTCTGAGGAACAGGAGATGCCGCCTTTGAGTGGGACCCATGCCAGGGGTAGTTGCACCGTTGGCGCTGGCCCCCCTCCCCAGGGATGTCCAGGCCCCCCGCTCCCAGCACTGGGGGTCCAGGGAGGAGGGAGGCCCTGCCCTGAGGCCATGGCTCCCAGGAGCCCCACAGCCTCCCCCTGGAGGCGGTGAGCCACCTGCCCACACCTGCATCGAGGTGGCCCTGGGCATGGGCGGGGCTGGCAGGCAGAGCACCTTCTTCAGAGAGAAAGCGCAGGGCAGGGACAAGGAGACCCTGAGGGATGGGCCCTCTGAGTTTCCTCCAAGCCTGAGTCACCCGTCTCGGAATCCTGGCCTGACCTTGGAGCCTGGGGTCAAAGCTCCTTGTTTGGGGCCCTCACTTTCCCAGCGGGAGAACCGCCAGGGACCCTGGGAGCCGTCTCTGCAAGGATGCTGGCCAGCCAGAGGGGGCTGCGGAGTATCTCTGGACAGGATGGCGGCTGAGCTGGGTGCAGGGCAGCCAAGCCCTGGGGACCTGGGGACCTTGCCGGTGGTGCGGGCCTGTAAGTCCCAGCCTTCGCTAAATGCCGAACAAGACTTTGTCTCCCCCTGACCTGGAGTTTGTGTGGGGGTAGGTGACATGGATTTGTACCAAACGTGTCTGTCACTGCTCAGGGACACCAGGGCCTCGCCCTGAGCAATGGCCCTGAGGAGGGTAAGACTCCCCGGTGAGGAGGGGCCGCAGCCTCGAGGTGCGCAGATGGGCTGAGCGTCGCCGCGCTGGGACCGTGGCTCCCTCCCAGGTATTTATTGGGTACCTTCTCTGTGCCCAGCTCTGCCCAGCTCTGTGCAGGGGAGGTGGGTGAACGGGCACTGAACGGCCGGGCCAGCTTTGCCTTCTAGAAAGTGCAGCGCTGACATCAGCCAGGAGAATGGATTACAGGGATGCGACACAGGCCAGGAGAGCAGAACGTCCAGGAGAGACGGAGCGGGACTTGGGGGCAGGGGTGCAAGGGGCGGGGGGGACCAACCCGAGAAGCCGTGTGCCGTGCGTGGAGGAGCCCGGACTGAAGGCACAGCTGAGGTTTCTGTCCACACGTCAGCCACCCAGCATTTCCACTTCCGGCCACTTGGGATGGCGGGGGGAGGGCGCCGCAGCCCTGCCCGTGATGGCCCCACGCTGGAGAGGACCCAGGTGCCAGGAGGCAGGACAGTGGCTCCTTTGGGGGCAGGGGCCTGGGGGCGCTGAGAGGGAGGTGCTGGGGGCTTTGGGGCATCAAGTTTGGGTCCCCCTGGGGGTTGTTTGTGGAGAGTACCACTTGTGTTAGTTTTTGTCTTTTTTTTTAGGGTTTGTACCCACGGCATATGGAGGTTCCAGGCTAGGGGTTGAATCAGAGCTACAGCTGCTGGTCTACACCACAGCCACAGCAACGCCAGATCTAAGTCACATCTGCCACCGACACCACAGCTCTTGGCAATGCCGGATTCTTAACCCACTGCGCGAGGCCAGGAATCGAAGCTGCGACCTCATGGATGCGAGTCAGATTCGTTTCCGCTGCATGACAGGAACTCCAAGAGCACCATTTTGTGGTTAACCATTGTCCTGTGGTTGCTTTCTGGAAGTTTGTTATACTTGGATTAAAAACATCTAGGAGTTACTTTTAAAAAGGGGGTCCCCAGTCTCCTGGAGTTCCAGAGCCCCTCCCAGGTTTCCCTGTCAGTTGGTCGCAAAGCTACTGACCCATCCCCTGGAGCCTGGGGTCAGGCTCTCACTGGGACAGTCAAGGCGTCCACTGTCCCCAGGCTTGGTGCAGAAGCCTCTCTGTGAACTCAGGTGAAGGGTTAGGGTTAGGGTTAGGGTCAGAGGGGACGTGGGAGGGGCTGGCCAGGGCAAGGGGCCCCTGGTGTGGTAGGGGGCATGTCGTGGGGGTCGCTGCTCAGTGTCCCCCCACCCCTTGTGACCCTGACCCTCCAGCAAGGGTGCCAGGCAGCTGCTGGAAGAAAGAACATTCTAAGCATAGTCGTGTCGCAGTTGCCATGGCGAACACGGGGAAAGAGGAAAAATTCAACCCAGTGGTCCTGGCACTAGACATGAAACCCCACCATTCAGGTGACGCGGGGTGTCTGCAGCTGCGTGTGCGTGTGGGCACGTGTGGGCACGTGTGGGCATCCGTGTGCACTTCACACAATGCACACAATTGCCTCTAAAGAAATCCACATCTTCTGTAGAAAGAGGATGCTTTTTTGAATTTCAATTGGCTGTCTCAACAATGTCCGTTTAATTAGTGTGTTTTGAAGGGGGAAATGAAGGAAAATTATAATGCATCCGAGAAAACGGTTGTACGTGCTCAGCTTTTCTCGTGGGTTCCGGTGGAGCCACCCGGGGTCCGCAGAGCCCGAGCCCAGAGCCCGAGCCCAGAGCCGTCCAGGCCAGAGGAGGCAGGGAGGCCGCCCCATGGCTGCAGCTGGGGACGCTGTGAGCAAGGGCCGGCGGTGCTGCGTCCCTCCCTCCCGGTGGCAGGCAGAGCTCCCGGCCTGGGGACGTGGAAGCGGGGGCAGGCGGAGCGAGGGTCCCTCCCCCTGTGGACTTTGTCACCAGGAGCCATGGAGGTGGTGATGCGGGCCAGGGGACAGCCAGCAAGGCCCCCTGGAGGCGTGGGGTCCAGTTCGGACTTTGCCAGAAGCAGACTGGGCTTTCCTGCTTGTGACATTTGTAAAAAGGTGATGACTGTGAGCCAAACGAAACGACGACCAGAGCTCCCTGGGGGCCTAGCGGTGAAGGACTCAGCATTTCACTGCCATGGCTTGATCCCTGGCTTGGGAACCTCTGCACGCTGTGGGCGGGGCCGAAAAACAAATAAATAAAACAATGACCAAGAAAGGGCTTTATAAACTGTCAGGTCCCGAGGAACGTGGCCCAGTCAGGCCTCGCAGGACCTGGGGCCGTTCCCTCCCCCACACCAGGGCTGAGTCCTGGTCAAGCGTCCCCCGAAGTGCGAACATCCTTCCAGGGGTCCCGGCTCGGCAGCGCAGGGGACCAGGGCTGGCACGCGGCGGTGCTCCTGAGCCTCTCTGGGTTGCTCAAGCCTGCGTGGTGCAGAGGCTGGCTCCCCGCAGCGTCCCCGCCCCCACAAGGCTCCTGCGCCCCAGAAGGGCCCCCCACCCTGAGGCAGAGCCTCCCCAGGCTGGCGAGGGAGGCCGGGTGGGAAACAGGACCAGTCCTGCCCGGGCCAGCCTGCCTCCTCTCCACCCTGGGCTCCTGGCTCTCCCCGCGCGCCCGTGCCCCTCCCAGAGGGTCCCCCTCCCCTGCAGGGAGGGGGGGGGTCCTTGGCTTCCTCCCCTCTCCCTGCTCATCCCCTCTGTTCCTCGGGCACCAGCCTGACCAGTGTGGCCATACTTAGGAGAGCAGCTGTGTCCCCGAGGCTCGGGGGCCATGTGCTGGCCTCCAGTTTCCAGGAGAACAGGGCACCTTTGCACAGGAGGGTGCCAGGCAGTCGCAGTTCCGGGTCCATGGGTGGCCCTCCTGGCCCCGTCACCTTCCTAAAAGCCAAGCGGCCGGGTGAGGGCCAGGCCCCGGCCCTGCTCTAACAGGACCATTGCTACCCCTCTGGGGCGGGGGCGGGGGGGCTGGCCGGCATCGGCCCCCCTGGTAACCATGAAACAGCTGTCTTCAGTCCCCGGGTGTGACTCCAAAGCCCCCTCTCTGCTCTGAGCAGGCAGTGGCCCAGCCGGGGGAGGGGGACCTGGGATGCTGGACACCCCAATCCACTCTCCCCGCTGTGCCCTCTGCGCCCCCACCCCCCCCCCCCAGCCTCGGGCAGCCATCATGTGGCAGCCGATGTGCCCAGCCCCTGCCTCCACCGTCCTCTTTGCCGAGCGCCGTGGCCACAGGGTCCTCCCTGCTGCCTTCTAGCCGCTGATCCCCCCGCTCCCCTTGGCTGGCACCAGGGAGGGCTCCAGTCCGCTGTGTGGGTAGCGTGGCTCTGTCCGTCTTGGCACAAGACGCTTCTCCCCGCCGATCACGTTACCTCCCTCTCGGAAGGGTGTGGTCATTTATCCCAACACGTCCTCTTATGCACCGGGAGCTGGCGGGCACCCAGGCTGCGGAATCCTGGCCTCTGGCCCCAGAGGAGCCCGTCCTGGGAGCGAGGGGCCGGCACCTCCGCGTCCAGCACCTTTCAGGCACCAGACCCCCCCAGGCGAGGAGCACAGATGCTGACGGTGAGGCTGAGGTCCAACACCCACATGGAGGCGGTGGTGGGGAGGCGACCTTGACCAGGTCCCTACCAGGACCCCCTGTGCCCACACGGAGTCCCTGCATCCCTCCCCAGGTGCCCACTCCACTCCCCGTGTCTGTCTGTCCTGGACGGCCTGTCCACACTTCCCCGCCCCCACCTGCTGTCTGTCCCCAGGAAGTGCCGTGGCAGCCCGCGCGCCCCCCAGGCCCGCCTCACAGACACCTTCACGGGGCCCACAGACCTTGGCGGTGCCAAGCCCAGTCGTGTCCCTGCAGTACCTGCCAGCTCCAGGGCAGTCCGCGCGGGTGGGGACGTGACTCCTTGGTGGGAGTGCTACCCTGAGGCCACGCTTGGAAGGCTACCCCCCCAGCACCTTGGCCACCATAGCCTCGGCCAGAGCTAGATGGACAGAAGGACAGGTGGATGGATGGACAGGTGGATGGATGGACAGATGGACAGGCGGCTGGCAGATGTGCTGTGGGACCTGTAGTGGAAGCCTCGGATGGCACAAAGAATGCCCTGACAGAGAGACGCACGAGGCATTGTCTGAAGGGAGGCCTGGCTGCACTCGGCTCCCTCTGGGTGGGACGAGGCAAACCCAGGTGCCTCGCTGCCAGGCCCCTGCCCTGTACCCCAGCAGACATGACTAATCGAGCAGGGCTCCTCTCCCGCTGAGCCTGGCTCCCAGCCCTCCCTGTGCAGCCAAGACCAGCTGCTTGCAGTTGGCACGGAGGCTGGCCTGGCCATCCCAGCTGTAAGTTGTTATTAAAATAGTAACGGAAGCCCAAATCTGCCAGCATCCCAGCCTGTGGGGGTCAGCGGAGCACCTGGGGGGGAGGCAGCTCAGACTCAGTCTTTGCTGGCGCTTCCCCACCCCCACGCCACCTCCCATCCCCAGCCAGTGTCACCCACAGGGTGCTCAGAGCCGACTGGCCCCAAGGAGGTGCGTGCTGGGCCCCAAAGGCTCCAGGCCCTGAGTCGAGGCCCAGGTGTCCTGCTGGGGGGCGGCCCAGCCACTGCTCTCCGGGCTTCAGCAGCCCCGGGTCCTGGGGCCCCTACCCCAGGGATGTGTGTCCGAGGGTCTTGATTGAGGGGAGAAGAAACTGGCATTTTTCACAAGCAGGTGCAGGGCTCTGGGACCCGCCCCATGGAAGTACAGCCTGGACAGTCCCTTCCCTGCGGCTGGCTGGGCGCTGCTCCCCAAGGGACAGCTCTTCCCTAAGAGAGGGGCAGGCTGCCCACGGGCTTCTGGGCCCCTCCAGCCTGGGGTGGGTGCCCGCGCCCAGCACTCACAGTGGTGGGTCTTCCTCCTGCACTTCTCAAGGGGTGTCCCTGAGGTGGGGGGTTCTCACATTTTGCTCCCTCTGCTGCAGGCTTAGAGCCCGGCCCATCCTCGACAGCGCCCCCTCCCGCTGCCCCGCCAGCCGTGCCCCCCGCCCCCCCGTTCTGGGCGGTCTCCCTGAGCCCTGGGTCATCGGGTGTCACCAGCCCTACCTGGGACCCAGCGGCTGTCACCTGTTCCCAAGCAGCTCTGTCAGTGAAGGGCCCAGGCCCCTGCTGGGTGTCCCTGTGACCTGGGGCCCATGGAGCCCCTGGTACACGGCCCTCGGAGTCTGAGCGACTGGCTCCAAGCCTCGCACTCCCCCCCTGGGAGCTGTGTGACTTCGAAAGCTGCTCAGCATCTCTGGGCTTCTTTCCTTTCCCTGTGAAATGGAGACGCACCTGCCCTGGGGTTGGGGGCAGAATTGCTCGGGAAGAACAGAAAACGCGCCTTTGATAGTGAACCCATGCCCTGCGGCCTGGGGACAGCGCCCTCCAAGGACCACGGATTTGAGATGAACCGAGACAGCGTGTGCAGGGCTGGGACCTGCACCTGGCTCTGGCGAGCTGCTATTAGTGGTGGTCCCGTCGCCCCGACAGACAGCCGCTGCCCTCCAGCACGGGGCCAGAACACACGCAGACCTCCGCACAGACGCCCTCTGTGCTCCAGCCGCCGCCCGGCCGCCTCCCAGGTTGGCCCACCCGGCGGCCGCTGCGGCTGCCCGCACGCCACCTCCGCCCGCGGGCTCGGGGCCACACGCAGCCCAGGCTCCCTGCCCCCCGCCCCTGAAAGTCAACAGACCCGTTTTAGCAAAGCTGGAAGCCATAGAAAAGCAGAACGCTGTCAACAAACTCCCCGGAGCCCCCCTCCCCACCCTGGCCTCCAGGAGTCGGCTACCTTCTGGATTATTCCTGCCTGGCTTCTCGTCCACTCACGTGGTAAGAAGGGCCCTGAGCTTTTCCTCTGCTCGGGCCCCACGCCCAGGGCCGCTGCTCACACCTACAGCCCAGGTCCCCTTAGGACGCTCTTTTCTCAAGTGGGGAAACTGACAACCAGGAGGCACAATGGCCCGGGATGTCGCCATGGCCCCCAGGTCTGAACCCGGGTCCGCGTGGCCCCCAGCCGGGCTCCTCGTCACCGAGGGACAAGGGAAGAGGGCGGGGGACATCCGGACCTCCCCCGAGGTCCTTCGAGCCGGCGGGGAAGACCCCGTCAGGGGTTCCAGGCTGATGCATCTCAGGGTTGGGTGCCCTGGTGACACCGGGACCTTGCCTGGGAAAGGGGGCGCCTCCTGGGACCAGGAGGGCACAGCTGGAGCTCCCACCACCCCCGCCCCCGACACTCCCACTGGAGGCCAGGTGCGCCAGGCGGCTGGGGGGCCCTGCCTGCCCCCCCGCATCTCTTCTTTCCGACACGGCGGCTGCATCCGGCCAGAGTAGAGGCGGCGGCTCGGCTCCCAGCAGCTCCCACATGAATCACCCCCCACGGCAGCAGCTCACGGCACACGGACCACGTCCCCCGCTGCCCGCCTGGCCCCACCTTTCCGCCCCCGCCTCTCCCCTGGGCCGGCCTTCCCAGCTCGATCAGCTGCTCCCCGGCAAGGCTGTCTTCCAGGTGAACACGCCGTAGAAAAATGACTTCATTACCACCTTGGGCAGCTTGGGGCTGGGGGAGGGCTCTGTGTGGCCCCGAGGGGGCAGGTGGTGTGGACACCACCTCAGTGGCTCCCCCAGCAGCTGTGCCCTGGGTGGCAGGAAGGCCTGGAGCCCGGGCACACAGGGACCCCCCACCCGGGCAGGGCTGACGGAGACAGATCTGTGGGCCCAGGGGCTGCGGGGGAATATTACATTATGACAACAAATCACTCCGCTGATTGGAACTTAATTACGTCTCTTTTATCTTGGTGACAGTCAGGCACCTGGGCTGGAGGCCGGCCTGGGGGTGGGGTGGGGGTGCCGGGCCCTGGGGATTAATGAGGCGGTGCCCTCCCCTGCCCCGGAGAGAGCCGCAGCTGCCCCCTCCCTGTCTGCCAGGCAGGCCAGACAAAGGGGACTTCTACCGGAGGATCAGTCACCAGGGTCTTGGGGGAGGGGGTGGGGCAGGCGAGGGCAGGGCTGTCGGGGGACTGCCCGGTCCTGCCCAAGCAGAGCCAGGAGGGCAACTTGGCCTCGGCCAGTCTCCAGGACAGAGAGGCCAAGACGGAGCCTGATCCCCGAAGTGGGAAACTGAGTTGCCATCACGCGGTCGCCACGGACCAGGGTGCAGCCCGGGGAGGGAGGGTGTCGTGTGCCAGGGGTCAGGGGCTCAGATGGCGTCTCGGCACCCCAGGACAGGCCAGCACGGGACAGCGAGGTGCGCCTGGCAGCTGGACCTCCCGGGAGCACAGGCCAGTGTTGGCCAAGTTCCGTTTGGGGACCAGAATCCTCCTATGAACGACTTTTTTTTTTTTTTTTGTCTTTTTGCCATTTCTCGGGCCGCTCTCGTGGCATATGGAGGTTCCCAGGCTAGGGGTCGAATTGGAGCCATAGCCGCTGGCCTACGCCAGAGCCATAGCAACGTGGGATCTGAGCCGCGTCTGCAACCTACACCACAGCTCACAGCAACGCCAGATCCTTAACCCACTGAGTGAGGCCAGGGATCGGACCCGCAACCTCATGGTTCGTAGTCAGATTCGTTAACCACAGTGCCACGACGGGAACTCCTGAACCACTTCTTGAGGGCAAATGTATCCTATGGATTTTTCTGGAATGGTTTTGATTTGAGACATTTTTGTACCAGGAACCAATGAAATCTTAGTATTCTGGAGTTTGCCCTGCAGGCCTGGGGCTGCTTTTTCCATCCTGGGGCAAATGCAGATCCTGGACCGTCTTAACCACAGCGTTGCCTGGGTCCTTGGCACGTTCCCTGGGTCTCGGCCTCCTCATCTGGAGAGGGTGGAGACTTGGAGCCCCCAGGGTGGGTGCCAGGCTGCCCCACGGGTCTTTGGTTCCAACGAGTGGCACGGGTTCTTGCCCCGACTCGGTTGCCACACTTTACTGTGTTTGCCGACTGAACCCCCCCGTGGCCCCTCCCGGGCCCAGCGACCGTTCTCAGGGTACAGACGCAGGCACAGAGGCTCAGAGAGGGGACATCACCTGCCTGAGGCCGCACAGCCGCTAAGTGACAGAGGCAGGATTTGAGCCAGGGGGTCCGGCCTGGGTGCCTGCTCCCGAGGGCGGGCGGCTCCTCCTGGCCGAGCACGAGCGCCGACGAGGGCGGACGCTGTGGGTGTTGCTTTCACTTATATCCCAGCGCGTTCACCACGCAGTGAGCATCCTCTGTGCCTGGCAAGATGTGGGGCACATTGAAGGGGTCTGAGGTTGGAGAATCTTGTTCCCCCGCCAGGCCCGGGGCCCTGACTGATGAGTCCAGCGGGGCTCAGGTCCCAGGGGCTCCTCTCTGGCCCCCTCTTGGGGTGGGGCTGTCTGGGGTCCTGGCCCCGTCTCCCCGGCTCTGAGGGATGGGGGCTGGCTGGGACCCCCTCCTCCCTGCCTTCACCCGACGGCAGCTGAGGGGCCCCGTGGGGTTGCCTCCTGATGGACGTGCGGGGGGTGGGTGGGTTGGTGACAGGGCAGAACAAGCACCGTTTCATAGACTGGCTGATGGCTGCTGAGTCATCGCACGGGGTGATCCATCAGCTGGGCTGCTGACGGCAGGAGCCGAGGGCACTGCAGTGGCTCTGGGGACAGGCAGGGCGAGGGGTGGGTGGGGGGCCCTGTCTTCCACCCGGTTCCCTGCAGGGGCTGGACGGGCGCTGTGTGTGGAGGGAAGGGCAGGCGTGTGCTTCTGCTCTGGTGTGAAAGTGCTTGGTTCCCACGCGGCCTGCAGGTGTGAGCGTCCCTGGGGGGGGGTGCACGGCCCCCCAGGTGCACGTGTGCTGCACCCCACCCCCAGGGGAACCGCGGGCCAGTACAGACGGGTCTTTGCAGGCAGTATCTGTGAACCTTCTTCACATGTGTGCTTGGGGGAGTGTGAGGCGGGGTTCTGAGCGGGACGGGGAACCCCAGGCCCCTCACCCGCCACCAGCCAGATCCCAGCCTCCGTGCTCTCGTCTGAAGACTGTGGCCGCGACAGAGTCGGTGGGAGGCACCTGCTGCGAGGATTTGTGGCGGTGGGGTCAAGGCCTTACGTGGAGACAGAGTCCCCAGCCCACAGAGCCTGTGTCATCACTGAGGGCTGCGTGTGCCACCGGGCGCGTGTGCGAGTGTGTGTGTGTGTGTGTGCGCGCGCGCGCGCGCGTGTGTAGAGCACTGTCTCGCGGGATTACGGAGGCCGAGAAGATCCACCTCCTTCCATCCCCGAGCTGATGGCAGAGTGACCCAAAGAGCAGGCAGTGCGAGGCCCGGCCCGGGGGCTGGAGACCTTGTCTCAGCCCAGGTGTCAGGCACCTTCTCTTTCTGAGATTTTTGTCCCATCGGGGCCACAACAGACTGGACAAGGCCACCTGCCTCGGGGAGGGCCCTGCACGACTTTCCTCTAGGAGGGGGTTGGAAAGCTACTCCCATCGAGAAACTCCCTCGCAGACAAGCCCAGAGTCACATTTAACCAGATACCTGGACACGGCTTTTGTGGGCATGTTGGGTGTGCGTGTGCAGACACGTGGGGGTGCACCCGTGTCCCCGGGTGTGTTTACGTGTGGGCCCCGTGCAGCCACCCCGCATCTCTGGGGACCACTGGTTGCAGTAAGGTTCTGATGCCCGGCTGTTCCTGTGCTGCCACCAAGATGCTGGGGCCGAGCTCAGGGGTCCCGGCTCCCTTGGGGGTCCTCCTGGACTTTTGCTGGTGCTCAGACAGCCCCCTCGCCCCAGGCACCCCCAGGTCCAAAGGGCAAACGGAGGCGATGGTTCATACACGGAAGCTCAGGTGCCAAGTGCCACCTTCATGTCCAACCCCTGCTTCTGGGGGAAAAGTGCAAATGACGATGAGTGTTGGGAGATGAGAAATTTCCGTTTCAGCTGGCTGAGCGCTTGGCGCTCCGGGGCTCCTCGGAAGTCACTGTGGGCCTTGCCTTGGCCGACACGTGCAGACAGCCTCAGCGCCTGGTTCGGGACAGGCTGGAACCGCGGTCAGTTGCCACCTGGCCTGATGACTGAGGCCGTCGTGGGGGCTGGACGGGGTCTGGTGAGTCACCCCCAACTTCCAGGTCAGCTTTGCTCTGTGCAGCGAGGCCACTCTGGCCGAGCCCCTTCCTCAGACCCGCCCTCCTGGAGGTGGGTGGGAGAGGCAGGCCCGCCAAGACCCACGTGGAGCTCATTCCAGGTCTCACCTCCCAGCCGGCCAGCCTGCTGTCACCTGTCCTATGACGCGCAGCGCCATCAACCCAGATCAGGAGGACTTTTCAGGGGTTCACGCCCCTGCACAGATCTGCTGGCTGCCCCCTCCCTCCAGGCCCTGGTCACTCGCAGGCTTCGACATCACCCTGGACGTGAAGGGCCGTGTAGGGCATTGTCCCCGAGACAGGAAGCTTGCCGTGTCCCCACCTTTGTCTCCCTAGCCCCGAGCAGGTGGGACCACAGGAAAAATGAGCCGAGGGGACGAGGGGGGGCCTGGCAAACACGCCCAGCCTCCCAGGGGTGGTGAGGGTTTTGGAAGGCGTTTATTCGATACGTCGGGTTCATAACAAGCTCGGGGCGACCTCCGGAACCCTAGCCCTGGCTGGAAGTGGAGCTTCCGGATGATTCCCTGGGCATAGTTTCCACAGACACCTGATCCCTGGGGACGTGGTCCTGCAAGGTGGAGGCCTCGCTTCCATCCCTTGACCGGTCACCGGGGTGGGGGTGGGGGGGAGCTGTCTGCACCTGAGCCTCCGTGAACCCCAGGCGAAAGCTAAGGTACAGGTGTGACTATGGATGAGTCTTGCACAGAAGCCCAGCATGTGGAACCAAGGGTGGGGCTGCCCTGTGGGCCCGGGTGTGGAGTTGGGGACTTGCCCTGTGCGTGGCCAGCCTCAGCTGACCCCTGGGACCCCAGCTGTCCCCGGGGCAGAGGGGCCGAGGGTCCCGAGCGTGCGGTGTGCCAGGCGGGCGCGGGATTGACCCTGGCACTCACCATCTGAACGAACCCGCATTCGAGATGATTCTTTCCAAGAAGGGTATCTGTGACCTGAGTCTGGGCGTTGGCAGGAAGAAAACGGGCTGGGGACGCACCTCCTGCCTGGGACCTCGGGATGACGGGAAATGAAAGGCCAGCTTGGCAGCGTCCTGATCCCAGCCTGAGGATCAGACATGGGACAAGTCCCTCTCTCCCGGGACCCCGCCCAGGGCGACTCCACCTGCCCTTGCCTGTAACATGGGACCCGAATACCTTCCCATCACATCTGTGTCCTAACACTGCCTCCTCCCAAGGCCGTCAACGCCCAGACCCCTGCCCCTCTGGAACGTGGGCCACCTCGCGGGTCTGTGTGATATGGCGGAAGCTCAGCCTGGTACCCGTGTGACCCCAGAACCCCTGGGACCGAAGAGGCCAGTGTGTTGTCCCAGGAAGGAGCTGGAGGCTTGACAAAGGTGCCCCGCCCTGCCCCCACCTGCTTCTCTTACTTCTGGAAGGCCACCTCTGAGGGCCCCGCAGGTTAGTCGAGCTGCTCCTGTCCCAGCCAGCCTAGGGGGAGCCTCGGGGTGTCATCGGCGTCCTCCAGAGAGCCAGGACCAGGAGGGCGTGTATAGACAACAAGGTTTAATATCAGGAATTAGCTCCTGCAGTTACGGCGGGTCCGAATCTGCAGGGTGGGCTGGCAGGTGGAGAGCCCGGAGAGCCAAGCCTGCAGACTCTCTGCAGGCAGTCCCTGGACAGTGCCCTCTTCTGCGGGGAAGGCTGGTCTTTCTGTTCCATCCAGACCTTCGACTGATTAGATGAGGCCCACCTGCCATGGCGCGGGCAATCGGCTTCCCTAAGTGCACGGATTCAGGTATTAAACCTCGGCCAGAAACACCTTCATCGAAACAGCTACTAGCATTTGATGCCCCCCCCGCCCCCGTGGCCCTGTCCAGTGGACACAGCACTAGCATCATACGCGTCATAGTGCATCTGCCTGCCTTTCTCTTCTCGGTGAAACAAAAACCTCTCCCCTTCCAGCACCGTTTCTTCCCAGGGCTGACCCCTCAGAATGCATCCCTGGCACCCCTGCCTGCTCCGTGCGACCACAGACACTAGTTTCTGAGGAGGACATTCTGGGGGTGGGGTGGGACTCCACCACCCTGTTGTGACTGCTTTGGGGGACACCCCGTGGGCCCAGCGTCCGTGAAGACATGAACTCATGGCACGTCCCAGGCAGACCATTAGGGAAGGTGTGGGCAGAACTCCCAAATCCCCACACAGTGCCAGCCAGGAGCTCGCCTGCTGCCGGGCATGGGACGGGGGCAGAGGGTCCCTGCAGAGGGGCGGAGTCCTTCCCGAAAGCAGGTAGAGCAGACACAGCCAGGGGTGCACAGTGCCTCCACCGCCCTCGTCCAAGTCCCTGGGGCGCCAAGAAGGGACAAGAAGAAGGAACCATGTGGCCCGATCACCTCTGGCCTTGGGCTTTCTGACTCTGACACAGGTCATGGCAAGGCAAAGCCACGTGGGTTCTTTAACTGGATCAGGGGGTCATTTTTCCAAACCCAAGAGTGGTGGATCCCGCCCTGCTGTGCAAACACCTGAGGTCACTGTACCAGGAAGGAATCCTGTGTCCTCCTCCAGGGGTGGCTGCCCCCACTTCTGGGGGTCCTGGTGTCCTGGGCTCACGGCTGCACCCCTCCAGTTTCTGCCTCTGCCTTCACGGACCCGTCTCCTTGCGTGTCTGTCTCCACATGCAAGGACAGCGTTCACAGCTGGTTGGGGCCCACCCTGCTCCCGCCTGCCCCCTTAATGACACCTGCAGTGACCCTATTCCCCAATCAGGCTGCGTTCTGAGGACCTGGGGGCTAAGACCTTAGCACCTCGTTCTGGGGGGAGGCATAGATTTCAGCCCATAACAGGTGACGTCAGCACGAGAGGCCTTGCCCGTGCTGGCTCTCAGTTGGTGGACCCCGGGGGCCTTGGCACTGAAGCTGTGGGGTCGGGCTTCTCGGCAGGCCTGGCAGAGGCTGTGCCGGGCACCGCAGGTATCAGGGTGCTTTCCCCTCCCCCAGCGCCAGGATGAAGGCCTGGGCTGCCACATGGCCCGTACACTTGAGTCAGCTGCCCAGGGTCCCATCTTGGGGACAGGTCCTGGGTAGCTTATTACTGTCACCTAGGGCCCTTTAGGGCCTCCACCCCGAGCAGGAGCTGGGAGCCAAAGCTCCAAGCCTCCACCTTTGCAAGACTCTGAGTGAATTTTCTGCCCTGGAGCAGCAGGAGCTGCCTCTCTGCCCCCGGTCTGCAGGGCTGGGGCTGGATGGCCTGGGCCAGGGGTGGAGGCGGGGGTGCCGAGAGGCATCTGGGTGCGAGGCAGCTGTGGTGTCCGAGGGTGCAAACGCCAGCGGAGGAGGGGCAGGGGTCTGAGCCAGATGCAATGCATCGTCCCACTGGCGTCTCTTCTTCCCACAGAGCCACCCCACTGAGCTCGGCCGCCCCTGGTCCCTGAGAACAAAGCCCCGGGCCCCCTTTTATCTTCTCTGCTCGGGGTCCTGGGGGGGAGGAGCAAACGAAGGCCTGACCCAGCGTCATTTTCCTTTGCTTCCCCCTCCGGCCCACCCTTTCTTCCCTTTAGAATGTCTTTTAATGGGGTCAGACCCAGATGGCTGGCCCCGGGCCCTGGGAGTGGGGCCTGAACTCCAGCCCACTGCCAGCCCCTTGGCCTGGGCACTCCAGCCCAGAGTAGGGACCAGGCGCCAGCAGGAGGTGTCATCCCTGAGGGCTGAAAGCAGGTGCCTAGCCCTGCCCTGGAGCCCTCGCCCTGTCTCCAGGGGACTCCTGGAGGTCGCAGTCTGGGCCTCTCTGGGCGCTGGGCCCTCAGCTTCAGCCCTTGCTCTAAAGCTCCCCGCTGCCCCGTCTCGCACAGTCAGCCAGGCCGTGTGTGGGCTCTGGGGGCCAGCCCTGCATTCAGCCCTTGAGTGGGAGGGCAGAGGGGACCCCCATCCAGCTGGCCCTGGCCCAAGGGCATCTACCCCCCCAGAGCGACTTTGGCTCTTTCTGTCATTTGATTGGTCGCCTTGGGCCCCCGAGAGGTGCATCACTCACCCCTGCTCCCCGTCTAGTCACTTCCTCTCTGTGACACCTGCTGCTCACGTGTCCCCCGCGTGGCCTCTGACTTCTCCCACAGTCCAGCACGTGGGTGGCAGCGTCCCCACTTCACAGATGAAGAGACTGAGCACAGGGGTCAGGGTTGGGTGGCGAGGTCAGGAGTGGCTTTGCCCCAGCCAGGCCCTCCCTGACCCCTGACCTCAGGGGAAGACAAGGCCAAGCGGACCGGGGGCCTGCTCACCTTGGAGTATTGGGGAAACGGGGCTTGACTGGGGGCTCAGGTCTTGGGCAGGCCCACCTTTGCTCAGGGCAGAAAGTGCTTGTGGAAACGCAATGACACAGGCTCCTCCCAGGCTCGATGGCAAACTGAACCTGAAATGTCAGTGTTGACGTTTCCTGTAACAAAAGGATCACTCATCTGTTTCCTCGGCTGGTACCTCCTTCGTGGGGGTGGGGGGGTGGTGGAGCATCTGTATTCACAAGAGCCAAGAGCTGGAGGTGGCCCTCATGTCCATCAGCCAAGGGACGGACAACAGCCTGTGTCTATCCACACAGTGGAATATTACTCAGGCGTAAAAAGGGAGTCTGATGGAGTTCCCTGGTAGCCTAGCAGTTTAAGCATCTGGTGTTGTCCCTGCTGTGGCTCTGGTCAATGCCGTGGTGTGGGTTTGTTCCCCGGCCTGGGAAGTTCCGCATGGCGCCAAAAAATAAAATAATAATAATGAAAAATGAAAATAAGACACATCTTTTTCCAAAAAGGGAGTTCTGACACATGCTGCGGTGAGGGTGAATCTCAGAAACATTATGCTAAGTGCAAAAGGCCAGACACAAACAGTCACGTGTTGTATGATCCCACTTACACGAAAGCTCCAGAATGGGCAAATCCCCAGAGACAGAGAGGAAATGAGGATTGCCAGGGGCTAGGGGAGGGGAAGGGGAGCAACTGCTGGATGACATAGGGTTTCTTTTTCTTTTTGGCCCTGCCCAGGGCATGCGGAACTTCCTGGGCCAGGGATTGAAGGCTGGGCACAGCAGTGACCCAAGCCGCTGCAGTCACAACGCCTCGTCCTGAAACCACTGTGCCGCAAGGGAAGTCTAGGGTTTCTTTTCAGAGAGATGACCGTATGGAATCAGTGGTGATGTTTACACAACTCTGTAAATGTTCTCAAAGTCACCGAGGTGCCCACTTTCAAAAGGGAGGCTGATGGTTTGCTGATGATTTCTCGGCTTTTACAATAGGACGACAGCGACAACAGCAAAAGCCATCCGGAGGAGCTCTGCTTGGCTGGGGGCAGGACCCTCCTCTCCGGCTACACGAAGAGCAGAGCAGGTCCTGTTCCCGGAAGGGGGCACAGGGGCAGACCAGGCTCTGCTCCAGGAAGGGAAGCAAGTGTCAGGAGTGGGATGGGCTCTGTCCACGCTGACCTCAGAGCCTCAGAAGGGCAGGGCTTCCTAGCCCAGCTCTTTCATTTTACCAATGGGGAGACTGAGGCGCAGAGAGGGACACCGACTCCGTGGGGGGGCTCTGAAACCCCGACCCTCGGTCTTGAACTCTCCTCCCTGAGATCTGCCCTGACCCTTGATTTCAAATGGTTCTGCAGTTTGCAGTGAACTCTTATGCGTGTACCTACTGCTGCAGAAGATTTCGCTACGTGTTGCAGCTTAAAAGAACAGTAACCATTTCTGTTCCCGCACTGTTTCTGGGCGTCATGGCTCTGGAATTCAGGAGCCCCTTCGCCGGGCAGGGCTGGCGGGCCGTCTCTCTAGAGGTTGCTGTCAACGTGTCAGCGGGGCTCGTGTGACCTGACTGGGAGGGAAGGGTCCACTCCCGAGGGGCTGGAGCAGGACCTCCCTGGCGAGGTGGTGCTGGCTGTGGGTCGGAGGCCTCGGTTCCTCCCCGCCTGGACCTCTCCACGGGGCTGCCCGAGCGTCCTCACTGCAGGGCTGCCGGTGATCCGAGAGGGAGCCAGGCGGAAGCCAGGTGTCTTACAAGCTGGACCCAGGAGCCACACGCCGTCGTGTGCACGGGGTCCTAATGGTCACACAGACCAGCGCCACTCATGGTGGGAGGGACACAGGAGAGTGGACGCCGGGAGGCGGGGTGGTGGGGGCCGTCCTGCCTGCGGCACAGGAACTGCCAAAGTTTGCCTTTGAAGCCAAAATATTCTTGGAGTTGGGGGCCTGCAGCCTCTTCACCCCTTGATGTTCTTTCTCTTTTCTTCTGTCTTTTTTAGGGCCGCACCCTCGGCACATGGAGGTTCGCAGGCCAGGGGTCGAATCCCACAGCAACATGAGATCCGAGCCGCGTCTGCGACCCACACCACCGCTCACGGCAACACCAGATCCTTAACCCACTGAGCGAGGCCAGGGATCGAACCCACAACCTCATGGTTCCTAGTCAGATTCGGTTTCCACTGCGCCATGACAGGAACTCCTCACTATAAATGATAATCTGAGTATTTAACGAGAGAGGAAAGCATGCATTATATATATATATATTTTTTCCTTTTTAGGGCCACACCTGCGGCATATGGAAGTTCCTAGGCTAGAGGTCGAATCAGAGGCTGCAGCTGCTGGCCTATATGCTACAGCCACAGCAACACGGGATCTGAGATGCATCTGCAAACCCTGCCACAGCTTGTGCCAGATCCTTAAGCCCCTAAGTGAGGCCAGTGGGACACAGGGTCAGGTCCTTAACCTGCTGAGCTACTACAGGAACTCTGAATCACATAATTTTGGTTGGAAAAAAAAAGGAGGGTACGAAATGGCAAATATAGTATTATGATCTCTAGGTTAAAAAAATGCACATATGTGTATAGCCATGGAAAAAAAAAGACTAGTGGAAAAGACTATTTTAATAATGATTATTTCTTTGTGCTGGGGTTATTGGTATTTTTATTTTGTCTCTTATCCTTTATCTGCATTCTCCAGACTTTCTCAAACAAATTACTTTTTTCCCTCGTTTGTTTAAAAAGGAAACAGTCGAGGGACTTCCCGTTGTGGCAACGAATCCGACTCGGAACCCTGAGGTTGTGGGTTCGATCCCTGGCCCTGCTCAGTGGGTTAAGGATCCGGCGTTGCCGTGAGCTGTGGTGTAGGTTGCAGACACGGCTCAGATCCTGCGTTGCTGTGGCTGTGGCGTAGGCCAGCGGCTGCAGCTCAGATTCAATCTCTCGCCTGGGACCCTCCACAGGCTGTGGATGCGGCCCTAAAAAGCAAACAAACAAACAAACAAACAAAAAAAACACAACGGCTCCACAAAAGGCAGGTACATTCAGAAGACACACCCGGGGAGACCGCACGAGGCGACCGGGACGGCACCCCCCACATACACACCTGTGCACCGCACGCTCCAGTTTCCCAGTGACCCTCGTGGGCATCGTCCACGGGGAAAGACCCAGCAGAGGGTCCTGGGGCCGTGGTCACAGGCAGCTCAGGCCTGTCTCACTGCCGGTCATCGGTCCCCTCAGGCGGGGTCAGGATGCCTGCCCTGGGCCTGACTCCCTCCGCACGCTCTTCTTGTAAGCCCTCTGCCAGGGGGCACCGAGGTCGGCCGGGGCAAGGAGGTCGCGTCCCAGGGTCCTGAGTCTTCTGAGCCGAGCTGGCGCAGAGCCGCGGGGCCCCGGGAAACGTCCGCTCATCGCGCACCTAAAGCCATGGAAGAAAAAAGTGGCAGGTGGCTAAGAGTCCAACCGAGGCGAAGGGTCCAGCGATGGCGGGACGGCAGGGACAGAGGGAGCAGCCGAGGCTGGTTAGGGGCAGACAGAGCCTTGTGACCATGGAGAGAGGGTTACCACAGGGACCGCACAGGAGACAGGATTTTATAGCAGCTGCGTGGATGGATGGGCAGGTCGTCAGTCGCATCCCGCACCTGCAGGGCCGACCTCTGAGGCCCTGGACCTAAATTTGCACTTGCAGTTTTGCATTTGTTTTTCTGACAGGGGCCCTCACGGCGCTTAGGCTCCCTGGCCCTCAGAGCCTGGACCCGCCTGGCAGGGGTGTCCGTCTCAGCCCCGTGGGTCCCCCGTCGCGGCCAAACCCCGCGGCAGGTGGGCCGGCTGTTTCACCTTGGACTTGCCGCTTGTCGGTAACACCGTGTTCCAAGCTGAAAATACCCTTTCCTCCTGCCGATCTTTTTCCTTTTCATTTAGCGACATTGATTTCCCTCCCTCGTGCAGATGGAAGAGAAATGAAATCACACACGTCTCTTTGGGGTGATGGAGCTGTCAGAGCCGGAGGCGGTGGGCAGGCGCCGTCTTCTCTGTCATGTCATCCGCGAGTCGCCTTGCGACCTCGGAGAGTCATTTAGCCTTTCTTGGCCGCCCGCCCCTCCTCCCACCCCCACCGACTACAAAAGGAGACCCCAGTGCCCCTGGGCCTGAGGGATGGAGGCGCTATTCACCGGCCACAGGAGAAGTTCAGAAGAAACCTTCCGTAAAGAAAGCCAAGGTCAAGGCTGTGTCAACACCAAACACCATGAAGTGGCAATTATCCAATTAGCTTGATTCGTGTAGACAGAACCGCCAATGTCTGCTCAACACACCCACTTCCGCCGTCGCCCGAGCTTAGGCAGCTGCGGCGGCAGAGAGAATCTGTTGGAAACGAGAGCCTGGGCCTCCACCCTGGTCTCCCCAACTCTAATTTGGAGGTGGCAAAGCCTCCAGGCTGGTGGTGAGACTCTGTGGGCTGACCTCGGCCAGCGCTCTCGGGGGGACGAGGAGCGTGGGGGGGGGCGGGGGCAAGACCAACCTGCATCCTGGGGACGGTCACTCTTTTCTTTCGTGACGCCGAGGGCTTGCTACCTGTGCCTGCCTTGGGCGAGCTTCTCTGTGTCTGTGTTTCTTCACCTGTTCTCAAGGGGCGTCTGATGGCCTTGGCCTCACTCAGGGAGGCACGGGCCCAGGCTGATGATCGCCACACCGAGAGGAAGAGGATGGCGGTGGTGGCGATGGTATAGAAGGTGGTAGTGGTGGTGGCGGCGGCGCTGCGGGTGACCACGGCAGGGAAGGTGGCGGCGGCGCTGGTGGTCGCGGCGGTGGCCGTGCTGCAGTAAAGATGACGGCGTTGGTGATGGTCTAGGAAGATGCTGGTGGTGGCCACGATGACGGCGACGGTGATGCCAGGGTGGAGGTGACCAAACACCTTGCCCGTGGGCTCCCTGTGCACCAACCAAGGAAACAGCCTTGCCAGAGAGCCCTTCCCAAGTGATCTCTCCCCCACTGAGAGCTGGAGTCAAATCCTTTCTCCCTGAATCTGGGTTGGCCCTACAGCTTGCTGAGCCAATAGAATGCCGTGGAAATGATGCCAAGTCTCGGTCAGATGAAGCCTTACAGCCCGCCCGCCTCCACGCTGGAGAGGCCATGTGGAGGCCACCTGGGTGACAGTCCCAGCTAAGCCCTTCTAGCCATGCAGCAAAGAACCAGACCAGCCTGGCCGTCTACCAAATACCACCAGGTGAACCCAGCCAGGGCCACGTGGAGCAGAAGGGTTGCCCAGTTGAACCCCACTGGAATTCCTGACTCAATCTTGAGCTACTAAATTTGGGGGCAGTACGTCCTGCAGCAACAGCCATGCGTCCAGCCATGGACCTGGATGGGTGGTTCTCAGCCACTTCCTGGACAAACATGCATCCACCGTGGCTGCTTGGTTCAGCATCACAGACCTGAGTGACCTGCCTGGGCCTTGCTACCTTGGGGTCCACTTCAGACAAAGGGCAATTCAACTTTCTCCAACTCCTCAGCGCAGGAAAGGCAGGTATGCTCTGAATCTGGTGTTCACAGAGCTGCGAAAAGACACCAAAATAAGGCCCCGTGTGCCCAGAAAGAACCCAGCACAGTGGGAGCCAAGAGCTCCCCGGGCCCTCCTGGGGCCCCAGCAGTGGCCCCAAGCACGTCCACTTAGGGCAGGGCAGCTGGACAAGAGCGGCTGGAGGGCAGCTCCAGAGGTCCCCAGACTGGCCACAGCCTGGCACTATCTCCCTGCCAGGTCCTGCTTAGGGGGGTCCCCTGGGAGGGTGGGTGGGGTCCTGGCTGGCTGCCCTGAGGGAAAGGAGGGTGGAGACGGAGGCAGGAGCAGGAGTCGGAGCAGGGACAGTCCACCTGGTCCTTCCTGTCCCCAGGCTGGAGGGGAAGAGGTGCCAGCGCCCCTGCCAGCAATGACTCTGCTTAGCTCTGCTCCCACAGAGCCTCGGAATTGGCCTGTGTGAGGGGGCTTCCTCTCCCACCCATGTTACAGTGAGAATTTGGGGTCTCAGAGTTTCAGGACTGAACCGAGGTCACAACGCAGTGGATGGATTTGAAGCCAGGACTGCCTGACCCCCAGGCTGTGCCCCTGTCCCTACTTGGGCTGCCACGAGGAGACATAAGGTGTTTACACTTTAGGGCAAGGGGAATCCTTTCTCATCTCTTCCTCCTTGGAGGCCCCCAGTTTTTTTTCCTTTCTTTTTAAGGCCATTCCCACTGCATATGGAAGTTCCGGGGCCAGAGGCTGAATCGGAACTACGGCTGCAGGGCTACACAACAGCCACGGCAACGTGGCATCTGAGCTGCAACTGTGACCCACATGGCAGCTAGTGGCCATGCTGGATCTTTAACTCACAGAGCGAGGCCAGGGATGGAACCCGCATCCTCACGGAGACAACATTGGGTCCTTAATCTGATAAGCCGCAATGGGAACGCCCCAATTTTCAAAGAACAATCACCCCTCACCTCCTGCACAAGCGAAGTTCAAAACCTCTGATCAGACAAAACCAGCACGAATAGCTCATTGTCATTTATTTTGGGGGGATCGGGAAGAAAATGCAGCCACATTCTAGAAGGCTGGGTTCTGGGGGGCCGGGGTGCCCAGAGGAGCTGAGGGCTTGCCTCTTTGGGGTGGGGGCATCTTTTTAACACCAGCAGGAGCCACTTGTGGCCCTGGGTCCCAGACATCTGGGGAAGCCCCCGACGCAGACGGAGGGTGAGGCCCCTCTAACCCTTTCTCACCTGAGAGCCGGGGAGGGAACAGTTAACAGGTGGCAAATCCCAGGCCTGACCTCCGGGCCTCCAGGTCTCCCTTCTTTCTTCCATGGCCCCCGGGGCCCCATCCCAGCCCTCTCTGTTTGCTTCCTCTGCAGACGTGATGCAGGGCTGGAGGAGGACAGCCCGCTCTGGGGGCACCCACCAAACATTCGGGGCTGTGAATGTACATCCTGGGGGCGCGTGGCTGGGGCATACGGATGACGACGATTTACCGTTTCGAGAAAACAGGTGAAGACTTGAGAAAGCGGAAAGTGACTTTCCCAAAGCCATCGCAGCCTGTCGCATTCCCGTAACCAGTGTACGAGCCGCCCGGGGGCCCCGCATCCTCATCAGTGGTTGGATGGGCCGGTCCTCTTAATTTTAGCCAATCCAGTGAGTGTGTCGTGCTGCCTCATGATGTTTTCCGGGCAATTCCCTGATTGCTAATGTGGCACTGTTTTCGGTGTACTTAGTGGCCGTTTGCGTATTTCCTTCTGTGAAGCGTATGTTTAGATCTCTTGCCTGTTTTTAATTTTTTAAAATGACTCTTTAAAAACTTATTGAGGAGTTCCCGTTGTGGCGCAGTGGTTAACGAATCCGACTAGGAACCATGGGGTTGCGGGTTCGGTCCCTGCCCTTGCTCAGTGGGTTAACGATCCGGCATGGCCCTGAGCTGTGGTGTAGGTTGCAGACGCGGCTCGGATCCCGAGTTGCTGTGGCTCTGGCGTAGGCCAGTGGCTACAGCTCCGATTGGACCCCTAGCCTGGGAACCTCCATATGCCGCGGAAGCGGCCCAAGAAATAGCAACAACAACAACAAAAGGCAAAAAAAAAAAAAAACTTATTGAAGTATAGTTGATTTACAATGTTGGGTGATTGTCTGCTGTACAACAGACTCATGATGCATATTTTTTTCATATATTTTTCCATTGTGGTCCTGCCCATTTAAAAATTTGTTTCCCGTCTTCTTACTACTGAGTTTTAAAAATTCTTTATTTATCCTAGACACAAAACTTCTGTATGCTGTATTTCTTGCAGCTCTGTCTCTCCATGTATGCCTTGCCTTTTTTTTTTTTTTTTTAAATGGTATCCTTTGAAGAGCAAAAGTTTTCAACTTTTTTTTTTTTTTCTTTTTAGGGCCATATCTGCGACATATGGAGGTTCCCAGGCTAGGGGTCCAATCAGAGCTGCAGCACCAGCCTACACCACAGCCACAGCAACGCGGGATTCAAGCTGGGTCTTCGACCTGCACCACAGCTCACGGCAACGCCTGATCTTTAACCCACTGAGCGAGGCCAGGGATTGAACCCACATCCTCATGGATCCTAGTTTTGTTCGTTACCACCGAGCCACAATGGGAACTCCGGAAGTTTTTAATTTTGCTGAAGTCCAATACAGCTTTTTAAAAAAGGTTTCATGATTTTGGCTCTTTGATTCCTTTGCCTATCCCAAGTTTGCAAAGGTCTTTCCCCCCAATATTTTCTTTTCTTCTTCTTCTTTTTAAATCATTTGGCCTAATTTTAATATGAGATTTTAATTTTTTTTAATTTTTATTACTCAAATGATTTTATCCCATCTGTAGTTGTATAATGATCATAACAATCCAATTTCACAGGATTTTCATCCCACAGCCCAGGCACATCCCCCTACCCCCCAAACTGTCTCCTCTGGAGACCATAAGTTTTTCATTGTCTGTGAGTCAGCATCTGTTCTGCAGAGAAGTTCAGTCTGTCCTTTTTTCAGATTCCATATGTCAGTGAAAGCATTTGATGTTGGTGTCTCATTGTGTGGCTGACTTCACTTAGCATGATAATTTCTAGGTCCATCCATGTTGCTAAAAATGCCAGTATTTCATTCCTTTTAATGGCTGAGTAGTATTCCATTGTGTATATGTACCACCTCTTCTTGAGCCACTCCTCTGTCGATGGACATTTAGGTTGTTTCCATGTCTTGGCTTCTGCAAATAGTGCTGCAATGAACATTGGAGCACATGTGTCTTTGTGAGTCGTGGTTTTCTCTGGACCCAATATTTTCTGTTACAGGTTTTATAATTTTAGGTTTTCCTCTTCGTTTCTGATCCATCACAGGTTAATTTCTGAGTGTGATGTAACAGTGGATATTTACTTATTTATTTTTTCTTTTTAGGGCTGAACCTGTGGCTATGGAAGTTCCCGGGCCAGGGATCCAACCCTGGTCCTCAAGGAAACCAGTCTGGCTCATTACCACTGAGCCACAGCGGGAACTCCTACTTTTTTATATGGATGTTGAAAACTCTCCTTCCTCTATTGAATTGCCTTGGCCTTGGATTGATTGTAGGGAGGTGGGTGTGCGTGTTGTGTCATCTCTGTTCTATTGCATACACACATGCATGCATCTTCCGACTTTGTTCTTTTAAAAATCCACTTTAGTTACTCTACATCATTTGCATATCGATAAACATTTTCAAAGTAATTTGTCGACTTCCATCAGAAAGCTCGATGAAATTTTGACTGGGATTGTGTGAAATCATTGTGGAGAAATTGTCCTCTTATCTGTCGTATGATCCATGAACATGGTATAGCCTTTTTAAAAACATTAAAAAAAAATTTTTATGGCTGCACTCATGGCATATGGAAGCTGCTGAGCCAGAGACTGAATCCAAGCCACAGCTGTGACCTATGCTGCAGCTGTGGCAATGCCAGATAATTTAATCCCTTACCCGGGGTTAGGGAGGGAACCGTCGTCTCTTCAGCGACCCAAGCTGCTGACGTCAGTTTCTTAACCGGCCGCACCACATCGGGAACTCCCTGGTGTAGTCGTTCATTTATTTAGATCTTTATTTTTTTCTCAGCACTCTTTTGGGCTTTTCAGTGTCGAGATCTTGGATGATGTTGTTATATTCATTCCTAAGCATTTTACCGTTTTGTGCTATTGCAAGGGCGATGGTTACGACTTTAGTTTCCAACTCTTTGCTGCTCACCTGTGGGAGCGCCATAGATTTTTTACATTGACTTTGTATCCTGGGACTTTGCCAAGTTCATTCATTGGTTTTCATGGTGGATTTGAACATTCCTCAGGGTTTTCTACATGAGCAATCGTATCATCTGCGATAGAGACAGTTTTACTTCTTTTCTGATCGTTGTGTCTTGCATTTCTTTTGTCCTGGCCTGTAGCAATGTCTAGAACAGCCTGTATAGTGCTGACCAGGAGGAGCAAGAGAACGCCCTTGCTTCCAGTCTCCGGGCAACACGTCGGTTTCTCACTGCCAAGAATGATGTTGTCTCCACGTTGGTTTTTTGTAGATTCCCTCTAGGAGTTTGAGTACATCTCCTGTGTACCCGGTTTAATGAGCTTTGTAAAAATACTGAATGGGCAGTGACTTTTGTCAAGTGCTTTTTCTGAATCTTTTGCAAGAATGTGATTTTTCTCCTTTAGTCTGTTCATGGGATGACGTCTCTAGCTTTTTTCAAATGCGAAACCAGCATCACGTTTCTGAGATAAGTCTCAGGAATTGAGCTATTATCTCAATTTAGTACTCTCTCATGAGGTATTATCCATTTTCAATATTGTGGGATTTAATTTGTTAATATTTAGATATTTTATTACACCATTGAAAAATATTTTTATTAAATCTTTGGCATAGGACTTGAATGACTGATAGATTTCATCAATGAAACCATCTGGGCCTGGCATTTTGAGATTATTTCTGATGAATTAAATTTCCTTAATACCTTTGGAAATGACTGAATGGATTTTCCATTCCTTCTTCTGTCAATTTGGGTGAGTTTTTTTTTTTTTTTTTTTTTTGCCAAGAAATATGTCTGTATCATCTACACTGGCATATTTGGGGATATAAATCTATAGAGAATACTCTCATTATCTTATTCATACTTATAGGATCTGAGGTTACAACCCCTTTTTCATTCTGTTACTGGTGATTTTTCTGCTCTTTTTTTCTTGATCATTCTGGGTAGGGGTTTGTCAATTTTGTTGATACTTTCAAAGACCCAGTTTTGGCTTTGTTAATTGTCTCTGAGGCCTATTTCACGAATTTCTGCTATTACCTTTATGACATCCTTCCTTTTTCTTACTTTGGTTTTAGCTTGCTTTTTTTCTTTCTTTTTTTTTTTCTGAATCATCTTGAGGAGAAAACTCAGGTCATTGATTTTAGATCTTTCTTTGTTTCTAATAGCATTATGTAAAGCTATAAGTTTTCCTCTAAGCACTGCTTTAGCTGCATCATCCCATATATTTTGGTATGTGGGATCATTTTTATTGATTAATTATTATGATGATTTTAATTGACAATAGACATTTACTTTTCCCAGTTATGGAGGCTGGAGAGGTCAAGATCAAGGTGCTCATATGGTTTTGTGAAAGCCTTCTTTTTATTTTATTTTTTTAGTTGAATTTTTTATTAAAGTATAATTGATTTACAATGTGCCAATTTCTGCTGTACAACATAGTGACCCAATCATATGTATGTGAATGTGTGTGAATGTGTGTGTGTGTGTGCATGTGTATGTGTGTCTCATATATATACACATATACATATACATATATACACACACGCATTCCCTTTCTTATATTCTTTGCCATCATGGTCTATCCCAAGAGACTGGATAGAGTTCCCTGTGTGTACAGCAGGACCTCATTGCCCATCCATTCTAAATGTCATAGTTTGCATCTACTTACCCCAAACACTCCCTCCATCCCCCTCCCTCTCCCCTCCCCTCTGGCAACCATAACCCTGTTCCCGATGTCTGTGAGTCTCTTTCTGTTTTGTAGACAGGTTCATTTGTGCCCTGTTTGAGATCCCACATGTAGGTGATATCACATGGTATTTGTATGGGATTGTTTTGAGATTGTACCTTTCTTCCCTATATTTGGAGAGAACAGACTGGACCCAAGAATCACACCTACGATTCCATTTCTGGACACTAGGACGGAAATCAGCCCACGATGCAAAGTCTTTGGCCTGATGTGGAAAGGGCAGGGGATCACCTAGATTCTCATGTGGGTGCCATCCTGCACCCCCTCCTATCTCAGACCTCGTCACCCTCCTCCTCCCAGAAGCCATCCTGCCAGGCTTCTGCCTGAGGCCCTCTGTCCTCTGTGTCATTGCTCCAGGCTCAGGTCAAAGCAACCTGTGCCAGCATCCATGGATCCCTCTGGACCTCAGTTTCTTCATGCAAAAAGGCAGTGTCTTTTTTTTTTTTTTTTAAGTTTCGTGGATTTTATTTCATTTAAAAATTCTTCTGGCCGCCCCTGCTGCATGCAGGTGTTCTTGGGTCAGGGATCAAACCCGAGCCACAGGGATGAAATCCCTAACCTCCTGGAGTTCCCTGAGCCACCAGGGAACTCCATGAAGGCAACGTCTTGGTCCTCAAGGTTTGCCATCAGTACGTGCTTCCAGGAACTTAGAAATTTGTCTGGCCTCCTCCTCTAGGCTCCACTGCCGGAAGCCTGGGAATCGTGACAAAGCACAGCTTACCATGCTCTTGTCTCCTCACTGACTCCTGGGTGGGGACTGTTCCCCATTTACAGATGGGGAAGTGGGGTCTGACATGCTGGGGTCTTGTCCACACTCCCGGTCACAGGGCTCATCTGCTGGGGGGGGTGGAAGGGGATTCAGCCCAGGCCTCTCTGCTGAAGGACCGGGTGCGCCTGGGGTATGGAAGGGCTGCAGTGTCCTCCCCGTCCAGCTGCGGGGCTGATCCTCTGCTTCTGAGGGGCCCCTTCCTCCTGAAGAGACCCTAGTGAAGACAGGAGGCCAGCTAGTTGGGGGGGGGGGCTCAGAAGTTTGGGGGGACTGCTTACAGGAGAAGGGCCAGCCTCCTTCCTCAGCCATGAGGATAATTTAAGGAGTCTCTGGGAGTTTCCTTTTCTTCTTCTAATGGTCAAGTTTTACTTTATTTGGGGGGGGCATACCCATGGCATATGGAGGTTCCCAGGCTAGGGGTCTCATCGGAGTTGCACCTGCCGGCCTACATCACAGCCACAGCCACAACAACGCAGGATCTGAGCTGCACCTGTGACCTGCATCACACCTCCTGGCAATGCCGGATCCTTAACCCACTGAGCAAGGATCGAACCTGCAACCTCTCAGCCCACCGAGCCACAACGGGAACTCCCCGGTTTTATTTTTTTAAAGCAAAAGTATGAAATGGGTGCTCCGTAGGTGCGCAAAGCCACACTCTTTCTGCTACACTGGGTCCTGCAACTGCCCCCAGGGGGTGGGGTGGTGCTATTACTGGTGCCTGTTTTATAGGTGAGGAAATTGGGGCTTGGAGAAGTGATTGCCCAGGACACACAGCCAGAGGCATAGGACAAGCCACACGTCCTCCCATTGTTCCTGGAAAGCCTTGGAGAATGCAGGTACCTGAGACCCAGGGGCTCTCCTTTGGGGGTCTGGGGGGGGAGGCCGTCGGGGCTCTGTGGGGTGTTTCCCTGGGCCAGTGGAAGCCAGCATAGCCTTGCTGGAGAGAGCGACACAGATGGCTGCCCAGGACTTCTCAGCAGCCCCAGGCAGAGAGCCTAGACCCCCCCCCAGGGTGGGGCAGCTGCAGCACCGGGGGGACCTTTCCTCAGGGGACCCAGCAAACGCAGTATCAGTTAAAAGGTCCCCTAGAATGAGACACGAGGCTCTGTTAATAAGCATCCTTTGCAGGCGTCATTGGTCCAATCACCTACTCTGTGCCGACGCTACAGGCTGCAGCTCTGACATTTACAAGGGTCTTCCAGGGAGGTCCAGGGCTCTCGTTTCGTGGAGGGGGGGGCACGGGGAGCAGGGGCAGGGCAGCCAAGGTCCTCACCCGGACCTCAGGGACGTGTGAGCCAGCAGAGTGGGGATCCCACCTCGGGCCGCTTCGAAGGCTCCGCTCTCTTTGTGCCCCCACCTGTGGGCCCCCAGCAAAGGGGCAGAGGGCTGGCTGGCTCAGGAGAGGGCTGGCCTTCCATGCGGGCACCGTGGGCTGCTGGGCCCGGTCGGAGGGGCCTGAAATCCGGCTTAGCTGCGAGGTTGACTGTTAACACACAGATGCAGGGGAGCGGCTCAGGGCTGGTGGTCTGTCTGGGCGGAGGGAGGGGCGCCAACACTAATTCGTCTTCCGATGGCCCCAAGGGGGTCGTCGTGGGACAGACAGGGCTGAGAAATCCTGTTAGTCCTTTAGGCAGCTCCGTCTGTCAAGCGGCGTCCAGACAAAGCCGCTCCCGGAGGCAGCGGGCGTGGTGAAGAGCGCAGGCATGCACGAGGGCAGGCGACAGGGACCCCGGAGAGGCGCTAATGCCCTGCAGCTCGCTGGAGGAGGACTGGGGGGGAGCGCTCAGCTTCAGAGCCTGGGGGAGCCTCTGGGCTGGAGGGCCTGGGGTGGGACTGGGGAAGCCCCTCTCTCCCTGGGCCCCTGAGTCCCAAGAGTAGAACTGGGGCAGGGTGGGGCCAGGGGTGGGGGGGGAGTTCCTGTTGTGGCTCAGCAGGTTAAGAATCCGACTAGTATCCATGAGGACACGGGTCCTGTCCCTGGCCTTGCTCAGTGGGTTAAGGATCTGGCATTGCCGTGAGCTGTGGTGTAGGTTGTAGATGTGGCTCAGGTCTGGTGTGGCCATGGCTGTGGCCTACGCTGGCAGCTGCAGCTCCAGTTCGACCTCTAGCCTGGGAACTTCCATATGCCGCAGTGTGGCCCTAAAAAGATAAACAAATTCCTTTTTTTTTGAAAGCCCATGGGAGTTTCCTGGTGGGTCAGTGCGTTAGGGATCCAACGTTGTCACTGCTGTCCCACAGGCTCCATCCCTGGCCCAGGAACTTCCACAGGCCGTGGGTACAGCCAATAAAGAAAGAAATAAAGAAAGAAAGAAAATAAAAGCTGGGGTGGGGCAGGGAGGGAAGACCCCCGTGGAGTGGGGGGGTCAGTGTGGTCTGGGGGCATCCGGACTCCTGCCTGGGATAGCTTTGCTCACCAGGCCTCTGGAAGGTGGTCTGGGCAGGCAGAGGCCACAGGCTCTTCTTGGAGCCTACGGCAGTGTGGGCCCAGCGCTGACCTGACCCAGGCTGAGCTGGGGATGGGCTCCCGCACCAGTGCCCACAAGTCTCCTTTACCGGCCAGTTTTGCCCCCTCGGACCGCTCCAGTGGAGACCCGCCCGGACTGCGTTCCAGGCAGCGCCCTGGGGGAGCTGCGGTACAAAGCGAGTCACAGCATCTCGAAGCCTGGTTCCTTCTGCAAGATGGGCGCCCTGGTCACATTCCCCTCCGCGTGAGCGCAGCACCCGGAGGCAGGGCGCCCGGCGAGCTCAGACCCCCCGGGGCTCCCAGTCCCCCTGTTTCCGGGCACTTTCGGGGGTGATGGAGGCCCTTCCAAACCTGGGCCGCTCCGACCTAGAGCCACTGTCCTCCACGGAGCAGCCCGACCCCCATTCCCCCCCCCCCGCCGCCCAGCAGTGCTCTGGCCTCCCCAGCAGGTGCCTGTCACGTCCCCAGGTCCAGGTCTCTGGGGAGCATGTGCCCTGACCCCTGGCCAGAGGGCACAGAGCCCCTTCTGAGCGTGTCTGATCCCTCCCTCCTTTTCCGCCTTGCTCTGTGACCTGACCCCGCTCTGGCCTGTGAGTATCTGGTCCGCCTCCATGAGACCTGGTACACAGGGTGTGTGTCACCTGGAACAGAGGAAGGAAGGGGCTGGACCGTGCGGCGTTCCCTTCCGCGTCGTCCCCACCCCTTCGACCCTCCACCCCTGGCGGAGGGAGGGGGTGATTGCGGGGTGCTGGGGCCCAGGGCGCCGTCTTGCAGCTCAGAACCTCTTGGATGAGCCCAGCCATTCAGTTGCGTTGGCAACAGACAGCCAGGAACAAACGCCAAGTGGCCTCTGTGTCAGCCTTTAAAACCACTGAAATGATCTCACTTGTCACGCTGTGGTCCAAATATTTTGGCCATTTAGGCGCAACCTTCTGTGCTTGTGACATTAAGTGTATTATTAATCTCACCTGACCCAGTGACAAGGTGTGCAGATCAGATAAACGTCCGCGCAGTCGTCGAGCAAGTGTGAGCGTGTCCTTCTCGGCCCCACGGAGACCCGGGTGTCTTGCCAGACTCCATGAGGCGCTTCTGGCAAGACACTGATGGAGCAGCGCCTGCCCAGGGTGGCAGGAGGGTGGCTGTCGCCACAGTGAGGAGGATGGGGGGGTGCAGGGGTGCTTCGAGAGGAGACAAGACCACTGGTTTCTAGGACCCATGAGGCTGTCACGTGTCACCCCCCGGGGTGGGGACGGCTGGGGTCTTCTGAGATGGGATGGGAGCAGGAGGGGGCGATAGCACGAGTCAGGTTTCAGATGTGCTCACTCAGACAGGCTTTTGTGAACTCGTTTTTGTTGTGTGTTTTTTTCCGATTTTAAGTGTAATAAAGGCTCATTATGGAAAACGAAAATTGCAAAGGAGGATGTGGAAAGCTCCCTGGCTCCATTGCTACAACTTGCCACCGGTAACAGACAGAGAGGGGCTTTTTTGAGACTTCTGTGTGTGCCATTGCAACTGGAAGCTTTCTATAGACGATTCTAAGCAGGCTTTTCCCACGTGGCAGCATATTCTTCTCAGCACCCGTGTGCGTCTTATTGAGCGGATCCTTCACTGCGTAACCGCTGACTGGGAGGCTGTTTTCCACCTGCTGGCCGGGCGGTGCCGATCGCCTTCCTTGCTGAATCTCCGTCCGAGTTTCTCTTTTCTTAGGATGGGAAGCAGCCGGCTCAGATTTGGGCAGGGTTCCTGCTCCTCGCTGGGCACCGCTGAGCTGCTGACAATGGGGGGCACCCCCAGGAGAGGGTTCTGGAACCACACACCAGCGCGGTGTGGGAGGCAGGCTTATGTTACAGCAGAGGAAACAGGTTGGGAGGGGACGGCCAGCCAGCGGACAGGCTGAGCCGATGGGGGCGCCTCGTGGAGTCTGAAACCGAGGATGTGACACCGGTCAGGCTATCAGGGTGACAGTGTCCCCGTCAGCTAATGTTTCTTTGAACCTGGGGAGCCGAGGGGACCAGCCGCTGGGCTGCCATGTGCCAGGAGCTCCAGGGGCCAGCCCGGCCAGCCAGCTCCTTGGGATGGCCTGACACAGGCGTGGGCCACGTTGTGTGGGGACAGCCGGCTTCTGGGTTCTCTGACTCACCCTCTCTGCCCAGGGCTGGTGGGTGTGTAGTGGGCAAGGCCAGAGCTCACCTCTTTGCCGGTGCCCGGTGCCCTCTGCGGCAGCTGAGTAGCCCCGAGGGCCCCCTGGGAGGCCCTTCTACCTTCCCAAGGAGATGCTTCTTAGGAGCTGAGTCCTAGGGGCTCAGGCAGCAGAGCACGGCTCGTGGGGCAGGGCCCTTACCCAGCTCCGCTCCACGTGGGCAGACGTAGCTAAACCAGGCCTGTCCCCGCCGCGAGGCACGGTGGTCTGGATGATCAGGGACCCCCATGTCAACACTAGGATGGTCTGGAAATTTCTGGCCACGAGGCTTAAACTGGGCGATGATGCCGGGACCAGGCCTGGGTGAGCTCGTCTTCTGCAAAGCCACCGGGGCTCTTGGCTGTGCCTTGGGGACGTGGCGTGAGATGTGCCCTGACGGTCACTGTGGAGGCTGTGCCCAGCCAAGCTCGGCAGCACTGCTACCTGCGCCGTTTCCTCCAGGCTGGCCCAGGGCAGGCCCGGGGGCGTTGGGACTTGGGGGTCTGTGATTTGGTGGGGTGGGGTTGGTCCAGCCTCTCAGGGGTGGGGGGCTGGGAGGCAGGCTCCAGCATCACCAGGTGGCCTCAGCTGGGACATGGGACCCTCCCCTGTCTCACCTTCGGCCTCCACATCAAGGGCCTTGGAGCAAAGAGCCTTGGTGCAAAGCGCACTTGAGGCCACTGGTCCCGAGCAGCGTGGGACCCGAGAGCGCCTGGTATCCCGGTCCTGTTCCCATCACCCTGGGCCGGTAGAAACATCCCGGGAGGACACGAGGATGGAGGGACCAGTGTGGGGGGCAAGGTGAGGGCAGCCTGCCGCACGCACGGCCCGGGGGCTCTGGGGGTGGAGTGGGGAGCCCGAGGGAGGCCTGGCGGGTTGCCACGACGAAGCTGAACCCCCTGTTCTGGGAAGGTATTGGCGGAGGGTCTGGCAGGAGCCCACACATGGCGAGCGCTGCCTGGAGAAGGGCGCGTGGACTGGGGGTCGGGGGAGGGGCAGGTTCCCCCAAAGGGGAAACTGAAGGCCCAGGCGGTGCCTGCGGCCGAGGAAACTGGCTGTTCCCTTTGGCTCATCGGTGATGCTCCGGCCTGGGGCTCACCTTTCTGGTCCGGCGTCTTGCCTGCGAAGGTGGCGTCCCCCCCCTTGGGGGAGGAGGGGTGCTGAGGCCGCGCCAGCTGCAGGCTGGGGGGTCTGGGCTTCTTCTGGGCGACCACGTTTCTAGGACAGCCCCTCCTCTCTGGGCAGATTCTGCGCTTAGAAGTGGCTCCTTTGAGGAATGGGGACTCCCGTTAGCGAGAAGAACAAAGCCTGTCATCAACCTGGGGATGGCCCCCCGAAGGGCACGCTGGGGCCCAGGGATTGGGACCAGATGGGGTGATGGTGGAGGGGGCTGAACACCCGCCGGAGGTCTTCTCAGGGCCAAGCCTCTGGGCTTCTCCTGAGGCAGAGCCTCCAAGGCCTCCGCGGTGTCCAAGCCTGGCTCAGGGGCCGAAGACGCACGGTGCTGACGTGGAAACCGAAGCCCTGGGAGGAAGGAAGTGCTTCTCAGTACAGAAGACCTGGGGTGTCAACGGGGATATGCTGAGAGCCCCCTACCCCGGGGGTGCTTGGAGAGGAACCCTGCTGTGGCGGCAGGAGCCAGGCCCCTCGGGGCTCCCATCATATGTCGGGTGAAGAATTGGGAGCTGGTGGTCCCATCCCCTGGTCCCCAGCTCTGGAGAGCTCGCAGGCTGGGGGGAACCTCACAGAGGAACAGAGGGTGCAAGCTGCCGCTGGGCACAGGAAGCCCCAGCCAGGCTCGGGGCTGGTCAGCCAGCTGCCCATGGGGCCACGTAGGGGCTGGGCCTTCCCGTGGCATGTGGAGTGGCCAGTGTGGACCCGGTCCAGAGCAGCAGTCTGTCCTGGGGACAGGGGTGGCTTGTGGGCAGGGCTGGGTGCCCGCGGGGAGGGAGATGACTCAGGGAGGGAGGGAGGCAGGGCCCGGCCGGTGTGCTCAGCAGTTTGGACTTTATCCCAAGGGCAATGGGGAGCAGGGAAGGGTTTTAAGCTGGGAGGGACCTGATGAGTGACGGGTGCTCTATGCTGGGTGGAGGGAGGCAGGGGACAGGCTGACCGGATGGGGGGCTCTGGCCAGAGAGTGCAAGGCCTGGGCCTTGCAGGGGCCCCCCCCGTGGAAGGGCAGCTTCATCAGACCCAAGCTGTAGGCCTGGAGTGAGTCCAGGCCCTCCTTGGACCCGCCGGCCAAGGGCCGCAGGAGAGCGTGTGCCAGGCCGCCTTTACCCCGCTTGCTGGCTGGTCTGGGGCCGGGGGGCCCGCGGTCACCCGCCCAGGGAGCAAGGGGCCAGCCCCTCTGTAACTTTCCCATTGCTCGACGTGGAACGGCTCCTCCGATGGCCGCTATATCAAGAACTGCTCTCATCGCCCTGCTGCGGCAGTGGCCACATACATAGTATTTAAACCATGCCGGTGGATGACAGAGACGTACGGATATTTTTAATCCCAACAGGCTATTACGGTTCATATCATGTCTGTCAAATAAATATTATGAATCATCTCCCGTTATCTTTATGGGGGCAGGAAGACTACATCAGTGAGACGGAGCACGGCGGCTCGGCCCGTCTTATTTATCCATCTCTTCTGTATATGTATGTGGATTCGGGGAGATTTATGCAGCAATTGTCGATAATAAATGGCCCCGATAAAACACATTCTCTTCTGGGTTGGTGGGCAGCGTCTGGATAGGAGCGCCGTCGTCAGAGCCAGGCTGGGGATGGGATCGGTGCCCCAGGCTGGGATTCTTGGCTTCGGCCTTTCTCCTCAGCGCCCGGGATGTGTTAACACTGAGGTCCCTGTTGATAGGTTCTTACTTCATGTAAAACAAACCAAAACCAAAACAAAAAACAAAACCCCTCTGTGATTAGCTGGCTCTTCCCTCCCATTTTATGGACGGAGAGACTGAGGTTCAGAAAGAACCATGTGAGAGTCGGTGGCGGAGCCGGGCTTGGCCTCCCGGTCCCGGCTCCTGCCCCAGCACCCCGTTTCCCCAGTCTGCAGCCTGGCCCTCGCTCTGGACTCTGGTCTGAACACCTGCACACTGGTGGGGAGCCTGAAGGTGGAGCCTCTCTGAAGGCAGGAGGCCGAGGTGGGTGCTCGTCCCTACAGGGTCGGACCGTTCACCTCGATTGTGACTCTGTTGACCTCGGCGCTGGAGCTGCTGCATGACCTGGAGCTTGTCCCGGCTCCCCTCAGCCTCAGCATCGCCTTCTGTGAGACGGGAAGGCAGGAATCTGTCGGCAGAGCTGGGGGTGGAGCTGGCAGTGTGTGGCAGGTCCCTTCTCTGCTACCCGGGACTCGCTGGACGCCCCCTGGCATCCTCTAAACCCCGAGCCGCCCCCTGCATCCATGACCCCTTCTAGGTGGCCTTGGGGTTTTGGCAGGACCATCTGTTTGGAGGCCTCTGGAGGGAACCCACCAGCTCCTGCCTGGAGCCGCCCTGAAATCCTGGGCTTTGTCCACAAAGCAGCCCCTATGCCCTTGGGCCTGTCCCACAGGAGCCGGGGCGCCAAACCGCCCTCAGCTCCCAGAGGTTTGGAACGAGGCTCCCTCGTGATGGAGCAAAGCTGCTTGCCTTGAGGTCACCCGATTCACACGGAACCCAACCTTTCTCTGGCCTGTGCACTGGGCTGGGGGTGCAGGGCCGGCTGTCCTTCAGGTCCGGGAGCTGCGGTCAAGGTCCTGCAGGGCTGCAGACATTTAACAGAGGGCGTCCTCTCCTCCCCCGCGTGTCCCCCCCCTTCTCCGAGTACAACAGACTGGAGGCCGAGTGTGGACAGGCAGCTTCCTGGTGCCCCGCGCCCCCCCGCCCCCAGACAATGGCGAGACAGGCCAGGACTCCGGCCAGCTCCATCTGCCTCCCACGTGGGCTCGGCCAGCCTTTGCCTCTCTGGGCTCCATCCCCACCCGCCACCCCTCCCCCAGCTCAACTCATCCGTCACCGGGGACAGAGACTGTCACCCCCAAGAGGGCCTCTGGGCTGGGGGTCTTGGAAGACTCTTCCCTGCTTGATGAGGGCCGAGGGCCCCAAACCCCTGTGACATCCCACGGGTCGCCAGGCTGGAATCCCACGGACCTTCCCTTGGGGGAAGGAACCGGAAGCGCCAAGGTGCCCCCTGGTGCCCCTGGAATTGCTGGGAGCCGTCCACCCAGACGCCAGTCTCGGGGGCCCCAGCCTGGCAGACACCGGCCTTTAAAAATATTATTCACCAAGCGATTCCGGAGACTGTTTACAAGACTGAGCTGAGACAGGCGCGTGGAAGAGGCCAAAGTACCTTAAAAAGCATCCTTCAGGGGGAAAAAAAAGCCAAACAAAAAACAAAACCCTCTCAGATCCCAGGTTGTAAATAGATGGATATTACTATAAAAATATTTTTGGCTGCAGAAGCACATGGCAGGAAGGCTGGGGGCGGTTTTTTCCATGGTTAGCTTGGGCCTGGCGTCTCCAAATGGGGCAGCCACCGTCCAGGGCGGTGTCCTGTGGGATCATTCGCACCAAAAAGCCCCAGCTGGAGGGACAGCGAGGACTAGGCATACCACACAGCGTGCACACTCGCCAGCAGGGAGCGGGGCCTTCGCCTCCCCTGCAGCTGGCTCCCTTTCCCGGTCCCAGCCGGCCGGCTCCCGGAGCACCCTTGCCCCCCGCCCCTCCGCAGATGGGGAGGTGAGGCTGAGCCTCTGTAGGCCCTGAGGCTGGACTGGAGCCAGGTCGGCAGGGCTCTGGACTCCGGGCTCGCCCCACTGTGCCCGCGGCCTGGAGCCCTGGGAGAGGCTGGGGCTGGGGGACGCCTTCGCGGGTCTCTGAGGAATAGAGGCCCCCTCTCGCATCCTCAGCGGATCCCCCTGCGTGTGGCTCCCTGGCTCCAGGCGCCAACAGTTCCGAATGGAGTCTCAAGTTTTCCGTGGCCAGGGGGTGGGAGGAGTGGGGCTGGGCGCCCAGGTCCCAGGCTACCCACTGTCTCAAGCAGGTGACTTCGGATGCTTGAGCTCAGCCTTCGAGGCCTCCAGGACCAGCTTTCCCACAATTGCCCGGCGTGTTCCGACCTGCCCGCTGAACGGGCTGTTCCTGCGACGTGCCGACTACCTCCCACCTCCGGGCCCTGCTCATACTGGTCCTTCTGCCTGCAGTGCTCTCAGCCCTGCTTCTATCTGATGAAAACCTCCCTCCTTCGAAACTCAGCTCAGGAACCAGCCATGCCCAGAAGCTGTCCAGGCCCCCTGGCTGGACACGTCTTCACCCTCCGGTCACTGTTCTCCCACTCCCGGACTGCCCGTGACTCTCCGTCTCAAACAGCAGCTCCTGTGGGCGTGTCTTACCTGCCCTCTGCGCTGGGGCTCCCAGGGGCCTAAGCCAGCGATGACAGCAGTGGTCGCAGCATCACTTACAGAGCTCCTCTTCCTTGAGGCCAGACCCTGCCTGTATGACCTCACTGAGCCACCTCTGTGACTCAGCGGGAGGGGGTGGCCATGCCCACTTCACAGATGAGAAGACTGAGGCACAGAGAAGGGAGTGACGGACCGGGCCACACAGCTGGTGAGAGGCAGAGCTGGGATCCCACCCACGCCCGTCCAGCTGGGACCACACCTCCACCCGAGGACCCAGCCCGAGCACAGGGTCTGGCCTCGTGGTGAGCGCTCAGCAGATGTTTGTCGAATGAATGACTGACCTCCGGCATTGGACATGGGGACCACTCACCCCCTCACCCCCACCCACGCAGCCTCGCCTTCTCCATCTCATGACCTGGGGCGACACAGCATGGGTGGCCTGTCCCCACGGGGTGGGGCAGGAAGGCAGTGCTGCATCGAAGGTCACTGGGGACCCCTGAGGCCTGGGCAAACTTACCCCCTCGGTGGCCCAGAGGTTCCAAGGACAGGCCTTGGGCTCAAAGGTTAGCTTCCCCCCTTGCCACAGAGTGACGTGTCCCACGGTGTCCCCTCTCCTAGCCTTGCTGTCCTTACCAGCCAGGTGGAATGGCAGCGCCCGCTGCCCACAGGTTGTTGGGATGATCAGCAAGGAAGTGGGTGCCATGGCTCCGGGTCACCTATGACCAGGGCATCTGGCCTCCTCCTTGCCAGGAGAGGCGAGGTCCGCTACAGGTCAGGAGGACAGGACAGGACGATGGGTGCACACGCGTAGGGCTGTGCCAGAGGAGCTGGAGACAGGCCTTCGAAGTGGGGCTTTCTCCCCAGACACGGCAGCACCATGGCTGCTCCTTCCTGCATGCTTGCCAGCCCCCAGCCCTGGCAGGAGGAAACCAGGTTTAGAATCGGGTGGCCGTGGTTTGGGAAGGGGGGGGGTGGGTTTGCTGTGATGACAGTGGATGAGAACCACAATTAAATAGGCTGCTGCTTGGGGCAGGGGATGGTGGTGGACCGGGCGCAGTGGGCAGGTGGCCCAGGATCCAGCAACCAGGAGACTTTCTAGAGTGGGGGAGGGGAGCACAGGTCAAGCAGAAGCCAGGAGGACAGGACAAGCCTGGGCCATGACCTGTGGTTGCGCTGGGGGAGGGAGGGCTCCCCAACCAGCGCTTTCCCCCCTGCTCCTGCCCCAGGTGGCTCTGGGGTCTTCCTCCTGGAGGGATCTCAATGGCCCCGGTGGCATCTGACTCCTGGCTGCCCAGTGGGAGGTGGTCCTGTTGCTCCTCCATTCCACAGAGGGCAGGTAGAGCCCAGAGGGGTGATGAGGCTTCTCCAGGTCTCACAGGTGGCAGGTAGGACTTCCTCTCTTGTCAAGGGCCGTGGTGATCCCTGGGCAGCGGTGATGGCCACCCGCTCTCAGTCATCACCCCCTTCCCTATTAGAGCCCCCCCCACCCCCGCCTGGCAGCTGGGTGACCTTGGGACGCCCCCCTGCCTCCTGGAGCCTGGATCACCACCGGCTCACCTTTGGGAATATAGGTGTCCCATGGCAGCAAGCGGTGGGGCGGGGCAGGGGTGGGGTGAGGAGGGAAGCACAGCCTGGCGCCTGGGCTGCGCCTGCTCAGGAGGCTCTGCTCCGCGCAGGTAACTCACACCCGAACCCCAACTCCAGCGGCAGGGTCAGGCGTCCTTCCTTTCGCTTTTAAACAAACGAGTCATGAATTTAAAAGTCAGGGCAGAGGACTATCCGAGGCGTAAAAATAGCCACCGGCCACAGAGTCAGCACCCATCTGGTGGTGGCAGCTCGTCCCCGGCCCGGTGCCTTTCGACAGGGCTCCCTGAAGCCCGGGCCACCGCTCAGCACAGCGTGAGCCCCTACCCCCCTGCCCGGCGGCGGCGGCTGGGGGCGGGGCTGGGGGTGCCCTTCGGTCTCTGCTAGTCCCAAGCGGGAAAGTGGGGGCGGACTGGGGGGCTCCAGAAAGTAAGACACTCCCCAGACCACGGAGCTGAGCCGATGCTGCCGCGACAGGGCTCGTGGCCACTCTGGGCCTCAGTTTCCCCACGTGTCACCCAGGGTCGGCGCGCAGCGCCGCTGGCCGCTTTGTGTGGCCGCCCAGACAATGGCCCGGCCGTGCCGGTGCGGCAGCCCTCCTCTCCGCCTGCTTCGCCGGGTAGTTTTTTGGGGGCGGGGGGGGAAGGAATTCGGCCCCGGCCTCGCCCGCCCGCGCCCCCCCGCCCCCTCCCCCGCCGCCCCCGCGCGGCTCCCGGGAACCCCTGGCGGAGGGAAACTTGCAAGTTTGCACTGCGCTCGCTAGCTTGCAACTCGGCGGCAGGGCGGGGGGCGCGCTCCGGGCGGCGCGTCGGGGCGGGGGGAGAGAGGGGGGCCGCGGGTCGGGCGGCGGGTGGGGGGGGGGCGGCGCGCTCCGGGCGGGCGGGCGGGGGGACCGGCGGGGGGGTGCGCTCCGGGCGGGGCTGGGCGGGCACGCAGGCTGGGCGGGCGGCGGCGCTGCGCCGAGTCCGCGCCCGTCGCGGGCCCCCCGCCGCCCCCCCGCCGGCGCCGCAGCGGTCGGAGCGGGGCGCGGGCGCGCGCGGCGGGGGCGCGGGCGCGGGCGCGCGGCGGCGGCGCGCAGCACAAGTAGTTTACATTGTTGGGCGACTTTTGCAACAACTCGCCGCGCCGCGGCCTCCGCGCGCCGCCGCCGCCGCCGCCGCCGCCGGCTCCCGCCGCCCGGGCCCGGCCGGCCGCGCCGGGGGCCGCCGCGCTCGCCCGCCCTCCCGCCGCGAGATCGCCGCAGACATGGACACCAAACATTTCCTGCCGCTCGGTGAGTGCTCGCGGGCGGCGGCGGCGGGGGCGGCGGCGGCGGCGGGGCGCGTTCCCGGCGCGCGCGGGGGCCCGGCCCGCCCCGCTCGGCCCCGCGCCCCCCGCCGGCCCGCGCGGAGTTGGGGCGCCGGGCGGAGAGGGTGGGCCGGGTAACTTTTCCCCGGGCCGGCCGGGAGGGGAGGGGGCGAAGGCGGCGGGCGGCCCCCGGTCAGCGCCGGGCCGCCGACTTGCTGGCGGAGGGTGATCCGGCAGCGGGCCGGCGGCGGGGCCAGAGAGGCGGCCGGTCGGCGGGACGAGGGGGCTGCGGGCCCTGCCTGGCAGCGTCCCGAGCCCCCCCGGCCCCGGGCGTCCAGCTCCGGCGGGGCGGTGCAACTTGTGCGCTCGCAGCCTCCGGCAGCCCTTGGCATCGGACGGCCTCTGCGCCGCCGCCCGGGCTGCTGCCGAGTCCAGCAGGCCGCCGGCCCTGGAACCCTCGGGACCCCTCCTCCCCCAGAGCGGCCCAGGCGCGGGTGGGCAGGGTCATGAAGGGGCCGGCCGCCTGGGCACATCAAACCTGGGAAGGCCCTATTCCAGAAACGGGGCCGCTCGCTCTGGCGCACCCGACTGTTCCCCGGGCGGTCGCTGGAGCTGGCCCTGCTCTTGCGGGAGGACACGCTAGAAGCACGGAGGGCCAGTTTTGCTGCCATCCCGCCCTGTGGCTCCCCTGCCCCAGACTGCCGTCCAACTCCGGGCCCACGCAGGAGGACGAGGGGGCCTGGCCGGGTGCCCCCAGCCAGTGTTCTCCCCAGGGTTTGGGAGCCCGGGAGAGGCTGCGAAGGAGGGAGGGGGTGGGGAGACTTTATAAACGAGCGCCGGGAAGGATATTAATTTGGTGGTGGGGCCGGCAGCCAGGCTGTCAGGCTGGGTGAAGGATTTGTGCTGAATGGAAATGAAAACAGCTGATTATGAATGAAACTCGCGCTCTGTTGCCCCTCGTGCCTGCCCACCCTCCTGCAGCCTGGGGTGCAGTTTGGCCGCGGGGTTGGCGGCCAGAACGCAGGACAGCTGCAGGGACGTTTGGTGAGATTAGGCGGTGGAGGGGAGCCTCGTGGAGCCGCACCCCTCCCCATGTCTGGGTGGGGGTGAGCGCGCTGGGGAGGGGGGTGTGTGGCTGGGGCACTGGGGTAGGGCTCCAAGTTTGTCATATCAAAGGAGATGCCTTCCCTGACTGTGTACAAGGAAGACCTCTGCAGGTGCCAGGCTGAGCGCCCTCCTTCTTCGCCAGGGCGGGCCCTCATGCCCATTCTGCAGATGAGTAAACTGGCTGGGAGGGACTGGGGCCACAGGCTACAAAGGGATGGGCCTCCAGCCTGTGGTGGCTGTGGGTGTGGAGCAAAAATGAAAGCTGAGTTATCTGTGATTCGCCGTGGCTGCCGGGCCTGGCGTGGGGCGGTCAGCATCTCCTTTGCCCCATTAAGGCTTTGCACACTCGCGTCCCCCCCCCCCCAGAGCCAGGCTCTCCTGGAGGATCCTTCTGGAACAAGAATGCTCCCCTCCCCGACCCTGATAAGGTAGGGCCAGGGTTGGGTGCCTGGAGCAGGACAGGTCCTGACACCCTGAGAGGGCCCTGGGAGTTGGCACATGCAGGGCCCGGGCCTCAGGGTGGCTGTGCTGGAGTCCCCACGAGGAGAAAAGGGGGTGCCCCCGGAACCTGGAGGGGTGTCGTGTGCTGTCCCCTCCCCCAGGCCGCAAGGAGGCTCAGCGGCTTCTCCCAGCCCCAGCCTGCGGCCTCCCAGGCGGCCCGCGCCCCAGGCCTGAGCAGAGAGCCCTGGGCTCTGATTACACTTTATTTTTTTCTAAGCTTGTGACCAGCTCTGAAGTCCAGTGGAGTTGAAGGTCCATTTAAGCGGCTACTTGCCTAAGCCCTTTTGTCAACACGGCCTAATCCCTCGTGGGGGCTGAGTGTCAGAAGGCCTGGCTTGCCCAGGCGCGGCCGGTGGCCTGGGGCAGACCTGAGCTGCTGGGAAGGTGGCATCGCCCCTTAACGGCTGTCGGGCTACTTTCGCGGCCTTGGACAGAGGGCTCCTCCTTCCAGCACCCGCGGCTTCGGGGCTTGGTGGGCCGGGGCGCTGGCTCTCCCCACCCGGGAGTCCCCAGGGACGGGCAGGGACGAGCCCAAGGTACAGGTCTGGAGGCCCAGGAGCTTGCCCACGGCGGCCCCTGCTTCCTGCTCCTGCTGCCCAGGACTGCCCACTGCCTCGTGCCCGGTGGGGAAAGCCTGTGCTGGCGTCGGTCTGGACGGTGGTACGGGAAGGCTCAGCCTGCGGAGCCCTCAGAGGCCCCACTGCTGGAGGCCCGTTTCCCCGGGGAGGGATGGGGGGCCAGTAGCCGAGCAGTAGGCCCGCAGGCCACCCTCTGGGCGGCTCTTGGGGACACGGAGGAGCTTAGAGTCCTGATGAGGGGCTTCTGGTAACATCAGAGCCCTCGGGACCCAAAATAGAGCACATTCCGGGGCCTCCCGAAATAACAGGGTCACGTGACTCTCTGGAGGCCGGGCTTGGAGGCCGGGCTTGGAGGCCGGCCTACCAGGCAGTCCTGTCTTGGCCTGGGCACTGCCGACTGTTGGGGCGTTTGTTTGGGTAAACTCCGGAGGGGGCTCTGTTTGTTGACCGGGGAAGTGTCAGGGTGAGAAAAACAGCCCTCAGATGGGCCCGGCCGTGGCCGTGGCCTTGCTGGCCTGCGTCCTTGCCTGGGCTTGGCTGCCTGTCTGCGGTGCCTGGGCCCGGCATGCAGCCCAAGCAGGGGTGGGATGAGCTAGGGGCGCCCAGGAAGGGCCACGGATGGAGGGCCGGGCAGCTCTGAGCTGGGGTTTGGCGTGGCGGAGCTTCGGGAAGCCGCGCTCGCATGGGGGTGGCTCCTGCCCCCAGCTCCACCAGCTCTTCCAGCTGTGCCTGTCCTTCAGGGCCTGCGGGCCGCTGCACCGCCTCCTCCAGGAGGCCCTCTGCCTGCCTTGCCCTGGCCCCCTGGCTCCACCCCCTCTGTGGCTCTGGGGGTGGCTTTCGATTGGTGGCCCTGGGAAGGGAGGCCCAGGGGCTGGTTGTGGAATTACTGTGTAGCGCGGAGTGGGTGCGCGGTGGGGGCGGGGGGCACGGGCTCTTGGGGGGCAGTAAGTGGAGGCGAGACAGACTTCGGCTGCACAGGAGGTGATGGGGGGGGATGAAGGCCCCAAACGCCTGCCCGGAGCCAGTGGAAGCCGCCCGCGGAGTTTCGTCTTGCCGGTGGCCCTGACTCTTTCCACAGTTGTTGTTTCTCAGGGCTGTGGTCTCGGGGGGCGGTGGTCTCCGTCCTTTAGGGCTGCGGGCCCCTGGGCTCGTAGGACAGAGCAGAGGCCCCTGAGCGGGCCCTAGACAAGGTCTCCCTTCCTTCTCCTCCTTGTCCTGGTTTGTCAAAGTTTGTCCTTTGTAGCTGGCTCCGGGGACCCGGGTCTTGGGGGCGAGCCACGGACAGGTCCGTTCCCACGGGAACGGGCCACCGGGCAGGGCCAGGGATGGGCAGGGGTCCGGGCCCTCGGGGGCTTGTGTGTTGGGACTCAGAGCCTGGGTGGCTGGCGGGGCTGGTGTCCGTCTGGGGGTCACCCTCGAGACCTTTGTCCCACGCACGCCCTGCAGGTCTGTTTCCTGGACGCCACGGAAGCGGGGGGTGGGGGGGAGAGGGCCGCGCCCCACCCTGCCTCCCCATCTGCTCCCTTCGCGTTTCGTAGGTGCAGGTGCGTCTTCGCTCTCCCTCTGCTCCTCCTGCCTCCTCCTCGGCCTCCTCCTCGGCCCCCTTGTCACTCCCGGCACCTGCTCTCTTTCTGCAGTGACCTGGCCGTCCCTGGGGTGGTGGTGGGGCTTGGGAGCTGCACCTTCCTGGGGGGCTGTGTCCCCTTGGGCTGGTGGTCAGGCCCCTGCGGCTTGGGTCCTCCGTCCCTGCTGCCTGTGTGGGTGGCCTGCCCACCGGCCTCCCAGAGCCTCCACTCTCCGTCTCTAAAAGGGACCCTGCGTTGGCTTCTCGCTGGTGCTGCCCACCTTGTGGTAGGAACGTGTGTACCTGGTGCCCCCTCCTCAAAGGTGAGGCCGGCAGCCAGAGCCTCCCCGTGCCCCCTGCCCGAGTCCGGGTAAGCTCCAGGTCTCGAGGGTCAGACCAGAGCAGGACCACGGAGCAGACGAGGCGGCTGGTGCCGTCCAGGGTGCGGGGCAGACGCCTGGTGGGAGGGCGGCCCCTGGCGCCCTCCTCCGCGCGGAGCGGGCCCTGCCGGGGCCCCGGGTGGCCCCTGCTCTGCACCCTCCCCGGGCCCGCAGGAGGCGGGTGGGGCGGGGGCCTCGCGGGCACGCACCCGAGCCTGGTGCGAGATGTTCCGAGCAGTTGTGGCCCAGCGCCTCGCAGACGGGGAAATTGCACCCTAGAGTTACAAAGCAATTGTCTAGCTCAGCAGCCGAATGAGCGTGAAATGGAGCAGAAAGCAGCTAAATAAAATTGGCCCAGGCCGACGCAGGGGAGAGTGGGACGCACACGCGCGTGTCGGCCCGCGTGAGCACGCTCACGCCGCACTCGCTCCCCCTCCCGGCGGCTCCGGCTACACCGGGCTCTCCCGCCTGTTACGTGCGCCTGCGTCTGCGTGTCCCCTCGTCCCGCGTCCCCCTGTCCCCGCGTGAGTGGAGGTGAGCCAGGCGGCCCCTCAGGGCCCGATTACCTTGCTCTCTGGCACCCAGGTGGGTCTCCTTGGTCCCTGCCTGTCCCATTTTTCTAAACTTCTCCCGGCTGGTCTGGGCCAGGGCTGCCCCTCCGAGCATGTGATGGCTGCATCCACGGGGCACCTGCTTGTGGACCTGGGTCTGGATTCGCAGGACCTGGCGACGGGCACGGGGATGGCCCACTGAGCCGGTGGGGAAGCCCAGGCCTGCCCTGAGGTCTCTCGCAGCCTCTGCGAGGTGCCGCGCCTCTGGGCCGTCTCGCTGCTCTTCCTCTGTAAACTGGTTTCCCAGTCGGGGGTCCCGAGCACCAGCTGGGCCAGGACTGGTCCCTGGGGTGGGGCACTGCTGCCCCCCTCAGGTGGCATCTTCAGAAGCCACTTGCCTGGTAGAGCCTGGGTCTGCGCCCCCTCCTGGCTCCCAGGGCGCCCTGGGGTGGGAGGGTGGGAGACACGGTGGGGGCCGAAGCTTCTCTGAGTTTGCTCTGTCCCGCTCACCCCGGTGGGTGAAGGCTGTCTGGGGAGTGGAGATCCTGAGCCTCTGCCAGCCTTGTCCTTGGCTGGGGGTGGGGCAGGGTCGAGGGTCTGGATAGGCTGGAAAACCGGGGGCTAGGTCAGCAGCCAGAGGCGCTGCCTGAGGACCCCCGTGGCTGGTGCCCCCTCTTCCTTACGCCGCCAGGGCAGACCTGTCTGGCAGCAGATTCCTGAGGGACCTGGGGGTGCTGGGCGAGGACAGCCACACTGGGTCCCCAGGGCAGGGTGGGGCCTTGGTTATCTCCCTGTTCCCCGCCCCCAGCGCACTCACACGTCCACATACAAGACTGCACACGTAGACACGTCCATGTGCACACACAGACATGCACACACACGCACACACACACACGTGTGCACGGCCTTCCCGGCTGACCTAACAGGGTCGGGGTGAGCCCTTTCTCCGAGGGACTCAGGCCTGCTGGCTGGGCTCCGTCCGCCAGGCGCCTGGGGCGCACCTGCCGAGCGCCGGCCTGGTCCTGCCGCCCCGCGGAGGTGGGTGTGTGCTGTGGAGGTGGCGCAGGCGTCCCGTTGGAGCCAGTCCTGGCCTGGACGCCGAAGGAGAGGCGGGTTGCGACAGGTGGTGGGGGAGGGGCGCCCAGCGCAGGGTCAGCTGAGACAAAGGCCCGAGGCCTGTGTGGCCAGAGCTGGGGGGAGGTGGCATCGTGTGAGAGGTGGCTGGGAGGCACAGCGCCAGGCGGGTCCCGGGGCCATGGGGGTCGTGGTGCTATTCAGTGGGAAATAGGCCTCCAGCTCCGTGCAGAGGGTGCGCTGGAGGAGGGGGGACCCTGGCTGGGCCCGGAGCCCGACCCGCCAGGTGCTCCCAGCCCTGGGCCCTGGCTGGGCCACTCAGCACAGCAGCCTGGGTGGGGGCGAGGACTGCCAGGGGCTTCCTGGGGGGCTCAGGCTGGGCCGGCAGGCTGGGCTGGGGATCTCCCCTTCCCTGAGCGTGGGGCGGGCAGAGGAAGCCCCCCCCTCCTGCCCGGCCCTGGCTCTCCTCCTGTCCCCTTGTCCCCGCCTGGCCCTTGGCCTGTCCTTGGGGTGTGTGTGCTCCTCCCCATGTGCAAATGGCAGCAAATTCTTGAGGGACCTGGGGGGCTGGGCGAGGTCGCATCAGGCCCAAAGCACCCGATGAAGCACGGGGAGTAGGGGACGGGCCGTCTGTGGGGGCCAGGGCAGGGACCTGAGAGCTAGGGTGGGAACTAGCTTTGGGGCTGGAGACACAAGGGCTTCCGTGTGAGGTGTCCCCTCCAGGTCCTCTGTCCTCAGATGGTCATGGCTGGCCCTTGGCTCGAGTTCCTGAGACAGGGACCAGGAGCACTGCCCGCTGGGGCTGAGGTCGCAGAGGCGTGACTCCGAGCCTGGCCCTGGCCACCTTGCTCGCTGCAGGCCCGTCTGAGCAACAGGGGCGTCCCGCTGTGCCTCAGTTTCCCTGGCTGGGTGGGGGTGCGGGGCCGGCGGCCGTGGGTCTCAGCCGAGGCTGCGGCCCTCTCAGTCCCGAGCCTCCAGCGTGGAGGGGGGCGGTGAGCGAGTTGGGCCCCGGGCCAGCCGTGTGTAATTCCTGCAGCGGCCGTGGATAAACCCTGCGGAGTTCAAAGCCGGCCCGGGTGTGGCTGCCGGGCTGTAATGAGGTTACTGATTCAACAGGCTTCCTGGTGCTGCCGCCCAGAACCGAGGGAGCCCCGGGGAGGGATCTAAGCACCCATAACCGACCCATTTAGCTTAAGTGTCCGCGCTGGCCCGGGCAGAGGTCAGGTGGTGACAGCCCAGGTGGCCGGAGTCGCTGTGCTCTTGAGCGCCTGATGGACGGCCGCCTTCCGCCAAGCCGTCTGGGGCAGGCGGGGTCGGGCGGCTGGCTCAGGGCCCCCACCTGGAGCTCCCTGTCCTGGTCCCCTCCCGGCCTTTCTGCAGGGCCCTGTCCCCTGGAAGCCTGCTTTCCCCAGCCAGCCTGCCCCCTGTCGTGGGTTTGTGTGCCGCGTAGAGCGGGCACGGGGCGGGGTCCCCGGCTGACTGGGCTCATTGCCATCGTGTCCCATGTGTACTTGGGGTAACGTCACGGCCTCGTAAGGACACAGCAGGGTCAGTTGAGTGGTGCGGTCGGCAGGCTCCTGGCCGTCCTCGTAGAGCAGGTGCCGATGAGGGTGGGCGCTCTGAAGCGTGGGTGCCCCTGTGGCACCCGGCCTGGCATCCAGGAAGGCACGAGTGGTGGAGGAGTGGGGTGGAGGTGACCCCAGACTGGCCATCGGTGGCAGCTCACCGCACACCATGCAGAATGCGCCCGGGCCCGTCTGGCCCCTGCTCTCCAGGAAATCCAGGCCTCGTGTCTAGAGCGTCCTCTCCGCCGGCCTCGTGCCCCTCAGAGGCCAGGCCAGGTGATGGGTGGCCTTGGTCGGCGGTGGTGACTTGTGCTGAGCTGTCCCCGAGCTCAGCCCTCCATGTGGACGGGCCCTGGTGGCGGGGAGGACGGCTTCAGGCCCCGGGAGCTCGGCTGGTGAGGGCCCACCTCGGGGGTCCTTCTAGAGACGGGCAGTGCCTGCTGTGCACCCTGTGACCTGGCCTCTTCTGGAGTGGCTTTGAGGTGCCCTCAGCAGAGACTGCCATTGCTCTTCCTGGGAGCTTTGGGGGGGCCCTGAACCCCTGTGTCTTGCCCCGCCTGGGCAGGCAGGTGGTCACCCCCCCGGGGGCGGGGGGCAGGAGAGCCCCTCCCCTGCAGGGCCGCAGCCTGGGGTGGGGGATGTCCCGTTTGCTCTGTGACCCGCCTGCCGCATGTCTGGGCTGGTCTCGGTTTTCCTGAGGCCCCCTCGCTGCCAGAAGCCTCCGTCCGTCCCCCCTGAGCCTTGTTCCCATGAGCTGGTGGCCTTGCGATTGGGGTGGCATGGCTGGGGACCAGCTCTTCAAGAAATGGCTCCGTGTCCTCCTCCCGTGGAGGGGGCAGGACCTGGGCTCTGGGGGAGAGGTGGATGCCTGGGGTGGGGACCACGGCCCCATGGCTGGGAGAGTTGGGGCGAGGTGCTGGCGGGGAGCCGCCAGGAACCTTATGAGTGGGGGGCTGGGCGGCGCAGGGGCAGGGGCTGCAGAGGCCGGAGCCGAGGCCGGGCCGGCCCCTGCCGTGCTTGAGCCCTGGCATTCCCAGCCCGGAACTCAGGCGGGCCCCGGTGTGGAGGTCGGGGCTCTGCTGGGTGTCCGCGGCCCCCAGCCCTCCCGCTCACTCTGCCTTCTGGCTCTCGTGCTCCCCGCTTGCTGGTGAGAGAGGCTCCCCCGTGGGGCGAAGGAGCGGCTCCGAGCTGGGAGCTGTGTGGCCCTGGGCTGGTGCATCGACCTTTCTGGGCCTCCGTTGCCTCACCGGTAAACCGCCTGGGAAAGCCAGGGAGGCTTCAAAGAGGAGGCGACGTGGGCAGGTTTTCGGGGATACATCAGGGTTGCTGGCGGGCTGTGGGAAGGCGGTCCCTGGGGAGGGGCCCTCCCTGGAGGAGCGGGCTGCGCGGCCTCTGGCCGCCAGGTCCGGGTCTGTGCGGGGGTGTGGTCAGCTGCTCCGGGAATAATTAACCTTGGGAGGAGGTGAGGCTGGGAGCGGGCCTGGCTGCGACCTGGCGCCCCCGGCCTGGCTGCCTGCAGCCCCTCTGAGCTGTTCCCGGCTGGCCTGCTGTCCCCTCTGCTTCCCGGGCCCTGGGGTGGCCCTGTCTGGAGTGTGACCCATGCTGGCCCGCCGTGTCCTTCTGCCAGTTCGGAGCTCCAGCTCCTAGGTGCAGGGGCCAGGGTTGGGCCCCTCTCGGCCGAGCAGTTGGGGGGCCTTTCCCCACCCCTCCGTCTGTCCCCATATCCCTTGGTCCATCCCCAGCGCCCCTGCCCCTCTCGTGGGCAGCGCCAGATGTCACGTGGCCTGGAGCCTCCCGTGTGAGCTGAGCTGAGCTGCGTGGTGGCCTCTCACTCCCTCCTTGCGTGCGTGAGGAAAATAGCTGTGACTGGGGCCAGAGTCCGCGGGAGGTGGCGGAGCAGCCCCCGCCCCACCCCGGCTCCTGGACTTTCTGCCCAGGATCAAGGTCAGGGGGAGGGGCTGGGAGGTGGGGGCCTTGCGCCTTGGGTGCCGGACCGCTCCGGGCTCATTCAGTGGAGAGCTGAGCCACGGCCTGGGGCGGGGCAGTGCTGGGGGCTGCCTCCCTGGGCCCGGCCGGAGGGGCAGGACAGCAGGAGGGAGCCAGGGCTGTCCCCTTCCTTCTCCTGTGCCCCTTGGCAGCCGTTCAGGGGCACCAGCCTCCCCCCGCCCCCAGGCTGGGACTCCAGGGCCGCTCACCCCCAGGAGGCCGGCCCCTGCATCCTGCCGACCAGGGACGGGGACGGGGTGGGGGGGCACGCTCGGAGCCCCAGGCCCGAACCGATCCGGCTCTGCCACGTGAACGTTGTGACGGGGGCTTGTGGCTTCTTCCCCGCTTATCTGGGTTTCCTCATTTGCGAGATGGAAGGAGGGCCGTGGGCCGAGCTGGAGGTAGGAAGCACACGGCCGCTGCTCCCCCGCCCGGACCCTCGGCCGATGCCGCTGATGAGCGCGGCCCTTTGCCCTGTGGGGCCCCGAGACCTCTGGGCGCCCCAGCTCATCATGGGCTTGGCTCAAAGGTCTCGTTTGCTGCCCGGCCCACCGTGCCAGGTGCTGCACCAGCCTCGGAGAAAGCTTGTTGATTGAATTGGTGCTTTCGGCAAATGACGCCCCTGCGCGCCCCCCCCCCCCCCCCCCGCTTCGGAAGTGTCGTGGGGGGTGAGCCACCCTCGCGAGGCGCACTGTTAACACTGCTGTTATTTGAATCACCCCTCCTCTGGGGGTCCGGCCGCCTTTCAAGGGAGGGAGGTCCTGCTGTTTTTCTACCCTGGTGCTGATTCCTACAAGTGGGGCTGGGAGAGCCTGGGGCCACAGGTGGGGGCCCACTCTGGAGGACCCCTGGGTCTGGAGTCACACCTGGGGGCCCGAGGAGCCCTGGAGGCGGCCTGAGGCCAAGGTTGCTGCCTGTGTGTTCCTGCCTTGGGGGGGCCCTGCCCCCAGCCGTGCCCGTAGATGAAGCTACCCCTGCTGCTGGCTGGAACCTGGGTTGCCCCTGGGCTCGGTGCCCACATGCAGAGTGGGGGCCTCAAGCCCCAGCTGACTGTCCCTGTTGAGACCTGGTTCCTTCCTCTGCTGCTCAGCACATCTTGTTGAGCCTTCGCTGATGGGGCCAGAGCAGGGGAGTCAGCGCCTGGCTGAGAGCCTCTGAGCCAACCTCTCACCTGCCCGCCATCTCTTCGTCTGTCCGTCCTTCTGACTGGCTGTCTGTCTGCAGGCGTGGGCCTCCTGCTGGCCAGCGCGGAGGCAGAACTGAGGCCCAGCCCCCTAGATGCTGAGTGGTGCTTTTGAAGTCAGATGGACTGGGATGGACCCCAGCCCTACCCCAGCCCTACCACTTGTATCGCCTTGGACCAGAGTTTTTTTTTTTTTTTTGTCTTTTCTATGGCCGCACCTGCGGCATATGTAGGTTTCCAGGCTAGGGAGCTGTAGCTGCCGGCCTATGTCAGAGCCACGGCAACGTGGGATCCGAGCCGCGTCTGCGGCCTACACCACAGCTCGCGGCGACGCCCGATCCTTGACCCACTGAGCAAGGCCAGGGATCGAACCCAAGACCTCATGGTTCCTAGTCGGATTCGTTAACCACTGCGCCATGACGGGAACTCCTGGACCAGTGTTTTAGGACCTCTCTGGGCCTCAGTTTTCTCTTCTGTGAAGTGCGGCTGATAGTGTGTGTTGGGCTAGACCACTCACAGTGAGTGGGGAGCTGAGGTTGCCTCTTGTGGTCAGGCCTGCCTTCGTGTGGGCGAGGGGACACTGTGAGTGTGGTGGTGGGAGGACGGACTACTGGGAGCAGAGGGAGCACGGAGGTGTTTTCAGCTTGCCCTGGTGTTCAGTGGGTTGGGCTTTCTGATTTGGGTCATGAAGGATGCGTAGGAGTTTGCCTGGGAGAAGTTAGTTTCTGCATGCTCAGATGTGTATGTTAGCTCTGTCTGTCTGGGGCCTCCCCCTCAGAGCCCCTGGAATCTACCTGTGTGGCTGGAGCCCAGCCACGAGGGGAAAGGGTAGAGATGGTGTCGCAGAGCATGGAGAAGGCTCTGCTCCTGGGGAGGTGGAGCTGTTGGAGGGTCCTGGGCAGGAGAGGGTGGGGTCTGGCCCATGCTTTGTAGGAGGCTCTGCTGCTGTGTGAAGTGGGGGCAGGAGGGCGGGGCAGGGGAGTGGAAACAGGCAGGAATGGCCTCTGGCCTGAGCATCTGGAAGGCTGATGTGCTTTCAGGCAGCTGGGCCGTCTAGAGCTGGCGCCTTCAGGCAGCCTGGGCCTGGGCTGGGTCCCCAGCTCCGTTCTGCGGCTGCGCATGGGGCTCATGGCAGCCCCAGGGAACGGGAGATGCTGCCGGCAAAGTGCAGAGCACGGTCTGGGGGTCCCGGAACCTCCCTTCCACGCCGGAAGTGTGGGCAGGTATGCAGGTACAGCCCTGGCCCGTGATGGGCTGCCCCCGAGCGTTTGATCCCTGCCAGCTTATTCCTGGCTCCGTGGCTGGCATGGGATGGGATTTATAAAAAGAAAAGGCTGTGGTATCCAGAGCACCTCTGTGGGGTGCCCCGTCTGGCTGCAGGACTGAGGGCAGCTCGGGTTCTAGGCTGAACGGCCCCCAGCTGGGGGGCGCCCCTCCCACCTGCTGTCCCTGGGTCACGGGGCAAGGTCGCATCTCCTGCTGCCCTGGCTGGCTGCAGTTCCCGTGCGCGCCTCCCAGCCGCAGCCCCCCTGCCTGCGCTCCCTGCCGAGACTTATCTGCTTGTGGACAGTTGCTGTGTCTCCTGCATTGGGCAGCGGGGACGCTCTCGTGGCCGGTGGACGGATGGGGGAGGGGATGGCTCCCGCGCCCGTGAAGGTCCTGGATGTGGCCGATAAGCTGTGGCGCTCGTTATCAGAGGGGGGCAGCCGCCCGCCCCCCTCCCCAGCCCCTTGGCCATCACTTCAGTCGGCATTGAGGCTGGGCCCTGGGCTCTGCCCGGCCCCTGGGAAGGGGAGGGGGCAGGTGCAGTGTGGCCTCGGGGGAGTAGCAGGCCTCCTGCGGGTCCTGGGGAGACTCCCCTCCGGGGCTCCCTCCCCTGCTGACCTCTGGCCCCTCTCGGTGGCTGGCCCTGCACAGCGCCCCCCCACCCCCCAGGTTTCTGAGTTGACTCACTGCTGCTGCAGTGTCCCTGGCTGTCTGGACTCTGCTTGGTGCTCGTGGCCCATGTGCCTGCACTGGTGGGCTGCTGCTGGAGGCTCTCCCTCTGGCCTTGGCTCCAGGGCCCGAGGCCAAAGGGCCCAGGGTCTGCCCTCTCGTCCTCTGCTCTCACCCATGGGACCGCGGCCGGCTCAGAGGGTGCTCGGCAGAGAGGCCAGGCCTGGGAGTGGGCTGTGTTGTCTGCTGCTCCCTGTCCCCCCCACCCCCGCGCCCCAGGGACCCCACCCTCTCCAGACCCTCCTTGGAGACTTGGAGCCAGAACCACGAGGGTGCTGAGACCAGGCAGGGTCTCCCCGGTGCCAGAGTGCCCGTGTGCGAGCCTCTGCGGGTGAGGGTGAAAGGCTGTGAACCCATGTATGAGCATGTGCCCGTGTGAGTGTGTGCTCCCCGTGCCCCGCACAGGCAAGTGCAGGCTGGAGATGGGCCCCGGTCCTCGTGGGCCGGTTCCCTCTGTGAGCGTGGGCACGAGGCTGGGAGCCCAGGCCGAGCTGCTGGCTGGGCAGGTGCCTGGGGCAGGGAGGCCCGGCTGGGTGGAGGGTGCTCAAAAAAGAGGGGGGAAGGGGCAAGTGGGCCGTCCCGGGAATCGGGGTTTCTGCTGAGGGTGGAGGCTGGGGAGGGCTGAGAGCAGCTGCATGTTCTCGAAAGACCTCGGGCTGTCACGGGGAGGGCGGTTTGGGGACGACCGGTGCTGGGTCAGACCCTGGATGCCATCCCCGGACCTCCCTGGCCAGTCCCCCAGAGCTCACCCCAGTTCCCGAGGGGTTCGATGCGTGTTAGACCCAGGGGTGGGGACCGAAGGGGCGCTGGGGGTGACGAGGACACTACAGGGTACGTGGGGTGGGGGGCGGGAGGGCTCATCCACGGCTCGTGTCCCGCTGGCCGGGTCTAGCAGCATCACCGATGGTGGGCAGTCCCCGTGCCTTCACAGCGGGCGCCCTTGGCAGGAACCGATCGATGGGCACTGACCCAGCAAGTGCCTGCCTGGGCGAGCGGGCGGTGCAGTCCTCACACTGCTGGTGGGCGGGTGGGGGATTGGACGCGTGCCACAGCCTGGCCCCACCAGGGACCCTCGGCCCCTGGTGTGTCCCTGCCCCGGAGCAGAGGCTCCCTTTCCACACAACTCTGCACCCTGGGAGAGCCGGCCGGTCTTGCAGCCGGGGTCAGTCATGCACCCTCTAGTGTGAACAAGCCTGTCACCAGCCCCGGGAAGGCCCAACGAGGAAGGAAGCGCCTCTGATCGCGTAGATGAGGAAATTGAGGTCTGAGCTGCACGGGAGCCAGGCCTGCTCGCCACCGCTGTCTGGTGCTCGTATCCCGACCGCCCACCTTGGGGCCGAGGGCTGGGCGGGTGGCAAGGGTCCTGGAGGGGGGCCTGGCAGAGAGAGGTGCGTGGCAGGCCCCAGGGGGTGCTGGGCCTGGGGTAGGGCGTGAATCTGCAGCCCGGCACTGGCCAGGAGGCGGAGGCCCAGAGAGGGCGCCCAGCTCCTCTCCCGGGGTCACTTGGCTGGGCAGTGGCAGAGGCAAGGTTGGAACCAGACTCTGGGGGGTCCCTCTCTGGGGCGCTACCTGCCTGGGTGGGGGATGGGGGAGCTCGAGGCGGAGGGACATTCCTTGGCTGGGAGGGGCCCGGAGCTGAGCCTGCCCAGCAGGGCGGGGAGATGCCTTGTTTCCTACACAAACAACCAGGGCTGGCGGGAGCAATTTTATTTTTATTTCCTATTTTTACTTCCCCGTTGGCTCTTTTTAGCAACTCTGGGTTCGATAGGCCCCCGCCCTCTGGCCTCCACCCGGCTTCCTGGCCCGGCCTGGGGCCGTGGGGAAGGCAAATGTGAGACCCCGTGAGCAGCGTGGCGCGCACACCCTTGGCTGTGGGGAGCGCGCCCTCCCCAGGTAGTTTGCAGGGTGGCCCCCTCCACCCCCGGGACCAGCCGTGGGGAGTGGGTGGGCCTCGGCACCTGACTCCCCGCATTCTTGGCTGGGAAGTGGAAGTTTGGGGTGTCGTGACAGAGGAGAAGGGGTGACCAGAGTGGGTGTGCCTGCTGGGTGGGCCGTGGGCAAACAGATACTCAGTGTTTCTGCCTCAGACCTGGCAGGTGTGCTGCGGGCAGGGCTGGGCTTGGCCTCGTTCAGTCTGCATCTGCCCTGGGCCCAGGCCCGCCCCGCCTAGGGTCCAGCCCTGCTGCGGGGTTGGCCGAGCCCACTCTGCGGCAGCAGGGTCATTGGTGGGGCTGGCCAACAGAGGTCTCCCTGTGGTGGGGGCTGCTGGCCGTGGGAAATGTAACCCCCAGATTGGGGGGGCGTCTCAAGGGCTTGCAGCCTGGCCTGGGGTGGGGGGCCTCGCCTGCCTGCCTGCCTGCGGAGCACAGCTGGGGCTCTCATTGGCATTTAGGGGGTGGGGTTCCAGACCCCTGGAATCAGGCCAGGGAAAGGCCAGGCCCGAGAGGGGCTAGGGTTCAGGCAGGGGGACTGGTGGGCTGCCGTCCAAGCGCCCGGGGCCCGGCCTGTGTCCCCAGCACTGCACTGCCCTCCACTCAGAGGCCGAGCAGATCCCCGAGGCCACACAGATCGTGGTCGTGGGGCGGTTGGTCCCGTGTGTGGTGTAGACACGGCAGGTGCAGAGAGCCGGGGTGCCTCTGCCAAGGTCCCTGGGGTGCTGCCCCTCATGGCGGAGGGGCCGGGTTTATCCAGGACTTGCTGTAGGTCTGAGCACATGGCGGGTAGGGGGCCGTGGGGTCCGAACAGAAGGCCGGGGAGCTGCTCACCTGGATGGGGTCACGGGATACAGACATTTCCACGCGGAAAGGTCCATCTCAGCCCTCAGTGCGTGCTGCGCGCCGGGCGCCGGGAGGTCCGAGCGTGGACGAGTGAGTCTGGCGGACACCCCGGTGTGCCGAGACACCTGAGGACGTGGGCTCTGTGGGTCAGGAGGGGGCCGCCCGGGTGAGTGGGGACGGACGAGGGACGCGGGCGCCCAGCTTCGTCGTCCTCCTCGCCAGAGGTGCCCGCTGTGTGCCCGTCACTCCGTCCTTTGGCAGTGGCTCCTGGACTCGGTCCTGCTGAGCCTCGCTGGTCCCTGGGACCCTCTGCCACCCCGGCAGTGCTGGGTGGGCTGCCAGGGCCGGCATGGGCAGCTCCGGCAGTGCCCAGACCCCCCCGGTAGGTCTGGGATTCCGGCCCTTCCTGCCCTGGCTGGCTCCGCCAGACCCAGCGTTGGCTGTCGTCCGGCGCCGAGGTGGCTTTTTCCCCTGGCGTGAGCCATGTGTCCCCAGGCCCCGCAGCCATGCACGAGTGGGTGCCAGGGTTCTGGGTGATCTCTTGATTAGAGGCCAGGAAACGGAATTCTGTGGCCGAGGCGGGTGGGGGGCACCTCCTCCTGGGAGCGGCCCTGGAGACGGGATTTCCACCCGCCCTGCCCTGGGGAGGTGTCCGGCTGGTAGGGCTGCCCTTCGCTGCCTGGGAGGTGGCCTGGGGCGGCGGCGCCCTCTCTGAGCCTGGAGGGTGTCGTCTGTGGAGTGGGGGGCTGACCCTGTCGTCTGGGGTGGTCGTGAGGGTGTAGGGCCAGACCTTTAGTTCTTGCCTGGGGCCGGGAAGGGCCGTGACTGGGGGCCCCTCGGACCCTCATCAGCGGGCGGGCAGAGGAGTTTCGGGCTCTGGTGCGGGGTGGGGGTGGCGGCTGAGAAGGAGCGCCCGGGGGTGGGCTGGGAACGACGGACGGGGAGGATGTGGGGATTCTCCCCAGAGGAAGTGTTTCCCTGGGAGGGGCGGCTTTGGGGGCAGCTGGTTCCAGAATGTTCTGGGGCCCAGGACTCTCCCAGGGCCAGGAAGCCAGACCATTGCCCGGTGTGGCCTTGATGCGGATGGGAGGTGGGTTAAGTCCCCACCGGCCTCTCCTGGCTTCGAGTCCTGGGAGGGACGTGGGTCCTGGTGGGTGGGTGGGCTCTGGCCCCCCCCCCCACGAGCCTCCCCCGGCCTGGGGGGTGCGATTCCGGGCCTGCCCCCCCTTCGGCGACGAGGCTCTTTCGTAACTGTGGGAAAGAGCGCTTCCTCCCTGAAGCCGGCGGGGCGGGGCTCGGTCAGCGCATGTGACGTCCTGGCGCCCTCCTGCCCTCCTGCCCTCCTGCCTGTGACACTCCCGGGCCCGCTGCCAGCCCTCGTGGCTCCCAAGTGGGGTGGTCCCGCCTGGTCAGCACTCCCCCCAGCCCCGGCACCGCCCCCCTGAGCCCCGGGGTCCCAAGGGCCGAGCAGAGCCCCGAGAGGTTCCCCTCTGGGCTGTGGCCTGTGTGTCCCCACTTTTGAGCCTTTGCGCAGACTGTTGCCTCTGCCTGGTAGGACCGTCCTGCTCCTGCTGGAATGCTTTGCCCCCAGATCCTGATTCCAGGGCCTCCTCCTCTTGAGACTGTCCCCGGGCCTGAGCCCCGGCGTCCTTGCCCTCTGCAGGTCCCTGGTCCACGCCAAAGGGACCTCGCCAGACATGGACTAGCCACCCTGTCCTCCCAGGCCCCAGTGTTCCCGGGCCCAAGTGGGTCCTTCCTGCGCTGACACGTGAGGGAGGGTGTTGTGGCTTCGGGTCCCAGGGCGGGGTGCTGGGCAGGGAGGGGCCCGGGTAGCCTGGCCTGGGCCTGGGTGCCAGTGTGCTCGACTTCCTGCCCATGCTGCTGGAAGGGGCTGTGATTCTCCCCCCCCCCCCGCCCCCGCCCCCGCCCCCGCCCCGGGCTCCTGACTCAGCACTGCAGAGTGGGGGAAACCGGATTTCGCGACAAAATCCCCAGCCCGGGGCACCCATGGCCCAGATTTCTTTGGCGAAGGTGGGCGTGGGGCCCTGGGCTCCTGCCTGGGCTCCAGCAGGAGGCTGGGGGGAGGCTGGAGTGGCTCTGGGCTCCGGGGCCTGCTGCTTCTGCTTCTCCTGGCCACCTCCCCTCCCCACGAGACCGTCCTTTCCCTGCATGACCTGTGTGGCTCCCCCGTGCCCGCAGGGTGCTGTTCCCCCTGTTGCCTGGCCCTGTGCGCCCTCTGCCCACCCTGTGCCCCTTGGTCCTTCGGAGCCATGTCTGCTACCTCCTCTGGGTCCTGCTGGCTCTGCACTTTTTCCTCTGCTTCCTGTGCTGTCAGGTGTCTGCCTAGATGCAGCCCCCTCCAGGAAGCCCCCCTGGGTTGGGTCTGCTCCACCCCACAGCACAGAACCTGCTGTCCCTTCACGCAGGAGGAAGTGACGGATGTGGGCCTAGAGCCCTCAGCAGCGTTAGTGCCGGGCCCATGCCAGAGACAGGGGGTGTGCAGCTGGGCGACCAGGGGAGCCTGCCTGCTGGGGCTCTGGGCCCCGGGACAGTCGGGGTCTACGTTCACGGGCCTGTTGCTTAGGCCGCCTGAACAGGAGGGCGCTCGGGCCTGGTCCCGTGTGTGTGGTGACTCCTCCTCTTTGCCTGGAGAGTGGACGCGGCTGTGCCCAGAGGCCCTCTGTGAGCGCCCAGGATCGGCAGGACCTCGGGCCAGGGCCTCGATGGTCGCCGACCTGTCAGGTGAGGGTGTCGGAGCTCGAGGTTGTGCCCGAGGTACGGGCTGCTGGGAGGGATGTCCAAGTGGGGACCAGACCCAGAGAGGGGGTTTTTATGTCCTCTCGGCCATCAGCAGTGGGGGGGGGGTCGCTGGTAGGTTCCTGGCCCTTCAGGCCCTGCCGGGGGGCCAGCCAGGGGCTTCGCATCCTGGGGTGGGGGAGCCTTAGTCCTGGCATGCAGCGACCACAGCCGGGGGCTTGGGTTGGTGGGGACACATCTCTGTCCGGCGGACATTGTGTTCCTGGCCTGGCCCTTCCTGCAGGGTCTTAATTCAGTGTCTGATAACAGGCCTGGTGTCCCCCACCCCTGCGGTGCCCCAGCATCCGCTACCATCAGCCGACCCCTTAAGGTGTTTGTGAAACATGAGCTAAAAAACGCTCCCCCCATGGGGAGGGCGAGGAGGGTGAGCGGGGGGCGAGAACAATTGAAGCTGAAATTAATTGTGCTGCCTGCTTTTCCTCCTGCCCGCTCCCCTTGCTGGCTGTCAATGCATAATGCGTGACCAGGGGAAGTGAAAAGTAATTAGAGGCTCGACGCTCGGCCGGTTCATTCATGACTAAATCTGGGTCAACTCCTGGCGCAGATAAGCGCGCCATGTGGTAGGATGGTGGCGGTGCTGCTGCACCTGCTTGGCGGCTGCGCCCAGATGCCCCCTCTTCTGGGAAGCCCTTCTTGACGCCCCCACTCGGGAGGGAGGGCCCCCCATAGCGCTGTGCCATGTACATCTGATGGTGTCTCCCCCCGCCTCCGCCGCCCCCAAAGGACCGTGTTGGGAGTGGGGCGGGGCACATGGGGGTGGGGGTGCCCCCCCAGAGCGATGTGACCTCAGGGGCCGCGCACGGCCTCCTCGCGGCTCTCACTCGTTCTGAAACGCTTGATGCGACGAGGCTGTCCACCTCCCACGCGGCCGTGGTCCTCGGGGCAAAGTCCCAGAGCTGGCCCTGGCGCCGCCCCTGCTGGGAGGGGGACCAGCTGTACCCATGTGCCTTCTGTTCCTGGAGTGTTCCCAGCCCTTCCCCGGCTCCCAGCCTTTGCACGTGCTGTTCCTTCCCCCTGGGTCACCTGAGCCTGCTCTTTCCTTCCAAGGCTCTATGCATCCGGGGGCGGGGGGGGGGCGGGGGGGGGGGGGCGGCGCTTGGCTGGTGGGCTCTCCCCTGTCTCCAGGGACTGCAGGGTCCGGGGGACGGGGGACCTGCGCAAGTCCAGGTTCTCCCCTCCCCCACCAAGACCTTCAGCGCCGTTTATGGAGGAAGAACATGCCTGGTGCCAGGGGTGCTGCCCCCGGCTGGGCCCCCATTGCCCCCGCCCCCCGCCCCCTCCTCCTGTGACCTTGGGGGGCCGCGGGAGAGCCTGTGGGGTGAAGGGAAGGGGCTGCCCTGGGGGGAGTTCCTCCTTGAAGCCTTGCGGGGCTCTGGGGCCTCAGGTGCTGGGTGAAGCCTAGTCTGGACAGTGGGGCGGGGCGGTGATAACAGTGCCTGGCGGGCCGAGTTGCAGGAGAGAAACTGAGGCCTGAGGGCCGTGGGTTGCCCGACTCAAGGCCGTGGAGGAGACTGGGGTGGGGGGCGCTGCTCTCTGGCTGCACTGGGCCAGAGCTGGACCCCAGGAGGGCGCTTTGGCTGTGGGGGAGGGAGGAACCTGGACTGAGCAGGGGGGTGGGCCCCTGGCCGTGGGGGAGGGGCCTATGCTGGGGGGGGTGGGCCCGTGCTGGGGGGGCGGGGATGGGCTGGGCACAGTGCAGGTGACAGGCAGGTGGAGGTGGGTGGGAGCCTGGCTGTCACCTTGGGATGGACAGCGAGGGGTGGCTGCGTGCAGAGCAGGGCAGAGAAGGAGTTAAGGCTGAGGGAAGTAATGATGTTTCTAATTTTCTCCAGTGATTTAATAAAAATGTAAATCACGGGGCAGACGCCCCGCCCCGCCGTGGTGTGACCGAGATTAATCGTGGGCTCCGGGTGGTCAGCCTGCCTTTGTCTCCATGCCTCCGAGCAGAGCCGGGAGCCTCCGTCAGCCCAGGAGGCCAGACAGTGAGGGGCAGGCCCGTGCCCTCTGCCCGGATGGCTGGGAGCTGGGGGGCGGGGGGGTGGTCGTCACAGTATCGGGGGGTCCACGGAGCAGGAGGAGCCTTCTGTGGCCTGGCTGGTCAGAGCCGGGCTCCCCTCTGACCCCCACACCCCTGCCTTCAGAGGAGCCCGAGGCCTGTGGTGACCATGGCCAAGTCCAGGGTACGTGGGATGACGTTGGAGGTGAGGCTGTCGGACGAGAAGGGGCAGCCGGGTGAGACGGCCTTGAAGAGCTCCCCCGGCTGGGCGAGCAGTGCGTGCAAAGGCCCTGAGGTGGACTGAGCTCGGCCCGTGAGGGTCGAACCAGAGGCTGGGGCTGGATGGCAGTGGGGGCAGGGTTGGGGGGCGGTGGGGGAGGAGCCAGGCGGGGTCCAGCAGGGCACCGGGCCTGTCTGGCAGCAGTGGGAAGCCCGGGCCGCTGGCGAGACTGGGCCCAGGGGCAGGGGTGGGGGGTCCTGAGGCTGTGAGGAGGTGGCAGCTGTGGCGATGGGGACGGGCGGGGGGTCTGGGCTGCAGTTAAAGCCTCGTGGGTTGGGCTGGGGATGAGAGGGGTGCTCTTTGTGGGGGGCGTGGCAGGGGAGGAGGCGGGGGTCCCGGTGGTCCTTGGGGACGGGGAGGGCCACGTGGAGGCTGGAAGAGCTGAGGACACTGATGCCTGGCCTTGGGGACACTGACGCCTGGCCTTGGGGGAGAGACTTGGGAATCGGGTCTGTGGTCAAGAGTGTGGAATGTTCTAGCTGCAGCATTTGGTCTGCGTGACCAGGGGCCTGAGGTGGACACAGGCGGCAGCGGCGGTCAGACGGCCTTGGCTGGTGTGTGGCGAGCACGCGTTTGTGGAGGGGTGGGTCCTGGCAGCGAGTTCCCCGCCGGTGGCGGGGGTGCGCCCTGAGCTCAGGACGGTCCTGGGCGGGTCCGGCTGCAGGTTGGGGTCCATCTTGAGCGGTTGTGCTGATGCCCAGGGGCTGGGGAGCCTCTCTTGGCTTCCTGGGCGGGATGGGGGACGGGGGGCTGGGCGCTGGCGTGTTCTCACCCTGGTCCTGGGCTCCTGGGTCCTGGATCCTGGGACCTAGGGTTTTGGGGTCCTGGGTCCTGGGGTTCTGGGGCTCTGTTGCTCCTGCTCATCTGTCTGTTGTCGGATGTCTGATCGACCCACCAGGACGCTGCCCAGGGATGCTGGGTGCTGGGGAGGGGCAACTGGGACCCGGATGGGGGCTCACGGTCCTCCAGCGAGAGCAGAATTCTGAGTGTGGCGCTGAAACCCTGCCCCAGCCTCTGGAAGCACCTCCAGACATTGGTAGGGTTTCTCCCTGGACACCAGCTCCGCCCAGCCTCGGTGGGGCTGCAGTGTTGCACTGGCGGGCAGAGAGGCCCCAGGGAGGGGGCAGGCGCGTGGGAGACCCAGTTCTGTCTCAGGTAGTGGTGGGAGGGCCTTTGCCCAAGAGACGGGTGATGGTTGGCTTGGTGCTGCCGCCAGGCAGAGACCTGCGCTGCCCTGGGACTCATCTTGGGGCTGGGGGTCCCCCACGGCTGGCTGCGGGCTCGGCAGGGCCTGCGTGGAGGCCCTTCCAGGTGGGGGGCCTAGAGCCCCCGCCCCTGCCCCCATAATAGAGGAGTCCCCCCACCCCAGCTGTGCCTGCTTTGTGTCTGGGTGACAGTTGTCAGCGGTCCTGCTTAGGGCGGCTCTGGGTGGGGAGCGACCCGGCTGGAGTGGAGGGTTGGGTGGGCTGGAGGGCGGCCGGTCTCTGTAGGGACTCTACCGGGGGGCTCTGCGGTTGGGGGCTGGCGGCTCGGAGTTGAGGAGCCTGGCTGGGGAGGGGGCGAGGGAATAGCAGCCCACCCGGGGGGCTGGGACCTGTGGGGGCTGCAGGCGGTGCTGGCCCCATGAGGCTTGATGTCTCAGGGTCTAAGGGACCGGTGGGTCGTGCCCCTCCCTGGCCACAGAGGGCTTGGGCTGAGGCCAGGCATTCGCCGAGGCTCGTGAAAGGCAGGGAGCATCAGAGAATGGGACTGGCGCCTGGGTGAGCATGGGCACTCCGGGGCGGGCGACATCGGAGCCCCGTGCTGGGCTGGGCCCCTGGGGGCCCCCGCCTTGTCCTGTGCGGTTTGGGTCTCTGGTCCAAGTTGAGCCTGTGCCTCCCTCTGTTTTCACTCAGCGTGTAGCCAGGTGTGAACCTCACAGTCTCATCTCTGCACACGGTCCCCCGGGGCCGAGCTCAAGCGCTGTGCCCACCCGCGGGCTGCTTGGAGGGGGCCCAGTGCGGGCTGGCCCAGGGGGTCGGCAGGTGCGTGGCTGGTGGCCGGATGACAGCAAACCTCCGCATTCTGCCCTCAGCACTGCCCCGCCCCCGCACGGCCGGACCCCCTGCCCTGTGCCCTGGACTCAGGCCTCCGTCCAGAGCACACGCAGGCCCAGGATCAGGAAGAGCGGGCGCACCAGATGGCCGGGCGGGTGCATCTGCCCAGCGATGCCAGGAGGTGCCGTGTGGATCACAGGCTTTGATTAAACGACCTGTCCAGGCCGACTGGGCAGCTGGTCAGTGTCACGGCAGGATGCGAGGCAGCGCCCAGCACTGCGGGGGCAGGGGGGATCTGAGAGCCCTCGGGGCGGGGGCCAGGCACATCGCCGGCCTTAGAGACCCCCGGCCCCTGCCCCCCACCTCCCCGAGGGGCTCTGGGGCCCCTTTGCCCCCACCCTGCCTCAGTTCCTCATCCGTATAGGAAGCTGCCTATGCTGGTGTCACAGCCGGTGGCGCAGAGCCCCACTGCTGGCAGGTCAGTGGCTGACGGTACCCTGGCTGCTGCCAGGGGAGGGGTTGGGCTCCTTGGAGGGCGCAGCGGGCACCCAGTTGCTGCCTGTGCACACCGTGTGGTCTCCAGAGGAGGTCGAAGGATCTTGCTCTCGGAGCCTCGCCGGCAGCCTGGGGGCCTCACTCCGCACCCCCGTCCCGCCCAGGGGCTGCTCCCCTGGGGCGTTTTCCTCGTCTGCTCCGAGGTGGGCATGGGGGAGGCGGGCCAGGGTCACATTTCAGGGTGCTGAAGGTCCCGGGCTCCTCCCCGGCTGCGTCCTTATCTGTACCGCGGGCGTCGTCAGCCCTGTGAGAGGCCAGGGGCTGCGCTGCCACCGCCAGAGGCCGAGTGTCACCTGCCCCCCCTCACCTGGCCATTCCCGAGCTCCTTGGCGAGGGTGGGCAGACGCCCTCAAGGGCGGCCAGGGCCTCTCCTCTCCACCTCAGTGTCCCCACCTGTAAAATGGGTGCAGCCGACTCTACCGTCATGAGATGTGTCGGCAGCCTTGAGCTATAAAAGGCCCGTGGGGAGGAGGTGTCGGCAGTAGGGCTGGGTCCTCTGATGTTTTGTTCAGGGGACCACCATGCCGGGGGCTGGTTCTCCTCGAGGGGTCAGGCTGGCCCTGGAGGGCCGCATATGCCAGGACTGGGACCAGGAGGCTGGAGGGGGACATTGCTGGTGACCTTGGGCCCCTGTGTCCCCTTGGAGAGCCACCCCCGAGGCCCCCCGGCCGTGGGCTCTGTGATCCACCCAGTGCAGGACACAAGGGAGGCGGAGGCCGTGGCCAGGTGATGGGCAGGGTGCTGGGGTGGGTGGGGAGCGGGCGTGGTCTGGCCCCATCCTCTGGGCTCTGCTGCTCCAGACTGCCCTGACCCCACCCCCCCAAACTCGGTGTCCTCCCGGCTCGGGGAGCCCCTGGAGAGGCAGGGATCCCACACCTCGGGAAACGCGATCCCCACCCTGGCCCCTGAATATTTCATCAGCGGATTAAAAATTGAAGCTGAACCATCATCCCCTGCTCCGCGAGGGCAGGAGGGGGCACCAGCTCCATCTTAGGCCCGTTTGAGGAGTTTTCTTGCTAACGGAGCCTTGCCAATTAGAAAACGACGCTGCTGCCTAAAGGGCCGTGCTGCAGGCCTCTTTAATTAAGGCCGAGGTGTAATAACCGATCTGCTGCCGTGACAAGTTTTTAACCATCGAAATGAGAGGTGAACGGGGCACCGCGGGGTCTGCCAGAGGCGGCGGCCCTGGCTGGGCGAGGCTGTGTGGCTGCGTGGCTGGCGGGGCCGCTCTGGTCTGTGTGTGTGTTGGGTTGGGCGGTAGACGCTGGTCTCTGTGTGCACGTGTGTGCGTGTGTCAGGATGGGGAGAGCCTGGTGCCTGAGCTCTGGCTTCCTGTGGGTCAGGAGGCCTGATGTGTATGTTGGGGGGGGGTGGTTGGAGCCCTGCCATCCCCGAAGGAGGGTCCCAGGCGTGATGTGAGGGGGGCTTGGGTTCAGCGCAGGACAGTGTCCTGGGCTCCAGGGCGGAGGGCTGTGGTGGGCTTAGGCCTGCCCGGGTGCGTGGTGGGTGCCTGGCCAGACAGGGCAGGTGAGCCTCCCGGGTCGTGGGGGAGCCTGGACGTGGCTGGATGGCGCTGCTCCAGACGGGCAGGCCCGGGGGAGGGGACCCAGCTGGGCTTGGTGGCTAATCGCCAGGGCCCTCGGGGCTCTGAAGGGCTGCTTTAGGGTCCGTGGGTGCGTCTTGGGCACCAGGGAGGGTGCAGGGCCACTCCGCCCCACGGACGGATGGCACAGGGCTGGGCAGTGCTGCCCTGCTCCTCCACCTCGCCCCTGCCCAGCAGCGGGTAGAGGTGGCCGCTCGCCAGCAGCAGCCCGTGTGAGGTTAAGTGTCTGGACCACCCAGCCTCCAGCCACCCTCTGCTGGGCCTCCCTTGTTTTCCTTTGGTGGGGCCACCGCTGATCCCCTGGCCACGGCCTGCGGCTCCTGCTCGATCGGGTGGCCGTTGCCTTGGGGAGACACAGTCAGGGTGCGGTGTCAGGGGGTGGTGACAGGGGCAGGGCAGGGCCGGCCTGGGAGGCGGCTCAACCCCCAGCCGGGCCCCCCGGCCGGGGGAGTGCCCGGGGAGCGGGGGTGCGGGTGGCCCCCCAGCACTGCCGAGGGGCAGGCCCACAGCTGGGATTCTGGGGCCCGGGGAGGTGAGAGGCAGCGCCGGGCCGAGCCGGCTGCGCTGGGGGGCAGGCGTGTTTATTTTCCCTCGTGGATTTGAAGGCTGCTGGAGTCACGCTCCCGATGTGCCCAGAAGGTGGAATTTCTGGCGGCCCTGGTGGGGGGAGGCGGGGGGGGGGGCGCTGGGGGCCTGGGCAGTGGGCGGGCGTGGGCGCCTTTAGGCGGGTCCCCCTCACGTGGGGGACACTCCCCGTTTCTCGCAAAGCCTCGCTTTGTTGTTTGTCCCCAGGGCGCCCGCTGGGCCTTGCAGCCCTCCTGAAGCTGGTGGCCCAGACACAGCCCTCCTTCCTCCAGGCCGGCGGGCCGCCTGCCCCCCTCCCCGCCCCTTCCCGAGGGCAGGAGGGCTGAGCTGCCCTTCCGGGGGGGGATGCCAGGCCTTGGGAAAGGAATCCCTTTTCTCCCTGGAGCCTCCTGGTGCCTTTGAAAGGTGATTCATTTGCAGGGCTGGGTGCCCCTGTGGGGGAAGCCGAGCCACCTGTGACCTGGGATTCCTGCCGTGTCACTGATGTTGGCCAGACTCGGGGACCGCTCCAAACACATGTCCAGGCCTCGCTGGAGATGATCTTAGAAAGCCGCGCCTGCCCCCGGGGGAAGTGTCCCGAGGGTGCTCCTGGGGAAGTGGGGGGTGAGCTTGGGAGAGCAGAAGTCATGGCCCCCTGGAGCAGGAACTCAGGCCGTGACAGCTCTTGCTTCAGAAAATCCCCGCTCGGTCCGTGCCTGGGAGAGCAGGGGCCTGACCCAGCCCGCGGGCTGCTTCTGATCGGCTGACTGTGGCTGCCGTGGGGCTCAGTGGTGAGACGTTCTGGGCCCCGCGTGGGAAAGGGTGCTGTGGCGGAGGGCAGGGGGGCCCACGGGGCAGGGGAGGCTCAGCCGTGCCGTTGGCATCCTGGGCCTGCCAGCGCCCGCAGCTAATCGAATTGAGCTTCTCCACCAGGAGCTGAATGATGAGGCCTTGTCCGTTGTCACAGCATCTGCGGAATTTCCAGCCCAACGCTGCGCGGGCCGTCCTGCCTCCTCCTCCTTGGCCAGCCTGGCGTGAGGAGGCTGGGGCCGCGGCAGCTGTAGCCTCGCGGTGACCTGGTCAGAGCCTCTCCTCCGGCCTGCTCTCCTTTGAAAGCAGGGGAGCTTTCAGAAACCCCCGTGCCCAGGCCGCACCCCAGACCAATTAGATCAGCAGCCGCTGGGGCCATGCCTGGGACCAGGGCTTTTCACTGGGAGACACCAAGGTGCACCTGTCATCTGGGTGCTTCCTGTGTCCTTTCAATACCTGTGTGTGTGTGAGAGACTGAGTGTGTGGTGGTGTGACAGTGTGTGTGTGTGTGTGTGTGTGTGTGTGTGTGTGTGTGTGTGGCTTCCCATGGGATTTATTTATTTGTCTTTTTGCCTTTTCTAGGGCCGCACCCCTGGCATATGGAGGTTCCCAGGCCAGGGGTCCAATAGGAGCTGCAGCTTCTGGCCTACACCGCAGCCACAGCAACATCAGCTCCAAGCCGTGTCTGCGACCTACACCACAGCTCATGGCAATGCCAGATCCTTAACCCACTGAGAGAGGCCAGGGATCGAACCCACAATCTCATGGTTCCTAGTCAGATTCGTTCACCACAGAGCCACGACGGGAACACCCTCCCATGAGATTTAAATCTCCAGGAGTGCCCAAGTCTCAGCTCTGGGTCAGCCCTCGCCCCCATCTCGGGCTCTCCGTGCCCCGCAGGCAATGGTTCGTCTGAGTCCCCAGTTGCTGGCTCCCGTGCCGTGGACCTGTGCCCTCTGACTCCCCTGCCAGCATCCATGGGCCTGCCAGGGCTGGCCCTGGGTGTGGGACAGAGGGACTCGGAGGCCACTGGGAGTCTCCATGGGACTTGGGGACCCTGCCCTATTGTTAGAGGGACCCCCAGAGACTGGGTCCCAGGCTCTCGGGAAGCTGTATGTGCAGGGTCTCTGTTCTAGATGTGCTCAGGATCCGTGATGCCAGGAAGGCGTGCGTTCTCTGTCCTCTGCCCAGGTTGGCCTTTGGGGCTCAGGGTGGGCGGGGGCTGGCCACCCCATTTCTGCAGGTGGGAGCCAGCTCTCTGTCTCCGAGCCCCCTCTGTGCCTGGCTCCCTGGCTCTTTCTCCTCTGGGCTCCATCTTCACCTGGGGGAGGGCGGGCACAGGCCCAGGCTCTGTGCTGTGGGTCCCTGCAGGCTGGGCAGCTGAGCTCCCCAACTGGCTCGGCTGATAGGGGGCAGGGAGGCCTATTAACCGAATGGCTGACGGTGAAAACCAGCTGGACCCTCGTGGGTCAGGAGACATCGGGCCCACGCCTCCCACTCCCTGGTCTGTTTCCTGATCTGCCCTTGGGGGCTGGGAAGCTAGACGGTCCCACGGCTCCACCAGCTCCGGGAATCACTGCTTGTCGCTTTGGGTCCCTCTTCTCTGGCTTGGGCTTCGCCTCTCGGTGGGTTAGGGGAGAAGCACAGGCCCACGGTTAGGGGGCTGCAGAGCCCAGGAGGACGGGTGGGACGGTGGGCCGTCCTCAGAGAGGTTTCGCAGCATCCTCTGTGGTCAGGGCCCGGGGCCCAGAGGTCGGGGGGGGGGGCGGTCCTGGCGCCCCTGCCCCCCACCCCCAGGACTCCACCTTCAGGACTCAGTGGCCCGAAGGGTGGCAGGTCCTTGCAACACTGCAGAGGCAGGTAGGGACCTGGCCGGTTGTGCAACCTGCAGCTCTTTGGGGAATGCTGCCCCGGGCCCCTGCTCTGCCCTGCCCTGGAGTCTGTGTTTTTTGGAAAGTGTCGTGGCAGCCTGATCCCAGGGGAGCAGAGGCTGTGAGGAGGCTGCGCCCAGGTGTCAGATAAGCCCTTGGCTGGGAGTGGGCACAGCCAGGTCTGGGGGGACGAGTCTGGGATGGCCCTGGACCTTGATGCCCCCGGGGAGAGGCAGGGTGTGCCCGCAGGGAGCGGAGCCAGGCCCACCAGAGGAGCCAGGGCTCTGGGGAAGCATGAGGCCTGCTGGCCTTTGTCCCTTCCCTGCCACCCCTGGCGGGCGGGGGCCTTCTGGGGAAGCTGCCCAACTGTCGTCCGACTTCCCAGCGCCCCCCACCGCGTGTGGCTGAGAGGGCTGCTCCCTGGGGGGTGCAGGGTGAGGCGTTAGTGGTCCGCCCTCGCTGGGGAGCAGCGGCGGGAAGGCACGTTCCGTAACCGCCCTGAACCTTGGTTTCCACGTCACTGGGTCAGGAAGGATAGACTGTCCCTTGCGGGTCCCTGTGAGCGCGTGGCTGTGGGTCTGGGGTCCCGGGGCCCAGCCTTGGGCCGGGCTCGCTGTGTTGGACGTGAGAAAAGAGCTCCGGCGGGCGCTGGGCCCGCAGACACCAGAGTCCTCACCGCACGCCGGCCACACGGCCCTGCAGATGCGGGGGGCGGGGCGCTCGGCCAGCAGCTGCTTTGCACAGAAACGCACAGCTTCCCAGCCCCCCCGCCCCCGACCCCGTGTGGCTGAGAGGGCTTTGCACAGAGGAGGCTGGGGCCCCACCCCCAAGTGAAGGCCCCGTTGTCCCTGTGCCCTGCTTGATGACACGGGGACAATCCGGTTCAGTGGCTCTGTGCTTCGGACGGGGGAGGGGTGGCCTTTCTCATCACCGGCCTGCTGTGCGCGGCCACAGCAGTTGGGAAGGGTCCCCCCGCTTGCCTGGGGCCTGCTCAGCCCCCACCCTATGAGGGGGGGTGTCTCCCTGGGGCCCCCCTCACCTGCCTCCCTCCCAGCCCAGCATCCCTGCAGGTGGCCCCGGACCCGGGAGCTCAGGCCCTGCCCTGGGCACGCCCCTTGGAAGCCTGGGGTGGGGGGCCCAGCAGGGCTGGGGGCGGGGAAGGCACAGGGAGGGCGGAAACTAAACAAAGCAAAGCAAAGCAAGAACCCACCCCAACCCACCCAGCCCGCGCCCGCCTGCTTATCTGCGTCCGCAAGGCCTGACGCAACGGCGCGCAGCTCGGCGGGTTGAGAAACGCGATGAACAGATAGTCGCCCCGGCGCTGAGGCGCTGAGTCTGGGGCAGTTGGACGGGTTTGGGTCCCGCCCGGGGGGAGGGCCTTCCCTGCTGTGGGAGCGGCGCGTGCGCCCTCTGCCCGCTCCCCCAGGGGCAGGGGGTCTCCTTCGGCCCCCGTCGTGCAGCCGGCGAGCGGGTTCCTCCGCGGCCCCTGGCGTGGGCTTGGGAGAGCTCGTGTGTCTGCAGGGGTCGTGTCCCTTGAGGGCAAAGGGCCGCATGGCAGGCCCGGCAGCAGGTGGAGGGGAGCGTGGGAGCTTCTGGGGCCCTGGGGACCCCATGCCCACCAGGCGCCCGAGGCCTGAGCAGGTTTTAGGGAGGGATTTCTGTTAACCGGAACCTTCCAGAACACAGCTGTGCCAGAGGCAAGCAGGAAGGATCACCCTTGGGTCAGAGCCCATGTCGTTACAAAGGAGCTCCCTTTGGCACGGTGGGTTCAGGATCTGGCGTTGTCCCTGCTGTGGCTCAGGTTTGAACCCTGGCCTGGGAGCCTCTGTGGGGCTGGGGTGTGGATGAAAAAGAAAAAGGGGTGTAAATCACGGCTTCTCCATCGGATTCTCAGGTGTGCCCCGCAACCTGTGGCCTGTCTCATCACAGGATGGGCTGCGGGGGCAGTTCCTGGCAGACCCACGGTCAGCAGCGAGAAGAGATGGCGGAGAAGGAGGCCTGGGCCCCCGTGGTGGTCCGTGGGGGCCCAGGGATGCAGAGAGCTGGGCGGGAGGACCGTCGTGTGTGGGCTGGGATCCTTCTGGCGCTCCGGGGCGCGGGGGGAGTGAGACGCAACCCCCCATCCCTCCATCTGTTTTCATGGACAAACCCTGGTCCCCTGTCCACCTGAGCGTTGTGTCCTTCAGAGGGGGTCCCCTTGGGAGGCTCTGTGTCCCTTCTGGGCACAGCCCCCACCGAGGAAGGAGCCAAGTGTAACTCCTTTCCCGGGTCAGAGCCAAAGCCGCCAAGTGCTGCGCGGGTCAGGCCGGGGACCCTCGCCGGGTGAGTGTCCTGGTCCGAGGAGCCGTGAGCTGGGCAGGAGGCCGGCCGGGTGGTCAGCGGCCACTTTCGGGCAGGAGGTAGGCGCGGGTAGCTGCAGTCCAGGGTGAAAGGACCTCTCTCCACCTGGGCTGGGCTGGAGCGTGAGGGCGGGCTTCCTAGAGGCGGTGGCAGGGGAATGGAGGGGAAACAGCAAATGCAAAGGCAGCGTGAGGGGAGTTTGGGGTTCGTGTGGGGAGAGCAAGACCTGAGGCCGGGCTGGTCCAGAGGGCCTGCAGTGGGTCTGGACTTGCAGTGGGTCTGAGGGAGCCCTGGGCGTGTTGTGTGCTGGAGCCAACAAGATCTGGTTCCAGAGAATTCTCCAGGAATCTGGCTTTCCAGGCTTCTGTTTGGGTGCTGTTTCAGGAGAGCAGGGCCGCCCCCAGGCTTGCTGTCAGCAGGCCAGGGCAGGGCTGAGCAGCCCTGCCAGAGACAGGCCATTCTGGGGCAGGGCAGGCCCGGGCCCGGGCTGGGGTCTCGGCGAGGCGGTGGCGGCAGCCTCGGGAATGCTGGCAGGTCTGAGCCTGGCCTGTGTGCCTGTGGGCTGAAGGCCAGGAGCCCCGCAGTTGGCAATTCATTGCTGTGGCCTGGGGGCGGGGGGCAGGGGCAGCGTTCCCTAGAGCCCAGTAGAGGGGGTGCAAGCTGGAGTTGCCCAGGGGCTCACACCCCGCGTGGGGCGTGGGGCGTTTGCATTTTAAGGGGCCGTGCCCTTGTGTCACCGCCCGCTTGCCTGCAGAGGGGCCGTTCTGTTCAGGGAGCGTGCGAGCATCTCCTGGTACGGGATGCCTGGGGCGAGGCGGGGCGGGAAGGGTCTGCAGCAGGGCAGGGGCGGCGCAGAGGCCGGAGGAGACCGGGGTCTCTGTGGGAGGGCGAGGTGTGCCTGTTGGGTGGGGCTGGGGTCCCCTGCTCCACCCGAGGGGGACCTGCCGTCTGTGAGGCCCAGCGGTGGGGGCCCGAGGCCGTGCAGAGCCTGGGAGGGCGCGGGGCTCGGCGGCTTTGCTGGGCTCCCTTGGCGGGGCTGCCCACGGGCTTCTGGTTTGGGAGTGCACTTTGTGATCCTGTTCTGCAGTAATGAGCTAATTAATCGTGCAGGGCGTGTGTGTGTGTGTGTGTGTGTGTGTGTGTGTGTGTGCATGCTGGGCGCCCAGCCCGGCCCTCCCCGGGCGCTCCCCTCTCTGGCTCGCTGCCCTTGCTCCGCACCCCTCTTGCGCTCTGCTGCTCCCGCCCAGGGCGCCCGCCCACCTGTCCCCCCTCGCCCACGCTGCCACCCCCCAGCCCTGAGGAAAATGAATTCCATCAATCTGCCTCATTCTCCTCCAGTCTCCGCGCCGTCTCGGGGGACGCTGAGTGCGGCTTCATGCGTCGGGAGGATACCCGGCTGCTGGGGCGGGTGCCCAGTTGCTGGGGAGGGTGGGACCCCAGAGCAGGGAGGCAACCCCTTCTCCCCTTTAGTAGTGGGCCTGGATTTGATTTTTCCTGAAGATTACTAAAGAAAGACCCTTCACTCAATTCTGTTGAATAAATAATATAAAACCCGGTAATCGTTTGTGGCCTGAATCCCAGGAGAGGACAGAGTCTGTGCGGCTCCCTGGCAGGAAGCAGCTGTGGTGGATCCCTGAGGGGGCGCGGGGTGGGGGGGAGGCAGGTGGCCCCTCCTGGGCTCCCCCCACCCCCACCTGAACACATCGGGTTGGAGCATCCAGTGACAGCCCCTCGTGCCCCAGCCCGCCTCCTGGCCACTTCCCTCATGGGCTGGCTCGGGCCCTTTGCCCTCCTGGGCAGGGCGGCCTGGGGGGCCAGGCCTGAGGCTCCTTGTCACCCCACCAGAGGCTGGTGGAAGGTTCTGGAGCCCCTGGGGATCCTGGGCTGAGACGGGGCGGGAGCCAAGCTAGGCACCAGGCGGGGGTGGCAGCCACGGGGCTGGCGCGTGTGTCCCTCAGTGTGTGGTCCAGGCTGGTTTTGTCACGGCCACTTTCCCCCCCGGGAAGCAGAGGTGTTGGGGCCCCGGGCTCTTGCCGAAAGCCCCTGATTTCACTGTCTTGCCTGGGAGCAGTCCATGGTCCCTGGAGGCTGTGGAGTGTGGGCTCCGTGTCCGGCTGCTGCCTGAGCTGGTGACAGGCTGCAGATCCCCTGTCGTCGGGGTTGGGGCCGAGCTGGCAGGAAGCAGCTGTTCCTGCCCGCTCCCACTCCTGCTGGTCACGGGGTCCTGCTGGGACGATGAGGCCCGGGCTGCCCTGTGGTCGTGCAGAAGTCCCGAGGTCAGGTTGGGCCTCCCCGAGCCGGTTTCCTTCTCTGCAGGGCTGGCGGTGGGGGCGGTGTGGGCGCCGCACCTGTCCAGCACCCTGCGTCCAGCGCCCCCGTCGAAACACCACCTTCAGGTCTGTCGCAAGGTCTTCAGTCACCGAGGGGCCTTGCAGGCCTCGGGCGGGAAGCGCTTCGGCCACAGGGCTGCCTTGTTTGGGGGCCGACCTGGCGTTCAGGGCCGTCCAGGGAGGAGTCTGGCCAGAACCTCTGGGGAGGGATCCAAGCGAGGCCATGGCCTGGGACTTGCGTCTGGGGGAGGCTGGTGACGGGGGCTGAAGTGAGGGCAGACCCGTGGGCGCCGAGCTGAGCTGTTGGCGAGTCTGGGGAAGAAGGGTGCTGGGCTTGGACAAGGGCGCAGCCCTGGGGCTGTCGGGGCTCCATGTGAGCCCCGTCTCTGCCCTGGTCTGGGGCTGGGAGCCCCCTTGGGGCATCCCGGGGGCCCAGTCAGCCTGGCGGGGTTTGTGACGCGCCCCCGCCACCGGAGCCCCACGTGGTGCCTGGCTCAGCCCACGGATCCCTTTGAGCCCTGGGCCGGCCAGCGCCTCCTTTCCGGGCTGTGCAGGGATTTTGTCTGATGGGAGACAGCAAGCAGCCCTCGCCGTTGGACTTGACTTTCCTACATGCCCTGCCATCTGACTCATCAGATTAACGCAGTGACCATGGTGCTAATTGGCTCATCACCTAATTAATTCTGGAACTTTCTCCGGGTCTGGCACCTGGCCCCAGCCAGAAGGGGACTTGGAGATCCTGTTTAATGTTCTCGTGCCACAGGTGGGGAAAAGGAGGAGGCCTCCCTTGAGGCCGGGGCGGCTGCCCCCTCGCGGGCCCGACACCTCCTGGGCCCGAGACCTGCTGCCCCTTGCTGTCGCCGTGCGTCTGGCCCCGTGTCCCAGCCCCCCCACCCCCCCGTTGCCCCACGCTGCCCCCTGCTCTCTCCAGCCACGTGCATCCCGGCAGGGCTGGGACAGTCATGGCCAGAGGGTGCGGGGACGGGGAGGCACAGGGCTCCTCAGGGGCTCGGGGCCCCAGTGGCCCAGTCCTCTGTCAGAATGAGCTATTCCTCCTGTGCTTTATCTCCAGGCCGAGCAGATGCCTCGTGGATCTGATGGATTCGGGAGGCGGGGGGGGCGCTCCAGAGGGTCCTTGTCTGCGAGCAGGCCTGTGGTTCTTAGAGCCACCCAATGCCTCTGCAGGTGACCAGGCGGAGATGGAAGGTTCTGGAACAGGAGCTCAGAGCCTGAGCTCCTTGGGCCTCCCTCTCCCTGCCGGGCTGTGGAGGGATGGGGCTGGGGGCGGGGGGTGGGGACAGCATCCGTGCCTCTGGGAGACAAGCGGTGGCCCAGGAGGCTCCAGCCTTGTCTGCCCACCCCTTCCCTGGCGGGAGGCGGGAGGTGGAAGGTGTCCCATTTAGAGGATCGGCTAATTTCACAGCTCACTGGGTTCCCATCTCCGAGCCCAGGACGAATGTGCCTGCGCCGGGCCCTGCTCCTCGCCCCTCGCCCCTGCAGGGGCGCCCCTCTCTGCGGCCTGGTTTCTGTAACTTGCTGGCACCGTTTCCAGGAAGGCCCTGATGGTGCACGGGGGCTGAGGGTGGTGTGGGGTGGCCCCGGAGCGCACACGGCCGGGAGCCTGTGTCCGGGGCCGTGCCAAGGACTAAGCGTGCGTTTATGTTCGGCTAAGAGGGTGGCCGCTGTCCATCGGCCTGAGCGCAGCCCTCGAAGAAAGGCCCCGCGCCCGCCGCCCCTCCCTCGCCCCGGGCAACGCGCCGTCAGGGGGCGGGGTGTGTGTGTGTGCAGGGCCGGCGGAGGGCTTTTGGGGGGATGCAGGTGGTGTGACTTCGGGGTAAACAGTCGTGTTGCCTTTGTGGCAACTTCAGGAGGGGACAGCTGCACCTCCACTTGCTCTAGCCTCTGGGGGGATGCCTCTCTTAAGACCTTCACAGCAGGAACATGGCAGAGCGAGTCCCTAGAAGGAGGGCGGCCTGCGGGCGAACGCGGTTGCTGGGACGCGCCCCGGCCCGGGGGCTCCTCCCTGCGCCCCCTCCGGCCTTCTTCTCCAGCCTCTTCCACCAGCATGAGTCCCTAAATCTCTGGCTGAGCTGAGCTTCCAAGGCCCACGGCGTCTTAGCCAGGCGTCCAGACCAGGGTGCAGAGGCTGGGGGGGCAGAGCTGCGGGTCCTGGCGACATGCGACCTCCCTGAGCTGGGATGCAGGCTCCGGGCCCTGGCCAGTGGCCCCAGCTTCTGAACCTTATGGGCGAAGATCTCCAATTCCTCCCCCGACCCCCTGGAGATGAGGGAGCTGAGGCTGGGGGCGGGGGGTACCCTGCGGAGAGTGGGCAGTCCCACAGCGGCTGGGGGGCATGCCCCGCGGTAAAGGCTGTGAGGTTTTGGGCGGGCAGTGTAGCCAGGGTCTGGGGGCTGGAAGGGAGGGGCGGGGAGCCCACTGCTCCTGGGGGTGGGATGGGGCGGCTGCCGGCTGCACAGGCCTGGGTTTTGCCTCCCACCCCTTGTGCCATCTCCCAGGTCCACTCAGGAGTCTCCACTTAAAGACAGAAGGCTGGAGACTCTGGGCCACACCCAGTAGTGCCTGGGCCGGTGACTGAGGAGGCATTTGGCCCCAGCCCCAGGTGTGCTCAGAGTGTGGGCCAACCCTGCTCGGCGGGGGCGGGGGGGGGGCATTCGCCAGGGGTGTCTGCCCCCCAAAACACAGCTGCCCCTGGTTCCAGCCTGAGACCTGGGCGTTCTTGGCCTTGCTGTGGCTCTCATGTGCTGGCCTCGGTGTGGCTGCTGGGCCTGGTGGCCAGGCCCCTGCTCTTCTTGACAGGGGCTGTGCATGTGTGTGGCCTGGGGCCCTGCTGTCCCTCAGCGGGCCTGGGACAAGACAGTTGGACCAGTTTTACAGCTGCCCTTGGTGGCTGCCCTGGTGGGGTGGCTCCGAGGGGCTGGGCGGCCTCGGGGAAGGGCAGTCGGCAGCCTCACGATGGAAGGAAGATGCTTCGGGCAGGACTCACCTGTCCACTCACCCTGCCCGGTCGGGGCCGGCCTGGGGGAGGGGTCCCGTGCTGGGGCTCGGCTGGCAGGGGGGGGCAGCACAGATGCCTGGCAGTGATGGGGCTGGGTCCTTGCTCTGTGTCAGCCTGTGGTTGGCCCGGAGGTGGTGGGTCAAGGGTCAGGTCGGCGACCTCGGGGAGCGTGGTCCGCTCTTGGCCTGAGAGCCCAAAGACCGTGGCATTTTGTCTGGCGCCTGCTTCTCGCCCCGCTTCCTTTCAAGGGGAGGGGGGTTGACACTTGCTCAGCCTCTCTCAGGCCCACCCTGAGTGTTTCAGCAGCAGCCTGGCGTCGCTCAGGGAGGCTGAGGCTGGGAGACACCAGGCCCCCTCGGGGAGGTGGCCGGGGAGGGCCTGGGGGGTGGGTCTCCAGCGTCAGTGCCGCCTGGGTGGTCTCTGCACACGCTCGCGTGCCCGGGAGCGGTGCAGGCGCTCCTCTCCTCAACAGCCCGCCTCCCCCTCCGGGCCCACGGGCCTTGGCACGGGCTCAGGAACCCACATTATCTCAGGCCCGTTCCAGCTTCCTCAGCAGGGCGCGGGGCTGCTCCTGTGTTCCACCAGCCACATCTGGAACGTGTTACCTCAGGGTGTCAGCGACACAGCGGCCCGGCTGCAGCAGCCCCCTCCCCAGCAGCAGCCGCAGCCGGAGGCCGGCCTGGGGGCAGCGTGGCCAGCTGGGCGGCGGGGTGAGGGGAGAAGCGTCCCCACCAGTGGGTGCGGGCGTCCTGCTGGGCTTCCCACCTCCACAAGTTGCGCCTGGCAATCCGGTATCTGAAGGGCTGAGTGGGCCGTCCAGGGCGCGTGGGAACCAGGCCATGCAGCGCTCCGGGGCCGAGGACTGCCCCCTCTCTCCACGCCCTTGGAGGGGCAGCCGGCGGGGTGGTCTTGTGCCTCCATGGCAGGTGGCACAGAGCAGACAGGGAGCCAGCCTCTCGGAGACCGGGTGTGAACCTGTGCCAAGCTGCTGGACTGCCAGGGAGGGCGTGGTGGGCTTTTCTCCGCAGCCCTTTGAGGCGCAGCCTGGACGTTGAGTTTGCCTTGAGTGCGGTCCCCCCGCCTCCCCGGCCGCGACCGGCCCACCTGCGCAGTGGGCACCTGGAGCACACGCGCCCCTGGGGGCAGAGATGGCCTTCGCACCTGCAGGTGGGGTGCCGCGCGGGGCGGCCGCTCTCTCTCGCGGCGCCTCATTCACCTCTGGGTCCCTCTCCCTCCAGTCACCAGGGGACCCGCCCAGCCCGGCCCTGGCAGCCACGCGGGTTCCAGGGCCCCAGCTCAGCCAGCACTTTTTGCTGATCCTGCAGGAACTGCTAATTAAGCTAATAGTTCCCAGAGCTCCCTGACAGCAGCCGAAGGTATCTGCCCAGCGGAGATCCTGCCGATAAGGCGCTGCCTGCCTGCTCGGGTCCTTTGTTCCCAAACAGCCGCTCCTTCACCCGTGGAGGCGCCAGGCGAGTGTGGGCCTGGGTCTCCTCGGCTGCCTGGCTGCCTGGGGACGCTCCGCCGTTGGAACGGCAGTGAGGGGCGCGTCCTCAGCTGGAGCCCCAGGGCCCGAGCCCAGGCCCTCAGCCTGGGGCCACAGCCCGTTGGTCACCTCCTGGTCCCTCTTCCAGTTGCGGAGGCTCACCCCTCCCATGTCACCCAGTGGGGAGCTGGGGGAGGGGCCTTAAAATGAGGCCTCCTCCGGACCGTCTCCGGGAGCCCCATCCCTGTCCCTGTCCCTGTCCCTGTCCCTGTCCCTGCAGAGACCTCCTGCTGGGGACGTAGCCCTGGCACTCCAGGCTCCCAGTGCCCCCCCGCCCAACAGGGGAGGCCTTGATAGAGGCGTGACCAGGAGCCCAGGAGGAGGCAAGGCCCCTTCCTGGAAGCCAGTGGCAGTAGCAGCAGCAACGCCGCCTCTGGCGAGGACGCCCCCGAAGGCCTGGGCTTCCCTCCAGGGCCGGGCCTTCCTGCGCTGGGACGTGTCCTGTCAGGTGAGAGGGCCTGGAGGCACAGTTTGGGAGCTGGCTGTCTTTTTTTTTTTTTTTTTTTGCTTTTAGGGCCACACTCCCGGCATATGGAGGTTCCTAGGCGAGGGGTCCAGTTGGAGCAGCTGCGGGCCTGCACCACAGCCACAGTATCACGGGATCCGAGCCACATCTGTGACCTACACCACAGCTCACGGCAACGCCAGATCCTTAACCTGTTGAGCGAGGCCAGGGATCGAACCCTTTGCCCCCACAGATGCCGGTTGGTTCGTTAACCGCTGAGCCATGGCAGGAACTCCGGGAGCTGGCTGTCTTTGAGGGAGAAGTTGGGCTCTGTGGCGTGGGCAGTGCACGTGTGTGTGAGGGGGTGCGAGGGAGGACGCCCTCCCGACCCCGGCCCTGTCGCCCTGTGCCCGTGAGGTCCCCACTCCCCAGCCCCTCCCCGGGCCTCCTTGTCCTGCGGGGGCCGCCCGGGTTTGGGAGTCCGAGGGCTGGCTCCGGCCTGGGATGTCTGGGTCCCTCTGGGCTGAGTGACCGCAGGAAGTCCCTTCCCCGCTGAGGCCAGGCGGGTGCCATCGCAGCTGCCCCGCCGTCTGCCGCAGCCCTGACGTTCAGAGGCAGAGAGGGAGTTGCTGGTGAGTCGGGACGCCCCCTCCTCCCGCCCATTTAACCCGAAATCTTCCACGTGGGGCCTACACAGTCACACACGCACACACATACGTGCACAGACACACGTGCGAACTTGCACCAGACCCTGGACTGTGTCTCCGCACGTGGCAAGCGGGGCGTTCGAAGCGCCGCATCTTGCTCAAGATAACTCGTCCCTCTTCCCTCCCGGGCTTCGGATCCTGCTGGGCCTGAAGACCTAGTGGGTGCAGGGCAGGGCTCCTGGGCACGGGCACCTGCAGGGGGAGCCTGTCGCCCGACGGGCTGGGATGCAGGCAGGTGCGGCCCCTGGTGTTCTGATGGGAAAGGAGGGACGCCTGTCTGTCTCCGTCCGGGTGTCTCGGGGCTGCAGAGGGCACTTGGGGGAACGTCCATCCACAGCGGGCCCTGGGAAAACCTGGGTTCTGATGACCTTGTACCCGAGTTGGAACTCTGGCAGGAGACCGCGCTGCCTGGCGGTTCCCGCTGCTTGGTGTGCTGGGCCTCCTCCCTCATGGCCTGGCCCTCTCGGTTTTTCCTGTGTCCCCACGGGGGCTCCCCGCCTGGTGGCCCCTAACTGCCTTCCTTGTGTCTGTACCTGCCCACGCTCCGTCTCCCACAGGGAGTGCTCTGCTGTGTCCCCAGACCTGGGCCAGCACCTGCTGTGTACAAGCTACTTGGTCCCCATTCGACAGAGGGCACGCGGTCACCCCTTGTTTGAAGTTCTGAGTGTCTCTTGGTGCCGCTGGCCGTGTAAAGCCTTTCAGGTTTTCAGAGCCGATTGTGGCCTGGAGGCCCCGTCACTCTTCCTGGTGAGCCCTTGCTGTCGGCTGGGCAGTGTGCTGGCCACTGGCGGGGGCACCCGGGTAGAAGGGGTGGCCCCATGGAGGCCCAGGTGTGACGAGGCTGCAGGTGGGCAGGGCAGGCCGTGGCAGGCCCTGTGGGCCTTGTGCTCAGCGGAGCTCAGACCACGGTGGGGACGCGGAGGCGCAGGGGACGCTTGGCGGTTCTCGGAGAGGGTGCCGCCTGGCCAGGCGGCTGGCTGAGGGCTGCTGCAGTCACTGTGGGCGGGGACGGCCAGTGGCCAGGGCAGGGTTCCCCCCCACTAACCGGTTCTGGATGTCTCCTATGGGCCTGGGTGAGGCCGTGCCAGGCCTGCATGGCGGGTGGCTCTCCTGGAAACCTCCGCCCCCTGGGCTGAAGCTAGAGTTGGGGAGGGTGGCTGGTGCTGGGGACCCCCGGCAAGCTCGGGGGGCTCAGCGGGTGGTGGGCAGACAGCCCCGCTCAGCCCCTCACTCCTGGGGTACAGGCAGAGGGCTCTTGGAGAGGGTTTACCTCCATGGTCGGCCCCACCCCAAGGAAACTCAGACCCCAGCCTCCTCCCTCCTCCTGGTCCCGGGGCTACGGTGGGGTCCCCGCGGCTAGTCCCTTGCCCTCCCCGGGCCTGCTTCCTCCTGTGGGTGGTGCAGCCTGGAGGGCTCAGTGGGGCTTTGCCTGGAGCAGGGGTCCCCTGACCGACAGCTGCTGCCCCAGGTCCCGCTGGTCTCAGCCAAGGTGCGCGGGCGGGGGCTGTGCCTGCTGCGCTGGCTGCTGCCCTGCAGAGCCTGAGGCCTGGGCAGCCAGGCTGAAGCCTCCCCGCCTCCCCTGAGTTGGCCGTGACCTCCTGGGGCCGGTGGGGAGCCCGGGCCCCGCGGACGCCCTTTCTAGAATGTCATCTCTCCAGCTTGAGCCCTGGTGGGTCTGTAGAGCGCTGGGCTCGGGGCCGAGCAGGGCGTGGGGTGGCCTCTGCACCTTCGAAATGACCTGGCCCAATTCTGGCCGCCTTGAGGACAAGGGCTGCGTCCGGGCCGGGCTCGGGGGATGGCCAGGATGGCTGCGGCCCTCCCCGTCCGCCACTGCGTGTCGAAACCGGTCGCTGACGCAGCCCCGGTGTTGAAATCCGTGCCCGTGGGTTTCCCAATGTCCTGCCAGCCTGTCACAGGACTGCACGGCAGGATCGGGTACCAGGCCCGGCTGGACCTCCCTCTCGGGGTGCCTGGCTCCCTGTTTCCTCCCTGGGCGGGGCAGAGGTTGTGACATGAGGGCAGGGTGACGTTAGTTACCCTGGGCCCACGTAATCCTTGTGACCTGCCCAGTGTACGGAAGTCACATAGCTTTGGAGGCAGGATTTGAACCCAGGCCTCGGAGTCTGTGCCAATGCTGCCCTCTGGGCAGGAAGGAGGGGCAGGGATGGAGGGAGGAGCCGGCAGGCCAGGGCGTGCCCTGTGTCCCAGCTCCCGTGTCCCCTCCGAGGGACTGTCCGTTACGGAGCCGCCCCCCTCGAGGAGACGGTGATGGGGGGAGCCTTGAGCTCTACCAGGCGGGGTTTGTCATCCTTTGGCTGCAGCGGGCCTGGGGCCTGGCACTGCCCTGTGAGCGGGCAGACAGTGACCACGACGGCTGCAGATTCATTGCTCGTCCAGGCAGTCAGCACCTGCCCGGAACCTCCTGGAGGGCGAGGCTGTTTTCACACTCAGAGCTTTGAGGAGGAAACCGGGGCTCAGAGAGGCCAAGCGACCTGCTGGGGGCGCACAGCGGCGGGCAGGGAGCTGCTGTGCAGGCCGCTGGGCGCTGAAGACCGCTCTCCGGGCTTCTGCTGGGTCAGACGTGGGGGAGGCAGTAGAGTGGAAAGTCCACTCTGAGGCGTGGGCCCTGGCCCTGCCTCCAGAGCTGTGTGACCTTAGGCGAGTAGCCAGGCTCTCTGATCCCTGAGGGGCTCTGCGGGCTTGGGTGTGGAGCTGGTTGAGGGTTGGAATCTGACTTTCTGGGTGAAGAGGAGGAGGAGGGGGCTCGGGACCGCCTTGCCAGCGGGCCGCTGCTGCAAGGAACCTGTGGTCAGGCGTCGCCCCGACTATGGCGTCTGCCTGTCGCCCGTCAGCAGGGGAGGGGCCCTGGCGACAAGCCTCTTAGGGATGAGGAAGTGGGTGCTCAGAGAGGGTGAGGGGCTGGGCTCAGGCCACACAGCGAGGCAGCCGCTGAGCCAGGGGCCTGTGGAGAGAGGGGGGCCCTGGGAGCCCCGTGCTCTGGTAAGGTGGACGTCTCAGTAGTTGGGTACGGGGGGGTGGGGCATGCCGGTTCCAGCTGGTGGCACTTGGCACCTTCCCCGGGGCTGTGAGTGACACGACAGGAAGAGTGGTCACCTCTGGAGTGTCGGGTTGTCGCACCTGCGGTGCCCCGGGCACTGTGGCTGGCACGCCGGGCTCAGCCGTCCCCACTGTGTCCTACTCAGTCCTGTCTGCAGGGTTTACTGGCCCACCGTCTGCTGGAGGACACTGGCGCCCAGGGAGGCGACGTGGTTGACTGTGGTCCTTAGCAGGGAAGAGGTGGGGCTGGACGTGGCCCCTGGTCTCCATGCCTCCTGGTACCAGGGGTCCCCTGCGTGACTGGGCGGCCCTCCCCGGGGCTCTGGCGGGGGCGGCCGTCCAGGGGTGGGCGTGTCCGCAGGCCCGTCCTGTCCCCGAGCTGTGCTCAGAGAGCCCAGGGCTGGGCTGGGGGCATAGGCGTCTACTCTGAGTGACACCTGGAGTTAGGCAAGCGGTGCCTCCCACAGGAAGCCCTCCGTGATGTCTGCACCTGGCAGAGTGCCCCTGCTCCTGCTGCGTCACGGCCAGGGCTCCTGGAAGAGGCCCACTCGGGCCCGGCCCTCCCTGTTTCCAGCCCGGGGGGGCGGCGGCAGGGGAGGGGACGTCCCCCGAGGGAGTGCGCTGTGGTACATGGAGGGAGCCAGAGCCATTGGCACTGTCCCCTCTGAGGACAGGGACATGGAGACAGATGCCTGTGGCCCCACCCAGCCATGAGGTGCGCAGCCAGGCCTCGAACCCCGATCTGTCGGCTGCAGGCCACCTGCTCGGCTCCCCCTGCACTCGCCGCCTATGGGCCTGGATGAGGAAAGGCCGGCTCTGTGGTCACTCGGTCACGTCCACTGCCTCCGCCGCTTTCTTCACATGCGACACCTCTTTGCAGAGGAGGAAATGAAGGCTCAGCGAGGTCGTTCAGTCTGCTTGGGGTTGCACAGCTTGTCAGCACCTTGGGGTCTCCTTGAAACTTGGTGCTTGCTCAGCTGGTTCCTAAGGACTCTGGTGAACCCTGCGGCCTGTGTGGCCCATCGCTAGCTCTCTCCGCCCCACTTGGCTCATCCATTTTGTCTTTATTTGGTGCCTACTGTGTACCAGGCCCGAGGCCAGGCCTCAGGGACGCCTGATGAACCAGTGGGCGTCTACCCTCAGGAGCCTCAGACGTGGGCTGGCAGCACCCGGTAGTGTGGTGAGTGCCCTTTAGAGGGTGAGCAGTAGAAGAGAGCCCTGCCCTGCCTGGGGGAATCAGGAGGGCGTCCTGGAGGAGACGGGGTTTCAACTGGGCAGGAGTGAGCCAAGAGAGGTGTAAGGGGAGATTCAGGCCCAGGGAACAGCACGTCCAAGCCGAGAGGCGAGAGAGCTGCTGTGTTCCTGGCGGTGACCCGGTTCCCAAGACTGGGGGTGGAGAGTGGGCAGGCCCAGTGCGGGGAGGGCCGGCAGCCCCGAGGGCTGGTGAGGAGGAGGGCAGGAGGTGGCTGCTGTGGCCGTTGTCGGCCCAGGCACCTGGGGGACCTTCCTGCCTCCAGAACCACAGCAGCATCTGGGCACTTGGCGGCTCCGGCCTGGTCTGGGAGGCGGGTGAGCTGCTTCGGCGGAGGGTCCCCTGCTGGGCCTTGGCCCTTCCTGGAGTCCTGGGGTTGGGATGCTGAGGCCAGTTGGTCCTTGCCGGCTGGCGGAGGCTTCCAGGCAGGCCCTGGCCCCGAGTGAGCCCGGTTCATCTTGGGGTCAGCCTGGCCTTAGCGTTTGGGCCTGAGTGATGCTGGGTCAGCCGTCTCCTCTTACAGCGACACAGGCGGGCGGGCAGCGCGTGCGGGGCTGGGCAGGGAGCTCCCCACTGTCCTGGGGCATCTTCCGGCCCATGGTGGGGGCCTTCGAAGGGCTGGGGTCGGGGGGGGGGCGTGATTCTGGAGAAAACCCAATCTGCCTTTGGTTTGGAGAGAGCTTTTGGCGGGAGAATTTGTGCGCTTGGCTGCTCAGGGAAATGCTGGGGGTCTAGAAAGTGACCTCCCCCCACCCCAAAAAGGAAAGGCAAAGCCCAGTCACCCTGCGGCTCTGTGACCAAAGCCAAGCAAAGAACGTCAAAGGCGGTCATTGAGTCCCACCGGCCCGAGGTTGGGCCGTAGGTGGCCGTCCTCCCTGTGCAGACAGGTGGTGGCCTCTCTGGGTGTGTGTTGCTTTTTAAATAAAATAGGATACGGATGTTCAGTTTCTATCGGTGTTAAGGTCTCCCGTAGCAAGGAGAGACCCCCTTTCTTTTGGGGGCAGGAGGTGGCCTTTGGTGGGTGACCAGGCCCTCCTCCCCCGCCGGCTGGTGGAGGAGAGAACGGCCCAGAAGCCCGGGTCCTGCGCTGGTCACGGCTCTCCCACCTGAGGGCATTGCCTCGTTGGGGGGTTTGCTGGGCGGGTGGGGGGACGCACACCCGTGCCTCATGCCCTGCTCCCCGCTGCCTGCTTGCCTCCCCCTCCCCTGCCCCCTGCCCCTGTGCCCAGGCAGCCTTGGGCCCCGTCTCCCCGACACGGACTGCCCGGTGGCCTTGGGCAGCTTGAACTTCGTGTCTCTGAGCCTCGCTTTCCTTCTGGAAAAGACAGTGGTGCTTGTAGGGTTTCCGAAGGAGTCGGGTGAGCACGTGTTCCGAAGTGTTGCGGCTCCCGGTGCGGGGTAATCAGGAAACGCTGGCAGCTGCCCCCGCCCGGCTGGCATTGATAGATGGACGGGGGTGGGAGGCCTGCAGAGCTTGCGGGAGGGACCCACCTGGCTCCCTGCACCTGAGACCTGCGAGGGGTCTGGGGACGGGCTCCATGGGGCTCTGGCAGGCTGCGAGGTCTTGGGGGGGGCAGGCCCTGGGCTTTCTGGGCCGGTGGAGGGCTGGGGGAGGGGGCAGGATGCACACACCTCCCTGCCCCGGGCTGGCCGGGCGGGCAGGCCGGGCCCGTCTCTGAGCTGAGTGGGGTCCGTGTCCTGGCCCCACGCCCTCCGTCCACCCGAGGAAGGCTCACTGCTGTCCCGGCCTGGAGGCTTTGTGGTGGCCTTGCAGACGCTGGCCTAAGTGTGGTCCTAGTGAGGGGCTGGTCCCGGGGAGCAGGGACCCGACCAGTCTTGCTTCGCCTCTGGGACCTGGTGGGGGACAGAACCCCAGGCTTACAGCTTCTGAGCTGGGAGACCAGGGGTGCTCCGCCTGCACTCCCAGGCACCTCGGGGCAGGGTTGGCGCTGACAGCTCTCTGCCAGCACGGCCGGTCCGTGGGTCCCTGGTGCGCTAGCTGCCTGCCCTCCCGTCACCTGTGCCTCCCCATTCCCGGTGACCGCCTGAGCAATGAGCAGGTGAGAATGGGGGTGACCCAGTCCTCTGCACCCCAGGGCTGTGGGGTTGAGGTGTGGAGCCGTGCAGGTCCTCGAGTCGAGCTTTCAGAGCTTGCCCGGTGTCAGGGGTGCGGTGCTCACAGCAAAAGCACGTGTCCCCTGTGTCCAGGTGCACCCGGAGCGAGAGCTGGCCGCCCGGGCCCTTGTGTCACTTTGCTCTCCTCGCTGCCCCGCACAGAACCTGCGCTTCAGCAGCCCTGGCCCACCGGGCACTGGTTCCCAGGAGGCAGGACTGTCTCTGCCAAGTTCACCGTGTGAGGGGTCCTGGTTCACATGTCCTCCTGTGTCACTGTCCCTGGCGGCTGCTGTCCTAGCCGGGACCGGGGCTGCGACACCATGTTCAAGGCAGCGGTTCCCCAGAGGTGCACGCTTTACCCCCCGGCCCCCGGCCCCCGGCCCCCATGTCACTGATGGCCTGTGAAGGTGGGGTGTTGGGTTCCCCGGTCCCCAGCTCCATCTCCAACCTGTGTTGGATGTGGGGGGGGGGACGCGTGAGGCGCATCCTTTTCCCCAGAGATTTGAAGTTTTCCACACCAAGTCTGATTTCTCCTCTTTAAAAGCCCTCCCAGCGCGTGCGTTGATGGCTCACGGAGCCCTGCCGCCCAGACCACCCTGTGTCCCGGGAGCCTGCCGTGCCCCCTGAGACCCAGCAGGGGGCCTTGGAGGTGACCGGTCTGAGCGAGGCCCTGGATAGCTGAGAGGGTGCCAGTGTCGCAGGGCTGGCTTGGAGCTGCACGGGGCCCGCAGGTCCTCCCTGGTGGCTTCTGCGTGGCGGCCCGCGGTGCCCTGGGTGGTGAGCCGATTTACACTGACTGGGGATCAGGAGCATGCTTAGCAGGAAGCTGGCAGCCGCCACGCCTTCTGGGCAGGGGCAGGGAGGGGCACAGAGCACGGGCGAGGCCCTGAGCTCCCGGGGGCAGGGGCGCAGGTGCCAGGCCTCCCCAGGCTGTTTTGGGGCTGCATTCTGGGACGGGTACTGTTGTCACGGGGAGAGAGGTGGTGAGCAGGACCCTGGGTAGAGGTGGGGCTCAGGCCGAGCTTCACCAGGGCCCGTCGAGAGCTCGGTTGCAGCCGGAGGGGGGCACTGACCCCCACGTGCCTGGCACTTTCTGTTCCGCTCCGGCGAGCAGCCTGGAGCTGGGTTTGCTGAGGGAGGCCGGTTCCCTGCACCGAACAGAGGTGTCACAGCCTGGCCGTGTGTCCATCTGCTCCCAGGAGTGGCCCTCCCGGCCGCGGCCAGGCCGCCTCTGCGAGTCCCCTTGAGTCGAGAGCAGGGTGAGAGCCAGGCCATCCTTGGCTGTGACTTTGTTTTGGTTCCTCGAGTCAGATTGTCCTGCTCCATCCTGTGCCCGGAAGAGAGGTCTGCTCCTGCCTCGGGTGGGGCCCCGGCCGCTCGCCTTCCCTCCGGTGGGGGTGGGCCCTGCCGACATCCGTCCAGCAGTCACTCAGCACACGCGCCGCTGCTGCGGGTCACTCTCTTGCTGACACAGCTCCGCAGGCAGGTCCCTCCCACCCGCACCCCCTGCCCCTGCGGCAGGACTGGGCTTCGCGCCGTTCCCTGTCCTCCCGCGTGTGGGGGGCTCTCCCCTCTTCCCGTGAGCTCCCTGCGGGGGGGTGGGGGTGAGGGGCCCGGGCCGGGGCCTCCTTTGCTCTCTGGCCTCAGGGGTGCGAAGGGGAGTTTAAGGAGGGCCCTGCCCTGGGCGGTGGGTGGGGCGGTGGCCCTTCTGTGTCAAGGCCCCCTCGGGCCTCTGGAGCAGCGGTGTGGCTACCCCTGTGGAGGCGTTTGCCACGCCCCTGATGGCTGGCAGGGCCTCGGCCCTTCTGGTTCTGGGAGGTGACAGCCCCCCCCGCCCGCCCCCCCGCCGCCGATTGATGGCCAAGACCTCAGGCACCGCCTGAACAGAAGCAAGGCTCTGGCCAAGCCCCTCTTGAGATGGGCTTCCTCGCGTAGGCACCGGGCCAGGGGGCCCCCGGCCCCTCCAGGGTACGGCCGGCCTCACCTGGGGAGGGCTGCAGTCCAGCCTGGGTTCGGAGGCCTCAGCACCCTCCCCTGCCGGCCGACACGCTGGCCTCTGGGCTGATGACTCAAGGAGGGCGCAGGCCCAGTCCCGGCTCCCCAGGCTCTTTCCCGCACCACCGCCTGGCCCGTGTGGGGGTCTGGGGGACCAGGCTCCAGCCCTGCAGGGGCTGCCATTCCCGGGCCACCCGCCCAGTGTGACCCCCTTCCTAGGCCCCTCCTGGGGGCCCCTCCATGGCCGGGTGCCTGGCTGGCCCCACCCACGGTGCCCGAGCCCGTCCTGCCGGCCGCCGGCGTCAAGTCTGGACAGGTGTGTGTGTTCAGGGCGGCCGCCGGCCCTGTGAGTCATGCCCAGCCTGGGAGCGGGGGCGGCAGGGGCCGGGTTGTGGGCTGGCATGACGAGGCTTGCCACTGGCCTGGCATGGGAACTGGCCGTGGCCCGGGGGGGTGGGGGACAGGACCCAGATCAGGGGTTGGGGTCTCTGAGGCCCAGCTTAGTGCAGACCCTGCCCGGTGGCTGCCTTCCCAGTGGGCAGAGGCCCGGCTCGAGGGGAGGAGGGGGAGGTGGGCAGGGGGATACGGATGCGGGCCTCTTCTGCGCCGGGGATGGGGGGTGTCCACGTTGTTGGATGTCTCAGGGGGCAGTGGGGCGAGTCTGAAGGGGCAGGAGTGCCCCAGAGCACCCCCAGGCCAGACCCCACCCTCCCGGGCCTGGGCCTGTTGGCCTGGAGGTGACGCTGGCTGCCGAGGCCACTGAACACCTCTGCAGACACCCCTTGTACTGGGGTCGTGGGGTCAGGGGCCAGAGGAAGGGCCTCCGTGGTGCTTCTGGGCCGCTGGTCCTGGGGTCGGGGGTGTAGAGCTGCAGGGTCCTGGCGTGGACTGCGGCCCCACCCCTCCTGAGGGGCAGCACCCCACTTTGTAGCAGAGACAGCAGAGCTCCAGGAGGGATGGGAGTGGGGGCCCCCACTTTGGGGGTGTCGACTCTGCAGGGCAGTTGGACGGAGCCTCTCACCAGTTCTGTGGCCTGGGCACTGGCTGCCCGCCAAGCCTGAGCTGCTGCTCCAGGAAAGGAGGAAAGCCCCCGCCCCAGAGGCTGGACTGCCCATGCGAGTCCTGGGGAGGGGGTGGGGGGCGGCAGCTCAGACGTGGCAAAGACGTCGAAGAGGCAGCGTGGCTGTGGTGGCGACCCTGGCTGCCTGCAGAGCCTGCTGTTCGGGGCTTAGAGCTGAGCCAGCCTCTGCAGGCTGGGGCCATGTCTGGACCTCCCTACCCCGTCTGGCAGGTGCGGGAGGGCTTCTTGGAGGACGTATCCTGGATGGAGACCTAGAAGGAGTGACAGTGCCTGCTCCGAGGGCCAGGGGGCTGGCCTGGGCTGAGGCCGTGTCTGGCAGATGGGCCATGGTGGCCACAGGGCCTCTGACGGGGTGGTGGGCTGGCCCTGGTGGGAGCGACCGATAGAGAACCCTGGGCTGATGCCAGGTCTTTCCAGGATAGCGGTTGGCGGCCTTGGTCAGTGGGGGTCCTGTGGGGGCCTTGAGGGGCACCTCCCTGCGGGTTAGCTCTGGTCTCCGGGCGTCTCCTGAGTGTGAGGGGACGGGAGGGCCAGGTGCCATCTGGGGGAGGGGGTGTAGGTGGGGGCAAAAATAGCCTTGGGCTGCCCGTGGCCGTGGGGGGGTGCTGGGGGGGGGGCCCTTCCCGTCTCTGCCCCATCCCTGCCCCCAGACCCAGCTGGCCTCAGGACTGGGCCCTGGTCTCCGTGCCGCCCCCCAGCAACTCCCCCGCCCTGCCCCCACCAGGATGTGAGTGAGAGCGAGGGGGCTGCTGGCGGAGCCCAGGGGCAGCACCGTGGTGGGGCCGCCTCCGCCCGCCCTCTGCCCTGCCCGCCGCATCGCTGCCGGCCCTGCGGAGGAAGGAAGCTGAGGCTTGGGTGGTGTGAGTGTTTGTTTTTGACTGGGCTCCGGGGGCTGGCCAGGGCCCGGGGCTGGCCTGCAGCGCCTTGACGGGGAGGGCGAGGCCTGGGGAAGGCCAGGGGGCCGTGGTGGGGCCTCCGGGGGGCCGGGAGCTGGACACGGAGGCAGGTCTAGGGCGCTGGCGGGAGAGAGAGGCCCGAGAGGGCGGCAGAAGTCTGCCCTGAGGCCCATCTGCCGGGGGCACCCCTGGGCCAACATCTTGGATGTGTCTGGGCTGGTGAGTGGTCCAGAAGCGGGGGCCGGACAAGGGCCCCTGGGCCTGGAAGGGACAGTAGGTCTCTGGGATTGAGGGGTGCGGGGACCTGGGGAGGCCACCTGCCAACCCCGCCAGCTACACGTGGGGGAAGCTGGAGGCGGGAGAGGGGCAGCCATGTGGCCCTGGGCTGGGGTGGGGGGGGTGATCCGTGTTTTCTTTCTACTTCTGTGCAGTAAACGCCTGCCGTGGCCGCTGTAAGCTGTTGACGGGATGTCGCCAAATGCTGGTGAGGAGGAGATGCGTGCCTGAGCAGGTCCGAGCTGGTTCGGCCCCTGCGGGCCAGCCCCCCAGGCCCCCGATTTCTGCCCACCCGGAGGCAGCACATGCTGCTGCGGGAGACTCTGTTAGTGCCCGGGCACAGGCTTGGTGCTCCCTGAACGCTCGGGCGCCTTCGGCTGGGCCTGTTTGGGGAGACCTGGCAGGGGGCCCGGGGGCACCTGGCTGTACGTAGTGCGGATGCGTGGGCTGCCTGACCCACACGGATGGCTCGTGGGTGCACCGGCGGCGGGGCTGGCGGGGTGCATCCCAGGACTGGTCCTACCAGCGGCCTCCCCAGTTGTCACCACATAGGTGGGTCACGTGCCCAGGCTGTGTCACCCCCGGGCCACCCAGCCGGTGGGACAGGCCCTGCGCCTGATCAGCTGGACTTGCTCAGAGGGCACAGAGGCTGGGTCTCCCTGTCACATGCATGAGCCGTGTTGGGCGGGCAAGAGGTGAGACTGTTGGGATGGGTGGTATTGGGGGGCCTGAGGCTGAGGGGGTGCGGTGGCGGAGGGGGGGCTGTCGGCCACGACGCGACCGCAGCACTGGCCTTGGTGGGGCGGGGGCGGGGGTGGTGTCTGTGTTCACCCTGGGAGGTGGCCCTCCATCCTGGGCCCTGCCTGCCACTTGCGGGGCTGAGGGTATGTGGGGCGGGGCTGAGCAACCCCCCGCCCCCCACCCCAGGTGACAGGAGCTGGCTTTCGAGGGATGGGGCTTGTTGAGCACAGGTGGGCCGAGTCTGTGGCCCCAGGGACCTCACAGGCGCCTCCCTCCTGGTTCTGGGAGCAGCAGCCCTCAGGTGGCTGTGGAGGATTCGGGGGTCACGGTTGACCACCAGCCACAGCCGAGTTGGTGTGGCCTGACTCTTGGGAGTCAGGCTTTGATGGGGGCTGGGCTGTGGTCCTCGCCGCAGGCCCTCGCTGCACCCCTACCCAGTGGGTGAGGGGCCCGGAACTGGACCAGCAGGGAGCTGGGAGCCGCGGAGAGAGGGGTGAATGAGGGATCCTGGCCAACGCGGGGGCGGGGGCGGGGGGCAGGAGCCTCAGGACTGTCTGGCCGGGTCTTGCTAAAATCAGGCCTTCGCAGAGGCCGTCGGCGTCACTGTCATGAAACCGCCTGTGCACATGGCAGAATCCCGGCCATGCAGCCTGGGGAATGACGTTCCTGGCTCCCCAGGACCAGAGCCGGCATCCTGGACCCGCCACTCTGCAGTGTGGCCCCTGGGGTTTCCCTCATAAGCCTTGAACCCCAGCCTTGGTGGGGACCTTTGCAGGCAGGTGGGTGGGTGGGATTCGAGGCCCCTGGAGGGGAGGGACCTGCCCGGGTTCCATAGCAGGTTGGATTTCAGGTGGCGGGTGCGCTGTGAGCAGATGGGGCTGCGCGTGTGGGTGCGCTGGAGCTGCTGGGCGCAGGGCTGCTGCTGGGCCCTGGTCAGCCTGGTCCGCCGGGATCTGCAGCCTCTGTGAGGAGCAGGCCGCCTGGGCCCCACCTGGGCCCCACGGCCAGTGCCAGAGGCTTCCACACATGTTCAAGGGCGGGCAGTGCCCGCCTCCGTCCAGGGCCGGCCTGCCTGCCAGTGTGACCGACAGCTGCCACGGCACGGAGCCAGCCTGCCATGTACAGAGTTGGGTAGACCTCAGGGCTCCGGCGGGCGGGGGCTGAGGACCACCCCCCCCACCTGCCTGCCATGCACCAGCTGCCTAAGGGCTGTGTGGTGCCGCCTCGCGCCCCCACTTCCACTGCCGGCCCTGGGCTGGGCTGCTGGCTCACAGGCTACAAAAGCCGTTCTGTGCCCGGGAGAATGACCCCGTTGTGTGGCCGCAGGGTGGCCGGGAGCCACGAAGCCCTCCTTCCTTCCGCCTTCCTGCACCCCCTCTGAGACGGGGGCCCCCACATGGGGCGCATCTTGTCCGGCTCAGCCCCGCTGCCCTGTCGGTGGGGTCGAGTTGCTCCCCATAGCTCCTGGTGGTCAAGGCTCTGCTCCACCCCCACCCCCGCTTCCCTGCCAGGCCCGGTGCCCCTGGACTCCCGGCCTCCGGGCCTGTGCCTTTGCGTTCCTGTCTCCTGCAGGAGGCGCCCCCCCGCCGCCGTGGGCTGCCTGGGCTTCTTCCAGGCCTCCCCCCACCCCCAGGCCAGGCGCAAGTATCTGGATGACTGTGCGCTCCCGGGTGTGCTGGCACCGTGTCGGGGAGCAGGCCCCATCCCCACGTCCTCACACCAGCCTGCAGCTGGGGAAGCGGGCTCAGCCAGATTACCTGACCTGCCCGCACCCAGGCAGCTGGGCAGCGGTGGAGTGGATTTGAACTTGGGTCCGGGCCTTGGCCTTCCCCTCTGCCAGGCCCTGGCTGGGCAAGGGTCCCAGGTGCCGTGCTGTCGGCAGGCTGGGACTCTCATTCTCCGACTGGGGCAAGAGGCTGGGATCCTTGTCCTCTTCCGAGAAGCACTGGCTTCGGCCAATGGGAGCCGCCTGTGGTCACAGGTGTCTGGGTGAGGGTGGTGGGCCGGGCGGGCACTGGGAAAGGGGAACTCGGCCGCTCTGCTGGGTTCCCAGCTCTGACAGAGCCTCTGGTCCCTCTGGGCCTCCTTCCCCCGCGGCTGCTGCTGCTGCTGCTTGCCGACCCGCCACGCTGCGTCGCTGGAGGCTGCGGGACCCCGAGCCTTTGGGCCGGGGGCTGATGGGGCCGCCCCCATGGTGGGACCTCTCACCCGCCCTGGCCGTGAGGCTGCACCTCCTGGGCTCTCTTTCGGGAAGTGGCCTGGCCTGGCGGGCGGGGGACCACGGGTGGCTGGCAGGTGAGGCCTGGGCTTGGTGGGCCCTGGGAGCAGGATGGCTTGGGAGGTGCCAGAGCCTTGCCTTCAGGGTGTGGCTTTCACGGCGTGTGGCGGTGGGGGGCAGGTGAGGAGGGGTGGGGCCCGGGCATTGCCGCAGAGTAGGCCTTTCTAAGGCCCTGACACGGCTGCCCCAGTGCCCGGCCGTGCTGAGGGCAGCTGGTTCTGTCCTGATTCCTGCCTCCGGCCTGAAGCCAGGACCACTGGGCCCTGGCCTGCCCTGGGTGTCTGGGCCAGCGGGTTTCGGGGTGGGGAGGGGGCAGTGGCTGGCCCTTTGCCCTCCTTGCCCTGAGGCTCTGCGGAGGGCCTTGGGGTCCGGTGCACCCCCTTTACAGATGAGGAAACTGAGGCTGGGGGCAGCGGGGACATGTCTAGCTGAGGATGGGGAGCTGGCGCACCCTCCTGGGCTGGACGTCTGTTCTCGGGTTCCCTCTGAGGCCGGGATGGGCGGGCGTGGGGGGGTTTGCTGGACTCGGCTCCGCCCTGGGCCTTAGCGCTGGCTCCCGTGGCCAGGTGGGGCCTGCGGGGAGGCGAGAGGCTGGAATCCCCGCAGGTCCCGGTCCCCCCGCCCTGTCGCGCTGATGGGGGCCGGCACCTGTTCCCTGCCCTGCCCGGCTCACGGGCCCCTTCCCTTGGTTTTGGTTCCAAGGAGCTCCGTCCCTTCTTGCTCACCCTATGGGTCACTCACTGACCCTCACAGAGGCCTCTAGGGGGCGCTTCTCTGTGCCAGGTTCTGGGGGCCGCTGAGCCCCTGGCTGGGGAGGGGCTCCGACAGGACCTGGCTGCCGGGGTGGGAGCTGGGCCCCCCCTGATCTTTCAGGGCTTTTAAAGCCCTTTCGTGATTCGTGAGCCATCAGCCCTCTCATCCTGTGGGGCGCGGGGCCTGGCCTCCCTCCGGCCATGTGGGTGGTGGTGGACGCCAGGCGAGGCTGCGTGGGGCAGGGTCTGGGATCCTCTCGGTTTTGGACCCGAACTTGAAATTAGAGAACCGCGCTGTCCTGACGGGAGCCGCCTGCCCTCCTCACCCTCGACGAGCCCTGCCCACGTCCTGCTTGGTCAGGACGTAGGGGACAGGCACTCGGGGTGTCCTTCGCCCTCACACTCGTCCTGGGGCCCGCCCCGGGGTGTCCCTTGGGGGGGGGGAGGTCTGTGTTCACACCCCCCGGCAGCTCTTCCTCAAGGGCAAGGACTGTGTGTGCCCCTTGCCTGCCACACGTGACCCTGGGCAGGCCTCTTCGGCTCTTGGCTTTGGGTGTTTGTCCTAAAACAGGTGCCAGAAAGAGAATCTTTCCGGTCAGCTCATCTCTTGACTTGATAAAACGTTTAAAATCGTGCGGCGTGACCTTTGGGCGTCGTCCTGGGCTGTCAGGCTCTGTGCTCCCAGCGTGGGGCAGGCGTTAAGGTTTTGTTTGTTCCCTAGGTCTCAGCCGGGAGCAGGGACGAGGTGTGTGTGAGGGGCCTTTGGTTGTTGCAGCGCGCGTGCATGTGTGTGCATGCACGCACCCGTGCAGGGGTCATCGTGGCCGTGGGAGGCTGGGCCAGGCACCTGCCCGTCCCCCCGCCTCTGCAGGCGATGGCACCGTTGCTCAGGTCTTGAGCAGGAGAGGACGTGGGCTGTTTGTTTCTCTACACAGAGGGTGCCCTTGGCTGCTGGGTGTTTGTTTGAATTTTCTTTTTTCTCCCCTGTCGCCTCCTGCCTGAAGTTGCTGCCACTTTGAGCTTTTCGCAGGGGTTCGTTATCTGGGAGATGGCGCCGAGCGGCGTGCCAGCACTGTGTGTGCCGTCGAGTCCACCGGCTCTGAGCAAGCCCGTCTCCTGTGAGGCGGACGCGGGAAGCCTTTCAGTCTCTGGAGTTGGTGGCAGCTGTTTTGAGCGCATAGGCCGTCTTGCTAAGTTCAGGGTCTTCCTGCGCCTGCATCTGTGCCCGGGTCTGCATGGGTGATGGTGCTGCTCTCAGGAGCTCTGACGGAGGCTCCCTCTGGCAGCTGTGGAGCTGGGACCTCTGCCTGCCTGGCTTGTTTCCCCCAGGCCTTGGTGTGGCCCCACCCCGAAGCTGGCCTCGCCGCGGTTCTGGTCACTGGGGGCCCTCAGCGCAGCCCTGGCCCTGGCCGGGGTGCGTGTCGGGCACCTGCTGCTGGTGTGGTCGGCAGCCCCCGCCCCGCCCCCACCCTGCATGCAGGAATATGCGTGCTTCCCAGTCCGTGGAAGCTGCTTGCCACTCTTCCCAAGGACAGGGGTGGGCAGTGAGACGGACTCTCCCCGGATCCCCTCTCCCCTGGCCTTGGCCACCGCTGGGGGTTGTTGTGGTTGTTGGCGAGGCCAAGGGGGCCCGGAAGGGGCACTGAGGCAGGGAGTGAGCGGGCCGAGGCCCTGGCCCCAGGGGGCCCGAGCAAGGGGTGGGCTGCTGGGGGGGCTTTGGGGTTTGGTGGCTGTAGTGGGGAACCCTGGGTGGTGGCGAATGAGTGGACAGTGGCCCTACTGCCAAGTGACCGGGGCAGGGGGTGACCTGGGGGAGGCAGGCAGAGCCGGCTGTGGCCTGCCCGGGGCCGGGTCCGAGCCTGCCACGTGTGGCTCTCATCTGTGCGGGGGTGGGGGGCACTCCTGGGGGCAGTGCTGTGCAGGTGGAGGTCTCATGTCGTCCAGGCCGGGAGAGGTTCTCCGGTCCTTGGTCTGTCCCCTTCCTGCCTGGAGGAGCCGGGTGGCCGGGCTGGGTGCTGCCCGGGGTACTTGCCACAGCCCATCTGGGTTCTCAGCGCTGGAGGGGCATGGGTGCTGCCTGTTACCTGTTACCCTCGTATCTGCAGGGTCAGCGGGCTTGTTCCTTCTGCTGCTGCTTCAGCCCCTGATAGGTGCCCGCTGGGGGGTGAGAAGGTTCCCCGCCCCCCACTCCGAGTGTGTCAGGAACGAGGCCTTAAGGTCGGAGGCTCGGGGATGTGGTTCCGTGTTTGTGAGGCCGGGGCTGGGCGTCCCCTGGCCCTGGCCTCCTGGGCCTCCGTCTCCCGGTGCGGGGTGGGGTCTTCTCCTGTCCCTGCGCCTGCTGGGGGCCTGGAGGGGACGTGGAGGGCAGAGCCTGGCACACAGAAGGTCCCCAAGCGATGGCTGAGTTGGGGGTTGGATCTCAGCCTGGGAACCAGTCCTGCGAGCCTTCCGGGCCCCAAGTTGAGCTGGCCCAGTGGGGACCTGAGGGGGGTGAGAGGCTCAGCCTGGGCGGGGTCTGCCTGTGAGGGAGGAGGACCGGCAGGGCTTCTGGCAAGGGCGGGATTGGGGAACAACGTGGCGGCTGCAGGGCGGCCCGGGCCGCTGTGCCGTCCAGGGGCGGGGGTGCCCACGCTGCGGCTGAGGTGGGCAGATGTCGTGTTCTCGGTCTGTCTCATAGGTGAGGCCCTGTGATGGGCACCAGCCTGAAAGCCCTAGGTAGCTGGGCAGGCGCTCTGCCTTCTGGGGTCTCCAGCTGGCCCTGGCCCACCCACTGCGTGGCCCTGGGTGCCCACACCCTAGAGATGCCGAGCATCCCTGCCCACATCCGAGAAACGGCGATGCGCAGAGGGCAGTGTCAGGACTGTGCCCGCTCCCTAGTGGTCCCATGGTCCCCTGGCAGGTCGGCCACCTGGCGGGGCCCCCTCCCCCCGCCACTCCACCACAGGCTTCGGCCCGAGTGTCTGCAGGCGAGTTCCCGACGCCGCAGGGGATGCAAGAAAGTTAGAAAAACAGCCAGGGCGGGGGTGGGAAGTGTTCCACGACAGAGCTCGCGGCGGGCCCCTGAGCCAGCAAGAGCAACACGGCTCAAAATGAAACAAGAATCATTTCTTTTCCTGTTGAAGAGAAACTGCCTCAGCCAGCCCGCAGGCCCGGAGGCCCCCTCGCCCCCCGGCTGCCGAGGAGCAGGCGGGGTTTTATCAGGAATTCCCCCCTCCCCGCCTGCCCTCCCTGCCGCCGTCTGGGCGCGCACCCCGGAGGTGCTGGGGACAGTTTGGGGGCGCTGCCTGGACGGGAGGCTGCGGCGCCCGGGAGCCCCTGCCTGGCCCCGGAGAGGAGAGGTGAGCTTGCTCCTGGCTCCCTGCACCCCTGTCGCCCCCACGGTGGGCATCACTGCCGGGCACCGGCCTGGGCCTGGAGCTCTGTGCCCACCACCCTGGCTGGCCGCGGGGGCTCTTGGTGAGAGCGTGGCGTTTTGGGAGCCCCATGGCTCTGGCTCTGGCTTGGGGGGGGGCGCCCCTCCCTCTGAGCCCCGGCCTCATCTGCAGGCAGGGACGGGGCACGGAGCGGTTCCCGTGTCCCTGGCTTCCAGGGGCTCCTGTGACAGATCCAGGAGACTGCGCAGGTGCTGCACTGAGACCACAGCTTTGCCTTGGGGACTTCACAAGCCACCAGGCCGCCAGCATGGCAGGCCGTCTGTCCGGGGATCTCCATTTCGCCACGGCGGCAACAGTGTCACGCACAGGTTCATTGCGGCTGCCTCCCAGCTACGCCGTGGCCCTGTCCCTCTTGTCACCCCCTTTCTGGGCCTGGGCTCCTCCCCCGGGGATCCCAGCAGGCCTGGGGGTTTGACTGCTGCCCACCCCCGTGTCTCCCCCAGGCAGCACATGTTAGGCCACTGAGCGGGGGGCGTGGCCTGGCTGTCCAGCCCTGGATGGAGGTGGTGGCTGCTATGCGCAGGGGAGGGGTCAGCCCTGCAGGGGTGCAGCCTGGCTGGCTGAGGGCCTTTGGCCACGGGGCTGGAGGCCAGCTCTGGGGACTCTCTGGGGTCCCTTGGCATCTTTCTGGGCAGTTAGCCCTGTGCTGTCCCCACCCGGCGGCCCCCCTGTGGGGGCTCCTTTATGGCACCCACTGGAGGGAGCGTTGCTGGATGAGGCTGAGCCAGGTATGCCTGTCACCTCACTGTTCTGACTCTCTCCCCGGTGCCAGCCAGGCCGGGCCTCTCTCACTTCTGGGTCCTGTCACTGAGGCCACACGAAGCCTCGCTGGCCCCCAGCCGTCTCTGGCGGATGCGGGCCCTTTTGGTAAAAGTCAGACGCCTTGGGCCTCTTCTAAGAGAGGACCAGCCTCATACTGGGGTCCCAGGTGATGGCCACGTGACCTGGACCCTGGGGTGGGCGTCTTGTTGGTTGGATGGATGGGTGGAGAGGTAGCACCCAAGTGGCAGCCTGGCCCTGGCATGGTCTCTGAGTCCCATGGCCACAGCCCAGCCATTGTCCCCTCCCCCCTTCCCACGGCCTCTGGGGACAGACCCACCTCCTGGTCCTGGTCAGGGGCCTGCTGTGCCTGTGGTCAGCTGGCTTCTCCTGAAAAACCGGCCCTGCCTCAGAGGGAGGCCCCAGAGGGACCCCTGGAGTCACGGGGGAGGAGAGCAAGGTGGGGAATTAATACTTTCCGAGGTAACTTTCGGGGCATCTGTGCTGTGGGCAGGATGGAGCCGGGAGACGGTATCTGTGCACCAGGCCCTGGACCCCTTGGGGGGTCTTGTTCCCGTAGCACTTGGTGCACTCTGGGTGGCCGGGTGAAGAGGGGTGTGGTGCAGCCAGGGGCGTGGGCCAGAGAAGCAGGGCTGCACAGGGGGCCGGCCCCAGCCTCTGGGTGTCTGGCCAGCATGTGTCCCCTGGGCCCCCACCGAGCCCCTCTCCCTGAGCACGTTGCTCTAAATGTGAAGAGCTAGGGTGTGGACGTGGCTTTGGGACTCAGATCCCTCGTCTGTGCCGTGGTGGTTTAAGCAGCACTCGCCCCAGGCTAAGTGTGCAGCTCAGCACCTCGGGTACCTGCCCCAGGGGGTGCCCTCCACGGGCATCTGTCCCAGTGCCGCCGCCCGGTGAGGGATGGCAGCACCCACGGCAGGAATCGAGGGCAAGGTGGTGTAGACACATTTGGTGACTGTCGAGCCAGGTCTAGTGTGAGGGCTCTGGCCACAGGCTCCTTGGACCGTGAGTTTCTGGAGGGTGGGCCTAGGGGCAGCCTCCTGCCAAGACCCTGGCCTCGGTGCCCCAGTGCATTGGCGCCGTCATCCCTTGACTCTTTCCTGGACACCTTTCCGGCCCAGGTGCTCGCTGGCTGGTCACGGGGAGCCCCTCCTGGCACCCCTTTCTTCCTGGCTGTGCTCCCCACTTCCCCCATAGTGGCCAGGCTCCAGCCACACCTGCCACCACGGGGCCCAACCACATTGCCCCCAGGTTGTACGAGTGTGCTGAGCGAGGGTGGCTGCCACCACTTCCCCTTCCTTCCCCTGGCCCTCCCCAGCCCTGGCCGGCTCAGCGCAGCCATCGGCATCCCGCCCGAAACGCTGTCCCTTTGCCACGTGTGGCAAAACCCCATCCAGTGTTACCATCAGCTTCTTTGCCCGGCAGCCGTGTGTGTGTGCAGGCTGGGGTGGGGTGGGCAGGGCACGGGGCGGCGGCGGCGGGGGCGGTGGGGACGGCGGTGGGGAGGACGGGATGGGGACGGTGGCGGGGACGGTGGTGGTGGCGGGGACAGCGCTGTGGGGGAAGGGGGAGCACAGCCAGGACGTGATGGCGGTGAGGAGGAGGAGGAAGAAGCAGCGAGTGGTGGCGGGGATGCTGACGGTGGGGATGGGATGAAGGTGGTGTCACGGTGGGGAGGGTGAGGTTGGCGGTGGGGGGGGGTGGTGGCGGTGGGGGGGAGGGTGACGATGACAATGGCGATGAGGAGGAAGATGGCGAGGAGGATGATGAGAAAGAAGCGGAGGGTGGGGGTGGGATGACGGTGGGGATGGGATGGTGACGAGGGGGAGGAGCAGGGCGGAATGATGGGCATGGTGGGGGTGGTGACAGTGGCGGCGGTGACGATGGCAGTGAGGAGGAAGAGGATTGGGGGGGGGTGGTAGCCTCTGTCTGCTGGACCCGCCGTGCCCGGTCACTTTGGCCCCCTAGTCGCCTTGGGGTTGGTGGCGGCGTCGTGTCTGTCCCTCACGCAGAAGAGCGTCCTGCTTCTCCCTCGGCCTTGGGTGTCCACTCTGCCTGCCTCCCCGCCAGGCTCCCTGCCCGTGTCGCGGAGGGCTGGGCAGGGCAGTGCCAGGGAGCAGCCCTTGGGAGAGGCCAGCGAGTGTTCTCCACGCGGCCTGGGGCGGGGGGGTGGGGGACGTGCAGAACCCCCGTGGATGGCCCGTGGGACTCTGAGCGGTGGGGGTGAAGGAGACGCACCAGGCTCACTGCGCTGCCCCCCTCTCCTCTGAGGTCTGGGCAGGCCTGGGCCACCCTGGGGGCTTCTTGGTAGGGCCCCCGAGGCTGCCTGCGCGCTGTGCTCCCGGAAGACCGTGCTTGGAGGCCCCAGGCTCTTGGGGGTGGGGGGCTGGAGGCTGGAGTTTCTCCTGATCACTCGCGAGGGCTGTGCTGGCCTGGCGTTTCCGCGGCGGGGGTTGAGACTTGGGGCTGGGGGCTTCGGTTGGGAAAAGGGCAGGGTGACCCCAGAGAAGCTGAAATTTCAGCTCAGGCTGCCTGAGCTGTCAGCTGACACCTGGCCGGAGGTGGTGAACTGGCCGTGCTCTCTGGGGTAGGAGGTGACAGGCCACCCTCTGCGGGGAGGTCGGAAGCAGGCCCAGGGCACGTGCTGGGACCCCACCCTGTGACGGCTCGCGGGGTCCCTCCTCTGGGTCATCACAGCATCCCTGCTGTTGGCGCCCCGTTTTACAGAAGGGCAAACTGAGGGGCAGGCGTCTCCCAGCAGGGCCAGCGCCTCCCTGCCCCCCCGCCTCCAGTTCCTGCAGACCCCTCCTCCTATGGCTTCCGTGGACGCGTCTTGCCCCCTCCCCTCCAGCCACCCCCTGCTTCCCCCAAACCCGACGCGCCGTGGTCCACCACAGTCCCGCCGGCTGCCACTTCTCCCTCCCTGGCGGCAGGGGAAGCAGTCCTTCCGGAGGGTGGGGCTGGGGGTGGGCGTCCCAGGAAGCTCCCGAGGGCCCGCCAGCTCCCCATTGTGGGGTTTCGGTTCCGGGGGGGTCCCCAGGCGGGGGCACAGCGTGGCAGGGGTGGGGGAGCAGAGGCCTTGCTCAGAGCTCGCCGGGTGCTGGCTCTCCTGGGCTCTCCCTCACCCCGTCGGGCCCCTCGCCCCTCCAGGCCCCGTCCCCACCCCACACTGACCCGCACGGCCTTCTCTAAAGTTCCCGGCGCCCTCGGGCCCCACGGGACACCCCCCCACCCCCCGCCGGGCTCCTTCGGTTGGACCGCCCATCCCTCCCCTCCGCTGGGCTTCCTTCTGGGCTGGGCCCGGTGTCCTCCTGGTCCACAGGACACGTGGCCCCAGCCCTGGACCCCAGCCTGTGGCCTGCTCGGACCCTGCTCCGATGGGGCCTGCACATTCAGAAAGGCTCCCCTTTCCAAGAGGGGGGTTCCCTGGCTGCCGAGGCGGGGCTGGAGTCCGAGGGGCTGGCCCCCACCCTGGCCACAGTGGGGCTGGCATTTCCTGCCGCCTCCCCTGCCTTCCCCAACTGCCTGGCAGAGGCCGGAAGGGAGTTGGTGGGGGTTCCCCAGCTTCCTGGCCCGGGTTCTTGGCGGGGTGGGAGGGTCCTGATGGGCATTGGGAGGGGGCCCAGGCAGTTCAGGAATTTCGGCCGGGGGATGTCCCCTCCCTCTCCCCAAGGGACCTTGGGGCCCAGCTGCTCGGCCGGTCCTGAGTGGTGGGTGTAGTTTCTGCTTGCCTATGGCTATGACGGGGAACTCACCACCTCAAGAAGCGGCCTGTGCCCTGTCAGCTACTGTGAGAATGTTCTTTAACTTCTCACTGAATAGAACTTTGTGCTCTCATGTGCTGGGGCACAGGGGTTACTGTGCGCCCGCTCTGGGCGCTGAGCATTCCACGGCGTTCCGTCCCTGCTCCATGGCTTCCGTTTCCGGCCTCCAGGTATTGGGAGTCCGTCCGGTGGCCTGAGATGCTTTTTGTGCCAGTTGAGAGACTGGCGCACCACCGCCTCTATCATGCAGCTTTCCCAGACTGAATCTGGTGATGCGTCCAAGTCTCTTGGCCCAGGTTGGGGCTGCTGGGTGGTCCCCCTGCCTGGACCCGGAGCCTGCCTCTTTTTGGAGGCCCCTGTGAGCTCCCGGGCCGGGCCTCCTTCCCGGAGCCCAGAGTCTCACAGACGCTGCTGGCCCTGAGGTGCTGGTTCCGGTCCGGCGGGGCCCCGGTTCCGAGGGGGAGAGACTGAGCAGCTGGGTTTTGCCCCTCTCTGCGAGGCCCGCGACCCCCTTGGGTGGGGAGGGCTGGGTGTCAGGGGCTCCTGGGGTCGGGTCTCGGCACAAGCCTGATGACCTGCAGCCCAGGCCCGCCAGCCACTGCGCCAAGGATCAGATAAGTGTGTGGTGACTCTGGTGACAAGTGCCTGCAAGTCCAAAGTATGACTTTAAGAATAAGCCTTATCGCAGCTACAGCTTATCAGCGGGTGGGGACAGATAGTGGCCCGGAAAAGGCAGAGCCTGCGCGCACGTGGAGGCGGGGGGCCCGGGCCTTTCTGCAAGCGGGGTGTGTAGGCATTTTCCCCTTTTCTTCCTAACATGCCCTTCCTGGCCAGAGAGTGTCCAGAAGACTCTAGAAAACACACCCAGCTCCTTGCCACCCAGGATCCAGGACGGTGTCTGGCGGGTGTTCTGCGTCCACGGGAAGGGCCTGGAGCCAGGGCCTGGGGGCGTCGGGGGTCACTGAGGTGGGCCCTGGCCAGGGCGGCCTCCCCCACCCCCCCGCCCCAGGGACAGTCCCCTGGTTTGGTGCCCTTGCTGTTGGCTCGCCCCCGGGCGTGCAGAGGGTGGGCGCCTGCCTGAGGATCCAGGCCCCTACCTTTGAGTCTGGGGGAATGGCTGTGCCCGGAGGTGGGGGTCAGGTGCCCTCCCGGGCTCCCCTCCCTTCCAGCCCCTCCCTGCACCCGCTCTCCTCTCCTGCCCAGGTGCCCCGCCCTCTCCCCACTGTCCTCCCCGAGGTTCTCAGATCCAGGCCGGGTTCCTTGGGGGGCTGCGGAAGTTTGGGGTGCAGCCTGGCAGCTGGCAGGCGACAGGCCCCTTCCCTCCCTCCTTCCTTCCGGCCAGAGCCTTCTCCCGCCTCTCCCTCCCTTCCTGCCAGGAGCAGGAGCAAACAAACAAACAAGGCAGCAGCTCAGGCCCCGGTGGGCCTGGGTGGGGGGGGCCTCTGCAGCTGCGTGAGCTGGAAGCCCCCGGTGCCCTCGGCCCCGCGGGTGTGGCCCTGGGCCTCCCGTCCTCGCTCTGGTTCAGAGCCCTCCCCACCCCCCCGGGATTACCCGGGCAGGACGCGGCGGTGGGGGAGCTGCGAGAATCCTTTTGCGCCCCAGACCCCCGTCTCCTGCCCGGAGGCTGGGAGGAAAGCTGCGGGGGGCTCCCCTCCGGTGGGGCCAGGCCCTCGGGCTTCTGGATGCACTGCCGGGGCCGGGCCCCCTGCTCCTAGCGGTGCCCCCGTGCTCTCGGCTGGAGACGTAGTGGAGGGTCCCCCTCCGAGTCAGGGGGTGCTTCTGGGGACCGAATAAAGGGGAGAGGTGTGCACCTCTTGCAGAGAGGCTGGCTCAGAGTCCCCGGGGCAGGGGCAGTAGAGGGCCAGGAAAGGGGACCTTCCAGGTGTCCCAAGGGCCTGGTTCCCAAGGGCCTGGTGGAAATGAGTGCTCGCTCAGCCTGGGGGCACCCGCAGGCTTGGGGAGTGTCCTGGGCAGCTTCTGCGCCTTCCCTGTGCCAGCGTCCTTGTCTGTCACGGGGGGCGGACGTGGCCGCAGGGCTATGTCACCAGACCTGCTACCTGCTTCTCTTCCTCTTGTCCTCTCTCGCCAGCCCCTGGCGCAGACCTCTGGGCCCACGGTGTTCAGCGTCCCTGCGTGGGTGTGGGGAGCCTAACGGCTGACGGGGCTGGTGTGCGGGACCCGTCTTTGCCAGAAGGTGCCGCTGCCTCTGGTTCTGGAATTCCTTAGGCTCACCTTCCAGTTGAGTGAAACGGTCTGTTCCGGTTTTGTGAATGGCGAGGGTTCAGATGGGTCAGATGCGGCTCTTGTGCGGGTGCCGGGCCAGGTAGGCCCCAGTCCCTGGCGGGCAGGTGGGAGTCCAGGCCCCCTTCCTGGTCGTGCCCCTGTTCGGCTTGGGGGCTGCAGGGCAGAATGGGGGTCCACAGGTCGGCAGAGCTCGTCTGTTCCCACGGGGACCACCCCACCTCACGGGCTGGCCACTGCCCAGCACCTCCGCGGACAAGTCCGTAAGGCCCTGGATGAAAGCTTGGCTCTGGCTGGAGTCAGGTTGGCTCGAGTCCCGGCTCTGCCTGTTGGTAGCGGTGTCCTGCGCGTGTCCCCTGCACGTGTCCCCAAGATTTCGTTTGTGCCAGTGACTGAAGTTGATGAGGGCTTGGGGGCAGTGCACTAATAGGGCTTCTTCCTGCCCCGAGCCGGACACTCAGGACCGCTCAGGGCACAGCCACTCGGGAGTTCAGGCGGGCGTCATCCTGGGGCTGTTGGGTGGTGTGAGCAGGGCGTGTCCCCTGACCTGGGGGCTGCGTGGACAGAGGCCACTCCATTGCACCCGTGGTCCCCTTGACCTCCGGAAGCGTGTGTGATCCCAAGGGCCTGGCGCGAAGGGGCCCGAGAGACCGTTTTGCAGATGGGAAGGCTGAGGCCCCGGGAGGGGGCGTGGCTTGCTCGGGACACCCTGTCCCCTGCTGCCTTGTTCGGGGCTCCTCCACTCCACTCTGCTCTGCTCAGCTCAGGCCCGAGGGCAGTGGATTTGCTGCCCGAGAGCCTCTCTCCTGGGGAAGCTTCTACTGAGCCCTCAGGGTGGGGAGGGCAGCCTAATTAGTGCAGGTTGGGGCTTTGAAATCCCTGAGATGAAAGCTGGTGTGTGGGAGGTCCCTGGCGCGCCAGAGCCGCTGTGGGTTGCCCCGCTCCAGGCCTGGCACATACTCCGGCCCCCTCCACCAGGCCCACCTGGAAGCTCCCCGCCCCCGGGCCGCACACCACCAGGCCGGGGTGCACAGGAATCAGAGGGCCTTGCGGGTCTGGTGTCTCGGCCACCACTGCTGGGGCACCTGCGCAGGTCCGGGTGGCGCGCTGGGCCCGCCCTGCCACGGGCAGCTGTACAGACACGAGGCCGCAGTTTCTCATCTGTAAAATGGGATGATAGCATCTGCTGTCTCCGTCTAACTCCGCGCCGTCATTGCCGTCGAGGACATGGACTTGTTTCTGCCGCGTACGTAGCGGGTGCTGGAAGACGTCCGCCTGCATTATCATTCTCAGCCTTTCATCCTGGCCTCCGAGTAGGTGGCAGAGGGGGCTGGCAGCTCCTGGCCACCAGGCATTCCAGGTGGACAGGCCTGGGGTGCTGAGGGTCCCGGGGGTGGCCGCCTGGCCTCCCTGCCCAGAGAGGCATCTGGGAGCCGCCGTCCGCCTGCTCTTCCTGTGTCTGCCTCGGGCTCAGCTGGACCCTTAAAACGGGGCCGGTGGGGCTGGTTGCCCGGGAAGGGGGTGCTCTGGGCCTGCCCGACCCGGCCTCGCGAGGAGGGGGATTTGCATCGGGGAGCTGGAGGAGGACAGTGGGGGCGCCCGGGGCCCCGCCTGGTGTGGCGGCAGTGGCCTGAGGGTAGCAGGCCAGTCGGTGTGGATTCCTGACCTGCCTCCTGTGGCTTCTTGTTTTGCAGACTTCTCCACCCAGGTGAACTCCTCTTCCCTCAACTCCCCCACGGGCCGCGGCTCCATGGCCGCCCCCTCGCTGCACCCCTCCCTGGGGCCCGGCATCGGCTCCTCGCTCGGCTCCCCCGGACAGCTGCACTCGCCCATCAGCACCCTGAGCTCCCCCATCAACGGCATGGGCCCGCCCTTCTCGGTCATCAGCTCCCCCATGGGCCCCCACTCCTTGTCGGTGCCCACCACCCCCACCCTGGGCTTCGGCACCGGCAGCCCCCAGGTAAGTGCGGGGGCGGGGCCTGGGCCTGGACCTGAGGGGCGGGGCCTGGGCCAGAGGGGCGGGGCCTGGCTCTGCCTGCTTCCTCCTGTGCCCCGCGGAGGCAGGTGCTGCCATTGGCTTTGGAGGCATCTCAGGTGGCCGGAGCCTGGCTTTGCGCCCAGGTCTGGCCAACCCCTGCGCCTGTGACCCTCAGAGGTCATGAGCCAAGCTTCCTGGCTGGCCCTCTGTTCCAGTGAGGCTCCCTCCAGTGTGTGTGTGTGTGTGTGTGCGTGTGCGTGTGCGTGTGCGTGTGCGTGTGTGTGTGTGTGTGTGTGTGTGTGTGTGTGTGAGGGCCTCCTAGTCCCTAGGACTGGGAGCTCTGGGGGGTGGGGACTCGGAGTCCTCAGGCTTAAACGCACCACCCTGGAGCCCCGAGGGCCCTCAGCTGCCCTTTAGCCCCTGGGCTGTCCTTCTCAGGTCCAGGTCCGTGCCCTTCCCCATGTTCCAGTGCTCCCTGCTTGGACCCCCGGGCTTGGGGCAGACGCCCCCTCCTCGGGGTGCCCGGCTGGAGTCCCGCCGTGCCTTCGGCTCTCCCGCCAATGGTGCTTGACGATCTCCACGGTCTTGTTTGCCCAGATGGTTCTCTGAACAGCCTGGCTTTGGGGCAGGGTCTGGATGGGGATGCAGCTGGCACTTGGCAGCCTGACTCTGCCAGGTCTTGCCGTGGGGACCCCAGGGCCCGGCCTACCTGTCCCCTGAGCGCTTCCTGTCAGAGGCCCTGCAGAGCTGTCTGGAGCTCCCAGGGCTCAGACAGGCATCTCCTCCCCTGGTTCTGGTGGTTTCCTGGCGGATTGCTCCCTGGATGCCTGGGAATCCTCCAAGGAGGAGGACCCCCCCAGAGGGGAGGACCCACCATAGAGGCGCCCCCCCCCCCCAGAGAGGAGGGGGCCCCGTAGTGGAGCCCCTGTGGAGGAGGCCCCATCTGGCAGCCATCTCTGCGGGCACAGGGCAGCTGGCTGGATACAGACTCCAGGGCAGACTCCACTGTCCAGAGCCGCACAGGTAACCGTGTTAACACGCGTGTCCTGTGGACTCCCTGCTGCCCGTGGGCTGGGCTGTCGTCTGTGTAGAGCTGGTCTTGGTGGAGCGTATCGCCGGCTCTTTCAGGGTTGGCTGTCTGCCCCTTTGCGTCTGGAGGATGGGGCAGTAGAGCTAGGCCTCGGGGGCCCTAACACCCCCTGACCTTCCCGAAACCGGCAGGCGGCGTCTCAGCTGCCCGCCTGGGCCTGACTGCCACACCCCGATTCTTGCTGGCTGCCCCGTGCCGTTAGGTGAGAGGGCAAATGACCGGGACAGGGGCGGCATGTGCTGGCCTCCTGCACGCCCCGAGGATGGCAGCAATGCCCCCAAACCTCCGGGGTGCCTGATGCCCCCTGGTGCTGTTAGCGGGGGTGGGGCAGTGCTGGGAGAGGCCTGGGGGCCGCGTCGCTCCTGTTCTCCGTTGTGCTCTGCTCGCCGCGAGGTCCCTGGCACATCGTGGGTGCTGTGCTCCAGGTCCCTTGAGGCTGATGAGGGGACCAGTGCGAGAGAGGGCTGGGGAGGGGTCGGGGTGCAAACCCCGTGTGACCCCCGCGTCTGTGTCTCTGTGTTCCTTTGAAAGCCGGTTAGGCTGCGGGTGGTTAGCCATGGTCTGAGCCCGGAGCTCGGCCTCTGGCTGCCGTTCTGGGAGGCCTCTGTCCTCGGGCCCTGCCTCCACTCCCCCGCGTGACCCCTTCCTGGAGCCGCGTTCAGCTGCTCGGCTTCAGCAGTTTGTCTCGGAAACTCGCGGTTCCCCATGTTTGTGGACGTGCGTGTGGAGTTAGGAGTGTGGGGGGCGCGCATGCCCCCAGCCGCTCCTCCAGACCACAACCGCCGGGTCGGAGTGCCGGAAGCAGCAAGGTCCTCGCTTGGCCGTTGTCGGGGGTGGCGGGTGCTGGCGCTTCGCGGGGAGGGCCCTCCGCCCACAGGGAAGCAGGTGCAGGTGCGGGGGTCTGGGCAGAGCCAGGCCGGGCCACGGGCACCGTTGCCCGAGCGGCCCCGCGTTTCTCCCCTGGCACGCAGGGGGCACCCTACCACATCCCAGAGCTCCCGTAGTGCCCGGCCTCACCAGCCTGGGGGCCTCCCTGTTCCTCTATGTGGGCACTGCGGCTGCGAGGCCTTGTGATGGGGGTGTCCACGAGGCCATGTGCCCTTCCCAGGCTCTGCCTCCTGCCTCGATGGGCAGGCGGAGGCCAGTGAGGCCAAGGGCCTCCCACGCCAGCTCTCACCGTGGGTGATGAGCTTTCCAGCGTGGGCTGGAAGGAAGGGCATGGCGAGACGAGCAGGGGACCTGGGGGCAGTGATGGAGGCGGGGCTTATTTTAGTAAGTCCTGTAGGCTCCACGGAAACTGAAATAAATGCCAGGGATTTGAAAGGGGAAACGGGATGGCTCCGCCCTGCACACCGTGGAGACTTCGGGCTTCAGAAAGGGGTGTTGATGCCCTGGCCGTGCTCAGAGGGGAGCTGCCCCCCAGGCCTTGGGGAGGGGCGTGCGCCTGGCAGAACAAGACACCCCCCCCGCCCCAGCTCTGTGCTCTGTCCTGGGAGCTGTGAACACAGCCTGAGGCCCAGCTCCCATCCCCACAGCTGTGCCGTGGAGGCCGTGCCGGGACGCCCACCAGTTGAGGCAGAGAAGTGGCGGCCCAGGCCTGGGGTGAGGGTGGGGCTGCAGCCCGGCCTTGATCTTCCTACGTGCACGGGTTCCCCGAGCTCCCCTGGAGCTGACTGCTGTGCCCACGGGAAGGAAGCCTGAGCCCAGGTGGGCAGGGATGCCCTCAGCCCATGGCCCAGGGGCCAGCGTGGCCATGATACTGACCATAGCTCCCAGCAGCTCTGTCCATCCTGCCTGCAGCTCCTTCCTTGGTGTGGACTGGGCAGCCTTCCTTGGTGCCGCGGCCCTGCCTGAGTTTATCCAGGGCAGGGACCTGTCCCAAGGGCCAGGCCGGGGAACGGGACAGGTGACCCCTACTCACTCAGGCTGGTCCGGGCCACGGTAGGAGGAGGAAGCGCCCGAGGTCCTCTCCTCAATGCTGTCAAGGGGGTCCAGCTGCGGGGAGTCGTGGCTGTGCTCCCCCAGCTGCGCGAGGCCTGGGACCCAGCCTCCGGCCTGGCCTCCTGCTCTTGTGACCTCAGTGGCTGCCCAGTCCACCCCTCAGGACCTGCCCGGCCCTGCTCTGACCTTCCACTCCTGGCCGCACCCACTTCCTGCGCTTTGCCTGGCGGTCCTTGGGTTTCACGGTCCCCGAGGGTCTGCTCGGTGGCCTTCTGCCTGGGGCGCCGCTTTCTGTCCTCCGAGGCCCAGCTGTGGCGGTGTCCCCGAGGCCTGGTGCTCCTGCAGAGGCCGTTTGCTGCTCCAAGCTGGGTCCGTTAGCCATGCTCTCAGCGCTGCCCAAGAACCGCTCTGTCGCCCTGGCGGTGCCCTTGGACGGAGGTGCTTGTGTTTTCTGGTTTTCAGGCTCAGAGCGGTCAGAGAATTTCCCGAGTTGTGTGCACCCTCCCACCTGCAGGCGAGCTCTGCCGGCCGGGAAGGGTGCATGCTCAGGGGCCTCCAGGCGCCTGTCTGGGCACTCAGGTCTGATGGATGGCACTGCTCAGTGGCTTTGGGCCAGCCTGTCCTCTGGGGCCCCAGGTGCCCCTTCTTGTTGCTGATGACTCCCAGAGGCCTGAGCTCAGACCTGCGCAGCCACCGAGCAAACGTGTGCCCTTGGCGGTCCCCCGCCCTCCCCAGCTCCGTGTCCACTCTGGAAAGGAGACCGCAGGGCTGCCGCTCCCTCGGGGCCTGCCCCGTGGGGAAGCCCATGCACAGGAGCACTTAGCAAAGGCGTGGCCCCCCACCTGCTCTGCACCCTTCCCTGGGAGAGGCTCCTGGAGCCTGCAGACCCCGCACTGGGCACGCTCTCAGGTTACACGGGGCGCCTAGTTCTGCGGCTGGTCCCCTGGACATGCTCTCACCCCACCTCCTGAGTGTGGGCAGCCCCAAGAGGCTGGAGCTGGCCTCCCAGCCTCCCTGCAGCCCCCAGGCCCTGTGGGTGACGTGTCCTCGCGGGACAACAGGACCCACAGGTTGGAGGCAGAGCCCAGAGCTGGCTGGGCCAGAAGGGGCACTGCAGGCACCAAGGCTGGGCCGAAGCAGCCTTTAGGATGGTCTGTGCCCTGTGCTTTCCTGTCCCGTGGGAAAGGGGGATGGGAGCCCAGGGCTGCGGGGACAGAAGAGGGTGAGGTTCCCTTGGCAGGAGGGCCCAGCCCCGGGCTATCAGGCGCTGCACGGCCGGCTGGCTGCCGTATGTCCAGAGACATTGCAGGGCTGACTTCCGCCTTTGTTGGGGGTTTGCAGAAGTGGGGGTGCTGGGAGCCGCCAGGCTGGGGTCCTGGTGCCTGCGGAGACCGGCAGGCTCTCAGGAGGCAGCGGGAAGCACCTCTGGGCCCTTGGTGCTGATGGGAGAGCTGGGGTGGGTGCAGCGGAACCAAAACTGCTGTGTCACTGTGGCCGCGGCAGCTGTTGCCAGGGTGACTGGTGAGTTTCCCACGCGTCCTCCTGGCCCAGTGTCAGGCTGGCGGGAGGGGCAGAGGGTGTGTGTGTGTGTGTGTGTGTGTGTGTGTGTGTGTGTGTAGAGGGATGGCGTCAACTCCCTTTCTCATTGGGTCGTGTCATCAGAGACCCCCCACCCTGCCCACAGAGGCTGGGACAGTGTCGCCTGCGGGGCTGGACCCCGGCCCTCCTCCCTCCTTGCTGTGACCAGGCCTCGGAGCCCATCTGTGGGTGGGGGGTCCTTCAAGCACCTGCCACAGCAGAGGGTCCAGGGGCTCTCGCTGTGCTGTTGGGGGAGCGCCCAGAAATGGCAGGCAGGTCTTATTTAGGTGGGGGTCCCATGGAGGGTGGGACCCCGGAATCAGGACAGCCTCCCCCGGCCTGGCTGCCCCCAGTGCGGCTGGGGGTGGGCGGGGCCCCCTCTGCGCCTCGGTTTCTCTGTCCGTAACGTGGGGTGGGGCAGCACCGTCCTGGTGCCAGGCTGACCCGCTTCCCCTCCTCAGCTCAGCTCACCCATGAACCCGGTCAGCAGCAGCGAGGACATCAAGCCCCCGCTGGGCATCAACGGGGTCCTCAAAGTCCCGGCCCACCCCTCAGGGAACATGGCGTCCTTCACCAAGCACATCTGTGCCATCTGTGGGGACCGCTCCTCAGGTGAGCCCTGGGGCGCAGCGGGGCTGCAGGACCCCCGAGCGGGGCGAGAGGGGGAGTCTGGCCCGGCCAGCGAGGGGGCGCCCGGGGCTCCGAAGCCTTTCGCTCTGGGCCTTCTAGTATGTTTGCGTCGTCGGGGGTGTGGGCAGTAAGTGGTGTGTGGCGCGGAGGCTCCCGGCGGAGGAGGCCGCTGTCAGCGGGGCTGATGGGGGCGCAGGCGGGCTGGGCCCCCTCCCCACGCAGCGTGGCAGCCCAGGGCCCGGCCAGCCGTCCTCTCTCCGGGCTGCCAGCTCAGGGGCAGCGAGGCCGAGTCTGGGGTCCCGGGGCGCGGGGAGGCCGGCTCCCTCACTGGCACTGGGCCCGCAGGCAAGCACTACGGGGTGTACAGCTGCGAGGGCTGCAAGGGCTTCTTCAAACGGACGGTGCGCAAGGACCTGACCTACACGTGCCGCGACAACAAGGACTGCCTGATCGACAAGCGCCAGCGGAACCGGTGCCAGTACTGCCGCTACCAGAAGTGCCTGGCCATGGGCATGAAGCGCGAAGGTAGGCACCCCGGGCGGGCGGGGCGGCACCCCCTCCCCGCCCCGGCCTCCTCGTCCAGGCTCCTCTGAGCACCGGTCCGGCCCTGGACTCGCAGCTCTGCCTGCCTCGGCTGAGGGGCGCACGCTCCTCCAGAGGCCGCTCATCCCTGTGGGCCGGGGTCTCGCTCGGCGAATCTTTTTCTTGTAACGCACCCGTGACATATGGAGGTTCCCAGGCTGGGGGTCGAATTGGAGCTGCAGCTGCCGGCGTACACCACAGCCACAGCATGCCAGATCCGAGCTGTGTCTGCGACCTACACCATCGCTCACGGCAATGTCAGATCCTTAACCCACGGAGCGAGGCCAGGGATCGAACCCACATCCTCATGGTTACTCGTCGGGTTCATTACCGCTGAGCCACAGCGGGAACTCCCTCCCTCACTGGATCTTTACTGAGTGCCGGCTGTGTGCCAGGCTCTGGGCTTACAGAGGGCTCAGCCTTGGTCCTGCCTGCCGGTGACTCCAGCCCTGCTGGGGACAGGCGTTGATCAGAGCCTCTTCAAGGTCGTGTGGGCCCCCGGAGAGGCTGGAGGTGGCAGGTGGGGGCCCCGAAGGAAACGAGCCCAGGAGAGCAGGTGCATGTGGGTCCTGGGGGCTGGTTCCGATGTCCGGTAAGGGGACAGTCGAGGAGACCCTGAGGGGCCGGCGCTGATTGGGAGGCGGGTGGCAGGGCATCTAGAGCCCGTCACGATGTCCCCGAGCCTGCTGGACGCCGGGCCCTGCTCTCTGCTTCCTCCTGCACACCTGGTTGGGGGGCCCTTGGCTTTGGATTTGTGACGTGTCACTGAGCGTTTTTTAGGGGCAGGTGGGGAAGGGTGGCATAGAAGCTCACTGTCGCGCTGTGGAAATTGTCAGGCTGTGCAGCCAGACCGGCCGGGGCCCAGTGTTCACTCCTCACGGTGCCTGCTGTCGGTGGGCCCCGGTCGCTCCGTTGCGGTTTTGGTGGCTCCTGTGTTCTGGTGGCTCCTCTCCGTTTTGGTCCGTGTCTGTGCTGAGTGCTGGGTGCTGGGTGCGGAGTGCTGGGCACAGAGTGGGCCCATCCCCCGAGTCTCATGCCCGCCCTCTTGGGGTTGGGAGGTGCTGTCTGGGGTCAGGGTCGCCCGTCTGGCTGTTCCCACCGTCCACGCGTGGCTCGGGTCTGTCTGCCTCCCCCTCCCCAGCTTGTCGGGGTCCCCAGGCTGGTGGCTCACCACCGAGGACTGTCCTCGCTGGGGAACTGCAGGTTTCATCTCATTGCCTTTGTTTTTGTTTTAATCCCTTCAACCCCCATTGCTCTTGGTGAGAAACCAAAAGCTGGGCTGGGCTGCAAGGGCGCCCGAGGGGTGCAGCGATGGGCAGGGGGCTCGGCCGCAGCCCTTGGAGGGGCGGTGTATCTGTGGGCCCCACAGAGGCTGCCTGGGCTCCCGTGTGCGCTGAGCGGCTGGCCTGGCCACGTGTCTGCCCGCCAGGCTTTTCGGACCTGGGCGAAGAGAGCTTGGTCTGCCCTGTGTGCGGGTAGAGAAACTGAGCCCGCAGGCTCCAGGGCTTGTCCGGGGTCCCGTGCTGGACCTGGGCCCCAGCTTCTGGTGCAGACCTTTCTCCTTTAGGCTGTTGGGAGGGCAGAGGAAGCGTGTGCTTGGCTGGGGGGGGCAGGTGTGCCCAGCTGCAGTTCCTCTGGCCGCCTCCGTGTGGTCAGGGTGGGCTTGCTGGGGGTGGCGAGCACAGCATTGTTCTGAAGGGTGGAATCTTGGGCGGGAGGCAAGCATGTGGTGGGCGGTGGATGAGGGGGCGCCCGGGCGGCGGCCGGGTGCCCTGTGGGAGTAGGAAGGGCGAGGTGGGGCCTGACGTGCAGCCTGAAGCTCCCTGGGGGCCGCCACGGCACAGAGTGCGGCTGGATGAGCCCCCGAGAGCATGCCCTCGCTGAGCTTACCACCCGAGTGCTGGGCACACAGCATGAGCTGCGGGCGTCCGCCTGTTGAGCCCAACCGTCAGCAGCCAGGCACGGCCCCAGGTGTGATCCCTGCTGACTTGGGGTGAAGCCCAGGGAACCGTGGGAGCCCAGAGGGGGCCCCTGGCCCAGCTGTGGGCTTCGGGCAAGGCTCGGACAGACGGATGTCCAGGTGTCCACCTGAGGAGTGGAAGGGGGTTCAGGGGACCACGGGCCCAGCTGGAGGGGGCAGCGTGTGCAGAGGCTGCCAATGTCAGCAGACATGGCCCCCGGCGGGGCCCCGGGGCTGTCCACTGAGTGCTGCTGACCCCTTCCCGAGGCCTGTCCATCTGTAAGCCTGGGCATCGTCAGACTCCAGCTGCTGGTCCCCCGGGGCCTGGGGGAGAGGGGACGACCCCATGCTCGCGTCCCATGGGCGCTGCAGTCTCGGGGCTGGGGCGTCCCCGTGCCTGGCCCCTCCCCAGTGCTCCCCAGCGCTGGGTCTCGTGGCCTCGCTGTCAGGAGCGCCGGCTGTTGTGGGGCCCCTGTGGGCACCCTCTCCTCGTCACACACATGCTCAGCCACCGTGGTGCCGTGATGCCGGCCCCACACCTCCCAGGTGGATGGGGGCGGTGCAGGGAAGAGCGGCTCACAGGGGCCTCGGGGCCCAGGACCGGCAGGGCCCGGGCGGCTCCCGTTTGCCCAGCCCAGAGCCACGTGGCCCGTGCTCTCCCGTCTGGGGCATAAATCTGGAGCTTTGGCCGCGCTCCCCAGGCAGCACGGCCCTCCAGCCTGATTTATGGGTCATTAGATAAATACCTGATCCCATCAGGACCCACCTCCCTCTTGCCGCCTGCTGGATTTATAAGTCACGAACAGGCAGTAAAAACCCTCCTACACAGCTCTTCCGAGCTCCAAACACAACGTACGACTCTCCTTGCCAGCCGTGGAGGGTGGTTCTGTGCGGCCCTGAGAGCCCTGGTCGGGGGGGCGGGGGGGGCGCAGGACGAGGCCTGGGCCTCCTGCCGGGTGGGCTCTGTCCTCCGGGGGCTGCCAGCACCTGTTACCTATGCCCGTGGGAGGAGCGCCGCTGGCCCTGGTGCAGCCTCGGTGCCGTCTCATTGATGACGGGCCAGAGGCGTGGGGGAGGGGGGCCGGGGCGGGGGTCGCGCCCCCTCCCCTGCCTTGCAGCCCGCAGCTGGGCGCTGTCGCAGGCAGTGGTCCTGAACTCGGGCTCCTCACCCCTCGGCGTCCTGGGATGACCCCACAGGAGGGCTCCCGGGCAGTGGCAGGGTTCTTGGCGGCCTGAGTCTGGGCAGTGTGGCTGTCCTGGGGACGGGGCCCATGTGCCACTCCCTCCTCGGCCAGGAGCACACAAGACAGCTCCCAAGGCCAGCCCGAGCCCTCCTAAGTGCCTGCCCCGTGACCGGCGGCTTTGCCTTCTGGCCTTGGTGCCACACCGGTACAGGTGAGGCCCGCACCCAGGCCATATTGCCCAGGGCAGCGCTGGGGCGGAGCAGCTCAGGGCTGGCTCGCGGGTGGGCTGAGGGGGACCCCATCCCCTCGCTGGCCAGTGAGGGGTGCCTCAGGCTGACAGCATCCAGTGTGGGGTGACCGTGGGGGCCTAAGCACACACACGCAGCCCCGGGGACTTGGACACGTTTCTCTGCACTCGGGGTGGGAGGACCAGGTGGGACGTGCCCTGCGGGCCCACCCGGGCTGAGCCCCGGCTGTCAGCTGAGCCTGCGGCTGCAAGGCTGGGGGCCGCAGGCGCCCCTGCTCTGCTGAAGGAGGCAGGCCCCGCGGCCAGGGCTGCCCAGTCCGATGGGGGGGACCCGGCCCGGGCTGGAGGGTCACCCTGCCGGCCCGCCTCTCTGTGTCCTTCCTCCCTCAGGAAGGCCTCTCCCCGCTTCCTTCCTGCCTCCTTCGCTTCCTGAGCCCCGTCTCCTGACTCCGAAGGACCGGGGTGTGGGGACGCAGTGCGCAGAGGGTGTGCATGGGCACGCGCGGCCCCCACTTGCTGCCACAGAGAAGGAGCTCCAGCTGGGTTCTGTGCCCCCGGCCCCGTCAACTTGGGGCCCACGGTCCCATCCCCTGAGCCTCAGTTTCCTTGTGGGGGTGTCAGAAAGGCTGCCCCAGGGCCTGTCGGGAGGAACGTGGCTGGGAGAGGGGTCGGGAGTGGGGGGCCACAGCGTGCGAGCGTGGGATCCATCACCCTGTGTGCAGACAGCTCGTCTGGCTTGAGTCCTGGGGGTCGGGTGGGGGGTGTCTTTTGAGACCGAGCAGGTAACTCACCCTGTGACCTCTGGCAGGGGCGTCCCCTTCAGCCCCAAGGCCAGGTGGCTGGGCCAGAGCCTTTTGGTGGAATCCAGTCCTGCCTGCCTCTGAGGCCGTGGGGGGAGGTAGGAAGCGCCTGCCGGCCGTGCCAGGCAGAGAAGCTCGCAGGCCTGAGATGCCCCCGCCGCCCCAGCTCCCAGCTTCCTGTCTGGCCCCAGCAGCCTGGAGGGGCAATGGGCGATGGGGCAGGTCGGGGGTGTCCCACTGTGGCTGAGGGGCCGCTGCCCCCCCCCAACCTTGGGGACGCTGGTTCTGTTTGGCCTTGAGCCCCCTCCAGGCCTGTGCTGGGCTGCGGGGGAGGGCTCAGCCCTAGGGTTTTCCCGGGGATCCCCAGCGCAGCCTCCCCCGCCCGGGCGGCAGCGTCCCCTCCCTGTGCCGGGCCCTCCGCTCCCCACACTCAGGGCCGGGAGGATAACGAGGCCCTGTCTTCGCCGACGCCTCCCGCCCGAGGCTTCCCGGCGCCAGCGGGACGTAAGTCAAACATGACTACGTCTAGAAGGTGATGGAGCTGGCAAAACATGAATCCCCGGGCTGCCTCCTGCCCCCTCCGCCGTCTATAAATAAAACCATAATATTTATAATGATGCTGCTCAGAGCTGCCGGGCCCTTCACGGCTTCAAATGCTTCACAAAGCGCTCGCTAATTAATTCTCGCCGCCCCCGTGCAGGAGGCAGGTGCGGGGGGGACCCTCGCCCGCTCCCCTGCTGGGGGCGCCACCTCCACGCGGAGGGCCACCTCGTGCGGGACTTCCTGTGCCCCGCGCTGTCTGTGGAGTCGGAGGAGATCCCGTCACTGGGCCACTATGTGGGGAGTGTGGGAGCGGGAGGCGCAGAGACGGAGCCAGGAGCATCCCGAGGGCATCGCCTTGTGGATCCAGCCTGGATGTGATGGGGCCGGTGCTGTCACTCTCCCCGTGTGGCCCAGGAAGCTGGGGTGCAGAGAGGCCAGGGGCCCAGCCGGGCCACACAGCTGTTGGGGAAGAGGAAGGTCTGACTTCAGAGCCTGGAGCTTTCAGCTGCCTCTCCTAAGCGCTCAGCCATGCCCTGTGGTGTTCCGGGCGTTTCCCCGCCTGGTAAAATGGGCCTCTCAGCTGTGTCCTGGCTCTGTGGGCTTAGGATTCCATCCAGAGGACAGACCTGGGGGACGCCCTCTGCAGGGGCTCAGGGACACTGGCCCGCGGGGTTTTGGGCCCCATCACACCAGATGCTGACACAGGCCAGCCTGTGTGGCTGCCTCTCACCGGGTCCACCCTGCTGGTCTATGACCTTGTCCCCTAGGACAGACGGTGATGCAAGGGGGTGCCCTGTGTTAGCCCAGCACCTGCTCGCTGTGTGGGGAGGGGCCAGAGCCAGGCCTGCCAGCTGGAGCTCCCCACCCAGCCCCACTGGCGGTCAGAGTTTCCAGGAGCTCCAGCCTTGCTTGCAAAAGCTCCAGCCCGAGGCCTCCCTCCTGGCTCGGTGGGCCAGCTGGTGTGATCTGAAGCGTCGGCCGGGCTTGCCCGGGTCTCACCACATGGGTGGAAAGCCCCTCACGCAAGTCAGCGCGGCGCCTGGGTGCGGGAGCACGCGGCCCTGGCGCAGCCTCCGTGGCCATGTTTCAATGCAGGAGGGGTGCAGGGCCCGCCCTCAGGGAGCCCCGCGGCCCCGAGAGGCACAGGTGGGTCCCAGCATCTCTGAAGGGCCGTCGGTGGGGCTGGCAGGAGGCGCCTGCCACAGCGTGGTGGACAGGGGTCGACGTGGGCTGTCGCAGAGCTGCGGGCAGTGCTACGGGAACTGCAGAGGCCTGGGGGAGCCCCAGGCAGTGGCACTGGGGAGCCCTCACACCCCCAGGCCTGGAGGAGGGTGAGGAGGTTGCCTTGCAGAGCCCCTGGGGCTGTGGCCTGAGGAGGACGTGGCCTCGGAGAACCGTGGCTGGGCGGGGCGGGGGGCACCAGAGCCCTGATGCCCCTCCTTTCTGCTGGTCCCTACTTGCCACACCCACCCGACACCAAGGGGGAGGGGGCCTGGGTGGGTCTGGAGGTGCGTGGGGGGCTGCGTGTGCTGCAGGGGACGTGCCCCGAGGGTGATGGTGTGTAGGAAGCCTTGTGAGGGGCTGCGCCTTTCTGGCCTCCGGCAGGCCTGTCCTGGCAGTTGGACCAGGAAAGAGGTGGGGGCACTGACAGAGGTTCAGTGGGGAGGGGGCTTGGAGATGAATTTGGGGACACAAGTTTGGGATGGGTCAGAAATAGGGAGAAGACGTTCAGGTGGGAATAGGGCTGGAGGTGGGGAGGCACCAGCTTCTGGCCGTCCTGCAGGCGTCCCCGGGAGGCCCTGAAGGCCCCGTCGCTGAGCCCCCGTCTGCAGGGCTGGCCGAGGCGGGCAGGGGGCCAGCGAGCCTGCAGCTGTTGAAGTCAGCCGGCCTGAGTCAGCCCCTGTGCGTGGGCTGAACGGGCTGCAGGCTCGGCTTCCTGCTCCCTTTGCTGTCTTCTCTCTGAATGTCCCGCCTGCAGGGCCCCCAGGAGTGGGCCGCTGGGGGGACCTCGTGGTGCTGTGGCTCCGAGCGTGGCTGGGGGAGCAGGATGGTCCCTAGAGAGGCAGAGGAGTTAGCGGCCGTGTGGCCTGGGCCCAAGCAGGGTGGGCTGGTGACTTGTCCCTTCCCTCTGTCAGGGCCGGGCCTGTGGCTGGTGCGGTCTGCAGAGCCCTCGAGGGCCTTCACGCTTGCGCAGCTGCGCCTCTGAGCCCTGAGGTCCATTCAGGCGGGAGTGGTCTGGGAGTTGGGCTGCGTGGTGGCCGTGGCCACCTCCTGTTCCACCCCTCGAGGCCCAGTGTGGTGCCCGTCCAATTCTCAAAGCTCGGGGACTCTGGCAGGGGGCGAGCTGCCCATGCCACCAGCCCCTCTTGGGAAAGGGCAGCTTGAGCTACAAGGTCTGAGATCGAGGGTCTGCGGACGCCCAGCCGTGGCGTGCCCGGTCTCAGCCTTTCTCCCATGTGGGTCTCCTTGGGGACAGCGTTACAGTGACTGTTCCCTCTCTGCCTCCTCCCATCAGCTTCACTCCCTGGGCTTCCCAGAAACGAGCCCTCACCTCCGACGACTCCAGTGGCTCAGCCTGCCACCCTGGTGCTGCCCCCTGCCCCCGCCCCTGCCAGGCTGTCCCAGCTTGGGCCCTCTCCCCCCTGTTCCTTTCTGGGGGCACCTTGGACCCTGTCTAGAGCTGGGCCCGGCTCTCCCGAGTCGTACCCCGTCCCTCGTCCTGACTCTCCCCTGCTCCCCCCGGCCCCCACCACGAGAGGCCCTTTTGTCGCGCTGCTCTGCCCCGGCTCTGGGCCTTTGCTGAGGTTACTGCTCCTGCCTCCCTTGTTATCCCTGGTTCTCCTGTCCCTTCAATGTCACTGCCGCTTGTTTCAGGAAGCCTTCCCGAGTCCATCGCTCATCAAAGCCCTTTTAACTCCTTGTCGGGATCCCCGCTGAATCGTCAGCTTCCCCAGAGCCAGGCCCCCTCCACCCGGTGTGAACAGTCGTTGGTTGAATGAATTAACGAGAGGCGACAGGCTCGGTTCCAGAGCGGGCACGGCCACCGGAGGCCAGGCGTGGGGCAGAGGCGGGGCGGCGGTCTGGCCGGTCTGAGCAGGGCTCTTCTCCCGGACCCTGGCTGGCCTTGGGGCTGCGCCTCCGGGAGCAGGTGCTGCTCGGGCCCTGGCGGCGGAGGGGCTGACCGGCAGCCTCCCCGTGCTGCAGCCGTGCAGGAGGAGCGGCAGCGGGGCAAGGACCGCGGAGAGAACGAGGTGGAGTCCACGAGCAGCGCCAACGAGGACATGCCGGTGGAGAAGATCCTGGAGGCTGAGCTGGCCGTCGAGCCCAAGACCGAGACGTACGTGGAGGCGAACGTGGGGCTGAACCCCAGCTCGGTGAGTGCGCCCCGTCCGCCCCGTCTGCTGGGCCGGCGCTGCGGCAGGCCTTGCGGTTGCCTCTGAGCCGCGACCCACCCCGGCCGGTGTCCAGCCGGTGTCAGAGGTTCTGGGTCTGCCCCAGGTTTGCGGGCAGTGTTGGGTCTAGACTGCGTCTGTCTCCCCCGTGTAGGTTCCGGGCTGGCACCTGAGCCCAGCCCGGTCCTGAGGTGGTTGTGCAGGTGGCCTCTGTCCCTCTCCTGTCCCCAACTCACTGCGGCCCAGACCCACGGCCTCCGGCTGCACTGGGTGCACCCTGCCCATCCCCCACCTGCCGCGGGGCCTTTGCAGGAGCTGCTCCCTCTGTCCCTGCTGAGACTTCTGTCTCAGAAAGGGGTCACATCTGCGGGGGGGCCCTTTCCCTCAGGATCCCCCTCGGGCCCCTTTTATGGCGTCAGCCTTCTGGGCCCCTAGCACGTGGGGGCCCCGCAGTGGCGTGTGTGGCGGGTCAGTCTCCCTCCCCGCCAGGGAAGGCATGTGCGGGGCTCTGAAGGCAGGCCCCCTCCTTCCTGGGGTGCCGCGTCTGGTGGCGGCAGGACCCCCTCGGCTTTGCTCCTCGGGGGTGCTGTCCCCTCTCTGGTCTGGGCCACCCTCCACCCCGTCTCCAGTGCCAGCGAGGGGAGCCCCTAGAGAAACGCCAGGAGATCTGTGAAGGTCCACTAGCCCTAGCTTTGTCAAAAGTAAGGACACTACTTGGGAGAAACAAACCTGCCACCTGCTCCGCGTGTGGCTGCGGAGCCGGCCGAGGGCAGCCCTTGCTCGGGAGCACCTGTGGTTCCGTGACTGGCCCTACCTGCCTCCTAGGTCTCACCTTCTGAGTCCACCTGGGTCCCCCCGCTGCCCTCCTCAGGCCAGCCTCTTAGGCTGGCACCTCTTGAGCCCAGGAGAGCCTCAGGCCTCTGCCTGGGGCCCTGCTGTCACCTCCCAGGACAGGGAAGGTCCCCCCCTCTTGGGTACGAGGCTGGAGCTTATGAAACATCTGCCATTGAGCGAGGCCCGTTTCGTCTCTGGGTGGGAATCCAGGCTCAGACGTGCCCACGGCCACCCTGTGGGGTGGAGCAGGGCAGAACTGGAGCCCCTGGCCCAGAGCGGCCCCTCAGGCCTCGCCCTTCCCCTCGGCCATGGCTGCCGTCACCCATCAGGCGGGATGGGCACTCACAGGGTGCCTTGGGCTTGGGCCCGTGATGCCCCGGGCCTGGTGGGAGCCCATGCTGCTGGTGGACGCACCCAGAAGGTTGGCGGGGAGCAGACGGAGGAGGGGCTGGCCCCCTGCAGCCGAGGGACTTTGGGGGCGTCTGGGTGCGGGCGTCAGGCCACCTCTTCCAGCTGGGGGCCACAGGCTGACTGGCCACGCGCCCCAGAAGCCCCGGCCGCCACCTCCCCCTGCAGCCCCCGGTCCCCTTTCCACACACCACCCTGTCACCCTGGCGGCCTTGGTGCCAGCTTGTCACCAGGTGTCCCGCGGGAGCCCTCAGCAGGCCCTTCGGGGGCGGCTCGTTTGGACCGTGTCCCTGGAGGGCGGATGGTTTCTGTCACGAGAGGCTTGTCCCAGGAGGCCCCCGGGTGCGGATGCCCGGCCATCGTGGTTTCTGGAGTGAGGGGTTTCCGCATCCCGGCCGGGCATCAGTTCCCTGGGACTCAGAGGCGTCGCCATCCGAGCCCCGGGGGCCGGAGCTGGGAGCCGCCGAGGCCCGCCTGGCTTTCCTCGTCTGGGAGGGTGGCTTTCTGGAGGCCTCAGTGCACCCCGTCTGTCTGTCACCTCCGAGGCTCTGCGGCTGCTGGGAGAAGTGACCCCAGACTGGGTGTCGAGAGCAACACAGGGCGGATGTCTCACGCCTCCCGAGGCCACAGGTCTGATCTGCGTCCCCGGCCGAGTCGGGGCCCCTGCAGCCTGGCTCCTCGGGGCGAAGGCGCGTCTCCGGCCTCAAGGCCAGCAGCCTCCTCTCCTCCACCGGCTCTGAGCTCCTCCCCCCTGTAGTGAGGACCCCCTTGTGATGGCGCTGGGCGCCCCCCCCCCCCCCTTAGGGTAACCTCCCACCGCAGCACCCTTGACTCCGTCACGTCCGCAGCCTCTGTTGCCGTGGAAAGTGGCACCTTCGTGGGGTCTGGGACGTGCGTGTCTCTGGGGGCATGATTTAGCCCCTCCGGGGAAGGGTCTGGGGGCCGGGGTGCTAACTGCGGTGCCCCCTGCCCCCAGCCCAATGACCCCGTCACCAACATCTGCCAAGCGGCCGACAAGCAGCTCTTCACCCTGGTGGAGTGGGCCAAGCGGGTCCCACACTTCTCCGAGCTGCCCCTGGACGACCAGGTCATCCTGCTGAGGGCAGGTGAGTGGCCCGGCCCGCGGGCGCGGGGGGTGCGGGAGGGCCTTGGGGCCCCCCCGGTGGGGGGGGGGGAACGGGGCCTTCCTCCTGCCGGGTGGGGCTCCCGCTCCAGCGCTGCCCCCCTCTGGCCTCGGCCCCCCCTGCCCCCCAGAAGAGGGTATTCAGTTTGGGGGTCGCTCCTGGTGGCCTTCAAAGAGGTAAAGGGCTGTCGGGGGGCCGTGGAGAGGGAGGGTGAGCGTGTCTGGCGGGGTTGCCCTTGGGGTCTGTTCTGCCTTCTTCCCGCACTGAGGCTTCAGCCCCTTTCCTAGGCTGGGTTTACCGTCTGTGTACCTGGTGCCCATAAAAGCGTGCTCTGCACAGGACCTGTGACAGGATGGGGCAGGACGGGGTGTTGGAACACGGAGGGCAGGAGCATTCGCTCTGGGCATGGGGTCAGGCCGGAGTCCGGACGAGGCTGCCGCCCTCTGAGCCGTTGCCTCATTTGGAAAGCGGGCACAGCAGACGTGCCGCGGGGAGGCCGGTTTCTGCTGTGAGGCACAGGTCCTGGGTGCAAGTTCCTGCTGGAGAGAGTGCAGGGGCGGGCGAGCTGGGAGGGCCACCCCTCCCGCGGCCCCTCCCCATGTCCTGGGCCCTGCGGGCTGCACCCAGCTCTGCAGCCGCCTCCAGACCCTCGTGCACCAGGCCTGAGTGGGGAGCCGCAGGGGTGTCAGGCCAGCCCAGCCCAGGGCCGGCCAGGCTCTGGGTGTTCTTGGGGCAGGGGGACCGGTGGCAGCTGGGTCAGAGGAGGCCGGGGCTGGGCAGGCCTGGAGGTGGGGAAGGTGGGAGTGAGAGACCCAGAGTGATGGCGGAGCGGCTGGGACAGATCTGGGCGGGGTGGGGGGAGCTCGGGGGCTGGTTCTGCCCCTTGCAGAACCCTCCTCTCCCTGGGCCGCTTCCCCGGTGAAATGGGGCTGATGCCTGCCCTGTAGGACGACCCCGTGGTACCTGCTGGCTCCTGCCTGGAACCTCTGGGCGCCCGGAGGGGGCGGGGCTGTGACAGTTCCTAGTCGTGTCCCGCGGGAGGTGGTGAACGCTGTCCGGTGTACTGGTCCCTGAGACACTTGCGCACAGAGTAGGTCTGTCCCCCTGCCTGGTCCTTGCCTCGCTGCTGGGCATGCTGGGCCCGAGGGCTGGAGAGCGGTGGCTTGGCCTTTGGCTCCAGATCGCCTTGTGTCAGCTCAGTGCTTGACCATTTGGTGGCATCCACCATGTGTCCGTCTCTGGGAGTTGGCCGTTGGGCCAGTGGGCGGCAGCTGGCGTGGGGCTGCTGGAGAGGGTCGAGGGAGCTCCCGCGAGCTCCTTGGCACAGCATCTTGGCCCTTGCAGAAGGTGACTTCCCTGGCACCTGCGTTTGGGAGCCCCTGAGTTAAATTGGCTATAGGACATGTCATGTGCGGGACTTCTCAGGGCCTTTACTGTGCCAGTGTGCCCCGGAGAGGCCTTTCCCAGGCGTCTGTGCTCAGGAGCTTCCTTTCTGTGGGACGTTTGCAGGCTCGAGGCTCCCCGGAGCCCATTCTGGGAACCCCGGCCTGGGTTCCCCAAGGAATGGGTCTGAGGTTTGCCTTTGGGGGCAGGGCGGCCTGGGGCCCGGAGACGTGGTGACCGTGTGCCCCCCTCCTCCTGCAGGCTGGAACGAGCTGCTCATCGCCTCCTTCTCGCACCGCTCCATAGCCGTGAAGGACGGCATCCTCCTGGCCACGGGGCTGCACGTGCACCGCAACAGCGCCCACAGCGCGGGGGTGGGCGCCATCTTTGACAGGTGGGGGCCCGCCCAGGGCACGGCCCGCTTGGCATCTGTCCTGTTCTCGAAGGTTCTACGTGTGGAAAGGTCCTGGCGCTACCATAAGATTTCCTGGGGCTACCGACAACTACAGTCAGCATCTGGGTTCCCTTCCTTCCTGTCCTTCTGAAAATCCTGCACGTGGGGAGAAGGCGCTGCTGTTTTAAAGCAAAGACAGGTTACGCTGTCGCTAGACTTGCCTGGCGGCTGTCACGGTGGACACGTGGGGACTCTTTCGCGCGCTCATGCCTCAGAGCCCACGTGTGCCTGCTCGCTGCCCTGTCCCTGGGCACTAGCTGCCTCTGAGTGCTGCTCTTGGCGTATCCCCATTGGGGCGGGGACAGGGGGCCAGTGCGGGTGGCTGGGCAGGCGTGTCCGTTCTGGTGGCTCCCAAATCACGGCTCGACTGTGCTGCAGGCGAGGCAGATGGGAGCTGCCCGCTCCTGTGTCTGGCTGGCCTTGCCTATGAGCCCGGAGGACCTGGGTGTCAACTCAGCCAGCCGGAGCGGGAAGCGCTGGAAAAGGGGCGCAGCCCAGGTGTGGCACGTGGGAAGGAGCAGGCCAGGGAGGAGGAGGCAGGAGGGGTCCTAGGCGAGCCCTGAGAACAGGAGCTTTGAAGGGGGAGGGGAGCAGAGCCCCCCCCCCACTCCGGTCACCCTGGGGATACCTGCGGGCACAGGGCTGCCCCATGGGATGGCGCAGGTGGGACAAAGTGCAGCCCCAGACCGCCCTGTCTGCGCCATGCACTGTGGGCAGGTGCTGGTGTGGACAGGCCCCGGGGTGTCTCTGCTACAGGCCGTCGCAGGGCCTTTCACAGCTCAGGTGCAGAAGTGCCACCCAAGGGGGCAGCGGGGGGCAGCATTTGTTCCCCATAGAAGCCGCCCCTGAGGGCACCTCCGCCAGGATGTTTAGAAATGCAGCCCCTGCCTCACACCAGCTGGCACTTCCATGGTTCTCAGCTGCTGGAGAGGTGACAGTGGTGGGGGTCTGGTAGGTGGCTGATGACAGGAGGGGAACAGAGCCGCCCTGCAGTGGGGAAGGGGCCGGGGACATGGCCTTCCCATGGACTCGAGGGCTGTGGTGCCCGGGCTCGGCCTCAGGCTGCGCCCGCCTGCAGCCCGGCGGGCCCCTGGGCCGGTGGGCCTTGCCCCCGACGTCCAGGGCTCTGGCTCACCCCAGCTGTCACGAGGTCCCACTTCAGCCCCCAGGTTCCCCAGAAACAAATCCCACGCGCAGACCCTCTTGAGTGAGAGGAGAGGAGCCCACCGCTGGGGCGGAACCGGACAGGCGGCGGCTCCCGGGTTCGCCGTGGCCGTCTCAGCCGCCCTCCGGGCCCAGACCGGGCTTCCCGGGCCTCCGGGGTTCCGGGGAGAGGGCGCGGTCTGACCCGAAGCCTGCCCCCGCTCCCCCGCAGGGTGCTGACGGAGCTGGTGTCCAAGATGAGGGACATGCAGATGGACAAGACGGAGCTCGGCTGCCTGCGCGCCATCGTCCTCTTCAACCCGGGTGCGCCTCCTCCCCGCCGCCGCCCGCCCCCCGGGCCCAGCCCCGTCCTGCCTGCGCTGCCGCCTCGGCCAGCGGCCCCTCGCCTGGGCCCTCATGGGTTTCTCCCTTGTGATGGGGGCGCAGCCGTGCTGCCCTCTTCTCGAGGCCCACGTGAGGGTCAGACTGGCTCGGTCAGCCGAGCTCATCCTCCGTGTCCGGTCGAGGCCTCCTGGAGCTCTGGGGGTCTTGGGCTGGGTGGGGACGTCGGGGGCAGGTTCCGGGCTGACTCGGTGTTCTGGGGAGAGGGGCAGGGGGCCGACCAGGTGGCGAGGAGGATGGGGCGGCCCCAGGGGTGGAGGGCCCCGACTCCCTGCTCTCGGTCAGCTCCAGCGCTGAGAGGCGGGGCCCGGGGTCCCCTCGGGGGAGAGCCCGTTTCCCCAGGTTTGTGCTCCAGCCGTGACCCTGCCCTGCAGAATCTGCATTGAAGCTGTGTGTGGCTTGGCTGCTGGTTCACCCGATGGGGCCTGGGTGTGGGTGTTCGCCCAGGACAGGAGTTAGCACAGCCCCAGGGCCGGGGGACCCCGGCTGCCGAGGAGCCTGGCAGGTTCCCAAAGCTCTTAGGACCCCCGGCCACCATCGCATTCGCTCTGGGCCATGGGCCTGTGCCGGACGTCAGGCAGCGTGGGCTGGGCTGTGTGGGACCCGTCGCCCTGGGCCTCGGAGGACCTGACAGTGGGCCTGTCCCACGGCTGAGCCTCCAGGCGCTACAGCGGCTTCAGACCAGCAATGGGTTGGTGGGGCTGCCCTGGCCTCTGGTCCCTTTGCCACCAGGAGGGACCACCTCCCCCAGCTGAGACCAGATTTGGGGCTGTGTGAGCCCGAATCCCGATGCCCAGTGGTGGGTGCTGTCGGGGGCAGTGAGGAAAGAAGCTGGCCCAGCGTCAGTTTGGGGGTGACTGCGGGAGAGGACGGAGCCCTGCCCGGCCTGGGACTCCCCAGGACAGCTCGGGTCGGCCCTCGCTCCCGTGGCCTCACCCCTGGGCCTGGGGGTTTGGGCGGCCCTGGTGCTGGCATCTCTGTCCACAGGCAGAGCCCCTTCCACACTGGGCTCCGGCCCCAGGGTCCCTGGGCTCAGGATGGCCTTATGGCCGCCCTGCCCCCACCCCTGACCCGGGAGGGGCCTGGCTGCTTCGGGAAGAGACTGCGAACCCTTCTTTCGGGTCTGAGGGCCTCAGACCCAGGGCTGCAGAAGCTTTGAGAGTTGACCTGATTGCTGTGGTGGCCAGGAGCTGGCAGGGCAGGCTCAGCCCCCTTTTCAGAGGGGGGAGCTGAAGGACAGAAGCTCAGGGACTGGGCCAAGGTCAGGTGGCCAGCGAGCGGCAGGGTGAGCCTCCGGTGCAGGGCAGCCTCGTCCCAGTGGGTCTGTGGGTTCCTGGGGCAGCTTCCCAGGGGGCTCTGACCTGCGGTCCCTGCTCCCTCGCAGACTCCAAGGGACTCTCGAACCCGGCCGAGGTGGAGGCCCTTCGTGAGAAGGTCTACGCGTCCCTGGAGGCGTACTGCAAACACAAGTACCCCGAGCAGCCCGGAAGGTGAGCCCCGGACCGACCTCAGGGTCTCCCTCCAGGCCCTCTGCCCAGGCAGGGCCACCCCCAGCCCTTCAGACACGCGGGTGGGTTAGAAGGCGCTGCCCCTCGTCCGTCCAGGGCCGTGCTCCTGGCCCCACGCACACGCTCTCACACTTTCCTGCAGCCCCACCGAAAGGATGGGCCCTGTGCCGGCACATAGTAGGTAACGTGTCCCTGCCCAAAGAGGCGGGGCCCTGGTCGCTTGTCTCTAGCAGCGACAGTGCCAGCACACAGTAGGTGCTTTGTAGACAGGTGCAGAGCAGATGGCCGAGGCGTGGCCTGGGTGCAGAGCTTGACTGGAAGGGCTGGAATTGTCTCTTTTCTGGGTCCACAGTGCCAGGCGCACAGTGGGTGTCCGGGTGAGGGGGAGGTTGGTGGCTTCGCGGCCTTTCAGGTCTCCTGCCCTGATCGGACCCGCTTCCTCCCAAAGGGGGTCTCCTGGGAGCGGGTGGGGGTCCCCCCCAGCCCTAGGCCTCCCTCTCCCCCTTCCCACCCCACCGACTGGGACTGGCGCACACAGGGTTACCCGCCCTGCTTGGCCTCATCTGGTTTGGTTTAAAGTGAGACTTCCCGGAGGAGGAGGGGGAGGGGGAGGGGCCGCAGGCCCGCCTGTTTTTCCTGGCCTCCGGCCCCAGCCCATCTCGCCAGCTCAGCAGAAAACGGCTCGTTCCCTGGCCCTGCTCCAGCCTCTAAGCTGCGCTTTTGCCTTTAAAACACGGGTTGTGTTGCAGCCAAGCACGGGGCTGTCCCCCTGAAATACAGACATTGTTAATAATTAATGAGGCCCCGGGGGGTCCCTGGAGGGTCGTGCGGAGAGAGCTGGCAGCACGCGGGCTGGGGACGAGGAGGGGCAGACATGGGTGTCCCTGGAGGGACCTCTGGCCCCGTCCCCACACGGCCCTGTCCTTGGCGGCAGAGCCACTGAGCCTGGCTTTCCTCCTCCAAGAGCCCCCCAGAGGCTCCCCCATCAGTGTCCTCCCCCGAAACTGCCCGGGGGAGGACCCGGCCTGCAGAGGCTTCCCTCCCACCCGCCCTCCGGGCAGCCAGCAGAGCCCCTCCGAAGGTGAGGGCTGGTGGGGGCGCCCTGGAGCTGGTCCTTTCTGAGAAGGGCCTGTCGCTCAGGCTCCAGGGCTGCTTCCCCCGCAGGCCTCCCTCGGCCAGCGGCACGGCTGGGACTCAGAGCAGCCCTTGTGGCTCTCCCTCCTGCTTAAAACCCTGCCGCGGCTCCCTGCGGCCCTGGGAGGAAGCCCACGTGTTGTGACTTTGCCCAAAGCCCTGTCCAGCCCGGCCCCGTCCAGCCGCCGTCTCCCCCTGGCCCTTCCTCCGGGATCTCCGCCCCGAAGGGCTTCTTCCCAGGTCTGCACCCCCCCTCTGCGCTCCCGGCCGCCGGGCCGCCTGCCGCCTTCCCTGCCCAGAGCCGTCCTGCCTCCGAGGCTCCGCGCAGGCGGCCCCCAGCCCAGCGGCGGCAGTGCCCGGGGCTGGGCGGGGGGGCCGTGGCCCGGGCCCCTCACGCGGCTCGGCTCCCGCAGGTTCGCCAAGCTGCTGCTGCGCCTGCCGGCCCTGCGCTCCATCGGCCTCAAGTGCCTGGAACACCTCTTCTTCTTCAAGCTCATCGGGGACACGCCCATCGACACCTTCCTCATGGAGATGCTGGAGGCCCCCCACCAAATGACCTAGGCCCGCGGGCCGCCCTCCGCCTGGCCGCCGGCCGCTCTTCTCAGCCAGCTCGTCTGCCCCCGCTCGCCTGGCTGTTTGGACTCCGGGAGTGGCCCGTCCCTGCTAAGCCTGAGATGTGCTGCCGCCCTGTTACCTTCCATTCTGCTCGTCTGGACCGGGCAGCGGCTTTCCTGGGGCGGCCGCTGGAGTGGCAGGAGCCGGCGGGAGCCCCGGCCAGGCCCGCCAGGCTCTCCCCGGGGGACGCCCGGGGGACTCACAGACGGGTCTTGGGCCCCTGGCCCTGGAGCTGCCCCCCGTCAGAGGGCAGCTTCGTTCGGTCACGGTTGTCGCTGGTTTGGGAAGTCTCCCGTGCGAGGTCCTCTGTGTGGGGTGCCCTGCCTTCGTGGCCCGCCAGCCCGGGCCCACCCACCAGCAGGAGGAGGGGACGGGTGGGGTGGGGGGGGGGCGGGCGTTTCATGGAGGAAGGCCCCTCCTGGCCCCCAGGGAGAGGAGAGGGGCTCGGGGGCGGGTGGCCTCGCCTTCCCTCAGAGCCAAGGGTGAGGAGCCACCCCCTTTTCCAAAGATGACTTTCCGCTTCACCCCCGAGCCAATCAGAACAGGAGCCGACCTCTGCGCAGGGCTGGGGCCACCTCAAGGCTGCAGAGACGGGGGTCGCCCACCCCCACCTCCGCTTTCCCTTTGCGTTGTCGTGGTTTCAGCTTCTTGCCCAACATGGTCCCGCACACCCCAGGGTGCCCCCGATCTTCCACAGCCGGCCCCTGGGCCTGGAGGGCTGGCCTGCTGTCTGCCCTTCCTGGAACCCCTGGGGGGGGCTAGGCCGACTCGGGCTCTGCTGACCTCTCAAGGCCAGAGGTCACCCCCCAGCAGGCCCACGGGGACGGAGGGAGGAGGGTTGGTCCTTGGGCAGCCGTGTCCAAGGATGGAGAGCTGGAGGGACCTGTGGGCACAGCCGGGGCTTGGGGGGTGGGGAGGCCTCGGTCCAGAGCTCTCTGGGGGCACAGACCCCTTCGCGGGCTCTTCAGATCAAGGCCCTTGAGTGTCAGCATCCTCAGCTGGATGCCCCTTGGGGTCCGGTCTGGGTGACGGAGCCCTGAGTGGGAGCTCCAGCAACACCTGCTCTGGCCGAGGGCCCCCCGCCAGCCCTGGGCCCTTCGTGCTGTAACGCCCCCCCCCCTTAGGTCTCACTGCTTTGCCTTTAGGACTTCTAACCCTGTGAACCCAGCCTTCGCCAGTAGTGGGGGCCTGACCTGGGCGGGGGGCGGGGGTCCCATCTTCCCAGCCCCACAGGGGGAGCTCTGTCAAGCCCGTCTTTCCCCTGCCCCCACCAGAGACCCGGAGCTGGGGTGAGGGCAGGGCTTGTGCCCGCTCTCCCCGAGGCCGCGTCCCCAGGTGGTGCGGGCCCTGACTGGGGCTCCCCTGCACCCCTGGGGCTGGGTGGGGAGAGGCCTGCCTCCAGGCCTCCGTGGGGAAGAGTCCGTTCTTCGCTGTCCCGAGTCTGGCCCAAGATGAGCGTGAGGCCTGGGTGCAGGTGTGGGAGAGTCCACGGACGCCCCCGTTCTCTTGCCCCACCCCCAGCCTGGTGGCCCAGGAGAGGCGAGGCGTCCCCTGCCCCGTGGGCACTTTCCCTGTCCACCCTCTGAGGCAGAGATGGGGCGAGCCAGGCCTGCCCAACTGTCCCTCCTCCCAGACTCTCCCCGAAAGTCTTGGCAGCCTTTGGGGGCATGGTGGTGTCAGGCAGGGTGACACAGGCGCCCTCGGGTCCTCCCTCCGGGGACCCCCACACCCAGCACCCCTGGTGCCTTCTGCAGCCAGGTGCACCCCATCCGCACCCGGCCCCCTCCGGCTCCCTCGGGCCTCTTGGGAATGTGGTGGCTCCCGTGGAGACAGCCCAGGTTGGAGCCCTTTGTTGGGGGGCCGCCTCTCGGGCTGGCCACGTGTCCAGCCCTGAGGTCCCCAGGCCACCCCCTCGCGAAGGCAGAGCCTCCCCAGCCCCTGGCCGCCCGAGGCCATACCCGCAGCATCTTGGGCCGTGGGGCCGCCCTCCCCGCTCCAACCCGGTCTGCGGTCCTGGTCCACGTGGCGCTGTTGGAAAAGGAGACGGTGGGGGAAGGGCCGACTCAGCAGAGAGGTCGCCCGATGTAACCAGCCCTCCTAGGGTGACCAAGCTGGTTCAACTGAGGTGGTTTTTTGTAATTATTATTATTGTTATTATTGTTTGGTGGGACAATCTTTAATTTTCTAAAGATAACGCTAACATCAGCTCGTTAGCCACCGTGTGCCCGGCCCGCCTCGGCCTGCTGGTGTTTCCAGCGTGCTCCCCCGAGGCGTCACCTCCCTGCCTGGACATCAGATGGGGCCCCCGTGGCCAAGGAGTGAAGATGACCGTGTCCTGGGGCCCGACGGTGTCAGCACGGCTGGCCTCAGGGGAGACGGCCCGGACTCCCGTGTCCGGGTGTCCGGGGGGGTGGGGGGCTTCAGGCTGGCAGGTCCGTGGCAAAGCGCTGGAGACCCTCCTCCGCGGGGGCCCGGCTGGAACGCGCAGCCCTTGGAAGTGGGCTGATGTTGTCCCCATCACGGAAAGCGGGCGTGTGTGCAGACCTGTGCGCCCCCCGCAGACACGCAGCGGCTACCAGCGTCTCCTGTTTGTTTTCCACCAAGACTCCCCCCGGCCCCCGATTTCCTATAAATTTGCTTCTTGTAAGCAGGTGCGTAAGGACCCCGCCCTTGGTGAAATCCGGGATCGAGTGACTGTCTCGAGGCCAGGAGATGCATCTATTTTCAGATGCTTTGGAGCAAACAGCTTTAGCAGTTCCCAGCCCTTAGCAATGCCTTAGCCGGGCCTCGCAGCTCACACTTTAGAGAGAATGGCAAATACAGAGAGAAGCGATGTCTAAAGCATCAGGAAAGGTAGAAAAAAAAATCTATTTTTGTACAAATGTAATTTTATCCCTCATGTATACTTGGAGGGTGCGGCGGGAGGGGGGCTTGTTTTGTTTCTGCTTCTAGAGACGGAGGCGAGAAGCTTTCTGAGTGAACGTTCGGACGTGAGGCGGAGCGGAGGAGGGGGCTCCCGGGACGGGGCGCGCAGGCTTCGGACGACCCCCGCCGCGTCGCTGTGCGCCCTCCGGGCCAGGAGATTGGGCCTGAGACTTTCAAGGGTTTTCTTCCCCTTTCGAGTAATTTTTAAGCCTTGCTCTGTTCTGTCCGTGTTGCCAGCTGGCCTTCCTGCGACTCTGACTGTGAAATTACTTGCCCACATGATTGTTCTCGAAGACACCGTGGCTGCAGGTGCCGGGGATGGATGGATCTTGGGATTAGGATTGTGGAAAGAGAAAGGCAGAGAAAAGCCGTGAGAAGAGAAACAAACAAAACATGAGCGTTTAAAAATACACCACCACCCCTGCTGCTTTGTTCCGGGGGGTTCTCCCGTGTGGGTCTGGAAGTCCGCCAGGCTGGGGGGCCCTGGCGCGGGAGGGTCTGCTGGGCTCCCCCTGACCGGGCCGGTCCACATGAGGTGCCCAGCTGCCCTCCACAGTGGTGGTGGCTGGGCCAAGGCAGTGAGCCTCTGGCCTGGGGCTGCTGGGCGCCTTGGCTCTTTCTCTGCACCACAGAGCTCCTGGGAGCCCCCCCGCCCCCGGGCCTGGAGAGGGCTGTCCCCCGCATTCACGAGACGGGGCGTGTGGCCACCTGCCCTGCCCCGGGTCCACACCGGCCCGAATGGCTAGGAGGTTCACGCACAGCCACAGAATGAGTGATGTCATCTAACTGCCATTAACGACCAGGTGGTGACGCCCCGTCTGCTCCAGCCCGTCTCCATGCTGTCTGGGAGCTGGGCTGGGCCCGGCCGCAGATTGGCAAAGGTGCCCAAACATTCTGGTGCCCTGCTGTCCAGCGGGCACCCTCCGGGGAGGCCCCGGGGATCCTGGGGCTGGAATCTTGAGGCCCTGCCTGGTGGACGACAGAGCCAAGGGCACAGGCGCCCTCAGGGGGGCTTGTGACCAGAGAGGCAGGGCTCCCCTGTGGACCACCCCCCGTGTGCTTGCGTACGTGTGACACACGGTGTTCACACAGATGCTGATACAGGCCTGTGCCACCCCCCCCGCCCCCATGCTTGTGAAAGCCCCAGGAAGCTCATGGTGGGTGATTCGGGCACCGCGTTTCCCTCCCCCATCCTGAGGTGTGTTGGGGGGACTGTGACCCGAAACCCGGTGGCTCCCGCCCCAACTGTGGCTGCAGGGTGGTGCCAGCGGGACTCGAAGCAGGTGGCGCTGACGCCTTTGCCGCCACTTTGAGACGCACTGCCAGGTCGGCTGCTGGTCGTGAGGGCCTCCCGGGGTCAGGGCTCGGCCTTGCCCTCCGGAGCCCTGCCCGGGCCCCCCCCGGAAGGGGTGGGTGTGGGGAGACAGCCCCCCACCGGCCTCTGGTTTCCTGCCATAGAATATACCAGCCGCGGGCCCCCTGCTTGGTCTGGAAAGGGGTCCGTCCTGGCGGCCTGGAGAATTGGAGGGTTGGCTCCCCATCCAGGGCCACTTGCCCTGCCTCCCCCACACCCAGGGCCCCAGCAGGGGCGTCTCGAGTAGGGCGTGAGGGCACAGTTGTGCCGGGGCCCTGGGGAGAGACAGCTGCCATGGCTGCAGGGTAGGGAGGGGCCCAGGGCTCAGTGTCCTTGCAGGCTCCCCAGCCGGAGCAGTGACCCAGATGGCCTGCCTGGGCCCCGTGCCCCCCAGACATCATCCTGGGCTCCAGGCACTACACCTGGGGTGGCAGGGTTACCCTGGAGGAGCAGGAGCAAAGGCGTCAGCAGCCAAGAGGCGGGGGAGTCCAGGTGGGCAGGGCTGCGACACCGTTTCTTGCAGTCAGCTGTGCCCGCAGCCTCCAGAGGCAGGGGCAGTGCCCGGTGCCACTGAGCATCCACCGGTCAAATGGAGACCCACAGGCCGTCCATGGGCATTGCATGGCAACCTGGCTTTGGGCCTCCCTGCTGCCTCCAGTTGCCATGGTGACTCCTGCCCAGGGCAGCCCCCTGGACCAGAGATGCTGGGCCTGATAAGTTCATCAGCAGCAGGGTCAGGTGGTGACAGGCCGAGCCGCCAGGGCTCGGGGTTTGTGACCTGAGAGGCGAGGGCTGGGTGGCGGGGTGGGGAGGCTCTCAGCTAGGACAGTGCTGAGCGCCCAGTGACGGCAAAGGGCTGGCCCTGCGTAATGAGGAAAAGGGCAGGCGTGGGAAGCAGGGGGCAGCCTGGGAAGATGGGCTGAGCCCCCCAGAGCAGGCCGCCCTGGCCCAGAAGACAGAGGAGTGGGTGTCGTGGCTGGGCCCAAGGGCAGCAGCACCCAGAGCGGCGAGCACCCTGCCGAGGTGGGGGGTGGGGGCCTCAGGCAGGAAGGGGCGGGCCAGCCCTGGATGCCCACGCAGCCCCATCTGCCCCCAGATTTGGGGGGCACTGCCTTGTCTGCCAGCCCGGCAGGGTCCCCAGGGGAGCTGCCAGCCTGCTGCCTGCAGACTTTGCAGGCCTCCTGCCCCTCGGCGCATCCTGGCTGCTGTGACCTCATGGATTCAGTGCAGAGTGGATTGGCCATTTCATCGGGGTGTCCCCGGCCCTGCAGCCACAGAATCCTTCTCCCCAGAAGCCCCACAGGAGGCTGGGAGGGGGCCGTGTTCCTAGGAGGGGCCCTGAGACGGGCGACGGAGCCAGAAACAGGACCCGCCCAGTGCCCAGTCCCTGCTCCGACGGACCCCCCCCCCCCCCCCGGAAGGGTGCACTGGATGCCTCAGAAGGATGCTGCAGCACCAAGGGGCCCCAGGTGTGAGGCGGCACTGCCCCCTGCTGGAGGTGCCGGGAAGCGCCCACTCTGGTCCCTCAGGTCCCGGGTCCCTTCTGTCTGCAGGCACTTCCTGTACTCACCACGCTGCGTCCCAAACCGATTATCAAAGGGTCAGGGCGTGTGCGGGGGTGGCACTGGTGCTTTGCAAAGATGCCCGGAGTGGGCTGGGCAGCAGAGTCCTACTGTGCGCTCGGTCCGGGCAGGGGGGTGGGGAGTGGGGCAGGTCCTGCCCTCCCTGGGCCTCCCTGTCCACAACGAGGACAGACGTGTCCACCTCCCAGGACCCTCGTGACAAGGGGTGCAAAGCCCCAGTCATCCAGAAAAGGCTCTGAAGTCACCACTTCCTGTTTGACTTTGCTGTGAAGAGGCGGTCACGCTGGGGCAGACGGTTTATGAGGCAGATGTTGGCCAGGAGCGTCTAATAAGTCCAGGCCCACAGCCAGAGGGGCCCGGGGGGTGGGGGCCGCCCTGTCCCCCACAGTGGTCCTGATGCAGCTTTGCGAAGCCCGCCCTGGCTGGGGAGCGACAGGGGAGCCACCAAAGGCGGGCCTCCATCTTCGTGCCATCGTCCCCAGCAGCTGCCAGTGCCTGGCTGGGGCCACCGGGGGGGGGGTGCACAAGGCTCAGGATGCCAGACCTGGGGTCCAACCTCAGTGGAAGATCGGGGGACAGCACGCTCTCCCCCGTCTATGGAGCTGTAGTGAGCAGGTGCTGCGAAGGCTCAGAGCAGAGTGATAACCTCACCAGAGCTGCGTAGCCCCATTGCTCAGGCAAGAAACTGAGGCCAGGAGAGGAGGTGATGGCTCGGGCTCAGCTCCGCTGTGGAACCCAGGCTGCCCAGGGGAGCAGGTGGGGCCCCAGGTGCCTGGGAGGAGCAGCCCTGGCAGAGATGCCTGTACCATCTGCTGCCGCCCCTCATCCTCGGGGAGGCAGGTAGGGGCTGGGCGGTGGGTCCGACCTCCTTAGATGCCCAAGGCCACTTGAGAGCTCAGCAAGGGGAGAGGCTGCAGGGGCAGCGGGGGGCTCCCTCGGGCACGTGCCCCCCACCCCCGAGGGCAGGACAGCGGCTTTGGAAGGCAAAGCAGGACTCATTCACTCCCTGCATGCCTAGGTATTTACACAATGGCTTGGAAAACATATGATGCATGTACTCACACCTTGATGGCAGCTTTATTCACAGTTGCCGAAAACTGGAAGCGGCCCAGACGCCCTTCAGGAGGGGGGCGGAGCAAGCTGACTGCGGTCTGCCCAGACCGTGGCGCGCTCTTAGCCGTCGAAAGAAGTGAGCTATCAAGCCACGAAAAGACACGGATGAGTCATAAGTGCAAATCGCGAAGGGGAGACGCCTAGGAAAGAGGAAAGGCTGCGAGGACGGCAAACGGAGCCTCAGCGGCCAGGGCGGGAGGGGAGTCGGAGAGCACAGGGTTTTGAGGGCAGAGGAGCTGTTCTGTCGCAGGCTCCGGGGGGATGTGACACTGCTCACTTGCAAAGCCCCTAGGACTTAGCAGCCCACGCAGTGAGCTTTACCTTAACGTAAGTTAAAAAACTACCCCAGAGGTCAGCGGAGTCCCGGGAGGGCAGGCGGACGGTGCCAAGACCGTCTCCCCAAATCAACCCACTGAAGGGGTGGTGGGAACAGCTGCAGAGCTAGCAGCTTCGGCAATGAGCGTGGGGGGTTTGTCAAATTCAAGGTGAAGGGCGCCCTGGGAGGCTGTACTGAGCTGATAAAGCTGTTTCCAGGCTGATGCTCTGATGCTGCGGCACGTGGGTGCTTGAGCTGAGCCGGGCATCGAGGTGGGAGCCAGTGTGTCACTGCTGGAGCGGAAGGGACAGACCAGAACCTGGGGTGGGGTGGGGGGCTTGAATGATCCGTGTCGCGGGGGGTCAGAGCTGGAGACCCAGCAGGCATACGGGTTTCGCATCATACAGACGCTGCTTAAAGAGGTGCCTGCGACTGTGGGTAACCCGGCCCAGGTCGGGAGCCACGCGGTTCCTTTGCTCCGTCGGCAGAGAGAGACTGAAACACGGAGAGCTCCCCGCAGCCGCGAGCACCCCAGCGCCTGGGTCTTGGTGTCTTACCACCAGCCTCCAGCGCAGGGACCAGGACTCCTGGGGGAAAGGGCTGCTTCCAGGGCTGGGGCAGCAGAAGGCCGGGATGACCCAGAGCGTCTTGGGCCAGAAAGTAGAAGTTAAGAAGTGCGGGAGCCACCAGATTGCGGCGGTAACGCCATCAGGGGGATGCAGGATGCGCCTGGCGCCGTTCCCAGCAGCCAAAGCTGGAGCAGCCAGAGCTGGGGCAGAATAAACAGGGTCCAAGTGGATTGTGACTCAGGGGGTGCCACGGCCATCTGTCAGCCTGTGCTCGTGTAAACACGTGGCGGAATAAACGGGGTACCCGTCTCTGCAGAATTCCTAGTGACTTCTGGGGGGCTCGGCCTCCGGGACATGGAATCCAACCCCCATCCTCCAGTGTGGGCGCGCCCCCAACTTCCTTATAAAGAGGCCCTTCAGGGAGGGAGAAGGGGTAACTTCACGGGGTCGGGGGAGGGCAGACACGCCCTCAGCCAGTGGCCAAGGTCAACGCCAGCAGCGATGTCAGGGTGACAGCCTTCATCCCGGCGTGACGACACGGAAAGGGCCCCTCCCCTCAGGGTCTCCCTCCCGAACCCACCACCTTGTTCAACCTGAGGAAAACACTTGATGAACCCCCGCCGAAGGACACGCCGCAGAATCCCCGAGCAGCCCCTTCAAAACGGTCAAGGTCAATGTTGAGAAGCCATTCCTTTGCGAAGGCAAAGGAAACGTTCTTGAAGGAAATTAAAACTGTTCATTCTAAAAGTTGTTAGAATACACCGATGACAAGAAAGCAAAGCAGCCTTATTGCTGATACAGAGGCGGTTCGGTCTGGGTAGAAGATCAGGCCGGCCACACCGCTCCCTTGAACCAAAGCGTAACCCACAGCAAGGCCCTCACCCTCCAAGTCCACGAAGGCTTCTGAGAAGGTGGCAAAGCTGCGGGAGGGAAGGGTGACGCTGGCAGGGGCTGGTCCCTGAGGTTGAAGGCAAGAGCCCTTTCCGTAGCATCACCACGCAAGGGGAGCAGCAGGTGCTGATGCAGAAGCTGCAGCGAGTTATCCAGAAGCTCCAGCTCAGAGAGTGAACGCAGGCGGCCGCCCCGAACCACGGATTTTCCGTGCAGAGGAAACAGCCTTCCACTGGAAGAAGATGCCGACCAGGACTCGGGGCTGGAGAGGAGCCGGTGCCTGAATTCCAGGCTTCAAAGGACAGGCCGCCTCTGTCGTTAGGGGCCGATGCTGCTGGTGACTCGGAGCTGAAGCCACTGCTCATGGACCGGGTCCCAGCGCGTAGGCCCGTCAGAATGCTGCTGCCTCTGCTCTGCCCGTGCTCCCTAAACGGGAGAGCGGAGCCGGGACCACAGCACCTCTGGGTACCACATGGTTTACTGAATATTTTAAGTCCACTGCTGAGACCTCCTGCTGAGGGAAAAAAGATTCCTTTCAAAGAATCACTGCTCACGGATGAGGCATGGATCAAGGAATCATTTCGACTCTTATAATTTAAGAAACAAGTCTTGTAAGGCTACGTACGGCTGCTGTACGGAGTGATTCCTCTGATGGCTCTGGGCAACGTTAACTGAAAATATTCTGGAAAGCATTCACCATTCTAGAGGCCATGAAGCCAGCATGCATAATTCATGGGAAGAGGTCAAAACATCAACATTCACAGGAGTTTGGATAAAGCGGATCCCAACCCTCCTGGGTGACTCTGAGGGGATCAGGACTCAGTGGAGGAAGCCACTGCAGAGGTGGTGGAAACAGCAAGAGAACTAGGGTGAGAAACGGCGTACGTTTCACTGATTCACTTCGCTGCGCACCTGAAACTAACGCCACCACTGTACGCTAATCGAATTTTTAAAAAACGGGACGATGTGACAGAATTGCTGCAACCTCATCCTAAAACGTTCATGAATGAGGAGGAGCAAAGAAGGTGGTTTCTTGATGGGATCCGCCTCCTGCGAAGATGCTGCAGAGATCGTGGGCTTCGTGGATAAAGCAGCCTCCACCAGCAGCGCAGCCGCAGCTTACCCATGGCTCAGACGGTGGTTAGCATTTTTCGGCAAGCAAATATTTTTGTGTTATCCACTTCTTTATTTTTGCTGCACCTGCAGTGTGTGGAAGTTCCCAGGCCAGGGATCCAAGCCGCATGAGCCGCTGCCGTGACAAAGCCGGATCCTTAATCCGTGGAGCCGCTGGGGAATTCCAGCCATCGAGTATTTTAAATTAAGATTTGTGCATCTTTTAAGACACAGCGTTATTGCACACTTAAAGCAATAGTACAGTGTAAACATAACTTTTCTTCATTTTATTTTATTTTGGGGGGCGTTCTGTAATGATTTTTATTTTTTCCAATACAGCTGGTTTACAGCGTTCTGTCAGTTTTCTCCTGCACAGCAAAGGTTGACCCCGTCGCACGTACATGTACACATTCCTTTTTTTCTCACATGATCCTGCTCCATCATAAGTGACTAGTTATAGTTCCCGGGGCTATAGGGCAGGATCTCATTGCTGACCCATCCAAAGGCAATCGTTTGCATCTACGAACCCCCAGTTCCCAGTCCCTCCTCCTAAACATGACCTTTCTGTGCACTGGGAAACCCCAAAATTCCCGCGACTTCTTTTCTCGCGATGTTCGCTTCATGGCAGGTGTCTGGAACCTAAGCTGCCGTATCTCGGAGGTGTGCCTTTAATATCGTATCATCTTTCGTCTCCACAAACGGGGGCCGACTGGGGGAGGGTCTCTGGAGACGCCCTGTATTAGCTTTGCGGCTCTCTGGTAAATCGAAGACTACTCTAAAATTGATTTAAAAAAGTTTATTTAGAGAATTCAAGTGGCGTGCATATGTAAAGGAACTGTCGCGAAATGCAGCCTAAATACCGACTTTCGGAAACCAGTGTGTTTACCAAAGACCTCTGGTGAGCCTGGCCAGCTGTCATAAGGACATAGCTTTTCCAGAAAGATTCCCTATCCAGCCTGTATGTAATACCCACATTTCGACGGGGGGAGGGGAGAGAGAGGGAGAGAGAGGGAGAGAGGGGGCACGTGGTGGGGGCAGCTGGGCTTCGGGGATGGGAGGGGCCTGAAGAGCTGACCCCCCAGAGGGCTGGCTCCCCCCACCTCCCTCCCCATGCCCCCACCCTTCTAAGGTCACTTACTAGGGTTCCTGTTGCACGTGCCTTTCCCAGGAATGAAAGCTGTATCTGGGGACAGAAAAGACCCCAATTACAGAACTGCATGGGCAAGTTTTTGTCCTGTAGCTCAGCTTTTTTTTTTTTTTTTTTTTGCTTTTTTGGGCCATAACTGCGGCATATGGACGTTCCCAGGCCAGGGGTTGAATCAGAGCTGCAGCTGCCGGCCTACACCACAGCCACAGCAACACCACATCTGAGCCGCCTCTGTGACCTACACCACAGCTCATGGCAACGCTGGATCCTTAACCCACTAAGCAAGGCCAGGGATTGAACCCACGTCGGGTTCATTTCCACTGCGCCACAACAGGAACTCCCCCTAGTTCAGCTTCTGTATTTCAGTCTGACAGGCTGCCAGCTCAGCTGATCCGGAAGCAGCCTGGGTGCCCCGAGCAAGGCCTGGGCTGCTGGGTGGAAACCGGTCCCACTGCACCTTCAGCCCCCACCTGGCAGACCCGTGGCCTGGCTCCCAGGGCCACTGCTTGTGAGCACAACAGGGATGGCAGCGGGGCAGGGGCTCAGCTGGACCCCCAGGCCGCACCTGTGGGTTGGCCTCCAGCTCTCCCATCGAACACACTCCAAGTTCGAGGTCAGGGGGACCTGGGCTGGAAAGGCCCATGACCAGGGGGCCTCAAGGGGGCGCTTTCCCAGGAGAGAGGCACATCTTCTGAGTTGTCTGGGGTGGGGGTGGGGTGGGCCTGGGAGGGACATTGTAATGAGCATCTGTACGGAGCAGGAGGTGGGCCCTGCAGAGCCTCTGTGGCCCTCAGGGGTGGCCAGGGACCGGGAGACCCAGGGCCCTGCTGGATCCCAGCCTCGGGCCTCTTCTTCCCTGTGCCTGGGGGGTGCGAGTGTGGGTTCTGGAGTCACAGGCCGGAGCGGTGGTGGCCCGGCCGGTGGGGGCAATGTCATCAGCGTTGCTGGAGGCCCTGAGGTCAGAGCGCCCTGGTGGAACAAGGTGAAGAGGGGTCCTGGGACTTGCATACGAATCCAGTGAGCTTCCGGTGCAACAAATAAGTGAGAAAAAAAAAAAATATATGACTGGGTCACTCTGCTGAACAGTAGAAATGGACGGAACGCTATAAATCAACTCTAATGGAAAAAATAAAAATCATCAAAAAGAACAAAAAAAGTGATACATGAATTTTAAAAAGACATTTACAAAAATGAAAATAACGAGTTCGGTGCCGATGGAAAGTGGATCGAAGGGCTGTTCTGAGCGACTCCTCTCCAGGGCCAGCTGTTCGCGTCTTCCCGTCAACAGCAGGGGCTGCCAGGAGCCCTGTGCTGAGAAGGATTCCGACGCCTGATGGGTCGGTTCCGCCACGGCTTTGGGAGGGTGGAGGTTGTACACTTAGCTGATGGCACTGTCTCTGTCAGCTGCGCACTTCAGAGGGTCAGTTAGAATGTGTGAGAGGGCAGCTGGCTGAAAGGCCCAGAACCGGCCGGCCCCACCTGCTCATCCCTCTGATTTAGGTGGTTTCTTTCTGCTGGTCCCGCCAGGACCTCTTAGGGCTCCGGAAATCCCACAGATTCCTGGACACCCTTCCTAACTCCTCCAGCACCCTCCCCCCAACACACACACACACACACACACACACACACACGCAGAGGCTCAGCCTCTTCTGTTTGAAGAGTTACGACAGCATAAAGCTGGGCTGCAATTCTCTGGGTTGACAGTGGGTGGTATGCTCTAATTATTCCAAGCTGAAAGTTTCTCAATTCTGCAACTTTAGGGTTCAGGAAACCAAAATCACTTAACTGATTGCGCAAGTTCCGTAAAGCTTATCTTTGTGCCGAGAATTCTGTGGATGATAACTGAATTAAGTCAGATTCAAGGAAATAGGCATTTTGTGATCTATCGCCCCGCAAAGAGCTTTCCCTTAACTTGTGGGGCAGCGGGGGAGGGTGATTCCGACAAAAACTCAACTCCGCGGAGTACAGGATGTTTGTGGAACATTCTCCCAGTGAAGCCCATGCCTCCCCAGATGTCTTTACTGTGCCTGAACGAAGGGGAAAAAAATCGCCAGGCACCTCCACCTGGCATGATGGCAGAGCCCAGGCCAGGGTGTAAGCCCCCCTTTCACCAGCGGAGGGCAGCATTGCCCCACCGAGCGCACCTCAAGGCCAGGCTCGGTGGCCAGTGCTGATTGGCTGAGCCCTGCCGTCTCCCTGGCAACCATCTCCAGCCCTGCCTCTCCCAGCGCCCCGCCAGCAGCCCACCGAGGCGAGAGGGGCAGGTGCTGTCCCTGCGCTCCCTGACCCCGTGACTGGGAGGAGGAGCTGCCCCAATGGCCCGAGAAGGCAGCCAGGGCCCCATACCAGCATCTCCGATTTCCTCTTGGCTGAGGGGTCCTCCTTTCCCCCAAATGCTTCTTTTCGCATATCCTGTTCTGGAAACGCAGAGTAGGAAACAGAGAGGGAAGTTTCAGAGTCAGGCGCAAACGCAGCGGTCATCTCACCCCTGGTGAGGGGGCATGTGCCCGCGCGGTGCACCTTCTGGAAGGGGGTGCGGGACCCAGGAGAGCACAGGTGGAAGGGTGGAGGTCCCCCGGACGTCTGCCCCCAGCCGGTCCTGGAGGAGGTCTGGTGGGAGCCTCCTTGGTGGCCAGACCTTGTCACGTGCGAAGTGATTATGCATCTTGACCCCTCTGGACCCTGATGTGACCACCCAGTTGTCCCCAGAGCCTGCAGGAGGCCCCAGGTGGGCACCTTCCCGTTCAGAGCGAGACTAAGGGAGGTTAGGACACCCCAGGAGCCCTGGCAGGGCATCTAGCACCCACGTGGAGGGAGGCGGGCAGGGCCATGGGTCCCAGCCAAGCACTGAGGAGTTGAGGTGTGGGGCAGTGGGGGACGCCTCTGGACAGCACGGGCAGAACCAGCCTCGGGGGAGGGGCCCAGCCACACAGTGACCGGGGAAGGACATCATAGCCTCCTGCCTCCCGTCTCCAGCTCGGCCTGGCAGGCTCACCCTGAGCAGAAGGCAGCACCCAGCCTGCCCACTGTGTGTGCTGCCCGCATGAGCCTGCAGGAGCGGTCGAGGGTGTATTCGCTGACCCTGGGCTTCTCACTCCTGGGGGCTCCCCGTCTTCCCCTGGAGGAGCCCTGTTTTCTCCCCAGGGTGCCCTGAGACCCCAGTACAAGGCCAGGGGCCCAGAGGGGCTGATGACACGACACAGGGCTGGGTGTGGACTCCAGAGCAGAGAGCCGTGTTCGGGAAAATTCGCCCGTCCTCTGTATTTCAACGGGACGGCCAGGGCTCACGCTGGGGCGAGTCTGAGGCTCAGGGCCCCAGTGCCCATACGTTTACTCATTCACTCAACAAACACTGCTTGGAAACCGCACGGGCCAGGCCTAGTGTTGGCTCGGGAGAGAGCCGAGTCTGTCCCGGAGGCTGGAACGTGGCCTGCGTGTGACTGCAAACTGTCTCGTCGCCGCATTAAGAGCCGCATGAATTTCATAATATATTTTATTTAAACCAATACGTCAGACGATTATTATTTCAATATGCGAGCAATCTAAACATTATTAATGAGCTATTATGCGTTTTCCTTTTGGGGGCCAAGTCTGAGAGTGGGTGTATCTTTTACACTTACGGCACACCCCCATGTACAAGCCACGTTTCACGCTCTCAAGAGCCACATGTGGACAGTGGCTGGCATATGAGACTGGGAAAGTCTAGAACATTCTTTTGGGGCTGCATGCGGGCAGCAGATGTGGGCTGATCGAGGCCGGGGGGTGGGTGGGGAGGCCATGTTCAAGGTGCTGTGGGAATTCACAGGAGGGAGCAGCCCATGGGGGAAATGGCTGGAACGCTACCCAGAGGAGGTGGCATTTATGCTGGGCACTGAAGGGTACATAGGAGTTCTCTGGGTACACAGTAGGGAAAAGAACATTTTCTAATGTCATTGCTGGTTCCCCAGGTAGGGTCTGAAGAAAACAAGGACGTTCAGGGAACTCCTAGCAGGTGCCCCCTGAAGAACTGCTGGTTTAAATCCTCTTATTTCTGCCCGTGAGCCTGTGCCAATATTTTGCCATCTTTTAGTTACAAACACTGGTGAGGTGTACAGGTTTAGCTACAAACAGCTGGGTCATAAATCTTAGCTGGATTGGCCAGGCCACTGGATGGCATTATCTGGTCCTACCACTGTTTTTTGAGGCTGTTGTGCATGTGCCTGTGCCTTCCAGAACCTTCTCTTATGTGCTGCAGGGATGAGGGGCGGGAGGATATTCTCGCAACTTGTCCGTAACCAGGTCCTCCTGGGTCCCACCCCTGTGGTCTTCCTTTGGTCTAACTGAAGTCTCTCTTGCTGCAGTTGGGGTCTCCGGCGAGGCTGCTTGAGTGCTGCCCAGGCTGATGGCAGGAACCGCCCGGGAAGCCGCTGTGTTCACAAAAACCTTTAGACACGAATTGTCCAAAGCGTTTCTACAAAGACTCAAGATTAAGCCCGCCTGGGGGCGCCTGTGGCGAGGTGACCAGTGGGGGTGGCCCAGGGCTGTGACAGCTCTGTGTATCCAGGCGCATATCCCTTCCTCTCTCCGGGGGTCAGCTTTTCTTTCTGTAGGAAGAGGGGGTTTATCTGGAATCGACACTGGGGTTCCGGGTGATGGGGGGGCGGCTCAAAGGCCCCCCTTTCCCAAAGCCTCCCTCCTCTGTTGTCTGGAATCCGAGCGTCCGAGTTTCATTCTAGGGAGCTAAGCATCGCCTCCCACCCTCCCAGAGGCTTGCCACGCATCCCGAAACAGAAGCCATGCAATGAAGGTCTGGGCCTGCCTGGTTCCTGGGAGGGGCTCGGGGCCCCTGGGACACCCCCTGAGAAGCTCATCGTAGTTCACCTGGGGCGCTGGGCCAGGCCAGAGTCTGCGCTAATGATGGGGTTCACGGGGCCTCTGGAGGGGCTGGAGGTCAAGGCCACCCCCGTGAGCAGTCAGCTGGGTCCCCAAAGAGACCTGGCCCCCAGCGCTCAAGGAGGTCCCCTGGCTGGCCACCCCGCACGTGACGTCACACGTCCACCAGGATGGGCTGGTGACTGGCCTCTCCTGGACTTGCCCCACGCATGGACTGTCCTGTGGCAGGTGTTGTTCTGTCCTTTCGCTGTGAGAAAAACGTCACCGTGAGACAGTGGCCTGGCCGAGAGCTGTGCCTTCGTCCAGGGAATCAGAGCCCCAGACGGCAGTGTCGCAGCGTCGCAGTGTCACGGTGTCAGCCTCCCTGAGGCGTGTGGGGCATAGGTACAACTCCCGGCTGGCAGGCTTGTGTCCAGCTTCAAACCGCTGGACATGCTGCCGAGGCCTCCCTGGCCTTGACTCCTCTTCCTGCCTGCCATGTGCCCAGCTCTGCCCATCGGGCTTCCGCCTGGCGCCCACAGTCCTGGGGAGAACCAAACTGTTTCTGGGGGGCAGTGTTCCTGAGTTGGGGGTCCTGCCCACCGAGGTGGGGCATGGCCTACCCCCTGCACCCAGGATGGAGGGAGGGGACCCCGCCTGCGGAGACTTGAACTCTGCGTCTGTGTGAAGACTCTGCTTGTCTTGGAAGTGCTGGCAGCTGGGCAGGGCTGGAGGGCCCCCCAAGGCAGTTTCTGGGTCCTTCTCTCCTGGCTCAGCTCATGCCACTGTCCTGCCCTCACCAAGGCTTTGGTGGCGGCCAGGAGAGCAGGGTGGCCCGGCCCCACCTCGCAGGGCCTCCAGGGGTCCTTGCAGGCCAGCTCTCCCGGGGCGCCTTGGCCCCCACAGCGGAGGCTGCTGCATAAGCCTGTCCCTGCCCCGTCTTTCCTGGGGGTCCTTTCCGAGCCCTCTTCTCCTGTGGAACCTCTGGACCCGCCTCCAGGTGAGCTGGTCTAGGTGACATGCTCCCTGGTGCCAGCCCCGGATGGGGGCTGCTGGTCGTCAAGGCTCCCAGCCTCCGTGGGGACGTGGCTCCCTCGGGGCCACCCACGTGTGTGAGCGCGGAGCAGGGATCCCACCCGGCTCAGCCGGGGCCCCAGGCCCGCCCTCGAGCTCTGCCTGGCTCTTCCCAGGGCCGCAGACGGGCCAGGGCCCTGCATCCAGGGAGAGGGGCTGTTCCCGGGGCCCTGGGGCCCTGCGGCCACGTCCCGTGGGCGTCGGGCCCCGGGGCCCGGCTGCAGCGGCGGCCGCCGTCCCCGCCCTGCCACGTTGCCACTTCCACCCAAGCCGGCAGGAAGCCGTGCGCTCGCTTCTCCTTTTGTCCACGTCTGGAGGGTTTGCTGTTGCAGGAAACATCTGGCCGGGGTCCAAGGAGCGGAATAAAAAGAGAGCGGGAGCGGGGGTGGGGGAGGGCCGGGCCCGGAGGTTTGGAAAAACCATCTGATTTCACTTTGCAAAGACAACTGCAATTATGCCCCTGAGGGTTTCGAAGTCACTGCCCATTCAAACCATGCGGGTGACGTCAGGGGAACCTCTGAAGCGCCTGGGGCCTGGCACACACGCCGCCGTAAGAAACAGGTCCCAGGCCGTCGAGCCCCGGGGAGCTGGAGACCTGGGGTCTTTTGCAGAAGCGGGGGGACGGGGTCCCCGGCACGGGGAGTCCTGCTTATCTGGTCTCCGCCCCGCGGCCTGAGCCAGGCGGGAGGAGGGGGCCGCCCACCAGGCTCCTCCCGAAAAGTTCAGTCTCTCCCAACCCTGCCGAGAGCCCGCTGGCCCGGATGGAAACTGCCGGGTTCCTGGGCCTGCTCTGCTTCCCTCCAGGCCTCGTCATCAACACGGAGAGGCCCCGGGTCTGGGAGGGCCCCCTGGGGCCGCGAGGCTGGCTCAAGCCCTCAGGACTCCAGCTCTTTCCACTGTCTGCCCGGAGGCCGGGGACTAGGAGCTGGGACCCTCACGGTGTCCCCAGCATCTGGCTACCGTGGGCCCTGGAGGGGCGCGAGGATGGTAGCCCACCCCTGTCCCTGGCCCCCGAGTCAGGACCCTGCTTGTCCCAGCACCTCCGGATGGGATCTCCAGGGGGCCTGTCCCTGAGCCAGGGGGCCTGGGACTGGACAGGAGCTGACGTGCCCCCCGCGGCCCCCGCACGGACTCCCCGTGGACACGCCGCACACCCAGGCCTCGGGGCCAAGTTCACCACAGCCTCAGGCCCCTCCCACCCCTAGAGGCAGGGCTACCTGGGCAGGAAGGGCCTTGCCAGCCACTCCTAAAGCCCCGTCACGCACGAGCCCTGCCCGCCCTGAGGAGTCACTCTGGAGGGGTCTGCACAGCTGGCCAGCGTTGGGTCTCAGGAACATTTCTTGAAATAGAACCTAGCAGAGAGCCCAGTGACAGAGCACAGATGGGGTCTCATTCCAGTGGACGGGCGTTTATCGGCGGCTGACTGGTGCCAGGGCCAGAGGCCGCCCTCCAGGGTCACCCCCGAGCAGAGCCCCCCATGGGCTCAGAGGGCCCGGCGCGAAACCAGCCGCAGCTCTCCTTTCCACTGTGCAGGTGGCCGGCGACCTCCTGGAGGACAGGGGGCTCGCAGTGGGGCCGGGCCGGAGCAGAGGGCCAGGGGTCTGCTGGGGGCCGTGGCGCCTGGCGGTGGGGCTCAGCCTGGAGGCGGCCCTCGCTGTGACCGAGGGGCAGGGGGCGGAGCCTGGCTTAGAACGGGGTTGGGGGCGAGGGGGGCTGTCTGTCCAGGAAGCGATTCGGCAGTGGCTACAGCAGAGCCTTGACCGTGGGCTGAGGCCTCCGGGGCTCTGGGGGTCTGAAGACATTTTTTCCATGGAAAGTAGCCTCTGGCCCTGCGCCCAGCAGGGAGCTCTCTGTCCCCCTCCCCCTGCCTGCTCGGGCCTTGGCCGTGGGCTGCGCTGTCCTGGGGCTGATACTCTTTGCCGGACGTTCCGTGGGCCTGGGGTGGGGCCGGAGCACCAGGCAGGGGTCAGACGAGCGGTTCTGGTTCTGGACGCTGGTCAGCCTCCAGCAAGCACTGCACCAAGGCCTCGCCTTTCTCCCTGCCTGCGGTGGTGGGTGGGGTGGGGTGGGGTGGGGGGGGGGGTCCGAGTGTCCAGGTCTGGCTGTAGGGGACGGACCTGATTCCTTCCTTAACAATTTGCGGGCAGGTGGGGGGTAAGGAGGTGGGGCGTCCTCTCGGGAATTGCAGAGATGGGGGGTGCTGGGGGCGTGGCAGTGCTGTGGGCATGTGCTGATGCTGAGGGATTTGGGAGCCGCTACCCTGAAACGTTCCCACTGAGGTGTCACCCGAGGCCAGTTTTCCGCTGGGGCATCCTGGCCCTGACGCCTCGGAGCCCCTGAAAGCCTCATGCCCCCACAGGAAACACAGCCCCCCCTCCCCCCCAGGAGCCCACGGACACGCGCTGATCAAGAGCCTTGTGTCCTGGGGCGGGGGTCCGCAGGGGTGGGGGATCCTGGCTAAGCTCAGGACTTGGGCCCCCTCTTCCTCTCTGAGGCTCAGCTGGCCTCCAGCCTGTGTCGGGGCCTCCTGGCTGGGTGTGGATGCCGCCGAGGAAAGACCCCAAGTGGATGATCCCCACGTGGTCTTGGCGACGTGGCCCTGGGGCTCTGACAGGGAACACTGGCCATCCCCGGCCCTTCCTCCAGGAAGGCCTCCTGGGCCGCCCCGCCAGCCCGAAATGCTTCCTCCTTTGGATTCCGTGGCGTTGGCCTTGCGGACCACGCAGTCTGACCTTCCTGTCTTCCACGCTTTCGTGATCAGAAGTCTTATCCCTTAGAAGAGCCGGGGGCAGGGTGTCTGCTGAGTCCCCCAAAAGTGCTAGTTGTGTGGGCCCCGAGAAGCCACCTGTTTGCGGGAAGACTGGCCCAGGTATGACTCCCAGCGATGCCAGCCACAGTCTGCCTGGCCTTGAGCTGTCCGCCCATGGCTCTGAGCCTCAGTTTCCCCGTCTGGGAGATGGGATCTCGGTAGCACTGGCGTCACTGGGTTACTGGAAGGGTTTGAGACAGAAGATAAAGGCAGCCCCCCAGTGCCTGCTGCCTGGAGAGGCTGGGAGCCCCAGAGTGGTCCAGGCTGATGGGGCCCTGGACGCAGAGTGCCCGGGCCCTGTTCGGAGGCAGGCCTGCCCCGCTTCTGCAAGTCCTGCCGAGCACTCGGGGCTGAGCCTCCTCCAGGAAGCCCTCCAAGCCTGCCCTGGCCCGGCTCTTCATCTGGGCTCTGGGTGCTCCAGGCCACTCAGGAGGGTGTATTTTTCGGGGGTGGGCGAGGGTTGCTGTGGTGAGACTGTGCAAATACCTCTTTGTTCTGAAACGTTTGTCGGCTGATATTCGCTGACTGCAGCCGCCGCCGCCCACTGGGGACCGACCGTGTCTGCTTTGTCTCCCCGCCGAGGCCCAGAGTGAGTGGCCCTGCTTGTCCCAGGGCGGCAGGACAGGGGTGGGGGGGGCCCAGCCACGCCCCCACCATCTCTCTGACCTCGGGTAATGATGGGCCTCCTAAGCCTCAGTGTCCCCATTTGCATGCTGTGACTGTTGCGAAAAGTCCGTGAGCCACTGGGTGTGAACGTTCCACTCAGGGTGAGGGCCACGGGGGTGGTGGCTAGTGGTGGTGGCAGTGGCACTTGTCCAGGCCGTGAGGCCCCTGCCTGGCTGCTGTCTCTTGACATTGAGAGGGAATCTTTTAGGGCCTATTGGCACCCCCAGAACCAGCTCTCGCTTTGCAGATGGGGAGCTGAGCCTAGAGTGGTGGCTGACTTATCACCTCTGGGTAACGGGCACCGGGAGCGGGCAGGGCCCGGCAGGAATGGAGTCCCCTAGGCGGGGGTGTCTCAGAGGACAGAATGGCTCCCTTCCCTCTGAGCAGACCTGTCCCCGCTGGTTACTGTGTTTGTGAGATTCATGCTGCAGGGTGGCCGTCAGCGGGTGAGGTGGCCTGGATGTGACAGGGTGGTCAGGGCCCCCCTGCCCCAACCTCAGCAGGAACCATCTCCTGATAGGGCTGCTCAGAGGCCGAGGGCACGTGGCGTCATTCTGTCCATGCACCTTCAGAGGCTCCCCTGAGCCTCACATGCGAGGGGGGGGCACGCACTGTGTTCCCTGGGCAGGGGCCGGGTAGCACACACAGAGGTGGGTCCTGGGAGAAGATCCCCCACCTTCTCCCAGGAAGCCGTGGAGGGTCTCAGACCACCCACATGTAGTGGCTAAGGGACAATAGCCACTCAGCATCTTTCATGATTCCTGCAGGTCAGGGGTGGTTCTGGCTGCAGCCAGGTGTTGGCTGGGGCTCCGTCCTCTGACGGCTTGACCCGGGCAGGAGGAGCTGCTCCTGAGGTGGCCGCCACGTGGGTCCCCCAGGAGGGCGCACAGGGCTGCTTGAGCAACCTTATAACACGGCGGCTGGCTTCCCAGCACAGGGGGCGTGGCCTAGGGGAAGCCACTGCCTTCACGTCACGTGTGGTCACTCTCACAGCGTCTACTGGTCCCCTGGCCCTCCGCGGGGCCCCATCCTGGAGTTCATTTTCCCTCCGCCTGGCTCTTCTCCTCAAAGGGACCTGGGGTCTGACCCACAGGTGGGATCCGTGTTGGCATTGAGCTGGGCCCCAGGGGTCCCCGCCTGCTTTCTGCCCACGGCTAAATGGGCCCAGGGGGGCCTGAGGGTCCAGACTCTGTCCTGGGGGGAGGGCTGCAGGGTGGGGGACGTGTCCCAACTCCGGCCTCCTGGCCTCAGGCGTGTCGCTGGCTCCCCGGCCTCAACTTCCTTGTCTGTCAAATGGGGATAAAAAGACCCCCCCCCCACCCAGGCATCCAAGGTTTCCGCAGGGCACCTGCCAAGAGCCAAACCAGCGTGACAGTCCCGCCCCAACAGCCACCTGCCCACAGCCGGGCCGGCACCGTGTCTGTCTGCTCGGCTTCTGTCTTTGGGGGCTGTGCTGGGCTGTGCCAGCTGACGGGGGACGGAGAGAGGCAAGGGAGGATCGGGGGACAGAGGAGGCGGGCTGGTGTCCCAGCTGTGCTCAGTCGCGACGGCCGGGGGAAGCTGGGAGGTGGACAGACCCTCTGTCATGACCCCGGGGCCAAGCGGCTCGGCTGGAGGAACGTGGGCCCTGGGTGTGCTGGGGGAGGGAGGGAGGGGGGCCTCTGAGATGGGTACCCCGGGCTCAGCCATCCGCGCCTCAGGCTGTGTTGTCCAGGAGCCCACGGCTCTTGCATCTCCGGTGTGTTTTCTGTCTCTTTACTGCAGCTGAACTCGGGCTGCCTCTGCCCGCCGAGATAACCACACAGTGTCTGCTGCATCTTTCTGCCTGGAGACAGGCGGAGGGGCCAGGGCATCAGCCCCACCGGCCCTCTTGGGATTTCCGGGCAGGCGGGGAGCCAGCCGGCCTCTTGGGTTCGAGCTGGAAGGTCAGAGGCGCTGTCTCTCTGGAGCCCCCGTGTCCTGCTTCTGTTCAGCTCATGTGCTGGCTTCCGCCTGCCCAGCCCTGACCTGTGGCTTCAGTGCCGGGGGACCCACGGCCTCGGCTCCTGCACTCACTCTAAGTCTGGAGCTGGAGTTGGGGTCACCTGGGCCCTGTGTGGCTAAACGGGGGGCTGGAAGTCGAGGGGCGCTCTGGATCCCCTGCTGCCTTTGATTTTCTGTCTCACCCCGTGGGAGGGCCCCTCCAGGCCACGCCTCCACCTGTGTGGGGGTGAGACCTGGGCCAGGGGCTGAGGGACCTACCGGCAGCCTGTGGTTACACCCCGACGACCAGGCGCACAACAGGGGTGCGCCCCGAGTGGCTCCCCTAATGGGCCCCCACATGGTGGCTCCACCACCCCGAACCCCCACAGGGGGGCCGCCACCTCCGCCTGCGACAAGCATCTTTGCCCCCAGCAGAGCAGAGGCCACCCTGGCTGGCAAGTGCTGGTAGGCGTGACCTTCAGAAGGACCGTGGCTCGAGCAAGTCTGACCCTTGATGAGCCCCGTGACCTGGGTGGATGCCCACTTGCCACCTGGGTGGGGGTGGGGCGTGGGGGGAGCGGCACAGGGGTCCGAATACTCCTCAGTGGCATGAAAACTATTTTGACCGGGAGGCATTTGAGAGCAGAGATCCCCAGAAGCCCTCAGAAGAATCCAACTGTCATGAATCCCCTCCTCAGAGACCCTCAGAAAGACCGATGACAGCGGTGGGGGGTGAGGGGCCACACTGTCCCCCCGCAGACACGGCACAAAGCTGCCACTCCTCACGCCCTTCGCCCAGGGCCCAGGGACCTGCCAGAAAGTCATGTGATTTCCTGCCAGTGCCCTCTCCCTCCCTTTCCCCTCTTATGGACCTCAAAGTTGGCCTATAAGCCCCCAACTATTTTTTTTTGTTTTTAGGGCCGCCCCCGTGCCCGCAGCATGTGGAAGTTCCCAGGCTAGGGATTGGATTGGAGCTACAGCTACTGGCGTACACCACAGCCACAGCAACTCAGGATCCCAGCTGCATCTGCCACCTACACCACAGCTCACGGCAACGCCGGATCTTTAACCCACTGGATGAGGCCAGGGATCGAACCCGCGTCCTCATGGTTTCTACCGGGTTTGTTAACCCCTGAGCCATGAAGGGAACTCCTATAAGCCCCAAGTTCTAAGTCCCCTCCGAGTCACAGGAATAAAATGTCTTTTTTCTCCATCATCTGTCTCCTGCCAGTTTAACTCGCAGGCCTCCAAAACTGAACAGAAGAAGGCAAGGAAAATTCCACCTCCTGGATGGATGTTTCTGGAGCCCCAGGGTGAACCGGGATGAAGGGAGGGGAGGTGGGCCTGCTCCTGCCCGGGGTGGGGTCTGCGGACCGCCTCCTACCACGCACCCCGTGGTCTGGGTCCCTGCCTGGCCAGGCTGGTGAACTCCTATTCACCCGTCCAAGCCCTTCCTCGCCATTCCCTCCTTTCCTGAATGTCAGTTTCTGAGGCTCTCCATGACGCAGGCCCTGTGCCAGGAAGTTCAAGTGCAGTGAGGCTCCCGACGTTTGGAAGTGCTTGGGGGCAGGGAGGGTGAGGCTTAGGGAGCTCCCCACTGGGCTGACTCCTGGGCCTCGCTCCCCAGGCCAGCGGCCTCCCTTCAGAGCCTCCACCACCCAGCTGCTGGAGGCCGCACCCTGCCCCCCGCTCGGCCGTTTGCTCTGAGTGCTGGGCGAGCGTCTCTGCCTCTCTGGGCCTCAGCTTCTCCCCTGTGCTGTGAGGCTGTCTGCCCGGTAGACCGGGGCCTCTCTGGCCCCGAAAGTCCGGGCACGGTAGGGAGCGCCCACACCAATGCAGCGTTGTTCTTTAGCAACCACAGAAACAAACTCACCATGAGTTGTGTTTTGGCCCCAAAAAGAGGCCGTTGGAAGAGGGCAGGCTGGCCTCTCCCGCCCAGTGTGTCCGGCAGCTGGGAGCCTGGCCTGGCCGGGCCCGGGGCCCAGCGTAGCCTGGGGCTGGGACGCGGGTCAGGCTTGTTTTATGTCAGGTTGTCTCGGGCCAAGGAGGAGCCGAGGCGTTGCCAAAACAATGTTTAAAACATCTCGGAAAATGTGCAGCCACTTCTTTTCTGGGACCCGAGCCGCGTCCTCCCAGCTCGTCGGGTGAGGGTGGGGACGGGGCGAGGGGGCGGCTCTGGGGAGCGAGAGACGGCATGGCGGGCGGCACTGGCTGGACCCCCCCCCACTTTCCCTGCACACCCCCCCCTCACCCACCCCAGAGCTTCCCAGCTCCGTCTCCAGGTCCTTTACCTCCCAGACCTCTTCGGGAACTGGGCATAAACCCATTTCACCGATGAGCAGCCAAGGCCGGGGTGGGGACACGGTGGAGTCTAACCACCCGGCCTGAAAGCCGGGAGCCAGCTGCAGCAGCTGTGGGCCCTGGGGCTACACGAACCCCCAGACTCCTTTAGAGAAAGATGAAGATTTTCACAAGGTGGCCACAGAGTGCGCCTCCTGAGCGCGGCCTGGGGACCGGGCGGCTCGGATATCCGCAGGCCTGGGCCTCGGCCTCACCCCCACTGCGCTTACACCTGCTTCAGGGCCTGGCCGGGTGGGCGAGATGGGCACCAGGGCCTGGTCACCGGCTCTCCTTCTGCCCCACTGACCCCGATGGGCCCTGAAGTTGCTGACACTAGGGGGCAGAGGAAGCCCACCCAAGCTAGGGCCTGGCCCCAGGGAGCCCAGGGGATGGGAGAGGTGTCCAGGGCTGGGGTGCAGGTTCTTTTTTCAGGTGGCATCCTGGGCATCGGGGTTCAGGGACCTTCTGGACGCTCAGTGCTGGCCTTGAGGCTCTTGAGAGGGAGGGTTTGGCTGGGTCTGTCTGTGTTTTTGTTTTTGTTTGCTTTTTTAAGGCCCAACCCGTGGCATATGGAAGTTCCCAGGCTAGGGGTCGAATCGGAGGTGTAGCCACTGGCTTACACCACAGCCACAGCAACACGGGATCCGAGCCGTGTCTGCGACCTACACCACAGCTCACGGCAACGCCGGATCCTTAACCCACTGAGTGAGGCCAGGGAATCGAACATGCATCCTCATGGATGCTAGTCAGGTTTGCTTCTGCTGTGCCACAACGGGAACTCCAAGCTGGGTCTGATTTTGGAGCCACGCGCCACATCTGCTTGGGAAGCCTGGCATGCCAGCCTATTAGGGGTCTGTCTGGAGGGGCCGAGGGGCGCTGGGGCTAGCCTGGCTTTGGGGAAGAGGCTCGGAGATCCGTTGGCCCGGGTAGATCTGCTTTCCTCTTGGAAAGCTGGGCTCCGTCTGGGCGCTGGGTGGAGCTCGGGCAGAGCACGGGGGCTCAGCTTCCTTGTCCAGGATGAGGCGGGGGAGGGGCGGTGTGAGCCCCCTGGGCGTCTGTGGCGGGGTGGGGGGTGGGGCGGCTCCCCTCTGCTTGGGTTGTTGCGAGGTTGCTCTGTGCCTGGGCACCGGAGCCAGCCCCTCCCGGTCCGTGCAGCCGTTGTGGCGTCTGCATTTGGGGGAACCTGCAAGGAGGCAGGTGGTCTGACGTGAAGCAGGTAGGGGGCTGGGAAGGTCCTTGTTTTCGCCTGTGAGGGAGTGGCCCTGAGTGTCCCATCAGTGCTGCCCCCGCTGCCCTCGGATGAGGCCGAGCCCTGCCGTGACCCCATTCCTGTGGGCCCCTCCCCCAAACACTCAGCCTCCGCAGCTTCCCCCCGCCGAGCCACCCAAACCGCGAGACCCTCACACTCAGGTACTTGCAGGCCCTCAGGATGGGGAGGATGTGTTGGACAAACCCCCGGAACCTTCCAGAGCCTCCTGTGTCCTCCACCACAGGCCTCCCCTGCAGCGCTTTGTGTCTGAGGTTTGTGAGCAGCTTGGCAGGAGGAAGGCCAGCCCGGGGCCCGGCTGTGCCCTGCCTGCTGGGTACGATGCTTCCCGTTAATGCTGGGCTGGGCGGTCCGCACACGGGACCCCCAAGGAGGAGAAGCCCACCCTGGAGAGGGCAGCTCAGCCTCAGAGACACTTCACGAATGTGAGGTCTGAGCTTGGTGGTCCCTAGGCTCCTGGCCCTGCTGTGACCTCCCCCAGGGTGGCAGGTGGCCACTGTCTCTGTCCCCCACGGAGACCTGAGCCCCTCCCCACAGAACCAGGCACACAGTTGGTGCTCAATGTGTGTCGAGAGAGAGAGAGACACATAAAACAGCAGGCATCGGGCATCTGCTCCACCAGGACTACCACCGGGCACGAGGCTGCCCGTCCTGGCTCTTGGGAACCCTCTGCCTGGGGTACCCCAGCCTCCCTGCACTGCCATGTGCTTGCTCGGGGGCTGGGGACTTCTGAGCATCCGTGGGGGCACCCACTCCCTAACCCCTCAGGCTGGGGCGGCCTCTCGTGCATCGTGCCTGTTCATTCTCTTCATGGGACCCAGAGCAGAGACGTCTGCTTTGTGCTCGACTGTGTCCCCAGCAAGGGCGCCCAGGGCAGACCTGGCCCCCGGGAGCCGTGGAGTTGGCCCTGAGGGAAAGCCTGGGGGCTGGGTGAGCCCGCCCCAGCTGTGGGGGAGCCCTGTGTGTCCCCTGCTCTGACGGGCTGTCCTGCAGCTGCCGGTTCTGCAGACCCTGGGAGGGCAGGGTTGGAGAAGGGCATGAAGGGGACGGGGTCCCCTGGGACCCAGCCGCGCCCTCCCCACCCCGGGAGCCTGCCTGGCTGAGGCTGCGGCTGGGCGGGCGCTTGGGGACCGCCACGTGGACGGGCTGCCCTCTTCCCTTTCTGCTCTCATGCTCAGGAAATGAGCCTTTTCCTCCTCCTTTTCTGGGCGGCTTCCCGGGAAGGCGGGGGCTGTGGGAGGGGAGGCCGGCCTTGGCCGAGGAGTTTCTCCCGAGCGCCTGTCCCTGCCCAGGGCTGTCCCTGCTCCCCAGCAGGCCCCCCTCCAAAAGCTGCACCCGCCCGGACCCCCGGGAGCCCAGGGTGTGTGCAGCTTGGCTGGGATGCACCAGCATCAACTGCCCTTCAGCCCCGACACATCACCAGTGTGGGGGTCCCTGGAAGCCTCCAGAAGCCCTGGAGGGTTTCAGCGCAGGGCAGTGAGCTCGCGTGCCGCCCAGAGCCTCCAGGACGGCCACCTGCACCTGGCTTGCCTGGGGCTTCCTCTCAGGCCCGGCTTTGCCCCTGTGGGCTCCCGGTTCCCCAGAGCTTGCTGGGTGGAGGTGGGTGTGGGCGCTGTGGGAGGGTTGGGGCTGGTCCCAGCCTGGCCGCGCCTCCGCTGTGCAGCCTGGAGTGAGTGACTTCGGGGGCCTGAGCCTCAGTGTCCCCGCCTCTGAAAGGGTGTTTGGTAAATGCTGGGTCAGTGGAAGAATCGTGGCCCCTCTGCCACTGCCGCTGCCCCTGGAGCTTGGTGGGGTGGCCTCCAGGGACGTAACAGAGCTTGCTGGCCAGGGCCCTTGGGTGGGGACTGTGGCTCCAGCCCAAGAACTAGCGGGTGCCTAGTGAGGCTGGAGCCCCCAGAAGGAGGAGGGTAGGTGTTGGGGCCAACGGGTATGCCTGCCAGCCACTTGCCCCCTGCCTGCTCCCTGCCTGCCCCCTGCCTGTCTCCCTGCCTGTCCCCCCCCCCCCCCCCCGCTCACCACCTGCCCCCTGCCTGCTTTGCTGGCTTCTCCCACGTCCACCCCAGCCGGGTCTGCTCTGCAGCCCCGCCATCAGCACATCCAGGACGGTGACCCGGAGGCCACCATGGCCCCTCCACCTCCACGACTCAGCTTGTGGGGAGCCTGGGGGGCTGGGGAGGGCAGGCTGAGCGGACTCCTGGGCCTGGGCCCAGAGCAGCCCAGCTGCCCCAGTCTGCTTGGCAAATCTCCAGCCGTGCCCTGGAGCCCTGGTCTGCGGCTGGGACGCTCTGGTGGAGTCCGACTGGGGCGCCTACTGCTTTCCCACTCGGAAGCGGGCACCCGGGCGTCCCTGACCCTCCGCCCTCTGGGCGGTGCCCCTCCGCCCTCTGGCAGGCGTCGCTGTCACTCACTGCCCCGTAAATACCCTCCTGAGCACACTTGGGGAGGATCTTGGTCTTTGGGAAGTTTTATTTGGGAAATAAATGCGGAACCAGGTGGACGCAGTCAGCTGCCTTTAGGTTTTCTAATGTCTGTTAAGAACGCTTCACTTGCAGTTTCTGATACTCCTTTCAAGGGACGTGGAAAGAGCGTTTGGAATTCGGCATTTGAGGAAAAGTCAAGCCCCTTAGGAGGCAGTTCTAGACGAGCGTTTGTCCCTAAAAGGTCAGGAGAAGTGGCTGTGAGAGTCAAGGAGCCCTGCCTCGTCCTGGGGCTCAGGGCTGGGGGGTGTGGGGGGAGTGGGGCCGTGGAGGGCACGGGGGGGCGTGGGGGGCATTGGGGCCGGTCTGGGTTCAGGCCGTTGCCTAGGGCTGCCGTGCGGCTGAGCTGAGCAGGTAGTGAGCCTGCTGTCCATTCTCAGTTTGTGCCTCCAAACCCAGCCGGCCTCTCTGGGCCCCAGCTTGGGGTTTCCTCCTGCAACAGCTCCGCCAGACCACCAAGGAGCAAGCTAAGGCGTGCTGTGCTGCGGTGGGGGACAGTCCCCTGCCTTTGGACGGCCCGGGGACCCACGGCCAGGCCTTCAGTCCCTGCAAAACCATGGCCTGCCAGAAGGTACCTTTCTAAAGGCCTGAGACTCTCCCCGGCAGATGGCCTGTTCCAGCTGGTGGGGGGGGGGGGCTCTGTTTCTCTCGCTGAAGCCTCTCTGTTTTCCTGGCCTGGGGACAAGCCCTTCACCCACCTGCCCCGGGCCTCTCCCAAGGCAGCCTCTTGGCTGGAAGAGTCCAGGATCTGGCCCCTGCTCTGGAGCCCCCAGATATCCCATGTCTGCTCCCCGTCTCTCCAGGCGCTGGCTGCGTGGGTCTCTTTGCTGTGGGGGTGCTGCCCCCACTTCCCTAATTGGGCTATGATCTAACCCTAGTTCTGGGCCCTGCGTGCAGGGGAGGTGGGGGCCGTGCCTGCTGTCTCACCAGGAAGGACCCCCTGCCTGGGGGTGGGCTGGGACCCCCGGGCTGTGGGGGGGGGGGGCTTCCGCTTTGAAGCCTGGGAGGAGCTGGAGAGGGAGTGTCTTCAGAGAGTTCATCCCATAAATTGTGGGCCCCCGTCCCCCAACCAGGTCCCTGACCTTGGCCCAGCAGGCCTGCCTTGTTGGGTGTTTGGGGTCTGTGGGGTCTGTGGGGTCCAGGCCCCGAGCGTCCCGGGCCCCAGGCTTGTCGCGGGTGTCCTCAGCCGTCCCCTCCCCGCAGGGCCCCTGGCCTTTCTCTGAGCATTGGCGGCTTTGCCGTGACGTCCAGTCCTTGGTCCTCAGATGCTGCCCGGTCCCTTCCAGCAGCATCACTGCCCAGCTCCTCCTGGTCGGAGTTGTGACACCCACACCGCCACACCCGCAGGCTGTTTTTGCCTCTCCGACCGGTGGGGTGGGGTCCGGGAGCATTTCACCCCCAACCCTGCCTGGGCCCAACTTCGGGATGCTTGGAAAGCATGTGTCAGGCTGGGAGCTCTGGAAGCGGAGGCCGAGCTGGGGCCCTGGGGCCAGGTGTGTACGGGGGTCTGCCGTGCTGGAGGGGAGGCCGGACTGGGCCGAGGGACTGGCTGCCGTGGCACAGACCCGGAAGGCGTCGCCCGCCCTGGGGGCCCTGCAGCAAGGGCCCCTGACAGAGCGGCCGGCGGCCGGCGGCCGTGGCTGGACCCCTGGAGCCCTCTCGCTCATCCTGAATGTGGGCAGGACCCCGTGGGGACCTGTGCCAACCACATGTCCTGCAGGGACACCGTGGCTCAGTCACATCTGAGGGGTGCCCCTCCCCCGCTCTACAGCCGCACCGGGAGAGGGGAGATGCCGGGGCTGCGGAGGGCGGGCCCAGCATCCTGGACCCCTCTGGCCTTACCGTCTGTCTCCCTGGGGGGCTGGTGGCTCTGTGTGGGAGGGTGGGTTCTGTGGTTTGCTGTGTAGCCGTTCTGGGCATGGATCAGCTGCATCTATTTTGAGCGCCAACTGTGTGCCAGGCTCTGATACTGTCCCAGAGGAGTTGGGGCTGCCCTTGCGTGCCTCCTGGGGGCTCCCCTCCCATCAGGGCCAGGGTTTTGATCCTGCCTCTCTTGTAGGCTACCCCCCGCGTCGGGACCTGGGACGTCCACCCTGCCTGTCCTGTGTGTGGGGGCTCCCCTGCTCAGTGGTTAGGGTCCCTCCCTGGGCGCTGCCCTGAGTCTGGCTGCCCGGGGTGAGGAGCGGAGCAGGGAGCCGGGGTCACTGAGCAGGCCTCTCACGCATTTGAAGGGAGGACGAGCTTCTTGTTTCAGTTTGCACATGGGTTGGCAGAGACGTGACCTTTCCAGCAGTTTATGAAGCCGCAGGGAACGCTGATCGAGGCAGGAACTGGGTCACGACGTGCCAGTGAATGGGTGGGATCCGGCCGTCTGGTCACCAGGCGGCTCCCCAGGGCTCATCCGTCGGCTGGGTGAGGTGGGTCTCCTCGCCGGGCTCTGACTCAGCTTGGGGATAGAATGGCTGGATTCACACCGGCTGGACTCGGAGGGGCGAGGGGCCACGTGGTGTCAGGGCCGGAGGCACCGGCCCTCATCCGTCCATCCAAGGAGGAGCACCGCCCGCTCAGAGAGGCCTGTCCCACTTGGGGTAGCCCTGTCGCCCCAAGCCATTCCCTGTGGAGTCTCCTTTTCTCCAAGCCCGTTAGTCTCGCGGGCCGCCGGTGAAGACATTTGGGCTGGGTGTGGGCAGGTCTCGTCCTTGTCCAGGGAGTTAAGGGCAAGTCCAGTGCAGACGCCCTTGTCCGTGGTTGAGGAGAGAAGCCAAGCCTCCCTTTGCAGGTGGCCCTGGGGGTTTGTTAGGGACAGAATACAGCCTCCCTCGTCCCACCGCCAGGGGGACTGGGTTCGGAGAGGGGGCCTTTCTGGAGGGAATTAAGGTCACATCAGGTCGTAAGGGGGGGGGCCCTGACCCTGCCTCATTAGTGTCCCTCTAAGGAGCAGTGCGAGGGCCCTGGCTCGCTCTTTCTCTGCCACTGAGGCCCGCGGGAAGGCGGGCATCAAAGGCCAAGAGCCCTCACCAGATTCTAAGCTGGTTGGAACCTGGATGTTTGGCTTTGCCTCCAGAACTGTGAGAAGTGCTTTGTTGGCCAGGCCCCTGACCTGTGGCCGCCCCCAGAGACTAAGCCAGGGTCCGACCGACCCCGGCCTGTGGCCGCCCCCGCAGGTGAAGGGTCTGACTGGCCACGTGCTGAGCAGCACTAGTGCAGCAGGATTGGTGGCTTTGGTTACAACTCACAGATGTAACTCTGTCACTTTGAGTGGCGGCCCACAGAGACCTGAGCCGGGGGTCCTCTGATGACCCGGAGCCGGGGGGAAGGAAAGGGACCCCAGGCCCCGAGCCAAGGTGGTTTTCCGAGTCACAGATGCTGGGAAACCCGGAGCGGGAGTCTGGGCTTTGGGGCCAGACCCTCGCCTGTCAACAGGTCTTGGGGGTGACGCTGCCCTTTGGTACCTGAGTAGGACTTCGGGCGGCTGAGCAGGGTCACTTAAGTTACAGAAATTGTTTTATTTAAAACGTTTGTACAGGGAGTTCCCGTGGTGGCTCAGTGGGTTAAGAACCTGACTAGTGTCCATGAGGGCTCGGTTCCATCCCTGGCCTCGCTCCGTGCGTTAAGGATCCAGTGTTGCCGTGAGCTGTGGTGTCGGTCGCAGAGGCGACTTGGATCCCGCGTTGCTCTGGCTGTGGTGTAGGCTGGCGGCTACAGCTCCGATTCGACCCCTAGCCTGGGAACTTCCATGGGCTGCGGGTGTGGCTGTGAAAAGAAAAATACATAAATAAAAAGAAAAAGAAATAAAATGCTGCACAGTAAATCCTCGCTCCAGTACGACAGCTGCTCCTTGGCCGTCTTAAGGTCACCCTGCAGGAACACACCCATGTCATCGCACAGGCTCTGGGGCAGGAGTCTGGGCACAGCTGGGTCCCTGCCAGCCTCCATCTGGCGGGGCTTCTGGAGGCTGGGCCTGGACAGAGCCCCAGGCGGCCGGGAGGACCCAGGTCCTGGTGGGTTGTCACAGGAGGGCTTCCGTCTCCTGTGGCTTGTTGGGGGGCTGCCCCCAGGCCACCTTTGGTTGCATGGGGCCCTCTTGCAGGGCAGCTCCCTTCATCAAAGCCAGCAAGGGACACAGTCTCCTTGAAAAATGGGCCTTACAGACTTCTGCCAAGTCCCCAGCAGCTGACCTTCCAGAACGTTTGCTAGAGTCTATTGATTACACGCAGGTCGCAGGGAAGCCCCCACTCAAGGGGAAGGGGGGACCCCAGGAGGCTTTAGAATCCGGCCGGCAGGGTCTGCTCTCTGGCCCCTGGCGACTCACGTCCCTCCTGCCTGGAAGACGCAGTCTTCCTTCCAAGGCGCCTGGGACTCTGCTCCCTTTATGGCATCTGCTCAAAGTCCAGCAGCTACATGGTAGGTGGGGGGGTGGGGCTGCCCCCCGAGGCTGACTCAGCATTTCTGCAGGAGAGGGAGATGCTGCGGAGGACGAGGGACACGGCAGGTGGCCTCTGGCAGCGAGGACAGCCAGACCTGCGGGTCGGTTGCCGCCAGCAGGGGTGCCCTGCAGCCAGGGTGCCTTGGCTCTGGCACAGAATTTCACCCTGGGGATTATGGGGCGTGGAGACGAGCATCCTGAAATTAAAACCAGGTTTGTTTTATGTACCAACGAGCGGCGTGCGGCCCCTTAGAACTCCCTGCCTCGCTCCGCAGGCCCTCGTGCTTCTGCTGCCCTGGCCTGGTCCTGGGCTCTGGGGGAGGCAGGGCTCATCCTCCAGGACAGACGAGGACCCAGTAGGGCCCGACCTTGGGTTCACCAGGGCAGACGCCAGGGGTGAGCCCTCCTTCTCAGAGCCGGGCCTGGCCAGGGGATGGGCAGCAGCCAATGCCCCACGCAGCTTCCTTATCTGTCAGATGGGAGCAGCGGCCCCGCTCTGTGTGACTCCCGGGCCAGGGATGAATGTCAGGTGGGAGGGGGGCATCTCAGGTGCCATCTCAGGTGGGGACACGTGCCCGGAGGTTGGATCCACACGTGGCGTTGCCCTCAGCCCCTCGGGTGCCGCGTGCCTTGCTGGGGGACGTGGGCCGCAGGACAGCCCCACCTCTACTCTTGGCCTCGTCTGTTGAAGTGAGCTCTCTGCACATGCTGCGACGTGCGGCTCTTCCCTTGGGAAGCTCACACGTGGGTCCCCAGGGAGGTGTGCAAACGTCACGGCAGCTCGACCACCAGAACCGAGACCGCCCAGCTGTCACTCCCCAGGGAGATGGTGCGGAAGTTGTGGGGTGGACAAACACCTGCCGCCGTGCAAATCAATGCTCCTTAGCCGTGTGAATACATGATGAACGCCAGGTACGACCTGCCGAAGAGACACAACCCGGGGAAGGTGAGCAGCGTGGCGCCACTGATGTAGGGCTGGAAAACCAGCCCCGGCGCCGAGCTCTGGGTTCTCGGGGCAACGAAAGGACAAGAGGGGCTGTGGGCAGACGGGGGGCTCGGGCCTGGGGTATGGAGGGCTTTCAAAACCATCGGCAAGGGGAGTTCCCGTCGTGGCGCAGTGGTTAACGAATCCGACTAGGAACCATGGGGTTGCGGGTTCGGTCCCTGCCCTTGCTCAGTGGGTTAACGATCCAGCGTTGCCGTGAGCTGTGGTGTAGGTTGCAGACGCGGCTCGGATCCCACGTTGCTGTGGCTCTGGCGTAGGCCGGTGGCTGCAGCTCCGATTCGACCCCTAGCCTGGGAACCTCCATATGCCGTGGGAGCGGCCCAAGAAATAGCAACAACAACAACAACAAAAAGACAAAAGACAAAAAAAAAAAAACATCGGCAAGGTTTTGTTTCCAACTCTGGGTGGTGGGCCCGGGAGTGCTGACTTCGTTTTCATGGTCTTTAAAATAAAATATACCCCGGTTAAAAGCTTTGCTCTGCCTGGTACGGGGGTTACACCCACAGGATGGTGTCCCCGGCTCCATCGTGGGCTCCACACGCCCTGTCTTCACGCAGTCCTCGCCGCCCATCTGAAACCGCCCCCGTTATCGTCCCCGTGAAAGATGTGCCCGTGGGGTGCGGCTGGGGACAAGGAACAGGGTCCGTGACACTTCCCAACCCCTGTTGCACCCGGAGGAGCCACGTGGCCGAGACCGGGCCCCGCGGTCCGCAGACCCCGCACAACCCTCACACTCCCCTCCGCTGAGATCTGGGTGTTGACGTGACACGGACGCCCAGACAGACCCGGGGAATGTCCCGGCAGATCCGGCCACCCGCCCCATCATCACCGATGTCGTAGGAACGAGAGGTAAACTTATTTCCCAGAGCCGCTGAGATGCGGGCCTCAGCTGCGGTAGCAGGAGTCAGCGAACTACGGCCTGGGGGCCACCGTCCGCCGGCCGATTTTGCGAGGACGTGAGCCAAGAACGGTTTTTCCGTCGAAGACGGGGGTGACGTCAGCCACGCCGGAGCTGGCTGGCCTCCTGTCTGCACACAGCTCCTCGGTTCTGGGATGAATGTTCCAGCTGATGGTCCTGTGGGCTGAAAGCTTATTCCGGGAGGATAAGCCCTGGCTCGTGCTCTCACAGGAATCCAGGGCCAGGCGGGACCACGGAGAGCCCTCCGCTCTGTCCTTGTTGGGCAGAGGGAGAGACTGGCTCAGGGCAGGCCGGGCAGGCCAGGCTCAAAGCCACGTGGTGATGGGCGGGTTGGAAGCTGAGGCCTGGCCCCTTCCTGGGCGGCTCTCCGCCCTGCGCTGAGATGCTGGCTCCCGCCCTGGGTCCCCGTGCCTCGGTGTCATCTGCAGAGTGGGAGCACCTTCGGGTCTGGGTTTGAGCCCACGTCGGGGCCCCTCCGCCTTGCTGGGCTCTGCGTCAGGCGGTGTGGCGCAGAGGCCCCGATGAAAGGGGCCGTGTCCCCCGACCCTCTGCTCCTTCCCCAGGAGTGTCCTTCCTCCGCGGGGCCGGTGGTGGGCAGGGTGGAAGGCGGGCATCCCACATCACCGCCCCCCGACGGGAAACCTCTGGAGCCAGGATCCCAGCGAGCCCTTCTCCCACCTGCCCTTGGGGGCCCTGAGGGGGCTCCCCCTGCTCTGCTGATGCAACGACGTGGCAATCAGCCTCCCGGCTGTCTTGCCATCTTCCTCGGGGGCATCTGCTAATGATGAGTTCTGGGGGCAGTGGCCTGTGTTCAAAAGGTGACCCCACCATGCGGGATCTCGGGTAGCCTAGCGACCCTTCAGAACCACCTGGCTGTAAAATCGGGGTGGCGAGCGTGCGTGCCACGCTGAGATCCACAGATAACAGGGGGAGAACACAGTGCCTGGGGCCGGCCAGAGTGACACCCGAGCGTCCTGCCACTGTGTTTCTGCGTGTCCCTCGCTGCCCCCACCCGGCCTGCGTGCACCCGTTGAGGGGGCTGGGGCTCCCCAACTCCCTCTCTCAGGAACCTCGCTGGAGGAACCTTCCAGCGCGTGTGTGTTCTTCCTCCAGTGGGCTCTGCAGAAAGGGTTTGTCTGGCTTTGGAGGGTCCCCGCTCCCGGGGTTCCCCCGAGACTCCCCATCTTCTCATTTGCTTGCCACCCGGGTTGAGTTCCCTCTGTAGACGAAGAGCCTCATTGTCATCTGATCCCCAAACCAGGTCCTTTTGTGGCCAGAAACACGGCCCCTGCACGGCGGTCACGAGGGAGCTGGCATCCGGGTCCACAGGAGGTGCAGAGCCAACTCAGCCCCACACGTCAGGTGCCTCATGCGCGCCCGGCCCGGTGTAAATGTCTGTCCTCTGCATGAAAGAAGGGCGGGCTGTTCCCCCTTCTCTGCGGACCTGGCTCTGGGGTGATTGACCTGCTGTGGCCGGTGGAGGCTGCAGGGGGCGCTGTGACTAGACGTCCCATCCACTGGAGACGTTTGCAGAAGAGACACAGACTCACAGACTGAAGAACTTAGGGTGACCAAGGGGGACAGGTGGGGGAAGGGAGGGACGGGGAGCTTGGGGCTGGCCCACGCACGCCGAGGTCTGCGGGACGACTGGCCCTCGGGGCCCCGCCGACGAGCACAGGCCTCCGCCCGGACTTCTGCGATTACCCACGTAGGAAAAGAAGCGGAAAGAGAACGGACGTGTCTTTTTGTGTAACGGAATCACTCCGTCCTACAGCAGGAATGATCACAACCTCGGAAAGAAACTAGACTTCGATAAAACTTAAAAAAAAAAAAAGGTCGGCTTCAGAGACTCAACGGCTCAGGTGGCCCGACCTCTGGGGCGCCAAGGACCTCAGCCCCCCGGCCCTGCGCGCTCGCCGCCCAGCCCCTCCGGCCACAGGACAGCGACTGCGGGGTGCCTGCTGGCTGAGGGTTGGAGAGCAGACCCCTGCTGATGTCTGTAAAACTCTGTCCGCGCCCTCGGAGTCGGGGTCACGAGGGTCAGGAGGGTTTCGGAGACCCTGGGAGGAGGTCTTGCTAACGGCTGGTCGTGGTGCTCCGGCCGGGTCACGTCTGAAGCCACATGGCCGCCCTCCAGTTGTGGCTTGTGCAGCCAGCCGGCCCAGATCTGCCTCGGCAGGGTTTCAACACGAGCATGAAGACAGAGTCCATATGTCTCAGCAGAGCCCAGCCCAGCATCTGCTGCAGATTAAGTATCAGGGCGTCCACCCCGGCCCCGGGGGCAGCGCTGGTTTGCGTGTTCTCTAAACGGACAGTTAGGATTAAAGTGGGGGCCAGGCTTTTGTGCAATCCTTGAAGATAAGGAGTCCGGCTGGGGTTTGGAGCAGAATTCTTTGTGCTGCCAGAGCATTCCTGAGCGTCCAGAGTCAAAGAAAAGCCCAGCTTCCTGTGTGTGTGGCTTGCCGTGACTGGCCGGGGAGCTGGCGGGGCGCTGGGGGCCCCGATCGGGTGGCGTTTCATTCACGCGTTCATTCATCCCCTAAGCTGAGAGTTGCCGAGTTCCTGCTCTGGGCTGGTACCTTGCCCAGCGCTGAGAACACAACAGTGAGAGAGAAAGGAAGGGAGGGAGGCGGAAAGGAGTTCCCGCCGTGGCTCAGCGGGTTAAGAACCCGACTGGGATCCATGAGGACACAGGTTTGATCCCTGGCCTCGCTCAGCGGGTTAAGGATCCGGCATTGCCGTGAGCTGTTGTGTAGGTTGCAGATGCGGCTCGGATCCCACTTTGCCGTGGCTGTGGCGTAGGCCGGCAGCTGCAGCTCAGATGGGACCTCTTGCCTGGAAATGTCCAACTGCCGTGGGAGCGGCCGAAAGAGGGAGGAAGGCGGGGAAAAACCCCAAACCCAGCCGGCTTCTGTTTCGGAGAAGCCAGTCCCGGAGAGGAGAGGAGAATGCAGAACCGAGTGGAATGAGTGGGAGGTACCAGGACCACGGGAGGAGCAGCGGGACCAGAACTCGACCGGGGGCCCGTGGGGGGCTTCCTGGAGGAAGAGGCATTTGGGTTGGATTTTGCTGGATGAATAGGAGTTAGTGAGGTGGAGGGAGAGCCTGGGTTCTGTGGCGGGAGGGCACGTGGCCGGGGCTGGGGTTCCAAGGAGGGGGCGCGGGGCTGGAGCAAAGGGACGGTGGACCGCAGGGAGGAAGGGGGGGCTGGTCGATGAGAAAGCGGGGGGCAGCCGGGCTGGAGCGAGGTTCTCACCGCTTAGCTTCTGAGAGATGCCGGTGTTTGGGAAGGAGAGGGGAGCGTGGAAGTCACGTCACTATTCACGGACCCACAGCAGTGTGTCACCATTTTATACATGCCTCGTGTCCCTGGGACGGTGGGAGGGTTTCGACGGGAGCAGAGGGTGTGGTGGGGGTCGGGCCCCCTGACTGCGGCTGTTGAGGACCTTCGGGGGAGGTACCGTCGGTTCCAGGGTCCCACCATCCTATGGGCAAGAGAGGTGTCGGAGGCCCAGCCAGGCTGGGCGGGGGACCCGGGACCCGGGACCCGGGACCCGGCACGGAGGGCCATGTCTCAGCTGTTTTGAGGAAGGGGGTTTGCCTGCAGAAGTCCAGTTTGAGGCCCCTTTTCTCAGCGCCGGTGGCAGATGGGCAGTGTCTCTGTCCCTCGGTCACAGGGTTGAGTCTGGGGAGTGAGCCCAGGGGACACGGGGCAGGTTGCCTTCTCCTATTTGGACACGAACGCCCAGGAGGGCCTCGGGCGTTGGTGCTTCATAGATCGGTCCCCACCAAGGCAGGCCCTGAGACAACGATTTGGGTGCAAGTCCTTGACTTCGGAGGTGACCCTGGGGCACCAGAGGCTGTGGGGGAAGCTGAACGGGGGGCGGGGGCCGCGGAACCTCGCGGAGCGGCCAGGCCGTCCCATGGACCGTGCTGACGACACTGGGTGGCTGCTCAGCTTTCTCATCCTCGGTCTCGGAGGGTCATTCTGGGGTTTCTGTTGTCCATGTTCACGGACAGAGCAGAACTCTCAGGCCTAAGACATGTGGGCAGCAGGGGTCCCTGTGGGAGGTGCCTGCCAGTGACCTTGGGCGGGGCACCCCCACCCTCCGCCGGCGGCCACAGTCCACTCCTTGCCTCCTTCAAAACCTAGGGCCTCCCCCTAAGCCCGTCCTGTCCTCTGGTGCTTGTACGTGGTGGCCCTCAGTACCCCCCCCCACTAAAACCCCCACTTCCGTTCAGGAGAGTCGGGGGACACGCTGCAGCCCCGTCGCTCCCATGCCTCCGCGAGATGCAGCACTGCCCTCCCCCTCCGCCCCCCGCTTTGCTGCCTGGCCTGCTTGCTGGGGAGACACCGCAGCTTTCATGCTCCAGGGCTCTGGACCCAGGGCTGCCGTGGGTGTCTGTGGACCGTCGCCCCCAGGGTGGCTGTGTCAAGACGGGACCCAGGATGCTGCCGCTCAGCCCCCATCACAGGGCAGCATCCCCAGCTCCTCGTGGAGAGGGGAGAGAGGGAGGCGCCTCAAGGAGCCCAGAATTGGCGGTCATTGTCATGCCAGGCTCACAGGGACCTTCCTGGAGGAGGGCTCTCATCCCTGGGGACGGGGCCTCTAATCTTACAGACCGTAAGGCTCTGGGGTGGCCAGCAGATCCCCGGGGGCGCTGGAAGGACCCTCCCCGTCCCTGCCTCGGCCCCCCGCCCATGTCTGCTCATACCTGGGTCCAAGCACCCGCTGTGCAGTGGCCAGAGGATCAGACGTCAGTCGGTTCAGAACACGTCTTGTATCCTGAAGGATGATTGTTCAAAATATGCATGGAGTGTTTTCCTTTTCTGTCATTGGCTGTAGTTCAGCAAGATGAAATGCACATAACACCTCGTATCACTTTCAAGTGGATATAATTAAGCAATCCAGGAGTTCCCTGGTGGCTCAGAGGGTTAAGGATCTGGCATTGGCACTGTTGCGGCTCCGGTTGCTGCTATGGCACAGGTTCAGTCCCTGGCCCGGGAACGTCACGCTGCGCTCTTTGCCCCTGCCACCCCCGCCCCGGCCCTGAAAAAGCAAAGCACTCAGCGGCATTTAGCGTATTCACAATGTCATGGGGCTGTCACCTCCATCTGGCTCTGAAACTCATTTATGAGCCCAGAACGTTCACCCCCGTTAAATAAACCACCCACACCCCAACTCCTGACACGTGCCAGTCTGTCTTCTGTCTCTGGGTTTGCTTATTCTGGAGTCTTTTTCTGCTCAGGATCAGGTGTCGTGTGGCCCTTTGTTCCCATTCCTTTCACAGAGGGTCGTGTCTTCACGGTTTACCCACGTGGAAGCACGTGCCAGCATCTCGTCCTTTTCGTGACTGAGTAATATTCCACGGCATGGACGGACCGTGTTTGTTTATCCAGTCCTCTGTGGCTGGACCTTCAGGCCGTTTCCCCCTTTTGGCTGCCACACACCGTATCTCCAAGGACAGAGTCCGAACTCCACAGAGGGAATCGTCACGCCCAGGGCGTAGCTAAGCCATTAAGGAGTTTTTCACGTCAGGCTGGCAGGTTCTCGGCGACAGGGTGTAAATCAGGACCCATGGGGCCTGGGGGTCAAGGTCCCATTGTCCTGCTACATTAGCCCTAACGGGGGCCCGTTGGCTGGGACACCTCAGGCTGGACCCCCGTGGGCGAGTGAGATTCCTCGCGGGCCCTGGGCGAGTGGGGCAGTGGCCATGTAGACAGAGCACTGATCAGGGCAGGAGGCCTGGTGGCTGCTGATATCCTCGCCTTGACCTGAGGATGCTGGTTGGTTGCCTGGAGGAATGGCACCCTATCCAGGGCACAGCGGTGGTCTCACTGCTGACAGTGGCACATGTGGTGGAAGCAGAAGCTGAGCAGCCTCGGGAGAGGAGCCTGAGGTTGGTGGGCCTGGGCAGAGTCTACAACCCCACCAGCCACCCTGTTCATGTGCTCATTGCTCAAGCACTGGGTGGGGAAGAGAGAGGCTGGCTGACCCTCTCCTGGCTCACCCACATCTGTGCCCCCCGCCGGGGAGGCTGTGAAAGACAGCTCACACACTGGGAGCCCACCCTGTCTCCCCAAGACCACTGGATCTCGGGCCTTCCAATTCTGCTCCTTCAAGCCCCTTGCCCCTGCCCAGAGATATCGCATTGCCTCATCTCTGGCCACGTCCACCTCCACACAAAATGATACCAAATATCCTGCTTGAAGCTCTTTCAGGGTCGCCCCCAGTCAAGGGTCCGGAGTCTGGTGGGCGCCGTGCCCTTGATGCCCATGAGTCAGTAGGTAGTCCAGGTGGGCGCGGAAGAACCGATGCGCTAGGAACTCAGAGACGGCACGTGGAGAAGGAAAGCTGGGTGGCCCTGCCCTGGAGGAGATGAGGAATGCCCTTAACCGCTCCCGTGGCTTTGCCGCGTACTGAGTGCTGCAAACCCGCAGCTATTCTTTTGTCGGGTAATGCTTTTAAAATGTTGCAATAAACCATGCAGCAGCCACTGGCAAAAACGTGGAAAGCACACTGAACAAAACGACTGAGTTCTGATTTCTTTTCCTCGAGAGAGAGAGAGGGGGACGTTTAACTGGTATAAAAACAGGTGTGGGCGTCAATCGCCAACGATTTCCAACGAGGGGCAGTGGTGACAGGGCTGAGCGGGCGGGAACCAGAGGGCAGGGCTGTGGGCGTGGCGCCAGCTGGTCCCCCTCGGGTGGGGCCCCGAAGGCTGAAGGTGATGGTGCAGGTGCTGCTGCTGGAGGACGTGCGCCCACCACACTGCGAAGCCTGCTGTTTTATTCAGTGTGAACGTCTGTTCCCCAAAATTAATCTTGCTTGTGTTTTTATTCCCAGTCTTGTGGCCGTAGCATCGGAAGAACTTTCCAGGCCATTGAGTGGTAACTGTTTTGATTAGTGCCATCAGATGTTTCAAGCAAGAAATCAATTACATTGATTCTAAAAACACTTTGATTTTGTTTCTTCTGTCCAGTGGATGGAGTAGGTGAAGCCTCTGAAGTTCATTTGGACGAATGCGAAACATCTGACGCACCGTCAGGACCACCATAAATTCAGTAGAAATGAGTCCTTCACCGCTGAAGTTTTGTTTGCTTTGAAGGTGATGACGAGAAGATGAATTTGAAGGGAGGACAATGCTGATAAAAATACATTATTTTGACTAACATAAGAAACGCTTTCTTATTGGGAACTGGTTACGGTGCATACAGAATTCTTTTTTTTTTTTTTTTTTGTCTTTTTAGAGCTGCACCTGCAGCATATGGAGGTTCCCAGGCTAGGGGTCAAATCAGAGCTACAGCTGCTGGCCTGCACCACATCCACAGCCACGCGGAATCCGAGCCACGTCTGCAAACTACACCACAGCTCACGGCAGGGATCGAACCTGAGTCCTCATGAATGCTAGTTGGGTTCATTAACCACTGAGCCACAACGGGGACTCTGCATACAAAATTCTTAATTGCACGTCAGCCAATAGGTACAGAGGGTGTGGCCCTCCAAATGTACACACGTTTCTGTGTACACACAGAATACACAGAACTACAAGGGAGTCCCCGTTGTGGCTCAGCAGGTTAAGAACCTGACTAGCATCCATAAGGATGTGGGTTCAGTCCCTGACCTTGCTCAGTGGGCGAAGGATCCAGTGACGCTGCAAGCTGAAGCACAGGTCGGAGAGGCAGATCGGATTCGGTGTTGCTGTGGCTGTGGTGTAGACCGACAGCTGCAGCTCTGGTTCAGCCCTTAGCCTGGGAACCTCCATATGCCACAGGCGTCGGCTTCAACATAAAAAAGGATCCATTGCATCACAAAACTTGTTCCAAAGGTAACGTGTAATGAAAGGAAAGAGCCTTCAGCATAGCATCGTGGACTTGCTCTGTGTGCTGCCTCTTATTGGAGTTTAGAAAGGTTCCAGCCATTGGAACAGTTACCTGGGAGGGTATTGAATTACCTGGGAGGGCGATTTTGAAAAGGAGTCTTGCATTTTATTTAAATTCACTTGGGGAGCAGTCATCAAACAATACTACAGAGCCCAAAGCTCGCGAGCTTCTGACTCTTAAGAATCGTAATGACCAAAAACGAAGTTTGCAAAGGGGAGGCACTGACGCTTACCCCTGTGAAAGCAGAGGAAACAGACGAATTTAACTCGAGGGCTCAGACAGTGCGTAAGATCTAATTTCAAATCCTGTAATTGTGCTTTGGAAAATCGTACTTGTGGGAAGCATGTTTTGATGGTGCTTTTAGGTTTAATTAGATAAATTTCTATCCTGAAGCTAAATGGAACAAAACTGAGACAGCCATTGGAAAGAATCATATGTAGAGACAACCCCTTCAGTTTTCCTTATAAATATATTTGCTGAAGAAAGGCACTCAGAATAGAGATGCACCTGAGAGGGTACTTGGGCTGAAATGTCTACACATTTGCATAAAACAAAAACAGCAAACAGACCTAAAACTCCAAACAGTAAACCTAAGTTGGTGCATAGCCTCCCTGTGGAAGAAATTGCTTTGAACTTATCGGGTATCTATTACTTATCAAGAATCTATTTTCTCAGAGTTCCCGCTGTGGCACCGTGGGTTAAGAGTCCGCCTGCAGGGGGCTTGAGTTGCTGCGGAGCCACGGGTTTGAACCCCCGCCTGGCAAAGTGGATTAAAGGAACGGGTGTCGCTGCAGCTGCGGGGTAGGGTATTTTCTCCAAAAGATAACTGCGCCCCTATGTTCACTGCAGCCCTATTCACAGTAGCCATGACCTGGAAACAACCTCAACGTCCACTGACAGAGGAGTGGAAAAAGAAGATGTGGTCCATATACACAATGGAATACTACTCAGCCATAAAAAAGAACAAAATAACGCACCTGCAGCAACACGGATGGACCTAGAGATTCTCATACTAAATGAAGTCCGTCAGACAGAGACAAAAATCATATGAGAATTTCTCTATTTGGAATCTTAAAAAAGGACACGAACCAGCTTATTCACCAAAGAGAAACAGACACACAGACCTAGAAAACAAACTTTTCAGCCAAGGGGAAAAAAGGCAGAAGGCTAGTTTAGGAGTGTGGGATTGACAGAGACACACCACTGCACATAAAATATACAAGGACCTGTGTATAGCACGGGGAGCTATATTCAATATCTTGTAATAACTTATAATGGAAGAGAATGTAAAAAAATATATATTTATATAGCTGAATCCCTTTACTGTACACCTAAAACTAACGCAACATTGTAAATCAACTATATGTCTATAAAATATTTTTAAAAATGAAAAAAGTATATATTTTCCCAATACAAATACTATGGTCTACAGAGAAAGGGGGTAGGGAAGCCCTCAAAAAATTCAGATTCATTCACATCAGTGGGATTGGTTTGCCAGCCATTTCATGAAAAACATACAAAATAAGACCGAATTGGAATAAACGCCCGCGACAAGTGTTGGATGGGTCACGTAGCAAGGGATTTTCAAAGACGTGTTTTAGTTCCCTTGAATGTACTCAGCTGTCTTTTAGGAAGCGTTTTCTCTGGGGACACCCTTTTTGAGTCCGGCTCTCACAGAGCCTCCATCACAACACAAGCAGCACGCGGGTAAATGCGCCACGCCAGCCTCTGTCACGGGTCACCGCCGGTGCCTGCGGCCGCGGCGTCTCTACCCACGGTCCCTGGTACCGTGCTCGGTGCTCGGCTCCGTATTTCTGCCGTGGGGATCTCTAATGCATGTCACTGGCGCTGGTTTTAATTTGGTCTTAAACATTTTTTTTTTGTTTTGTTTTGAAACTGCTGGCAAATCCTTCACATGTGTATGAATTAATTGGAATTTCTTATACTTCCCATTAAAAGAGGCACCCCCCAGCCCTTTCTCTGTTGAGCATCCTATGTTTTAAAAAAGATTGTTTTATTTAGTTATTTTTTCCTTCTTATCACCGCACCTGCGGCACGTGGAGGTTCCCAGGCTAGGGGGCGAACTGGAACTACAGCTGCCGGCCTAGGTCACAGCCACCGCAACGCTAGATCCTTAACTCACTGAGCGAGTCCAGGGATCGAACCTGCGTCCTCATGGACACTATGTTGGGTTCTTCACCTGCTGGGCCACAACAGGAATCCCCAGCATGGTATTTTCATTTGAGAAATAGCCTCTCGATGGATGCTGGGCAGTCCTGCGGGGGGAGGGGAGCCCAGGTCACCCCAGCTTGTGGGGAGGAGAAGAGATGGGGTCGGCCGCCCTCGGCATGGTCAGGGGAGCAGCAGCCCTCCCCACCGTCCCTGGACTGTGGCCCCAGGGGAACAGGCCCCTTCCAGTTGGCCAGGCTCCTCCCTTTGCCCTGCAGCCAGGACCTGTGGCCTCCAGACGCCTTGGGCAAGAACTGAAGGAGTGATTCAGCAGCCACCGTCCCCTTCCGGGGCCTCTTGCCTGGGACCCGCCCCGCCTCTGCCCCTGGCTCCGCCCCCACCCCGCCCATCCCCCTGCAGGTGTAGCCCACGGGGGCCGGCGGGCTCCCCTGGTATCTGGGAGTCTAGCCACGCTTTCTGGGCCCAGGTTCCATCTTCAGCCCTCCGCTCCCCCTGAGGCTTGAACACAGTGGGGGTCTGACCACAGATGCTCGGTGAAGAAGGGGCTGCGGTCCGCCTCCCGCTCACCGGCCTCTGGCTGCTGCAGGCGCGGGAGAGGGGGAAGGGCAGGGAGTCGCAGGCCTGGCGGGGCCCGTGTGCTTCTGTCCTGGCTGCTGGCGGCCTCCGTCCCCTACCCCACAAGAAGACCTCCGTGTGGGGGTCCCCACCTGTCCTCTTCAGGTGCAGATTCTGTCACCCCCGAGGGCAGGTTCCCATCAGACGCGCGCCCGGACCCTGCACAGGCGGGAAGGGGTGGGGTCCCACCCACATGGACCCACCCGCCCAGAGGGGTCACCGCTGGGCTGACTCAGCCTCAGGTCGGTGCCTCCTTCCTCCTGCGGAAGGGCGCGGGGGCAGGCTCAGACCCCAGGAGAAGGCGGTGGCCGGGCCCTCGGCTGTGGGGGAACAGGGCCAGCAGCGTGACCCGCTCTGAGCCTCTGGTGACAGAAGGGTGGGCTGGCTTCAGACTTTCCTGGAGGGGCCTCGGGGTGGGGTGGCGTGGGGAGAGACTGGCCTGGGTCCGAGAGGCCCCCCTCCCACTGTCTGGTCTGGGGGTGCCCAGGGAGGCTGTGCTCCTAGGCAGGGGGCTGGTGGGCCAGGCCCCGCGAGGATGGACGAGCAGTGTGGTCAGCGGGTGTGGCCGTGGGGCCCAGCCTGGCCCCAGCCTGCCTTTCCGACCCCAGAGCTTGCCCAGGCTCCTGCCACTGCTGCTGAGGGCGGGCCTGAGCTGGGGAGGCGGACCCGGGCCGGGGCCTGCAGGAGGCGCAGAGCTGCCTGGTGGCGGGCGGGAGGTGGGGACGTGGCGTCTGCAGCCCTCGCTGGCCTGCCTGGTCGTGGGAGGCCTGGAGGGTGACTCATTGGGAGCTCAGAGCAGAGCAGAGCTGGGCCCAGCTGCTCGCAGAGCCGCGGGGCTGTCCCTGCGTTATTGAAAACTGGCGGGGAGGGGAGGGGGCAGCGTTCCTGCTGCTGGCCGCCCTGGGAAAGGCTCTCGTCGGCCAAGGTCTGGTGGGCGGGCGCGGCCCCTCCCTGTGTCCAGCTGCCCGGGCCTGGGGTTGAGGCGTTTCCTGGGACCCGAGCCTTGGCTGGAGCCGGGGAGTCCTGGGCCCGGGGCACAGCTGGTTCTCGCTGGGTCTGTGCAGCGGGACAGCGTTTGGTGTCCCTCACGGCACGGTGGCCTGGGATGGGGAAAGCACGTCTCCCAGAAATCAAGTTGCAGGCCTAAGGCCCCAGAGTCGCCCGCGTCAGAACCCAGAGTTGCAGAGTCTAAACCACTGCTGCCTGCTCTGAGAGCTGAGGTCCAGCCCAGGTGGCAAGTGCCTGGTAGTGGCCCAGCGCCCCCTCCGGACACACAAATTAGGGTGACCCTCCCTCCCGGAGGGAGGCCACTTCCAGAAGCTTCTGCTCCCACCCCCTGGCAGGCATTTCGACCCGATCAGGATTAATGGGCTCTGGACGCTCGGGCCAGACGAGGGTGTGTGCGGCTCTAGTTCTCTGGGGCTGCGGGAGGACCACATCCCACACCTGGATCCCAGACCCCAGGTCCGAGAGGCCCCCTCCAGGCCCACGCCCCCGCTCAGGCGGCCCGCCCCGCAGGCCCCCTCTCTCCCCCCAGCCCTCCTTTCCCGTGAGGCCTCCGGTGCCCCCAGCCCCAGAGCTGCCTTGTCTCCCCACAGCTTTCTCCTCTGTGTCTGTGTCGCCCCTCTGCTCACAAGGAAACGGGTCCCTGGATGTGGAGGACCCCAACCCAGGAGGGTCTCGTCTCCACCCTTAACTAACTACACCTGCAAAGACCCCGTTTCCCGGTGAGTCCCCTTCTGAGGCTCTGAACGGACGTGGTTTTGGGGGACACTATTCAACCCGCTTTCTTAGGAAGAGGCGGAGTTAATGAGACCCCGCAGGAAGCTCTGCCCCTCGGCCTCCGGGTTCCCGGCCCGGATCTGGAGTCCGTCGATGCTACCTGGCTGGCCGGTGGCCCAGGAGACTTGATTGTTGGCACGCGTCCCCGGCTCGCTTAGACTTTCCCATTGCTCCACCCGCTTTCTATGCTCGCCTCTCTCTTCCAAGCAGAACTTCCGTCTGGAATCACGGAAGGACAGGCCTGGAATGCACCCTCTGGGACTTCCTGCACAGGCGGTCTGTTGCTTTTGAACTCTCTCTGTTTTTATTGTCCTGAAAATGGCTTTATTTTGCCCACATTCTTGGAAGGTGTTTTCACGGGCTGTTTTCTTTCAGGCTCTGGCTTTCCTTTCTGCCTTGGCCAGCTAGCGTCTGCGTTACTGTTTAGAAAGTAATCTGTCTCCTTTGGCTGCTTTTCAAATGCAGTTAACCCTTGAACACCAGGGGGTTAGGGGCACCGATCCCCTCGTGCTGTCAAAGATTCAAGGACAGCTTTTGGCACCCCTCCCCACACCGAACTTCTACTAGCCTACTGTCAATAGGGAGGCTCACGGGCACAGCGTAAAGAGCTGAGGATCTCATATCTTACATATGTATCATACACTGTATTTTCACAATCGCCTAAGCTAGAGAAGAGAAAACGCTGTTAAGAAACTTGTAAACGGAGGTCCCGTCGTGCTGCAGTGGAAACGAATCCGACTAGGAACCATGAGGTTGTGGGTTCGATCCTTGGCCCTGCTCAGTGGGTTAAGGATCCAGGGGGGCCATGAGCTGCGGCGTAGGTCACAGATGCGGCTCGGATCTGGCCTTGTGGTGGTGGCGGCGCAGGCCTCAGCGGCAGCTCTGACACGACCCTTAGCCTGGGAACTGCCACAGGTTGCAGGTGCAGCTGTAAAAAGGAAGCGAAACGAAACAAAGCAGAAAATGGAAATTGTCAGGAAGAGAAAATACATTTAAAGTATGATACTGTGTGTATCCATAACATAAGTTTACGTCCATGACGTAAGGTCACAGCATCTGTTTATGAGACCATTGCCTGTCGGTTCCCACGTCACTACTGCGGTGCAACATAGACGCAGGGCGTGTGCTAGAGCTATAGACATCAGAAATGAAAAGATAAGGTGGAAAGATTCCTGTTTATTTACCGCTATAGCAATTCACGCCTGGATCATAAGGAAGCAGCCGTATGACTGTTGTATGGTTGCCTGATGTAATTGATACCATGGCTCCCCAGCAGCCTAGTCTGCACACTACTGAAGGAATTGTCATGAGATGCTTATGGAATCATATTACAAGACATTATCTATATATTATGTTATGAGACTATTACAGTATGACAGCCATGGTCCTAACATGATATTGGAAACACTGCTGTACTAAAAAACCCCCACTTACCTCTGATAATACGCTGCAACTCAGTTTCTGCACCATCTCCAATTAAGAGAGAGAAGAGTTCCCACTGTAGCTCAGAGGGTTAAGGACCCAACTAGCCTCCGTGAGGACGCGGGTTTGATCCCTGGCCTTGCTTAGTGGGTTAAGGATCCAGCGTTGCCATGAGCTGTGGTGTGGGGCACAGATGCGGCTCAGATCCTATGTGGCTGTGGCTGTGGTGGAGGCAGGCAGCTGTAGCTCTGATTCGACCTCTAGCCTGAGAACTTCCACATGCTACAGGGGCGATCCTGAAGAAAAAAAAAAGATAAAAAAAGAGAGAGAGGGGGAGCGAAACATACAGTATAGTAATATAACTCTTCGGAAGCAAAGTTATAAAACCGTAAGGAAATGAACACATTATTAATCTAATATTATTATCAGTTCCTTTATGTCTATGTAAAGATAGACTAGATAAAATTTATCTACATAGATGCAGTCATGACATACATAACTTTTTCTCTTTTTTGTTATTTCCAGGCATGCAGTTGGTCTGTGGCTTTTTTCATATGGTCACAAATCTCCAAAACTTTCCCTAATATATTTACTGAAAAAAAAAAATCTGTGTATAAGTGGACCTGCTCAGCTTAAACCTGTGTGGTTCAAGGGTCAACTGTATTTCTCTTTCTTTCTGCAGTTTCACTAAGATGAGTCTAGGTATAGATTCCTTGGTATTAATCCTACTTGGGATTCATTGGGCTCTTCTGGGCTATTTTGCGTGAGTTCCATCAGTTCTGCAACATTCATGGAAGTCCCCTCTTCAATCACTGCTTCTTCTCATCTCCTGGAACAAGGTTGGACCGTGCCACCCTTTTCTCCATGTCACCAAATCGCTCACCTTTCTTCCCGCCTCTCTGTGCTGCAATCTTTATAACATCTATTTTTTGGTTCGTTACTGCTCCTTCAGTAGAAGTGGCTACACCACGAAAATTAGAATTCAATCAATAATTTTACTTATTGTATTTTTTTAATGTCCGGCTTTCTTCTTGTTTTTACTCTGTCAATTCATTGTTAATAGTTTCCTGTAGAATTTTCCACCTGGCTCTGATTTCTTTAAGCTCCGTAGAGGCAGAGTGATTTTTACAATACGTTGGATTTCTCCAGCATCTGAGACCTGCAGGTCTGTTTCCCCTCGTGTCCCCCACTCTCTGGGTTTTGTGCCCGTTTGTGCTCGTACTGAGACCTGTTGTGGTTAGGAGGTAATATGTGGAATTCCTTTGAGGTTGAGGAAGATGGTATCAGTGGGGGGGGGGCCAGGTTGGGTCCTTCTGGGCCCTGGGCACCACAGAACCGGGGTAACTTTGGTCTAGATTAGCCCATGAGGTGCCTCTGAGTCACCGGGAGATGTGGGTATACGGTGGTCCCAGTTTCCAGTGATGGTACCCCCCCCATGTCCCGTCCTACATTCTGCCCAGAGGCAGCTCCTTCATGGCCCCTGGGGTGGGGAGGGGCATCTTTTGGGTCTGTTTCGACTTCACTTGTGTCCAAGAGGAGGCTCTTTGTGTTCCAAGCTCCATGAGGAGAATCTCCCTGGGGCTGCCTGGGTGCCTGGCCCTGGGCTGGGGTCTCTGGGTCTTGCTTGAGGCTATTGAAACCCAAGGTCCATCTGGTTTTGCCACAAGCTCTCGATGAAGAGCATGTTCAGGATCCACTCGTGTCTGGGGGTCTGATCTCCCCTCTGATTGTGGCTCCTTATTCCTGACTATCTCGGTCCCGCTTTGCTTTAAAACAACTTTTTAAAGCGCTGTTGTTCCCCAGTGAGCGAGTGACCTCATTAACCTAACCTGTCCTTCACCAAAAATGTAAGTGAAGGGAAGCCTCTCCCATCCTTGCATCTCTTACCCATCCACCCATCCATCCATGGACCCTTAAGTTGTTTCCATGTCTTGGCCACGGCGAATTATGCTGCAGTGAACGTGGGGGTGCAGATATCTTTTAGGGACAGTGATTCCATTTCTTTCAGAGAAGTACCCAGGAGCGGGACTGCTGGATCACACTGCAGTTCTACTTTTCATTTTTTTTGTCTTTTTGCCTTTTCTAGGGCCACTTCCACAGCATATGGAGGTTCCCAGGCTAAGAGTCGAATCAGCGCTGTAGCCGCTGGCCTGCGCCCCAGCCACAGCAATGCAGGATCCGAGCCACATCTGCAACCTACACCACAGCTCACGGCAATGCTGGATCCTTAACCCACTGAGCAAGGCCAGGGATCGAACCCTCAACCTCATGGTTCCTAGTTGGATTCGTTAACCACTGCGCCACAATGGGAACTCCCTACTTTTCACTTTTTGAGGAATGGCCATACTCTTTTCCATTTGCATTCCGACCAACAAATGTTTCCTTTTCTCAAAGTCCTTGCTAACTCTCATTATCACCTGTCTTTTTGGAAACAGCCATTCTGACAGGTGTGAGGTGATACCTCACTGTGGTTTTGATTTGCATTTTTCTGGTGGTTAGTGATGTTGAGCCTCTTTTCTTGTACCTATTGATCATTCGTATATGTCTTCTTTGGAAAAAGTCTATTCGATTACTCTGCCAAATTTTTTTTTTCTTTTTTAGGGCTGCACCATTGGCATATGGAGGTTCCCAGGTTATGGGTCGAATTGGAACTGCAGTTGCCAGCCTGCACCACAGCCACAGCAATGCAGGATCCGAGTGGTGTCTGCGAGCTACCACAGCTCATGGCAATGCCAGATCCCTAACCTACTGAGCAGGGCCAGGGTTTGAACCTGCAACCTCATGGATACTAGTTGGATTCATCACCACTGAGCCACAACAACTCCTACTCTGCCAATTTTTAAATCAAATTATTCTCATTTTGGCGTTCCCGTTGTGGCACAGTAGAAACGAATCTGACTGGGAACCATGGGATTGTGGGTTCGATCCCTGGCCTCGCTCAGTGGGTTAAGGATCCGGCGTTGCCGTGAGCTGTGGTGCAGGTCGCAGACACAGCTTGGATCTGGCGTTGCTGTGGCTCTGGCATAGGCCGGAGGCTACAGCGCTGATTCGACTCTTAGCCTGGGAACCTCCATATGCTGTGGGTGTGGCCCTAAAAGGACCAGAGACGAAAGACAAAAAAATATATATTCTTTTTTTGTTATTGAGTTGTATGCATTCTTAATATAATTTAGATATCAACTCTTTACCAAATATATGATTTGCAAATATTTGCTCCTATTCCATAAGTTGCCTTTTCATTTTGTTGATGTTTTCCTTTGTTGTGTGGGAGATTTTAGGTTGAGGTAGTCCTACTTGCTTATTTTTTGCTTTTGTTGTCTTTCTTTTTAGTGTCAAATCCAAAATCATTGCCAAGATTGTTGTCTTGAATCAACTTCTTCCAAATACCTGTTAATATTGACATTTTTGACCTCTTCCCATGATTCACAAATTTTTTTCATGGCATCTAGCATGGTGACTCTTTTCTAGAAGTCTTTCAACTTACTTGGTCCAGATCCATCAGAGGAATCACTACCCATGGCAGCTGGAGCCTTATAAAATGTCTTAAATTGTAAGACTTGAGAGTTGAAAGGACCCTTTGATCCATGGGCTGCAGAAAGGCGTCATGTCAGCAGGTGTGGCAACAGCATTCATCTCATTGTCCACCTTCCATCAGAGCCCGTGGAGGACCAGGGCCTCGTGAGTGAGCAGTCATATTTTGAAGAAGTCTTTTTTGGTGGCATCAGTTTGTCCCGACCATGGGCTTAACATATCGCTACAGATGTGCCGCCATCCAGTGTTTGTTGTTCCATTTATAGGGTAGATATAGCATCATTCTCAAGGATCCCAGGATTTTCAGGATAGTCCATGAGCAGTGGCTTCAGCTCCGAGTCACCAGCAGCATCGGCCCCTAACGACAGAGGCGGCCTGGCCTTTGAAGCCTGGAATTCAGGCACCGGCTCCTCTCCAGCCCCGAGTCCTGGTCGGCATCTTCTTCCAGTGGAAGGCTGTTTCCTCTGCACGGAAAATCCGTGGTTCGGGGCGGCGGCCTGCGCTCACTCTCTGAGCTGGAGCTTCTGGATAACTCGCTGCAGCTTCTGCATCAGCACCTGCTGCTCCCCTTGCGCGGTGATGCTACGGAAAGGGCTCTTGCCTTCAACCTCAGGGACCAGCCCCTGCCAGCGTCACCCTTCCCTCCCGCAGCTTCGCCACCTTCTCAGAAGCCTTCGTGGACTTGGAGGGTGAGGGCCTTGCTGTGGGTTACGCTTTGGTTCAAGGGAGCGGTGTGGCCGGCCTGATCTTCTACCCAGACCGAACCGCCTCTGTATCAGCAATAAGGCTGCTTTGCTTTCTTATCATCGGTGTATTCTAAAAACTTTTAGAATGAACAGTTTTAATTTCCTTCAAGAACGTTTCCTTTGCCTTCACAACTTAGCTCAGCATTTGGCACAAGAGGCCTTGGCTTTTGGCCTCTCTTGGCTTTCTGACATGCTTCCTCACTAAGCTTCATCATCTCTCGCTTTTGATTTAAAGCGAGAGATGTGAGACTCTTCCCTTCACTTGAAAACTTAGGGGCCATTGTGCGGTCATCAGCTGGCCTCATCTCCATGCTGTTGTGTCTCAGGGAACAGGGAGACCCGAGGAGAGGGAGAGATGGGGGAACGGCCAGTTGGTGGAGCAGTCAGAACACACACAGTTTATCACTAAAGTTCAACGTCTTATGCGGGTTCTGTTCACGATGCCCCAAAACAATTGTAGTGGTACCACCAGAGGTCATGGAGCACCATCACGAATCTAGCAATAATGGGCCATTTTGGACTATCCTGAGCATTTCCAAAATGTGACACAGAGGCACAGAATGAGCAACTGCTGTTGGAAAAATTGTCTAGATAGATTTGCTCAAGGCAGGGTGGCCATAAACATTTAATTTGTGAAAAATACAATATCCGTAAAGTGCATTAAAGTGTGGTCTGCCTCTATTGAAAGAACTATCTTTATTGCATATTCTTGGCTCCTTTGTTGTAGTTAATAGACCATATACATGTGGTTTTATTTTTTTGGGGGGGGGAGTCTCTATACTGTTCCCCTGGTTTATGTATCTGTTTTTATGCCAGTCCCACACTGGTTTTTTTTTTTTTAAACATTTTTCTGTTCTTTTCTTTGGTTGAAGCTTTCATCAGCTTGAGTGGGATCTCAGTTCCCAGACCAGAGACTGAACCTGGGCAGCAGTGGTGGCAGAACCAGATCCTAACCACTAGACCACCAGGGAACTCCTGATACCACATTGCTTTGATTACTATAGTTTTGTAACATAGTTTGAAGCCAGGAAGTGTGATGCCTCCAGCTTTGTTCTTTGTTCTCGAGAGTGCTTTCATTTTACTTTGATTGCTTTGGTTATTTGGTTCCATATACATTAGGATCATTTATTCAATTTCTATGAAAAATGCCCTTGGAATTAGACTGAATCTGTAGACGGCCCTGGGCAGCATGGACATTTTAACAATATTAATTCTCCTAATCCATGCACAGGGACTATCTTTCCTTTTATCTGTATCCTCTTTGATGTCAAGAAAAATTATTTAAAGTTTGAAAATAAGGGGAAAAGAGCTATCCTTTCTAAGCTGTCCTAGGGCATTGTTTAAGGCTAAGGACAATTTCTTGTCTACAGAGTGTGCCTGCGAACTTTGCTGTTTACCATTAATTATTCAGTGGGTTCCTGGGTTCAGGATGTTAAGGATTTGGTGTTATCACTGCTGCAGCTCAGGTTGCTGCTGTGGTGTCGGTTCGATCCCTGACCTGGGAGATTTCGCATACCGCAGGTGTAGCCTAAAACAAAAAAAGAGAATTTGAACTCTGTGAAGTTACGGTAAGCTGCAGATCTGCGTCTGGCAGAAGGTGACCCCAAAGGTCACACCTCTCTTGCCTGTGGGAACCTGACCTGTGTCCCCTCTGATTTTCCTGTGCTGCTCCTGAGGCTGTTCTGTGTCCCGTGCACAGACTGCGTGCTGGCCTTGGGTCTCGAGCCCAACTAGACCCCCACCATCTGTGCACCCCTCTGCACTCAGCTTCCCCATCACATGGGGTCCATTGTACCACTGGTCTAGGGGTCTCCCAAGCACCAGACAAGACCCAATGAGCTCTGCGGTGGCAGTTATAATAACAGTTGTAGGAGTCAGCCTGGTCTTTGATCTCCAGCGATAGCAGAGAAGGCCTTGTTTGCAAATGTGGGTGGGCTCACACAGACCCCAGGCCCACCGCTGGATGGACCCTAACCTGTGGATGGTTCTCAGAGCGGAGTTCCCGGCTCCAGGACTCCAGGCCCCAGCTTATCAGGAAAGGCTCTCGGGTCGTTGCTTCAGCAGCTTTATGAGATGCAATGCACAGGCCACGCAATTCTCCCATTTAAGCCATCAGCCACGTGAGTGGAGTCCCAGGTGTGTCACGATTCTCGATTTTCGGACAGTTTTGTCACCTGGAAGAGAATCCTGCACATTTTTTTTCCTCTTTTTAGGATTCCACGTGCAGCCTACGGAGGTTCCCAGGCTAGGAGTCCAATTGGAGCTGTAGCTGCCGCCTACACCACGGCCACAGCCACGCCAGATCCTTAACCCACTGAGTGAGGCCAGGGATCGAACCTGTGTCCTCATGGACACTAGTCAGTTTTGTTTCCGCTGCGCCATGATGGGAACTCTGAGACTTCTGCACTTTTGAGCTGTGACCCCCGCCCCCGCCTACCCCTCACTTACCCACTTTCTGTCTCTATGGATTGGCTCCTTCTGGGCTCTCCCCGTGGAAGGAATCTTCTAGCCCTTGGTCTCTGGTGGCCACTGGAAGCCCAGGGGAGGCTGCGAGGAGGCACGGCGGTGGTGACCCCACCAGGGAGGGGACTGCGGCCCTTCATCTGCTGCTGTTTGCTGAACACCAACCCTGTGCCTCACTGGGGATTGGGAGATGCCTGTGAACCGGGCACGCCGGGCACCCCTCTGCCTGCAAAGCCCAGCCCAGGGAGCAGCAGTGAAGACTCGGGGACAGGGACGGTGACGGGCCAGCTGCCCTGGCGCCTCTGGTCACCTTGGGCCCACCCAGGGGAGGGCTGCTTGCACGATGCCTCCCGAGGCGGGTCCTGGCCTGGACGAGGCACCGTCTGTTTCCACTTAGCCGCCGCCCGGGCCGGGGTGATGTCATCGAGCTCTCGGCCCGGCGGGTGCTGGCGGCAGGCCACCGTGACAGCTCCAATGGGAGCCCCGCTGACGAGGAGGGGCCAAGGCCGGCCAGTCCCTGGGATGTGGGGCCCGAGGCCTGGTCCTTGGAACCCTGGCCGGACGGGTGGGCAGGGGCAGTTGGCGCCCTCCTCGTGGGCTTTGGGCCTGGAGGCTGCAGTGGGCTGGGGTGGGCGCTTTGCTACTTCCGTGGCCCCTCACTGCCCTGCCCTCACTGCCTTCTCCCCGGCCCAGCCACGTGGGGAAGCAGTGTCCCTCCCAGGGGCTTTTCTGCAGTGCGGGGCGGGGCCTCCGGGCCACCAAGGGGCTCAGGCAGGGCCACACCATGTCCTGTGTGGAAGCGGGAGCCCCGAGGTACCTGGTGGCCGAAGAGCTCCCTGACTCTGGGGTACGAGCTGAGAGTCAGTGACTACCCATCCCGGTGCCAGGCTGGGGGCAGCCCAGGAAAAGCAGGCTGCCTTGTTTAATCCTCCGGGCGTTCCCGCTTACAGATGAGGAAACTGAGCCCGGCGTGGAGACCGAAACTCAGGTCCAGCTGATCCCAAAGCCGCCCTCTTGGCTCCGCTCCCTCGCTCTCACTGGCTCTGGGTAAGGCGCCCTGGACAGCGGGTCTGAGCCCTTGGCCCCTCTGCACTGTGTGGCTTGGGGACAAACAGGCTTTGAGCTGCAGTTTCCTCTCCTTACAAGGGAGGTAGGGGGCAGTGGTGGCACCTTTCCGGGTTGTTCAGTGGACCAGGCATGATGACAGGTGTCCTGGGGACCACACCTGAGGGGCTGGGAGAGGATGGGAGGAGGGCTGCCCCCCGCCATCCCCAGTTCCCCTGATGAGCACTGGGTCTGGGGGAGGTGTCGTGGCTGCTGTCATGGCCCAGCTTGCAGGGGGTGTGAAGCTGGGCAGGAAGGTTGATGGAGCCCGTCTCCTGGGCCCTCCTCGGGGACGTCCTGCTCCTGCCCCCCGCTGTCCTCCCCTACACATCATGGGTGTCCCGCTCAGGCTAAGTGGCCTTTCCCGGGTGCCCGCACGAACTTCCGCTCTCTGGGGAGAGCTCCTTGACGCGGTGGGATGGTAGCTGAGGACGCCTTGGCAGGGTGGGCGTCCTCTGGTGCCATGTTGGGGCTGACACGCCTCCTGCCCCTCATGTGTGGCGCACCTGTGGCCAGGGAGGCAGCCTGCGCTTCCTATTTCTGTGTATTTCGTCCTCTCCAATAGCTGCCATGTGCACCAGTGCTGTCCCTTCTGGGAGGCTCGTCCGTGTGTCACAGCGGGGCGGTCGGGCTGGACGCACCTCTCTTCTGTCCTGTAAATATGATCCCCCAAGCGAGCCTGCAGGCCCTTTAAATGTCTGCAGGGTGTTGCCCGGGGCAGACGCTTCCCAGATGAACCACCCCCACTGCACTTGGGGAGTTTGAATGCTTCATTATCCTGCAGGATGCCGCTAAGAACAACTTTGCAAGTAGAGCTTGCTGCCTGCCCATTCTAAGAAACTTATTTTTTTGGAGGAGTTCCCGTTGTGGCGCAGTGGTTAATAAATCTGACTAGGAACCATGAGGTGGCGGGTTCGATCCCTGCCCCTTGCTCAGTGGGTTAACGATCCTGCATTGCCAGGAGCTGTGGTGTAGGTCGCAGACGCGGCTCGGATCCCGCGTTGCTGTGGCTCTGGCATAGGCTGGCAGCTACGGCTCCGATTTGACCCCTAGCCTGGGAACCTCCGTATGCCACGGGAGCGGCCCAAGAAATGGCAAAAAGACAAAAAACAAAAAAAACAAAAAACAAAACAAAACAAAAAAAAGGAATATTTTTCTTTACGATGGACTGAGAGGGTCTAAGCCTCTACCTGCCTCTCAGGGAGCCCCCAGGGGTCTGGAGGGCACGGAGCCAGGTCCATCACCCCTTGACCTGTCTCTCCTGCACCGGGGCGGGGGGGCTGAGCTGCCCCTGCCCCGGCCTGTGAGAGGCCCCCTGCCCTCTGGCTCGCCTCGCTCTGTTCAAAGTGTCTTTTTAGCGTTTGAACTATTAAAAGAGAAATAATTCTGGGAGTTTCCCTGGGGGCTCAGTGGGTTATGAGCCTGACTAGGATCCATGAGGACGTGGGTTTGCTCTGATCCCTGGCTTTACTCAGTGGGTTAAGGATCTGGCGGTGCTGTGAACTCTGGTGTAGGCTGAAGATTCGGCTCCGATCTGGCGTTGCTGTGGCTGTGGCGTAGGCCAGCAGCTGTAGTTCTGATGCAACCCCTAGCCTGGGAACCTCCATATGCCATGGGTACAGCCCTAAAAAGAAAAAAGAGAGAGGGAGAGAAATAATCCTGCCTTCTCTCCCCCAGAAGGGCTAAAAGTGCCACCGTGTTTCTTGCCTCCCTGTTTAGGTAAATATGCCCACCCGGAGTCCCCCCCTCAGCATCCTCCCTGCACCCCCACCTTCGATCCCAAGACCTGGGCTTTAGCCTGAGCCCTGGCCTTCTTTCTGGGTGGGAAGCACAACCTCTCAGCCCCAGCAGGTGTGGGAACACCCTAAGAGGGGCGGGGGTGCCTGAGTGGGTGGCGCCCCCTCCCATCCTGGGCCCTGGGGGCACAAAGCCACCACAGGCCGTTGTGTCCAGAAGCCCTCGGGCCAGGCTCCCTGGAGCACTCCAGGCTCTGTGGGCTCAGGGAGGTGACCTCTAAGTCCAGCGGAGGCCAGTCAGTGGACGACAAAGGCCCGGCCCTCTGGGCAGCCCCCTCCTGCCCCAAGACCATTCCCCTGTGCGGCTGCTGCGGCTGCTCTGGGCTGACCATGCGTGTGGACCCTCTTGGACCCATTTCTCAGATTCCACCTCCCCCTGCCCCCGGGCTCCGGCTTTAATGCACAGTTTTCAGCCCATCGGACCCAACCCTGCTTTTTTAACAAACACTTTACCGGTCCCCTACATGATCCGGAATGAAATTCGTAGACGGTCCAGCTACCCGAGCATCCCAGTGCCATGGGTTCATTAGATGCCCCCCAGATTCGTGCCCACCCAGAGCCTTAGGATGTGCCCTGATTTGGGAAGAGCGTCTCTGCAGATGTGGTGGTTAAGGACCTCGAGGTGAGATCCCCTGGGTGTAGGTGGGCTCTGGAGAGACCCACAGAGCCACCAGGAAGAGCGTGATATGGACCCGGAGCTCAGGCCGGAGATGCGGCCGCCAGCCAGGGACGCCGGGGCCACCAGCGGCTGGGAGGGGCTGACAACCCCCCGGGAGCCTCCAGAGGGAGCTGGGCCCTGTCGACACCTGGATCTCAGGCATCTGGCCTCTCACACCTGGGAGAGAGGGAATGTCTGGTTTTCAGCCCACCGTTTGTGCGCATCTGTTCCAGAGGCTCCGGGACACGAACTCGCCTCCCAACCTCTGGCGGGAGGGAGCTGCCGTAAGGGCCTTCCCTCGTGCCGCCTCCCATGGGCCTGGGTTGAGGGTGCTCTGGGTAAGCCACTTACAGAGCAGCTAACAGGCTCCAAGACGCTGGGCGACCTGTTGGGGACACAGAGCCAGGAAGAGGGTGCCGGGTCCCCCCCAGATGTGTCTGAGCCTGGGGCGAGCTCACAGCTTTTCTGCCTGCGGATTTCATCAGGGGGGCAGGGGCTGTAATGGGAGTCCCTTCTGCTCTCCAGCCCCCCCTCCCTTCCTACAGGCTGGGGGGGGTCCCTCCACTGGCTTGTCCCTTGACGCCCCCCTCCCCAGGACCAGGGGCCCTGTCCTCTCTCTGTGTTGGTGAGGTCACTGCTCCTGGAGCTAAACAACCATGACACAAACCTGAACTGTGGCCCCTGCTGTGGGCCAGGTGGCGTGGGGCAGGGTGGGCCTGGGGGTCAGGCGTCTCGGGGGCCTGGGCCAGCTGGAGGGCCAGGTGGCTGCTCTGGGCCCTGCGTTTGCCTGTCCTCCTGGAGTTTGTGCGTTGGCTGCAGGCCTGGCCCTGACCTCTGGGGACCTGGACTCAGCAGATGGGAGCGTTTGCCCAGTTTTCTGAGCTCTGCCTGGTGCAGTCGGTCTGAGGGCCTGGCAGGGTCGCGTCATGGGCCAGCCTCCGAAAGGCTTCACACCCATGGAATCACAATAAAAAGTGTGCTAACCCGTTAGATAACTGCCAGCGTATCTCATGGAGTTCGCTTTTGCCCAAAATGTTGTTTATTCTCCCAGAAACCTGTTACTCATATTTTACCCATTTATTGTTGGGTGTCCTGGCAAGACCAGCTCTGCCTCCTGGGAAGCGTCTCCCCCTGGCCTGCAGCCCGCAGGGTCCCCGAGGCGGACGGGGAGGGGGCCTGCGGGGTGGAGGGGACGAGCCGCGGGCTCCCTTCTCTGCCTGCGGTCGGCTTTCCTGCGCCCTCTCTGACCAGGATTGGCATCCGCCCTCTCCACCTCCTCACCACTCACTTTTTAGTTTTTACCAAAGTTTTCAAACACTAGACATTTCAAACGAAAATGGAAAAAAAAAAATAGACCCTGACTGGTGCATGGGGCCACCCCCCAGACTGAGCGATACTCTGACAGACTCCTCCGGGCTCCCTCCTCCAGGGTGGGCAGGGGCACAGACGCTCAAGCACCCCTGTCCCCAGTGATGGGGTCACAGCTCCCCCAGGGCCATTCTTCCCAGCTCCCCCCTTCCCGGTCAGGCACGTGTGAGCAAGCAGTCCCTTTAGCCACTGTCCTCAGCCGCCCAGGCTGCCCGCGCCTTCCGTCCAGACCCCGAGGAGGGAGAGACCTCGAGGCTCCTCCCCTCCCCCCTCTCCCCCCGCTTCCTCTCCCCCCTCCAGTTCCTCCTGCTCCTTTCTGGCCTGATAACCACGTGACAGAAGGTCGCAGACAGCTGCCCCGCCCGCCCTGTCAGGACGGTCCCTCCCTTTATCTGCCCTCTGTGCATATTTCACCGCCTCCGTGGTGCAGAGACGCACCTGACGGCTTTAGGGGTTTTGGACGCAAGGTGCCGTTTCCCATCTCTCGTTCGGTTCCGCCTCTGACCCGTTTCACTGGCGCCTACGCCCCAGCCCCGTCGTGTTTGCCCAGGACACTGACTCCTGGACGTGCTGGAGACCGAGCCAGTCGCTCCATGGACCGTGCTGGTCGGGAAGCCCCGAGGGTCATTTTCACCTGCAAAGGCTGGATCAGGAGCAAGGGAAGGACTTGGGGGCCAGCGCTTCTCGGACCGGCATCACACCGCGGACACTCGGGGCCTTGTTCAAGTTGGCAAATTCCTTCAAAAGGCAACGTGCCAGGTCCCCTGCTGTGCCAGGAACACCCGCTCACACCTCCCCGAGCCCCCTGTGGCCCTGCTGCAGGGCGGGGCCTGGGTGCTGCCTGTCTCGGCTCCGCTGGAGCCTCCGGCCCCGCACAGCCCAGAGCCTTCAGGGCCGCCAGCTCCACACTGTGCTGGGTGGTCACGGAGGGGCCTCCGCTGAGTCTCCCAACCTGCCCGGCTCCTTCTGGCCCTTCGGAGCTTCAGCTGAGAGGGGGGCTGGCCCAGGTCCAGGGCGGTGGGCTGGGGTTCCTCAGGGCACTCCTGACCGGATGGCGTGCGGCGGGGACCAGCACGTCGCCGGGAAAGGTGAGGGGAGCCAGCCTCTCTTGTTCCCTCCCCTCCCTGCCTCCCCCTCCAGGGAGCCGGCCAGGGTTCAGACGGGCTGCAGGAGGAGGCAGAGGTGGGCCCTCTTGTCCTGTCATGGCCAAACTGCATAGACCCACAGCCCGAGACCCGCCGACCAGCCAGCAGCCCTGAGTCGCATACAGAATCGCTGTGTTCGAATCCCGGGCTTGAGAGGCAGCCAGAGCTGCTCAGATGTTCCCACCCAGTGTTTGGCAAAGATGCTTTTGCATGGAGAACAACAGAAAGGAGACAGAGGCCCGGGCGTTGGGCTCGGGGACAAGGGCTGCTGCCCTTTGGGTGTTTGCTGCGGGCCCCCCGGGGGGTCTCCTCTGACAGTGCGGCCCACAGCGGGTGGGCGGGGGGCTCTGGGCCTGAGTGGCCCTCCCACCCCTCTAGGAGGCCAGGTCTGGCCCTCACCCCTGGCGTTTGGCAGTTTGTAGTACACAGAGCTCATCCGCAGAGCCAAGGAGACAAAAGTTTTGCGTGTCACCCAGGGAAACAGAGACAGCGCGGTCTGGGCAGCTCCCAGGGTGTCAGGGCCCCCAAGCCCAGGCACTGCGAGCCGTGGAAAGAGGTCCTCGGTTGCCAAAACTCAGAAAGAGCTGGACGCCTGGATGGGGGCTGCCCCAGAAACCCTCAGCTCACCTTCACCAGCCGTGCCTTTTCAGGATTGACACCAGTTTGAAAGAGCCCGGACGGCCAAACTCTCTGTTCAGGTCGCTCTCCACGGAAATCCTGCCTCTTCCCTGAGGATCGGAGGCCGCTCACAGGGAACCCGCAGAGCGAAGTATCACGGCGTGAACACAGGATGAAAACCCAGGGCCAGCTCTTCTGGAACGAGAGGGGGTGGTGGTTGCGCAAGAGCGTGAGTTTACTAAAGGCCCTTGAAGAGCACCCTTTAAAGTGGTTAAAATGCTAAATTTTATGTTATCTGTATTCTACCACAAGTTCGAAGACAGTTCAAACCAAACCAAAGTCCGCGCCAGGGGCAGTGGCGATGGGAAAGGGGAGGTGTGGGGCCGGGGCTCTGCGCCAAAGGGGCTGTGCAGCCAGGGAGGAGAGAAAACCGCCTTCGAGAGTCGTTCGGAAGATAAACGCTGAGCCCCGACGGTGGGTCAGGCCTGCACGGGGCGCTCGAGGCTGATGGGGTCCCGCGGCTGAAAATCAGCAGAGGAATCAAGACCCTGGCATGAAATGTCTGACTCACGACACCCTGGAACATGCGCTAAGAGTCCCAGGCCTGGAAGAGGGCGGGATGCCCTGAGAAGGGGGACGTCAAGTGGCTGCAGAGCTTCCAGAACCTTCCTAGCGGAGAGCGGGCTGAGGCAGACGCTGGGGGCCAAGGGCGCTCGGAGTGGACCAGGGGAACAGATTTGCAGCTGTGGAGGCTGAGGCTCAGAGAGGTGCAGGGACTTCCCTGGAGCCTCACAGCTGCTGAGGGGCAGGGCTGCCTGTGCTCAGAGGCTTTGTTCCTGAAGGTCCTTTGATGAGGCTCCGGCGGGGATCACTGCCCGCCAGCGATCCTGCTGTCTTACCAACGTGACGTTGAATCCCCTCCTGCTTCTCAGCACTTAGACATTCTGGATATGTTGCAATGAACATCCCCTCAAATGCATCAGTGAATGTGGGAGAAAACAAAGTCAGATGTTTCTGCGAGAGGCCGGCAGGAAGGCTGGATCAAGGGCCTTCGGCATCCTCAGGACCAGCAGGAAGTGAGTCGGGGCTCAGATGTGTGGAGGCTGGACTTGGAACTTACCCTCTCGGTGGAAGCGGGGTCTAGTTTCTTGAGGAGATTTCTTGGGGTGCATGTCACGTGTCATATAACTCGCCTGCGCAGTTGTCAAGTCGGTGACTCCTCGTGTGTCCGCAGGGCTGTGCAACCACCACTGTAGCATGTTTCACAGCGTGTTCAAGCCCCCGCCCCCTTGCAGCCAGTTCCCACAGTTGCCAGCCTCCTCCGCTCATCTACGTTCTGAGGGTCTTCTCACCTGGCAGGAGAAGTGGTGGGGCCCCACCTCCTGCCTCCCTGGCCTCCCCTTGGGCCACTCAGGTGTCCTCAGAGGGGCACATGGCATGGTGGCCGCTTCCCCAGAGAGCAAGGGGAGGCTGCACTGACCTTGGTGACCCAGTCTTGGAAGGAAGTCACGTGGGCCAATCCTGCTTCTGTATGGGTGGGATCACTGTCCTGGGGCAGGAGGGGGTGGGGAAGGTGGAAGACGGGCCGTGATCCAAAAGAGCACGGCTGAGGCGGGTCTCACGGTGATGACAGACACGTATCCTCAGATCCCGGGAGCTGGGTCAGGAGAAGGAAGCCATGCCGGCCACACCACTGGAGCTAAAAGCTAAGAGAGGGTCCTGTGGGACCAGACAGACAGACAAGACTGACGTTCCCTCAGAGGATAACCATGCCAACCACAAACTCAAATAACAACAGGATGCCAAGAGCAGTAGAAAATAGCTGCAAAGTGCTTCTCCAACGACTGCCCCTCCATTGTGTACCTGTGAAATGTCGTTTAGATAATGATGGAGAAAGACACACAAGATCTGAGCTCGAGCATCCCCCAAATCCCCACTAAATGGACTCAGAAAGAATACAGTTCAGGAGGAAAGAGGATAATCCAAAGGAGAGGGTGCCCAAAGGACTGGTTTGTAAAGGCCTTGTTTAGAGTTTCTTCCATGATTACCACAGACTGGGGCCGTGCTTGGATGTCAGGGAGGGAGGCAGAGCTGTCAGGCACAGCCTGCATCCCCTGCAGGCCAAGCAGCCTCCACTGTCTGAAGGGCACTCCTATACACACACACACACACACATGCACACACACATACACACACACACACACACACACGCTCACAGCCAGACTGGTGCTGCTGTTGGAAGAAATGGTACAAGGAAGAGGCCCAGCCCACTACCAGCCTTGTCCACTGTGAGTGCAGAAAACAAATCTCACTGGAGGGATTAAAAGATGGAGCTAAAACTCCAGCCAAGAATAATAAGAAAGATGGGAAGGCTTGATAGGAATGAGAGTATTTTAGGTTCCTCTTCTTGTTTCAGAGAAAGGTAGCAGGTCAAATCCATAAGGATAACTGCTAAAAATGGGTAGAAATAGAGTGGAAGGCCAGCAGAGGGGAAAACTAGAATTGAAGGGAATCTCAGTCCATCGAAAGCAAGACAGGATCAGGTAGGCGCCTGCACAGGTCAGGAAGAATAAAAACGCAAACACGGACGACAGTGATTTCAAGTACACTCATCACACTAAATGTAAACAGACTAAATCTACCAGTTAAAAGACCCTGACAGGTTGGAGAAATACACCAAACCCAGGCTGCACTGTTTGCCTAAGAAAGTCCCCGTAAGGGAAGGGAACAAAGGCAGGGCCTTGGAGGACCCAGGTCCCTGGCAAGTGGAACCTTGGGGTCACCCCCCCAGCTGAGGTCCACCAGGTCAAGGGGCAATGGAGTGTGAGGTGGAAGAGAGTCCCACCCTCTTCCTGTGCCCCTGCCCCTCTCCACTCGCCCTTCGGGCAAAGCACTGGTGCAGCTGGTTCTCATTTCAGGTGGGAGTGCCCTACCGTCATCATCACCACCCATGATGATGCGACCGCTCGCGGGACGCCGTGCATCCTCTGTGCTGGGGATGCGAGGTTTTCAGCCAGAGGATGGACTAGGCTCGATGAGCCGTGAGGGGCAGAGGGGTGGAAAGTGTCAGGCGTATTTTAAAAAAACAGCTTTATTGTGATATGATTCACATACGAAAACATTCACCCAGTGTAATGTACGATTCCGTGGCATTAGTTACATTGACAAAGCGGCACATCACCGCTATCTATTTGCAAAGCATTTTCGCCACCCAGACCCAAGCTCCCCCTCCCCCAGGCTCCTGGCAACTTCCGATCTACTTTTTATCTCTAGGAATTTCATCCCTATGAATTCTAGATAGCTCAGGTATGTGGCGTCTTACAATACTTGTCCTTCTGTGTCTGGCTTCTTTCCTTAACGTCATGTTTTCAAGGTCGATCCACATGGTAGCATGAATCTGTGCTTTGTTCCTGTTTATGGCTGAATAATATTCCACTGTGTGGATGCACCCTGTCTCTTTATCCTTCCTCCTGGTGGACAGGTGGGTCTGCCCTTCTGTGCCATTGTGGGAAGTGCTGCCGTGAGCCCCTGTGTGCATGCACTTGATCCCTACAGTTCCATTTGTCTGTAGCTGGGGATGGAATTTCTGGGTCTCCTGGTACCTGTTTCTGCATTTGGCTTTGTCTCCCACGGCGGCTGCACCTTTCACATGCGTCAGTGTTTTGCTTGCGCCTCAGTAGCTGCTGCCTACCTTTCTCCCCCCTCTGCTCTCTGCCCTGAGGGCTGCCCAGGGTGGGCTACATCAAAGGGCCCCTTGCCCTCTGACTTCTGGTTGGGCTCAGCCACTGGGAGGGGGAGGAAGGGAAGGAGGGAGGGGCTTGGTCCGGGGTGTGCCCCACCCCCCGTGATGTCATCTCCTCTCAAGCTGCGTTATGCACATGGGGTCTGGAAACCCCTTCCCTTCCCCACTTGAGGCTGGGATGACAGCCCCCAGGCACCTCGCTGCCCCTAGGGTGCCCCTTCTCCGAACCATGGCCACCATCCCTGTGTGAGTAAACCCTCTGAATTAACTTGACTCAAGGAGGAAATCAGACCCTCTGCATGTTCCGAGGGGTACGGCTCCTTCTGAATCACCCAGTGGTCTAGCCCTGCAGCAAGCCCGGCGCCCTGCACGTGACAGAGCTCAGTAGATTTCTTTTTTATAAGTGAAGGAATGATTTCACCATTCCTATTAGGTCTCTGTGGAAGTTCTCGCTATGGAGCAGTGGGTAATGGATCAGGCTTTGTCCCTACAGCAGCTTGGGATGCTGCTGAGGCGTGGGTTCAAGCCCCAGCCTGGTGCAGTGGGTTAAGGATCTGGCATTGCTGCACCTGCGGAGTAGCCCCAGCCATAGCTCAGATTTGATCCCTGGCCTGGGAATTTCCATATGCCAAGGGTGTGGAAAAAAAAATAATGAAAATAATTAGGTCCCTGTATTCTGAGCGTGTCAGAGGCTTGGAGCCCCTGGCCTGCGTCCTGACTATGGAAATCCTGGCTTTCCTTTAGGCGTCTCCCGTCTACGGGATGAATCAAGCAGGACAGTCCCCTAAGGGGTGGAAGGTCCTCGGGCAGAAGAGCAGGGAAGGCCCCGTGGTTATCCCGCCCACCTGGGGCTCACCTGGCCAGGTGACTCCTCCCTCCTTTCCTCCCTCCTCGTCCGTGCCGTGGGGACATTGCTACCACGTATGACTCTGGAGCATGCGAGGACAGAGGGGCACACCTCGCCTGGCACATGGGAAGGCCCAGGGCAGCCCCTGCGATGACACCATCCCTCACACCTGGGCGAATGTGTCACTTCCACACCCAGAGCCCCTCCTGAACTGCCCGATGGCGTGGCTGTGTCCGCAAAACACGGCTTCCTCTTGTCTGGAAATTGGGGCAGAGGCACGAGGGTTTCTTGGGGGTTTTGGGGTGCGGGGCGGGGGATGGAGACGAGAGCGCTTCCCTTCTCACGGGAGGCCAGGTGAAGGGCCCCCAGGGAGCCCCGCAGTCGGACTTGTGTCCCGTGGGGTGTGGCTGGCGGGCCCGCTGCGTGTGGAGCCCAGCTGTGTTCCCAGCCACGCGGATCGTGTGCAGATGCTCAGGAAGCATTCGCTGAATAAATAAACAGCAGGACATGCGAGTCCAGAGAAGCTGTCGTCTACAAAAGAGGAACGAGGGCAGCACCGTGTGTCACCTCACTGTTTACAACGCCCGTGCGAGGAAACGGCTCAACCACCTGTCGACAGGTGGACGGTGGTGGGTCCGTGCGGCAGAGTGTTTTCCAGCGGTGGGATGATGGGTGAGTTGTGCCACTTGGCAGGTACGGACATAAAACAGCTCCGGGAGGAAGGCACGCAGGGGAGAGACGGATAATCGGCGCCCGGTTGGTTCTTAACCACCACACCCACTGCCCCTGGAACCCATCGCCACAGACCCCGGGGGCTTAGACACAGTACACGTATGACCTTGCAGTTCTGGAGGTCCGAGGCCTCATCCAGTCTCCCCGGACACACGTCAAGGTGTTGGCCGCCTTGCTCTGCTTCCCTGCCTTTTCCAGCTTCCAGAGGCGCCTACGTTCCCTGGCGCCTGGCCCCTCCTCCGTCTCCAAGGCCGGCAGCATCATCTCCCCTCGACCTCGGCTTCTGTCCCCATGTTGCCCCTCTGACTCTGCCCCTCCTGCTTCCCTCTAGTAAGGACCCTTGGGGTGGCACTGGGCGCACCCACCTCTTCCAGGAAAACCTCCCACCTCAAGGTCCTTGATGAAGCATTAAATTTACATGTGATTTCAGCATCTGCAGAGTCCCCTTGGGTCACAGAGTCACAGGTTCGGGGGAGGCAGAACCTCGTTGGGGACGTCATCCCCCACCACACAGGTGGGTGATCAACCTGGCTGGCACCCCAGAGAGAGGTGGTCTCTGGAGAGCGGGTAGGATGCTGGGGGTGCATAGAAGGGGGCCTTGCTGGGCTGGGGTGCTCTGTTATTGCTGTTATGATCAAGCCCGGGAGCAGCAGCACCTGTGCCCACCCACAACCCCCCAGCCCTCCCCTCAGTGTCCTCCTGGCAGCCCAGAACCCAGAGGCAGCCCCTCTGTGCCTGGGAGTGCCCGGCTATCATGACGGGGGCGTAAGTACCGCAGCTCCCTCCTTGGGGACCGCAGGGCTGGACCATTTCCCAGAGCATCCTCAGGTAGGACCGAGCCCCAGCCACCTGCTGTGAGAATTGACTTCACACAGGCCTTTTTTTTTTTTTTTTTTTGAGGCGAGATCAAAGCTTTTCAGTGGAATTTGGTACCTTCAAATGTTGCCTGACAGGGGCTTCCTGTTGTGGCTCAGCAGGTTCATAACCCGAGTAATATCCCTGATGATGCGTGTTCGATCCCTGGTTCCACTCAGTGGGTTCAGGAACAAGCATTGCCATGAGCTGCAGCGTAGGTCACAGATGCGGCTCGGGGCTGGCGTGGCTGTGGCCGTGGTTGTAGTCTGGTAGCTGATGCTCCAATCCAGTCTCTAGCCTGGGAACTTCCATATCCTGCAGGTATGGCCCTAAAAAGTGTTTTTCTGGGGGAGTTCCCATCATGGCTCAGTGGAAACAATCCAACTAGCATCCGTGAGGATTCGAGTTTGATTCCTGGCCTCGCTCAGTGAGTTAAGGATCCGGCGTTGCCGTGAGCTGTGGTGTAGGTCACAGATGTGGCTTGGATTGAGCGATGCTGTGGCTGTGGTGTAGGCTGGCAGCTGTAGCTCTAATTCGACCCTTAGCCTGGAAACTTCCATGTGCCATGGGTGCGGCCCTAAAAAGCGAAAAAAAATAAGTAATTTTTTTTTAAAGTGCCTCAACTACTTTTAAATACTGCAAATTTTAGCTCCTCGAATATACGTACAAATGAGGAGACGGAGGCAGGCCGGACACAGGCACCGTCCCTGCCCACAGGGTCAGGTGTGTCGGGGTCTGGCTCAGAGCCCTCATGGCTTCGGGCTGAGCTGCAGCATCTGTCACCTTGTGAAACTTTAAACCGCTCTGGAGTGAGAGGCTGGGGCCCACCTGTGCCTTAACGGAGGCAGCACCTCAAAGCAGAGGAAGGAACAGGCAGCCCTCAACCTGTGCACTCGGAGGCCGCGGGGACCAGAGCCCTGTCTGAGGGCGGATGCCGGCCGCCCTCTGTGCTCACGTGGGGCTGCCCTGGGCCGCTCCTCCGTGTCCGGGATCCCAGCAGCCCAGTGCGTATGACTTCATCCCGCCCACGCCCTGGCCTCACACCGAAAATGACCCCTGTGTCCGACCATGTCTTAGCGATTTCGTGGAAGCCTGCAGAAAATAAAGCACTCGGAACCCTTGGAACTGGACAGAAGGACCGTCCATCCCAACGCTGCTTTTTTGCTGCACGTGGCTGCATGTTTTTCCCCCTGGGCCTCATGGACCACAGCGGTCCCCTCCGTGGAAAGGAAGTTTGGGGGCTGCTCAAAGAACATTCTAGAGCAGTGACGTGATGTCCACCCACCGCAGGGGCCTCGCTGACTTTTTAGGGTCTCGACGCCCCCGACTCCGAGCTGCTGCAAGTGGGACCTTCAGGCCCAAGAAAGCACCTCGGGGACTTGCTCGCCGGCTTCCCCTTCCTCTCGGGATCAGAGCACTGGACACAGACGGGAGAAGATGACACACATAATGTGGGAATAAATAAAACCAGGGTGCCAGGGAGCAGGAGGAGGCCAGCCCTGCTCTGGTCCTCCTCTTCCGAGTCTCCCAAGACCGATCACGTGGAAATGAAAACGCCAACTTCCAGAAAATTAATGAAAACCGCCTTTACGAGCAGCTGTTCTCGGGTGTGAACCCTGTTAAGAGGCCACTGGGTCCCGGGGTGAGCGGCCGAGGCTCCGGGCCTCCTCCTTGGTCAGGGGGCCCTGGAAACGCGCTGGGGGCAGCCCCGCGATGCTCCAGGCTCAGGGCAGCTGCCGTCACTCTGTGGCTCGATTTATGCTCAGGGGAGACAGATACCCAAGAGACTGACGTAATAGATTTGGGGAGCAACGTGGTGGGACAAGCATGGGCTGTGCTCTGGGGCTGAGCACGCACCCCCTGACACACCGGCAGCCCCCAGTTTGCCCATTGGCAATGCAAGCACGTTTCCGTCAGCTGCAGGGTGCCCCCCATTGCTAAGAGCCCATAGTCTCAGCTGCTTCTGTTGCAACTGTCCCAGCAATGGGCTAAGCATTTTCTAGGCATCTCTTTATGGTGCTTGCAACAAATAGTGCTTCACCTCCAGTTTACAGAAAGGAAAAGCACGATCAGAGACGGCAGGTAATTTCCCCAAGGTCACTCAGGGCTGTGGTTCTGATTACTGTGCTCCGCTCGCATGGGGGAGGGTCTATTCTAGTTTTTTTTTTTTTTGGCTGTACCCACAGCATGTGGAAGTTCCAGAGCCAGGGATGGAACGTGTGCCACAGCAGTGACAAGGCCTGACCCTTAATCCCTAGGCCACCAGGGAACTCTGGGGGGGGTCTCGGGTGTGTGTCAACACGTGGGATTGAAACAAAAACTCCTATGTGGACCCCCTGCTTCTTCACCCTGACGATGTATCTCCTAGCCCCAAAGCAGGGCCCCCAGGGTGGGGTGGGGGTGGGGTCGGGGACAAAGTCCCTCGGTTTCTCGGGGTCCAGATGAAGGCAGGGAATTTTGCCTGAAATCTTGCCCTCTGATGGCCCAGCGGACTCATCTTCTGGACTTTCAACTCCCGAGCTGAATTGAGGAGCCAAAGGTATTTTCCGTGTTGTGTTAAAGTCATCTGCATGGGAGCCGCACAGATGGAAATAAAATATTTACCATTTGGAACGAAATTCCAACTGGAGCGAAAAGCGCTCGGAGCAAAGGATGTGGGGAGAGCGGGGGAGGCCTCGGATGCGAACAGCTGCTCCCCAGCTGTGGCCGTGGGGCAGGGCCCGGCCCCAAGGCTGGGCTGCTCCGTCCCCTTCCAGGGGCGCTGGGCGTTCTGGGGCTTCACCCGGGCCCAGGCCCCCTCCCCTGGCTCTTGGGTCTCCTGAAGCCTGGCCTTCGGATGCTGTCCAGGCCCCTGCGTGCTGCCCCCTCCCCAGCCCATGTGCTCCCCTTTAACCTGCCTCCTCCCTGTCCCTCGACGGCCTCACCGTGACCACTGTGTCCTGTCCTCCTTGGGCCCCATCGCCCCAAGGACATTTCCAAAGCAGGAAGCCCAGAAGGTCCAGCTGAAAGGGTCTGAGAAGTCTGCTCCAGGCCACCTCTCCTGCGGGAAACTGAGGATGGGGGGGTGCCGGGAGTGCGCCAAGACCGCTCCTGGAGTGCAAGGCTGCATCCGGCCCCCCGAGGGACGGTCTGTCCCCCGCTCCAGCTCTCACCGTCTTTGACTTTGGTTTCTCTGAAGGGCAAAGCCAAGGTCATCTTGGCTGAATGGGGGATAATTCAGACAATGAATCCCCTGTCAGTGGAGGGGTGGGTTCTAACCTGCTCCTGGTTCCCCGCTGGGCAGTCCACACCCCCTCCCTGTGGGCCCCTCCGGGGACTGCGGAGTCATGCGCAGTGGGCAGGGTGACCAGCGGTCCCGAGAGTGGGCCAGGACTCTCCCTCTGGGATGCCCACAGCAGCCCCTGGGCCCCCACCCCCCCGAGGACCCTGGGACGGTTGGGGGCGGCTGTGGAGGGAGAGCCACAAGGAACCTTCTTGGGCGCAAGGATGCAAGAACATAGGAGGCATCGAACACCTTATCTGTAGCTCCCCAGTCCCTGCCCCCAGCGTGACCTCCGCACTGGCCTTCAGTGACCCAGGGACCCACACCTCATCTGCCGGACAAGCCCCCTATTGATTCTCTGGTTCCACTAGATGGAACCCCACCCCGGAACCTCCATCGGCAGGCAGCGCGGGGAGTGGGTCTGGAGTGGCTCCAGAGCCGGAGCCCAGAGGAGGGGTTACTCCCAACGTTTATGACCTGTTTCGGGTGACTTCCTAGAAATGGCCCAGGGTGGCTGGCCGCCCTGTGGCCTCGCTGGGGAACAATGTTCCATGGAGGGGGGAGGGGCTGCTTGGCCAGCTTGGCCAGGCTCCAGCAGGCGGGAGGGGCTGCAGCTTCGCCTGGGGGGGAAAGGCCCCTCGGCCAAAAGCTACGGAGCTCGCGGGTGCTCGGGGCTCCTTCTCAGGACCCTGCACCTTCCCGTGGTCTCCAGGACACGGTAGAGTCCCCACATCTGCTGTAAAACAGGAGCACCCTGCATTTTGCTGTCAGAGGGCTTCCGTGGGTGAAATCGGCCTTAAACTGTTTAACAAGGATGCTGCACATCATTTCGAGAAATAACTCGTTAGCCAGGACACCCCACGCCCACCGTGCTTATAACAGGACTGGCTGCCGGGAGCAGCCTCTCCCACAGCTTCGCCTGCTGTGTGACCGTAGACAGGGACCCAACCTCTCTGTGCCTCAGTTTCCTCATCTGGATCCCGAGGATGACGAGAGCGCTGGCTTCACGGGGACGCGTCTCGAGCAGCACCCACGGCTTGTGCCTAAGAGCCAGCGCAACACCTCCGTTGTTTGCAGAGCTTTTGCTTTTACGAGCAAGGGGACTGTAAACAGCCCCCGGTGTGTCCCTTGGTAGGCTTACAAAAGTACGTGAGGTCACTGCGGCGGAATTCCTGAGATGGTGAAGGTGCATTTTAAGTGATCCGTATGAGCGCGGTCCTGCCAATGAGAAAACCAACCGGCGTGGCACCCTGGCATCAGGCTTCCTCTTCTCCTGAACCCTCAGCAAACCTGGACATTTCTGCCAGCGAGATAGCTCAGAAATGATCTGCGTTAGATTCCCTTTGGGATGGGCGGGCAATGAGGTCCTGCTGGACAGCACAGGGAACCGTGTCTGATCCCGTGGGACAGACCATGGGGGGCTGATATGAGAAGGCGAATGTGTAGGTACGTATGCTACGCTGCTGTGGAGCAGACATTGGCACATTGCAAATCAACGCTGATAGAAAATGCAAAAGAAAGAAACTGAAAGAAAAGGAATTTTTCCTACCAATCTAAAGTTGGTATGTGATAAACAGATTTAAAAAAAAAAAACAAAAACAAAACCAAAAAAAAAAGAAAACTTGAATTGGGTTTCTTTCACATCTTTCCATGTACTTGTAGGCTTTTTCCCCTCCCACACCCTTGGCATGTGGAATTTCCCAGGCCAGAGATCAAATCTGTGCCACAGCTGTCACCAGAGCCACAGCAGTGAAAATGCCAGGTCCTTAACCCACTGAGCCACCAGGGAACTCCGAACTGCTGGCTTTTTGATTTGTATAAGCTCTTGGTTTATTAAGGAATTGAGCCTTGATCTATCCTGTAGCAAGTATTTTGTTCTTATTGTTCTTTGTTTTTGGCTAAGTCATCTTCGAATTTGGATACGTACGCATACATACACACGCATACATAGGTAAGAGCATCTATATGCTATATGCACACAAACACAGGTGTGCATGTGTGTATACTTTGTGGGACCCTCAGATTTTATGTACTCAAAGAAATCAACATTCTCCGATGCAAGTATTTTCAGGAACTGTCTAGAATAGTCTTTCCTGCTCTAAGACAGTATGATCAGCTCACTTGAGTTTTCTTCCCCCTACTTTTTATGGCTTTATTTTTCATGTTGAAACTCTGTCCTTCTGGAATTTGTTTGGGGTAAGAAGAGAGTAGGGACTCAGTTCTCCCTTAAAGCTTTTTTCTCCAAATGACTAGTCATTTGTCCCAACATAATTCACTTGCATCCCGGCTTCTCCCTCCAACGTATCCCATTCTAAGCTCCCACATGTCTTTTTGGGGTTATTTCTGGATTTGCTCAGTTTCCCCGATGGGCCTGAATCTCCAGCACCAAACTCTTTTACATGTGGTAACTTTCAGGGTGGAGGGGCTACGTGGTGACTCCAGAACCGAAGCAGAGTTTTCGGGTCTGTCCTTGGACACCCATTATTTCATTATTTTTTCTGCGCTGGAAACTTGTTTGTTGAATTCCCTCCAACACCACCGCAGAGAATACTACTGGTAATTTAATCGAGAGTCAGTTGGATGAACAGATAATTTTAGGAAGCAATGACAATTTGTTGTTGTTGTTGTTGTTTGTTTGTTTTTTGCTATGCCGGTGGCACATGGAAGTTCCTGGGCCAGGGATCGAACCTGAGCCACAGCAGTGACAAGGCCGGTCCTTAACCCGCTGAGCCGCCAGGGAACTCCGGAAATGACATTCTTATAGTGAATGGGCCTCCTGTCCATAAGGGGTTTCCTCTTCCATTTTTGCCTTCTTATAAAGCTTAGTTTTCATGTTTTCTTCGTAGAGCTCCTGCACATTTTTTATTAACTAGGGTCTGGGAGTTTGGAACATTTTAGTGTTTGTAAATGGCCTCTGCTCTTCTTCTATGTGTCCTGGCCAGATTTGTCTCCTTACAGGAAAGCAGCTGATTGCTGTCTGTGGATTTGGGGACCAGGCCCTGGGCGTGGGCGGGGGTAGGGGTGGGGAGGGAGCAGCCAAGCCCCCGCAGCTCTGGGCACCTTTGCTGTGGGTTTTTGGTCCTCTCGGCAGACGGTGGGGTGGTGCTTGCTCCAGATGAAAGGAGGGTATTTGAAGTTGGGAGGAGAGCTTATCTTTTTGTATCTGAGACCAGTCTTCTGCTTCCTATCAGTAAAAAATGTAGAAATTGGGGGCGGGGGGCGGGGGGAAGGATTCCCCTGAACCGGACTATCTGTGGGAGGCACTTGTAATTAGCACCGCCTTAATAACTGAGATTCCTTCGCCAGCTCACTGGAGGCAGCCTGGACGTGCCAGCGGCATGAGTCACACACGGGTGCCATTGGTTCAGGATGGGCCCAGGGAGCAAAAGGAGGCCCTTGTCCCACCCGGAGGGGCCGCCCCAGGCCGGGTCCCCCGGCCCGCCCAGAGCACCCGCTCCAGAGGGTTTCCCCTTCAAACAATAAGCTCCTTTTCTTTTCTCTTTTCTTTCTTTAATTTTTGTGGCCGCTTATGGAAGTTCCTGGGCCAGAGACTGAATCCGAGCTGCAGCTGCGGCAACACGGGATCCTTTAACCCACTGAGCTGGGCTGGGGATCGAACCCGAACTTCTGCAGCCCCCTGAGCCACCACAGTCGGATCCTTAACCCACTGCCCACGGCGGGAACCCCTCTTTTCTTTTAAAAGAGACCTCAGTGAGGTTACGCAGCAACACGGACAAGTGTACCTGGGGACACAGGTGACTCTCAGGCGCGTCGTCCGAGTCCATTCGGTTAAGGTGGCGTTAGAGGCCGTGGGGGTGCCTCTGAGGTGAAAGTACGGTGGTGGGAGCGGCTCTCGGGCTTCCAGGGGCTGTCGGATCCCCAGTAGCCGCGACCCGGGGGTCCACGCCTGGGCTTTCACTCGGTGATCTTTCCCGTGAGCGGCACTCTGCTGATTCCTGCACTTTGCCATACCGCGCATCTCATTAACAAAGCGTTTCCAGAAAGTTCCAGGGTGCATTGGACTCACACTCACTGTTGCGAGCAGCACAGTCCAACCCGGGGAACATCTGGATTTGCAGGTCTCAGGAAATTACAGGCCACGTTTGGAATACCAACGATACGACTGCCACATCCATCAAAGACGGGGTGGAGCGTGAAAACATTTCTCCCGAGGCCGGCCCAACCACCGGGCCCTTTCTTCTGCCTTGAAAAGTCCCCAAAGATTATTTTTAGCATCTGAAACTCATCTCCTAAATTTGAACTTCGTGTTGCAAGGAGGCGAGCGTGTGCGCCTTCCCCCCCCCCCCAGAGAACGGAGGCTCCGCTGAAGTCACAGAGCAGCGTTTACAGCCTCCGCCAGCGAGAAGCCAAATGCTCTCGTGCTTCCATTGGTTGGAAGTCCCTTCCGACGAGCCAGCGCCGTGGCGGTCTGGCTCCCTGTCAGACCCCAGACCCGCGTCTGGCACAGGGCAGGGGCCTTGTGTCTCCGGGAGGTTTTCAGTAGGAAGCCCCCGCCGTGTGCCCCGTGGGGACCCTGCTCTGGGCGGTGGATCGGAGGCCGGGCAGCCTATGCCTCCTCCGGGTGCAGGGAGAGCCAGGGAGCCCCATCCATTATGTTCCCCCAGGACCGGGAAGAGGTTTGCTTGACGGGGAAAAGTGCAACATGAGCTCCTGCTGGTGGGGTCTGCATTCTTTCCTAGTGAAGTATTGTGCATGGAAAACCAGAATATATGGTCAGCATTCTTCCTATAAACAGAGCAATTGTACATTGTGGAGGAATTACTTCGCGATGATTGGGGGGAGGTTGCCATGGTTACTCCCCCCCCACCCCGCCCGCATGGTCCCAGCTGCTGCCTACGTGGAACTGGGCAGCCCGGGTACCCGGCAGACACGTGGCTGCAGAGGCAGCGCGGTCTCGCGTCTCTGTTTCCACCGGGACCTCGCGAGAGTGGGGCTGTCATTATGGGACCGCGTGTTTTTGAGGTTCCTCGGCCACAGGGCCCATCTGTTGCGGGAAGTCCCATGTGGGAGTCCAGGAGGAAGTCCACTGGGGTGGGGGGCTTGAGGCCATGACTTGGGGAGCAGCCCTCCTACCCCCGCCCCCAGGCAGCCCCCAGGCAGCCCCCAGGCTCCAGCGGACCCCTTGGAGCTCCAGAAAACGCTGAAAAGTACCAGACTCTGCAGTGTCTGCCCAGAGGAGCTGCTCCCCCCGCCCGCCCTGCGCTTCATCGCAATTGAGAAAGTTCATCTCCCGTCTGTACTGCTCCAAGCAGGCCAGAGTCCGTTCCAGCGTGGGGCTGCCTAGCGTGTACATGGAATTATTTTTTCGCACTGGTTTTCAGTAGAATCTCAGATGTTTTCCTAGAGGAATCGAAGGCTGGCTCCCGCCCATATTGCAAATCCCAGTCAAGAATTCCACATGCACTCGGAGCAGCAGCACTTTAATCCAGGGCGAGTTTACGTGCAGTTAATTCTTCCAACCCTGCCTTGAGAGGGAGTCGATGAACAGTCAATCCCCACGACATTTTTGTGCAAATAATTAAAAGCACATTTGCCCTGGACAAGGTTCCTGGCGCTGTCCTGCCCCCGCTTGCTGGAGGGAGGGTCTGGGGGCCTCTCAGGGACAGCTGGCTGTCAAGCACCCAGAATCCCGCCACCTCCACCCCCGTGTGGGATGCAGCCCCAGGGCCCTCCCCGACACCTGGTTGTGGAACCACTGGGTAGGGGAGTGGGCTTCCTATTGGAAGATGCATTCTCTGGAAGGCTTGAAAATGCAGACTTGTGTGCAGAGGGATCGGGGGTGTGTTGGGGACAAGGTCTCAAAGAGTGAGGGGAAGGGGCCTGGGCAGCGGCAAGGCGGGCTGGGCGCCGCGGGGACAGGGCTTCCGAAACCCACCCGACAGTCACTGGACGTGTGTGGTCCAGGGAAGGGGGGACCTGGCATGGCGGGCTCTTCTGGTCCAGAGTGGTTCCGGAGAGACACAGCTGCCTTGTGGGCAGTGGGCACGGTGCTCGCCCCTGCTGGCTGAGCCTTCGTCCAGCGGCCAGCGGCCCCTCTGGTCACCCTGAGCCTGCTCAGTTCCCAGGGTACCCGCCCTCCTGGGAAAACAACTCCCGTGTTGTGGCTGAGCGCCTTTCCCGGGGACACTTAACAGGAGAGGCTGGGGGCAAGAGCACCGTGGCCCCCCACTCGCCCCATCGCTGCGTGCTCGTCTCAAGGGAGAAACCGCTGGTTGCTGTTCCCCTCGCCCCACTACCCAGCCTCTGCGCTTTCGACCCTCAGCTATGCCTCCGCCGGCCCCGGGTCATGTCTGGAGCGGGCTTGGGCCCCCAGCCCCGAGGGCTTAGAGCCCCGGGTCGGCACACAGGTGGGGGTGTGTGCATGGCACTGGCCCGGTTCCTTCCTGGCCCCACCGTAGGACAGAGCACCCCAAGCATCCCCCCGCCCCGGCCCCCGCAGCAGCACTGTGACTCCCAGTTAACAGACCAGTAACCCTGCTGGTGGGGCCATTTCCCTCTTGACCTGCTGGTCTCCTGGCCCAAGGAAGTTATCAGGACGCAGTCGCGGGAGGAGCTCTCTCTCTGATGAAAGCGTCTCCTGCTGGGAGGCTGGAGTTCCGTGGCTGGGCACACAAGCTCCCCACTTAATCCGCGGCCGTGAGGGTGGGCAGGGCCGCCCCCTCCTCTTGGCTCTTGGAGCTGAATGTTGACCCTTTTGGGCACAGGTCATGGATTTGGGGTGTGTGCCGTGTCCTGGAGGGACCCCGAGCCTCACACTCCATCAGGCCGTGGCTGCTAGATGGTGCCACCTTCTTCCCAGGTGATGTCCTGAGCTGGCGGGCTGTCCTGCCCCTGCTGAAGCGCCTGTCTCCCCCCAGCTCTGCCTCAGAGACCTCAGGGTGTGTGCTTGGCCTCCAACGAGGTGGGAATATTTACACCACGTCCATTGGCAAGTGCGTCAAAGCAGGCTGGCCTCCCCCGGGCCCTCGAGCTGGTGGTTAAGCACGTTGTGGCTCAAAACTTGAGGGCTCCCAGCCGGGCTTCCAGTGCTGGGCTATGTCTATGCACCTGTGCATGGTGTGTGCAGCACACATGTGTGTGTTACTGTGACTCTCCTTCCGTGTAACCTCTGATCTGTGTTACTGTGGCTCCCCGCCCCCACCCCTGCCGTGTAACCTTTCATACAGGCATCTCCCCGCTTGGCCGAGGAGCAAAGCCACATGCCGAGAAGGCAGGGAAACCCCCAGAGTCGCACCCAGATCCCGGACCCCGCCGGCTCCCTAAACCCCTACTGCCCCACGTGGGTCTGGGTACATTTCCCTCCTGGCTGAGATTCTCTCTGTTGCTGGCACTCAAGCACTTCTGACCACGGAGCGCAAGAGCGTCCGTTCTTCCGGAGTCTGTCCTCTCTGGACTATTACGCTGGCCTCTCGGAGGGCGAGAGACTGGGCAGTGCAGAGCGTCAGAGCGTCTTGGGTTCCCACCGACTTTCCAGGGCAGCCAGAATCTGTGGAGTCACCATGTGTCACAGCCCAGCCTCGTAGGAGGGGGGAGCGTTTCCATCGGGGGCTCCGCCAGGCCAGCAGGAGCCACTGGACCAGCCCAGGTCTGGGTGGGCATGGCATGCAGGGGACAGGGCACTGGTCCCCTGGAGGAGCCGAGGCCCCCATTTGTACCAGGTGCTTCCAGAGTTTTGGGGGGTGGTTTATGGGAGAAATCAGACCCCCAGCCTCACTGACGTCAAGTGAGATACCAGAACTAATAATTCAAATATTTTGTTAAAAAGCACAGATGTGGTCATTTGGGAGAAAAAGAAATGTTTTACGAGGATTCTTTCCCCTTAGTTTAGTGTACACCACTGTTGTGGTTAGAACTTCACCCCGGGGGAGTTCCCACTGTGACTCACGGGGTTAAGAACCCAACTAGTATCCATGAGGTCTCAGGTTCAATCCCTGGCCTCGCTCACTAGGCTAAGGATCCAGCGTTGCTGTGAGCTATGTTGTGGGTTCAGGTATGGCTTGGATCTGGCGTTGCTGTGGCTGCGGTGTAGGCCGGCAGCTGCAGCTCCGATTGGACCCCCGGGTCTGGGAACCTCCATATGATGTGGGTGTGGCCCTAAAAAGACCAAAAGACCTGCATCCCAGGGAGTGGAGGTGGGTGGGCACTGCCCTTGGCAGCGTGGGGGCCTTTGCCGGCCTTCCCCGGCCCTGGGAGCCTTGTCCGGGCCATGAGGGCTGGGGGCGTCCCCGGCCCTCCCCAGGGGCCTTGCAAGGACCTCCCCGAGCTGGCCTTGAGTCCGGAGGTTCCGCGGGGGCTCCGGCCGAGAGCCTCCTCCTCGCACCTCGCTGCTTGTCAGACATGTGGAAGAGTCATTTAAAGTGCTCGGGCCAAGTTCAGACTCTTCCGCCATTAAAAAAAGTTGGTCTGGTGACGATGAGTTTCACTGTAAGACCCTGCCCCTCGTGTCTGCTTGGTCTCGGGTGCTGCTCTGGGCAGAGGGACGTCCTGGTGGCCCAAGATGGAGACCTTGTGCCGTCTCCCCGTTGGGTCCCCGGCCCCCTCCCAGGCTTGCTGGCGTCAGGCTCCGCCGTCAACGTGACGTGCTCCGCAAAGCACAGCCGAGCTCGGGGTCAGCCTGGCCCGGGCGCGGGGCCCGTGGGGGGGCTGGGCTGCCTCCCCCGCTCTGCAGCCTGGCACACTGACGATGGAACCCAGGCTGCCCTGGGGAGATCTTCCCCAGGCCCGGGGGTCGTCTGTGCCCCTCCCCAGACCCAGGGCCCACGGGCTGAAACTCCCAATTGACGCCATAGGCTCCTCCTTCTTGGGGGGCCCACACATGACCCGCGCCCACATCTTCGCGCCAAAGCTGGCTTCCTCTCCGTGGCAGTGCTGGCTTCTCTCGGGCCCTTGGACCCCCAGGCCCAGCCCTCTCTGCCCCCCCCCGCCCCGCCCCCACCAGGGCAAGCGCGTGTCTGGGCTGTGTCGAGCCAGGCGTGAGGGGCAAGGGGGACAGGGCGGGGCGGGCAGGGGTCTGATGATGCGAGAGGTGGTGCCCTCTGCCGGGTCGTGTCCTGCTCCGTTCAGGGGCCGCCAACCTGGCTGCGTCGGTCTCCCCCGAGCCCTGCCTTCCACGCCTCCCTCTCTCTGGACGACGGCAGGCTTATGTTCCCTGCAATCCCAACTCCAAGAGTCCGCATTGGTCCCTGTCCCCTCCGGGCGTCCCTTTCACCTTCGTGCAGAGTGACAGCAGAGAGAAATCTTTCACTGACTCTCCTGATCCACTACAAGGGGTGGCCTGGGGCTGTGTTAAGAAGGATTCAGAGGCAGAGCCGAATCCACAGGAGAGCAGCGGAGGATAAGCCCTGTTTGATGTGGGACTGAGGAGGAGAGGGGCCAGGGTGGGGAGTGCCTGTCCCTCGCCACCCCGGAGGAGCCGCTGCTGCCTCCCTACCGGCCACCTGCAGCCCCTCGCCCAGGCCGTGGGAGGAAGACCCACGCTTTGTTGCAGAGGGATCGGCCATCTGGAGAAGCCGTGTTCCCAGGCGCAGAGCCCAGGGCAGCCTGGGTGTCAGGCTGGGTGTGAAGACAGAAAGCCTGGGTCACTGGGCTGTTGGGTCCTGGCTCCCTGCCCTGCCTTTCAGCCAAAGCGGAGCCCCTGGGGTCCTGGGGGGGGCTGCCCTGTAGGAGCCCCCACGGTGAGGAGGGCGTCCTGCTCAGGCAGGGAGGGAGACTTCCGTGGGGCTGGGGCTGGGAGGGCTGCATCCCCGGCAGGCTGCCGGCTCGGTTGCATCAGCCTCCCGCCCCGCCTGCAGCTGTGGAGCCAGGCAGCACCGGGAGGGAGCGGCACTGGGGGCCCGGCGGCCCTGGACACGAGGAGTCTGGTCTGGCCGGTCCCTCTCCCCTCTGGCCTGCTCCTCCGTCGCGGCCACCACTGTCCTTCAGCTCTGGAACGTTCTTTCCCACACATGTTGGCTGTTCTGCATAAGAGGTTTCTCGTATTCATTCCTGGGTGCCCCAAGGCTTGGCACAGGCTGGGGCACAGAGCAGCCGTTTCCGCGACGGACTGATGTTCCCTTGAAATGAGGAGTGGGGGTCGCAGCGGTAGAAGCCGGAGTTAAGGGGACCACAAAGCCCTACCCGCCTTTCACCTTGGGGAGCGAGCCTCCACGTGGGGACGGACCAGACGGTCCCTAGCCCTTTCTCTGACCTGTCCCATCACGGGTCAGGGGCTGGTCTGGGGCCCGCTGGCCCCCTCCTGGTACCCAAGCCTCTTTCGGGCCCACTCCCTGCCGGCGCAGCCCCAGCAGTGGAGAGTTATAAGTCAGCCTTCCTTTGGGATGATTAAAAAAAAAAATCACTCTATTAACGGTTGACTCACAGTCTAAAAATGTGCTCCCGGCATAGCTGTGGCCACTGCGCCTGGTTTGGTGGGAGCAGCCCCACGCCTCCCTCGCCGGCCTTTCTGCCGAGGGCAGCCCTTTTCCACAGCAGGCGCTGCCGCCAGCACTGCCCTGCCACCCGCCACCCTCTCTGCTCTTCCCTCTCCGCCTTCACCCTGGGGTTTGGCCCGAGACACTGGTAGAGGGGGATGGAGCGAGGAGGCCATCTGGACAGGAACCCGTGTTCAGACAGGAGAGGAAATTGCCCTGAGACGACTGAAATGACAAGCGGAGGGGAGGGCCTGGGGTCCCCGCCCGGCCACGCGGCGCCCTGCTCTGCTGATCCTGGGGGCTAGCGGGCAGGGCCTGGTGGGCAGCCCTGGCTGCCATGGGGAGGCAGGACCCCTGGAGATGCAGAGGGTCCCTGAAGAGCCAAGTGGGGAGGCGAAGGGACCAGGGCTTGTCCCACGTCACCTGCTTGCCGTGACAGAAGACGGCCCATGATGCCACAGAGGGACCCTCTGGCTGCATGTTGGGTACCACTCCCCGCCTTTCAAGCACCATGTCCTTCCGGGCTCTCTGGGCCCTGGTGCCGTTTGCCCCGTTAGCAGACGAGAAAAGGGAGAGTCTGTCCGCCCCGTGCCCACCTCCCCCGCCGTGCAGTCCCCAGGGCGGGGCTGTGGCCCTTCTCCCGGGCCTGGCGCAGGACGGGGCCCACTGGCCACGCCTTGGGTGCCTGGCAAACATTCGGAGGGTAACCTCTGAGCTTGAGAAGCTCCACGCTTCAGGTTCCGGTCGTGCTCCTGACCAGGCACATCTTCCCGCGGCCGAGCCCGCTGCGTGTTTTCCTTTCAGGCAACTGGAAGTGACCAGTGAGGGGCTGGGAGTGACCAGATGCAGCCACCAAGCCCAATGGGCCGAGCTGGCCGGGACAATGGCCACTGTGGCCAGTGACCAGGCCTTCCCTGGCTTCCTGGGACCCACAGCCTCCTTGGGCCTCAGAGGCGTCAGGAGACTGGACTGTGGTGGGTTCCTAGTTCCAGGACTAGAACCAGTCCAGGTTCCTGAGTGGCTTCGGTGCTGCTCAGAAGCACAGCCAGCGGCCGCCCGATCTGGGGCAGAATCAACAGCAGGACTCTGCCCCAAGAACACCCCGAGTGGCCCGTGGGCAGAGCGCTGCCACAGCCACGACTCTGGCCACCAGGCCCGCAGGCCACAGACACTTCTAGAATGCCTACTGCGTGCCAGGCCCTGTGCTGGCCTAGTGGACCTAGCACGTGTGACCAGGCCTGGGGTCGGGTCAGGAGAGCAGAGGCAGGGAGAGCCAGGGGCGGGGGTTCTGCCTTTCCTGGGGCAGAGAGCAGAGGCAGAGCCCCCGCCTGGCCCCTTGTTCTCAGACATTTAGGCCCCTGGCACCTGGGCTCTGATGATGCCCCTTCCAGCCGCGGGACTGGACACACACACACACACACACACACACACAGGGGCCACGTCCGTGGGTGCTCCTCCCTACACCCTGGGGTCCTTCAACTTCCTGGCACCCCTAGAACCCCTCGCCCTGGGCTCTGCCAGAGCGACCGGAAGGTTCTAGATCCTTCTGTCTTCACAGAAAACACGCACGCGGCCCATATCATCACCCCGATGCTGGGGATGCTTTGCTCCTACTGACGCCTCTGACGAGCTCCCAAGCGAGAATGGCTGGCCACTTACGCTTTCCCAAAGCCCCTCCAGGCAGAGGGCCAGGGAGGGGGCGAGGTCATGGAGGGGCGTTTCCTTTTCCCGCGAAAGTACAGAGCGTTCGGGCCGCAGGGGGCCACCTGCCCCCTTGGGGACGGCGGTGGATCCTGAGCCAGCCGGGTGCTGCAGGCCTGGCCGAGAGAGCCAGGCCAAGGGAGGTGGGGCGGGCCCTTGAGCTGAGCCAGGTGGGCAGGTGGGCAGGTGTGCCATGGGAGGGAGGAGAGCGGAGAGCTCAGGTGGGCATCTGGAGAGGTGGCCAAGGGCGGGGGGTGACGGTTTAGGGTCCCAGGATGCAAGAGGAGGCGTGAGGACAGAAGCGGGCGGCCCAGGCCCAGCCCGGAGGCAGGTGCCCTGGAGACTGGCCGAGGGTCCCTCCTCCTTGGACTGCGAGGGAGTGGGGTCCAGGCTGCCTGGACTGTTACCTGGCCCTGGGTTCAGTTCACACCTGAGGCCTCAGCCTGAGGAGGGGTGGGGACAACTTTTCAGGTGTTACCGTGTCCTCTGCCCTCTGGACCCCAGAGTCTGTGAGTGAAGAGTGCCCCCCAGGCAGAGCCCAGGACTGAGCATGAACCGGGAACCAGGAGACAGACTCCCGGAGGTGGCAGGTGGTGGCTGGTAGGTTACAGGTGATCCCTGCCTCCACGTGCTGCAGGGCAGACATCACCAATCCATCCCAGCTCATGGCTGCTCGATCAGGCCGACCTCGCTCTGTGCTCCTATCAGCCCGACGGAGCCACGTCCACGGGGACATCCCCTGGCTGTCCTGGCCAGGGGTCCACCCTGGTCCTGGGCTCTGCTGGGATGAGCTGAGCAGGGAGCAGGCACACATGACGGGTGGCCTTGGTCTTCTGAGGACAAACTGTGGAATGTGTGCTTGGGGCAGGGCTCAGAGGAGGCCTGGGACCGAGGCATCTGGCGAGCAGACGTGCGGGCTGATCTCATTGTCATGCTGGCCCAGCAGCTCCCTGGAGGCCGAGGGGCTGGTGCGGTGGGGGCGGGGGATCGGGGATCAGAGTGGGGCTCCGATTACCTAGAGGAGGCCGCCTGGAGGGCCAGCAGTCCCCGGGGAGGGGCCCTCGGTGGGGAGCGTCCAGTGGCTGCAGGGACTCCCACACCGTGGCTGGGCTCTCGGATGCTCTGGGTACAAGGACGCTCTAGGCTTTGGGGCGGTGCGGAGGTGTGTCATGGGGAGAGGAGGACCCGGGCCTGGCGTCCATCCTACCCCCCTCGACCGCGTTGTGTGGCCTGGGGCAGGTGGCTGGCCCTCTCTGGGCCTTTGTTTCCCTTGGATGAATCCTCCACGTCCCCCAGTGGTCATTGTCACTGCTTTCTAGGCCAACCATTGTTAAAACCACACAGGTGAAGAGATGGCCCCGGGAGGTGACATCTCGGGGGGAGGGGGAGAGGGGGGGCGGCCTTGAAGACCGTGGCTGAGGTTCACAGGAATTTTCTCAGCCACAGAAGTGGTCAGGGCAGAGAGGGCCTTGCGAAGCCGTTGATAAATTACCACCTTCTGGAGGGAAGGCCCCGGGGCAGCTGGGGCTGCAGAGGAAACCCACCACCCCTTTGTTTTCAGAGGAGACGCTGAGGCCCAGAGGTCTTGGGAAACTGCCCCTTCCGGTGGCTGCCACTCTGGGCGCATCTTGGAGCCCCCGGGCCACGCTCCTCCCTTGAAGAGCTTCCGGTCGCACAGGTCTAAACCCCAGGTCTGGGTGGGCAGAATGCTGGTCGAAGGGAGTGCCCTTGGGAGCCCTGCTGTGTGCCAGGCCAGGCCAGGTGCCCGGGGGTCTGGGAGTAAGGCCAGCAGGGTCTTCGCTCTCTGGGGGCCTGTGCACCCACCTGGAGGGGTCAGCGACCTCCCAGTCAGGCTCCAGGGCGAGGGCCACGTGGCGGTGGCGGTGGCGCTCACTCCTCTGGGTCCTCTGAGCAGGTGGGGTGATGGTGACTTCCCCCACCTTAGAGACCGGGGCACAGAGGCCCTTGGAGCCTGCCTCTGCCCTGGGTTGCGGGGCACATGAGGGGCAGAGCAGATTTGGATCCAGGTTTTCCTGAGGCCACGGCCCCCGCTCTTGACCCCCGGGCTGTGTGCCCACCTCAGATCAAGCACCCTGGGGTCTCTTGGTGGCTGGAGGGTGCATTGGAGGAAAAGCCAGCCAGCGTGGCTGGGAACGCCCCCCCCCCCCCCCCGGGACCACGTCAGCCCTGCGCCTGCACAGCCTCTGGCTGTTTCCATACATTCTGCGTCTGCCTGAGATGTGTGGTCTGCACGGAGTCAGAGTGATGCCAGGACGTGGGGGCTCGGGAATCCCTGGGGAGAGATGTTCTGATCAGCAGGCAGTGGGCGGGGGCCAGGCTCTGCGCCTCACGCCCTGCGGTTAAGAGTCCCCAGCCTGCCGATGTGCTTCTCGGAGAGGCTGTGCGGCCGGCAGATGTGTGCGGAGGACTGGGTGGGGGTCCACCCGCGGAAGCGATGACTCCATCAAAGGGCAGGGTCTCCTCTCTCCAGTCCCCAAGCCAACCTGCCCCCAGGCTGTCCGGGCGCGTCTCCGGCGCCGTGTGCAATCAGGTCCCCGCACACTCCTGTCTGGGCTGTTCTCCTGGGTGAGGGGGGTGAGCTCAAGGCCTCTGCAGGATGAGGACCACAGGTTGGAAAAGATGAAAGGTTAGAAAGGCTTGCGAAGCCCCCATAACGTGGCTCCCCTGCTCAGCCCGGCCTCCTGGCCAAGGTCCTGCCTGGACAGCGGGCCCCTGGGTGCTGGAGAGTTAGCAAAGGGCAAGCCAAGAGGGAGTGCAGCCCGGGGTGGTGGGGGACCCAGCAAAGAGGGCGTGTGTGCAAATCCTCACTCCCAAATCAGAGCTGAGTGACCGGGGCGGCCACAGGCCCTTTGAACGTTGACCTCCTGGTCAAGACGGTGGGCTAATGCTGCTGCAGGTGGAGTTTGTGTTCACGGGATGTGTCCCGCCTCCACCCAGAAACCGATGTGGCCTCCGTGGGACCCAGGCGCTGGGCTGCAGCCTTGGGTTGTCCTACAGGGGACCTCAGTGGTGGTGGCCGATCGCCAACATCCAGGGAGGAAGCCAGCCAGAAACACCGAGCCCAGAGCGGGAACTTGACCATGGAGCAAGGGGTGTTCAGCATCCGTGGGGGCGGACATCGTCCTAGAGGATTCCATGTGTTATCTCGTGGACTCCTCGAGACAGCCTCGGAGGTAGCTGTGCTATGACCTTCATTTTGCAGCTGCGGAAACTGAGGCACAGAGGCAGCAAAGCCACTCACCCCAGTCTCACGGCTGGTAACTGGCAGAGCTGGGACCCAAACCCGAGCTGTTGGCTCCTGTGTTGTCACCCAAAACACCGTGCCCAAGGGTCCCTGGCTGCGGAGGGGGATCTGGTTTTTGTGGAATTTCAGATCCTGTTTGCTTTGTTTTCTTGAGTGAGGGGATGTGTGTTGAATTAGTTATTTTTTTTGCACATGGGTGACCCGTTGTTACAGCAGCAATCGTTGAAAAGGTGATACTTTCTCCGTGGAATTGTCTTTCCATCATTGTCAAAAGTCAGGTGACTAACACCAAAGAACCACGGATTACTTACATATACACTTAACAGAAGATGTGCAGAATCCATACATGAAAATATAAAACACTGGCGAAGGAAATCTCAGTATCTGGAGCAAAAAGACAAGCTGTAATGGGGAGCAGGTTTGCAAATCTTGTATCAGGAAAGGGCTGGTATTTCGATTATATTAAGATCCCTTTAGGAGTTCCCGTCGTGGCGCAGTGGTTAACGAATCCGACTAGGAACCATGAGGTTTCGGGTTCCGTCCCTGCCCTTGCTCAGTGGGTTAAGGAGCCGGCGTTGCCGTGAGCTGTGGTGTAGGTTGCAGACGCGGCTCGGATCCCGCGTTGCTGTGACTCTGGCATAGGCCAGCGGCTACAGCTCTGATTGGACCCCTAGCCTGGGAACCTCCACATGCCTCAGGAAGTGGCCCTAGAAAGGCAAAAAGACACAAAAAAAAACAAAAAAAAATGGTACATGAGAAATGAGCACGAGAGAAGCTCTGGAGCTCTAGGAGCTTGCATCCTTGACAGTAGGAATGCAAAACGGTGCAGCCACTTGAAGTCGGTTGGGCAGTTTCTTCTGAGTTAAACGGAGACCCACCCTAGGATCTAGACTCACCCTCCCAGGTGGTTGCCCGAGGGAGTGGGGAACTCCTGTTCACAGTCACGCCTGCGCGGGAACGTTTATAGCAGCTTGATTGAGGCCACGGTTACGGAAATAACCGTGATGCGTTGCAATAGGTAAATCAACCAACAGTCCTGCCTCTGGACCACAGCGAGCACACTCTCGAGCAGCAGCAAGGAAAGCACTGCTAATTCAGGCTGCCTCACAGATGAGGCTTAAACGCATTCTGCTAAGTGAGAGAAAACAGACCGGAGAGGCTACACGTGTTAGGATTCCACTGATATGACGTTCTGGAAAGGCAGGGCTGTAAAGATAGGAAACAGATCAGTTGTTGCTGCCAGGGCCTGGGTGTGGGGGAGCGGGGGGGAGGCCAGGGGAGATTTCAGGGTGGCAGAATCTGACTGCGTGGCACCAGGGGTGGATACACGACCCTGAGCGTTTGTCCAAATGCATACAGCAGGACAGCACAAGGTGTGAACGTAATACATAAAATTTAACCCAGAACGTGAGGGGACCCAAGATGGAGGGCAGACTGTGACAAATGACGTAACTGCATGACACGCCTGTGCTGAAACATCTCCGAAGGAGATGGGGCAGAGGCGCTGCCATAAAGGACCATGGAAAATGGTATTTTGATCAGAAAGTGTAGGAGCAGAGAGGAAAGGAATTGGATCTTCCCGCTGTTCCTGTTGGTGAAATGGTTTCTCCTGGGGGTCTGGGTTAAGCCTTGGGAAGGCACTGTGCCCAGACACTGGGAGGCAGTGAGTAAGTGAATACAGGGCGAGTGGTGGAGGGGAGGGCACAGACTGCTGGAGGGGAGGGCACAGACGAGCCGGGGGAAAGTGTGGGTGGGCCGCCTGGAACTGGGTTCAAGCTGGAGACCGAGGAGTGATCCCGGCTGGATGGAGACAGAGAGGGCCAGCATCAGAAATGATTACAGCTATGTTTGCGTTTTCAGATCAGGACAGCCACCCATGCCTCCTAGCTCTGTCAGCTGAGAAGAGCGAGAAGAAAGGTTGCCCCAGGAGCGGTGAGCACACACAGCGCCTGGATTGTGGTTTCTAAAACCACCCTGCAAGGAAGGAAGCAGGCCTCCCTGGAGACAGGGCTGAGTCACCGGCTGGGGCAGGAGATGCACACAAGAAGCCCGGCGCTTCCCGTGGGGGCAGAAGCGAGGGGTGGGCTCGCCAAACAGGAGGGGGCACAGGAGCCAATTGGAAAGGGCCGCATCGGCCAAGGCTGGAGTGATTCGAGCAACAAAAACAACGCAAAGGTGGCACTGGGATGTAACTCGCTTTGGAAGGGAGTCATCTGGGAAGGAGTGGGTGCATGCCTGTGTGGGCTGGACACCGCGTCGTACGGCTTCTAAGCCAACCACGCGTCAACGACATTGAAAAAAAGGAAAATGAAAAAAATATCCGCGATTCCATATGGCTACAAATAAATGAAGGCACACACAGTGAACAGGGAGGAAAGAACCATTTCCTGCACGGGATCCCAAGTCGTTTATGCAGCCCTTTCTACCCCGCCAATCCTGAGCGTGGGCTGCACTTAGTGACTCCTTGCAAAGGGGACAGTGTGGACGGGAAAGAGGGACCTTCCGGGGGAGACGCCTGGGTCAAGGGGTCAGGGTCAACCCACCGTGAGGAGTCACACCGACGGCCTGCATCCTGAGAAGATGGGATGCGAGGGCCGTGTCACCTCTGTGGGCTCCCCCACCCCCACCTCCCACCCTCATCAAAACCCGAGACAAGACCCGACGGTCATTATCCCAGATACCTGCCCAGTCCTCCCCCACGCCGCCAAGTTCACCAGAAACAAGGAAAGTCTGAGAAACCGTCACGGCCCAGAGGAAGTTGAGGAGACATGACTACATGTGATGTGGAGTCCTGGATGGGATCCTGGGACAAAAAAAGGACATTAGGGAAAACGGTGAACTTGGGATAACATGCAGCTTCGGTGAAGCGTCCAAACCCACGTGGCTGCGGACGCTCCAGGGCTGTTTCTCCGTTTGAGAGGAATGGACCTCGGTGACGCAATACCGTGAGGGGCTTTCAGCGGGGCGGTCGGGGGCCAGGGCCACGAAGCTCTGTCCCATCTGTGCAGCTTTTCCGGGGCTGCAGAGCCACTCCGACGTGTGCCGTGCGTTTTCACAAAGCCGTGGGGGAAGCCTGGGGCTCTCTTTTGCGGGGCTCTCTCTCTGAGCCCATCCGTCCCGTGTCTATCCTTTTTCCATCACGTGGCCTGTAGCTCTGCCCTGTGTCTTGAAATTGGACAGCTGGAGTCCTTCTGGGGTGGGGACTGGGGTCGCTTCCAGCTCCCCCAACCCCAGCGTTCATGGAGAGGCATGGGCCAGTGCTTGCGTGTGCGGGCGCTGGAGACCAAGCGGCTGGCTTTGAGCCCCAGCTCTACTGTTTGTTAGCTGTGTGACCCTGGGTAATTTACTTAACCTCTCTGTGCAGCAGATTTTGGCCCTTCCAAAGAGAAGATTGCTAGGCCTCCCTCAAGGTGCTGCCCGAGGGTTAAGGGCGCAGCTGCCGCGTGAACACTGAGGACAGCGCCTGTGCAGGGCGGGGGCTGGAGACGAAGCTTTGATCACCCAGCCTTCACTGCAAAGACCTCGGCCAGCAATAAACACCTTTCCAGCCGCACAACCGGGTACGCTCCTGTAGGAGATCCCAGGGGACTCAGATAACTCACCTTTGAGTGATCCTCCCTTGCCCTTCCTGAACCCCAACTCCTGCTCTCAGGTTTAAAAACCTTATTTATTTATTTATTCTTTTCAGGCCCGCACCTGCAGCATATGGAGGTTCCCAGGCTAGGGGTCGAATGGGAGCTCTAGCCGCCAGTCTACACCACAGCCACAGCTATGCGGGATCTGAGCTGCGTCTGTGACCTACACCACAGCTCATGGCAACGCCAGATCCTTAACTCACCGATTGAGACCAGGGATGCAACCTGCACCTTCATGGTTCCTAGTCGGATTCATTAACCACTGTGCCACGACGGGAACTCCTAAAGACAGGTATTGTTAGGTCCCAGCATTGCTGGGATCATTGAGATAAAAATAAGAGGCGTAAAAACAGAGCAGGGGCATTCCCATTAAGGCTCATTGGGTTCAGAACCCAACTAGTATCGATGAAGATGCGGGTTCGATCCCTGGCCTCGCTCCGTGGGTTAAGGATCTGGTATTGCCACAAGCCGTGGTGTACGTTGAAGACGCAGCTCGGATCTGGCGTTGCTGTGGCTGTGGTGTAGGCCGGCAGGTGCAGGTCCAATTTGACTCCTAGCCTGGGAACTTCCATATGCCACGGGTGTGGCCCTAAAACGCAAGAAAAAGACCCTAGAGCAGGATGGGGCAGGAGCCCTGGGCTCCCACGGTGCTTCTAGAGGCAAAGGGAGGGGAGTTATTATTGAGTACCATTCACCTGTCAGCCCTGGGATGTTTAAATGCCCGTGGACGTTGGCACTTAAACTGCGCTAAACATCAATGCTCAGTGAGGTGCGTCCTTTCCGCCAGATGCAGGAACATGAAAACGGCTGCCCATCTCAGGTGTCGGAGTGGAAACGGGAAAACTGGGGGCTCCAATCTGGTGGAGCTGGAGGTGCGCCTGCCCCGGGAGACGGGCGCCTCTCCTCCTGGAAGAGGATGGGGACGCAGCCCCGGCGCGTGAACCGGAGGCGGGAAGCGTCCTGAGCAGCCCCGCCCAAGCCCGAACGCCCGGCCAGAGCAACGCGTCCCATGTGCTGTGTCTTCATGTTCATGCGAAGACACTGCAGACAACACAGGACGACAGCGGCAACGACAACCAGGACCCCCAAAGCCCACACATGTCCACACACGGATCAACCGACCGCCGCGAAATGACAGGGATAAACCTAAAAACATAATTGTGAGGGGGGAGCAAAAACCCGGACGTGAAAGAATACTGAGTGTATGATTCCATTTATGTAACCTTAAAACGCAGACAAAACTAAAGTATGTTGTTAGGGCCACATAATTAGATGGTAAAACTACAAAGAAGAGAGAGAAGCAGTTATCATAAAATTCAGGGTGGTGGTTGTCTGCAGAGACCGAGGGGGGCCGGGCTCCGCGAGGTCAGAGGGGAGGCATGCGGTACTGGCAGCTGTCTCTGTTTTGACCTGGGGGGTGGATACGCAGCTGTTGGCTTTACAATAATTGATACATTCTGTTGCAGCTTATATTTCGAAATTAGAGTAATTTTTTTCTTTTCTTTCTTTCTTTTTTTTTTTTTTGGACTGCAGGTGCAGCATATGGAAGTTCCTAGGCTGGGGTTTGAATCAGAGCTGCCGCTGCTGGCCTGTACCACAACCATAGCACCTCCAGACCTGAGACACATCTGCAACCCACGCTGTGTCCCTGTGGTAACACCAGACCCTTCACCCACTGAGCAAGGCCAGGGATCGAACCCAAATCCTCACAGATATTAGGTGAGTTCTTAACCCTCTGAGCCACAATGGGAATTCCTAGAATAACTTTTTTTGGCTGCACCTATGGCATGCAGAAGTTCCCAGGCCAGGGATTGAACCTGCACCACAGCCATGACAATGCTGGAACCTTAACTCGCTGAGCCATAGAGAACTCCATCAGTATTAGAATAATTAAAAGAAATAAGGTATATGGGGAGTTTCCACTATGGAGCAGTGGCATCAGTGGCGTCCCTGCAGCTCCAAGACGCAGGTTCCACCTGCGGCCTGGCACGCTGGGTTAAAGGATGCGGTGCTGACATAGCTGCAGCGTAGGTGGCAAGTATGGCTCAGATTGGATCCTTGACCTGGGAACGTCATATGCTGCAGGGTGGCCAAACATGGAGGAAAAAAAAATAAATAAAATGCTATATGGAAGAGCCGAAGCCATTTTAGTGCCCTTGAAGAAACATCCTTGAAGTGAATTCAAGGCAGTCCCTGGCGTCTCTTTTCACAAAGCACCGTGGTAGGGCTACTGTTTTGAGAATGGGAGTTCCCGTGGTGGCTCAGTGGGTTAAGACCCCAGCATAGCATCTGTGCAGACGTGGGCTTGCTCAGTGGGTTGTTAAGGATTTGGTGTTGCCACAAGCCGTGGCATAGGTCAACGATGTGGCTTAGATCTGGAGTTCATCTGCATTGAAATGAAAAACCTCTGATGATGAAACAGCATTTCGGGCTGAATTAAGGCACCTCTCAGAGCCGTAGAAAAGCTCTCATCAGCCGTGCAACCGCGGATGAATAACCCACAGGCATAAATAATATCCGTACATCAGTGAGAACAAAACCCTTCCTGAAAAAAACCCTCAAAACAAAGAAATCAGCAAAATGTATGAATAGGAAATTCATGCAGTTCCAGAGAGGAAACCACTGAGGGTTAAACACACAAGCGAACAAACGCCGCGAGAGGCAGCCGCATCCCCGTCTGAGATGGAGCTCAGGGAAGGCCCCTCTTCCGTGGTCGGCACGGCTGCGTCCCGGCGCCTCCCACACCACACACGCACACCCCTTCACACCAACACTGGGTGTGAGTGCTCTATGGTATATCTGTAACAGCCAGACTGTAGGACCAGCACAAATACCCATCAAGTGGTAGAGGTGTGACTCAAGTGCTGTTTTCACATGATGGACAATTATTTGGCCGTAAAAAGGAACCGGCACACAGAGTTTAAAAGCCATGAGCAGGAGTTCCCACTGTGGCTCAGTGGATTAAGGACCCAACGAGTATCCATAAGAATGAGGGTTCTATCCTTGGCTTCGCTTGATGGGTTTAAGGATCCGGCTGTGCCAAAAGCTGCAGTATAGGTCGTGGACGTGGCTCAGATCCCACGTGGCTGTGGTGTAGGCCGGCAGCTGTAGCTCTGATTCGACCCCTAGCCTGGGAACTTCCATATGCTGCAGTTATGGCCTTAAAAAGAAAAAAAAAGTAAAAAATAAGTCACAGACAAAGGCTGCAGGTCCTGGTCCAAGCCCCCCCATCCACAGAGGCCTCCCAACCTCCATGGCACAGGCCATGTGCCCAGGGCCTCTGCCCAGCAAGGCTGCCTCAGGGTAGCTGGACATCTCAGCTGGTGGCTCAGGGCTGGGGGACCGAGGGCCCCAGAGTGGACACAGAAGGGGCCGAGCCTTGAGACACAGCCTCGGGGTCACACACCTCGCCCCAGGCTCTGCTGGCCGCAGCAGGTGCAGCTCTGCTCGGCTTCAAGGGGAAGGGGTGTCGGCCCCGTCGGGATGGACGCTCACCTTGCAGGAAAGTGCGTGCAGAGAAGAAATTGTTGCATCCCACCTTCAACAGAGATAATCTGCCACTTCCTGTTGCCCGCACTTGGCCTCCTGCTCCGTGGCCAGCGAGCCGGAGAGGGATTTACGGCCTGTCTGCCTCCCTCCGTCCCTCTCGTGATCTTTCTAGAATGCTGCGTCTTTTTCCATCCCTCCCCCGTCCCCGCCACCAAGATATTTAAAAGCATAGATTTGTCAGGAACCTACTGCTGGATCGTATCAAAAACTGACAAAGGCGACACGAGGCGGCCTGTGAGATGAAGCGTTTTGCACCAAATAGGTGAAGCGGCCGACAGGTTGAAACTCTAAGCGGCGGCGGTGGGGTTGCGCGAGGCCCAGTCCGCGGCAGCGCGGGGCCGACACAGGTGGGGTTCTGGTGGCGGAGGGGAGGTTCGGGAACCTCGTACCCCCCACCCCCTTTCTCGGCACCACGAGCTCTGCCCTGACTTCCTCCCCCCACCCCTGGTCTTACCACCGACACGTCTCTGTGCAAGTTTTACTGCCTCCGACGTGGCTTCAGGAGTGGTTCCCAGCCGCTGTCCACCTGCCGTCTGGTTCCCAGCCGCTGTCCACCTGCCGTCTGGGCAGGCGGCTCTGAGCAGCCCCTACCCTGCCAGGGTCAGGACAGGTCCTGATGGCACTGCGTCCCACGTACCCCCTGCAGCCCCTCGAGTCCAATGTCCATGGTGCAGAGGCGCAAGCCCTGGGCCGGGGGCGGGTGCCTTGCACCATGGCCCAGGCTGTGCCAAGATCCCCGTGACCTCAGCCAGAGCCTGCTTCTGGGCTGGGTGTCCTCCTGGCTCGTGAAGGGTCTGGCCTGAGGATGGCCCGTCTGCGCTCGCAGCTCCCACAGGCCGTGGCTGTGGTCTCGGGACCCATGCGGGGCCTGGGCTATGGTCCCTTGTGCCCAGAGCTGGCCTCTCTCTGTCCCCAGATCCCTGGGGGGCTGCGTTGCGGGAGCCTTGTCCTGGGAGTGACAGAACAAGCCAGTTCCATGTCACAGCAAGGAACTGAGTGAGCAGGGGACAGGCACCAGGGGCTTGGTGGCCCTGCACAGTGTGTCTCCCAGTCAGGCATTTTATCATATTTTGTGTCATTGTTAGCGCTCTAGTGACCCCCAAATCACCCCAGCTGACCCCAAGCCCGAGGAGTGGCTTTAGTCTGATTGAAATTTAAATAAATCAGTATAGACACATACACACACACCGCAAAAGTCTTTTTGCAGTGTGTGTGTGTGTGTGTGTGTGTGTGTGTGTGTGTGTGTGTGTGGTTAGGGCCACGCAATTGGCATATGGAAGTTCCCAGGCTAGGGTCAGATTGGAGCTGCAGCTGCTGGCCTAGACCAAAGCCATAGCAATGCCAGATCTGAGCTATACCGGCGACCTGCACCAAAGCTCATAGCCATACCAGATCCTCAACCCACTGAGCAAGGCCAGGAATCGAACCCGCAACCTCATGGATGCTATTCGGATTCATTTCCACTGTGCCACAATGGGAACTCCCTCCAACATTCTTATTTGTAACTACCAATTCCAAATATTAAATCTATGGCTATTTTTCTTTTGTGGAACCCAAAATCAAGATCAAATTTAGATACCAAAGCTAACTATTGAGTTGAGGTTGATATTTAAACATTTACCCTAAAGGAACAGACTCACTAGTCACCAGACTAATTTTTTGGCTATTCCCATGGCATGTGGAAGTTCCCTGGCCAGGGACTGAAGCCCTGCCGTAGCAGCGACCCGAGCCCCTGCAGTGACAAGGCTGGATCCTTAACCCCTTGACGGGCTGAGCCAGCAGGGAACTCCTACTTTGCTTTAATGCCTCTGTTGCGTCTGTGCCTGATTCTTATCCAGACGGGCATGTCATAGACTGTTTGAAGGCTTAACAAAGGATTGTCTGTTTTTAAAGAAAGATGTTTACTTTTGAAATGTTGGGAGGTAGGAAATTCATAAAGCATTTTGGCAAAAGACAACACGAAAAAATGAACGCCAAACCATCTGAAGGACATTCCTAGTTCAAGGGAAGTACGTGAGGAGAGGCAAAGACGACTGGGGACCAAAGCATCGCGCGGGTGAATGTCACAGCATCGCCTTAAAGTGACCAAGACGCCAAGGTCTCAGATCAAAAGGCGAGAGACAAACCAGGACGTGAAATTCCGGAGGCCGAGGATAAAGGCTTCGTGGGAAGCCAGCATTCGCATTTCCCAAAAGACAGAAAGAAAGAACAGAAGTAGACGATTCATAAAAGTGGACACAAGGCAGGGGGTCTCCAGTCGGCCTGGCGGACGAGGGCTGGGGCCATCGAGTTCTCCGCCCAGGACCCCCGCACCTGCGTGTTTATGCAACAGACCACCGCTGGCGGCGATGGGCGAGGGGCAAAATTAGAGGGTGCTGTGTCTTGGTCCTCAAAGAGCTTCTGCTGGGAGTTCCCTTGTGGCACAGCAGGTTAAGGATCTGGCACCATCACTGCTGTGGTGTGGGTTCGATCCCTGGCCCAGGAACTTCCGCATGCCATGGGTTTGGCCTCAGTACATACACGTATAAATAAATAAACACATACATAAATAAATAAGGTAATCGGGGGAAGAGACGAGCTTCTGGGAGTCGAGGAGACGCAGGGAAGTCAGCCTGACCTGGACTTCCCACAACTCTGGGGGACAGGACCCGTCAGGCCCTCACGGCCACCCAGCCCGAGTGTCCCAGATGCGGGTCACATTTCTCCCCGTCCAGGGTGAGCAAACCAAACCAGGCCGAGGTTTCCACAAAGCTCCGTTTTTACCGTGTTCCGCAAGGGTCCTCTCTTCTGCGTCGCGTCCTTCCTATTGTCATGAGACAGAGGTGACCTGCGTGGTTAAAAGTTGGCAGCTGCTAGGGTGCCTTCTGATTTTTTCAAAAAATAATTGTTACAGGTTGACCACAGGCCCAAACGTGGCAGTCCTTAGGCTCAGGGCGGTGAGCAGCGTGAGGCTGGGAGAAGGGGCAGGGAGGGCTGGCCTGGGACAGGTGGGCGCGGGGGCCAGCGTGGGGCGGGGAGGGGGCCCTGGTGGGGCCCTGGCTCCCCCTGGCTCCTCACTCTGGCCTGGTGGGGGTGCTTGGGGACTCTAGGAAGTAATAGCTCTTAGGTTTCAGTGTCTTTTCCTCGGGGACCGTCAATACAGGTAGTCGGTGGCGGCCACCCCCAGAGAGCCCCAGCCTATGCCCTCCTCATGGACCTGGTTTCTTCTTTGCTGTTTCTCTGCTGTGGACCAGCTCTGTGGCCTTGGACTCCGCAACCCTTAGGCCGGTGGCCAGCCCCAGAGAGGCTGGCTGGACAGGAGGACGGCGGTGGCGGCACGAGTATCCCTCACTTGCATTAATCAGACTGGCCCTTCTGGCTTTGGCGGGGGCGGCTGAACTGAAGGCTGGCATAAGGGCGGCTTTCTGACTTGGATGGAAAAGGCGGGTGTCTCCGGGAGATGCGGCAGGACCAGGCAAACTAAATAGAGTGAGTTTGTTTCTTGCTTCTGTGCAAACAGTCAGGAGAGGTTTTCAGAGAGTGTCAATATTTTCTCAGACTTTCCAAAGGCTGCTTGGCGGCCGTGCGGACGACATCCAGTGCCCAGGAGGAAACAGTTGGTTAAGGAAGGGCTCCAGGTTTGCAAAATTGGCATGAGTGCTCTCCACATGAGGGAGGGCTTGTGGCTGCATTTGACTTGAGGCCCCAGGGGCTTAAAGTTAGATCATCAGGGTGGGAAGCCGCGGCTTTGGAATCCGAAACACTCCCTCTGTTGTGAATAGGGCTGCAATGAACATGGGGTGGACCTATCTTTTTCAACAGAAGCTTTGGGTACATAGCTCGGGGAACTATACCCATCCCTGGCAATGGAACATGGTGGAGGATGCTGTGAAAAAAGAATTTGTGTGTATATATTCGTGTACAAATGGGTCACTTCGCTGTACAGCAGAAACTGACAGAACACTCTAAATCAACTATAATAAATTTTTTTTTTTAAAAAAGAAACACATCCTCTAAGTGACCTTGGGGGGCTCTGCTGTGAGATGGAGCTGCAACCCCAGAGGGGTGTCTGGGGGGCCCCCCCCCGAGATGCTCCAGCTGGACTGGATGCTCCATAAGCAGGGGCGGCGGTCATGGCTGCTGCCAGCATGATGGCTCTTTTCCTTGGGAGCCGAGGGCAGCTCATTAGGTACCGGGTGGTTGAGCCTCTGTTCATCTAGATCTCAAGCCCTGGATGTGGTGCCAGCATGTGCTTCCTCTCAGGGGGATGATGCTGGACTTCACAGTCAGAAATCCCTACAAGTCCAGGAGTTCCCGTTGTGGCGCAGTGGTTAACGAATCCGACTAGGAACCATGAGGTGGCGGGTTCGATCCCTGGCCTTGCTTAGTGGGTTAGGGTTCCGGTGTTGCCGTGAGCTGTGGTGTAGGTTGCAGACGTGGCTTGGATCCCACGTTGCTGTGGCTCTGGCATAGGCCAGCGGCTACAGCTCCGATTAGACCCCTAGCCTGGGAACCTCCATATGCCACGGGAGCAGCCCTAGAAAAGGCAAAAAGACAAAAAAAAAAAGAAATCCCTACGAGTCCAGGCGAGTCCCTGGCATCGTCCAGCGTGTGGCACTGTCCTGGGAGCCCGTAGATGCCCCTCCTGCATCTGGCCTCCTGAGCACCTTCCCCGCAGCCCCTCAGCTCCTTTCCTGTCTCTCTTCCCCACGGTGGCTGCCATAACAAGTGACACACGGAGGGGCTTAAAACCACACACGTTTAGGAGTTCCCTGGTGGCAGAGCAGATGAAGGACCCAGCATTATCTGTGCTGTGGCTCAGGTTCTATCCCTGGCCTGGGAACTTCCACAGGCCATAGGCATGGCCAGAGTCCCCTAAACCCAACGCAAACTGAACAAAACCCCCAAAACAAGCCCCTGTGATCACATACCACTCCCTGCTTAGCTGCCAACATGGCTCAAGTAAAAAACCACGGGCAAACCACGTGTGGACGAGAACGTGGAGCAACTGGACCGATCACGTGAAAACCACAAACCTGGTGACCTAGCAATTCTGCTCATTGGTATTTGCCCAGTGGCGGTGTGTGCACAGGCCCCAGGGAATCTCAAATGACGGCATGCAGCCCTCGTCCCTGGATGCCAATTGTCCAGCGGGGACATGGCTGGGAAAAGCCTTACGACCTGCGGGAGAACTCTTTTCAAGCAGATGGCGCAAGGGACAGCAGGAGCAGAGACACTAGATCATCTCCAAGTTCCCGTGTATGGCTTCCGCTGTCCCAGAGCTCTGCAGGCCTCATCTCTTAGCCCACAACTGCCCTCCGAGGTGGGTGTTCTTGGCATCCTACTGACACGTCGCTGGGACCAGTGCACTCACCTCCTGGCCAGTGGGTCTGCCTGGTCCCCTCCCTCGTCCAGCCCAAGGCCATGTTGAGACTCCTGCTTGTGAGCCCCAGTTCCCATTCGGGGTCCTTTCTCAGGGGTGCACAGCTGGCCTCGTTCCGGGCGCTGAGAGCAGACAGGACCTGCATCCAGCTGGAACCCTGCTCCGTGCTGTTTCTAGACTGTAGCCAGGCTGGGCCCCAGAGGCAGCGTCCACCTCTGACCTGCCATCCTGATCTCTGGGAAGAAGGTGATGGAGCCGGAGCCAGGGAGGTGGGTGGGGCATGGGGGTCGCTTTAATGGTGTCACCCCGGGATGGGGAGGGGTGAAGATGCCGCCCCCACCTCGCTGGCCGGTTCTCCCCCAAACAGGACTCTAGTGTCTTCCAGTCCCTGCTTAATCTCCCCTTAGGGGTCCCAGTGCCTGTGGAATGAGGGGGTTCACGTCCCGCCAGCCTGTGCCCTCTGACCCTTTCTGTACCCCTCACCTGGCCACTGCTGTGGCTCCGGGCAGAGCCCACCTCATGCTGTGCCCTTGGCCTGGGCCGCCTGTCCTGCCCACCCTCCTGCTGAAAGCCCCCCTTTCAGCCAAGCTTCTCTCCTGAGACGGTGGGCGGGGTGGTTCCCTGGGTGGCACTGACCTTGGCTCTGCTCTGCCATCACCACCTTGAACTTGTCAACAGTTGCAGAACAAGGGGCCTGCATCTGCCCTTTGTCCTGGGCCCTGCAAAGTCCGTGGCTGGTCCTGTAGGGTGAGCCCCTCTCCCCATGACCTTGGACGCCCATGACCCTGCCAGCAGAGGGCCCTGCTGACCGTGTCACCCCACGTAGCAACTCAGGACAATGCTGTGCCCGGGGTGGCAGGGGTCAGGCCCGGGTCCCCAGATGAGTGCTGATCCATCCTGGGCTTCCATTGCTCCCCCAAGCCCAGCCTGATGGTCACCTGCCCCCAAGTGGCACTGAAGTGCCCAGACACTTGGGGGCGCTGCCCCTGGAGCCCGTGTGACTGCTGCAGGACGAGCACTGCTCCCTCGAGCCCATTTCCTCGTCCCTGTCCTGAGGCGGCTGGACTTGGCTGGGACAGGAGCGGTGGGAGTCGGGCTTCAAAGGGAGCAAAGGATGAAATGAATTTCCTTTCCTGACCCACCCCCCTCCCCGAGGAGGAAGCCCCTGATACTGGCTGTGGTTGGGCGCCGACCTACGACCCTATACCTGCACACAGGCCACCCTGGCCCCAGGGCCTTGCTGCTTCGCCTGGGGGCTGAGAACCACCCCGGGGGCCTCTCAGGGCTGAGTCCCAGGCCTGCTCCCCCCACCTGTTAATCGGTTGTCCCCTAGCAGCCTCCTCTTCCTCGACCTCGGGTCTTCCACTCTGTGAAACGGGGCTCAGATGACAGGCTGTCTGTCACCGCTGCAGCTCCAAGGCAGAGAGGGCTGTGCTGAGGCCAGAGTCACCTTCCTGGGGAACAGACTCCCCCTAGGACAGGCCCCGAGGGCCTTGGGTCCCTTTCAGCCCCTCTGTCTGCTCAGCAGACAGTCTTTGCCCACTTTGGGCACCAGGAATCCCTGAGTTTCTGGGGTGAGACAGGTGGGGGGGGGACAGAGAGACACAGGCCAGCACAGTGAGGGGCTGGGGAGGGAGTGCAGGCCGCAGCCCTGGATGAGGAGGGCAGGAGCACGGGGGGCGAGGCCAGAGGGAACCCAGGGTGGCTCTGCCAGGCCGGGAGGGGAGGAGGGGAGGGCTGGGGCGGGTCACCAGGCCACAGGGTGGACGATGCTCACGCCAATCCCAAGAGCATGGAAAGCCACCAGCACACTTGCAGGGCCTGGGCCCGGGACTGGGCCAGGGGGTGTCTGGGGTGCGAGCTTGAGGAGGCGCTTACGCTCGGGGTTGAGGTTTGGCGGGGGTATGAGGAAGATGGCTCTGGGCACTGGCTGGGGGACCGGCCGGAGGCGGGCCTGCCTGGATGGGGAGGCAGGCAGGTTGGAAGCCAGGACGGACAGGGACATAACCTGTGGGGACGGGGGGTTCAGGATGGTGTGTACCAGGGGGCCAGAGCCGAGGCCGACGCCAGCCTTGGTTTGGGCGATGTCACCATGGGAGGGGCGTCCCCAGAGACAGTGCCCAGGGGAGAAAACCACCTGGGAGAAGGGATGTGGGGCATGGACAAGGCCCGTGGGGGGCTGCAGGGGCGGAGCTCGGGGTAGTGGCTTGAAGCCAGCGGGGGTGGGGACCAGGACCCGTGCATGCCGGGGGAGGTCATGGGGTGGCCGTGAAAGCCAAAGACCACCCAAGCCCAGTGCTGACGGTGTCCAAGTTGGACCTGGGGGCTGAGGAAGCCCTTATGTCCCAGGGGAGGCCGTTCCGAGGCTGTGAGTGGCCGGCTATGGTCAGTGCTCTGGGGGAGACGGCGAGCCCCACACCAGAGCAGCATCCATCTGCCTGCATCAATTGCATTTATAATTTTTGGATCTTATGGTGCTTTGACATCTCAGGACCTTGCTGGCTTGGAAGGGGCGGTCCCTTCGTGGCTGGGAGGAAATTCCTGGAGCCGCCAAAGAACATCTGCAAACCTGCCCTTCGGGCACAGACCAGAGCCCAGCCCCGGACCGCCTGGAGACCACCTGCCTCTGACTCTCACACCAGCCGGGAGTCCTGCCCCAAATCCCCCCGCCAGGTACCCGACAGCCAGAGGCACCCAGAGTGGGGCATTCTTCCACCCGCCCGTGCAGGATGTGCCTCCCCGCCTCGCAGTGGGGCTTCGGGGCCAGCCTCTCCCCTCCCTCCTGGAGTCCCGGCCGCCCCTGCTGCTTCCCCGCTTGGCCCTGTGAGGCCTGGTGGCGGGGGGAGGGGAGGGGGGCCTCCGCTGGCAAACTCTAAGTAATAAATTCTTCTTCGATGCCATCCGTCTCTCCTCATCCGCGGTCACCTCTGTCCGTTAGATCCTGGGTGCATCACCATGTGCCCCCCAATTTACCCTTCCTGGGGGCTGGACTGGGCATCTTCCCAGAGCCCCCTGCCCACTGGGCAATTGAATAAACCACACACTGTTGTTCCAACCTCCCTGCACCTCCTCCCTGCACCCCTGCTGGGGGGGCCAGACACTTACGGAGTCTTTCCTGGTTTTTCCTTTAGTCTTTTGGCCAAAAAAATGCCCCAGGATAATGAAGAAATCTATTTACAGTAGCAATATTCAGTCTGGAGCCTTCTGGAATGAATTAGCCACTGGAGAATTTCTGAGTGGTTTTTTTTTCTTTCTTTTTTTCGACGTGGGAGCGCGCTTTGGGCGGGGCACGGATGAGGTTCTGACTCTCAGGTCCACGTCCTGAACCTCTGGGCAGAGCCTGCTCCGCTGCCCATGCGGCCAAAGGGCAGTGAGCCCTGGACTTGCAGCCACCAGAGCCCCTGGGTGACCCCAAGGGGCAGGGAGCCGCCCGAGGGGACTGTACCCCATCCCTGTAACTGTGTCCCTTCGCCTGCTGAAGGATGCACATTCCGAGTGCCCGTTTTTTATATCTGCTCCTCAGTCAGTCCCCGCAGGACGCTGGCTGGCGGTGATCCCCGGCCGCTGACCTGTGGCCGGCTGTTCGGACAGATTTGGTTTCTTAAAACAAAACTTTCTTCATGTCGGATGTGCTCAGGTCAGCTGGGCCTTGGCCACAGGCAGTGTTTCCCGCCTTGGTCTGCGGCCCCCTCCCTGCCCCTGCCTGGGCCCCTTTGGCGGGAGGGAGCAGAGGCGTCGGCCGCGGCCAGGCCTCGATGTGGCCTCCGTGGACCAGTGTGCAGCGAGGGCTGCACATCTGCTCTGACTCATTGTGCAAACATCCTCTGCCCGAGGCCTCGCTGCCCCGCCCGCCCGGCCCCGAGGCCCCTTGGGTTCCCAGGTCTCAGGGTCCTCGGATGGGGCCACTAGCAGCCCCGTGGACGGTGCCTGGTGAGGCATCTGGCCAGCTGGTGCCTGGTTCTGGAAGCCCCTCCAGGATGGTCCTCCCAGGGCCGCCTGTGCCAGGGCTCCGGGCTCTCGGGCAAGAAGTGGGTCACTTTCTGTCTGCTGTCAGGGCTGGGAAAGGCCTGGCTGTGTGTGGACATCCACGTTCAAGTCCAGCCTGGTCCTTGTCTCCCTCCTCCATACCTCCCCCCACGAAGGGCCCCCCATCGCCCGGCTGGCTCCTTCTCCCCGGGCGCCACCCGCCGAGACCCCACCGTCTGCTCCCTGCAATCCCGCCTTTCCTCTGGGCTAAGCTGCCTCTGCCCGGGGGTCCCTGCTGTCTGTCTGTCTGTCTGTCTGTCTGCTGCTGAGCTCAAGCCCCAGCCGCCACCCACGCCCAGAGCACAGGGGGCTGCCGGTCACCGTGGGATGAAGAACCTGGCCAGAAACAACGGCGATAACCCTCGGCGCCTCCCACGCCCCCGTTTCCTCCGCCCCCGCTCTCCAGAGGGCAGCGTCCCGCGGGGACTGTCCCTCCCTCCCTCCCTTCTTCCTGCCTTCTCGCCGTCTCTCTTTCTTTTCAGCTTTTCCCCCTAGTGTTTAGCCTAAAGTTTCACAGGTAAAATGAGCTCCTGCAGAAGGACTGGGTCAGTGACGGGCCGTGCACGAGCCCCCGTGAGGACTCCGGCTTGCAATTCAGCAAATATTCAAGAAGCTTCTCGGGAGCGCCAGGCACACACACGCTGTGCTCTTTGCTGGGGAGCGTGCCAGCCGTGCCCCTCCCCAGTCCCCAGAGAGCCCCCAGGTCTGCTTGGGGGCGGGCCCTATGCCAGGGAATCGGCCCTCGGAGGCCGCCGTCTCGACCAGATGTTGACTTTGGGATCCTTTGGTGGCCGGAGCAGGGCTTGGGTGTTAGGAACAGTCCCCCTGTCCGGAGGGGCCGACCCTCCCCCAGGGCGTCCTTTGCTGCGGGGGTCTGGGTGGGTGCACGCATGCATGCAGGGGGCAGCTATGCAGGGAGGCTGTACCCCCTCCCCGGGTGGTGCTTTGGAAGGATGCTCCCCCCCCCCAGGACCGGGCACAGAGGCTCATTTCCTCCTCCACGGCAGCCGGAAGGTGTCACCTGTCCAGCCAGGTGGTGGCCACAGAGACCTCATCGGCCGGACCCCCTGGGAGTCCCCTGCCAGGGCTGGAGGGATGGCAGGCAGGGAGCAAGCTGGAGGAGCCCCAGACCTGGTTTGAATCCTCCAGTCGCCCAGCGCCAGGCCCAGGGAGCCGCAAGGGGCACCTGCTGTGGACGTGGGGTGGGCTGGGGACAAGTGCGGATGAAGCCCCAGGAACCATCCCCCTGTCTTCCTGTGAGGCCCCTGCCCTGCCCCCAGGAGGCGCCTACATCAGCCAGTGCTCCCAGGAGGGACGGGTCTGGCGGCCCTCAGCTCCTGACCGTGAATGGTGTGTCCAGGCTGCCGGTGCCCAGCACGGAGCTCCCCGAGGACCAGCACGTATCTGCCTCTGCCACCATCGTGTAGACGAACCAGCGAGTGGTCTATTCCCCCAGAGAGCACAGTGTGGGGACTTCCTGGGGGCCTGGACCTCGGCGGGGCCTCCTGAGATCCACAGGGGAGGCCAGGAAGGCAGGGACAGAGCCCAGCCTCTCATCCCCATGTGGCCACATGCCGGCCACTTGACACTGGCCGAGCTGTGTGTCCTGCCTGGGTCTCCGTTCCACCATCACCCTCTGCAGGTAACAGGATCGTGTCTCCTGGGTCCACTTGTGCGGGTGCAGGAGGCCAGTGAGCCAGTCACATTGCCTGGTGTGTCATAGATGGAATTAGAGTCAGAATCTAATCTTTGACGTGAGGCGAGCATCCTTGAGAATCGGGGAGGGCCTGACTCAACCAGAGCACAGCTGAGGCTTCTTTCCCTAAAGAAGCAGGGATCCTGCCCCAGAGCGTCCAGCTGGGACCTAGTCCCCTGCTTTCTGGGTTTCCCTCTTGCCCAGCCAGCCCGCCAAACACAGGAGCCAATGCCTGGAGAGAAACCCGCCCACATCTCCCGCCAGTTGCGTTTCTCTAGTTGACACTGGCTAATATGAGCCTTAAAGAGCCGACGGCACCCGTCCAGCTCCATCCCTGCCCTGGCCGGCTTGCTGAGCGCCAACCCTCCTCCCTACCAAGATGGCATCACGGGAGACAGGTGCCTTGGAGCCCAGGGGCCTTGCTGAGTGATGTGGGTGCCTGTTCAGTCACCTGCTGGCCTGTCACTTGATGATGAAGAGCCCTGGCTCTGTGGGCACCTCCAGCCCCAGCGCTCAGCAGACAGAGGCTGGGGGTGCCCAGGGCCACTCTCTGGCTTTGGAGCCGGACATGCCTGAAGTTTGGGATTCAGTGTCTGTCTGTGGTCTGGCCTCACAGTCCCAGTGCCACCCACCTGTAACCCGAGGACCGTGATGCCTACTTGGTGGCCTCGCGGAAAGGATACAATCAGACAATGAACCTAAGTGGGTGAATTCATCCCAGGTCTGAGTTCTGGGGGCAAGTTTCCCTTCTCCAGGGCTCCTGGGTTCCTGCAGCTGGGCTGTTAGAACAATACATTCCATTGTGGGCATTGCCTGTGGGTGAAGGGAGGCCCCACGAGCAGGGGCAGAGCGCCAGATGTGGGGCTTACAGTGTCCAGGTTCACCACGGATGGCTGGGCAGGTTGTGCACTGCACAACTCCAGGGATCTGGCCACAGACAGTGTGACGGGTGCCCCAGAGCTGTGCAGGGGTGGTCGGCACCTCTTGCACCCTTTCCACCCCAGTGTATCGGGGAGCCAACGATGGTGTTGCGGACTGAACGTTTGTGTTCTGTCCGGTTTCATGTGAAGCCCTACCTCCCAGAGTGATGGTAAGGGGAGTGGGATCATTGGGAGGTGATGAGATTTAGCTGGGGTCATGGCAGCGGGGCCTCCAGGATGGGCCTGGGGTCCTTCTAGGAAGCAGGAGACCAGAGCTTGCCCTTTGGTGTCATCTCCATGAGAAGTGGCGCCGTGAGAAAGTGCCTGTCCCCAGGCCGGGCGGGGAGCCCTCACAGGGTGAGAAATCTGCCGAAGTCATGATCTCAGGCCTCCAGCCTCCAGACGGGAGGAATAATTGTCTGTCGTTTAAGCCGCCCCGGCTGTGGATTCTGCTGCTGCTGCCACCGAGCTGACTAATCGGGTGGTTATGAGTGACCACTGGGCTGCCCACTCCTTGTCTCCAGCTCAGTGGCTGAAAGAGGCTACACGCTTGTTCCACAGGCTTTTTCCTCTTCCAGGATGGTGGCAATTTAAAGGGAACCTTCTAGGCTAAGAATCAGGAAAGCAGAGAGAACCGGGCCCGGGAAGGAGTCACCCCCATGGGTGCCTCAGTTTCCCCGTCTGTAAAGGCAGCCTGCACGGTCAGCTGGGGTCTCTCCCGGGGCCAGAGCTCCTGCTGTGACCTTGGGCAGGTCGAGAGACAGGCTGCGACTTGCAGTTGGCACAGTGTGGGTCCCGCTGTTCGGCCTCCTCCAGGACGGGACCTTCCTGCCCTTTCACCCTTCATGCTGGCGTCTCTCTCTAGGAGGCGGCGGGTGGGGCAGGCCCGGGAACAGGCTCCTTCCCGCCCAGGCCCCCCGAGGACCCAGCCTGACTTCAGAGGCCTGAGTCTTCCCTTTTCCCTCATCTCGCCAGAGGGAGAGGAACCTGCAATGTACTTATTGGCGCCTTTGGAAGACGAAAATCTGGACCGGTTTCCCCTCTTTTCTCTCCACCCCCGAGTTCCTGCTCATCTTTAGACTTTTCTGCCTTGAAAACCTATTCGAGCAAAACAGATCAAAAGCAATACACACGTTTCTAGCCTTTAATCCCATCTGATGCCAGCCTCCCTGTGCTGCCCTTTCGTAACCAGGGAACACGCCCCGTACACATCTCCACCCCGCAACGCTGGCGCTTCCCTGCGGCCGCCGTGGGGCTCTGACAAATCGCTGGTTAGAAAAAGCCACATTCAGTGGTAGAAACTTGTATTAACACCGCAAAAGGACACGCAGGGTTTTCATTGCTCCTGTGCCAGAGATGCTCTGGGTGGACGGGAACGGCCAGCGTGTGCTCGCTGGATCCAGGGCACGGCTGCTCTGAGTCACAGCCCACGCGGGGGGTGGGTGGCCTCCCTGTCCCCACCAGGCCGACCTGGAGCGAGCACTCGAACACGGCGACCTGGAAAGGGGACAGTTGTTCCGTCCGTCTGCGCCCAGGCTGGCTGCAGCGGCTGCATCTGCGATTCTCATTAGCTTGCTGTCGCCAGTGGCCACTGCCAGCTTGTTACCAGGGCTGCTGGATGGGAAGAGACCATTTTCCGTGGGCAAAGAGGTCTCTGAGCTCTAAGGGGGTGCCCGAGGCGCCCGGCTGGTCACACCAGGGCTTGGGGGCTCTGTTCTAGGGGGAGGAGGACGCCTCACGTGTTCCCATGAGAAAGAGGGTGTAATTCTTTGCTAAAACACCTAAGACACGTGAATTCTTCAGCTACAACAAGCTGGCTGCTTGCGTTCCGAGTTGCATCATCTGTTGTTGTCTGGCTTGAGAGAGAGACAGGGAGCGGGAGACAGAGACAAGCGTGGAGACAGAGAGATAAGGAGAGAGATGCAGAGACAGAGATGCAGAGAGATACAGAGTCAGAGACACAGAGATACACAGAGGCACAGAGACAGAGATAGAGACAGAGACACAGAGACACCGGGCCGAGAGTGAGCGAGAGACGGAGATAGAGGGACCAGCAGCGAGGGAGCCGGAGTCTCAACATATTCCTTTCCGGGTTTTCGCTGGAAACCACTCTCTAACCTGAGCTGTCACATCTTGAGTTTTAGATTAAAAAGAAGTTGATTTTTAAAGACCAAAAGGAACCAGGGATTTGGGCAAGAAGACAATCTGTCTTTGCCAGGTTGGGATGCTCTTCCTTCTAAGGCGTGACCGTTGCTGGTTCTCGAGCAGAGCAGGGTCCCTGAGCCGCCTCGATGGGAGGGCAGGGTTCACACTGCAGGAAGAACCCCTGCTCTGCTGGGCTTGCAGGGCACACCCTCTGTGTCCTGTGTCCCGGCAATGCTCCTCTGGAAATGTGCCTGCCCCCCAGATGCCCTCGGGGTCTGTCACTCTTGCACCAGCCTGGGGTGCCCCAGTGGAAGGAGCACAATTACCTATCATTTGGGCTTTTCCAGCCTCCCACCACCCCCACCAGCTGTGGGGTTCACTGTGGGGTGGCTCTGCCAGGGACCTTGGCTGCCTGGGTGCGGAGGGCCCCCTTGCCCTCCCTGGGTGGGGGCTCTGGCATAACTATGACTCACCAGCATCCAGCTCCCTCCACGCTGGCCCTTCCTTCCCCCTTCCGGCTAAGCGTGGCCAGGCGACTCTCTCCAGTAGGTGAAACACAAGTGGAAGTGACAGGTCTCACTTCTGGGCACAGGCTCCTGTAGGAAAGACTGGTTCTGTCTCTGCTATGGAGCAGGGGATGGGCCAGCCGCCCAGGTCACTGAGTACAGTGTCAGCAGGTACATGTAGTCTGAGGAAGAAACCCTCCTTTGTTGTTTTAAACCCTGCAAATATCAGGGGATGTTTGTTACTCAGCATAGCTGAGCCTGTGCTGACAGATACAGGAAGAAATGGTCCCTCCTTACTAAAAAGGAGTGAAACATTCTTAGGTAACATGATGGCTCAAGGTCATGGACCCAACCAGTGGCAGAACAAAGTCTAGGCCATCTGACCCAAGGCTGGCTTTTGACCCTGGAACAAATCCTTGGGAGTGAAGGGGGGCTGTGTCAGGGCTGGTTCATTCTTCACTCTTGCAGGAATTGTTCGAGACCCCTGTTGGGCATCCATCCTCACAGTCTGGGGAGAAAGTTTTGTGTACAAAGGAGCAGAAGCCAAGTTGGTCTCAAGATCTCTCTATAGCACTGGACCAACCTCCTAGTGAGCATGAGAGCTCAAGGTCCTGACCCTAAATTCCATGCCTGTCCGTGTTTAAGCTCGTGAGAAGCGCACAGAAAGCCTCCTCTTACAGGCAGCTCTTCCTTCTCGAAAACCATTCCTGAGGGGTGCCCTCCAGCTGTGTAAGAGCTGGCTGACCAGGGGAGGTCTCAGGGTGGGGGGTGTGTGTGTGTGTGTCTGATGGGGAAAGAGTCTTTCCACGTGAATTCTCACGCACCTGCTTATAATGTTGGAAAACACGCACATGTCTTCAGGAGGTCTTTAAGGAGCTGGAGTGGACATCTCTGGAGTGGAGGCATGTGTGGTATACTACTCTGGGATCTTGGCGGGGGGGGTCTTTTCCCCTGTTTGGGCCTCAGTTTTGCAGGGTTGTTTGTTTGTTTTTGCCTTTTTAGGGCTGCACCCGCGGCATATGGACGTTCCTAGGCGAGGGGCCGAATCAGAGCTGCAGCTGCCGGCCTCCGCCACAGCCACAGCCACGCCAGATCCAAGCTGCATCTGGGACCTACACCACAGCTCACGGCAACGCTGGATCCTTAACCCACGGAGTGAGGCCAGGGATCAAGCCTGCGTCCTCATGGATGCTAGTCGGTTTTGTTACCCCTGCGCCACGACGGGCCCTCTCGGTGTGGCTGTTTAAAGAGGAACACGGGGCTCATTACCTCTCGAGGCTCCCTTGCTCGACGGCGAGATTCCTGGGACACCGATGACTACTCTGTAAGGGAACGCTCCTATCCCCCTCCTGATCTTGCTCCAGCTTCCGGATGCTTTGGGAGATAACTCACCATAGGGTTCGTGCGTGCTTGCTTAGGGAACGATGTTATTCTGGCAGTTCCGGGACACCCCCTCGAAATCATTTGAGGCGCCGCAGAGAATGGTAGACCGGGGAGGACGGCTGTGGTCGTGGTTAGTGACGGTTAGTGCGATGGATCCCGGTTCTGGGAAAGCTGACCGGTGACTAAGTCCCATCCAGAGCCTGACCCCACGCCCCCACCCCAGATAGAGCAGACAGGGATGCGGCCGGGCCGGGCTCTGGATCGCCCCCGCCCCACCCCGGCACCACGTAAGGGTGGCTCCGAACCTCCGTTGGCTTTGATTCTGCAACAGTTTCCAAACTCGAAGGATGATTCATGCTGCAGCCCGACTCGTGGAATTTCTGAAAGCTGAGCGCTGAGGAATCCGTCTGGGCTTCCGAGAGGCCCCCCAGCTCCCACCTTTGGGGGCAGCTCGAAGGGGAAGCTGGGAAAACACACATCACATTCTTCCTGCATGAAGCACGGTCCCCATCGGGGAGGAAGCCGTGGCAAAGCGCCTGGATCAGTCCCAGTGTCTCAGCAGGCTCTTTGTAAATGCGTTTAGACTTAGATTTTATTTGACAAGCCCAGTAGTTATCTGAGCCCACAGGACAGCTCTCAGTCCATAATACTGCCGTGTGCTGGCAACGACAGTGGCTTATCTCTTCTTCCCATTACTGCTCCATTCTTCTTCGAGAAAGGAAATGCCAGCCGGACTGGAGGTGGGAGGTCTCCACCCCGTGTCCTAGCTGAGAACACGCTGCTGTCCCTACAAGGCGGTCCCCTGGGGGACTGGATGCAGACTCCTCGGGCTCGCAGAGCCAGCAAAGGGATGAATAGCTGTCTAGTTAATTGCTCTTGGATTTCCCCAGGCTGATGAAAACATACTATTTTCTGCTGAGCTTTTAGCTGGAGCGGTTTCACCTCTTCCCCGGAGCAGAGCGATGAGAGATGAAGGCCAAAGAGAGGAAGCAGCCTCCGTGGGCTCCTGAGCCGCTAGAGGGGCAACAAGGGGGCCATTGTGCAGCCCGAAGATGCCACGGGAGGGGGACCCGCCAGAGGGGTGACAGGGAAGACCTTCCCCGTGGGAACTTGTGCAAACCTGGCATCTGCCGTGTGGATGCGCTCAGGGGCAGTGGGCACTTTCCCTGCAGCTCAATAGTGCCCCAAAACTGAGGTTTTTCCCTTTTTTTTTCTTAGTTAATAACTTTTACTTTTCAGGAGTTCCCACTGTAGCTCAGTAGCTTAAGAACCCGACATAGTGTCCGTGAGGATGTGGGCTCCATCCCTGGCTTCAGTCAGTGGGTTAAGCATCCAGTATCACCGCAAACTGCGGCGTAGGTCACAGATGTGGCTCAGATCTGGTGTGGCCGTGGCTGTAGTGTAGGCTGGCAGCTGCAGCTCTGATTCACCCCCTTAGCCTGGAAACTTCCATAGGCTATAGGGCAGTTGTCAAAAAAAAAAAAAAAGCGTTTTATTTTTCAAAGCAATTTTAGGTTCACCGCAAAATTGAGCAGGAAGTAGAAGGATTTGCCATATATCCCCCTGCACCCCCCCCCCACTCTGCTTACAACCTCCCCCACGTCTCCATGGCCCACTGGAGTGGTCACTTGTTACCACGGATGCACCTGGATTGACTCATCATTGTTTCTGAAAGTCCATAGTTTACATAAAAGCCAGTCTTGGGGTTGGAGGTTCGTGGGTTTGGGCAAATCACAAAGGCACGTAGCCATCGCTGTGGCCTCACACAGAGCAGTTTCTCCACCCTCCACGTCCTCCGGCCCCTCTCCTCATCCCCTGCCCCGGCCCTTGGCAACCACTCCTCTTTCCTTCTCCCTTGCTCTGCCTTTTCCAGAACGTCGTAGAGCTGGAATCTCACGGAGTGCAGCCTTTTCAGGCTGGCTTCCCTCCCTCAGTCGTATGCGGTGAAGGTTCCTGCGTGTCTTTTCGCGGCTTGACAGCTCATTTCTTTTTCGTGCTGACTATTGTGCCATTGTCAGGTGGGCCACAGTTCACCTTCTGGAGGACATCTTGGTGGCTTCTTATGTGTTGGCCACGAGGAAGGGGCTAGAGACATTTGTGTGCAGGCTTTTGGGTGGACATTAGATTTCAGCTCATTTGGAGACACGCCAAGGAGCACGGCTGCTGGGGAAGAGGAGCTGTAATCGCTAAACTGCCTCTCACCGTGGATGTACGGTGCTGGCTTCCCAGCAGCCATGGATAAGAATTCCCGGGGCTGCACACCCTCTCTGGGCTTTGGTGTTTTCGGTGTTGTGATTTGGCCATTCTAATAGGTGTGTGGTGGTGCCTCCTCTCATTATTGTTGCAGTTGGCCTGTCCCTGGCGACGCGGGATGTTGAGCGCGTTTTCATATGCTCATTAGCCATCCCTACACCTGCTTTGGTGTCTTGCCTCTTCCTGCCTTTTCCCCATGTTCAATCAGGCTGTTAACTTTCTTTTCTTATCTTTTTTTTCTTTTTTGTTTTTTTAGGGCCATACCTGCGGCATAGGGAGGTTTCCAGGCTAGGGGGTGAATCAGAGCTGCAGCGGGCAGCCTACACCACAGCCAGAGCAACACGGGATCTGAGCTGCATCTGTGACCTACACGGCAGCTCACGGCAACGCCAGATCCTTAACCCGCAAGGCCAGGGATACTAGTGGGGCTTATAACCACTGAGCCACACCAAGAACTCCCAGGCTGTTAATTTTTAAATTATTGCGTTTTAGGACTTCTCTGTACATTTTGGATAGCAGTCCTTTTTCAGATGTGTTTTTGCAAATATTTTCTTCCAGGCTGTGGCCTTTTTTCTGTGTCTCTTGACTTTCTTTTCGGCAGAGCAGTTTTTTTTTTATTTTAGTAAAGTCCAGCTTAGCAATTATGTTTCGCATGGATTATGACTTGATGTTGTGTATAAAAAGTCATCATCAGGCGTTCCCATTGTGGCACAGCAGAGACGAATCCGACTAAGAACCATGAGGTTGTGGGTTCCATCCCTGGCCTCGCTCAGTGGGTTAAGGATCCAGCATTGTCGTGAGCTGCGGTGTAGGTCACAGGCACAAATCGGATCTGGTGTTGCTGTGGCTGCGGCATAGACCGAAAGCTGTAGCTCCGACTGGACCCCTCGCCTGGGAACTTCCATATGCTGCAGGTGCGGCCCTTAAAAAGCAAAAAAAATAAAAAGTCACCATCACACCCAAGGTCGTCTAGGTTTTCTCCTACGTCATCTTCCGGGGGTTTTATGAGTTTGCATTTTACATTTAAGTCTATCATCTATTCTGAGTTGCTTTGGCGAAGGTCTGTGTTTAAATTCATTGTCTTTTTACATGTAGATGTCCAATGGGTCCAGCCCCATTTATTGAAAGACTGTCTTTGTCCATGGTGGTGCCTTTGTGCCTGTTTAAAATTTTTATTTGTGGCCATGCCTATGGTGGGCGAAATTCCCGAGCCAGGGACTGAGAATGCCGGATCCTTTTCTTCATCACCAGGGAAGTCCCCAAAGCCTTGTATTTAATATTCGATCCACCATGTAGCATATTCTTGGGGGAGATCGTAATAAATTTATCTGGCATCTATTTTGGACGTTAATTTTGTGTTTTGTATCACTGAGCTAGTAACGGTCACTTTGGTGTGTTTACCGAGGGTCTTGCTAGTTCCGAGTGTCGGAATACTTTTGTGAGCCTAGATAACTTATCCTCAGGAATCACGATTTAATCTGCCGCCAGCAAAGGAAACGTCATCCACCCAAATCTTGCCAACACTGAGGCTTATCACTGAAAAAAGGCTTTATTTTTATTTTTATTTTTTTATCAGTAAAATGACAAAGACATTTTATTTTATTTTTATTTTTATTACTCATGAAGTAAATTTTATTTAAATTTCACTTAAATTTTTTAGTATTCTAATATTTTATTTTCATTTTTTATCTTTTTAAATTTATTTTTTAATTACATTTTCTTTATTTGTTATCTTTAAAAATTTTTTGAATTTTTAAATTTTTATTTTTTATTACATTTTCATGAAAAAAGTCTTGATGAGGCTTGAAGCTACACTCTTATAATGTATATTCCTTTGATTACTAGTGAGTTTGAACAATCGTTTCAAAAGTTCACTGAGTGTTTTTCGTGTGCACTTTCTGTTCACATCATTTGAAACCTTTGCTTTATTCGTGGGTACTAGTTCTTTAACGGCAAAGGAGCACGAAACTTGGTCTCTTGTAATTTCCACATGTTTCTCCTGTTTGCCTTGGCCTTTCCCCATGATTCATCATGGTTTTCTTTTTACTAATGGAGGTTTTAAAATATTTTTAAATGTTTTTTTCCCTTCGGTTGTTTTGCTTAAAAATGTCTTTCCTACCTGGAGTTTGTATAAATATTGAACTCTGCTTTTATGTTTTCTTTTTCGGCTGCCAGGAGGCGCATGGAGTTCCTGGGCCGGAGGTGAGATCTGAGCCATAGTTGAGACCTAAAGCTGCAGCTGTGGCAACGCTGGGCCTTTAACCCACTGTGCCAGGCTGGAGACCAAACCTGTGTCCCAGGGCTCCCACCATGTTCCAATCCCGTGGTGCCCCAGCGGGAACTCCTGTCCTCTACTTTTAATGTCATTATATGTTTTCACTTTTTACCAGACTCATTAGTTCATCTGGACTCTGTTTTGGTGTAAGATGGAATATTAGCTGACCATTTTTCTTAATGACTAACCAATTATCCAACTCTTGATTATTTGCTAAAGAATCTTTTCTAGCACCACTTATTTGAAAACCTACTCTTACAGAACCTGTTTCTAGACCTTTTGTTCATTTTGATGGATATCTAGTTGCAACTTGAACTGGTGCCATACATTTAAATTTATTGAGGGTGTACACACACACACACACACACACACACACACCCATGAGGGTATTTTATATGTATATAAAACTATATTATAATGAGGTCCTGCTGTATAGCACAGGGAACTATATCCAATCACTTGTGATAGAACATGATGGAAGATAATATGAGAAAAAGAATATATATATATTCACACACATATATATATATACACTTTGCCATACAGCATAAATTGACAGAACATTGTGAATCAACTATAATAAAAAAAATTTTTTAAACCTGAAAAACTATATTATAGTAGTTGGTTCTCATGCTATCAAGGCTGAAAAGTTCCAGGATATTACAAGTGTTAACATGTTTAAACAAATAAAGAGGAGATTGAAATATGGGTATGGAGCAAGAGACTGTTAAAAGAAATGACCAAGAAAATTTGAAAAAGAGACAAATATAATCATCGGAAATGAAATTATTTCAACTGAAGCTAAAAACTCAATGGGTGGGTTTAACTACGGGTTAGACACAATTAAAGAGAGAATCAATAAACTGAGAGATAGAGCTGTAGAAATTATCCTGAATGCAGCACCGAGAGGAAAAAAAGCAAAATATATAAATGTGAGATAAGGATTATGAGTGAGAAGGTTTAACTCAATTGTAATCACAGGGAGTAGAGGCCATATTTGATGAAATTGTGGCCAAGAATTCCAAGAATTGATGAAAGACACCAATGTTCAGGTTCATCAAGCCCATCAACTCCAAAGCACAGCACATAAAAACCTCTCTATAATCAGAGACATATGAGTGAACGTGCAAGAGCCCTACAGTATGACATATTAAAAGTACCAAGGAGAAAAGACAAATTTTCCACAAATGTATGGCTATCAGACTGACATCTCTTTGGCAGTATCAACAATGGACACTAGAAGAGAGTGGAATCATTCTTTTGTGGCAAACATATAAATTACTTATCTTTGATATTGTATACCCAAAGGAAATATCTTTCAAGGAAAAATGAAAGAAAATATCTTTCAAGGAAATATCTTACAGGAAAAGTGTCTTCATTAGCAAATCTTCCTTTGAAGAAGAAATTCTAGAGAATACACATCAGGCAGAATGAAAGTAATCTCAGGTGGGAGATTAGATGCAAAGAGAAATGGTGACAAAGTACATATGCAGCAAATGTAATTTGACATTGTGAAAAAATAAAAATACTTTATGGAGGTAAAAATGAAAATAATAGAAAAATCAGGAAGAAATTGTCCAGCAAAGCATTTTAAACTTTTATTGTGTGGGGGTAGGATAAATATATTGATTGACTTTGAATTTGGATAAGTTCAACATATCCATTAACTGTCTAAGGTAGCCATTAATAATGTAAACAGTAGGTATAACTGTAAAGGGGAAATTGGAATTAAAAATCCAATCAAAATTCAATCAAATAGGAGAGAGAAGAGAAAGAAAAAAAGGCGAGATAAATAAAAAGCACAACATAAGTGATGAAAATAAATCCACCTATCACTGGTTAAAATAAACGCAAATTGACTAAAAGTTCCATTAAAGATAGAAACTGCCAAACTGTATTGTTTAAAAATCCAATTATAAACTGTTTAAAAGAAATATATCTAAAAGAGGAGGATACAGGGAAGTTGAAAGTAAAGAATGAACGTGAGTAGACCAAGTACGTAGTAGCAAAGCAAAGAGAAGGAGTTATATTCATACCTGATAAATAGGCTTTAAGGCACAAAAACTTTACAAGGATAAATCCCTCACCACAATGCAAGAACTCCACTTACGCCCTCATGACTTTTGTGCTATATTTGCCATATATTCTGATTTACCTGTGTTATAACATCAAGAAGACATTGCTACTGGTGCTGTCTTCAACAGCCAAAACTTACTGCTAATCATACACATTTTACCTTGGGGGACTCTCTTCACGCCTTCCTGCCATTCTGTGATTCCGTCTGGGACTATACTCCAACTGGACTGCTGGCTTGCTTTCTTTATTGTATGAAAACATCTTTATGTCATCCCAATTTCTGAAAGATATTTTCACTGTCTACAGAAGTCTTTATTGGCACTTTTTTTTCTCAAGTACGTCAAAGATGTCATTCCATTGTCTTTCAGTTTCCATAGTTATGCTGGAAAGTCTGTCATCTTGCTTGCTGTTGCTCCTTTGAAGATAATATGCCTCGTAGCCTCTCCCCTGCCCCCACCGCCTCCCAGGCTGGTTGTAAGATTTTATTTATGATTTTTAGCATTGAGATTGTGATGTGTTTAAAAGATGCTAATAAATCAAGAATTCACATTGTAGTTTCTGAAATATCCATTTAACTGGAAAGTTGATATGGGATGACAGTGAAGTAAGACAAAGATTTTCATCTTTAAAAAAAATTTTAAATGGAAATGCAAAGGGCCTAGAATAAATGGCCAAAATAATTGTTGAGGGGGGAAAAAAGTTTGGAGAATGTATATTCCCAAATTCAAGACTCATGGTAAAGTTAACAGTCCTTAGGACAGTATGATTCTGGTGTAAGAATAGACATATCAATAGAATAAAACAATGAAGCTGGAAATAGAACCACAAAGGCATCAACTGAATTGAGTTGTGAAAGGAAATTCTTTTCAATAAATGGTGTTGAAGCTAACCGCTATTGATACAGAGAAAAACATCTTTGACTCCCCCTGCGTCACAAGAACAAAATTTATCTTGAAGAGGATCACAAAGCTGATGTGAAAGCTAAAACTGCAAAACCTCTAAAAGGTCAGAGAACATTTTCTTGACCTAGGCGTAAGCAAAGAGTGCATAAATGAGATACGAAAGGCACTGAGCACAAAACTAATAATTGATGGGTCAGATTTAATCAGAATTGAAAACCTTGCATGTTCCAAAAGTACTGTTAGGAAGGTGTAAAGGTAATTGGCGTATATAGAGAAAATATCCCTGAAATATATACATCTGTAAAGAATTTGGGCCAGACTACACAGAGAACTATGCAGCATATTCATAAACAGATAAATAGCCCAAGTTTAAAAATTGACAAAGTAATTCACAAAGCTTTCTAATGAAAGTTATTGCACAGCCAAGAAGCTCATGAAAAGATGTTCAGCATCCTTAATCATCAGAGAAGGTCAAATTAAGCCATCATGAGATGCGAATACACACCCACTGTTCTGATCTAAACTGAAGACTTAGCGCTCAACTCCTAAATAAGCACTCCAAATAAAATAATAATAATATGCTACAAAAAAGTTTAGGGAGGCTTTATTCATAGTAGCCTCAAATTGGAAACAGCTCAAATCTCCACCAGAGGGGAATGTGTAAACAAATTGAAATTCAAGAGTTCTTTTGTGGCACAATGGCTTAAGGATCTGGCATTGTTACTGCGGGAGCTGGGGTCACTGTTGAGGTGGGGGTTTGAGCTCTAAATTCCATATGGCAAGGGCATGACCAAAAAAAAAAAAAAAAAGAAGGGTAAAAAAAATTTAGACAGGCAAAGTGAATCTTCAGGGATCAAACTGAAAATAGGGGTTACATCTGGGGGTGGGTGTTGACGGGAATGTCAGGTCAGAACCTTCTGGAGTGACGGAAGTGTCACAGATTTGATCTGGGCTGTGGTCACATAGGTGCGAACCTGTAAAATTCACCGAGATGTAAACTAAAGGTTTTTCGCTTTTTACGCTCTTTAACCATCCCTTAATAAAACGCTGGCAAAAGTTACCATTCATAATAGCAGTTAAGGGAGTTCCTGCTGTTGCTCAGTGGATGACAAACCCGACATGTATCCATGAGGATGCAGGTTCGATCCGTGGGTCTGAGATCTGGCGCTGCCGTGAGCTGTGGTGTCGTTTGCAGACACGGCTCAGATCCAGGGTTGCTGTGGCTGTGGCAGAGGCCGGCAGCTGTAGCTCCAATTTGACCCCTAGCCTGGGAACCTCCATATGCCGTGGGTGTGGCACGAAAAAGCAAAAAATAAATAAATAAATAAGTAAACATTAAAATTAAAATATAAAATTCTTGGAAATGAACCTAACAAAGTGTGCACAATGCTTTTGTGGGGAAAGTATACACTTTATTAAGAGACCAGGAAGGAAGTCTAGATAAATGGAGAACCATTATCTTTGGGAGCAAAAGAGCATCATGTCAACTCTTCCCAAGTTCATCTGTCGGTGACACAATTCCAATAAAACTCCCCGTGGGTGTGTGCGTGCACGCGTGTGGGCGCAAGCTGAAAAACTTCCTATCTGAATGTTTACACGGAAGATCACGGAATCATAATAGAGTTGCTTCTGAAAGAGAACATCATGGGAGAATTTCGCCCTCTCGTTCTCAAGGGCAGCACAAACCCAAAGATAACAGGTCTTACGATATTGCAGGAGGAAAAAGCACAATGACCGAGGGCACGGGGTAGCGATCTCGCGAACAGACCCCTTTGGAACCTTGGTCAGCGGAGACGCCAGCACTGCAGGTCCAGACACCAAAGAGGGACTTTGACCTGCATCGTTAACGGTGGTTGGTTCTCCCTGCAGACATAGATAACCCCGCTCGCCCTGCAGTCCTTGGAAAAATTACAGCTGGGTTAAAGACCTTAATTAAAAGGCAGAACCATACAACTCCTAGAAGGTAATAGCGGGCAATACGCTTCTGACTCCGGGATAGGGAAGGATGTCCTAGACCCCGAGTGACAAATCCCCCCAAGGGTAAAGCTGGATTTCACTGCCTGCGTTAAAATTTAGAACTTTCGTTCATCGAATAGAACACGGAGGGAAGAAATTGTATTTGTAGCCTGTTTAACCAAAAAAAAAAAAAAAAGGTATTAGTGTTCAAATTTAATTTAATTTTGTTTTATTTTATTTTTGCTTTTGAGAGCCTCGCCTGCAGTATACGGGAGTTCTCAGGCTAGGGGTCCAATCGGAGCTGCAGCTGCCGGCCTACACCACAGCCACAGCAACAGCAGATCCGAGCTGCATCTGGGACCTACACCAAAGCTCACAGCATTGCTGGATCCTTAACCCACTGAGGGAGGCCAGGGATCAGATCTGCCTCCTCATGGATCCTAGTTGGGTTGTTTACCGCTGGGCCGCAAAGGGAACCCCCAGCGCTCGAAATTTAAAGAGAGTTTCTAGAAATTGAAAAATGTAGAAAAATGGTCCAAAGACTTGAAATTTGCCCTTTCAAAACAGGACATGCGAAAGGTCAATAAGCATATAACAAACCCCTCAACACAATCACTACTGGGGAGAGACATGCTAAACCCAAAACGTTGCACGCTTTCACATACACTATATTGGTAAAAATAAAAAATTATGAAAACGACTTGCTTGGCAAGGATGTGAGCCATTCTCATAACCGCTCCTTGGAATGTAAACTGCTCTCATAATCGCTTGGGATCAAAATCAAGTGTAATCGGGGCCAACTGAAGAGGCGGTACCCCATGGCACAGCCATCCGTGCCAGGCGTGCACCTAAGGGCGGGCTGGCAGGCTTGTTTCAGGAAGCACACTTGGGCGTGCTCTCAGAATGACAAATTACAAAACACCATCCCAATGACCCTGGACCGTGGAAGGGGCTCAGAGATGGTATCTGATTTATGGAGTGAAGTGTTGAGCAAGAGCCGAGATGGAGGAGCCCGGGCTGCATTCAACAGAATCAACGAACCTCAGAAATAAAATGTTGGCCAAGAAAAAAAGAAAAAATTCAGGAGGGGGAAAGGCAGAGAATAAGATTCCCTTCTTGTAAATTTCGAAGGTGTGCACATGACGCAGGAGGGATGGAGGCAGGTGCCCCGGGCGTCTCCAGGAACCATGGCGATTTGCCCGTAACACTCAGCAGTGAGGTGTCCTTGGCTGGGGAGCCCCAGGTGGGAGGCGAGGGGTGCATGGCTGGGGCGTGGGGAGGGGCAAGGCCAAGCCGGCCTGGCCAAAGTCCATCAGGGTCCACAGAGAGCTGGCCCCCCAGTGGTGGCCACAGACAGGGGAGGCCAAAAGGCTCTTTGCAGATTGCTGAGCCTCATCTCAAGCCATGGTCCCATCCCCGGCCCCGGCGAGGGGACTGGTCCTTACTCCCAGCAAATCCGACTCTGCTTTTCTTCCTTGTAACGGGGGTGGGAAAGGCCTTGAGGGGAATTCTGCCAGCGGGAGGGGTGGAGCCGGCTCCTGGGAAAGTTCTCAGTTCTTAAGCCAATCCTCAGAGAGACTGGTGCGTGAGGAGGCCTGTGGTGGCCTGGGCCGAGGACGGGAGAGGAAAGATGCAAGGAGCCCAGGCCCTGGCGGTGCCCTGAGCAGCCGACCCCGCCAGTGCTGTGGCTGTGTCACCTCTGCTCCTTTGTCTCCTGAGCCCTCACGTCCCCTTGGCCTCTTAGGTAACTTCCGGGGGCTGCGAGAATCCTCCTCGTTTCAAAGACCCATGTTCCTTCTCACGTGGTCTTCAGGCAGAACTGTCGCCTCTTCCACTCTGAGATCCCCAGCCCTCTGCCTCTGCCGCCTCCCTGTCTTTCCCGGGCCCCTCTCATCAGCCAGTCCCCTCTGCCCCCGAGAGCTCAGTGCTCATCCCCGGCCCTGGCTCTCGGGGGATGCAGAAGAGGACAGGCCCCCATGCCCCGCCCCTGTGGTCACCGCGGTGCCTGCAGGCGGTGGAGCTCTAGGGCTGCCTGCAAAGCCCTCTCTCCATCACCCCGTGTTGCTCCTCTTTCCAGCCCAGGGCCAGCAGCTTTTAGGAGCTTCCCGCAGGCCTGTGCTTGTGGGTTTCCTGGCCCTGGGACGCCAAGTGCTGGCTCCCCATCCGATGCTCAGACCAGCTGCTCCACAGCCCGCCGGCCGGGCCGGAACCCTCCCTGGCTCTGTTCAGCCCTTCTCTTGGTTCTCCTGCCAGAGAGCGGGTTTGCTGTTTTCCATTTCCTCAAGTTCATCGGCATTTGTTTGCCCTAAGGCTCCTTCGCTTCCTCTCCTCAGGACTCGCAGACGTGCCCAGCCTGCCTGACTGTCTGGGCACCAGGGTGGACGTGGAGGCCATGAGATTCCCATGCAGGGACCACGCCCCTCATCCACACGGCTCCGCACGGTGGGCCGCTCGCGGTCCCTGCGGGGCCTGGTGTCTTTGTAGAGGGAGGGTTCACCCAGCCTGGGTTGGCTTCTGGGTCCTGGGAGGGTGGTCCAGCTTCCTAGAGAAGGGCCTGGGGAAGAAGAATATGGCAGATGTGCGGGGGGGGATGCAGAGGTCCTGGGGCAGGAGGCTGGCCCTCAGCGCTGCATTGCACGCCCACCCACCGCCCCGGGGTCCCCACCACGTGCTGGGCTTTCACTGGCCCTGGCTGTTCTGCTTATCGCCCGACCCTGTGGAGCCGCTGTTCTTTCTGCCTCATCCCGAGGGTGTGGCAGCAGGACGTGGCCCTCTGTCCGCAGTCAGTGGCCGAGTCAGGGGTCGCCAGGCGCCTGGGCCCTGGTGATCTGTCTCCACGTTTCTCCTTCAGGTGGAGAGACCCACTCCTTGTGGGCGGGGGCCGTACTGCACCCCCCACCCCCCGGAGCCCCCCTGGGGTCGGGGCCAACCTGGAAATCCCAGGAGCTCACTCATCACTGCCTTGGAGACCAAGATGAATCAGGATGGGAGAGGACGTGAATGCCAGGCCAGGGCACGTGGGCTTTGTCCTGCAGGGCGGGCCCCAGAGGGACAGGCGGGAACACAGCGTGCCAGCGTTTGTGGTGCCCTTTCTACCCACCGCGGTCATCAGCTTGCACGGGACACGGCGGCGTCCTGTGGGTCTGAGGGCGTCCTTCTGCATATCGCCCAGATGTGGGCCGCTGGCCCCTGGCTGCACCTCTGGTGGGTGGGTGGGGGAGGGAACTCGCCATCTGGAAAGATATGCTCTCAGCGGTGGGCTGTCCCCTGACCTTGTCAAGACTCACCCTTGACACTTGAGGATTAGGAAACGCTGCTGCTTCACGAAGAGCAGAGCCGGGCTGCGCCCCGCTGGGGGAGGGGAAGGGAAGGGGCCCAGTGCCAGCTGGGCAGGTGAGTGTGGGCCTTCCTCACCCACAGGCTCACCAGGAGGCAGGATTCGAGCCCACGGCAATGTGGTAACCGAACCCCAGGACCATCCGTCCCACTGCCCTTTCGTGGTGGAGAGAAAGAGGCCCCGAGCAGCCGACCATGTGCCCGAGGCTCCCAGCCAGCGGGTGGCTGGACAGAACTAGGCCCTTGCGTGGGTTCCTGGCCACCCCCCAGGCATCCCCGGTGGGACGAGCACCCGGGTGGGTGGTTTGTGTCTTTGTGACGCATGCAGCCTTCGTCTCGGAAGCCGATGCTGGGCAGAGGCCTGGGGTCCTGTCTGTGGGGGATCCAGAGTGGGCATCTGGGCTCCGTGAGCAATGAGCAGGGCCCCCAGGGATCCTGCAGTGAGGGGAGATGGGGGGGGTCTCCCTGGACATCTCTGTGGCCTGCTGGGGACACAGCCTACACCTTGACCAGCACGGCACAGACCGTGGGCTCGGCTGGGGCCTCCTGGTCCCCGGCACCCGCCCGGGTTTTGGCTGGCAGAGCTCACCGACCCAGGCTGCCCGGGCGCCCTCTCTGAGGCTACTCGTCCACACCACCGCCTGGGCTCCACCCCCACCCACAGCCGACGTGTCCTGCTCGCGGACCCAGCCCGGCCGCAGCTTGCCTGGGACCCTAATTGTGCCCCTGCCTCGGCAACCCCAGATGGGAGGCCGGCAGTTGTGGTTCCCGGCCCCCCCTCCACTGACCTTCAAGTACCGGTTTGGAAGGGAGATTGATGGATGGGTGTGCAATTGCCGTCCTGAGCGGGCCCAGGAGGGCTATAAATAGGGCGGCCTGCCCCGGCGAGGGGGGACTCCTTTGGGGTGCGGGTGTTTCAGACCAGGGCTGTGCTTTGGGGCAGAGGAGCACAGCCATAGAGACAGGCCCTGGAGATGGAGGGATGGTTCCTCCGGCCAGACCAGCACAGCGGCCTCGGCTCTGATAAGCCAAGGGCTGCAGGCTTTCCTGTCACTGCTGGTGACTCTTCTCACGGGAGGGATTAACCCAGGGCATTCATTAACTCCCCCAGCTGTTCCCATAGACGTCCATTCCTTCCGCTCCCGTGCCGCCCCTCCCTTTACAGGAAGAGAGCCGCATCTCCAGCGTCAAGCATGTCCGGGGGAGAGGCCGGCTGGGCGGAGCCCCTCCTGGGATTGGGTGCAGGAGTCTAGGTCAGGCCGCCCTTGCAGGAGGCCCCTCTGGCTTCGTGACTCGACACGCGGGCTTGTGCTGCCCACGGGTGAACAAAAATTGTTCCCACTTACTTTTATTTCTTGGGCTGCACCCGCGGCATGTGGAAGTTCCCGGGCCAGGGACAGAATCCAAGCCACAGCTGTAGCAAGGCCAGATCCTTAATCCTCTGGGCCCGGCGGGAACTCCTCCACATATTTTTATTTATTTATGCTGTTTGGCTTAAAAAACATTTAAATTTAATTTTCATTTTATTGGCGTATAGTTGATTTACAACATTGTGTTAGTTTCAGCCGTACAGCAAAGTGAGTAGGTTTTTCCATTTGTCAATGATTCATATAAAAAAACACTTTTATGACATGTAAAAATGATAGGAAATTCAAACTTCAGGGTCCAAAAATAAGGTTTCATTGGAGCACATCACTCATTATTCATTATTATCTGCGGCTGCCTTCACCCTACAACCACCAGCCAAGTGGTTGCAGCAGACACCCTGTAGCCTGCAAAGCTGACAATGTATAGCCCTGAGCCCTTGGCAGGGAGAGTTCCCGGTGCGCTGAGGCAGTGGTGGCTGGGGCCCTGTGAGCATCCGCTGGGGATGGTGGCTGCTGTCACCCGAAAAGCACCTGGAGGGTGAGATGAACGGGTGCACACAGCTTCAGGGGGTGTGGCTTGTCAGGTAGGCCAGCCAAGGACCCCGAATCCAAGGATACCAGTGGGTCTCAGTCAGGGCAGTGTTGCCCCCAGGGGACATGTGACAAGGCACAGACTTGCTCTTTTTACTGCAGATGGGAAGGTGCTGCTGGCATTCGTGGGTCGAGGCCGGGGATGCCGTGGACACTTCAGCTGCCACACGGAGTTATCTGGCCCCAAGGACAATAGGGCTGAGGCTGCCAATCCTGCTGTAAAGAAACACGATTCCAGCCAGGCCGGCATCAGCGCTGTGGGTGTGGCTGCAGGGTCAGGCCGGAGCTGGAAGGGGCAGAAACGGAGAATGCCCAGCGGACAGGGGCAGGAGGCAGCCCCCGTCCAGGGTCGGGTGTGGGGCTGCACCCAGGGGTGTTCCGCTTCCGTCCGACCTTCGACGGGACTCCCCCCGCTGTGCGCCAGCCCCGCGCCTGGCCCCGAAGAGCTGGGTACGAAGGAAAGCTGGCTTGTGCTTTGGTTCCTTTTAACGAAGTGGGGGCACGGAAACCACACCGTGGACGGGCGGTGAGGCCCTTTGCGATGAAGAGCGCCCAGCCCACCATTGCCCCCTGGGCCCTCCCTGGCCTCGCCCTGCGCTCAGATGCTACGCAAGTCTTTGGAAGGCCCTCAGCGCTCGGCCTGCAACTGCAGTTTCCATTGCCCGATGCTTCTGGAAAGCCTCCCTCCCCCCCTCCCCACTTCCCCCTCCCCTCCCCTCTCTCCTCCCTCCCCCCTCCCTCTCCCTCCCGCTTTCTCCCCCCAGAATTAGTTCTCTGCAGGTATACACAACTTCATATAAGCTTCTGAATAGAGCTTTCGGGGGGAACCTTAGGGAGCTGCTGCCTGAGCCCCTAAAGGCAGGGCCTGTGCTCTGTCTGGCCCACTTTGTAGCCTGGTGCCTCACGCCAGACCCGGCCCAGGCCGATGAGCCTCCGCTCTCTGCCGACTGACCGAACACGGACCCGGAGGATCTGACATCACCCGGGGTCAGCCTGTGGTTACGTGACGGAGGCTGGCTTCGGACGGAAGCCACCGGGCGCTCCAGGTAGCGGGGGGCAGCCCCTCGGAGAAGCTGGCCAGGGTGCCGGGGGAGGGCAGGGCTGCCCCGGGCTGGAGGGGCAGCAGCGGTCATTCAGATCCCTCCTCTGGGTCCCCTGATGAATTTTCCAGAACTCTGTGAATCCAGGGCCGCCTTGACACACTCTGAATGGACAGAAATAAGCATCCGTTGTGCAGGGACCAAGGGCTCGGCTCCAGGCAACACTCCATGATTCATTTTCAAGGAACAAGCTGTTGGCTCCCTTGCCGGCCCTCTCTCCTTTCGAAAGCTGTTTCCATTAAAACATTCTGGAGGGCGGAGGGTATTTGTCAGTGCATTGGGCTCAAGCATGAGCTCCACGACAAGGACTGGGGTTTTGAGCCACCGGTTTTAACACTGAGATGACGCGTTCTATCCCTCCGCGCCCAGAGCGCCGCGGATCCCAATCTGGAGAGGCCAGGGGAGCCGAGGGGGGAGTCCCTGTCCCCCGGCAGGCGCGGAGGCCTCGGCGATGCAGAGGGAGGGTGGGCTGAGCCCCTGGGGCCAACAGGGCTGCTCAGCTGACGATGGACCCACGCGAGCCAGCGCCCAGAGCCAAGCCCCAGGGATGGGTGGCCCTACGTTCGTTGCGGGGTTCGCCAAGAGGCTGGCCTCAGGCCTCGTGGGTACAGAGGGCTTCTATTAGCTCAGCGTGTTTCTTCCCAGAGTCGCCCGGCAGCTGCTTATGCGTGCAAATCCTGGGCTCCCCCGGGTCGCGTCTCAGGAGTCAAGCACAGGGGATCCGCATTTTTGACCCACGTCCTAGCCGACGGCGGGCCTGCCGAGGTTCTGGACCAACGCTGCCCAGGGCCAGAAGAACGCTGTGCATCTGTGCAAACGTTCGCTCTCTGGGTCGTCAGTTCGTGGCCACTGGTTATCTGGGGCCATCCCACCCTTGACATGTGACTAGTGTAACCGAGGAACTGCATTTCAGTTTTCGCTTAATTTTAATGAATTTCCAATTGATCCTTAAACGGCCAGGTGGGGCTCGTGGCTGTGACGCTGTAGGGCACGGTTGTAGGAGCCCCGCGCTGGTTAGGTCCACGGCCACATGGCCCTAAACAAGGGTCAGACCGGCAGGGTATGTATGGACTCTGTGCTTGGCACTGGAGGGGCAAGTGTGAGCGCTTCCATTTCAGCCTCCACAGGACCCAGGAGGAGGAAGCCAAGGTTCAGAAGGGCCAGCAAATTGCTCAGGGTCAAAAGAGTGGCCAGGATTTCCACGGTGGCGTTGGGTCAGTCTGTCCCGCAAACTGTTTGAAGATTTTCGCTGCCGTGTGGGATGGGAGAGTCCGCTGTTTCACGTCTGGGCATTCAGATGGTCTCAGAGAGTGGTTTCAAAATGGAAGAAAAAAAAAAAAGTCCTCAAGCCCACGCGGAAGAAAGGACCCAAAGCATCACCTGGCCTTCTGCTCCACCTCATGGGGTAGCCAGGCGCCAAGGGACTGCCAACTTTCCAGAAGCCTCCGTGATATTCCTGAAGGCCTAGGGCAGCCGCCGCTGATCTCAGAAAGGCCACCACCGAGCTTCCCTTTGGTCTTCTGCTCGATTTGACGCTATTCCCGTGTCCTCCATGAAACCAGCCTCTCCCAGCTCAGGGTCCGCCTCCCTGAGGATCTGCATATGACTTCAAGCTCCTTAGTCACCGGCTGGCCTGCCCACGGGGCTGGGGTGGGACCCATGTCTGCGGATGTCCCCATGCTCCAGTCTCTGGAAACCGTGTCTCTGCAGAGGGTGGGAGACGTCTCAGGGCCTCCAACCCCCTCCCCCCTCCCAGCCCCCAGCACGATTGCTCATCCCTGGGGGTGACTGAAACTTTCCAGCCAATTGACTCACTCGGCCTGGGCACTGTGGTGGAGGGTACAGAGTCCTTCTGGAGAGCAAGTCTCATCCCAAAGAAGCCGAAGAAGAGTGGGTCAGGTCTTTGGATGAGGCCCTGGGGCCAGTCCACAGGCCCTCGTGCCTTTAAAGCCAACACTTGCTCAAGCGGACCCGGCAGCCTCTCAGACCCACTGCTCTGTGGGCATTTGCACAGGAGCCTACATCCTCCTTCCAGACAAGTAGCGCGGTTTTCCCTGATTCCGGCGCAGACTGCCCGCTGGCCCCTGCACAGGAGGGACCTAGCGGGCGGCTTGAGCATCACGGGCACCAGAGGGTTAGGACAGAGCCTGGAAGCACAGCTGTGGAGCTGGGAAGGCCTGGCCCAGATTCCAGCTGGACATTCCCTTCCCTTCTCGAAGCCTCAGGTTTCAACTCCGAAGCAGAGGTGACAGCATCTGTGGTCCGGGGTGGTGACAAGAACACTTTGTGTCTCACGTGCCCCCGCAGTGTCTAGCAGGCGGCAGACACTCCGTTCCTGGGACCTGTTTAGATGATGCCATCGCTTTGGTATCTTGGAAGTTCCAGGTGGGACAAAGGGGGAGCCAGGGAACAGGAGCCCAGAGCTCACACCTGGGCTTTGCCACACACTGTGCCGTGGTCTGGGACAAGACGGCTTCCACAGCCCCCTCATTCTTCTCGTGGGCGTCTTGTGGGGTGCAGAGGAAAAGAAGTGTTTGCAAGCTTTGTGTAGACTGTGAATAACAAGCAAATCGAAGGAAATATTTGTCATTCGTTGGGTAACCCTCTTCCTTTTCCCGGGAACACTAACTCCAGCCTGATGGCCAGGCAAACAGGATCACTGTCCCACCTCCCAAAGACCGTTACTCAACGCGATTTTACATCTATGGTGATTGTTTTAATGTGTTGAAAAAGTAAACAAAACAAGACAGCACACTTTGTATCCCGGATGCCCAGCTGATGGTCTGAAAGAAAGCCAGCAGTTCGGCTGCTTGGAAATGCAGCCCAGATGCCACCGGGCAGGCGATGTGGGGCCCCACTGTCCCCCGGGTGCCAGAGTTGGGGGCAGCGACGGAGGAACTGGCTTCCTTGGGCGCCTCCCGAGTGACAGGGTCGGCGCTCAGCCCACCTCCGAGAACCCGCCCGGCTTGGCAGCTCCGTGGCTGGACGCACAGAAGGGTCCGGATGGCCTCCATGCGCTGAATTCTTGCTACGGGCCAGGCCCGTGCAGAGGGCTGTGCCTGTGTCCCCCTTTCCCAGGAGAACACCTAGAGGATACAAACAGGAGGACTTGGGCCCGCCTGGGAAGCGGGCGTGGGAGGGATCCCTTCACAACCAAACGTCCTCCTCCGTCTGAAAACGAGCTGCGTTTGGAGGGGCCCTCTGGCAAGAAAAACCCTGGGGAGACTCCCTGTGGCTCTAAGACCCACGCGGAGTGAAGGGAAAGCTCTTTCCCTAAGTGCGACCCCGTGCTGTTCCTGCTCTCCTCTGGGCCCAGATGGAATGAACGGCCCCTTTGCCCACGTGACAGTTCTTCACATCTCTGAAGACAGCTGTTTAGGAACGAGAGCTTCTTAGGAAAGCCAAAGGCTGCCCCCCAGGAAATCTGAGCTTCTGCGATGGATCAGGGAAGCCCCGCCTTCTCCGCCTCCCCCAAAGGCCGGGTCCATCCCTGCAACTGTCCAGAGGAAGATGGTGGCCGCCCCCCGGGCTTCCAGGAGACGGATGGAGGTCAGGCAGCCACCTGGGGCGAAACCATGGGGTGCTGGTACATGGAAGTGCCTGACCCTTGAGCGAAAAGGCTTAGCTTTGTTGCGCTTGCCAATTTCCCTGGTGTAAATACTCCTACCAGGGCTGATTCTAAGAAGCACGTGGCTGGCAGTTGCAAGCTGGTACAAGCCAGCTCCAGCCCACCCCTGGACCTCTGCTAACATCTGGCAAATGGACAGGCCTCAGGGCCAAGATTAGATCTTCCGGGGTCTACAGATATAAAGGAAAGGGGCAGGGCGGTGGGGGTCCCTGAGATGCTGTGGGAGGGCCTCCTGTGGACCAAGAATTATGCTAGTGTCTAGGCCTCCGAGTGCCAGGCAGGTTTGGAAACAAATGTACCACCGAGGGCCGCCCCCCGCCCAGGTCTGAGTGACGCTAGCGGACATGGACCATGCATTTCCACGTGCCAGGCTAGCAGGGCCTGTTTTCTCTCACTGAACCCTCATGAGCGCCCTCACCCATTGCACAGATGAGGAAACTGAGGCGCCGACAGGCTACGTCTCTCGGCCAGGGTGTGTAAGCAGCTCGCAGGTGCCTTCCTCTCACGAGGCAGGGACAAGCAGCTGTCCCTGGGGTCAGTGCAGTGAGGGGACAGCGGGGGAGGCGGTGGTCTTGGGAATCCGAGGCAGAGGTGGGTGAGCACAAGGCGAGCCGTGGGGTGGGGCCGTGGCCCAGGGAAGGGGCAGAATGGAGCCCGGTCCCTTCTCCGACGTGCCCTGTGCACCGATTTCGCAGCTGTCCTGCCTGGGGTGGGCAGCCAGGCCACTGCCGTGGAGTGGAAAATCTGCAGCCTCGCTTCTGCTGGTTCCCATTAAAACAAACCTCCTTGTTGACAAAAATAAAGAGAACCCGGTTGACGCCAGCCTTCGCCATCGGCGTGCGGCTTTTGTTCTCCCGCAAGGAGCCGGATCCGTGTTCCAAACTGGCACAGGCCCATGGGCTTCAAAGGGGAAATTCTTCATCGGGCAGGGGCCTTGGCGGGGTGCCCCGGAGAATGGAAGTGCCCCCACGGGGTGGGGGGGAGGGTGGCCCGGAGATGCCCAAGCTCAGGGTCTCATTAGCGCCCAACGGAGTCTGTCTCATTTTCCTTGGCATGGAGGCCGCGTTTTCCTAGGCGGAGAGGTGGGACGTGAGTGCAGAATGATGGTCCTGGCAGGCCGGCTGCACAACCAGCGTTTTCTGAGCTTGGCCAGGTTGGGGGGCCCGAGGTGCCCCCGACGGGCCAGGGGCCAGGCCCCAAATCACCCCCAGCTTTGGGGGGAATCCGCTTTGAGCTCTGGGTCTCTGCTGGGGGTGCGGGGGAGCCGAGATTGCCCTGTTGAACTGTTTCCCGTGGCGGCTGTGACAAAGCACAGCAGACGGGGGGCGTGGAGGGGAGCTGACAGTGAGAGAAGCTTATCCCCTCAGCTTCTCTGGGGCCCTGCTCCTGGAGGCTCCAGGGGAGGGGGCTTCCTCTCTCTTCCCGCTGCAGGTGGCTCCTAGGCCTCCCAGGCTGTGGCCACATCAACCCCGTTTCTGCCTCTGTGGCCACGTGGTCCCTTTCTCCCCACGTCTTCTTATCTTATGTCTCCTATTAGGACACTTGTCATTGGATTTAGGGCCCAGCCCCTGCCTCTCAGAGCCCATCCCGGAGCGACAGACCCCTCAGCACCTTTAGGGCTGGCCCAGGCCTGGCGCCTTCTCCCAGACCCACCTCCTTGGCCCAGCAAGGGGACAGGTGCTCCCGGACTGAGCTGCTGGGCCAGGTCAGCCAGGGGGCCTGGGCTCAAGCCGGACCTGTGCCCGGGTGTGTCCCACCTCCTCCAGGTCTTCCCCAGGTGCCCCATGCTCTGGGCCTGCCTCCCTGGCCTGGGGGCCTCAGAACACGTGGCTAAGACACAGAGGCCCTGCTCCCCCAGTTCGTGGGGTCCCGCAGCTCCAGGGGAGGGGTCTTTCCCGTCTCTTCCAGCTCTGGTGGTTCCAGATGTTTCTTGGCGTGTGGCTGCGTCACTCCAGACTCTGACTCTTCTTATCGCCTCCTCACCAGTGTCTGTTTTTAATCTCGCTCTGACTCCCTCTGCTAAGGATGCTCTGATGGCCTCTGGGGCTGGACCAAGACTGTCTCCTTATCTCGAGGTCTCTAACTTAAGCACAGCCACAAAGACCCTTTGCCCAAATAAGGTCACATCCGCAGGGTCCAGGGATCGGCGCGCGGATGTGCCTTTGGGAGCCCCTGTCCGCCTCCCACAGCCGGACCTGCCTAGGTCTGCACCCGCCTCCTTCCCGGGGCCTTGAGCCCCCGTCAGGCCCTGAGCACCGGCGTGGATCTGACGGAGGTCCTGTTTCTGCTGCCGGGCGGCTGGGAAAGGGCCGAACAGCTTGGCTGGAATCCTGGCTTCTCCACTTGGGGATGTGGTGGCCCCGGACTCATTCTCAATGCGCTGAGCTGGAGTTCTTAGCTGCGGTGGGGGAGGCGCTGGGTGTCAGGGTGGGAGTGAGGGTTCAAGAAGGTCCGGGTGCTGAGGCAGCTGCCAGTTCCTGCCAACATCGTCATTGCCCGCTCCCCCTGCCCCCCCACCCCCCGGCCGGGAGTCCATGTCACTTGCAGCCTCACAGCGGCTCTGCTCGGAGGTGGAGCTCAGAGATCTGAAGGAAGGAAGGAGCTTGGTTTCTGGGTTCAACTCCATTTCGGGAGGCACCTTTTAAATTCTCTATTCCCTTCCGTTCCCTCTTATGGGAGAAACTCTAAACTGGGAGCAATGTCCATGGACAACATTGGTTGAATACTAACAATGAAAACAAATAAAACCAGCCCCTAGTGGAAAAAACAACAATCCCAGACGGTGCCTGGCACACCCGGGCAACGTGCCGGTGCACGCCAGCCTCTACCAACAGCCCGGTCTTCTCCCCAAGCCGTCTCGGGGGGAACCTTGCCCTCTGGACGCAGGGCACACCGGGGTTTTCTGCACTTGAACTGGTACCCCTGACCCTGTGGGCCAAAGCACGCTGGCTCTGGGGACTTCTTGGATGCAGGGGTGGACAGTACATGCAACTCTGGGCACGGAGGCTTGCTTCGTGTCCAGGACTGTTGTCAGTGGAACGGTGCTCCCTATTTTCTTTGCTTTTTCTTTTTTTTTGGGGGGGAACACCCCCAGCATATGGAGGTTCCCAGGTTAGGGGTCCAATTAGAGCTGTAGCCGCCAGTCTACACCACAGCCACAGCAATGCAGGATCCAAGGCACACCTGCAACCTACACCACAGCTCACGGCAATGCCGGATCCCTAACCCACTGAGGAAAGCCAGGGATGGAACCTGTGTCCTCACAGTTACCAGTCAGGTTCATTTCTGTTGCACCATGACAGGAACTCCTTCTTTTTTTTTTTTTTTTTTTTTTTGGCAACCTTATTTTCAACAGAAGTTTTTGCCGAGGTGATGAAGTTACGAATCTGGAGGAGATCCCTCTGGATTAGCCAGGTGGGGCCTAAATGCCAACGCAAGTCTCCTGCTGAGCCAGAGCCAGAGGGAGATTCCAGAACAGACAAACAGAAGGAGCCACGTGAAGGCGGCAGCAAAATACTGGAGTGATGTGGCCACAAGCAAAGGATGGTTAAAGCCTCGTGATGCCGAGAGAGGCGGGGGACAGACCCTCCCGCTGGACCCCAGAATGGGGCGGGGGGGAGGGCAGCTGCTGCCTCCTGGGTTTCAGACTTCAGGCTCCTGCACAGGGAGGGCAGGCATTTCTGTTGTTCCCACCACCCGGACTGCGGTCGTTTGTGACGACAGCCAGGCACTAACATGAGGACCAAGGTGAAGCCGAGGCCACGGGACAGGAGCGTCTCAGAAATTAAGTGCAGCTGTTGTGAGGACTGGGCGGCGAGGCTTTGCCCTGCTGGACGCCGTCCCACCCAGGGGCGCCCCCCCCAGAGGTGGAAGAAACACATCCCAAGGTTTTCGCCCCAAATTAGCATCTAGTTTACTTTTCAGGTGAACCTGGTGCCAAGAGGTGTAAAAACACACATCCCACCACGAAGCCAGTACTCACCGAGGGCCTGCCTTCTCCTTCCGCTACTGAAAGTTCTCAGCTATTTTTATTTGTAAAAGATTCATTGATGTATTTGTTCACACGGCTGAGACACATTCACTATAATTCATAATAGTTTTTTTTTTTTTACTCTATGAATTCTTTTGTGGCTTTTTCTTTTCTTTTTTTTTTTTTTTTTTGAAGTATAGTTGCTCTATCTTCTTGTTTATTTTTTAAGCTGCGGAGTCCTGGCTCCGGGTGTGCAGCTGTCCTTCGGGCTGTGGGCACAGCGAGGGTTGGGACCGTCTGGGTGCCAATCGCCAGGCACCACTTGTCCTGGGGACGCTGGGCCGTGTGGAAGTGTCCCAGGGCTGGGACTTTTTAGAGAGCAGTGCTTTGCCATCCGATCTGTCCGTGGTGCCAGGAGCCGCACAGAGGGCACTGGTTGGGCAGAGACGCAGTAGGATGCCAGCGTGGCTTTGACTCCTCAGGGGACACAGTTGAGGAAGTGCCGAGGGCCAGGCAGAGAGGGACCTAGGGGGGCCGTGGAGGGGGGCCCGAGGAGAAGGAGCTTGTGTGGAGAACAGAGGGTGGAGCCTGAGTTCCTGAGCAGGACACGCACAGGAGGGAACCTCACTGGGCCCCGGTTCCTCGTCTGTGGACGGGTAGGGGCACAGGACCTCCCTCCTGGGGGCTGGGGGCCCCTTCAGGGGGGCACTGGCTTCAGTGTCCACGACAAGGGTGCCCGGCTGGCAGCTCAGCTCCCTGGCTGGGCCCTGGGCTCCTGGCAAGTCCAGGCTGACCCCTGATCCTCCCCCAACCCCCACCCCCATTCTGGCGTCCTCACCCATCCTGACTCGAATACCCACCCATGCTCTGGCCTCTCTGAGCATTTCTCTGCCCTGCAGTCAGAGATCCTTCCAGAACACACCTCTGATCTGCCCTCTCCCCTTAAAACCCTCCATCAGCCCATTCCCCTTGGGAAGAGCCCAAACTCCCCGCCTGGAGGCCCCCAGGCTTCCGGCCTCCCGCACGCTCTGTTCCAGCACAGCCCCAAGTTTTCCTCCGGGCAGGGCGCATGCGTTCCCTCTGCTGGTGGGGACCATCCAGGGAGGACGGCCCGGGGAGGGGGCCCCAGGCCCTGAGGGACTCCTCCAGGATCTGAGCTTCTGAGTCACCTCCTCGGGGTCCCCTGCCCTGAGGGTGGAGACCTGGGATGCTTGCCCTCAGCTCCCCACCAGGGTGCCAGCCCAGTCCTGAGCCCCTGTGCCTACGGGGACAACTGCCCTAAAGATGGTGCCTGGCCGGGCTCCAGGCTCTGAGTCTGGGGCTTGCACACAGGGGCTTCCAGGGAGGGCGGGAGGCCCGGGCAGGGGTCTACACAGCTGCGGCAAAGGCCCTTCAGAGCGGCTTTAAATCCATGCAAGGCGCCAGGGCCGTGAGCCCACCTGCTCACCAGGCATGGGGGTGGCTTCCCCTGCAGGGCAGGGCTTGGGGGACTCAGCCATGGGCCTCAGCAGCCACCAGGCCCTGTGGGGCCACGGGAGAGTGTAGGTCCTCAGGACACCTCAGCACCTGGGGTAGCTGAGAGGGGAACCCTCTTGGGGTTTGCAAAATGCCTCTGCCAGGGTCCCCTCCGTCTGGGCCCATAGACCCAAACGTGCACAGCACTGTGGCCACAGGAGCGGCAGAGCTGGGACGCGGCGCCAGGCCCGTACCTCTGTCACTGGGCAGAGCCTCAGCCCCTCTGAGGTCCTGCTCCCCAATCGTGAGACTGAGGGAGGCAGGATGGCCCAGCTCTGTGCCTGGAACAGACCCCGTGTCACCCCCAAAAGTGATCGCACAGCCTGCGAAGGGGTCTCTCCTGGTCCATTTTCCAGACAGGAACGTGGGGTCCGAGGCGGCTCTGTGGCCTTTGCTCCGGGCTCTGTGGGCGCCTCTGGCTTTACCTCCCAAAGAGGGGTCCCACGGGCCGGCTGGGAGGATGTGACCCCATCCTGACGTGTGGCCGGTGCGGTCATGGGCGGCCTAGAAATGCCCTTGACTCTGCGGCACGGCCCTGACCTCTGGGCAGCCCTCGCCTACACAGACGGCTCGTTCTGAGAGTCACCAGGGATTTTCCAGCCGACGTTTTCCTGGGGCCGCGAGCTCACCCTTTGCCTGTAGACACGATCTGGAGGGTGACTGGCCCGGCGAGTCCGAGGCTGGGGGCGGAGGGTCCTCACCCCCTTGTCTGAAGAACCACCCGCACCTTCTGTCTCCCAGATCCGACTGGGGCCAGTCACGGGCCCGTTTTGCCTGGAAATGCCTTCATATTGCACAGTGTTCTTGGCCCCGCTAGGAACGTCGAGAGCGTGGCAGGCAGGGGCCTGCGGGTGAGGGCTCCCGGGCCGGACTCTCCCAGCACCTCCCAGCCGGCCCTGGATGCACCTGCTGCAGGCAGCTCTGGCCATTATGCTGCCCTGTCCCTGCCCTGATGGGGGCGAGGGGGGTGCTCCTTGGTCACTGAGAACCCTGCCTCCTGGCTCTGGATCAGCGCTCTGCAGCCACCATGAACTCCAGCTGCTGGTAGACTTGAGTGTTGGGTCTGGAGGATGCCAGTGGCAGGACGTTGACTGGCTTGCTCGAGTGGGGCTGCTGGTCCCCTGAACCCTGGGAGGAAACAGCTCCTGTGCTGGGCTCGGGGAGGCTGGAGGGGAGGCCTTCACCTCTTGGAGTTGGGGAAGTTGCGACACGGTGGAGGGGGCCCGTGGGGTAAACCATCTGAGAAAATCCAGGGAATTTCAGAGGGAGTCACGGGGCCCTGGGGTTCAGTGTGACAGCCAGGACCAGAGCGAAGGCTCCTGAGCAGCACAGCCCCGAAAACTCTGGTTCACCCTAAATCTCCACAGAGCACAGCCCGGGGGCCCCCAAGGGGGATAACGCTGCACGACCACGTGGACTTCGAGGTTCCAAGGCTCTGCCCAGGGTGCTCCGATGCCCCTGTTCCCCCGTCCTTGTCACAGGGATGCTTGTCCCTGCAGGCCTGGGCACCCCCTCGGGAAGGGGGAGGGGGAGGGGCCAGGAGCTTCGAGGAGGGAGGGAGAGAGCAGACTCCAGCTCGGAGCCTCTGCAGGGGGCGGCTGGGTCTTAGCCAGTCCTGCCCCTTCATGCTGCCCCCCACCCTACCCCCACCTTACCCAGTGTGGACAGTGGCACAGACGAGACACTCAACCACACGTGCCGAAGCAGCCGGGTGGTCGGCAGTGCTGGATGAGCAGCCAGGCTGCGCTGTGGTCCAAGGTCCCTCGTGCAGGACAGGGTCCCGTCCCCACCCCTGCAGGTGGCGGAATGCCCCTATTGTTCCAGAGAAGAGAGTGCCCCCCCCCCCCGGTTCCTTCCAAAGGACACAAACCAGGATCACCAAGATGCTGCGGGGTGAATTGTACCCCCTCCAGATCCACAGGTTGAACCCTGACACCCAGCACTTTAGGATGTGACTGTCTTTGGGGAAAAGTCCTTTATTTTTATTTTTACTATTTTTTTTTTTGGCTGCGTCCAGGGCAGGTGGAAGTTCCCAGGCCAGGGATAGAACCCACGTCACAGCAGTGACCTGAGCTGCTGTGTGACCATACTGGATCCTTAACCCACTGCACCACCAGGGGACATCGAAAGGGCCATGAAGGAAAAGTGGGGTGATCTTCATTTTCAGGTGAACGTGTGGGGGACACGGCTGGCGGTCCGTCTAGGAAGAGGTTAGACCAGACACGCGAAGAGGGTGGGGGGAGAAGACGGGGTCCCAGCCCCCGAGCCGCCTCGGCAGGGCTGGCCCGGCCCACGTCCTGATCTCGGCTCCGTACAGCTCTGTCGTTCAGGCCGCCAGGTCTGGGGGACACCCTGGGAAGCCTGGCACCTCGGGAGCTGCCCTTGGCGTTGGCCCCCCCACCCCCCACCCCAGGCACTCCCGCCTCCCGCATCGTGTCAAGAGGACGCGCTTCATCCCAGGCCTCGCAGAGGTGGGGTCCCCCTGGGAGTAACAGCCACCCCATGGAGAGTGGGGAAACGTCCTGCCGGCTGGGGACAGGGGCGGCCCCTGGTGCGCTCAGGCGTCACCCGTGGAGGGGTGGGGGACGCGGTGCCCAGGGCTGGAAGGCCCGGCAGAGGTGGGGGCTCCTGGAGCCAGCAGGGCGGCCCTCTGAGGACAGCCTCCCTTCTCCCAGAGCGAGGGTTCACACGGGGTGGCTGCCGAGGGAGGTGCTCTGGGTTCAAGTCCAGCTGGGCCACCCATGCTGGTGGACCTGGAGCAGGAAGTCTCACTGCCCAGAGCCTCCGTGTCCTCTGTTCCCAAAGGGAGGGATTTTGTTCCATTGAGCCAGGTGATGCAGGTAAACTGGGGTGAGGCCCCCAAGGGTCCAGCAGAAGGCTTAGAGGGGTCAGAGGAGGACCACCCAGCTGCAGGATGCAGGGAGGAGGAGGAGGGAGGGGGCGCCGGACCTCCTGGTGCCCAGCAGGGCCAGGTCTTCCTAGCCTGACGTCTCATCTAAGCTCCGCAGGGATCCCTGGGCCCAGCTCCCTCACCCCACGTCCCAGGGAATGGCACTGAGGATCAGAGGTGAGAACTCACTTGCCTAGGTCCCAGGCTGGTGGTTCCTGCCGCTGGGGCTTGCAGCTGAATCCGGACGCTGGAGCTGGCCTGGTCCCAGTCACCAAGTACAGGATGCAGCTGCGGCCACAGGTGCGGGATGCAGGTGGGAGCATCTTCCTTGGGCAGCTGGAGGGAAACTCAAGGCCACCCACGCTGTTGTGGGAAACGTGGGGGCAGCTCCCCACGTCATTCTGTAGGGCAGCTGCTCCCCAGTTCTTCCTGGGGCCCCTGGGGCCCCGGGGACTGTGAACTCTTGGGGGGCAAGCAGGTTACTGGGTTCCTCCACCTGCTCCATGGGACGGTGAGAGGTGGAGAGAGAGAAGGACTCAGCTGCCCTGGAGGGCTTCCCCAGAAGGGCTGGCTTTTCCCAGCCCGGCCATGACCCTGGGAGGCTGGGGAAGGAAACAACCCACAAGGGGAAACACTTGGACGCTGAGAACCACGATTTCGCCGCTTAAGGAGGAAGCGAGGAGAGCTTACAGCAGTGGGAGCAGAGGGTGGGCAGCAGGTCCCGGGTGCAAAGCCGAGGGCACACCTGGCCTGCCCCACCCTCTGCCAGGCACTGTGGGAGACACGGCCACGGGGGGCGGTGGGGAGTCCGTCCCACGGTGGAGAGCGATGAGCAGAGGTCCACGCGCAGGGAGGGAAGGGCCGGAACCTGGCAGTAATTCCACGAGAGGAGGCAGACACGCGGTGAGCCTTCCCGGGCGGGGTGGGGCGGGGGCGGGCTGGGGTCTTGCTCGCTGTCCATGTCCTAGAGCCCAGAGTGAAATCAAAAGTATTCAGAGGTTATGGGAGCCAGGGTGCTGCTTGGGGTCAGCCACCAACAGGGATTGTTTCAAGGATCAGGGCAGGGCCATTAGCATCTTTCTCGCCCGAAGGCAAACCTGGGTTCAAATTCGCGCTCGGCACAGATGGGCTGGCACTTTGGCTGAGTCCCGCATCTTCTCTGATCCCCAATTTCCTCCTCTGTAAGGAGCAGAAATGACAGTATTCACTACGATTGTAGGTGACCTGATACAAGAGTGGCTTTAAAGTGGGGGACACAGCGCCGAGAGCAGCCTGAGCGCTCGGGGGAGGGGGGGGGCTGGCTGGACCTCCTGCGGTTCCCACTGGAATTCTTTTTTTTTTTTTTTTGTCTTTTTAGGGCCGCACCTGTGGCATATGGAGGTTCCCAAGCTAGCGGTCTAATCGGAGCTACAGCTGCCCCCACAGCCACAGCACCTCCAGATCTGAGCTTTGTCTGCAACCTATACCCCAGCTCGCAGCAACGCCAGATCCTTAACCCACTGAGCAAGGCCAGGGATTGAACCCGCAACCTCATGGTTCCTAGTTGGACCCATTTCCACTGGAATCCTACGTGTGGCGGGGCGTCCCTCCTACAGACAGGTCAGACTGCTGGCTTGGGGATTTTTCTCCCAGTTTCCCAGTGGCATAGAAACTTACCTCCCTGCTCAAGTCCAGGCCAGGTGCCTCTGGCTCTCAGCAGAGGATAAAACGCGTCTGTCCAGTCCGCTCTCGGGCCTGTGGCACAAGCCTCCTCCTTATGGTGAGGTCAGCTCTCTGGGCGGCACAGGGAGTTGCTTGACTGGCAGCTGTTTAAGCCAAGCCAAAGCTCAGATGCCCGTTCCGAGTTCCAGGTGTTGGGAGGGCTGAGTGCCCAGCGCAGAGGCACACGTGACTTTCACGGGAGGAGTACCCCTGTCCCCGGAGAAGCTGGCTGCCCACTGGAGGAGGGTGTTCCAGGCCCCGGGGTGGGGCTGCCGGGGGCTCGGGCAGTGTCTGATGGAATTTCTCTCTCGTTCAGGTGCATCGGAAAGTAAAGACCAACTCCAGGCCAACCAACACACGCAACTCACCCAGGTACACACGCATGCCCACGACCCCCACACACCACCCACTTCCCCGATCATACGTGTGATTTATACGGGGTGTAAAACAACGAAGAACTGTAAACCCCAGAAAGAACATTTCTCTTTACGTTGGGGTCTCATCCTTTCTCTGTGCAATATTTAATAGCTCCAAGAGCACGTGGGGCAGGTAGGGAGCTTGAGCCTCAGGGGAGCAGAGGCCGACTGCCCAGCTCAAAGGGCAGCCCATGGCCACCCCAGCAAAACTCACCTCCACCCACCCACCCACCCTCTGCTCCTGTTTCCAGGAAGATGGGAATTAAAGGGCACGTGGGGAATTTCACATCCCGTGTGGAGCTGTAACTGGAGACAGGGAGCAGGAGATCCCAGCCCGCGCATCACTGGCTGAATTGTTTGTTCAGAGGGCATGAGGACAGCTTAGGGCTTGCAAAGCCCCCTGACCCACCTTCACTCCTCTTTAGAAACCTGCCCCGCTCTTGGGGGAAGGGGTGGGGGCAGGGCTCTGGGCCTCTGGGACCAGGTGGAAGGGGGTACCCACCACGGACGCCTGGCAAGCCTGCTGCTCCAGGGAGCTCTCACCAAGGCTTAAAGAAGTGGCAGCAGTGGTGCCTGCTGTCACCTCGCAAGGGGGGAGTCTTCTCTGCTTCCCCCTTTGCTGCAGAGGGGTCACCCACAGCAGGAGCTGGGAGGGGGGAGGGGTGTCGGCCAACTGCGCCTGATTAATATCCCGGACGTGTGGCGCGCAAGCTCCCTAGGGACCCTCGTAGGAGCCTAGACCCCAGCTTGGGCGCGGGGGTGGGGAAGGTGGGGGCCGGGCGGCTGTCCAGGCTGACATGTCTGCCACAGTCTTGGGCGCCCCGATCTGGCTGCCCTGGAAGTTCAGTCTCCACCCAGAAGAGGAGCTCCGAACTCTAAGGAAAAGAAAAAGTTAGGCGGGGTGAGCGGCAACTTTTTTTTTTTTTTAACCCCCCAATGACGGAATTCGGGGCTCCTCCGCCCTGGTTCTGGGGCTCGGCGTGGCGCGGGCACCGGGAGCGGCGAGAGCGCGGGTCCTGGGTGGGCGCTGGGCTTGGGCGCCGCGCCCGCCCCGAATCGGCTCCCGCCCCGGGCCAGCCCCCTCCCCGCCGCCACTCGCCGGCTGTCCCCGCCCCCTCGCCCGCGGCGCCCAGTGGGAGGCGGGGGCCGGCCTGGCCGAGCGCAGCGCGGGCTCTGATTTGCTGCGGGCGCGGGGGAGCGACGGCCTCCGCGGGTGTCTTCCCGGAGAGCGGGCGGGGGGAGAAGGGGGAAAAGTGCTCGGCGCCCAAGGCGAGGTCCGCACTCCTCGTCCCCGCGGCCGGCGCAGGACCTCACTCCAGCGGAGCGCCCACGGGGAGCGAGTCGCGGGGCGGCGGCGGCGGCGGCGGCGGCGGCGAGGAGGAGGCGAGCAGGAGGCGGAGGCGGCGGGGGAGGCCAGAGGGAGCGAGCCGCGCGGGGTCCCAGGCGCCCCGCGGGCCGAGGTCGAGCCCTCCCGCCCGTGGGCGAGCGCGCCAGCCGACCCTCCCGGGAGCCACCACCACAAAGAGATCGGGCGGGCGCCTGCTCCCATGACTCCCTAAAGTTGTGCCGGCCCCGCTGAGTCCGCTGCCCGGGCCGTGCCCCGCGCCCCGTGCGTCCCCGCGCGCCGACCCGCGCCCCGCGCCCCGCCGGCATGGACGTCCACACCCGCTGGAAAGCGCGCAGCCCGCTCCGCCCGGGCGCCCCGCTGCTGTCCCCGCCGCTGCTGCTGTTGCTGCTGCTGCTGTGGGCGCCGCCTCCGAGCCGCGCAGGTAAGGGCGCTGCGCGCTGGGGGGCGCGGGGCAGGGGCTGCGGGCGCGGGCGCGGGGCGGGCGCGGCTGTCATCCCCGCGCGCCGCCGGCCTCTTCCGCGCCGGCACCGCCTTCCCGCTTGGCTGTGGAATGCACGGGGCCGAGACTCCGAATGCCATTAGTTGGGGGCCCGGGAGAGAGAGAGAGACGCGCCGACACAACGCTCCCGGGGCGCCAAATGGGCCGGCCGGGGGGGCTGTGTGTTGGATCAGCCAGAGGGGTTGTCCACCAGGCCGACAAACTTTTGTCGCGAAACTTTGCGTGCTCTGTCCCTCAGCGCAAGCTCGCAGCTCTGGCCCACACAGTGCCGTTGCAGAACTTCCTCTCCCGAAACCCGGGAAGGGTCGCCCCCTAGAGTCACCGCGGGTCAGTTCTCCTGGGCCTCCTGGGATGGGGGGCCGCTGCGGGGCGGGGGCGGGGGCGGGGGAGATCCCAGAAGCTGAGCCTCCAGGGCCCGACTTCTCCCAAGCACCCTCCAGTCTGCCACCAGACCCGGCTGGCTCTCCCTTTCCCAGGGGACAGGACTTCTTGCAGTCCCTGCCGCCCAAGTACTCAGTGAGTGGTACTGGGGAGCCCCGGAAGGTGGTAGAGCAGCCCTGCTCTAACCCCACTTCTTGACCTTTCGGTGGGCTGTCTTTCTTGGGTTTGCCGCCCAGAGACGGGATTCGGGATTCATGCTGCAACACCGGGAGAGGGTCCTGGAGTCTGGCTCTGAGGGGTTCAGATGGTGCATAGCTGTGGGTCTCTAAGGGAGGGCTGCCCTTAGAAGGAGCTGTCTCCCGCAGGCGTCTCCACCAGGGCTGGGCTGACAGTGCGCCTGCCTGGATGCTGGCAGCTCCCACTCCCTCCTGCACAGCTTCCGGATGGGCCAGTGGTTTTCTAAGGGTCCCCTTTTGTGCTTCCCTGTGGCTGGGTCTTCACACACCCTTGTCACTAGAGCCCAGGGCCCTAAAAGTCCCCTGAGGCCCTGGTAACAGATGGGGCATCTCGGGGCCACCAGGCAGGGTCAGGGAAGGTGCGGGCAGAGCCATGAGGCAGTGGCTCAGTGGACCCTGGACCAGCCAGAGGTCCCCCGGGAGAAGGCACTGCTTCCCCCCCCCCGCCCCTGCCTCTGCCCCCCCACCCCCCCCACCGCCCCCGCTTCGTAGTTTGAAGACCTGCGGGCAGAATCACTTCTCAGGTTCCATTTGCCAATTAAGATATTCGGTCCCTTTTTCCTGGCACAGTGCGTGCTTGTGGGCCAGAGGGGGTGAGCAGGAGTCAGGGTGTCTGGCCAGTCAGGGGCTGGGGAGGGGAGGGCTGCCTGGCCTGGCTCCAGGGACCTGGGATCTTACCCCTAGGGCAGCCACCAACGTGTCCTGGAGCCCCCACTGACTGGCTCTGTGTTTCTCCTGGGGTCACTGAAGGTGGGGGACAGGAATGGCCTCCAGGAAAGTGATGGGGAGCAGGCTGGGGGCTGTGGTTGGGGACCTTGTGTCCAGGGACACAGCCCTGTCCCAGATCCTCTGCCGGACGTTGCCCCAGGAGTCAGGTGGGAATCTTTTCGGGGCATCACCACCCCAAAAAGCCGGGGCTGGGCACTGGCTGGGGAGCACACACAGCCTGCCTTCGCCTGGATTTGGGGTCGGCTCTTTGCCTGGCTCCCCATCTCTGCCCCCTGCCCCTCTCTAGTTTCCCTTCCTGAGGGTGGCCCAGAGGTAGCTGCCTGGACCGTGGCTGCGGGGTTGGACCTGCTCCTTTTGCCGAAAAGACGTTTAGAGCCCTGGAAGAAGCCACTTCTCCGGGTGGGTTTCACAGACCCCTTCACCCCCCCAGGGTGGGACCAGCTTGGCTTGGAGTCATCCTCGGTGCTCGGCCAGTGGGAGCGGCTGTCCACTGAGATGCGGGGGGTGGGGGGGGGGAAGAGGCATCCAGAAGTATCCTCTCCATTTTGGGAGTCACCAGATGGTTTCTGAGTTCTCTCGGAACATGGCCTTTTTTTTTTTTTTCCTACCTTCTTCTTGGCCAAGTGTGTGAGGGAATGAAAAGTGAGATTGCGTTTGGGGCCGTTTAACGTTGTAACAGGCAAAGGAGAGCATGTGAAATGAAACATGACCCCAATATTTGGAACTTGAGGTCATCTCCTCGGCCCGTCATTGGTGGACGCCGGTCACGTGACCGCCTCTTGCAATAATTTGGTGGGAAGCGCTGTCCAAGTTTTGCGGGCCTTGACAGACATCGAATGGTTAAATTTCCTCTGACTCAGTCCAGTTGCTGGAAGGAGGGCCTCTTCCATCTTCCCTCCCTCCCCCCTTCTCCATAAAAGCACAGTCGGGGGAGGAGTTCAGAAGCCAAGCGAATTCCCCAAGCCTCGGTCTCCTCGGGTCCAGATTTCAGGGGCTGGAGGGCTGCAGCGGCGGTCACTGCCCAGCTCTGGGACCACCCGGCAGGGGCCGTGGGCAGCCGTTTCTTTGGGGCCGTGGGCAGCCGTTTCTTTCCAAGGTGGAGGTGCAAAGCCCCTTGCTCCAGGGCTGCTCTGGGGTGCTGGCCGGAGCCTGCTCCATCACCCCACCCTTCGGATATTTCTGGAGGCTCACCACGGCCCCGCCCTCAGCCGAGCACAGCTGATGCCCGCCCGCCCCGCCTCTGCCTCCTGCTGTCTGGCTGTCTCCCATCCCTGCCCTGTCTGTGACCAGGGATGGAGGAGAGGGGTGCAGGGAACAGACACCCACTGCCCCCGCCCCTCACCTTGTAACAGCGACCGTGAACACAGAGCAGCTGTGAGCGATGCCCCCCCGCCCCCGCCCCACCGCCCCGTGAGGGTCGAGGCTGAGTCACTCACACCCCAGGCCCGGTGGCTGTTCCCACACTGGGTTTGACTTGAGGAGCCCCCGGGAGATGGGCACATGAGGTGACCGTTGGACTGAATCTGCTGGCACCTGTCTGGTCTGCTCCTGGCCTTGACTCGGCAGCATCTCATGGACCCGCCCCCTGGGGCCTGTGAGGTGAAGGGGGCTGGGCTCCGAGAGGCCCAGGGAGCAGGTGCACTGGGACCCTAGACCCTGGTCTGTCTCATCTCTGCGCCCGGCCCTCAGTGGGCTTTCCTCCCTGTCCTCGACCACCGGTCCGCTCTCCCTGGGAGAGGGCCTGTGCCCAGGGTCGCAGTGGCCTGGGGCTCCGCCCAGACACAGCCCTGGGTCAGGGAGGTGTTCCATTTGACCAGCAGAGTGTTTCCGTCTTCCTGGCACCCACCCCCCATCTGTTCCTGCCCCCCCCTTTAATCTCAGTGCCATCTTGGGGCACCCAATGTCTGCCGTCTCCGCTCCCCTTTCCCCAGGCCCTTTGCTCACCTGTGTGACCCGCTGGCCACTGGAGGTTTGCCTGCCCTGGGCCTGGTGGTGGGAAGGCAGGGGTGACAGGGACGCCTTGGCTCCAGGGGCCCGCAGGCTGGTGGGGGCTCACGCAATGGCCCTGTCCGTGTCACTCTTCAGGCTCCTGCCGGGTGTCATGGAAGAGAGTCTGGAGGGAGATCTGGGCCGCTTCCTGGAGGAGGCGACGCCAACCTCGACATGGCCCTCTCTTCTCCTCCCTTCTGTCCCAGAGAGGCCCCCAAGCGCCTCCTCGGCGGTGCCCTCGTCCAGCCCTGCCTTTTCCTGGAGGACTCTGCCCAGCGGCACGCTCCTCCGGGGCTGCTTCCATCGCTGGAAAGCCCCTCGTTTGCTCGGGTGGCGGGGCGCCCCCAGCACCGCCTGTCCCCAGAGAGCTGTGCCAGCTCAGGGGCTGCTGTGAGAAAGAGGGCGCCTCCGAGGGGACAAGAGGGAGGCCGGGACTTCCTGAACCCTCTCTGGGTCCTGCACTGAGACAGCGTGATGGCCTCCGCCTGCCCTGGCCTGGCAGGAGGGCTGGCCCCTTTGGGTTCCCCTTGCAGGGGTGGGGGGGTGCACTCCTCGACAGTCAGATTATTGAGCCCAGGGTGGCCTGCACGGCTCCTCTGCCTCTGAGCGCTTGGCTGGGCTGGGTCAGTCGCCGGGCCTCATTGTCCCCCTCTGGCAAATGGGGCGAGTGGATTTCTTACAGGGAGGGTGGCTGTGGAGACGGAGGCTGTCGGTGGGAACAGCATGTGGGACCCCGAGGCGCGGGCGGCCCCTGAGTGATGGGGCCTCATCCTGACTGCAGTTTTGAGCGGCGTTTTTGCAACAAGAGAAAAGCATGGTGTTGCTACCACCCCCTTAATGCCAGTTTTCCAGCGGGAGCCCGGTCTGGGGAGGCGTGTCTGTCCCAGGAGGCTCTGGGGGCTGGTGAGCGCGCCCGGGGTGGGGGGGCTCTGCCGTCCACAAGTGACTCAGCCTGGCCGCTCCCTCACCCTCCTCGGCCCCTCATCTGTTGGCTGGCCCGCTTTCCCACGTCACCAGAAGCATCGTGTGTGTGAATGCTTTACAAGCCCATTCGAGGGTTGCGGGTGTGTGTGTGTGTGTGCACGTGTCAGAGCCTGGGATGTGTGAGAGGTGTCCGTGCGTGTCTGTGGTGCACACGTGTGTAGGTGTACAGGTACTTGTGTTTTCAGGGTCTGCGCAGGCAGAGCTCACGGCAAGGCCCCTCTTGCTCCTTGTGTGGCCCCCCCTGCCCCCCGGGGAGATGAGCTGTGGCCACGGGACCCGCTGGGCAGCCACAAGGTGGAGGGTCCAGCCCGGGTCGAGTGAGGTCCCGCTGAGGCTGACAATCTGATGAGTCTTTTTTTTTTTATTCATAGGGGCTGCGGTTCTATTGCAGCTTCTGCATTTCCCTCTGTTTGTTTCTCCCCTATAATCAACTCATCTGGTGTCAGCATGTGGCCAGTTGTTAGTTTTAAGATTGCTGGCCTGGCTCATGGTGACACGGAGGCCCTGAAGGCGGAGCCCACGCTGGCCCTTCTTGTAGGCAGGGCTGCCCCACCAAAGGATGCGACGCGGAGACCCGGCGTGGGGGTGGCTCAGGCCCGGCGGTCTGGGTCCCCAGCCTGGCGCCTCGCCCACCAGCTGTGCGTTTGGCCTCCGTTTCCCTGTATGTCGGAGTGACTGTGACTCTGCAGGATTTCTGAGAGGGTTCGGTGCATAGCGTGTGCCAAGCACAGAGCAAGCCCCTGTTTCTGTTGTCACTGTTCTGTCCTCCTTGGGCCCCAAGGTGGGAGGAGGCAGCGGGTCTGGGGCCTGGGGTGAGTTCCTGGCTCTGTTCCTGGTGGCCGAGTGGGCCCTTTCCTCTTTCCTGTGAACAAACAGTCACCCTGGCGTCTCCCTTGTGGGTAAGCCCGAGAAGGGGTTTCACGGGCAGTGCCTACTGGTGACTTTATCGGATCCCTTTGCTGCTCCTTTTAGAATCCCAGCCTGAGCGTGGAGGTGTGTCCTGGGCAGTTGTGGGGCGGTCCCCACCCAGCATGCCTGCCCCTTCCTCTTCGGGCCACCCCACTTGACAAAGAGGAATGGGGGGGGCCCAGGGATGGGAATGGACCTGCCCGCCCATGTCCCACCTCAAGGACTCTGGTCCTCTACCCCTAAGACTTGACCGTGGGTGATGGCTGATGGTCTGGAAGGTGCATCTGGCGGGGGGGGGGGGCACAGTGGGGGCTTTGCTCACTCAGACACTGTTGCTGTACCAGCCCAGCCCCAGGCGGCTGCAGCAACGTTGGTGGAATGAACGATGCTCAGCAGAGGTGCACGGATTTGTGCTGGGGTGCTGGGGGTCCCGCTTTGTCATATACGTCATGATCCCATCAGCTTTGACTCACCCAGTGTTCCTGGGCAGATTCCCAACCTGCATAATAACCCACACGTAATAACCCACAGTAGGAGAACAAGTCACCACTCTTTGATGACTCAGACCTAAGAAATGGAACCACACGCTGACCCATTTTTCTCCACGTTTCATTTCACAGGGTCAGGGGCCCAGCCCGTTTCCTGCGATGTCTCTGTGCATGAAATGGGGGTTCCTTTATTTTCTGTTTCCTAGACCTGTGTTCTTTGGGGGGAAATTCACACCTATCTCCTGTTCTTTCCCGCCAGCACCTTGGCAATAAGGATTTTATTGCCTTCCTTTTTTTTTTTTTACATTAAAAAAAAATAAACAAATGCCACAGATGGGCATCAAACTGTGTGTATGGCGCCGGAACGATTTAACTGTAAAAACTCTTGACATTCTCATTGGAAAAACAGTGATGTGGCCATGAGAAAGGATGAGCGTTTTAACCTAAGTGGAAGGTGGGAATGATTGTCTTCCTGGGGCGGGGTGCGGGGAGGGCGGCGGCTGAGGCTTCGGCGGAGTCCTTTCCCGTGCGGGTGCGGAGCGAACACCGCAGAGGCTGGCCCCTGTGGGGAGAACTGCTCCGGAGGGACAGTGGCTGTCTGAAGCGTTTGTGGACCTCTGAGGTGAGTCGGACCTGTGCCCGGCATGGGGCAGCAGGTGCACAGGTGAGCAGTTGGTGACCATCCCGGCCCTGCAGGAGCCTCTGCGCAGCGGGGGACTCAGACCTGAGAACAGGCTCTTCCAGGGAAGGGCCAAGTGGGAGGTCCTGAAACACGCGTCAGCCAATCAGAGGCAGGCACCCACCGGCCCCTGGGCCTCCAGCCAATCAGAGGGAGGCACCCTAGCCCCTGCGCCACCAGCCAATCAGCGAGAGGTACCTGCAAGCCCAGCGGTGCCCTGGCCAATCAGAGACCAGTGTGCTTCGCCAGGCCCTGAGGCTTCTGGGTCCCACCCAATGAGTTTAAAGGGAGCTGTCCCTTGGCGGAGGCACGTGGCCATTTCCTGTGTGTGTCTGTGTTCTGGTTCCTGTTCATATTTAACCAGCCCCTCCTCTGGGGTGATACCCGGGGTGTCTGTGATCCCCACACCAGCCTGGACCGAGTAGGGTTGCCCGATCCTGCAGATGTGCAAAGGGAGGGCCTGTAGGGCAGCTGGCGCAAAGGCATGACGGTCGCCCTCTGCTTCCCAGTGAACGGCACCCCCTTTGGTGCAGGTCATACCAGTTCCCGGCATAGATGCTGGAGTAGGTGCCATTCTCAAAGCCAGGTAAAGGGGTCTCCCGCAGCTTCCGGTTCTTGTTTTCTGTGGGACAATCTCTTGGCGGCAGGGTCTTCATGAGGACGTCCGGGGCCCCCACCAGCTGGCCCATGGGGGTCAGTTATGGGAGCCGGTTGAGTGGCCTGCGGAGTGGAAGTCTGGGGAGAAGCCGGAGCTGGCCCAAGGGAGGGGATGGGGGGGCCAGTGTTCTCAGGACCTCCTCTCTCACCTGAGACAGGTGGACCGCAGGTGTCAGGGTAAATGATGGGGGGGGGGGGGGCTACAAGGGGAGGAGTGCCAGGATGGAAGCCATAGATGATAGACACTCCCCCACCCCATATCCTCCCCATTTCCTTCTGCAAGCAGCAGGGATGCTCGGCTTTTCTTTCCTGCCTGGGGGCAGGCTCACCTTTCTCCTAAGGAAAGACGCTTCTACAAGAGCACAGAGCAGCGGTCAGGGCGACCGGGAGGCGGGGAAAGTGAGCCTCAGGGTTTACTCGGGCTTGGCTCTGAGAGTGTTGTTATCGTTGTCGCTGTTGTTGGGGGCATTTCAAACGCAGCACATCGGATCCCGCGACCCACGTGGAATCAACAAGGACTGGCCCAAGGCCAGTCTCGTGGGGCCCAGTCCCCACCCGCTCCCCTCCGCCCAATCACTTTGAAGCCGAGCCCTGACGTCACGTGTCACTCAGTGTCCACCTTTGTGACCTGTCCGTGGGGGTGGGATGGTGGACAGCCCCTCCTGAGGGGCTCAGAGAAGGACCTCAGCTAAGCCAGTGCCCTGAGGGGAGGAGTGGGCACGACTCTGTGACCCCCAGGCTCGCAGCTCCCTTGTGAGCCGAGAGGGCGGGGCCCTTGCTTCCAGCCTGTCTCCATGTGCCTGGGCTCAGCACAGGCGCCGAGGCCCCGAAGAACACCTCCCTGAGCCTTGGTGGCCCCATCTAGGAAATGGACATAAATGAATACCTGTCCCAGGGGCCTGCTGGGCTCACAGCACTGGCTCCTGTCATTTTATTGCCACCTGTTAAAAGGCATGACGTCAGTACTCAGCATTTGTATAGGTGGCATGCGGGCAGCTCCCTCCTGCCCTGGCATCGAGCTGCTGGAGTCTGTTGCGATGCCACAGGAGAGAACTCAGGGACCACCTTTGTCCTCTTTAGGCCCAAGGAATTCACGGGCCCGGCAGGTGGTGCAGGCTCCAGACTCTCCCTCCAGCTGCAGCCCCTGCGTGGGACACTCCTGAGACAGGACCCTGCCATCTGCTGTTGGGAGCGGAGGGACCTGGCTCCCCTCTGTGAAGTGCCCCTGGGTGGCTTGGCCAGAGTGACATGTCCCTTCTCCTGGGCTCAGACCTGGGTGGCTCCAGCTCCCTGGGGACACAGGCTGCTGCCGTGAGCCGACTGGCTGGGCCAAGCCGTAGGGAGCACAGTGTGTGTCCAGGCTTGGCTCAGCCTGGAGGCGTAGGAGGAACCAGAGCGAGCCGAGGGACACTGGGCACTGTCACTTCAGCCGGAAGCCCCAGGAATTTCCATCGCTCCTTTGGTTTTCATTTTTTTGGGCTGTGTTTGTGACCTGTGGAAGTTCCCAGGCCAGGAATCGAACCCACATCACAGCAGCGACACGAGCCATTGCAGTGACCACACCAGATCCTTAACTCACTGTGCCACCAGGGAAGTTCCACTCCTTTGACTTTGGAAAGGCAAGTTCAGGACATGAGGCCGAGAAGCAGTGATGCATCAGTGCACAGCAAATGGGACCCTGCAAGAGCCTCCAAAGGGCTTCCACTCCCAGCTGTGTGACCTCGAACTCTTTCCTTAACCTCTCTGATCCAAGTTAGCTTATCTCCAAGCCAGAGGCACTGGCACTGCCTGGAAGGACGTGACCTGCCCGTGGACAGAGGGCGCCTCCTGGGGTGCCCTGCATCCTGTGTTTGATGCAGGGCAGCGGATGCTGGAATCATCCTGAAAGCAAGAGCTGTTCTTGGTCTCTGTGTTATTATTATTGGATAATAACGATTCTGTAGCATCGTTGCTATTTATATTGTTTCTCTTACTGGTGCAACTCAGGGAGGCAGTGCCTGTGGTTTCTCTAAGGTGCCTGAAACTAGGAATAAAGCTGCCTCTTGCGGGGCTGGGGCCACAGAGGAGGCTGAACTGTCAGTGCCGGGGGCCCGAGCCTTGGGATGGGGTTGGGGGGCAATCCAGGTGGGGTAGGGGGTGCATTTTACAGACAATATTTGGGGAGGCGGCTGTTGACCTTCCGCTGAATTCGTTATAGGACCTTCTCCGGGTCATTTTCTTGGCCCAGGAGCGCTCGGCCCTGACCGTGGACAGGCCGCATCCCTCGGAAGGAAGTGGGTGTTTACGCAGAGCGGGAGGGCTCCCCCAGTCAGTGGTCTAGCCTCTGGCCTTGGGGTCCTTTATTGCTGATGAGTCGACTCAGACCTGGTGGGCTGGGCCCCGTGTCCCGAGTCGGGGGGGCCCCAGTGGTCTCAGAGCTCCAGAATCAGGGACGGCATCTGAGCCCCACAGTCTTGTTCTGAGACTCCGAGGCGGGAGGGCAGCCTAGGTCTCCTGTCCTGACCCTTGTTCACTGGGCAGCTCTGTCGGGGAGCTCAGCCCCATGCGGGCAGCCGGCATCCAGAGGCAAAGCGCTGGAACCCGGCGTCCGGAGCCCATGCTTTCAACCTTCCTGCCACCAACATGGGGCTCATGAGCCTCTCCAGGCTTCTTGTTCTCAGGACTGGGAACGAAAGCGGCTCCCAAGTGGAGAGGCTCATCCTCCCTCCCTTTTCACCGCCCCCCCCCGCCCCCGTCTCCAGTGCTGGGGAGGAGACACGCCGGCCAGGGGGATGGTGTCCTGGCAAGGAGGTGGCCTGTCCTCACACCCCCCGCAGCGCCCTGGGCCTCTCATGGGCAGGCTCCCACCTCCCATTCCTGGCCAGGCCCTGGCCGATTACAAACAGCTGCCTGGCCCGCGAGAAGGATTTACAAACACTGGGAAGGGCTGGGGTCCAGCTGGAAGGCACAGGGCACGGGGGTGGGGGGCTGGGAGGAGCTGGGCTGGTTGGGTTGGCATGACCGACCTGCAGGCTCTCGGCCCGCCCGCCACTCTGGTCGCCTCTGGGCCTGGAGGATGAGGGGCTTCTGGTCCGAGCCAGCCCTGGGGTCCCTCGGCCCCTCAGTGGCCTCTTCGACCCAGCAGCTGATACTTGAATTAGGTAGAAGAGCATCTGACACAGGAGAGGTGTGTCTGCTTGGGAATTTTCTCTGAAGGCGAGGAGTTGGAACTTCTGGATCTTTCTTTCCCCTTATCCCGAGCGCTGTCGACCGTTGTTTTATCCAGATGACGTCTTGGCAAGGTGGGAGCATCCCCATCTTCCAGGCAGGAAAACTGAGGCTCACAGAAGTCCCACCACTAGTAAGCTGGAGCCTTTACAGTCACATTCGAGTTGTGGAAACTGGGTTTCATCCAGCCTCCTGGGAGCCAGACATTACAGTGAAGGGAGGTTTCAGCCCCATCAGCCCCATCTTTCCATCTGGGGTCAGGACCCCCCCCCCCGCCCGGCAGCAGGGGGCTGAGAGAGGGGGAGGTTGGTGGAACCCAGTGGCTGCCCTCTGCCTGTCTCCTGGGGCCCAGGCCGGGAGCTGGTGCCTGCCCGGTTTCCGGAGGAAGCCGTGCTGTATGGGGCGCCCACTTTCCCGAGCCCCCCAAGTCCCTCGTCCTTGGGCTTCTCAGAGGAGATGGGGCAGGCTCTGACCTTGCGCCCTTGTGTTCAGCTGCGAGGAGCGGGTTTGTGCGGTGGGGGTGGGGGGGTGAGTGGTTCTACCTGAGTCACTTTTTCCATTTTAGGGGGAAGGAAAGAGTGATAGGCAAGGATTGTGGCCAGGTAGGGCCTGCCTGTTTAATATCAGTTCCCACACGAAGAGAGAGACACGTGGCCCCGGGCCAGCAAAAGCCAAAAGTTGCAGAAGATCAGGGCGGGGAGGCTGGGGGGGCTCCCCCTCTGAGGGCAAGGTGGGGGCCCAGTGGCCCCGCAGAGGTCCCAAGAGTGAAACTTGGGCAGCTTCCCCATCACCTTCTGGGTCAGGGAAGCTGGACCAGGAAAGGGCCCCATCTTTCAACCATCGGCACTTCAGCAAAGAAAAATGAACCCGCGGAGAGGAGCGATGCCCGGGGGCCTGACTTCTGAGTCTGCCTTTTATCTCGTGGGCAGAGAGACCGTGAGAGCCAGAGGGCTTGCTGAGCACCAGGCTCAGGCGTTCAGCTCTTGGTTTTCCCTGAAGATGGATCGTGAGTTCTAGAGAATTCTCAGAGACCTCAGAAGTTTTCTCCCTGGGTGGCCCTCCTCCCCCACTGACCAAGGCCAGGCGGGTTCTCCTGGGAAAAGCCAGGGAGTTTTGGCGCATCTGAAACGGAGGGAAGAGGGCGCCTCCCGTCCACGTGGTCCCAGGCGTGTCTAGTTGGAGGTCACATCACTGGCAGGCAGAAGGCCCCGCAGATGGTGGGGCGGCAAGGCTAGTTCACTGTCGGGACAGCCGAGCCTCCTGTTTCCAGACCAGGTGTGGGCATGGCTCGCCTGGAGGCCAAGGGCAAGACTGCAGCCGGGCCCCACCTGCCCGGGACCTGGCCTGGCTGGGAGAGGCGCTGCCAGGCTCCCAGCTTGACTTCGAAACAGCCTTTTCCTTCCGTGTTCTGGTCTCTGATGTGCAAAATGGAGCCGAGGGGGTCTCCGTCGTAGGTTTGGGTGAGAGTTTAAGGGGGCACCGTTGGGATCTCCACGCAGACGGGGTCTCCGGGTCTGTCCCACCCCACGGCACTGGCAGCGCGCAGTTGAGGGAGGCTCACCAAGGAGCTGCGGGGTGGAGCGGAAGGCGTTTGCTAAGCCCCGGGGGTGTTGGCCGGCCTGCTTTGAACTGGCTCATTCTGAAGCAGGGCGGGCGGACGTGAGGGCGTCTGGGCTGGTCTGGGGGAGAAGGGGGACTCACTGTCCGGCAGAGGTGGGTGTCCTGGACTCGATGCTCCTGGAGGGGCCGGAGGAGGGAGGAAACGGGGGGTCTGCCAGGGGTGCTCTGGGGTTTGGTCTGGGGAACATGGAAGAACAGCCTGGGGAGCCCGGGCGCGTTTGCGGGGTGCAGGCTGCGGGCTGGACTGTCCACACTGACGTGCATCAACCACCCGCTTCGTAGAGCCGTCCGAACTGCCCCAGGTCCTTCATGGGCTCCCCAGGCAAGTGACTCGTGTGTGTCTGTGTGTGTGAGAGCACACCCGTGTCACATGCACCTGAGCAGGTGTGAGCGCTGTCCCCCTGGTGTCTCCAGTGCCTTGGGCTCCAGTGCGCTGGCCACTGCACTGACTGCCCCCCCCGAGAGCTACTGTCTTACACTCGTGATTTCTCGCCCCCCTCCCCCAAAAAGCCCCCAAGGTCAGTCGTGCGAGGACTGGTCCAGGTCAAGCTAACGAGGACGAGTCCTGGGATTCGAATGTGGCCCCTGAGGGACCCCAGGCCACCCCCTCGGCGAACCCCCACCCCTCTGTCCTCTTGATAATGTTCCCTGCTGTCGTCCTGCTGCTTCTCTGTAATCTGCCGAGGCGAATCTTCGCAGGCATTTTCACCCCGGGCTCCTTTAATTCCAGGATGGGTCATCTTACCCTATCAGTAAGTTCCAGAAACTCTTTCAGCGTGTTATGGAATTCTTTCAATACTGCCAGCTTCTGCCCCCGCCCTGCTCTTCCGAGCCCTTACCTTGACCTGCGTCATCTTCCAGGACTTGTGTGCGGGTAGAGGGATCACTTCCGGTGTCCCGGGCCGCCGCCTCCTCCCCTGCCCGCCAGAGCAAGGAGCAAGGATGCTGGCACCACGTCTCGCGCTCAAAGCTGCCTTCCCCGGGCTGGCTGCTCTGGCTCGGCCTGGGCTGCCTCTCAGTCCCACGATCCGCCGTCCTGAGCTGAAGTTAAGCCCCAGCAAAAGTGCAGGGCTCCAGGCATGTGCCTTCCTCATAAGTTGGTTGCCTGGTCAATGTCTCAGCAAAAAAAAAAAAAAACAAAAACACTTGAAGCGAGGGGTAGTCTGGTCTTTTTCCAGTCACTTAGGAGAACATTTTCTGGTCCGCTCTCTGCAGCAGGGGAGGCGGCCGTGAGTATCTGCCCCCAGAAAGGGCCCTGACGTCCTCCGTGCCATTCTGCACAGTCATGCGTCTCTGGGCTCCATCACCCTCTCTCAGAGCCCCTCTTCCCCTGACCGCTCATTCCTCTCTCCTCTTGCTGCCGGGACCCTTCCTTCCCACGTTGCCCACCCCCTGGGAAGCTCCATGCTGGTGTTGTCACCTGGCTGGAGGCTGGTGGCAGGGGCAGCGGGGATAGCTCCTGTTGGAGGCCGGCCGGCCGGGTACACCTGCTTTCTCTCCCGGCCTCTGCAGCCTTGACGTTCTTGCCTGGCCCGGTGGGGGCGCTTCCTGGGCTGCGTCCCCCGCTCAGGTCCTCACGGTCTGCAGTCCCCCATCTCCCGCTGTCTCGTTCCCAGCCTGGCCTTTCAGGCCTGGAAGGGAGGGGAGATGTGGGCCGGCTTGCGTGGGAAGGGGCATCTGCTGTTGATCAGGTCTTCGCTGGGCCAGAGGTTCCAGGCCCAAGTCTGTAACTCGAAACTCCGGGGCTGCTGGCGCCTCCGGAAACCTCCCTTGTGCGCCCCTCACCTCCGCGTGTCCACCTGCCTGCTTAGGTGCATGGCAGGAAATGCTCTAGAAACACTGCCTCCAATTTGGACTCTCCTAAGGTCTTTGCGGGTGCCCGCAGCATCTCGGGCAGTGCGTGCGGCTTGGCCAAGGGGGTGGGTGGAGAGGCCGCCTTCCTAAAATGCCCTTCAGCATTGACTGCGCACCAGCTGTCTGCACACGGCTGTGCCACGGCCGGAAGGGCTCACAGCTTGGCCTGGGATGGGGGTGCCCCCACCCAGCTCAGGCTGCCCCCGAGGCCCTAGAGTCAGTACACAGGGGCTTCTCCTCTCTCTTCTTTAATTGCATTGTGTGTGTGTGTATATATATATATATATATTTAATATCAACATACACTTAAACATATATGGACACGTGTTTTTTAATGAGAAAGGATGCACGTTTAATATAGGCATTTTGGAAAATAAAAAAAAGTAGAGAAGACAATAAAAATCACCCATACTCATCCCAGACTCAAACCCCACTGGGTTCGAACAGAAGGAAAAGCCTCATGGTGGCTGGTCTGGAAATTTCCAGAGGGGGGCAGTCCTACTCAGCGGGGCCCTGATCCCCACGGGCGCCCCTCCCTGCAAGGAGAGGCCTCGGAGCCTAGCACAGCTGGTTTTGACTTTCTGTCTCCACTCGGCGACGAAGGCACTCTTCCCATCCAGGATGGTGGGATTCAGCCTACTTCATGGAGAGTCTCCTAGTGCCGGACGTGGTCATTGCCCAGGGTTGGGTTCTGTGAGTGACTCTGTGTTAGTGCAACGTGCTTACTCAGGCTCTCTCTGAGCTGCTTCCTTCCCCCCTCGGGCTCCCCCGGGGGTGGGGGGTGGAGCATCTTGGGGGCGGGGTGAGCCGCAGAGCCTCCCCTCCCTGTGGGCCGTCAGGGGGGTGCACAGCTGTTGCTCTGTGGCTCTGAAGGCCTGGTACCCGCAGGGACCTAGGGTTTGAGAAAGACGGCATTTCGCGTTGGCTGGTACAGGAAGGCTTCGTCACTGAAACGGGCTGGGATGAGGACGAGCCATCTGGGAAAAAGAGCTGGGATCCTGCCTCACTCTTGCACCAGAATGTGTTCCAGATGGACGGAGGACGACGTGAACTTGGAAAACGCAACCATAAAACTACTAGAAGAAAACCGAAGAGACTGGATTTTATGATCTTGAGATGAGAAGGCCTTTCTCAGTGTGACATAAACCCCAGAAGTTATAAAAAGAAAAAGAATACTGACTCTATAAAAGTCCACATTTTCTCTCTGCCCCAAACCACCCCCCAAAACCACCCATAAGAAAAGAATATGAAAATATGTGTGTCACAGAGAAGGGATTGATAGGCTGTAATATTCATAGAATTCCTACAGATCATTAAGAAAAGCCTAAGAACCAAACACCTCCCCCCGCCAAAAAAAAAGAACAAAAGCCATGAATAGTTCTTAGAAAGAAGACTACCTATAGTCTTTAAACGTGTGGGAAGATGCTTACCTTGCTCACGAGAAGAGAATGCAAGCGAGCCCCAGGGAGACACCACATCTCCCCTGGCCAGGTGGTCAAAGAACAAATGCTGAGAACAGGTGCTGTTGGCTCCAGTGATGGGAAGTGGGCATCCTTACAGGTGGTTCTTCCAGGAAAGGCTTTTGCAGTTTCTATGGAAACCCTTGGACCTGGAATGTCTGCTGTGGATACACACACACGTGTGTGCAGAGACCTGCGGCGACGAGAGTCAGGGCGCACTGCCGGCAGGAGCGGAGGGTCGACGCCACCAGGTGCCCGTCCCGAGAGCCGTTTGGACCAGTTATTGAGCAGTTACGGAGGAGTCAGTGCAGAGGCTGCAAGAGGGGCATTTGCCTGCCTTCACATTTCCTGAAATGCATCGGTCACCAAGATGTGTGAAAAGCAAGGTTAAGAAGGTTCCTCTTGGTACGAATGCATCTCTGTTAAAAGGACATATGGGTCTGGAGTTCCCGGGATGGTGCAGTGGTAACCAACCCGACCAGTGTCCATGAGCATGTGGGTTCAATCCCTGGCCTCGCTTGGTGGGTTAAGGATCCAGCATTGCTGTGAGCTGTGGTGTAGGTCACAGATGTGGCTCAGATCCCCCGTTGCTGTGGCTGTGGTGTAGGCCTGCAGCTGCAGCTCCAATTTGACCCCTAGCTTGGGAACGTCCATGTACCATGGGTGCGGCCCTAAAAAGACAAAAAAAAAAAAAAAGACGTGTCTAGGCCTGCCTAGTCTAGATGACAAGCAGGACGCACACAAACTGGGACCTCTGGTTTTCTCTAAGAAGGGACCTCTGAGTTCCCAGGGTGCACTTCTCTCCAGCATCTTTTAATCAGATGAGCGAGATGAAACAGGGGGGCAGGTGTGTAGGTAACAGAGAGACAAGGCTGTGAAGCATGGGCTGGCTGCCGTGGGAGCTGCGGGCCTTTCCTTCTGGTGGGCAGATGCTTTCAGCTGGAATGACTTGGTCAGTTAAAAAAGTCTGTGGTCCTGGAGTTCCCTGGTGGCCTAGTGGTTAAGGATTTGGTGTGGTCCCTGCTATGGCTTGGGTTCAGTCCCTGACCTGGGAACTTTTGCATGCCATGGGTGTGGCCAAAAAAAACGGTGGTGGTTCGAAAAAATATTTGCCACCATGGCCTTGAGGGGACCAGTGGGAAAGCTGGAAAGGGCCTCAGATGTGACAGCTTTTCCGTGGGACAGTTTCCGTGCCAAGGACCTGAGGCTTAGCACGTGGTAGCAGGTGGTGGATGTGGCCCTGTGACCTCTGACCCCATGAGCACTGTGGCAGCTCTGTGGTCACTTTTGATCCTGCATCATGACCCTGTGCACCCTTACCTGTTGTCTCACGAAGCTTGTCCCTTTCCAGGGTCTGAGTCACGGGGTCCTTGCAGCCTCCCTGAAATCCAGTCCAGACAAGAGACTTCAAGGCCTCCACGTGGGGAGGACGTCAGGGGAGGGGGCTTATGGGGTCATGAGACAAGGGAGACTGAAGTTCCCGCTTGCACCCCAGGGCCCCGTGTCTTCTTTCTGGGAGGTCTCTGCGGGGAGGTGAACTTTTCCCCGACCTCAGCCACTGTTCCCACCAGGGCGCTGCTCTGCCCTCTTGGTGCATGGAGCCATTGAGGAGGGGGAGGGGCTGAGATGCTCTTGTTCGTGGTTCATCTGATGGTGTTACAGGTGTGCCAGGTGCCTTGGGTGGACCGTGACGCCAGGAAGCTAAAGGATGGACAGGCTCCCTGCCCTTGACTCCCACGTCCTGGTGGGACGGGACAGCCTTCACAGTGTGTGCAGTACATCTGTTTTGTTGAGTCGTGGGAAGCTGCCATTTTGTCAGCCAAGAGAGCCAAACGGTCATTTCATGTGTTTGGATCTAATAGCATGTGAGTGGCCACTGAGGAGGGCCACCAACGCAGCATGGGGTCGGGGAGGCCCTTCCTGGAGGCAGCAGTGCCTAAGCTGAGGTCTGCTGGATGAAAGTGATTCACCAGCAGTGGAGGGCCGGCTGCCACGATTCCAAGTGCAGGGAACTGAATGTGCAGAGGCCTTGACCCTATGATCTTGGTCTTTGCAGACAGGGTTTAGCTTGGCTAGAGCATAGCATGAGTGGGATGGTGGGGCGGGGGGAGGGAGTTTTACAAGAGATGAAGCTTTGGGCGTTTAAATTCAGTTTAAGTTGGCAGAGGCGTATTGCCACCTTCATCCATCCATCCATCCTATTTAGCCACATATCTGTCCATCCATTTGTCCATCTTCCATCCATCCATATACTCACCTATGTGTCTGACCTTCCATCAATCCAACTATCCATCCATCCATCCATTGGTCCATTGATCCATCCACACACCATCCATCCATCCATCCATCCACACACCATCCATCCATCCATCCATCCATCCATCCATCCATCCATCCATCTACACAACCATGATCCAGACCTCAAACCCACCCTCTGATCCAGATCATAAATCCACCCACCCATCCACTTGCCCACTGATCCATCCCTTCTTCCATGAGAGCTCTGGGTTGCCTCCTTCACTAAACCATTTTGTCTTTTTGCATCAGTTTGTCTGTGTCCATCTAGATGTCCACTCTGTACACTGGGACTCCCTGAGGGCAAGGCATGGCCGACTCACTCCAGCTCCTGGGGTGCCTAGCGTAGAACCAGGCACAGTGGGATCTTGTTGAGTTTGGTGGCCCGAACTGAGAGACAGGACATGTTCCATTTGCTGCAGCAGCAGGCAGTGCAGTCTGGATAACAGAGAGGCACTGGTGGCTTTGTAGGAGTGGAGGAGAGATAGGAAGCCCGTGACTCTTGAGCCGCTGGGGCAGTGGGAGGTGATCTGGGGCCCTGGGCAGAGGAGGGGTGTGGACGGGGTTGGGGGGAGCCCCAAGGGCAGCCTTCCAGTTGGCAGTAACATATAAGATAAACTCCATCTTGGAGTTCCTCTTGTGGCTCAGCCGCAACGCACCTGACTAGTATCCATGAGGATGAGGGTTCGATCCCTGGCCTCGCCTGGTGGGTTAAGGGTCTGACATTGCCGTGAGCTGTGGAGCAGGTCGCAGACGTGGCTTGGGTCTGGCGTTGCTGTGGCTCTGATGCAGGCCGGCAGCTACAGCTCTGATTCAGTGCCTAGCCTGGGAAACTCCGTATGTCATGGATGCAGCCCTAAAAATATATATATATATATGCACACACACACGTAAATTCCCTCTTGGGAACTGGGAAACATCCATGTTTCAGGATATTTGGTTACAAATGAAGAGACTCTACTCACTCTCCAAATACCTTTATTAACTTTGCTCAGCCATAAAAATAGAGTACTCATTAAAGCAAATTTGGGAAACAGAAAAACATATGAAAATGCCTTTTCTCTTTCCTTTCTGCCTCAGTCTGTTGGGGCTGCTAGAAGAAAATGCTACAGCCTGGGTGGCTTCTAAGCCACAGAAATTTATTTCTCAAAGTTCTGGAGGGTGGGAAGTCCACGATCAGGATGCCAGCCTGGTGGGGGAGGCGGCTGCCTTCTCACCGCGTCCTCACCCAGTGGGAGGGGCAGGGGGGTTCTCCAGAGCCATCATCTTTGGGGGAACAGGATTTCTCTGTATGAATGTGGGGGACACAGACTCCTCATGTCTCCCCCTCTTTGTGGCTGAGCTGATGCGGTGACAGTGTGGTGTGGGTCCTAGTCGCAGACACTTTTGTAAGTACCTTCAGGGCTGCACATTTTCTTTCTTGTCTTTTTAGGGCTGCACCTGCAGCATATGGAAGTTCCCAGGCTGGGGGTCAAATGAGAGCTATAACTGCTGGCCTGCACCACAGCCACAGCAATGGGGGATCCGAGCGGCATCTGCGACCTACACCACAGCTCATGGCAATGCCGGATCCTTAACCCAATGAGTGAGGCCAGGGATCAAACCCACGTCCTCATGGATGCTAGTGGGGTTGGTTACCCCTGAGTCACAATGGGAACCCCAGGGCCGCGACTTCCCATCCTAGGCTTGCGCTGGCGTTCCCTTAGCCGTTCCTCTCCTGTCGGATTTGGTTGCTTCCAGTGGTTTCTGTTATAAATAACACTTGGATGAACATCTTTTGAGGAATCCTTTCTGCCTCTCTGATTCTTTCCTTGGGGTGGATTCCTAGACACTGACTCACGGCATCAGAGCACAGAAACATTTTAAAGTCCTTTTATTGCAGAATTACGCTTCGGCCAACACTGGGCAGTTACCGCCGCAGCTGCTGTGCCCTGGGCCACGCTCTCCTCAGGTGCTGAACCCAGATGGACACGCTGTGATGGAACTGGGGTTACCCACCCTGCTGTAAGCCAGTCACTCCCTGCTTTCTGCTCCCCTAGAGACGTGCAACCTGGCCTTTAATGCTTGGGGCTGCCGTGACTGCTGCTGGGCCTGTGGCTCCTTCCGGGTTGCTTGGCCCTTGGCAGTCACTGCAGTTGCCTCGTCTGGAGAATGGAGGGCACTTCCTGTCCCACAGGGTTGTTGGCAGATGTCAGATTACTAATTACAGTTATAATGCCTGTGTGTTCCCAGCTTTAGATGCCTCCTCTCATTGTATCGGAAAACATAAGGGCATCTTCTAGAACTTAATCGAGAGTCAGTAGATGCTAATTGTCTCTCCAAACAACCCCCCGCCCCCGGGCCATCTCTGTGTTTGCCAAGTCCCTGTGGGGGCCAGGTGGGTGGACAGTGACGTCAGGGCCCCACCGATGGTAGGGTCTTCTCCCCACCGAGGTGGTTACGTTGAAGGAGGTGCTTGCAAGGTGCGTGCCGTCTGCACTGGAGGATGGGGGTCGGGGGAGAGTGGGCTGGGGTGGGGGCTCGCATCTGGGAGTGCTGCAGAGATGGGAGGGGGAAGGGCCCGCCCTCCTGGTGGGGCAGCAGGCTGGTCACCTGTCTGGGGCAGCTGGCTGGGTTCTTGGCCATGAATCTTCCATTACTGGAAATGGGCTCCCCGTGGCTCTTCTTACTCTTGTCTTTCACCCACCTTCTGAGGGTGGATGGAGTTTTCTGAGCCCGTGCACACGACCCACAGCTGTCCACCGCTGGCTGTGGTAGGGGCCTTGAAACCCGACTTCATCACCCCATGGAGTGTAGAGCTCAGAAAATCCAGCCGGGCCTGGTGCTGTGGACTCATGGCGTTGACTGTGGAGGTTGGTTCTGCATTCTGCTCCCCGGTGCAGTGCCTCCTGGGAGCTGATGGCATCTTGGCACAGTTAGGCTCTCCTGTTGTGTCCATGTGGCTGGTTTTGAGTGCCAGTTAAGAGTGTTTGAAGCCCTTCAACGTTCTCGTGATTGGGAAATGCCTTCTCTCTGGTCCCGTGGGAGGCACTGTGGCATATCCCTTCAAAGGTCACAGTGACCCGGTGCCGTGTTCTTTTGCTTGAATCGCACAGTTGAGGAGAGTAATGTCAGGGTCGGATGGTGAGACCCTGGGATCACTCAGTGGCCTGAGCTCTGAACGCATCTCCATTTGGGACTGTGTTGTGAAAGTGATGCTTGGTGAGACAGTGGCTTTAATCCGGACTGGGAAGTATTCCTTTAACTTTATCTGTCACGTTGTTTGCCTTGTGACATTTATTAGGTGTTTAAGCCATCTTCTATTTCTGAAGTTTTCTTTTCCGATGAGAATTTCAAAGCAAATCCCAGCTGATGGCAGTGCTGGAGGATGCAGGAGCCAGCAGATACATTTGCCTTTGTCTGCATGTCAGTCCAAAAGGGCAGGAGTGAGCTGGGCCAGGCACGGCCAAGGGGGCTCTGTGAGGATGCCTGGGGCGGGTGGCCCATTTCAAATGTCAGACTCTGGGAAATGTAGACATTCCAAAGAAGTGCGAATGCAGTTTTGGCTTATAAAGACCAGTTACAAATTGTACCTTATCAAGGCAAAGTCTAAAAGATCTGTGACTGTCCTGCATTTGGGGTAGGCACAGAGAGAGGACAGTTATTTAATTATATAGTGCATATCCTGCTGGACATTAGTTGGCATTTATTATGTCCTTAATTTGTTATGAAAGCAATACAGGTCCATCACAGAATTGTTAAAAGTTACTAGAAAGTATAAATAAGGAAATAAAATACATCATAGTTCCTTACTTATTTAAAGCATGATGCTAATGATGCTGATGCTGTGATGGTTTCTGTTGAGTGCAGCCAAATGAATTGCTAATTGAACATTTTGATGTGTTTATTTTCCAGTGTTTTTTCTAGGCTGGCTTTTACAAAATTAGGATTGCATACTCCTTTGTAATAGTTTTAACCTAAAAATATGGGGAGTAAATCTCTGAAAATGGGGGGGGAAAGGGGAACTTCCTCAAATCTGATAAAGGACATCCATGTAAAATCTACACACTGAATGCTTTTCCCCCTAAGATCAGGAAAAAAGCAAGGATATCCATTCTCATTACACCTGCTTGATATTGTATAGTGATCCTAGCCTGTGCAATAAAGCAAGAAAAAGGAAATAAAAAGGCATGTAGATTGTAAAGGAAGTTGTAAAACTGTCTTTGTTTGAAGACCACGTGATAGTCTATGTCAAAAATTCTAAATAATGTACACAAAAGCTTTTAGGACTAATAAGAAAGTTTAGCATGGTCCCAGGAATCAGAATCAATATACAAAAATCAGTTCCCTGTCTAGGTGGTAGAAGTGAACAATAAGAAATAGAAACTTAGCCACTGCAGTAGTATCAAAAATATGATATACTTAGAGGATATTTGACAGAATACTTATACACTGAAAATTATAAAACATCACTTCAAGATATGAAAGAAGATCTGAAGAATTGAATAGGTATACCATTCTCATGGACACAAACACTACATATTAAGATGTCATTTCCCCCCCAAATTGATCTATGCATTCAGTGCAATGCCAGCCACCCATTTTAAAAATAGATATTGACAAGATGATTCTGAAATTTAGATGGAAATGCAAAGGACCTAAAATAACCAAAACAATTTTGAAAAAGAAGAATATTGCAGGACTCACGCTGTGTGATTTGGGGACCTCCTGTAAAGCTACAGTGATCAAGACATTGTGGTGTTGACAGAGACAGGCATATGGACCAATGGGACAGCACAGACGTACATCTTTCTGATCATTTGACTTTTGACTGTGAAGCTAAACTAATTCAATGGGGGAAAGCAAAATTTTTATCAACAAATGCTGTTAGAACACTGAGACATCCATTTAGAAAATAAATGAATAAACCCGGATCTTTACATCACATCATATGTAAAAAATTAGGATGTACCGTAGACCTAAAGATTTCAAACTGTGAAGAATCAAACAAAGGAGGACGTCTGTGTGTGACCTCCAATTAGGCAGAAATTTCTTGGAACGTACACAAAAGTGTGAACCATAAAAAACGGATACGCTGGATTTTCTAACACAAAGACCTGTGCTCTCAGAAAGACACTGCTAGGAAAATGGAACAGCAAGCCACGGATTGGAACAAAGTATGTGTAAAACACACACCTGATCATCACTGAAGTCTAGCACGTAGAAAGGCATATTGTAACTCAGTGTAAGAAGGTCGGTGACTCAGTTTACCGTTTCCATCCGGGCAAAGGAGTCGAACAGACATTTCACCAAAGAAACTGTATGAATGGCCAATACATATGTGGAGAGATGGTTTTCAACTTCTGCCACCAGGGAAACACAAACTAAACCCACAAGGAGATACCACTATACCAGCCAGCATTGGCAAGGACGTGGAGGAGCTTTCCTATGTTGCTGGTGGGAGGGCAAGCTGGTGTGGCTGCTTTGGGAAACCGTTTGGCAGGTGTTTATAAAGTCAGTGGGACTCTTAATGTGGGACTCAGCAATTCCACTCCTGGGTATTTACCCCAGAGAAATGAAGACGTCTATTACAGAGACATGTGCGTGTCTGTTCATATGTCGTTCTGTCACCCCTTAGTGACACAGCTCGGCTGTCGCTCTGTGCCAGGCTGTCTGGATCACCCTTCCTGCAGCCTCTGCGGGGCATCTCACAGACAAGCCTTGTTATTTAACCTGCTTCCCACTGGTGGGCATTTACCTTGTTTCCACGTGTCCACCCACTGGCAGTTGGGACTGGGAAGGGACTGGGACACAGCCACGCAATGGCATACCCATGGGCAGGAGGGAACTGAATTCATGAAATAACACAGGCGCAAAAGTAGGACATGAAGTGAAAGAAGCAGACACAAAAAGCTGTAGACAATGTGATTCTATTTATGTGACATGCCAGAAAAGACAAAACTATAGGAACAGAAAAAAACATTCCTTCTTACCAGAGGGCAGCCGATGGGGAGAAGGCATAAGATTTGACACATGCTGTGGCCCCGACCTCCGCCGTCAAGATCCGGAACCACTTTCATCCCTTTGAAAAGCCCCCCATGTCCCTCCCCCACCCCCTAGCCAGTTGGATGGGAGACAGAGGCGTCTTGATTTATTTAGATTTATTTAACTGCTCGTGACAGGGAGCATAATTTGTCTGTTCGCTCCCCTCCCCATTGTCTTTAGTTGCAAGAGCATCACATATATGCCTCATTTGTATTTCTGTTACAAGTATCTCCCCCTGTTTATGGCTTGCCTGCTGTTGGGGTGCTCTGTCCTGCATCACAGCCACCCCCAAACTCAGCGTCTAAAGACGATGACCATCTTTGACTTCACCAGCTTAGTTTGCTTATGAACCCGCATCTGGGGCAGAGCCTGGCAGAAGTCGCTCGTCTGCACCCATGCCGTCAGGTAGAGCCTAGGCTTGGAGGGCTGTTTTTAAGATGCTTTTCCCACCCAGCTGGCAAGTCCTTCCTAGTTATTGGCTGGGGGCTTGGCTGGGGCTGCTGGCTGGGGCCCTGGGTTTCTCTCTCCATGGGACCTTCCAAGGGGCTGGTTGGGCTTCCTCACAGCGTGGTGCCTGCTCTGAGAAAGAGCATTCCAGACCCAGGAAGTAGAAACTTCTGGCTTATGAAAGCCTAGATCAGTAAGCTCACATGCGTTTCTTCCGCCACATTCTCCGGGGCAGGTGGTCACAGAGCCCACCTTTTGTAAAGGGAGGGGACGTGGGTACCACCTCTTCATGGGCACCTGTGCTCAAGAATTTGTAGACCTTTTTAAAACTGCCACATCTAGGAGTTTCTGTTATGGCTCAGCAGGTTACAAACCCAACCCGTATCCATGAGGACGCAGGTTCGACTCCTGGCCTCGCTCAGTGGATTAAGGATCTGGCGTTGCTGTGGCTGTGGTGTAGGCCAGCAGCTGCAGCTCAGATTTGACCCCTAGCCTGGGAACCTCCATATGCCGTGGCGCACACACACACACACACACACACACACACACACACACACACCCGCCCCCCATCTAAAACACACGTTTTGGTGTTTTTGGTTCATAAAATGATGCAAGTTTTATGTGGATACATATAACATTTTTCGGAACTAGGGGTGTGCAGAGATGAGCGGCCACGCCTTTGAGTTCGGCTGGTAGTGTTCTGGGCATTTTCACGTGTACGTTTACCTGGCGCGTGTTCGGATCCCACAGACGTCTCTTCCTGAAACACACGGGGGACAGTGCTCTGCGAAGTCTGGTGACTTGCTCTTTGCCCTTAGTGACCCAGCTCGGCTGTCGCTCTGTGCCCGGCCGTCTGGATCGTCCTTCCTGCAGCCTCTGCGGGGCATTTCACAGATGAGCCTCGTTATTTAACCTGCTCCCCACTGGTGGGCATTTACCGTGTTTCCAGCTCTATTACACACGACATTGCTGTGCGTGTATAAGAGCCTTTCCGCAGGATTTAACCCCAAAGCGGGGGGCTGCCTGGTCCATGCACATACGCATCTTAATTGGAATCTGGCAAAACTGCCTCCCCTGCCAAAAGGTTTCACCATCAGGATTCATGTTGAGTCCCCAGAGTGCACGTTCCCTTTGTAAGGTGGTTGATTTCATTGACTGGCCGGCTGGTGGGCTGGATCTTCCTTCACGGCCCTCAGCGTCTGCCCCGGGGCTGAGCGCTTCCTGCTGCCGTGATGCTGCGGGACACTGTCCCTTCTCGCAAGGGGCTCACGACCATCGGTCAGGGAAATGGTACCTCCTGCTGGTCCAGTGCAGGCTGTGATGGGGAGCTGGGCGACACAGAGGAGGCCCAGGCCTGTCCCTGGGTTTGGAGGGCTTCTTGTTCTCCTGGAGCTTCATTAAGCAAAGAGGATGCCTGCAGACACCACTTTGACTCTCTCATAAGTCTTTTTTTTTTTTTTTTTTTAATGGCTCACCCGTGGCATATGGAAGTTCCCAGACCAGGGGTTGTATCTGAGTTGCAGCTGCAGCAGCACTGGATTCTTTAACCCACGGTGCTGGGCTGGGGATCAAACCTGTACCTGCGCAGAGACCTGAGCTGCTGCGGTTGGGTTTCTAACCCACTGTGCCACAGCGGGAACTCCGTCATCCTACGTCTTGAGGGAGAGAAGGAGCCTGAGGAGCCAAGGGTTTTAGCGTTGCTGATTCTGGCTGCCATTCACGGCTTCCCAGTAGAGGCAGGTCCCGTTGCTATGGCAGCAGGTTAGTGAGCTGCCTGGCAGGGAAACTGAGGCCAGGGTGGCGGGGCGGCGGTTGGTTTGGGGGGTGCTGGCGCTGGTCCCATCGTGGATGTCACTGCCTGTAGTCCCTGCTCCTGGGGGCTCCACTGCCCCGTGCAGGAAGCCGGGGCTGCTCCTGGGGGTCCGGCCAGCAGCACATGCGAGGTCAATGGAGCCAGGGCACAGCCCGGCCTCTGCAGCGACCATAGGGTCAGTCTGGAACTGATGTGGCCCTTGCCTACGTGTGGAGGCACAGCAGGCCTCAAAGAGCAGTGCTGAATGGATGAGGCCCCCGTGGCGGCCCAGGCCGGCCTCAGTAACAGCTGTGTGTCCCTTTCCGGATGCTGTCTGGGGGTCCAGTCCACCACTGGTGCCGTTCTGTAACTGGCCTGTGCCCGCCTTCCACCTCAGTGTAGCTCCCTGGGTGCGGGGCCTGGGCGCGGCCCGGATATGGAGGGCTCTCTGCCAGCATGACCCCAGCTGGCCCGCGGACAGCCACTCCTCCCTCTGGGCCTCTTGGAGGCAGGCAGGGCCGTGCAGGAGCTGCCTGTGCAAACGCAGCCAAGCCCGGCAAGTGGAATCTGGCATCCCGTGCCATCCCCACCCCTTTCTCCAGAACAAGCAGATAAATTACCTCTGAGGAAACTGAGTTTAATCATCTGGTTCCCCATCACACCTGTGGGCTCTGCTCCTGGACCAGCTCCCGCTGGCAGTGCCCGAGCATGTACAACCCCGCCCGTCCCGCCCTGCCCCGCACCGTCTCTGGCTGTCGGATGCAGGACTCATGTCCGTGGCTGTGTCTGTTCCGTTCATACCCTTTGAAGAATGATGGGGAGACGGACAAATATACTTGCAGGTTTTTATACAGACAGATGGAAAGCAGGGGTGACCAATGAGAGGAAGAGGTATGGCGTGGATGCAGGGAGGAACCGGGCAGGTCCTTCTTAGGGGCCGTTGGGAGGCTCCCCTTGCCCTTTGGCCATGGCATTTCCTCCCAGTGCTCAGTGTAGAGGCTTAGTCTGGCTTGCACGACCTGGCGGGAACACGCTCCTCTGGCGTCTGTGCCTCGACCTCCCCTTGCTGCCCTGCTGAGTGGTGGTGCCCCCGAGCCCAGAACGTTCCACATGTGCCCCCAGACTAGCCAATGGGGCTTCTCTCAGCTCCTGAGGTCCTTCCTTGTCACTGCTGCTGCAGGACTCCATCTCGGGGGCTCTGCGGGTCCCCTGTCTCTCGTGTGGCTCCTTGTGGGTGATAGGACCTGCTTCCAAGTGACAGGGTGTGTGCTGGGGGCTCACCAGTTGGACTATAGGTGCCCTCAGGCTGGGTAGCAGCAGGGACATCTGTTTGAACCCTGCAGAAGCGTCACTAGCGTCTGGCTCAGTGTGGGCGGATGTGGAGGTGCAGGTGTCTGGATGCAGGGGTCAGCCCCAACGAGAAGCAGAAGACGGCCATACCGCCCCGGGGCAGCGAGTTTTAGATGGTCCCGTCTCTGCACACGGGGACCGGGGAATGCCTCCCCACCGTGGCCCCTCCCTGGTAACCTTGTGTTCATAAGCAGGGTGGCACCCACACAGGCTGACATGTCACCATAAAATCTCCCAAGCCTCTGTTAGAAGCTCCTCAGAGCTCTTGACTTTTTTGTCTGGGAGTGGACGAGGGACGGTCCACCATGCGGTCCAGCTCCCAGGTCTGGGTCACTTTTCATCAGCCTCCTGGCGGTGGGGGCTGGACAGCGAGTCCCCTGTGTGGTCAGTTCTGCATCCCTCACTTCCCTGAGGCGCACACACCACAGGTTATCCACCCCACCCAGGTCCGTCCCAAAGGCACTGAGCCAGAGTGCCATTTGCCTCTTGTCGGGGAGGAGGTTGGCATGGAATCAGACACAGGCATCACACAGGGCTTCACCTCTGGCCCGGAAGGTAGCGTGAGACCACCCAGGACAGGGAGACGGTCAGGTGAGTGGTTGGTACCTAAAAGCTTTGAGAAATTAAAGTTTACCAATTGAATCTTCAGGATGATGGCATTCCTTCCTTCCATCCATCCTTCCATCCGTCTAGCCATCCGTGAAGTCATTCCTCATCCATCCTTCCTTTCTGTCATCCTTCCATTAATCATCTCTCCTTCTATCCTTTCTTCCATACTTCCTTCCATCCCTCCATCCATCCATCCCTCCATCCATCCATCCCTCTATCCCTCCATCTTTCCATCCTTCCATCCATCCCCCATCCATCCATCAATCCCTCCATCTTTCCATCCATCCCTCTATCCCTCCATCTTTCCATCCTTCCATCCATCTATCCATCCATTGCTCTATCTTTCCATCCATCCATCCATCCATCCATCCATCCATCCATCCATCCATCATCCCTCTATCTTTCCACCCATCCTTCCATCCATCCCTCCATCTTTCCAACCATCCTTCCATCCATCCCTCCATTCTTCCCTCTTTCCATCCCTCTATCCCTCCATCTTTCCATCCTTTCATCCATCCCTCCATCTTTCCATCCATCCATCCATTGCTCTATCTTTCCATCCATCCACCCATCCATCCATCCACCCATCATCCCTCCATCTTTCCATCCATCCTTCCATCCATCCCTCCATTCTTCCCTCTTTCCATCCCTCTATCCCTCCATCTTTCCATCCTTCCATCCATCCCCCATCCATCCATCCATCCCTCCATCCATCCCTCCCTCTATCCCACCATCTTTTCATCCTTCCATCCATCCATCCATCCCTCCATCCATCCATCCATCACTCTATCTTTCCATCCATCCTTCCATCCATCCCTCCATCTTTCCATCCATCCACCCATCATCCCTCCAATCTTTCCATCCATCCACCTATCCGCCCACCCATCAACCCATCTCTCCATTCATCCATCCCTCAACCCATCCTTCCATCTCTCCACCACCCCTCCTCCATTCCCTTCATCCCTGTGCCCATCCTTCAGTGGATTACGGATGGTCCATGTGGTTCTTTGAAAGGATCTTGTGAAAAGCAGAGGACCGTGTCTCCAGGCTGTTTTCTCAGGTGGTACCCAGGTCAGTACGCTGAGGCTGTGCCCAGCTAGGAGACAGCCTCTGACCTGCCATTCGCCCATCAGCCCAAGATTCTGAGGTTCTCCATGGTCCCTTGGGGTAGAGGCTGAGGATCTCTCCTGTATCTGAGGGCTTCCTGAGGCCCTGAACCTCTAGAAGGAGCAGCTCTTCTGTGCCCTCGAGTGACCTCGCTCTGCCTTGTCACTGCCACCATGCTCTCTCGTCACTCCCTGGAAGGGGGCAAGCCTGGCCGTGGTTTGTCTGGAGGTGCCTCGGGGAGTGTCCTGCCCTCTTTCTTCCCCATGGCGTTGGGGGGAGAAGAGGTATTTGCAGCCAGACACCCGTTTGCATGCCAGTGGCCTTGGGACACTCAGCTGCCTCTCCCAGCCTGTGGTTCCTCATCTGCCAATGAACGTGCCCACTTTGTGTGCTGTCTTGATGAACAAGGGAGTGGAGGAGTTGGGCGCAGAGCCCAGGGCATGTGGGCACAGTGGGTGCTCAGGGCCCAGCTGCCCCTCCCCCAGGCTGGGTGCACTTGAGCTGACGCTGCAGTCGCCGGGCTGTGCTCCAGACTCACGTGGCCACCGTCCTGGTGCTGCCTCCTCGCGGTGTCCTTTCTGTTTCGTAGATGGTGACTGGGGGCTCCGGGTAGAACCCTCTTTGCCCAGGGAGGCGTGGCTCACCAGGGGCTTGGGGATCGGGGCCACACTCACTGTACCATAAGCCCTGGTGTCCTGTGTCACCGCTAGGGACGTCACGGTGGCAGAGTCAGGTGGGTCTGCCCTGCAGAGTGGGCGGCTGGTCTGGGGGACAGAGGCTCTGCACGTCTGGGTCTGGGTCTGCTCAGAGGGTGACCTGCAATGGCACCATCTCCTCCCCAGAAGCCCTGCTGGTGGGTCCTCAGTCCTCCTTCAGAAAAATGGGCCCAAGGCAAGTGACAAACACAGTGTCTCTGAGCCCCACAGGCCCGAGCTGGCCTCATTGGTGGCTGTTTCTCGTCTCCATGAAGCAACAGAGACTAGCGGGAGATGAGAGAGTGTGTTGAGGTGGGCGGGACTGAGCCGGGCGGGCCCTTCACGTCCATCCCTGTGGGTCCAGCCCTGCCTGCCTCCAGAGTGCTGCTCTCTGCTTCGCCAGCCTGCGAGGCCTATGGGCAGGCTCCTGGGCTGGGCAGGGCAGGGGTGCTGGGCACTGCTCACCCCCAGGGGCGCTGTTCTCGGGGGTCATGAAACACATGGCATTGGTGGGGAGGTGACCTGGGAGAGCTGGGTCCCCTGGGAAGGACTGGGGTCAGAGGGCTGGGGTGAAATTGGCCTTGACACTGGGCAGAGGAGTCTGGTATCCTTGGGGACAGCTCCATGGAGCAGAGCTTGGGGACCTTGTGTTTGTGCTGGCGCAGGAGCCCGTTAGCCTGTGCACACGCCCCGAGTTCACCTGCGCTGGGCTCAGGCCTCTGCTCTGTGACATCCTGGATGAGTGGCTGCAGGGATGGTCCGGGACGGACGGCCGCCGCGGGTCCTGCCTGCCCTGCCCCCAGGCCTGCAGCGCAGTTTCCACCCTGTTCTGTTGCTTTGCCCCCATTGCTGGCTCATGGAGCAGGAATTTCAGTCGGAGCCTCCAAAGCTGCTGTTTGTTTTCCAACCTGCTGGGCTGACCTCCCCGATGGGGCCACTTGCCCTGTGCGGACACTTCAGCCCGGGGCCAGTGGCGCCTCCACGCTCCCAGCCCCCCTCCCCGCCCGGGCCTCGGTCCTGGAAGAGCTGAGGCTCTTTTGGCTTCCAGGAGGCATGAGAGGGAGCTAGCAGGGGTGCAGGGACCTGGGAAGAGTGGGGGTGCTTCCAGGGTCACCCTGCTGGGCGCCCCACAAACACCGGACAGATGTGGCGCTTGGTGGCAGTTACCATGAGAGTCGGTCAGGTTCCCGAGGCATCAGCCCCGCTGAGGTCCGCAGCCCAGGAAGGCAGACCCACCTCACGTGGGGGATCAGACATATTTATACTTATGGAGCGGCAGGTGCACCAGGGCTGTGAGGGCAGTGGGCTGAGGGCCAGCCGCAGGCTCTGTCTTCCATCTGCCTGTGCCGAGGGGGAGGAAGCTTGTGGGACTGGGGTGGATCAGAAGCTGCAGGTGGCTCTGCATCCGCTTGCAGTGTGACCTTGTGATGGTCGCACTCCTTTCCCACGCACCTCTTTCAGCATGAAGGTCGTGAGCCTGGATGCTCTTCGTGGCCCCTCTGGCTCTGAGGTGAGAAAGCTCTGGGAATTTTGAAGACGTCCGCCTTGGTGGCTCTGTGGGGACGCCTGCATGTCCTCTTGAACATAACGACATTGACCTTGGATGGAGCAGACACCCTCTCTCCGCTCCCGCCCCTCCTGCTGGCTCCCCAGCACCTGTCCCACTCGCTCTGCTCCCAGATGCCGGCAGGACCTGGCCTTGGGCTCAGGGTCCGGGGGGCTTGGTGTGGCAGAGGTCGGGCTGTGCCCTCGGGAGGACGGGCCATGGAGCTCCATCCAGGGCCAGGGGCCTGGGAAGTCCTCCCTGCAGGGCTCACTTTGCCCGGAAGCACTCCTGGACCCCAGGGTCATGAGTGTCCTGTGCCTCATCACAAGGGCCACAGCCTTCCCGGACCAGAGAAGGCAGGTGTGGGATGAGGCTGTTCAGGTGACCCCAGCGGTGAGTGACCTGATGGCCTCTAAAGGCACCGTGTGAGCAGGTTCTGATTCATCACAAACTCTGCCCGAGCCTCTAGGCTGGAGGGGACGGTGACCATTGACCCCCTGGCGTGAGCTTCCAAGGCTCTCTTTGCCGATAGCGAGTGTTTAAGATTATTCATAGCCTGTTGGGAAAAAAGCAAAAAAGGGGTGGAATTTGAGCAAGAGCCCATGCAAGCCCTAGTGTGCCTCGTGCGGGAGGCCTCAACCCAGTGCCTCCCCAGCAGATGGAATGGCCGTGCGTCCCCTGCTTTCGGCCTGGGGTTGCCCTGAGAGTTAAGCCCAGCATGAAACCATGACCATGGAGCAGCACGGCAGGGGGAGATGGTGTTTTTTACGGAGGTGGCAGCAGTGTTCAAGCTGCCATTTCCCTCTCCCCCTGCCTGTCATAGGTTAAGAGCTGTGGGTTTGCTCACTCAGTCATGCAACAAACATGGCTGAGTGCCCGGTGTGTGAAAGAACTCCTGCACAGTTGATGACTAAATCCCACCCATTTTTGTGTCCTGCTGAGACTTGGGGGTGAATCATTAAATCCCGGAAGGGCACCCTTTACCAGGGCCTTGGCGCTCAGGTGGGTCTTTCTGGCTGAGTCACTTTTATCCTGACCCCACCCCAGCACCAGGCTCTGAGGGCTGGGGAGGGCTGGGGAGGGCTGGGAAGATAAGCATTGCTGTCAGCCCTTGGTGAGGGTCCACCCATCCTGACTGTTCCCAGCCCTGGGGCACCAGACCACTGGCGGCAGTGCCCCGTTAGAGCAGCCCGATTCCATTCTGAGGACACATCCTTGGCAGCCAGGGTGGTGAGCTGGGCCCTCACCCTGCTTCCCTTCCTCTCTGCTCCTGAAAGCCAGGTGCAGCCTGGCGTTGTCCGCAGAGAAGCCTTCTCCCATGAGGGGTTCCACTTGCTAAGGAGGGGCTGCTGAGCCTGATACAGACCCTTGAACCCAGTCAGGCTGGCACTCCGGCCCCCATGGCCTCTTCCTTGCCCTGAGCCCTGTAGAGTGGTGTCCAGAGGCCAGCTGATGGCCAGGAACCAACTTAAATTCCTGCTAAGAGCAGTTGCCTGATTCCTTCTGCTCTCCTAGGGATGCCTGCACCAACCCCGGCTGTTCTGCAGGTTCAGGGGAGGGAAGCAGGGGGCGGCTGACTTTTAGGGGTGATTGTGGAGCCCCTTTTGGGGGAGACAGGGAGATCATCCTTGTGTGGTTGGTGGAGACATTGCCATTGACAGTTGAAACATTTGACTACTTAGCTGGACAATTGTGGAGTTTATCTCTGGCACATCTGCCTCCTGATTTGTATCACTCGTGTATATTGCTTGTTCATCCATCCATCGGTCCATACATCTGCATCCATCATCCATCTGTCCATCCATCCATCTGTCCATCCATCCATCGATCCATCATCCATCCATCCATCCATCTGTCCATCCATCCATCCATTTGTCCATCCATCCATCCATCTGTCCATCCATCCATCTGTCCATCCATCCATCATCCATCCATCCATCCATCTGCCCATCCATCTGCATCCATCTTCCATCTGTCCATCCATCCATCTGTCCATCCATCCATCTGTCCATCCATCCATCATCCATCTATCCATCTGCATCCATCTTCTATCTGTCCATCCATCATCCATCCATCCATCCATCCATCTGCCCATCCATCCATCCATCTGTCCATCCATCCATCTGTCCATCCATCCATCTGTCCATCCATCCATCATCCATCCATCCATCCATCTGCCCATCCATCCGCATCCATCATCCGTCTATCCATCCATCCGTCCATCCATCTGCATCCATCTGTCCATCTATCCATCCATCTGTCCATCCATCCATCCATCTGTCCATCCATCCATCATCCATCCATCCATCCATCCACCCATCTGTCCATCCATCCATCTGTCCATCCATCCATCCATCATCCATCCATCCATCCATCTGTCCATCCATCCGCATCCATCTATCCATCTGTCCATCCATCTTCCATCTGTCCATCCATCCATCCGCCCATCCATCCGCATCCGTCATCTGTCTATCCATCCATCCATCCATCCATCTGTCCATTTCTCCATCTATCATCCATCTGTCCATCCAGCCTACACTTCCGTATTTGGGCTCCTCCTTTGTGCCTCTGCTTTCCTGGGCCCTCCCGCTGCCTTTTTGGCATTTGGCACCTGGAGCTCAGTTCTACATTCCCAAGTCCTTCCTCACATGCTTCCTTCTGCCTTAAAACTGACCTCTCCTGCATTCAGTCCCTGACGGGTCCGGGGGTGTAATACCTGGTTACCTCTGCACGGTCTCCGCAGGCTCAGTGCAACAGCAGAAAGCAAGCAGGCTGTTGTGGGGACGAGGCTGAGTGCAGGAAGTAGGGCTTACACAGCCAGTGGCAGAGCTGGAGCGCTGGGCTTATGGGTCCCCCACTCAGGGTCACATCCCCATAGTAAAGCGGCCACTCAGACTTTGGGAAGTCACTGCTGCCAGTGTTCCTGGTCCCGGGACCTGGTCGCAGGCCCTGGCTCGTAGCCCAGACCCTGCAGGAGGAGGGTCTCTCTTTCATTCCAGCTCCACTCTGAGCGTGGGACGCATTTGCGTTGGAGCGCTTCCCACAGGGCGTTCTGGGAAATGCGGTTTTTAGTGTCCGGGCTCCACAGAGCAGGGAGAACTTGAGTGAGCTGAGGCCGCTCCTGGCCCGCTCCCCCCCACCCCTCCCACCCAACAGGCCAGGGTTACGTGGGTGCCACCGGGCTCTGCTTTCTCGAAGCCCTGGGACCATCCCCTGTGGTCCTCGGGTGCTGTGAGCCTGGAGGAAGCCAGGGGTGTCCTCCTCGGAGGGAGGAGGCAGGAAAGGGGTCCGCGTGTCAAGATCCTGGTCCGGGGAACTGTGCCGGGCCCTTCTCACCGGCCTCCAGAGAGGTCGTGGGGCCTGCTTCCTGGTGGGAGATGCTAGGCTCCAGCCCACACCCAACTGTTCCCAGAGCCGGCACCATCTCCCAGCGGACTCCTCATGCCGATAGAGGAACTGGGCTCCCGGTTCCTCCCAAAGCTGCGTCAAAAGGGCGCTGCGGCATCACCAGGAAGAAGAGCCCACGGGGACCGTCCTGCCAGACGGGCCGTCGCCACAACTTTTGTTAAGAGGAAGAACTGCCTTCTTAGCTCTGGCACAGGGAGCCCCTGGCTGGCGGGAGGGGTGGCAGAGGGCCTGGAAAGGTCGGTGGCCTTTCAGCTTGTTGCAGCAGAAGTCCGTCAACTTGGCCCCGAAGCCTTCGGGCAAAGAGCTGTCCCCGCGCGCAATGGAGAAAGCAGGTTCGCGAGCCTGCGCATCTGGAAAAAGCATCGCATGCGAATGGCGTGTGAGTCCCAGATGCCGGCCGGGCTCCTCGAGGCCTCTCCTGGCCACTGCCGCTCTTGGAGCCGAATCTCAGAGATGAGCCAGGGCTCAGCTCTGTCACTGAGGCAGGTGTGCCAGCGGCTGGCACGGCCATCTCTTCCCACGGGCTGCGTCCAGGGCACCTGCGCCTGGCTCTCTGCTTCTCATGTCAAGTGGATGAGCACTGGCGAGGCCTGTGGGGGGCTGGGTAGGAGGGCTCGCTGGTGCCCAGACGCTACTGATATGTGAGGGGCTGACCACCCCCGGTGGGGACAGGGCTCTGGGTAGGAGCCACGAGAAGCAGTGACTCTATAGGTGGCAAACGCCAGCCCGGACCAAGCCTGTCCTGGGTCCCCCCGTGTCCCTCCCTCTGCAGAGGTGGGAAATCCCTGTCCCCCGTTTCTTGTCCCTTGATTCAAATGACAGAGGTCTGGGAGTACCCTGGTGGCCTAGTGGTTAAGGATCCGGTGTTGTCACTGCTCTGGTTTGGGTTCGATCCCTGGCCTGGGAGTTCACAAATGCCATAGGTATGGTCAAAAAAAAAAAAAAAAGAAAAAAGAAAGAAAGAAAGAAAAAAGTGACAGGTCTGCAGCAAAGCTGAGTTGTAGAAGTGACACTGTGGAACGGGGCCCTCAGAGCCCCGGCATGTGGGTCCTGGGACTGGGGCCGTGCTTCGCGGTGGAGAAGAGCAGCTTCTGTTCCCTTCCACCCTGCTCTCCCTCGGAGCCGGGTCCAGCTCCTCATGGGGGCGAACGGGGGGCCAGTGGCATCATCCACACTGACCGCCCTGGCCAGCACCTGCTCCCCTTCCAGACCTGCCCCCAGGGACAGGGCCTCTGTCCGGGTGGGTCTCGTGTTAGGGCCTTGCCCGGACAAGCGGTGAGGCTGTGTGCAACCCCCACCGCGTACCCCACCCCCTGCCCCTGGTGGTGCTGGGCTCCACACACAGCAGCTGGCTGAAGGCTTGTCCAGAACCAGGGGAGACCAGCCTTGGGGGTCCTTGCTCACCTGCAGAGCTTCCACCCCTGTTGCAAATGTGGAACTTTCCTCTTGAGCAAGTCCCAGGCATTTAATAACCCTCTGGGGAGAAAGGTCAGTGAGCCAGAAACTGAATAGTTAAGAGGCCCAGAGATCTCAGCAGTAAGCTTGCGCCAGCTCTGCTGTTGCCCCCAGAAGTGGGTGAGGACTAGCAGGTGTCAGAATGTAACCCGAATTGGCATAAGCATAAGGATACTTACTTATTCGTATAGATGAGTCTTCTTCAGGCACAGCTTGATCCAGGAGCTCAGACCATGTGGCAGGAGTCTGTCCACACCCTCAGACAGGCACTCCCCAAGCCTTCAGGAGACGGTCCCCCGCCCAGCTGCAGGTTCATCGGCCATGGGTGGGGCCGAAGGGCAGAGAGGGATTCCTCTTTCTTAGAGGGGCAAGCCCCAGAAGGGAGCCTGGTCCAGTCACATGCCCTCCCCTGGGCATTGTGCTCTGATTGGCCTGGCAGGCTCACGGGCCCCAGTGGAGGGGGTATGGTCAGCCACACCCACAGCCACAGGGCCATGAAGGTGCTGGTTGCTGGGGTCCCCGAAAGCCCGGGGAGCGCCCCAGTCCTCCCTGTGTCCTGTCACTATGACTGAATTTGAGTTCACCTTCCCTGCCTGGACTCCCAGGGCCCCATGTTTGTAGTAACACAGGCAGAATGTTGCGCACAGAACCGGCTGTGTTTAGGGCAGTGGGCGCGCAGCCCCCAAGCCTGCGGGCACCAGAGCCTGGAGGTCGGGGGTCTTCCTGATCTGGGGGCTGGTGCAGGCACATGGAGTCCATCTTTAGCAGGTGTCGGGGACGGTGGAGCGCGCCCTGACGCCAGCTTCTCCCTGCCCTCTGGGGCTGTCCCCTTCTCTGCAGCGCCATGGGGGGAGGTCAGAACTTTCCAGAAGGGACGCAGGGACCTCCCTCGTTCTGGGTTCCGTGCCTGTCTTGCCCAGCAGGCGTCAGTCTTCTGGGGGCAAATGGAAACCGGCTATTTGTGTAAACCCTGATGGGAAGATTGCATTTTAATTGGATAAAGATGGAGGGGCAGATGACATGTGCCAGGGGCAGCCCTGCCGTTCTCAGTGGCCCCCAGGTGGTGCGCATGCTCCAGCGGTTTCGTAACAGATTTCATGAGCTGTCCGTCACTCCCGGTTCATAAGCCCGCCCGCGGTCATCTGCTTCTGTCCGCGATGGGATCCAATGCCACCTTTCAGCTCCTGTTGGGGCGGATTTTCTGCGACACTAATAAGAAGAGGTGTTTGCGGGCTCGGGGCTTGTAACACACTTGCCACTTGGGGACTTGGGGGCAAGAGCAACGTCAGTGCTTGATAAGGGAGGACTGGCCCCTGGCGGGTGGCTGCTCTCAGGGACCGGGTCGGGGCCCTGGTTCGGCTGAGCTGGACGTGTGTGTTTCTGCAAAGCGGGGTGTCCTGGCCCCGAGGGCACCGCTTCTCAGCTGGGTGCGGGGAGGTGGCCGGGGTTGGTTTCCAGTTCACGAGGGCGGCCGGCCCTGGGCGCCCTCCTTGCCTGCTTGTGGCTAACTGCAGCCCTCCCCTTGTCGTTTCAGCTCAGCCAGCAGATCTCCTGAAGGTTCTAGATTTTCACAACCTGCCTGACGGGATAACCAAGACCACGGGCTTCTGCGCAGCACGGCGATCTTCAAAAGGCCCCGATGTCGCCTACAGGGTCACGAAAGATGCCCAGCTCAGTGCGCCCACCAAACAGCTGTACCCTGGTACGAGGGGGTCCACGTGTCCCCCGGGCCCCTCCAGGGAGCAGAGCCTGGAGCTCGTGTGGTGGGAGGGATGTGCCCGGCTTTCCGGGAACCCCTCGAATGAGCCAGGTTTGATCTCCGAGCGCTGAGAACACAGCCCAGCCTGGCAGCTGTCACCCCCACCCCCCGAGCGGGGGTGGGTCTGCTCTGTTCCCGCCGCGCCTGCAAGCCGCTGTCTCTTCAGCTGTGGACAGGCTGCCAGGACGCCCAACGCAAAAAGGCTCTGGATGGTTCCCTGGTGACGCGGGTAGACCCCCCGGGGTCACGGGAAATGAGACACTTCTAGACATAGCTTAATTGGGGGCAAGGACATTAAGAGATGCACGAATCAATGTCATGGGCCCCAGTGCAGGAGCGCAGGCTTTTAATGAGAATCAATTGCCAAGTGTCACATCCCTGCTTTTAATTATGTGCCCTGAGCGGGAAGTGACAGGAGCTGCCGGAATGCGGCGTCCGAGTTGTCCCCGTCACCCAGCCGGGGGGCAGGGGGTGGCCCCCTCCCCCCACCCCCTGGCATATTGGGTCGGCTGGGGACTTAGGCCCACAATCGACCACCCCTCCCGCTGCCCAAAGGGGCCCATCTTCCCGCGTGGGTCAGAAGGGGATCAGGGACCTCGGGCAGCGGCGCTGACCTCAGCTGTCTTGTCGTTATTAGAATTATCATCTTTTTGGTGCTGGGAGGTGCCCCGACATCGAACCCCGAGCGCTCTTCTGAGGGACCCGCGCCTCCAGGGCTGCGTTCTGCTCCCTCTGAGCCTGTCTGTCCCTCGTCACCCTCGTCTCCACCCCAGGCATGTTCTCCGCCGACCTTTACGTCCACGGGGCCTTTGGAGAGTGTGGCTTGGGAGAGACGCCGGGTCTGCCCTTTCCAGGAATGTGGCTTTGGGTTTGGCGAGAGCCCCTTCACTGTGTCTCAAAGAGCCCCCCACTTTACCACCTCTGGGGGCCAGATGGGCTCGCTCCAGAAGGCTGGACACATCCTCGCAGGCGGAAGTCACGGCCACGGCTCCCTGGTCCGCTCGCCACCAGGAATGGCGGGGCTTTCATTTTCCCAGACGCCTGGCGGAGCACGTCGTGCCCTTGTCCCTTAGAATCACCCAGGCGCTGTCTGCTGTGCTGCCCCGAGGCCCCCGTGTGGAATTCTCATCCTAGAGGGATGGAGGGCACTGGCTCTGGGGACGGCTTGTGAGAGCCGGTGGCCCAGGACCTCCGTGACTTTGGGACAGACACCTGCAGCGTGCTGTGAGCGTGGCGTGGCCGGTCACCTGCCGGGGGCATCCTGTGGCATGAGGTGTCCTCCCTGGAGGTCCCCTCTAGTTGGCTGGCTGACCGGCTAATCTGGTCCTCGCCACCTAATTCAGGGTCCCGACCAACTCTCCAGAGTGTCTGTCCTTCCCTTCCTTTCTGCTGATGTATCTCCTGGCGAGAAATATCACAGGGTCTCGGGGTTCAGCCCGATTATTGGAGATCTAGCACGAGCTCCCGAGTAGCAAGATAAGGATTTTTTTTTTTTTTTAGCTCATCTTTTCCCAAGCTCTCAAATTAGGGACTTGATTAGACACTGAAAGAGTTTAAAAGGCTGTTGCGGTGCCTTCTGGCCACAGTTAGCCTCTGGAGTTGGATGGGTCTCTATGTAACAATCACCTCATTAATGCCAAGCAAAGCTGGCGTTGCTTTGGGGTGATTGAAGCGGGCATTTCTGGGGCTTAGGCAGGGAGCCCTGTGACAAGACCTTCTCAGATGTCAGTCAAGTGTGACCTGTGGACCTTGGGCCACGCGAAGCCACACAGCCCCTCTGTCCTTTCCTCTCTTGGGGACCTGGGGGTGCGCCCCCACCTGTCATGCTTTTTGCTCGGATGCCACCCTGCCCACCCTGGGAGCCAAGGTGTCTGGCTGCATTTTATTATTTTAATTTTTTTGGCCACGCCTGCAGGCTGCAGAAGTTCCTGGGCCAGGGGTGGAACCTGTGCCGCTGCAGTGTCAGCACCGGCTCCTTAATCGCTAGGCCGCCAGGGAACTCCCGGCTGTGTTTTAGACGCCGTGCGTGCAGGGCAGCTGCAGGAGGTGTGGTTGGGGACCGTGGTGGCCCAAGCTGAGCACAGATACTTTCGACATCTCAGTGCAAAGCAAGTTCAGGTCCCGGTGACTTCTCTCCATGAAAGAACCCGGGATGGTGGTGGCCTGGATTCGCTGAGCCCATGGTGCGCTGGCACTGGCTGTGTTGGTCTGGGTTCTGGGCGAGGGTTCGGGCCAGGGCCGAGCAGGTGTTAGGGAGCCTCTGTGGGGACCTGCCCCCAGCCCCGGCGAGATGCCCGTTTCCCGCAATGTCCAGCAGGCCAGCCTCGTCAGCTCGTCGATTCTGCGGCTTTGTCCTGACGGCCTGTGCTCCAGGCCTTCTCTCTTTTCGGGAAACCAAGCTCCCGGGGCTGGGATCCTTCAGGGCCTCGCCCCCTGCGCAGCTGCTAAGGAGAAGCAGGTGGGTGCTCTCTGCGCCCGTCGGCAGCGCGGGGCCCAGGGTTCCTCCCCCGCCCCAGGAGGACTTGCTGGGCTTGCATAGAGCCTGTAATTTGGGCTCTGAGATTGGCAGGGCCCAGAGCTCGATGCCAAGTCCCCGACCTGTCCCGGTGGTTCATGCTGGGTGGTCCTGCCACCATGTAGACCAGGCCTTGAGGACTAAAGCAGCACCCAGGACAGTGACGCCCTGTGGGCAATGGGCACCCCCAACACCCTGGAGAGGGTCGCATGGCAGGCCTGGCAGTTCCCGGTTGTCTTCTGCCCGCAGTGTGGGGGTAGGGCATCGAGTCGAGGTAAGGCCAGCCCGGGACCCCAGAAGATGCCATCATGGACCCTCCTTGAATGCAGGAAGCACACGTGGCCCCTGAGGCTGCCCGGGCCCCTGGTGGAGCCTGCGGCCATCACGCAGGGCCGAGCCTCTGCTCTGGAGACATCCAGATAAGGCAGCCTCCTCGGGGTCCCCCAGCCCCTCCTCTGTTCTTGTGCCCAGGACTGGGGCCCTCTCCCCATTGTGTCCCCCTCTAGTAACCCTGGGGCCGCCGAGACTCCCTTCCTGCTCAGGATCTGCAGCGGGGGGCTGGGCCGAATGATGTCCTCCAGGCCCCCCTCCCGGGGTGGGGGAGGGCTCCAGAGTCAGCCTCCCTCCAGCAGCGCATCCTGTCCAGTGAGTCAGGTGCACGTATGAAACTCCCACTGTGTACCTCGGGGCCTCAGCCCACGTGAAAAGCAAATAACCGAGGGAAGTCACTGAGCCTCTGGGGAGCGCAGCTCTCAGTCTGACCTTTCTCAGAGAGATGCCATGCGGAATGTTGGGTAGCAGGTGCGTTTCTCCCAGCCGAGGTAGATTATGGAGCGTGCCAGCGCCCCGCTCCCGCCACCACCAGAATGGACCGTCTCGAAAGTGACGGTAAATCCACTGGTTCTGCCCGGAGAGAGAGAATGGCACACAGACTTACCCTTTCAGGTCATCTGTGCTGAGAACACCTGCTCCCGTGGCGATTCAAAAATCGGGAACCGCATCTTACTGAGCTGGGAGGGAGGGGGTTCGTTCGCGGTCCTGGACGGTCCCCCACTCCCCAGCCTCTCACTATTTGAGACAAGGGGGTCCCTGGATGTGGTGTGGAGTCATCGTGGGACAGGGACAGGAGGCGGGCGACTCTGTGAGACGAGAGCAAGGGCCCCAGGTCGTGGTTGTCGTGTGTCTTAGACCCGAGATGCTTGGGGTCAAACACCACCCTGGGCCCCTCGGTGCCCACTCGCCCCCAGGGACCCAAGGGTCCTCCTCGGCCTGGCTGGGGGCTCCCACGGGGCCTGCATGGGCAGGTCCCCCCCATGTCCCACGTTTGGAGGACAGCAGTGGCCTGAGCAGACCCCTTTCCAAGTGGTTTCCTGTCGGGGGAAGGGCAGCCTGAGCCGGTTCCGCAGTGAAGGTGGCCTTTCCTCAGGTGACCGCACCTGCCACCTCCACCTGCCCCTTGCAGCTGTCCCCCTGCTCCGGGAGTGAGGCATCCAGCTGGGCCCCTGCGGGGAGAGCCGGGCCCCTGCGCTGAGCGTAGTAGACCCCAGCTTCCCGCTCGGTCATGCACGCCTGACTCTGGGTTGCGAGCCTGGGCCTTTCCCGATCCACACCCTTGCCAGAGCTTTGGGGCCTGTGGGGTGGATTCTTCACCCGCCTCCCGACACGGCCTTGAGAGCGCACACAGCCCTCTGTTGGCTGTCGGGGTTTAGTTTCTCTGCCCGAAGCTCCTGTGGCCCCTGTTGTCCTCACCCTAGAGACCCTTCTGCCCAGGGCCCTCTTCTCCTCCACTTTGGGCCTCGGGCATCCTCTTTCCCTGGCAGGGCACAGTGACCAGAAGCAGAGGGCCGCGGCCCTGCAGTGGGGCGGTCCTGTCAGCAGAGGGCGCCTGCGGACAGCCTCCCAGCTAGACACGCACTAACCCCCGGCTCTCCACCCCCGCCATCTGGTTCACCTTGTTATAGTTCTAGGAGGGGTGGGTCTGGTGTGGGCTCTGTCCTTACCCAGGAGGGTCGGCTGGGCTCCAGCCCTGCAGCACGCCGAGCGTGAGGCATGTCCAGCCCCAGGGCCTCATCCTTCCCCTGTCCCGTGTCCCCATGGACGCCCCTCTGGGTCCGCTCCCTCTGCCTGGTTCTGAGATGCACGCGGACGGGCTGAATTTCCTGGTTGTGCATCAAGTAGCTCAGCTCTCAGTCAGCCCCCGGCCCTCGCTCTCAGCAGAAATGCAAACTGCACACAGAGAGAACCGCTGACTCCAGCCCCAGGATTGACGGGAGGAGGGGGCCGAGACCGCCTGTCCCCGCCACGGTCACGGGGCACGAAGGGTATGCACGTGTAGAGTCCCGGAGCGAGCGGAGCAGGTCTGGTGCCCTCCGCAGGGCCAGCGTGGGTCTGGCTTGTCATGAGCTCATGTTGGTTCTGGCCTGTTTGGTAAGGAACCCTCCCTCCTACCAACACACCAGGGTTTGGCTTTTCTTTTTAAATTTGAAGGCTTTCGATGTATTCTACTTTTTCTCTGCTTTGTGCAGCAACCACGAACTGTCACAAAGTTCAATTCTAGTCATGAGCCTCTGCCTTTCTTCCCCTCTTCCCTCTCCGCACCCTCCCTCCGCTGGGTGCTGGATGAGACACACTCTGCAAGGCACAGCTTTAGGCCCTGCAGAGGGTACAAAGATGCATCTGAACAGCCCCTTCCCACAGGAAGCTCACATTCTAGAAGGTTCTAAGAGGGATTTCTGCATAGATGTATCGAGGTGTGGGGACTGAAAAGATGGCGTTGGAGGCTCACAGTCAGAAGGACCAATCAGGTTTGCATTTGAACAGAGCCTCCTCCAAGGGGGTAGGTAGGTTTGGCCATCTGGTGATGGGAAAGGCTTTAGGAACAGTTTGATCAAGGGGCAGATGGGCAGCAACTGGCTGTGCACCGCCACATACAGCAAAGTCTCCCAGGTCCCTGGGCTGGTTTGTTTGGCTCTCTTCGCAGCTGGGGGCTTCCGGACTACCTTCTTATCTCTCCTGTCCTCTTTTCCAGCATCTGCGTTCCCCGAAGACTTCTCCATTCTAACCACTGTGAAAGCCAAGAAAGGCAGCCAGGCCTTCCTGGTCTCCATCTACAATGAGCAGGGCATCCAGCAGATCGGCCTGGAGATGGGCCGCTCCCCGGTCTTCCTCTACGAGGACCACACCGGGAAACCAGGGCCAGAGGACTACCCGCTCTTCAGAGGCATCAACCTCTCAGATGGCAAGTGAGTGGCACCACTCAGCAACCGCCCCCCTCCCCCACCTCTGCTGGAGGGTCGGGACAGGCCACCCAACGCTCCCTGCCTCAACTGGGGACGTTATGGCGGGATGTGCTTTGTAGCAGGACGGTGCCGACCTGCCCAGCGGTGAGCCGCAGGTGGAGAGAGCACTGGGCTTGGAGTCCCGGGGGCTGGGTCTTAGACTGGGGTCTGGAGCCTTTCGTCCCCCCAGGCCCCCACAAGCCCTTTGTGAAATGCCCTGAACTGTATTAGATGCTAGCAGCTTCATAGCCAAAGGGACATGGGAAATTGTGTAGGTGTACCCAACTTGTCCCAGAAAGGATTTAGGATAGCCTTAAAGATAAGACACGGAGGAGTTCCCACTGTGGTTTGGGGGCTTCAAAATTCACCTGCAGTGGCTCAGGTTGCTGCAGAGATGTGGGTTTGATCCCTGGCCTGGTGCAATGGGTTAAAGGATCCCGAGTTGCTGCAGTGGCTTGGATTCCATCTCTGGCCTGGGAGCTTCCCTATGCTTTCAACGTGGCCATAAAAACAAAAATAAGGGAGTTCCCACTGTAGTGCAGTGGAAACAAATCCAGCTAGTATCCATGAGGACACAGGTTCGATCCCCAACCTTGCTCAGTGGGTCGGGGATCCAGTGTTGCCATGAACGGTGGTGTAGGTCGCAGATGTGGCTTGGATCCCGCATTGCTGTGGCTGTGGTATAGACCAGCAGCTGCAGCTCTGATTTGACCCCTTGCCTGGGGACCTCCATATGCGGCAAGTGGAGCCCTAAAAAGCAAAAGCAAAGAAAAAAGGTAAAAAAAAAAACAAATAGAAACCAAAAAAACCTTTCCAGAGTCAAGTCTTTTCAGAATTCTCAACTGGGGCCTCCCTGAAGCCTGGCCGTCTGAAATTGCCCCTTTTGGGGCTGACACGTCTGAGGCCACGTGCCGGGGCTTTGAAGACCTCAGGGCGGGATTCCTGTGTCTCTCCCCGAGCTGCATCTATATCTCTCGGGCTCCCTGTCTCCCGTCAGCCTTCTCTGGCAGCCTTTGCCGTTGGGGGTTACGACGGCCCCAGGGAATCGCCCCGCAGGCTCCCTGCCCTTGACCGCCTGGCCCGCCCACTCCCGTCTCAGGGCTGCCCTCGGGGCGGGACGGCTGTCCTCGTCCCAGAGATGAGACCCCGGGGCCTGGGAGCAGCAGGTCTCGTGTGGCCCTGGGTGTGGAGCTGCGCCCCAGCCTGTCTGACCACCAGCACTCGTGAGCCCCCCTTCACCCGCCCGGGCTGCCCGTTCCCTGCAGGTGGCACAGAGTCGCACTCAGCGTCCACAGGAAGAACGTCACCTTGATCCTGGACTGCAAGAAGAAGACCACCAAGTTCCTGGACCGCAGCGACCACCCCATCATCGACGTCAACGGCATCATCGTGTTCGGCACGCGGATTCTGGACGAGGAGGTCTTCGAGGTAAGCAGGACGGGCCGGCAGTCCCACGCAGCCCGGACACAGGCCCGTGCGTGGCCACGGTCCGCAGGGCTGGCCTCGCCTTGGCGACCTGGGGCCAGCGGTGCTGACTGGCCTGATGCTGTCTTGGGGACAGCAGGAGGGAGAGGCCGCGTGCTGGTCACGCCGCTTCTGTTCGCCAGTCGGGGATGTCTGTCCCTGGACGCGGGCATGCGATGGCACGCGCCTTCGGGCTTTGATGGCACGTGCGGAAAAGGAAGTCTCACTTCTCTCCAGGGTCCTCCCGGGCCTCGTGCGTGACCACGAGACGCTCAGGGGCAGCTGAGGGCCACACTCCCTGCTTTCTCGTGTGCTGATTCCCGGCCTCGCGCAGGTTGCTCTGACGTTTCTAAGCCTCAGGGCCTCCATCTGTAAAACAGGATCTCGAGGAGCTCCCTGGTGGTGCCGCGGGTTAAGGATCTGGCGTCGTCACTGCGGTGGCTCGGGTTCGCTCCCTGGCCCAGGAACCTCTGATGACGCGGACATAGCCAAAAAAAGGGATCATGAAGGCAGGTCTTTCGCAGACAGTGGTGGGAATTCCGCGAGGTTGAATGCATCTGCAGTAAAGCACCCCGGTTCCTCATGGCAGGCGCTTGACACCTGCCAGTTCCTGCCACTCACCCAGCGCCAGAGCAGGAGGGACGGTGGGCCAGAGCCGTCGGGCGGATGAGGCTCGGCAGGGAAGGAGCAGAACAGCCACCTCTATGTGGAATTGGGGGGGAACCAACCCGTGCGTGAAGGTGGGTTTGTGGGTCCTGCAGAACAGGAGTCCAGGACGGCTGCAGCCTGGGACCAGCAGGGCGGGCCGTGCACCCAGATCCGGTTGGCACTGCCAAACTCAAGGAGTTATATAGCCCCCCGCCTCGCCCCCAGCCACCCCGAGCCTCCCCCTGACCGGACCTGTGCAGATATCCTGACGAAGCGCAGAGTGGCCCGGCCGTTGCGGCCAGGCCTGAGCAGCTCTGCGGCTCTTCCCCGGAGCTGGTGTCAAAAGCTTGGGGGTTGCATAGACTGGGATGGAGGGGTTGGGTCTTTGCTGTGTAGGCTTTTTGCTGGAGGGAGGGTCTGGGGAAAACCACTGATGTTGGTGAGCTTTAGGATTCATTTCTAGAACATGGTGAGAAGTTCCCGTTGTTGTTCAACTAGTATCCATGAGGACGTGGGTTTGATCCCTGGCCTTGCTCAGTGGGTTAAGGATCTGGTGTTGCCGTGAGCTGTGGTGTAGGTCGCAGACATGGCTTGGATCTGGTGTTGCTGTGGCTGTGGCTGTGGCGTAGACCGACCCCTAGCCTGGGAACCTCCATATGCCGCGGGTACAGCCCTAAAAAGACAAAAAAAAAAAAAAGTGGGTGTCCGTACCATTACCTCGAGAGATGTCAGGGCCCACCTGGGCTCACCTGTGAAGCGCTCGGCTTGGGTACCTGCTTGGTGACCTGGAGCCCGGGTTGCGTTCACTGCCCTTTCTTCTGTGGCCCGAGGTCTGGATGTGGCCATGCACCGGGGCTGGGGTTCGAGGACCGGGAGGTAGCTTTTCTGAGCCACATCATTCTAGTGTCTAAGGTGTGTCCTTTATTGTAAAGATACAGGAAAAAGCTTTCTCTAGTGGAAACAAATTCGGATCCGAAACCAAATTCTGCCTCCTTGATTTCCTGAGCCAGAAGTGCTTTTTCCCCTCGAGCACACATCTGGAGCACCGCCGCTGGAGGGAAACACGAGGACAGGCAGGGCTGGGTTCGAATCCCAGCTCCACCGTTGCCAGGTGGCGAGATGGCGGGTGACGGCCCAGCCTCTGTGTGATGCTGTGTGGGTGAGGTGTGTTCGAGAACCCAGGCCTATGAGTGGCCCGCAGCCAGCACCCCGTGGAGGACTGGAGAAAGAAATCCGTTTATAAGTTCCTTTTCTCTTCTCTTTTCTTTTTTTCCCCTCTTTTATGGCCACACCTGCAGCATCTGGAAGTTCCCAGGCCAGGGGTCGAACTGGAGCGGCAGCTGCGGCCTGCGCCCCAGCCACAGTGGGAACTCCCCGTTTATAATTCTCGGAAAGGAACGTCTCGAATCGGGTGTCCCCTCTGCTTGTCTCTCCATCGACAAGGCAGGTCTGCTCTGCCGCCTGAAGCCGGCAGGCTTTTGATGGAGCCACAGCTCAGGAATATGTTCTGAGTCCCGGGAGCCTCCTGGTCGTGGTGTTGGCTTTGAGCTGGAGCGGCTGCCAGGCGCCAGAGATTTTTGTTGACCGCAAGGCCATGTTCTGAAGGAGGCGATTCTCCAGCCCCCAGCACCTCCTTGGCTGTGGGTGGCGTCTCCTTTGGAAAATGTGACGCATCCTTTCTAATATGACCCGGGAGGCGGGGCTGCCTTTGGGGCGCGGGAGCATCCGTTTTTGCTTTTTCTCGGGGATAACGTGGGGTGGGTTGTCCTCACAGTCCCGGCTGCCCCTTGTCTCTTGGTGGGTGAAACAGAGTGTTTTATTTCTTTTGAAAGAAACGTGATTTAACGCTTTATGCTCCAGCAGATCCCATAGAACAAGGCTCGTGGTTTTAACCACTCTGGTTTCTAGAGCAGCCTCTTTAACAGGCGGGGCCGGCCCTGGGGCAAACGATTTCCCGGCAGCCGCATTCTTCCCCTGGAAGGGTGACTTCCCTCATTAAAAGCCAATTTGTCCCGAAGCTCTGTGCACTCGGGGCCCTGGGAGGATGCTGGGTACTTTGGTGGGAGGCCAAGCTGCCGTGGGCACACGCTGTTTTGTGATTTGTGCTGTTTTCAAACAGCAGTTTAGCCAACTCTAGAGAGGCTGTTGGGGCCCTGGGGTTTTTCCTGGGGTGCACGTGGCCCCACAGAGGTCCCCTTCCTCCAAAGCAGATGGGACCGTCAGAGCTGAGATCATGGAACCGTCCCTGCCGCGTGTCGCCGGTTCTAGGCAGACTGCACGGCGCCCGGGCCTCCCGGGTGCAGATGCCAGCCTGGGTGTATGGCTGGGGCAGGTGTTGGCGCCCCGGCTCCCTCAGCCTCCCGGGCCCGGGTATGAACCTGGCTCTGATGGGACCGTCCTGCCGTGCGGGAACACTGGAGTCTGCTCCTTCCAAAGCCACCCAGGGAGGGAGTGGGTTGCATGGCGGCGTCTCCCCAGCTCTCCTGCTCTTCCTCTCCTGCCGATGGCCTGAAGCCCATGCTGGCCTTCCCCAAGCTGTGTCCTCGTCTGTGAAATGGACACAACACGGCCGAAGCTGTGGGTCGTGGGGGGCCGGATGGGATCTACGTAAAGTGCCTGCGCCGGGAGGGCCACAGAGAACCCCGCTGAGCTGACAGACCCCTGGCAGTCAGAGCGAGTGGCCCGTTGGCAGCATCAAGCATGGTCTGGGCTGTGACCGAGCTGTGCTCCCCTGCAGTGGCCCAGGCTCACGAGCTGTCCCTTAGCTCTGCTTTGCCAGACTCACCTGCAGCTTAGGTGCTGGACTCTGGCTTCGAGACAAGTGTGCAGAATGGAGCTGCCCCGGCTGGCAGCCCTCCTCCTGTGCCCAGAGGGTGGCTCCCCGGCTGGCCCTGCCGCCTGCTCGCCGTTGTCTTGGTTCCCCAGGGGCTGGTGGTGCTGTCCTCGTCCCTGGGCAGAGCCCCCAGGATGCCATGCTGCGCTCTGCAAGGTGCTCCAGCCGGCTCCCAGGTCACCACTGAGCCACCCACCTTGCTGACCTGGCCAAGGCCCCATCCTTGCCTGTCTGTCCTCAGGCGGGGCATGTGCCCGGCGGGGCTGCCTGGGGTGGGGGTGGAGGCACCCAAGGCGCACATCCTGTTGCTTCTCCTGGGCTGTGCCCTGGGGTCAGTGAGCAGCCGGGGGTCCCGGGGCTTCATCCCGCTCCCTGGGGGGCCCGTGGTGGTGGTGGGGGTGGGGGTTAGGGGCTATTCTTCAGACTCCTCCTTCCTGTGGGCTTCCCTGTGCAGGAAAAAGTCTTGTTTTCACCCCGGGCTTAGGAGCAAGCTCTGTGTTTTCGGAAACAGACGAGACTGCCAGGAGTGCGTCTGGCAGGAGGTGGGATGTGGCTGTTTTTCTTCAGTGGCAAAGCTGGGTGGGAAGCGGGGCAGGGCTGCCAGCAGGGCCCCGTGACCACACGCCGCCTGCGGGCTCTGCCCTCCCTAAGCTGAGGTTTCCGCACCAGAGAGGTCAGGTGGTCTGCTGACGGTCAGCCAGCACAGGGGCAGTCCGGGGGGGTCGGTCCCCAGATCTGCTTGTCTGGTGTCGCAGTGGAGGGCAGGTGTGGCGGTCACAGCAGCACGCGCATCTCTCTCTCACTTGACCAAGGAAACCGGACGGTCCCCAGCCGGGAGCCTTCCGTCTTGGAGGCCCCGACGGTGCTGGCGGTGCCCAGCCTTGCTCCAGGCTGCTCTGTTCCTGTCGCCCTGCACTGGCCCCCGAGGACACGGGAGGGCCCTGGCCTGTGGGGTCCATGAGGCCCCGGAACCTTCCAGGGAGAGCCAGCACAAGCTGCTTGCAGGGGCGGCGGCTGCTAGAGCTGCCCTTCCCTGTGTGGCCGTGCCCCCTTGGCCTGCCAGCACCCTGAGGCTCATGTGCAGGCCTGGGGCCCCGGTTCCGGATGGAGGGGTCTGCGGGGTGGGGCTGGGGCGGGTCAGAGCCTGGGCCGGTGAGGCGGGGGCGGCCTGTGCAGGGGGAGATCGGGCCCCCGGGGCGCAGTGAGCTCCTTCTGGGCCAGGAGCTGAATCTGCTTTTAAGCTGTTGAATGTTTCAAGGGGCAACGAGACAAACAGAGTAGAAAGTGAGCTCTCTCTGCACAGCCCCTGGGCGCCAGCAGGAAGGAACGCACCGCATTCAAGGGACAGCCCTGCCGTCTGGCGGCTCTCCTCCGCCGTTTGGAAGGGACCCAGGGCTTTACCTAATCCTGACTCCCTTTTTCCAGGGGCCTGGCTTTTCCACTGACATGGTCTTTCTTGGAATTTAGTTTTCCCGGCGCAGGAACTGGGCCTTGGCTGAGGCAGCGCTTTTTCCCAGAGACCCATGGAGACGGCCTGGGATGCCTCTGCCCCGACTTCACCACGGGGAGGGTGCCTGAGGTCAAGGTCTTTACCGAGAGGGAGCAGTGAGTTGGCGTCAGAGGTCAAGGTGTGACCTCTGACCCTGGACCCCTCAGGAACATCCTGGCACCTGGCCCCTGGCCCAGGGCCCCCTGGGGTCGGGACACCGGTCTTGTGGCTCCAGAGGGGACAGACGTGCACCTGGTGACGAGGGGTGTGGTGACAGGTGAGCTGCAGGGCCAGGTACCTTGAGGCCTCCTGTGTCCCTTGACATGCGGGGACCATCTGCGGGAGAAAGCGTTCCCCCGCGGGTGTGGACGAACCCGGCCCCGCCGCGTCTGCGTGCGCCGCGTTTGCATTCAACGCCCTTTCTGTGCGCCTCCCCGCGGCCCTGTCAGCTTGACCCTACTGTCTCTCCAGAGGGGCCACAGACCCTTCTAGATGGCTCTAGTCCCCTCTAGAAGGCGGTGCACCTGCAGGGTGGCGGGGCCAGTCGGGGTTCACCATGTGGGCAACGTGGATACGGCGGGGGGGTGGGGGGCGCGTCTGCCGGCGGTGTCTCTGCGCCCCCAGCCCCACTGTTGATGGCATTCACAGCCCAGGGTCCCCTCCCCGGGTGTCCAGGCGTTTTTCCAGTGGGTGTTGCTGGGGAGACCCGTGAGGGCGCAGGAGGAGCCGGACTCTGGAGCTGGACCAGGTGGGAACCTTGGCCCCATCTAGTACGCGGGCCAGCGGGGTCAAGATTGCTGCTGAGTCCAGACCTGCTGCATGCATGGCCTCCCGTGTTCTCAGAGAGCCAGGTTCAGGGCAGACCGTCAGAGACCCCAACAGATGCTCCACACACCTGTCAGCGGCCACTTTCCTGCCGTGTCTCTGCCAGAGCCGAAGGGGTGGCGTTCCTTTCCAGGGCCACCACGAGGTGGCTGTGCGGTGGTTCCGAGAGCCAGGCCCAGGCTGGTGTGGCCGCGTGCCCATCCCCGCAACTCCCAGGGGAGAGCCTGGCACACAGAGCAACAGGGGAGGGACCAGGTCTGCCTGGTGCACTGTCACAATCTCGTCCCAGGGACTCTGTTCAGATGCAGACGCAGAAGCTCCAGCGCTGACCTGGGTCTGAATTCCCGAGGAGCCACAGGAAGCCAGGCTTTCCTGCACAGATGGCAGGCCTGGCTGGAGAGTGTGGGCATGGCTGGGGGGCATGGGCGTGGACAGCCCAGCAGCAGGGCCTGGTCCCTCCAGCTCTGCTCCAAGACCCATGTCCGCCCTGGTCCCAGCTCTCTCTTTAGCGTCTTTCTGTGCTTTGCCCAGGAGCACCTCCCGGGCAGGTCCGGCCATGTGGAGGGCAGACCCCTAGGGAAGCAGAGGAACCCAAGTGAGTCAAGGTCAGGGCCGCCTCTGCCTCAGCCCCGCGCCCTTCACAGGGACCTTCCCGGACTCCTGGGAAGGAGGGGGGGCTGCAGTCTCCTTGTGTGACGGGTCCGTGATTTGGTGACTTAAAAAGACAGCCTATTGTTTCGCATTCTGGAGGCTGGAAGTTGGAAATCAAAGGGTCAGATGGACAGGGCAGAGCTCCCTCCAGGTGCCCCAGGGGAGGGTCCTTCCTGCCTCTTCCAGCTTGGAGGGCCGTGGGCAGGGCCAGCCCAGTAGCAGGTGGAATAAGGTGGCAGCAGGCAGAGGCCAGTGGCCTGATGTGGCCGAGAGGTTTTTCCTGGGGAAGCAGAAGCCCAGGTGTCCCTGGCTCATGGCCGCATCAGTGAGTCTCTGCTCCAACTTTGCGGCTTCTCCTCTTCTCCTGCATCTTTGTTCTGCGTGCATCTTATCAGGACATATGTTTGGGGTCTGGGGCCCATCTTAATCCAGGCTAATCTCATTTCAAGATCGGTCCCTTATTTTTATTTATTTATTTATTTATTTATTTATTTATTTATTTATTTTTTAGTCTTTTCAGGGCCACACCTGCAGCATGTAGAGGTTCCCAGGGTACGGGTTGAACCCGAGCTGCAGCTCCCGGCCGACACCGCAGCCGCAGCAACGCAGGACCTGAGCTGTGTCTGCGACCTACACCACAGCTCCCGGCAACGCCGGATCCTTAACCCACTGAGCAAAGTCCAGGGATTGAACCTGCAACCTCCTGGATGAATCCTCATGGATTCATTTCCACTGAGCCACGATGGGAACTCTTTTTTAACCTTTTTTTTTTTTTAATATTAAAGTCTAGCTAATTTCGAGTGTTGTGCCAATTGCTGCTGCACAGCAGAGTGACTCAGTTAGACGTATATACACATTCTTTTGTGTTTGCCTTTCCATCAAGGTCTCTCCCAGGAGACTGGGTAGAGTTCCCTGTGCTGTACCGTAGGACCTCCTTGCGTGTCGTTCTAAGCGGCATAGTTTGCATCTGCTCACCCCAAACTCCCCGTCCATCCCACTCCCTCCTCCTTGGCAACCCCGGGCCTGCTCTCCAAGTCTGTGCTTCTGTTTCTGTTTTGTAGATCATTCTATCTGCGAAGCCCCATTTCCAAATAAGGCCACGTCCCCAGGTTCCAGGGAGGAGGCCCTGCCCCTGCCATCGGGGTCTCTGTCCAGCCCGCTGCCAGGCCGGCGTGGAGAGAGGGGCTGATCTCCCGTTAACGCCTGCAGGGCATGTGTGGCTAAGAAGAAGCCCGTCTCTGGGCGTGAATATTTGCTTGGTTTCCAGCCGAGGTTTTCGTGGGCTGCTGAGCTGTGTGTGCCCAAGGAAGTCAGGGTGAGCTCTCCCGGCCAGAGGGGCTGGCAGGGCAGCCCTGTGTGGCTTCCTGGCTTGAATGGGCAGCTGGCTGGCCAGAGGGGACAGTGGGCAGAGAGTTCGAGGCGTGTTTTTGTCTCCAGTGGGTGAGCCAGGGCCCGGACTCCTGCCTGGGGCGGATGGCCAGCAGCAGCCTGTGGGCTGGGACCCGTGAGCAGCCGGGCGTCTGGGAGGCTGGGACCCCTTGGCAGAGGCAGGGGGAGCAGGGTGGCCGTGGTGAAATCACAGGTTCTCGTGTCAATGTCTGAGCCAAGGGGCTCGCCCCTGGAATCACCTGCTCGGGCGGGCACTGGGTCGGGGGAGCTGGCCGGGGTCGTGCCTGGTCCTTGTGAGCCAGCAGCCGGGGAGGGGGCCGTCCCACCCTGGCCTGGCAAGGAGGGGTCCAGAGTGACCCCGTGGCGTCACCCCTGCCCTGCTTCTGCGCATGCTCTGTGAGAACCGGCCCCCGAGGGCTGCGGGTCTGTTCCGTGGAAACGGAGCGGCAGGCCCTTTGTCCCAGGCTGGACAGGCTGGCGCGGTGCTGGAGGCCAGCCACCATGGGGTTTCTGATCTGTGGGTCCCCTTCGAGCATGGTGCCCGGTAATCCACAGGGGTGCCAGAGGAGGGGCCCCGAGGATGGGCTGGGTGGTGTCGGAGGTGGGTCAGGGGCTGGTGGACGCAGAGTCCCTCCGTCTCAACTGTGGGGGCCGGGGGTGGGGTGGGAGGGAGGGGGAGTGGCCGAGGGGGACCCATCCCCTGGAGGGCTTGGCGGTCATGCTGGTGCCTGGCCTTCGTTACCAAGGCCAGCGGTCACGGGCAGCCGGGGCCTCCACTTACCATCTGCAGGGCCCTGGGCAAGCCTGGGACTCAGCATCCTCACCCAGAAGATGGGCCGCCGGGCTTGTGGGGACAACGGCCGGCCACCGTGCCTGACAGTCCCCAGCGCAGGGTCCACAGCCCATCAGCCGGCACCGTCTGTGCTCAGAGAGGCTGGTCAAGGGCCCAGCGGCGGCTCATGCTTCTCAGGTCATCCCCGCCATGCGGGAGGGAGGCTGCTTTTGTGCTGGTTATCAGGACAGTGGTGGGTGCTGTGGCTGTTGCGGCCACGCTGTCCTGTTGATGGGTGATCCCGGGGTGGCGGAGAGAGGGCCTGAGTGCTGTAGGCTCGGCTGGGGCGGAGGCTGGACTTATCCTTATCTGCAGATCTTGTTTCTGGGCTGGACTGAGACCCCCTGAGCACAGAGCCTCCAGCAGGCAGGGAGGGCTCCCCAGGCCCACGGCCGGACCTCAGGCCCCTGGGAGGCCTCCTCCCACAGCCTTCAAGATGGGGGTGGGCTGACGCAGCTGTGGGTGCTCGGGGCTGGAGGGCCCGGGACCTGCTGACCGTGCAAGGACCATCGTCAGAGCCTTTGATGGTTGCTGCTGAGTCTTGCTCTCTGAGGACGTGGAAAGGCGTCTGCTCATGTCTCTGTGCCGCTGCGATGCGTCTGGAAGCCCTTAGCCTCGGGGAGGTCAGGCACGTGTGCGGCCACGCTAGCTGGTCTCCTCTGTCTGACGAGTACTCACAGAGCCGGGGAGGCCCTCACTGTCTTGGCTCTGCAGCCACGTGGGCAGCCTGGAGCCCAGAGAGGTAAAGCCACCTGCCCAGGGTCACACAGCAGGCAAGTTCAGGCCTGGATTTTGGGCTCAGCCTCGATAGCCGCTTCCCTGGATCAGCCTGGGCGGGGGGGCGCTGGGTCCCCGGTGTCAGACCTCTGCCCCTGTGCCTTTGAACGACTCCCCCTCCAGACAGACAGAGCCACTGCCTGATGACTCCCTTCTCAGGGTGATCTTCTGGCTGGCCCGGTTCTCAGACCCTCCTGAGCTCCAAGGACTGAGCGTCCCCACCCCGCCCCAGGCCAGGCCCTGCTCACTTTGGGCCATGCCCATCGTCCCCGGGAGTTTGGCACCTGGTCTCGCCCGGTCTGTCCCACGTCCGGCAGTGAGTGTGTGCGGCTGAGGTGGCCAGGGCTGGGGTGGGGACGGTCATGCGGGTGGCCTGCGGGGTCACGACGCCTCAGCGCTGGAAGTGAGGCTGGATCACGACGTGGAGTCCGCTCAGAACCCGGGAGCTGGCAGGACCTCTCAAATCCCGCCCCCCCCACCCCGACCGCCTGCCCCGCCCTCTGCGTGGAAGTGAGTCCCTCGGCTGCCGTGGGCCCGGTCTGACAGTCCCAGGTGTTGCCAAGGTGCTCTCGGGTTGATGGAGATGCAGAAAGGGGTCTCTCGGGCTGGCACCGTGTTCTAGAACAAAGGAAGCGAAGTTGAATGAGGGTAAATGCGACTTTCTGCTTTGGGTTCAGAGCCGCCAAGCGGGGGATGCGGCTGAGAGGCGTCCCGAGAGGAGGTGCCGGTCCGCGCGGGCCAAGCTCGGTGGCCGTGGGTGTGATGTCGTGTCACAGGGACATGCCGGGAACAGAGGCAGCAAGATCAAAGGGCTGGACCGAGCCCGGTGGAGGCTGAGCTAAGAGCTGGGGTGGGGGCTGCAGGAGGGACCGAGCAGGGCGGCGGTGGGGGGGTGGGGGGGGGGGATGAGGTGGCGGCAGGGGGAGGCGCGCGCATGTGCGCCTGCAGCACCCTCTCCTCCCCCAGAACCCGCTCCAAGGCCAGCCCCTCCAGGATGCCTGCCTTGATTGCCCCAGGCCGAGGGAGCCGCTCGGCCACCTGAGCGCCTCCCGGGGAAGCAGTAAAGCTGGAGATTTGAGGTCGGGGATGCTGACCTGTTCTTCCTTGGGTCCATGGGCTCGAGGTGCTGAGGATCCTGGTTCAATGAATGATCCGAGCCCGCCGCCTTCGGGGGGAGCGGCGGAGGGGGCTGGGACGAAGGCGGTCATGGCGTCGGGGTGGCGGCGGTGATGGAGGTGGAGGCGGTGGCGGCGGTGGTGGTGGTGGCGGTGGCGGCTGCCGCTTTGTCTAGGCCTCGCCGTGTGTCCGGCCCGCGGGCCGTCTGCACGCACAGCGTCTAGTCCTCGGGACACTGCTGTTGGGTAGGTCTTTATCCTCTTTTGCAAATGCGCACGGCAGGTGCGGTGGGGAGGGGGGCACGGCTGGAGAAACTAAGTAATGTGCTTAAGCCCCAGAGCTGGCCGGGGGGCGTCCAGCGCCCAGGCCACCTGTGGTCACAGCTCACCCAGGGCTGTGCCCCTTCCTCTCTGGAGCCCGTCACTCCACGTGCGTCCCCATGCTGCATGGCCAGCCCCGCGTCCACAGGCCTCTGCTCTGAAAATCCAGAGAGAAGGAAGGCTCGGCTTCACCCCCTGTGCTGCCCAGTCCGGGCTGGTCACCTAAATGTCCAGAGTGAAACATCTGGGGCCACAGAGGTGACAGGGAAAGGAGTTGAGACGCCCTTTATAGAGTCGGGTGGGCCTCCGAGCCGGCCTGGCCCCTGCCACTGGCTCTGCTGCCTGGGGTCTGGGGATGAGGTGTCCACGCTCCGAGGTCACCAAGCTGACCCTTTGGTCACTGGGGCCGGTTTCAGGGTCCGATGAGGCTGGGAGTTGACCACACCCCCCACACGCACCCCTGCCCTTGGCCCCTTCGTAGAGACTCAGGTGTGGCCCCAGCCTGCATCAGCGCAGGGGTGAGGAGACTCGAGTCTAGACACCCTGGGGCCGCCCCCCGCGGGTGGCACAGGTGAGAACTGGACTGGGCCGGGTGGCGGCCACGTGGCAGGGGTGGGGTCACAGGCTGGACCAGTGAGGCCGACCTGGGGGCCCGGCAGGAAGTGGTTTCCAACGGCATGGAACTATTTCTTGAACACACACTCATCTGAAGGGTGGGAAAGGCTCTCCCAGTCCAGGGCGCTGAAAACCAGCAAAGGATGGTTTAGAGCCCCTGGCTCGGCGTCCTGCCTGTCCCGTGTGTGACTCGGGATGACAGATACCGCGGCAAGCGGCCAGGTGGGCTTGACAGGAAGAGGGGCTTCGCAAGTCTGCTGGATGTCAAGAAGGTGGCTTGTGCGGCCCCCTGCCCTGGGTGCCCCCCTCCAAGTCCTGTTTGTCCGCCCCCACCAGGCCCCCCCGCGGAGGAAAGCTTGTCGGGTGGGCCGTGACTGCGTGTGCAAGTCCCCGCTGCTCCGTGCACGCGTGTGCCCTTCTGTGTCACTTGGGAGATGCGGTGGTGACCGACGCCGGGCAGGTGCCCCCTCCTGCAGCCCCAAGGTGGCTCCTGCCCCCCCCCCACCACCCCAGCCATTGTTCAGACCAGGAGACCTTTTGGGGACATGCTCAGGTTTCTCGGGTGGGAGGGACACGCAGGTGTGCGGGTCCTGCCATTCTCTGGGTCGCTGACAGCCGAGCTGGGGGCCCCTGCTGCCCCCTGAGCCTCAGGCCAGGAAGCCACGTGGCCAGGGACTGAGACGGCCTCGCACGGGGCAGATTTGCGGCAGGAAGGCCGATGCTTTTCCCCTCTTGTTGCTGCTCCTGCAGCCTCGACAGGAAGCATCCATTTTCCTCCAAAGGTTGGTGCATCTAAAATTAGCAGCAGAGTCCACAGGAGAAGCCAGGTGGGGGCCCTTTGCAGCCGGTTCAGGTTGGATAAGGAGGGGCCCTGGGGTGGGGCGTTACCATGGGGCTGGCTTCCCCCAGGGACCTGTGGCTTTTTGTTGCAAAGGAGGAAGGAGGGAGAGAGAGGAGAGAGAGCCTGGCGCGTGCTCAGCGGGGGTGGCAGGGAGCACAATCCCCTCAGGCTGAGCCAGAGCCTTCCTCTTTTGGGCAGAGACCTTTTCCGCCTCCACAGCCCCCAGGGTTGCAAAGCTCTCCAACGAAAACTCTGCAATTTCCTCAGCTCGTAGCGGAAACGCAGCTTGGATAAAATCTCATTATCGGAAAAGGCAGAACTGATTCCCTCACAAAATGCCTGGCTCAGCGAGGGCGGGCGACCCCTGTGCCCTGGCGTCCCAGGGGCTGTGGCCTTTTGCCCAGGCTGCCCCTGGCAGAAGGATGGACCGCCCATGGCCACCCTGGGCGTCAGGGCTGTGCAGGGAGTCGAATGGCCGTGTTGACTGCCAGGCCGTGCAGAAGCTTCTAGGACCCCTGGAGAGCTTTCCTGGCCCCGTGGGGTCAGAATAAGGAGGTAAAAGGCGAACCCGTGGGCAGCATCAGAGCGAGGGATGCAGTCAAAGCTGCGGCGCCTGCGTCTCGGCAGGTGACTTGGGCCCCCAGGCGGGCTGTGCAAGCCCGAGTCCGGGCCTCGGGGTTTAGAGCTAAACTGAGCGAGGCCTGGGATTGGAGATGGGGGTGCAGGTGGCCTGTTGGGCGGGCGCCTGGCCCATGGAGGGCTTCCTGGAGGAGGTGAGGTGTCGTCTGTGGGAGCTGGAAGCATGTGCAGACACACCAGGAGGCTCTGGGCGGGAACCGCCTGTCGGGTAGAGACTTGGGACCCCCCGCTCTGTGTCCTGGGAGAGTCACCCTGCCCCCCCTGCTCCGCCCCGAGCCTCAGTCTGTGCATGTGGGAAATGGGGATGAGAGGGAGGCAAGGAGGGTCCAGCTCCCAGTGGAGAGCCGTGGGGAGGTGGGCTGGGGGGCGGGGGGTGAAAGGCAGAGGCTTGCTATGGGCAGTGCGCCTGGAAAGCCATCCCTTGGGGGCTGCGGGGGGGGGGGGGGGGGGGGAGCGGCACCTGTGCCGTCAGCCCGGGACTTAGAGCTGCAGCTGAGGGAGGCGCCCGAGTCCCATCTCCCCCGTCCCTGGCAGGTGTCCCCTCCCCACATATCCCCCCCGCCCCGTGTCTCCTCCACACCCTCTGCAGGTCAGCCGCCTGCTCCGGCCTGGGCTGCACGTGACCTTGAGGGTCCTCCCGGGCTCTGGGGAGAGATGCTGGAAGGGCAGGGCGGGCCTGCGGCCGTCGGAGCTCCCCACAGGCGGGGCCCCCACTGCTCTGGGCTCTGCCGGCAACGAGGGGGGAGCCAGCGTGAGAAGGGGTCCCTTCCGGGGGGCAGCCATCGCACCCAGGTCACGGCGGGGATCTGGTTGGTGGGGGGGAGGGACGGCACAGTTGGGGACACTCTGTGAGGGCTCTGGCCATGGAGGATGAGGGGGCCCGCAGGCCCGGGTCACGTGTGAGGTCACAGGGCCGCCATGGGGTGGAGTCGAGGAGGTACAAGGGGGACCTTCTTGGTTCTGGAAAGCTCTTTGCCTCGGCTTTCCTGACTGTGAAATGGGGGTTGTGGTGAGGCTCAGGAGAGATGCCTGGGGGGTGTCCAGCAGTGGCCAGGGGCACGATGAACCCCGGTCACGATGTCACAGTCTCCTGTACTCAGAGGCCTGGAGCTGACCCGCCGCTGAGCCCTGGCGGCCCCACCCCTGCGGACCTCAGATTCCTAGTCTGTAAAATGAGACGATTTTCCTACATCCGGGATTTCAACTTTCTAAGAAGGCCCTGTAAACCCTTCTGAACTGATATATGCGGCAGCCTGATGTGTAAAGCCTGCTAGAGGCCCAGGCCGCCCTGGGGATGGGAGCCCTTTTGTGAAGCCCCGGCCAGGCTCAGTTCCCAGGTCCCCGTGTCCCGAGGGAGCCCTGACAGGTAGGAGGCCTGGAAGGCAGGACGCCAGGCGGTCCCAGGAGGCTGGCGCAGGCAGGCACAGTGGAGCCAGCGCTTCCCCGCCACTCCCCGGGCTCTGTGGGGTCCGGGGCTGTCCCCGGCATCTCCCCCCAGCATGTCCCCCAAGCAGCTGCTGTGAAGGCTCCGCCAGGGGAGGGGCTCCGTGGTGGGTCCAGAGTTTGGCACTTGGTTTCACATCAAACGAGCATCGTGAAAATGCTCTCCAAACACAGCCACAAAGTTGCTGTCACGGTTTCACTTTGGAAAGGCAGCCTGAACCCGCTTAGGCAGCTGGGGGCTCGTGTCCCCATGTCGCCGGGCGGTGGCTGCCGGAAGCTCCGGTGGAGAAGGATGCTCAGGCTGCCTCTGGTCTCAACAAGGCCAAGGACAAGGGGAGCCGAGGTCTCTGCGAGGGGCCCCCTGGGTGTCGGCGTCCCCAGACTAAAACGCAGACTCGAGTAATTCAAGTTCCGGCTTCCCGCTCCCGCGCGATGACACAGAGTCTTCTTTGATTTTCCGACCTTCTGGCCAAGCTCTCTGCCTGGCCCTCCCGAGGGTGGAGGAGGCTGATGGCCGGCGGCGCTGGGCAGGAGCCCACGTGCCCCTTTGTTTCAGAGAGAAATCTGATTGGATGCTCCAGAAGGGACAGGACTTCCTGAGGCCACCCTGGGGCGGAAGGAGGGGCGCTCTCCGGGTTGGGGGGGCTGCCTTGGGGACCCAGACATAAGGTCAGAGCTTGTCTGAGGACAGCGGGGCCGCTCTGGGTCCTGGCTGCCCCTCTCGATGAGCAGGCCTTCTGGATCCCTCTGGGGCAGAGGGTCTGGGAGGCCCGGGGCAGGAGACAGGACTTTCCTCCGCCCTGATGCCTCGTGGTAGTCACGGCCCATGAAGGGCGTGGGTTTCGGGGACGCGGGCCCACTCTTAGTGGTGCCCCATGGCCTCCAGGATGGCCTGTGTCCCCAGGAACCATCCCACTCCGGTCAGAACCGTCGGCCAACAGCCTGAGGGGAGAGCCGTCGGAACCCCCTGCCTGAGGGGCATCCGTGGTCCTGCCTGGCCTTGCGCTGACCTAGTGCTCCCTGCCCATCCCAGGAGGGGCTGGGGTGGTTTCCTCGGCTCGTGCAAGGTGGCTCTGGCAGCTTTGTGCTGAGCCCCAGCTTCTCTGCCCAGTTCTCAGGGGGCTCGGCTGCAGGGGGAGAGGGGACAGCATCCTGCAGCCCCCTCTGCCCTGCCTTCAGGAGGTGGTTCCAAAGCGGCTCCTGGCTCCACACGGCCCTGTGGGTGCAGGAGAGCCAGCCCCTCCTTCCAGAAGCCTGGAGACAGAGCCAGGGACACGCCTGTCACCCCAGGTCCTACCCTGAAGCTCCCGAAGAGCCACCTGGGGGTGTGAGCCCCCAGCCCTGGAGCGGGAAGAGGTCGTGGGGGATGGCTGGAAGGAGCTCCGGAAGAGGGTTTCCGGGGAGCTGCCCACCTGCACCTCAGATTCTGCTTCCCCACGGTGGGTGGGGGACGGGAGACCCCTGCCCGCTGAGGGACCCGCGCACAGAACAAGTGGGCCTGTTTTGGGGTATGCAGAGCCACTCAAGGATTTGGTGGGGAAATGATTTTTAATGTGTCTGGGCCTTTGCAGGGGAGGGTGGACTGGAAATGAGGGCCTACATGCGTGTGGGGCCCTCAACGGACCCCGTGTTCACTGCTGCAGCCCGGGGGCGGCGGGGGCAGGGCGCGCAGGAGCCTGTGCTGGCATTCCAGAGTCTGGGTGCGTGGTGGGGACCCCTCTGCGCTGGCCTGGCCTGTTCGGGGCTCTGGCTGCCCTGGTCTTTAGCCTTGCTCGTTGCCTGCTGTGGAGCCGTGAGTGCCTGTCGTGCAGGGCCTGGCGCTGGGCTGGGCACCCTGGGAGGCAGGGACCCAGAGATGCACCGGCCCCGTGTGTGACCTTGGGGACCTGGGCTTTCCATGGGGGGCAGGCCCTTTTCTGGGCCCCCGATGAGTGTGCTGACTGCTCCTGGGTCACATTTGCGCGCCCCCCCCCCTCCGCAAAGACCCCAAGCCTCTTCTTCCTTCCAGTAAGTGCCTTTGGATAATGTATATTCAGATGTCAAGCTGCCAGCTTCACGGAGAAAATATTTTATTTGAATTGGATGGAATTTGAACTAGAAGCCATGTTGTTTAATGAAAATGTGTGGTTTTGATTCACTGTTCCCGTCATATGGTCCTTGTCTGCTGGAGAGTTTAAAACGTGGGCCAGGAGCCTCTGCCATCCCAAGGGAGAGAGAGAAGGAGAAGGACAGAGAGAGGAAGAGAGAGACAGAGAGAGAGAGAGACAGAGAGAGAGAAAGTGATGGGGGCGGGGGAGCGTGTGGGTGGGCAGCGGTACCAGTCCAGGGAGGAGGACACATCGTGATTTTCAGAGTGAAGCCTGTGGTCCGGGTGCTGGGCGGGGAGTGCCAAGGTCTGGGGCAGGTGGGGCCCCTCCTGCTCTGTTCCGTGACCCCCCCTCCCCACATGCCTGCTCCTCCCAGTAGCAGGAAGGTAGAGGAAGGGGCTGCACATGGAGCCCCCGCTGCAGGTGGAGTTGTGGTCGGAGATGCTGGCAGGAGGGCCCACCTGAGCGTGTTGCCCGAGGCAGAGCTGTGCGCGGGGGCCGCCCTCTTTAGAAGGAGAAACGGTCCCTCTGCAGAGCTGCCCGCAAGGAGACGGGCTTCCCGAGGGAGCCCTCCTCGCCACCCCCTGCTCATCATGGGGCTTTTCAGACCCTAGTCGAGGGGGGGGGCACACGTTTTTGGACCCACATGCCCCCCAGGAATCAGGTCTGCTCCAGGGCTGGCACCCAGTTTGCCCCATCTCTGGGTCAGGTTTCCCACAGAGCTTCTGGGGAGCCAAGGAGGCCACGGGGGTCCCCTCCCCAGAGCTGTACTTGTGGTTGCACCTTGTTCTCAGACCCTGGAGGCGATCCATGGACCTGTGCTAGTGACCCAGCGACACGTCCCGGCAGCCCTGCTGTGGTCCGGCGATGAGAGGCCACATCTGGCCCCTTCCTGGGGGGCCCCTCTCTCCCTTCTGGCACAGCCCGGGGCTTGGCACAGAGAAGGGCCTCATGCACCTTCACCAAATGGCTGGCAGGGAGGGTGCAGCTTCCTTGCCTGAGCCTGTGGCTCTGGCTGAGTGGATGGGCACTGGGCTCTCACTCCATGCCTGGCTCTGCCCTTCAGGAGCAGCAGGTGCCTTTGACTGGATCCTGGCAGAGTGGGGGTGCAGGAGCGGGGGTGCAGTGGGCCTGGAGGGGGCATTGATGAGAACCTGATGAATGCAGCCTGGGAACGATGGGGTCTAACCACAGGGGCACAAGGCAAGCCCAAGGTGTTGGGGAGGGCGTGGGCACCACCAGGTGGTGGTTCTTGGCCATGGCTGCATCCCCCCGTATGTGGCGCAGTGGCTTGCATTTCGTAGGTACTCAGTACTTGCTGCTGAGTGAGTGGATGGGTGCATAGATGGATGAGTGGCTGGAAGGATGGATGGATGGATGGATGAGTGGGTAGTGGGTGCATGGTGATACCTGCATGGATGGGTGGGTGGACTGCAGGATACATGGATGGGTGGGCGGGTGGGTGAATGGATCATGGATGGATGGGTGGGTGGGTGGGTGGAAAGACAAATGGACGGATGGATGGGTGGCTTGCGTGGCTTTTGAAGGCAGCGGCTCTCCTGGAGGAGGTCTGACCCCGAGGATGAGCTCTCAGAAGTCGGGAGGGTCTCCTGGGTCCCCGTGTGCGTGCCCTCTGTGCCACCTGCTCATGGCTTCCGTCCTTTTCCAGGGGGACATCCAGCAGCTGCTCTTTGTCTCGGACCACCGGGCGGCTTACGATTACTGTGAGCACTACAGCCCCGACTGTGACACCGCCGTCCCCGACAAGCCCCAGTCGCAGGACCCCAACCCCGATGAATATGTGAGTCCTGCTGGGGGCCGCGGGCAGCCCCTCCGGGAGGGGGCGGCGTGGCGGGACACAGAAGCCGTGGGAGCCCCGTTTTGGGTGGGCGCACTGGCTGGGACCGTAATCGATCGAGGGCCAGGGCGCGGGACCCCTGCTCACTTTCTGAAGGGTCTCCCAGGGCAGATGTCACAAAGACGCAGGCTTCTCTTACCCTCGACCCCTGGACGGGTGTCATGAGGGAGGCGTCCCAGGTGCCCTTGGGGGGTGTCGAGCTTGCCAGGCGGGGGCGGGGGTGGGGGTGGCGGGCTCGGGGCTGTCCTCTGACCCCCAGAGGGGCAGCAACTCTGAGAGGCGGCCTTTTCCTCTGACCGTGACCCCTGTGACGGAGGGTCAGCCTTTCCCGTCCACCTGCCCCCAGCCTCCAGCAGCACCTGGGGCAGTTTTATCTGCAGTCTTTTGCGTCATTTCCAAAGGAAGTCCTCCCCCCAGCGCAGATTTGACTCCCGTTTCTTTTAAGTAAAATAAGAGCCCTGTTCTTTATTTTTCCTCTGGGCCCCCCTTCTTTCTTGGCCGGTCCCGAAGCCCCTGGGATTCTGGCCCTGGCCTGTCTTACAAACCCCGGGACGGGACGGGGACGGGGCTCCCCGCGGGTCCTGCGGCCGAGGCCCCCTCCTGGTTCCTGATGCAGAAACGGTCTGAGGGCCAGACCGCCTCTCACCGTGATGCTCTCGCGTGTGGTCTGGGGCTTCGGGGAGGATGGGGGACCCCAGGGGTAGTGGCTTTGCCCACACAGCCCATGTTCGGCTGGTTGTCCTGGCTTCAGGTCCTAAAGGTCAGAACTTGGGGACCTTCCAGGGCTCCTCTCTCTTTGAAGGGCGCCTGGGGTCCCCGTGTCCTCCTGGGACTTCTCAGGGGCAGCTCTGCTTCCCCGGACCTGCAGAGGGGGCTCCGCTGGTGCCTGGAGCTGGCGTGACGGTCAGGGGTCCGCTCTTCTGGTGCAGCCCGTGGGGGAGGGGCAGCTGGCATCTCGGGTGGGGGCTCACGCCTTCCTCCCGGGCCCGATCTCCTTTCAGTACCCGGACGGAGAGGGCGATGGGGACACCTACTACTACGAGTACCCCTACTACGAGGACACGGACGACGTGGGCAAGGAGCCCAGCACCACCAAGACGCCCGTGGAAGCTGCCCGAGAGACCACGGAGGTGGCTGAGGTCTGGCCGGGTGGCGCTGGCCCCTGGAGGGTGCGGCGTGGTGGGGGAGGATGGAGGGGCTGCAGGGGGCACGGGGGCCACTTGGAGACTGGGCAGTGGCAGAGAAGGGATGGGAGGCCGTGTGCGCTCTGTCCTTACGGGGGGTGTGGGGCAGGGGGCTTTCCTCGGTGCCAGGGGACACCAGGGGACATGCCTGTGAAGGAACACCACCCGCTCCCCTGGGGTGGATGGGACCCCAGCCCACATTGCTCTAAGACTCTGGAAGGTCTGGCTCTCTCACCAATTTGGAGATGCCTGGACCCAGTTCACGAGCGCCGTTCTGGGGTTTGGCCGTCACAGCACTCCCCAGACCCCGGCGGCCCCTGTGCCCGGATCCTCGGGGTTCGCTTGTCCGATGGGTCAGCCTGCCTCTCAAGCCGCAGAGGAAACCCCTGCCCTGGTCCCCGGCGCACCGGCTGCCCCCTGACGCCGCGTGTCCGCCGGTTCTCAGGAGCAGACCCAGCCCCCCACCAGCGCGCCGGTGCCCGACACCAGCGAAGCGGCCGGGAAGGAGGAGGACCCCGGCCTCGGGGACTACGACTACGTGCCCAGCGAGGACTACTACACGCCGCCCCCGTACGAGGACCTCAACTACGGCGACGGCCTCGAGAGCCCCGACGAGAACCCCGACGAGAACCCCGACCAGGGCGCCCGGGCCGAGGTCCCCACCGGCACCGTGATCACCTCCAACGCCTCCAACGTAATTGAGCCACTGGGTCTGGGCGGGGCCGGGGGGCGGCCCACCCCGCTCCCCACCCCGCTCCCCGCCCCCGCCCTGCGGCCCTCGGCCCTGGGCTGGTTTAAATGCTGCCCCCCCGAGTTTGGAATCTCGAACCTGCCCAGGGGATCTTCGTGTTAGTTCGTCACCGGCAACGTGGGTGGCGTGGGCCTCGCCCAGGTCTCTGGGGTTTGGGTGCAGGTGGGTGAGGACCTGCATTCGCGGGGTCCTCACCGTGGCCTGGGAGAGGGCAGGCTGGATGGGCACACGGCTGGGGCTCTGGGCGGGCAGCTGGGACACGAGGCCGAGGGGTGCTGGGCACAGCCGTGGGCTTTCTGGTCAGGCAGCCCTGACTTGGCATCTCCCTGGACGTCCGTGACTCCCCCTTTACACGAGGGATATGCCTGCCTCTTGGGGTCATGGCCAGGTCTCCAGATTAGAGAGTTGAGCAGAGCCCGTGGCACATAGCGAAGCCTTGCAAATGGCTGATGCTGAATTCCTTGTGGCCCCAGAGCAGACGCAGGGCTTCTCACGGCCCTGGATCTCTCTGCCAGCGGGCATCGGGTTAGGGGCATGTTGTCCTGAGACCCCGAGCCTAGGGGGGAGCCCCTGGAGGCCCCGACTTCCCCAAGAGCCTGGGGCAGCCTGGCACGGCATGGCCACCCCCAGCAGCCCTGGTTTGCCAAGGCATCTTGGGGGCTTGGGGGTGGGTTTCCCTGTCAGGAGAAGGTGGAAGGTGCCCCCCAGCAAGGGCCCCTCCAGGCTCCCCGTGTCCTGTGACCTGGGAGTCCCCGGGCTGGGGGCCTGTGTCGCCCCGTTACCTGGCGCTGATCCCTGCCGGCCTCCCCCTCAGCCAGCTCCGCCTCCGGAGGAAGGGCTGGATGACTTGGACGCGGAGTTCACGGAAGAGACCATCAAGAACCCGGACGAGAACTACTACGACCCGTACTATGACCCCACCATCGCCCCGTCGGAGATCGGGCCCGGGATGCCCGCCAACCAGGACACCATCTACGAAGGGGTGAGCGCCTCGGAGGGCACCTTCCCAGGCCCTTGGGCGGGGCCCCTGGGGTGCTGTGGCCGTGGGGTAATTGCCACCTTCTTCCTTCTCTCCCTCTCCTCGCCACGTCTTTCAAACTCCAGATGGGAGGACCGCGGGGCGAGAAAGGACAAAAAGGAGAGCCCGCCATCATCGAACCCGTAAGGCGCTTTCTTATCTTAACCGGCTGGGGGGGGTGGAGGTCGCAGCTCGGGGCACATGGCGGGTTGGGTAGGACATGGCGAGATGCTGGACCCCTTTCTGCCCAGGGCCACCGCAGGGACGCGCCTTGCTGCTGCTGAAGCCCCCCAGCAGGGGGAGGGCTCTGGACCTCGGCTGGGCAGCCCGGGTTCCTGTGGGTCAGGACCCTGTGCCGTGTCCACCTAAGAGCTGGGCACGTCACTGTGCATCCGTTTCTTCTCGATGAAAAGAGACTCAGCTTCTGGGAGGCAGGGCTGCCGCCCTGGAGGGTGGAGGGACCCGCCAGCTGAATGTGGACCCGGAGCTGCGGGTCTGAGGCAAGAGCCGTAGTCAGGGACCTGCCTCTCCGCGCTGGCTGTGCAGCCGTGTTGCTGCTGCGGACGGGGAACGGAAACCTGCTTGTCAGCTCAAATGGCGCTTGAGCGGCACTTCACTGAGCCAGGTGATGGGGCCACGGGCAAGTTAGTGACCCTTGATGACTCCGACCGCTGGGACCACAGCCAAGAGGTCCCGTGTGCAAGGAGTGGGTTCGTGGGTGTTGGCGGGGCCCTCCTCTGTGTCGGCACGTCCCCTGCCTGCAGGGAGCTGCCCCCGCTGGGCCCTCCAGGGCCCACCCCGTGGCCCGAGGGCTGCCCAGGTCAGGGCCCTAACTGGGGTGGCCGAGGTGCCAGGCGATTAATCGCCTGGGGCGGGCCCCCTGGGACTGCTCGTGGTGGGCACGGCTGTGGGCTGGGAAGCGGCCCTGGACACCAGAGTGGGGAGGCCGGCTGCCAAGGTCCGCCCCTGCCACGTCCTCTAAGAGCCGGAGGGAGGAGGCCAGTGTCCTGCCCCTCGACCGGTCACGAGGCTGGGCTGGGCCCCGGCTTCCGCTGCCAGCACTCGGTTCCCAGTGGCTGAGCCAGAATGTGACGTGGCGGCTCCAGGGTCTTCTGATCGTGGGCCCCCAGGAGGCAGGATGGAGGGGCCCCCACCCTCCAGTGGGCTGGGAAGGTTCCTCTGGAACCTTATCTCCCTTAGAGCCCGTGGCCAGGGCAGACAAGATGGGGGGGACTAGATGACCGTCCTGCCCGGCCCCCCACTCCCCCGGCCTGTCTCAGGGCTGTGGCTCATCTTTTTCTCCTGGGCTGCGGTCACTGGGCACACGCGTCTTTTGCTCGGATGAGAACATCCTCTTTCCCTGCTCCCTGAGGGCCCACGGGAGGCAGGGCCTGTCTGAGGCTGAAGGATGGGGTTTGGGGAAGGGACAGAGGTGCCAAAGGGAGGCGGGCACGGGTACCAGGGGGCCCCTTGCTCAGCGACATGAAAAATCCTGACAAGTGCAGGTGCAGGGAGAAAGGCCACCCCAGGGAGGGGCAGGCAGCCAGCGTTGGTTGGAGCCTCCCCTAAGGGACGGGCTGCCCAGGACCCCCTCCCGTCTTGCAGGGCTGGGGGTATGCCAGGAGGTGGGCCACCCCCGCTGTGGCTTCCGTGGTCCAGCCGTGCGTGGAGCACAACCCAGATGGCCTTGACCTGGCCGTGGACTTAGGTGTCCTCCGTAGCGTCCCCGTGGCCACAGTGAAAGGGGCATCTTGTCCAGGAAGAGTGGGAGCCCCAGGCAGGCAGGAGCCGGGCTCTGTGGGATCCCGGGTTGGGACCCAGTTCTGGGAGGCCTGGCGGCACCTAGGTCTGGATGAGCTTCCCATTCACACGTTCCCCCAGTCTGGGCTGACCCTGTGTAAAAGCCATGGCAGCTGGACACCCCAGGTCGGGGCTGGGGGTGGAGGCGGCACCCAGGGAGTCCAGCTGCCAGGCTGCACCAGGCACCGCTGGTGAGGGCTGAACACGCCCAGGCCGTCCAACGCAAACAGCGTGTCCCTAGAATCCACTCCGTCTTCCCTGGGGGAAGAGCCAGCCATCTGGATGTGGTTAGGGACGGTGCCCGCCCCCTCGGGTCCTGGCGTTGCTCCTGCCCAGCCCCCAGCCTGCTCGGAGCATCTGCGGGGCCGAGGCTGGTCCCCCTGGGGAGATGGTGTAAACATTTGGAATTTCTCAACCTGGAGTGTCGCCAGCTGTCCTCAAAGTCTTAGTTCCTCATCAACAGATGGCTGCGTCCTGGGAGGTGGCCGACGAGGTCTCACGGCTGCGGCCGGTGTCCAGGCCCGTTTTGGGGGTGGGGGGGAGGCTGTTTCCCCTCCCACCTGCGCAGCCACTCGCCCTCGGGTGTGTCACTCACTGAAACCGGCTCCTTGTCTCCGCCCACCCCAGGGGTGGGGGCTCTTTCCCACTCAGATCCGGTACCCTCCCTCTGTAGCAGCTCGGCAGCCTCGGGGGCTCCTTGAAAGGATAGGAACCCTTCAGCCGAGCAGTGGGGACCAGTCTCCATGTTCAGTCGAGACGGGTCCTCGGTGGGGTGGTGGCCCCAGGTCCCCTCCCAGCGATGGCCACGCCTGGGAAAGTGCCGAGAGCCCTCAGCCTGCTCGTTCGCCCGGTGGCCCCCCGCCTTCCCCGAGCTGGCCCGGGGCGGTCCTCCCTCGCGAGCCCACTGAGGCCCCGGCTCCCCGACGACGGCCCTTGGCATGTCCCGGAAACAGCTGCGGTCCTGCAGCCCGCAGGGCCCGGGCTCCTGTCCTCATCCCAGCTCGGCCCCGAGCCCCCTCAGCTGCCTGCGTGGAGAAGGAAACAGGGGAGCTGGCGTGGGAGGCCGTTGGGATGAGCTGTCTGTGTGCAACGCGCCTGCAAACATTTCTCCGAGCGCACATCTGTGTAAACACAGGGTGCTCCTCCCTGCCGCTGGGCAGCCCCGGCGGGGGCGGGAGGGACGTGGCATCCCTGGGACCCGCTGTCCCCCCGGCCGGCTGGCCGCCCCCTGTGCTGACCTCGTGCCCCAGGAAGCGGTTCCTGGTTTCCGCTTCGAAGAAAAACCCGCCCTTGATGGGCCCCTGCCCTGGCCTTATTCTGGGGCAGCGGGTGGGGGGAGGCCGGCTGCAGGCCCGAGGGGTCCCGGCAGCCGCAGGACTTCACGGGGAGGGAGGTGTCACTGTGCCCAGTGGCCCCACTGTGTGGCTGAAGCCTGCCCCGCGCCTGGTCCTCCAGCGCCCCCCACCCCCCGCTCTCAGCCTGCAGACCCCCGTGGGGCCGTGCAGCCCCTCATACCCCCGAGTGAGCACAGAACACCCGGGACGCCGGGGCCTGCCTGACCTTGGCATTGACCTCACAGCAGAGAGGAGACCCACGCAGGGACGGAGGCTGATGGGGCGGGGGGCCCTGTCCCTATTTGGGGGCCAGTAGTCAGGTCTGGGGGACCTCGTCCCAGCCCGGGAAGGGCCTGGGAGGGGAGCACGGCCGAGGGTCCAGTGGATTTGGCAGTTTTCCCACTTGCTCTGGGGCTGCTGGGTGGGCAGCGGGTGAGGCATGGCCTGCCTGGAGGGCGAGGGGCAGTCTCAGGAATTGGCCTGAAGGTTCCCCAGGCCTGAGGTTCCCCGGGCCTGAAGGCTCTCCAGGTGGGGTTCTCAGCCCATGGGGCCCCTCTCCTCTTGTCCCCCCGGAATCCACCCACAGCCGTCCCCCCACCCTCTCTGACCCCTCATCCTGGGGCCCACGGCTCCCTCAGTGGCAATCACCAGCGCCTGCCTAGGCCTTGCCTCGCGGAGGGCAGGAGGACCCGAGTGGCACCGGGGGTCCTGGCCCTCCCTGTCCTCTGGAAGCTGCTCCGAGGGAAGCCTCTTGGTTTGCTGTGGGCTTGTTGCTGCCCTGGAAACACTCGGGGGAGTCGCCGTGGCCGCACCACAGCCCCTGTTACAGACGCTGCTCGGGACCCCTGCCAGGCGGAGGGCGCTGCCCCAGAGGCCCGATCTCCGGTCCTCTGGTCCGTCCAGCCTGGAGGCGTCCCTGGGCCTGGCCCATGCGGGGTCTCGGGATGAGGAAGGACCCTGGGGTCTCAGACGCTCTCCCGTCTCTTCCAGGGCATGCTTTTGGAGGGGCCGCCCGGACCAGAAGGCCCCGCGGTGAGTGTCAGGGTGTATCTCCCAGGACGTGGGGGAGGCGCTCGGGCTGGCGGGAGGCCCTTTAATGCTCGTGGATGGAAAAGAGGAGCAGATGCCCCTGGCGGCTTGTCACCCCCGCACCACCCAGGAAGCGGGAACCCCCGCCAGGCGGGAACCGCCCCGTGGCTGCATCTTTGACCTCTGCCTCATTTTGTTTTTAATTCTAGGGTCTCCCGGGACCTCCAGGAACGATGGGTCCCACTGGCCAAGTGGGCGACCCTGGAGAAAGGGTAAGGTGGCCGGGCCCCTGGGATCAGGGCTCCGCCGGTGTCCAGGCCCCTCCCTGCCGGGGACTGGCCGTGTCCTTGTGTGTGGGTGACGGCGACACACTGACGTCCTTCCCCACATTGCTCCGGTCTCGTCACATCTCACGCCACCCCCTACTGCGTCCGTCCTCTTTAGATAGTTAGGGGTCCACTCTTGGCCCTGAGCCGGGGCAGTGGGCTCCTGCTAGAGTGAGACTCAGCCGGGCCGTGGGCCCTTGGAGGCCAGGGATCAGCACAGCGTGGTGGCCCTGTGGCCCTGCATTAGGGCAGCAGTAGCAACGGCTGCAGTGGCCAGAGAGCTTGGGTGCTGCCTGGGCGTCACGCGGGGTCCACCTTGGCCCACCCTCGATAGGAGACCTTGGTTGGTCTTCAGTCCCCCTCGCGTCAGCATCCGTGTTGGAAATCAAGCCATAGACACAGGAGTCAAAGACCATCCTGGGCTCACCCTGGTCACAGGGGTGCATCCTGAGGTCCCCAGGTTAAGGGACAATTCTGAGGTCTCTCTGGTTACAGCAACCATCCCAGGCTTGCCCTTGTTCAAGGGACGCCTCTGGAGGTCCCCTTGGTGAAAGGGGTCATTCTGAGCTCACCCTGGTGAGAGGGATCCTCCTAGGGTCACCTCGGTCACAGGGACGCATCCTGGGGGCCGGGGGCTGCCGTTGAGATGCTGGCTGAGCCCAGGATGCCCCAGTTTCGTTCTGACACCTAGTGGGGGTTTGCGGTACTGCAGCCCTGTAGGTTCTCCAGGTTGGCTTGGTTCTTTTTCTTCCCGTTTTTCCTGCTGGTCTAGCGAATGCCGATGCGAGCTCGGGCGGAATAAACGCTAGTAATCGGGTGGCTGAGTTGTAGCTGGGACGTTATCCCTCGGCCTGGCACACTGCCCAGAGCAGCGTGAGACCCTCATGGTCGGGGGGTGGACCATGGCTGGTCTGGTCACGAGGAAAGGCGGCCAGGCCCTGGGGGCTTTGGGGTGATGCTCCCCTGAGGTCTGCAGACAGAGCAGTGACTGCAGGGCCTCTGGGAGCAGCCGCACCAGTTGGGCACCTGTGGCCGGTGGCTTTGGGGACCTGGCTCCGTGGGGGGTGGGGGGCCTCCGCCTTTCCTACTTCCCCGCCTCTGCCACGTGCTCAGAATTCCGGACAAGCCATCGAGGGCCCACCATCCTTCCCAGACCCCAGAACTAGCACCGCTTGGGTTTGGCCCCGGGGACTGTCGTCTCTAACCCAGCTCACTCCAAAGATCTCTGTAAGATGGGGTGACAGCCGTGTCCCCCCACAGAGCCACCATCAGAGGGACCCCTGGGTGTGACCGAGTCCACACATCAGTGAGAGAGCACAGCGTGGGGCAGCAGACATCTTGCTTAGATGTAGGCTGGGCGCCGGCCCCAGGGGCCACTCTACTGACCAATGTCCCTGGTTGGCCTCCGCTGTCCCTCCGCTCGTCTGTCCAGCACCCAGATACTCACCGAGTGTCCACAGTGCTGGGCATGGGTCTGTCCCTGAGGGTCTAAATGCTCACGAACTAGAGGGACCCTCATCCCCACTGGGTCCCTGCCTCTGGACCGAACCTGCTCAGAGCCAGAGGCAGTGACCCTCTGGAGCCCTAGAGAGGCCAAGACCCCTGAGGTTGGAATCGGTGCTTTTAGAGGTGGCCTCTCTTAAGTTCAGGGGAGGGTCCAGGAGACGGGCCGGCGGCGGGGCGGGGGGGCGGGGGGCAGAGGGACCACCTGCTCCAGCGCCTCCTGGCCCTGGACTTGGAGGGAAACCCACAACCCACGGACGTTCCCGAGGCGCTTCCCAGGAGCGGGGCTACTTCCAGGAGCTGCGCGCTGCCCACCCTCTGGGCCGGGAATTATCCCTTGTCCAGGAATTGTCCCTGCTCACAGCTCAGCGTCCTCTCCTCTCAATGCCCAGATCTCTGGGTCGCCTGCTAATCAGCAGCGAAAGCACACTGGCTGCAGAGTCGCCTGCACGGCTGCCTCATGAGGGCGACCTCAGAATCCCTGGGATTCTGCAGCCCTTCCTAACGCTTGTGGCTAATTACCTGCTGTCTGACCTTTTCTTGCTGGAACCTTCCTTCCTAACTGCATGGTGAGTTCCTCGAAGGCGGGCTCCACGCCTGCCTTTCTCCTGTGCCTGCAGTGGGCACGCAGCGGGCCGGTGGCCATGAGCCCGCCTGCATCCTGTGCCCACAGCATCCTGTCCAGGCATCCTGCCGACACGCGCCTGTGTTCCCTCCCCTTCCTGGCCCACACTTGCGCCTGCAGGCTCCCCGCTCTCCTGGCCGCGCCTCTTGGACCTGTCTTCTGCGCCCTGTCTTAGCTGCTGGCCCCTCCAATCCTTTCTCGCCGTGAGCTTCCAATAATCATTGCTTCACCAACGAGTGTGTTGGGTCCGAATGGCTGAGGCGGGAGCCCCTCCCTCGCCCAACAGCCTGGATGCTCGCAAAGCCTCAGGGGTTCCTCCCAAGGCCCTTCAGGACCGCAAAGGGGCCCTTTCCCACAGGGGTACCTTCCCCCCGCAGAACCGAGATGCACCTGACACCCTGGCGGGGGGGCCAGGGAGGACGGAAGGGTCAGTGACTCTGGGTCTGTCCCTGCTCCGTCCATAGGGACACTGCCACGGGCACCGCCTCTCCAGCCCCTTCTCCTCAACCCCTCCCCCACATCTTCACTTTTTGAAGGTTGGGCTTCCCCACGGGATTCTGCTTGAGGGCCTTTTCTGCACCCTAAGAGGTTGGTAAGAACAGCCGTCACTCTGCCCACTGACAGTGGCTGGTAGCCTCCCCGGTGCCAGCTGGTTCAGTGCCCCACTGTGTCCACACACTCCCTCCTGGCTGGCTGTACACCCCCGGCCAGGAGAGTGGATGCAGGCTGGGCCCTGCAACGTGACAGAGAGGCAGAGTCCCCTGAGGCTCGGGGGAAGTGTTTAGCCTCGCCAAGGCTACGGCGTGTGCCCGCGCCTTGTGCCCGCAGTGCCAGCTTGTTTCACTGTCTCCCGCCTCCTGGGGCAGGACGTGTGGCTCTGCCTCTGGTGCCCCTGTGTGCCCAGGACCCTTTCATGGGGCCACCCGGTCTGGGACACCTGGTTGTGCCCCGGGGCCATCCCCGGTGTGGTGGGGCCACGGCCTCTCTCTGACTTGGTGCCCCCCCCGCCCCCGCCCCGCCAGTGGTGTCAACGAGGCATCATTGGTGCTGAGCCTCTGTCGTCTTGTTAATCCCTCGAGTCCCCTGGAAGCCAGAAGGACTCTTTTCATATTAGGGAGCACACAGAGGGGGGCCCTCGCGAGGGGACAGGCTGAAAGCGGAACCTGACCTCGGGCGCACCTCTGCCTCCTCCGGGCCTGCCAGGCTCTGAAAACCCCAGGGAGCTCGGCTGGGACTTGCCAGGCCATGAGCCTGCCTGCATCCTGTGCCCACAGCTCCCCCAGGGCTCTGGCCCTGACCGTAGGAGTAGCCCCTGACCCCGGCTTTCAGCATCAGAGCAGGAAGTGACCTCTGAGCACTTTGCCAGACACTCCCAAGCTGCAACTGCCCAGGAACCAGCCTGACATTTTTTTTTTTTTAAAAAGCGTGTATGTCGGGGATCTGAGGGTTGATGCGTGTTCCTCTCCTTTTCTGGGTCTTTCTAAGAGCAAACCAAAAATATCTCAGCACAGACTCCTCTGGACTCTGGAGCTCCCTTCCTGACCCACTGCCTTTACTGCGAGACGCAGCTGGGCTCCGTGTGCTGCTTCCACCTACGTCACGGCTGGGGGTCACCCCGCGTCCTTCGTGGTGTTGAGCCCTGGGCTCACAGGTTCAGCCTCGGGCCTGAGTCTCTAGCTGTGGCCGATGGCCGCTTGGAGCTCCCTGGCTCTTCGCCTCTGTGCCAGGGCGGTGCCAGGATGGCCTCGGAAAGACCCTCTGCTAGGCAGCAGCCGATGCGCCACATGGAAAGGCTGCTGTGTTTCTTTCTCTGGCCCACGTGTGACCAGCCCTGCGGGGCCAGGGTTTTACGTCATCACCATCTGGCCAAATCAGGGTGCTGGTCTGGGGCCCAGCTGATGAAGTGACAGAAGACACAGGAAGACCGGGCGGTGTTTCTCAGTTCGCCTTGAGCCCGGCGGCCGGAGCAGCCGCAGCTTGTCGCGGGCCCGCGGCCGCCGGAGCGCCCTGAATGTCTGGCGCAGGCCGTGGACAGAGCGCACCCCGTCCTTGGCCTGGGTCCCCTGTCCTGGGGGCAGGGAGGTGGCTGTGACGTAGCTCACCTTTCCGCTCAGGGGACTGAGTCCTTAAGGCACAGGCCTGGCTGCGTGCCCACGTTTTGCTGGCAGGTTTTTTGAGCGGAGGTAAATGCAGGTGCAGGCGGCACTCCGCAGGCCTCAGGCCAGATGTTCGAGCGTTGGAAGGGGGCACGGGGCGGGGGGGGGGGCTTTTCTCCCGCCAGCCACCTCCTTCTCGTGGGGTTTCCCGATTCGTCTCATCCGTCAGTTCACACACTCTGGGGAGTCGCTCTGGATGCAGTTGTTGCTTCTACCAGCGCGAGGGTGAAATTGCTTTGGTGAAAATTCAATTTTCACCCCATGGCTTAGAAAGAGGGGGCGGGAGAGCTTTGAAAGTGGCAATGGACAGGAAGCCGCCCCGCTGTGCCTCCTGGCTTCCAGCGCTGTTCACACACACACACACACACACACACAGAGGCACACGCACACGCTCACGCGCCAGGCGGACACCCCGTGGGTGGCATTTGCTCCCTGGACGACACGGACCCTACGCTTTGAATTGGGGGTGTGCTTTGGGATCAACGTGGGCAGAAAGCTCAGCCGTGGGCACCAGATTTGTGAGAGGACATCTAGGTGGGCACACACGCTCTGGACCTTTGTTTGTTTAAGCAAGTGTTTCTTCTGAGAATGGTTTCCAGAGGGGCAGGAGAGGGCGATGTGGCCATGTCCATTAGCAATTAAAAAAAGAAAAAGGATGAAATCCTTTGACCCTGCACTTCCGCCTCCGAGGCTCTACCTAGAGAGATGCTGAAAAGCAGCCTGTGTCCTGATGAAACCGGGGAGGAGGCGGCGGATGGACCAAACAAGTGGTGGGTCTGTGCTGCCCGGGAAATGCGTCGGCCGCTAAAAAGACGGCAGCCATGCGCACACAGAGGCCGTGAGGAGCAGCAGAGGGCACCCTGCCCAACCGCATGGGCGGGACGATCTCAGCAAAGGGAAGAAGCCACCTCCCCGCCTCGCACCCCTAGACCAACGGGCGAGATTCACGCTGCGTTTGGTGCATGTGCTGCCAGCCCTGCCCGGGTGCGGGCAGTAGGCCTGGTCACTTCCGGAAGAGGGAGAAGGGCTCTCTCTTTGCCCTCTGTGTGCGTCTGTGATGTGTGGTGCTCACGGGAGCAGGGGTCAGTCTTGGGGTAAAAAGATCTGCGGGAGATAAGACGGGCAGGTGAGCGTTCTGGCCCAGGCAGCGCCTGCCCTTCTGGGCCCTTCCAGGATGGGCCACCCTGCGGCTCGGTCCCCTCCTGGTGGGCGTGGGGAGCACTGCCCTGCCTGGCCCCAGGCTGGGGCCCCGCGGAGGCCCCTCCCTGCGGAGGCGGAGCTAAACCTCACCTGTTTGCAGCCAGCCCTCTGCCACCGCAAGCTGGTTGCAGGTCTGGCCGTGGTAGTGGGAAGCTGACAAAAGGCTCTTCTGAAGATAAGAATGTGTACCAGCGCCACAGTCTCATAGGCCTGGCGCGGGCCCCTGCCAACCTGGACACTGCCGAGGGGCGTGTGGCAGGGCCCGTGTCCTGGCCATGCAGCGTCTGCACAAGCGGGTCCTTGACCTGCTCAGGGGCACTTGGCTCCTCTTGGCGTCTCTGTCCTCGAGTCTGTCCCAGAGCGTGGATGCTTCCTGTCTGACTGGGTGGGGGGTGTGCAAGGAGGAGCCCCCTGCTGACCACGGACCCACTGGACCTCTGAGTGGCCAGGGCAGGTGTCCTTGGGCTGCCCTGATGGTCCGTGGGACAGCTGGAGGGGCCGTTCCTGGGACGCAGAAGCCCTGACACCCCCCCCCCACCTCCCACAGTGTCCCCCCCTTTCCATCCCTGACCCTCTGGATCTGCTCAGCACCCCCTCCCCATGTCCTTAGCCCACGGGGACTCCACTCGGACCCCTCCCCTGGGCTTGGGGTCTGGAGATTCCACGCCCGGGTCCTGTGCTTGTCCAGCGTGTGTCCTGGGGCCCTGGATCTGACTCCCATCTCGCCGAGCCCGGCTCCATCCCTGTGCACTGATCTGGCTCTCTCGGCCTCTCTGTCCACAGGGTCCCCCTGGACGCCCGGGCCTTCCTGGGGCCGACGGGCTGCCCGGCCCTCCTGGAACCATGCTCATGCTGCCTGTGAGTGCCCTTCCTTCTGGGGGGGCGGGGGGCGGGGCTCGGGCTCGATGTGCGACGCGGAGTGAGGCCCTGGGCTGTTTCTGGGGGGTCTATCGCCCGGCCACAGACCAGCTCCAGCCTGGGTCAGCTGTCCTGTAGAAATAGGGTCCCTGTGTGCCCGGTGGGGCGGGGGAGGCGGGTGTGCTGCTGGCACAGCCGAGTGGATACCAGGGTCAAGGTCTCCACCTCTGCCGGCGTCCAGGGCTGGCCCCTCCGAGAGGGAGTGGAGCCCAGTCCTGAGGGGGCACCTGTCTCCGTCACACACCCGCCCCCTCCACTCAGGCCCGCGCCAGCCCGTCCCTCCTCGACCTCGACCTGCTCATGACCTTGGGGGTCTGCGGAGGAGCCGGGGCCACCTCCCTCCCGGGAGCCCAGGCTGGGGGCGACTGTGTGGAGGGCTTGGCTGGACTGTGTGGAGGCCCTGCCTGGAAACTGGCACTGCCCCGCTTGGCCTCAGCGCAGGCATTTGCATGGGCCCTGGGCGTTTCCTTGTAACAAGTAGGAGCTGGGGGTCTTGGGGAGATGCCGCAGACAGCAGGAGGACAGGGCCTCTGGGTGGCCCCGGGGCTGAAATGGCAGGAGCGGATGCAGCAACTCTGTGCCCTGTGAGCAGGAGGGCTTCTGGGGCTGGAGGCAGCCCAGCCAGACCCTCCAAGACCCTGCTGTCACTGGAGAGGCCAACAGGCACTGCCTCGGCCCTGGGGTCCAGAGTGGGCGCCCACATCGGTGAGCCCTTGGTGACCCCAAGTCTTACACCTGCAGTTCCGGTTTGGAGGGGGCGGCGATGCGGGCTCCAAAGGACCCATGGTCTCAGCGCAGGAGTCCCAAGCTCAAGCCATCCTCCAGCAGGCTCGGGTGAGTGGGGCCTGGGGACGGGGGGACAGAGCCCAGCCCCTTGGGGCTCGGAGCCCAGCTTGGAGGGAAGCCTCTCTTTCCTCCTTGGCTGTCCTCACCTGTCGGGGAGTCAGGACCCTGCAGGGGCCCTGTCATCTGTGTGCATTTGGGGGCTCGGGTGAGCACCAGGAGAGGTGGGAGAGGTTTTTCAGGGGTTCCTTGTCCACAGTGGGGTCCAGGTTCCCGGATAAGAACACAGCAGCTGAGCCAAGAGGCCCCTGCCGGCCCACATGCCCTCTCAGCGGTCTGCTGCCCTCCCTGGGCCTGGGGATGGAGAGAAACCCCATGTGACCCTGGAAGGGGTCCCTCTGAGGGGCCTGGCAGAGCCCAACACCTCTGGGAGCGCCTCTGGGCCCCAAAGCCCCTCCCTCAGCCTGGGTTGGGGGTGGGCATGGCGCATTTGCCTCCTGCATGCTCTGCTCCTGGCAAATTAGCAGATGAGCGAATTGGGTTTTTAATTGACAAGGCTCCAGATTGCTGATTGCCTGTGATAAGAGTCAGAGCCACCCCGTGGGGTGGGCAAGCCTGCAGGGGAGAGCCCGTAACGGGCATCACGAGATGCCGCTCAGTCGTGCCTTGTTTGGGCAATATTTATGCCGCTCTGGCGGCAGATAGATGCTAATGATCAGAGCGCGTGGATAATTAATTGCGGGCCGTGAGCACGGAGTCGTTGCCATGGAACAAATTGCCGTGTGATGCAATCAGCGCGTAACAAGCCCCATCGCTGCCACCGGATGTCGCGGCCCTCCTGGCGGGTGGCCTCTGAATCTGTGTGTTTCGATGGATGCCAAGTGGGTGACGGGCTTCTGAGAAGGGTTTATGACAAAATCTTCCAAGATTAAAATGGCATCATGCCCATACATAGAGCTGCATAGGGGGCAGAAGAGGCCCTGTGTGAAGCAGGTTGGAGTTCCCATTGCGGCTCAGTGGGAGAACCCGACATAGTGTCCAAGAGGATATGGGTTCAATCCCTGGCCTCGCTCAGTGGCTTAAGGATCCAGCATTGCTGTGAGCTGTGATGTAGGTTGCAGATGTGGCTCGGATCTTATGCTGCTGTGACTGTGGTGGAGGCCGGCAGCTGCAGCTCCGATTCGACCCCTAGCCTGGGAACTTGCCTATGCCTCGGGTGTGGCCATCAAAAAAAAAAAAAAGAAAGAAAGAAAAAAGCAGGTTGAATCGTGCAGGGCAGCTGGGAGTGGCCTGGGCATGTGTCCAGGTGGGGCCTCGGGGACTGGGGCTCCACGGTCGCCTCTTCGGGCCATGAACACCCAGGCGGGTGGAGCGCCCGCCGCAAAGCAGGGGGTGAGCATGACCTGGCTTCCGCCTCTGCCGTCCCTTTCGTCCCTCTCGTGGTTGGTGCCGGGATCCCCAGAGGAGTGGAGGGGTGGGCCTGGCGCCCCTGTGCCCTTCTCCCCAGAGGCTCCTGTCCGCGGCCCCTCCTTTCCCGTCGCCCCCTTCCCGCTTAGGATGGAGGAGAACCAGCCGTTTCTCAGCGGGTCCCCCTTTTTCTTGCAGCTGGCGTTGAGGGGGCCAGCTGGCCCCATGGGTCTTACTGGGAGACCCGGCCCCATGGTAAGTCATCCTGGGGGGCTGGGGGGGGGGAGCTGGGGGCTGCCTCTTGCCATCCCCTGCCTGTTAGGCTCCGGGCTCACCCGGTCAGCAGGCAGTTTAAGCTGTCATCCCTGCCCCTCGGGTGGGTGGGGAGGACCCGGGGTGGTGGGGCCTGCAGTGGGGGCGGGGCTAGGAGCCCTCACACTTGCACTCTGACGCCGGGGCTCCAAGGTTCTCTCTCTGGAGGCTGTCATTGTCATTTCTAGTTAGTCAAGACTGCCTCAGTGGGGGGCAGACCCTGACCCTAGGCGCCCCGCCCCCCGGGCCCCTGCTGCACTGAATGGTGAGCAGCGTGCCCCAGGCACACCTGGCCGGGGGGCGGGGGGTGTGGTGGCAACCAGGCCAAGCGTGCAGCCCCTACGGTTTGCAAGGAGCCGGAGGATTGAAGCACACGCCCGTGTGCCCGGAGGGTGGGCCTGGCCCCCGGTCTGCGTCTGCTCCTCGCCCCGTTGGCTGGCGCAGGGCGGTCACCACGTCTGGGGAGCTTGCCCTGTGATGGGCGAGGGTGTCCATGGGCGGCCCTGGGCCGTGACAGACGGTGGCCCAGTTCGTCCTGGAGAGGAGCCCCGTCTGAGCTCCCGGGCTTGCGCGCGCCGTGGTGCAGGGTCTCCCTCAAACCGGCAGCAGATGCAGACCCGGAGGGGGTCCTGCCCGTCCCTCGGGCTCCGTCTGCCGGCCCCGAGGGGGCCCTGCCCGGGGTGGTCCTGTGTCCTTTCCGCCCCCCCGGCCCTCCCGCCACCCCTGCAGCCGGTACCCGCGCGGCATCCTCTAACCAGACGTGTCTCCCCAGGGCCCTCCTGGGAGCGGAGGTCTGAAGGGCGAGCCGGGAGACATGGGGCCTCAGGTACGTGCCACCTCGCCTTTCTCTCTAAGGGGCACCGCGGAAGGCGGGAGGGGCCCAGACGCTGCGTTTCCCCGGGACGTCGGTGGGAGCTGCCGGGGCGCAAGGCACAGCGGGTGTGGAGCCTCGGCCGTGTCTGCGGCGGCAGGAACGGGCTGGCTGTTTCCGTCCCTGCTGTCCCTTGGGGCAGCGGGCCCTGTGTCCTATCCCGGAGTTGCCCACATGCTGGCAGCAGGGATGGCAGCTGTGGGCCTGGTGGACAAGCACGGGGACAAGGCTTTGCTTTTTCTTCTAAAAAACGCAGATGCGCTCCTGACCTTTGCCCTCTGTTTTTGGACAGGGTCCCCGAGGGGTGCAGGGCCCACCCGGCCCAGCAGGAAAGCCTGGAAGAAGGGTGAGTGTTTGGGGCGCGGTGACAGCGGCTGGGCCGCGATGGGCAGGCATCTGCAGCGCGTTTGCTCCGAACACTGCGTCCTGCAGGCCGGGCTCCCCTCCCTTCACGGGGTGCATCTGCCTCCAAGCCCGGCTGGTCCCTTTCCGAGGGGCGGATGCAGGGACCCCACCCCCCGCCCCTGTCCCCAGCAAGGGAACCTAGTTTAAAAAAATTTTTTTTAAATTTTAAACACGTTGTAAAACGTTGTATTGAAGTGTAGCAGAGCGACGCAGCTGAACGTGTATCTTCTTCATCGCATCCTTTTTCCGTGATGCTTTATCCCAGGATATCAAATGTAGCCCCCTGTGCTGTGTCCGGCAGGGCCTTGGTGTTCGTCCATCCTCTGCGTCTGAGCCCAAACTCCCAATCCCCCCACCCCTTGGCAGCCACGAGTCTGTCCTGTCTGTGAATCTGTTTCTAACAAACATTTTTCATTAAACCAATGTCCCGGGCCCCTGAGAGCACACGTGCGGAGATGAAATTATCCGTGGCCCCCGTTTATCTGGGACGGCCTCGTGTCTCTAGAAATGGCTTCGCTTTGGAGGACACGGCCTGGCGGCCGCTCGGCACCCCTTCTCCCCGACACCGCCGGCACCTCACCTGTGTGTCTGGCCTCCTGGCTTCTCGGCTTGGGGTGCAGTTCCAGCGGGTGGAACCGGGCTGCTTCCCAATGACTGTGGCCGCTGACCGAGGGCGTACGTTTATAACCCAATATAAAGTAATGAATCCCAGCCCGACGAGCTCGGGAAATCCTCGTTAACCCACATTAGGCTCTAGCATGTGGCTCTTTTCAACACGGAAATGTTTCCACTGAGTGAAAAAAAACCTTTTTCTTTCTATGTTGCCTTTCAGCCGACATGACCCTCTACCAGGGGAAGTGGCCACTTAGCTGCCCATTCCCGCTCTAGCTGAGCATATATGAGACCAAAGCGAGCAATGCCTCAGTGGTGACACGGCCTCCATCCCAGAGTCAGTCGTAGTTACGAGGGACGTGGCGGAGCGAGCCACTGTCAGGCATGGCTGTCTCATGCAGCCCCCTGAGGCGCCAGTTCGCAGATGGTGGAGGGGCCCCACCCAGGGACAAGGCAGAGGGGCCACTGGAACGTCCTGACACGGCTGGAACTCAGTGGTTCTCGGGAGGCAGGCGGTTTATCTAGCATCCGGTTCTGAAGACTGTTTTATTGCCTTGAGCTTTTTTCGTTTTTTAGTTTTGCTGAAGTGTGGTTGATTACAAGATCCTGATTGTCTCTGCTGCACAGCGAAGAGATTCAGATGTACACACACCCACGTCCATTCTCTTTCGGATTCTTCCCATGTTTTTTCTTTTTCCCACATAGCTCATCCCAGAATACTGGGTAGCGTTCCCTGTGCTAGACAGCTGCTGAGGGTTTTTTGGTATCTCTGTAAATACGTCTTGTCAAGTTTCCCTGGAAACAGTTTCTCAGGCAGGAGGTGAAAATGGGGAGCCGTGGGGGGGATCTTTGTAACGTGACTGGGGGCAGAGACCCGTGCTAGGGCTGCGGACCCCGGCAGGCGGCTGGAGAGGACGGGATGGCGTGAGGGGCTCGGGGCGGGGGCTGGCCTTTAGTTCTGGGTCCAGCAGCCACGAGGAGCCTCTGGCCATGTGCTCAGCGTGTCCTGCTGTGCAATCTTTGTCATCTTTTCTGACCAAGTCCCCGTGATTTCTGGAAGTGCATGGAAGTCGGGGGAGCTCCCCCTTGGCCCTGTGCTATCGGGGTCGTGTCTGCACTTGGCCTGGAGCTGCCTTGCCTGGGCGCCTTTCCTGAGATGCCTTCATCCTTGGCTGCACCTCGTGACCTTTCACCTGGGGCGCGGGCCGTCCGCCGGGGGCCCTCCTGGACCCTCGCCTCTTCCTGGTTATATACGGGGCCTCCCTGCCCATCGGCGCACCTGGTGCCCAGGGGGCCTCTGCTCAGGTGCCTGTGGGCAGAGCTGCTGTGGATCTGGGCCGGGGCTTCACATGCAGCTGCCTGACGTACCTCGTCAGCAAGTTTGCACCTGTCCCGGTCCCTGTCCCGTCTAGGTGGCCTCATGCCTGGCGGCCTCTCTGTGCTGGCTGGGCGTCTTTACTGGGGACCCTGGCTGGTCCAGGCCCTTCCTTCGGCCCCAGGTGGGGATGACAGGCTGGCCGCCGTGGCTGGAAAGAGTGACCACGGAGTGGCCCTCGGGCACGGAGGGGCGTGCTTACTGTCAAGACCCTGCCTGGGGGCGGCCGTGTGGCCTCCGTGAGCCAGGCCACCCTCCGGGCCTCCGCTTCCTCCCCTGTCAGTTGGGTGCTTTCTCTCGCCCTTCTGTTCTCTGGGCCGGGCTGTCCCTGAATGTCCAGCTGGTGGACGGAACACACGCTGACGTCAGGGGCAGGCTCTCCCCTGCATCCTAAAGCGGGTCCCACAGACCCACACAGCCCGTCGGTCACCCTCCACCACCGTCTCACGACTCCGCACCCTCACCTCCAAACGCGGCGTCGGGGGCAGTGCGTTAGCCCTGCGGCGCGGTTCCGGGCGGCGAGGTGAAAAAGACCAGAACCTCACGTGAGGCGAATTGAGCCCCAGGCTCCAGGTCTGGAGGGGCCGTGGACTCCTTGCTTGGCATCTCAGGAAGCCACCGCTGGGGGAGCCGGCCACGGCTCTGCACTGACAGCCTGCCCCTCCGTTCCAGGGCCGCGCTGGCAGCGACGGAGCCAGGGGGATGCCCGGACAGACCGGCCCCAAGGTAGGCGACACTGACCCACCGCCTCCTGGTGGCCGCGTCAGCATCTTCACTGTCGTCCGTTGTCCACACAGGGTTATTTGACAGATGCAGGTAGATGCTGGCCCCCGGGGTAGGACCTGGGGGGAGGCAGGGTCAGCTTGGGTCAGTCCCCCTGGCACCTTGACCTGAAGACAGGGGTCGGCGGGGCGACTTTCAAGAGCCACTCCCAAGTCCACGGGCAGCAAGGCCTCTTGCCCCGGTTGGGGATGTTTGAGCTCCCTGGAGTTGACGGGAGCGAGCAGACAGGGCTGACGGGTGAGTGCAGAGATCAGGGCGGGCGTGGAGAAAATCCGCCCCGGCCGCCCCTGCTGGAGCCCAGGGGAACCCCGCTGCTTCCTGGCTGCCGGGGTTGGGGGCCTCATCCCTTGGTCCCCGACGTTGGGATGGAACTGGCCCCCGTCTTCCACCCTTCCTGCTCGGCTCGGGCAGAGTTTGTCCAAGGCCGTGCAAGGCGCTCGGGGAGGTGTCAATTCTCTCCAGCAAAGACTCCGCACCGGGGACAGCAGCTGTTTTTCTCTGGAGGGGGAGCAGGGCAGGGGTCCCCAAACCCTGCCCCCCGTAATGGCGTCCTGAGCTAACGAGAGGCTTTGGTCTTCAGGGTCCCGCGCCAATAGAGGAGAAAGTTCCTGAGTCTGTCTGGGTAGATTAGCGTCTTTTCAACAACAAAAGTGTTAGAGCCTCAACATGGCCTGTAACGCCCACAAGGCAGGGAGCTGGGCTCTAGGAGGCAGCCTGGGTGGCGGAAGGGAGGCTGGCAGGGAGCTGGGGGGCCCTCGGGCTGGTGGCAGTGCTGAGCCATCCGCCAGATGGGCAGCTCACCTGCCATGTGCGGGCGGCAGGTATCGCTCTGGACCCCAAGGGTGTCGTGATAGGGAGCAGACGGCAGGTGCGGTGCGCGCGCACACACACACAGACACACACACACACATGCTGGCTTTGCAGCCTCACCCAAAACACTGGGGTCTCAGGACCGCCCACTGTCTGGCTCCGGGACAGAAGCCAGGTCTCTGTCTGCAGCCTTCGTGGTGTTTGGGGGAGGGAGACAGGACTACGGACCCTGGGCTGTGGGCGAGTGGCGAGGGGTGGCCAGTGACACCGCCAGGTTCCTGGGACACTGATGCCATCCGGAGGTGGGCAACTGGGTGGGGGGCTGTGTGCTGCTGTGGCTGAGCTGCCCTCTGTCCTTGCAGGGTGACCGCGGCTTCGATGGCCTGGCTGGACTACCGGGAGAGAAGGGCCACCGGGTAAGTGGTTCCTGTCTGGGAGGTGCCGGGAGGGGTCCTGGTGGGCAGCGTTTCTCAGGAGGGCTCCCGGGGAAGCCTTAGGCTTCTGGGGGGTGGGCCCTCGATTCCAGAGGGTCCCCAGACGAGCCTCATGGGCGTGGGGGAGTGGAGGTGGACGCGGGCGTGCCGTCCCTGGGGATGGAGGGTCAGACCAAGGTGAGCGGATTTCTCTCGGCGGCCCATGGCCAAAGAGCCGGCGGGGGTCCTGCAGGGATGAGGCGGGAGGGAGGTGCCCTCCTGGGAAGTGTTGGTACAGACCTTAGCACACCTGCAGGAAGCCCGTGGGCTGCCCTTGCGGGAGCGGCCAAGGGCACTTCGCCCCGTGAAAGGGCAGCTCTAGGAGGTGGACGGTCCCAAAGGCCGTCCCGTGGCTGCGGCCGGGGTGTGCGCTGCGGGGGCTGCCCGTTTCCTCGCCCGCTTCGAGGCGTCGCCGCCTGATGCTCTTGGCAGCTCCTCGGGCGTTTCCTCCCTTTCCCATGTTCTTTGGCAAAGATGACGCCGCTCTCGTGTTCCGGCACCTCCTGGACACGCAGGCACACGTGTGTGTCCCTGCACACATCCACGCGCACACACACACACGCTGTCGGTCTTGTCGTGAGGGTCCCCCGTCGCGTCCAGATGCCCTGAGACGTGGCCGTTGTGATTTCGCCAAGTGCTCGCGTGGGAGGCGGAGTGAAGGCGGGCACTGCTCAGGGCCAGTCCGCTGGGCTGACTGATGAGCGCGTATTGAGCGCCAACGGTGTGCGAGGCCGGCTGCAGGGCGGGAGGTGGGCCCTCACAGCCCAGGGCGGTGGCGCTCTCAGCGCTCCCTGAGCCCAGACCCCGCCTCTGTGTCCCGGGGCGCCCGCTGTTCTAGGCGAGGGTCTAGCAAACCCGCCTCCAGGACACCAAGTCCCCAGTGAGAGTCCGACAGCCGGCAGTGCCCTGCCGCCCCGCTGGCACTGCCTCTCAGGGGTCCTCTGTGACTCTGGGAGAGTCGTGGGGTGGGGGTGGGATTTTCAGTCTCGGAAGCGGAGAAGAACAGGAGGGGGGGGGGCTGGAGACAGCCTGAGTGTCTCATCTGACTCCGCTTGGCCCCTTAGGGTGACCCTGGTCCTTCCGGCCCCCCGGGGCCTCCTGGGGACGACGGAGAAAGGGTACGTATCCCGCTGCGTGACGGCCGCGTCTGCTGCCTGTCTCCTTGGTAAAAACTGTGCAAGATGTCCCGGCAGTGATGAGGCCTGCGTGGGGGGTCCTGGGGGGGGGGTGGGCAGCGCAGGACTGACCTCCAGAGAAGAGACTGCAGGCCTCCACTCTGCCGACGTGGCGGGTCTCAGGAAGAGACAGGTGCCCAGGCCACGCAGGAAAGATGGCCCAGCCGATGAGCTCTGGGTGTGTGGGAGGGGCAGGCGGGCACAGCGAGGGGCATGGCTTGGGAACAGGGCAGAGGGCGAGGTGGAGAGGGCCCAGAAGATGCCTGTCCTTGGCTCTGGAGGGGGGGACAAAGAGACAGGAGTGTGTGGTCGGAGCGGGGGAGGGGCACAGCCATCCGAGGCCTGGGCTGGCGTGGGTGCTCAGGCAGGCTCGGCCCCGAGTCCCCGTTTTGTCAGGGGCGTCCTTAGGGCAGGGGGGCTGCAGGCGAGGCATGGCCTTGAGACTACAGCACAGCTATCCCGGGTTGTGGGTGTTTAAGCCCCCCTCCCTCTGCCCCAGCCACTCGGGGGGTTTCTTCAGGTGAGAGGGAACGCTTTAGAAGCCCTGGGGCCTGGGAGGAGGACCAGGCCGCTGCTGACAGCTCTCGCGCTGCTGTCGTCAGGGCACCGGCTCCCGTCTGGGCTGCAGCGCCGTCCACTGTAGGATGGGAGGGGTCCTCCAGATGTCCCTGCTTCTGGAATTCTGCCCCGTGTGTGTGTGTGTGCGTATGTGCCCTGTGCAGGGCTGTGTGTGTGCACGTGCCTCGTGAGTGGGTGGGTGTGAGTGTGTGAGCGTGAACGCGTGCGGGCTCCTGTGTGCGCGCAGGCAGTCATGGTGCACGCACGCGTGTAGCTCTGAGCGTGCCTGCGTGTGCGGTGGAGGAGGGCAGGGGCAGCGCCGGGGTGGGAGACGCAGAGAGCTGCCGGGCGGCTCCCAGTTGTGAACCAGTCAGGCCAGGGCAGCATCTCCTTCTAGAGCCAGAAGGAAAAGTCTCCTCTTGCTTTGCTCCCCTGGCTGTGTTTAGGGCCTTTGGGGTTGTCCGCGGCTTCCGGCGGTTCTCCCGGAATCCCTCCCTGCCCCAGTTTCTGTCATTCGCCTACCCCCGTCCATCTGTCTGTCTGTCCACCCATCCACTCGTCTAACATCCGTCCACCCACGTGTTATCCATGTAGACGTCCACCGTCATCCATCTGTACGTCGAACCTTCCATCATCCCTTCTTCCACCCGTCACCTGTCTCTATCGGTTTAGCCATCCGTCTGTTTATCTAGCCGTCCATTGATCACCTACCTACCCATCTGTCTGTCTTCTGTCTAGCCACCCGTCCACCATCTGTCTTTACCCATCCACTCATCCATCCATCCATAGGTCATCGATGTGTCATCCGTACGCCCGTCCACCATCCATCTAGCTGTCCACCCACCATCTTTGTATCTATCTGTCCACCCCCCGCCCATCTACCCATCCGTCATCCATCTGTCCTTCGCTCATCTGCCCAATCTGTCCATCTATCTACCCACCCATCTATCCATCCATCATCCATCATCTATTTATCTGTCCACCCATCTACCCATCTGTCGCTCCATCTGTCCATCTATCACTATCATTTATCCATCCACTCATCCACCCATCCATCCATCATCTTTCTCTGTCTAGTTTCTGTTGTGCCGTCTCTCATCTCTACCTTCGCCCAGCAGGTAACCAGTGGTTCTTCCTGCCCAGCTTCCCCTTCACTGGGGCTGTGCTTTCTGAGCTCCTGAGAGGAGTGTGCCAGAGCCCCAGGTGTCACCTTTTACCTGCAGCCTCTGGGAGTGGGGGCATTCCGGGCTTCCCTGCTGGCACAGGGTCTGGCATATGTGGAAGCCGCCCCAGGCCAGAGAGCCCTGCTCAGAGGAGGGAAGACTGTGTCCCTGGTGTCCAGGCTTCATGGCTTGTCCCTAAAACCATGCCTCTTTCCTCCCCCACAGGGCGACGACGGAGAAGTCGGGCCCAGGGGGCTGCCCGGGGAGCCCGTAAGTCTGCTAACTGTGGGGGATTCTGTCGCCTCCTTCATGCTCTCGCCAGAACTGGGGATCAACTCAGAGCATAGATTAGAGAGGGCTCAGCTTTGAGACCGACACACCTGGGGCCTCCTGGGGGAGGCGTGGAGGAGAACCTGGGGGGGGGGGCGGCACAACTCTAGGGACTCAGGCTTCGCCTTTGCCAGGGGAAAGCGGTGGCCAGGCCCCTGAGGGCTGTGGTTGGGACCCCAGGGTGCAGACATGGTGGGTGTCCAGGCTCCATGATGGTGGGATTCCAGGGTCCCTCCTGGTGGGTGTTCAGGGTCCATGATGGTGAGGGTTCAGGTCTGTGTTGGTGGGTGTTCAGGTCCATCCTGGTGGGCGTCCAGAGGCAGTCACAGAGCTGCCGCACTCCGAGACTGCGTGGGGTCCTCCAGGAGCGCGCCCCTGCCTGGGCGTCGCAAAGCTCTTTTCCCCAAACTGACTTCTCTCTAAGGCCAGAGCCGATTTGCTCAGTGACAGAAGAACCTTAATTGCTTTTCACTTACTGCTGCTTTCAAACATCTCGTTTTTCCTCTCCACATCCACGCGGCCACATGTGCCGGAGGTGTTCATTGTGGAGAAATATTGCAGACGCTGCAGGGGGGAGAGCCCGGGCTGGGCGTGTGCTCCGCTCGCTCGGGACTGAATCGTACCCTGGGTGTCTGCTGAGCCACTAAAGAGAATTCCTCAGCACAGCCCTCCCCTTAGTGGGCGTCTAGGTGGTGGCGTCTCGGTTGTTAGCTTCCAAAAGACATTGGTGTGACCAGGTATAAAATGACGAAGGGGTCCCCGAAGTGGCACTGTACGTGGGGAGGGCTTCTCTTCTGCTGCATCTGAAAAGCTTCCATCAAAATTAGGGGCACTGGAGTTTCTCTGCCTGGGCGACAGGCTGCAGAGCGCCCTGGCCTGGGGGAAGGTGGGGCGGTCAGGATGCAGGCTCGGTGGCCAATAATGCCCGCGGTGTCACCTTTCAATTCTTGTGACCTGTCCTCGGGTCAGCGCTGCCTTGGGGCTGTGTCCCCTCCCCTTGCGCCTAGCCAGGGAGAGGGCACTGAGCCCTTGGCCAAGTGGCCATCCCGGAGGAGATCTGGGCTCCTGGCTTCTCCGCGAGCCTTTTGGCACCAGGTTCCCGCCAGAGCCCTGGAACCTCCTGCCTGTGCTCCCCCCGCCCCCCCATCCTTGGGCTGTGGTGCACGGAGGGGCTGGGGCGGGAGCAGGTAACGAGCCTGGACACTCCCCATGCAGCAGCATGTAACCCTGACCGTGGCCTCCGCTGGAGGGGTTTGTGTCCACCTGTCACCTTGTAGGGCTCCCCTTCCCCCAGTCCCTATCAAGCCGAGGTGCTCCTGCCTCTGGCTCTCAGGGCCCAGGTAGAGAGCTGGGCTGGGGGTTAGGGAGGCTCTGGAGCGAGGAGGAGGGGGTGTTGGCCACGTCCCTGGGACGCCTGCCTCTCAGCACAGAGGCTCCGGGAAGAGGGGGGCCGGGGGCGGGGCGCTGGGATTCCTGGCGGGGTCTGAACCTACCTTGCTCTCTCCACTTGCAGGGGCCGCGTGGTCTGCTGGGGCCGAAGGGGCCCCCGGGCCCTCCAGGACCTCCTGTAAGTGCTTTGTGTGTGTCCGTCCCTTCACTGCCCTCGAGACCCCGTTGCCCAACTTGTGGCCCACTCGGGCCTGGGGGCAGCTCGCCACTCTGACCCTGTGCACGCCGCCCGGGGCTGGCGCGAGGTGCCCACAGGGCCCTGATGCTCATTCATGGGAGGAAGGCCCCGGCAGGTGTGGGCCGGCAGGTGGAGGCGCAGAGGCCAGCCGGTCTTGCACTTCTTCTTCTTTTTTTTTTTTTTTGGTCTTTTTGTCTTTTCTAGGGCTGCACCCGCGGCATATGGAGGTTCCCAGGCTAGGGGTCTCATCGGAGCTGTAGCCATTGGCCTACGCCACAGCCACAGCAGCGCAGGATCCGAGCCACATCTGTGACCTACACCACAGCTCATGGCAATGCTGGATCCTTAACCCACCGAGCAAGGCCAGGGATCGAACCCGCAACTTCATGGTTCCTAGTCGGATTCATTAGCCCCTGAGCCACAGCGGGAACTCCTGGCCTTGCACTTCTGCTGCCACTGGCTTCGTCCCTTTCCCGCACACGGCCTGTGCCGTCCTGAACGGTAACTGGGACGCCCGGCTCCTCCCTGGAAAGCAATGCCCGCCTCCAGCGGCATCTTGGAACGTCCTGGAAGGAGGCGGAAGCCCGTGTTTCTGGCGGAACTCTTTTTGACGGGGCTCTGTTCGGGGGCAGTAGGGGGGGTGGCTTCCCCAGGGCCAGCCCCTCACCCTGCTTTCTGAGAACGCGGGGCTGCGCACAGGATGCTGGGCCCCTTTAACCCCGAGCCGATCTAGGGATTCTTTGGGATCCAACTTTCTCGCGTTCTCAGGGGCCGTGCCGTCCTCTGCCAGGCGGCGGCCAGGGCTCAGGCCGCGTCGAGCGGGCTTTTCCTGTTGAGCTTTGTGAATTCTCAGTCCCTTTCGTTTCACTGTCGTCCAGGGTGTGACGGGAACGGACGGCCAGCCAGGCCCGAAAGGCAACGTGGTGAGTCGGGGGTCCCGCGGCAGAGGAGGGGATCCGTACACCCAAACCGCAGGGGGTTGTGACGGGGGGGGGGGGGCGAAGACCTGAGCCCCGGCCCCCCCTCGAGGTGCAGGCCTCCATCGGGGCAGCGAGGGCTGAGGTCCTGCGGCTGGTGCTCGCTCTGTCCAGAGCCTGACCACATGGGGGGGGGGTGCTTTCTCACTGTGCCCGGCCAGCTGGCAGTGGGCACGTGCGGTGACAGTGTCCACCAAGAGTTCTCATGGGCTGGGTCTATTTCAAGGGCCTGGGAGACTTTAGTTGGCCTGGCGATTTGGGAATTTTCTGCCAAATGAATTGTTTTCTGGGAGTTCCCGGGCAGCGGCCCGCTGGGCCTTCTGACCGTAAGCACGTGCTCCTTGCCTGGAGGCCCCGGGCCTGGCTCCCTGGCCTCCCCCAGGGCTCTGGCCTCCCCGCCTGGGCATCAGAGCTGACTTCAGCCCCATCCAGACCTCTCTTCAGTGTCTTGCTTGCGTTTCCTTCAGGGACCCCAGGGAGAGCCCGGTCCCCCCGGACAGCAGGGTAATCCAGGTGCCCAGGTGAGTGAGCGGGCAGATTCCTGGGCAGCGGGAGGGGCGGGTCTGCGGTGCCTGGGGCCAGAGTGGCCAGAGTGCTGCCCGTGCTGCTGGTCAGCCCAGCAGGGCCTGCTTCCTGGAGGTGCCCTAGAGCTGGGGTGGCACCAAGACGCAGCAGAGTGTCTGGGAGGGTGGGTGGAGGGCAGGGAGGGGGCTCTGAGTCAACCAGTCCCCTGACCCTTCCTGCTCACTCTCTCCCTCCCAGGGTCTCCCAGGCCCCCAGGGAGCCATCGGTCCTCCGGGAGAAAAGGTAGGTGGCCGATGGGGCAGAGGGGCTCCCCTCCCTGCCTGCCTGGGGTGCATCTCCTTCCCCTCCCTCCCTCCCCCGCCCGCCTTCTCCAGCTTTGTACTGAATTGTCAGATTCAGGAAGAAAAACGGACACAGGATGCTGGGTTAAATTTGAACTCTGCGGATTGTCTGAGGTCCAGATTTAACTGGGCATCTCATTTTGGTGGTGTTTTCTTTTCATTTTTGCTGCATGTAGCAACCCTGAATTTATCCCCGGCACCCCCAATGCTGAGGAGAGAACTGGAGCTGGAGCCCTCGCAGGGCTTGGGGACCAGGGCACGCAGCCCCTCAGTGGGGACCAGCCCAGTTTCCCCAAGGGGTGGTTTCCAGTGGGGGCTGTTTGAGCCGCGCCCCCATCTTCACCTGATGGGTGATTCTGTTCCTGGAGCGGATCCCGCAGGCTCTGGGAACAGCGAAGGGCAGAGGTCTGTGGTCTTGGGGAGCTTGGCAGCCCGCGGGAGCAGGTGCCTCTGAGCATCCTTTTCAGCAGATACTTTGGAGCAGAAAGGTTGAAAAGTAGCTTTGGGGGCACGTGGAGAGGGTGGGCAGTGAGGGAGCCCCCAGGGCGTCTGCTCACGTGCGTCTGGTTTGTTCCAGGGTCCCCTGGGTAAACCAGGCCTCCCAGGAATGCCCGGTGCCGACGGACCCCCGGTGAGTGCCCCTGCCCCCCCCCACCCCTTCACGCCTCCTGTCCTCTGTCCCCCCAGGGGTGGGGGCCAGAAACCCAGGGCAAGCCACCCTGCCTTGCTCTCCAGATGCCGTACGCACACAGCCTGCGTCTCCTCGTCCACCCCTGTCCGCAAGGTCCTGTCTACACAGCGATTGCTCAGTAATTACTGGGTTTGGACACACTTTCCATGACGTGTTTCCACCAAAGGCGGTGATTGCGTGAATAGGGCTGGTAGTTATTTATCAGGTTTGCTGCTTCCTCATCAGCACCCGGCCTGGGCTCCTCACAATCGTGGGTGTCACCAGCGCCCGGTGTATTTTTAGCCGTCACGCCCTGAGGGGGTGGCGATTAACCGTGCTCAGTGATGTGTGAGCCTGCGGCTGTGGAGCCAAAGTAGGTGCCGCCTGGAAAGAGGGAGTTAGTGACAAATCCAGTCTGTGGCCAAGCTGCGAAGGGAGGGGCGGGGAGGCAACAAACTCTGGGCGTGGGCCTCTCTGCGCCCACCTGCCACGCTTGGTGTGGGTCGCTGGTGGGGTTTTCGTGTCTTGGTTATTTTGAGCGTACCCAGTTGATGCTGAAGAGAGAGCCTATTTCAGAAAACGAGATGAGCCACATCAATTATTTCAGACAGTTGCTTTGGTGTTTTGGTAACCCCATGAAAGAATGCACGAGGCTGATACACACGATACACACGCCGACCGTGAGTCAGGGACGGGCGTGGCACGCACGTCTCCGCTTTCACGGCTGAGCATCCTCTGGGCCAGGGAATCGCAGGTCCCCGAAGGTCCATCTTTTCCTGAACCACCAGCTCCCCGTCTCATTCCTGCCCGCACGACTTTGAAAGCTCCGTCTCCCGGGCGTCTGGGGCTCGGATGCCACGGACGCCCCTTTTAATTACATTTATACCTAATTGCATCTTCTAATCACAGCATAGCTTGTTATGGACAATTAGGACGATAAATAAAATGACCACAGAAGGAAAACCAGCTGTGGTCCCATCCCCCTGGGTTAAGCCCTGAAAGCAGGCGGGGAGGTCCATCCTTCCAGGCTTCTGTTTGTGTGTCTTCTGCAATATTGAACATACAGGGAGCATTTCTGACCGTGGCTCGTGACAGTGGCCAGGCCGGGGCGCTGCAGGGAGGAGATGGCGCGGCCGTCTCCCACAGACACTCCGTTTCTCTTCCCCCAACTGTTACACTTCCCTCTCTCTTTCTTTCTTTCTTTCCTTCTTTTCTTTCTTTCTTTCTTTCTTTCTTTCTTTCTTTCTTTCTTTCTTTCTTTCTTTCTTTCTTTCTTTCTTTCTTTCTTTCTTTCTTTCTTAGGGCTGCACCCGCGCATGTGGAGGTTCCCAGGCTAGGGGTTGAATCGGAGCTGCACCAGCCTACACCACAGCCACAGCAACACGGGATCTGAACCACATCTGCAACCTACACCACAGCTCACGGCAACACCAGATCCTTGACCCACTGAGGGAGACCAGGGATTGAACCCTGGTCCTCATGGATAATGGTCAGCTTCTCACCCTGCTGAGCCACAAAGGGAATTCCTATTACACCTTATTTATTTATTTATTCTATTTATTTATTTATTTATTGCTGCACCCATGGCACATGGAAGCTCCTGGACCAGGGATTGAATCCGAGCCACAGGTGCAGCAAGGTGGATCCTTAAACCTGCCGCACTGGGATTGAACCCGGGGCCAGGGATGGAACCCGAGCGGCTGCATTCAGTTTCTTAACCCACCGTGCCACAGTGGGAACTCCTGCTACATTTTAAAATGTGAGTGTGCGGTAGCCCCAAGGGAGTGTTTCTGTGCTGGGTCAGCGCTGAAGATGCTTAAAGCGGAAGACAAAACATCGACCCTACAGGCCTGGGGAGCGGAGCCCTTTTGTCGTAGGTGGCCCTGGAGGAGGAGGAGCGGGATTTAAAAACGCTTTCCCTCCAGCGGCAGCACCCTTGTTGATTGACCTTAAAGAGAGGCCTTGTTCCTTTTGCCTCTTCCGTTGGTTGGGGTTTTGGCTTAAGAAAGAAAGGACAGAGCTCGGGTGTGGCTCAGTGGGTTCAGGACCCAGCATAGTGTCTGTAAGGAGGTGGGTTCCATCCCTGGCCTCGCCCAGTGGGTTAAAGGGTCCGGCGTGGCTGTGGCTGTGGTGCAGGTCGCAGATGCGGCTCGGATCTGGCGTGGCTGTGGCTGTGGTGCGGGCCGGCAGTGGCAGCTCTGATTCGACCCCTAGCCTGGGAACCTCCGTATGCAGGAAGGAAGGGAGGGAGGGAGGAAAGATTGATTTCAAGACGTCGAGGTGTGAAAGGGGTTTCACGGCCGCCTGGGGGCGCTGGAAGCATGCCTCGAAGTCATGTGGATAATGAATCATGGCTCGTGGGAATATTACGGAGCCGGGAAAAATCAAATTCCAGCGCATTTCGTAACAGGAGAAGGTGCTCCTGTTATGATGGTAATTTAAAAAATACATCATACGCTGCCAGTTTTGCATGCAAATGAGCCGGGAAAGTAGATTACCTGCAGCAAACATCACACCCCCAGCCCCAGGTGCTGCGCGTGGGGAGGGCTTTAATTTTCTCTTCCACATGCCTGCTGATCCACGGCAAAGTCTATTTCTTTTTTCATCAGAAAAATATCCAGTGCAAATAACTTAAGCTTTATTATTTTTCCATTTGTCTTCAATGAACGTATATCACTTTTTAAATCAGAAACACATCAAATCTCTGTATCTTAGGCTTTATTACGCGTCCACGATGCACGTTTCCAGAACGCTGGGGAACTGCCGACAAGGAGAGAGAGGGCAGAAACGGCCTGGCTGGAAACCAGTGTTCTGGCTCTGCTGTGTTTACGTTCTGCCTTCTTTCTGTTCAAACGTTTGCAAGAAGTGAGCTTCGTGTTCCCCCCAAAAAACTACTCTCATCCCAGAAATTCAGCTTAGAAGGCACCCTAGAAGCTTGGCCTCAGCTCCAGCTCCAGCCATCGCTGTAATTGGTGGCTCTTCGTACCCTCTCCGAGAGGCTGCAGTCAGGAATTCCCGCTAGAGCTCCACCCTGTAAGCGAGGACTTGGCCCCCCGAGGGGTCAGCTCCCCTCCCCCCTCGACCGAGATGGGGGTCTGCCCTCGTGTGTGTCCCTGGGGTCCGGCCTTTGCCGCCCACAGCCACCCATCCGCAGTTCCCGCAGAGAAAATTCTGGATTTGATGGAAACTAAAAAAGGCCCCTAGGGGAGTTCCCAATGTGGCTTAGCAGGTTAAGAACCCAACACATAGTGGATCTCCTGGGCACAGTGGGTTAAGGATCCGGTGTTGCCATGAGCTGTGCTGTAGGTCACAGACACAGCTCGGATCCTGCATTGCTGTGGCTGTGGTGTAGGCCGGCAGCTACATCTCTGATTCGACCCTTAGCCTGGGAACTTCCTCATGCCTCAAGTGTGGCCCTAAAAAGAAAAATAAAGACAAAACAAAAACACCCTTGGGAGATCCCTGGTGGCTCAGTGGGTTAAGGATCCAGCATTGTCACTGCTGTCCTGCAGGTTCCATCCCTGGCCCGGGAACTTCCACAGGTCACGGGTCTGGCCAATTAATAAATAAATTAAAAAAAATAGCCCACGGAGAGCCCAGTGGCAGAAGGAGCAGCCCCCCTCTCCCCCTGCCCTTCTGGCCATCCTGAGGCAGGATCTCCTGGGCACAGTTTGGGTGCAGCCCTGCCAGCATGGGATGTTGGCGCTGAGAGCCTCCTTCTGGCAAGGCAGGTGGCGGGCAGGGTGTCCCCTCCAGGCCCGGGCAGCAGGCCTGGTCCTACCTGGTGCCTGATTGTCCTCAAGGGCTCCCCGAGGGCACCCCACACTGCAAAAGAATTTCTATGCGCTCCCCTCCCATGGCCACCCCCCACAGGCTATTTGCTGTGGCGTCACATCCAGTTCATGCCTAATAAAAATAAAAAAGAACACACAGAGTTCCCGGCGTGGCTCAGTGGGTTAAGAACCCGACATAATGCCATGAGGATGCAGGTTCGATCCCTGGCCTCACTCGGTGGGCTAAGGATCCAGCGTTGCCACAAGCTGTAGTGTAGGTCACAGATGCTGCTTGGATCTGGCGTGGCTGTGGCTGTGGGGGTACACCCTGCAGCATCAGCTCTGATTCAGTCCCTGGCCTGGGAACTTCCATATGCTGCAGGTGCGGCCCTAAAAAAAAAAAAAAAAGACACAGACAAGTCATTTATCCGAATTGAGGAGTTCTGTGTCTTCAGGATATGCCGCTGTGCTTTACAAGCAGAGCCCTAGAACTTCAGAGCCGTCGAGCTGAAGGAGCAGCCAGCCCACCCTGTCATTTCACACACGAGAACGAGGAGGCCCAGAGAGGGCGTGGACTTCCCCAAGGTCACACAGCGGGCCCGCGATGGAGCCAGGCCGTACCCTACCTTGCCAGGCCTCTCTTACCAGAATCCTTGGCATAGGACTGTGTTTCCAGAAAACACTTGTGTGTCTGTTTTTACCATCTGTATTTGGGTCATGAACTCAGAGGCTTGAACCTAGTGACCAGCTCGGGTGAGAGAGTCGGAGAAGTTCAAGTTCCTGAGAACGGAATGGATGGGGGCCAGGGTAGACGGGGCAGGGACCGAGGGGCCACCAGCAGTTCCCCTGGGCCTCAGCTCTGCATCGGTGGGGTTGGGGGGGTAGTCTCCCTGTTCCCAGCTTCCCTCTCCATCTGTGTCACCTGGTGGGGGGGAGGGGTTGAAGCCCTAGGGTGCACTGGGGTGCCGGACATCTGGTCCCACTTCACTATCCTTGTTTGACGGGATGGCTTTGAGCAAATGCCCCTGTGGTCACTGTTCCCACCCAGAGCCCTCGGGGGCAGGCTGGGCTCCAGCTGAGCCAGGCGACACTGGGGCACACTGGGGACTAGAGCCCATTCGCGGGTGTCCAGTCACGACCCCACCGCTGTTGCGGGTCCCGGCGTGATTCCCGTTTTACAGGTGAAGCAGCGGAGCCCCGATCCCGGCTAAGACGGGATCCCCAGTTTCCTCAGTGGTCACTGACTAACACTGACCTTCTCTTCCCCGACAGGGGCACCCCGGCAAGGAAGGCCCCCCTGGAGAGAAAGGAGGCCAGGTGGGTCCCTGCCCCGCCCTCGCCCCCCCAGCATCTTCTGCGGGATGGACAGGGACACCCCACTCAGAAGGGCGGCCTCCCCTGTTCTCACCCAGCAGGAGACATCCCTGGGGCCCGCTGTCCCCACGGGGCTGGGCGCAGTGCCCTGCGGGTCTGACCTGAACGTCCGCTCTGCCCGTAGCAGGAGGGCGGTTGGCTGGGGGCAGGCGAGCTCTCCAGGTAGTGCCGGAAGGACCTAGCCCTCTGCCACCCCCCCGAGAGGAGGCTAACACACTTTCCCCTCCGCTTTCAGGGTCCGCCTGGCCCCCAGGGCCCGATCGGCTACCCAGGTCCCCGCGGAGTCAAGGTGAGCGTCTGAGAGCCTCGGGTCCTCCTGGAGGTCAAGGCTGGGACTGGGGGGGCACGGCATGGCCAGTTTTAGGCTCTACCTGCCTCCTGCTCACGCTGGGGGCACCCTGCTCTGGGAGGTTGGGTCCCAGGATGTGAGCAGGGGCAGGTGGGGCCATCAGGGCCAGCGGGGACACTCCTGAGACAGCAGAGAAGTGGACATTCCAAGGACAAGGGCAGAGAGACGCCCCAGGTCCCGAGCCTTAGACGGGCGGCTTCTCCCTGAGGCCGGCTTCTCCCTGAGGCCGGCTTTTGGCCGGCTTGGCGCCCGTGCGTGTTGAAGGGTGGTGATTTAGCAGCCGTGCTGACTGGGTGAGCTCTGTGCGTGTTTATGTTACAAATTCCTGTTGCATAAAGCATTGTCACCCATGCCAGCTACCCTACATGGCTAACCGCGTGGCGCCGCTTCTGGGAGCTGGAAAGGTGTCTGCTCCGAAATGGTAGCGTTGGATGCTCTTATCTGGTTGGACGGATTAAAATTCATGTGACACAAGCAATCCTGTTAGGCAGAGAAGCGGAGGGTTCAAGGGAAAGCGAGGCTGAACGCTCATTCCGTGGGAAGCAGACTCTCATCCCCAGGGGCCGGGAAGCAACAGTGGAGCCCATGCCCGCTGTGCCCTGAGGGCAGGGCATGGGAGCCGCCCTCCCCTCCCCCCAGCACCTTGACGTCCCTGGCCTTCAAGCATCCCCTGGCTGCCCTCCCACCTGTCCCTTTCTTGGGGTCTGTTTGGGCAAATCAAACCCACCCCTCCCTGAGCCGGTGGGAGGGGGCTGGGCTGGCAGGAGACCCCTCAGGATGAATGCGCTCGGGGCCTTGGCAAGCCCGGGCCCCCTCTGCGCCCCCACACCACTGGCAAGGCAGTTCCTGGCACTGGGCTCTTCTGTGACCTCTGCTGTCACTCCCGAGAGCGGGACGGCCAGGGCCGTGGCGGGCACTCTGGTCCAGGGCTCCTCCCTGCTGGGGACGCCTGGAGGTGTTTCCGATTGTCCCGACCTGGAGGGGCTGCTGTCATCTGGAGGGTGGAGGCCGGGCGGTGCTGTTGGGCCCCCTATGCTGCCCGGGGCAGCCCCGAAGGAAAGCGCCATCCAGCCCCAAAGGCAATGATGGCCAGGTCCCCGTCCCCTGGACTTGGACGTGTCATAAGACCATAGAACTTTAGGTCTGGGAGGGATCCTGGCGACTCTGTCCCACCTTCTTGGTTTGAAAGGATGTGGCCTGGGCCAGAGCCCCCGCGGCTTCGAGGTACCTGCTCCCGGCCCCGTGCCGAAGCGGACACTGCCCTGAGGCCAATGGAGCCAGGGTGCAGGCTGAGCCGGCTCTCCTCTCGTGTCTGTCTGACCCCGTCCCCCAGTCCCTGGCCCCTCCCCAGCTTTTGTCAGGTCCCCCCGCCGGGGCCTTGGGGGAAAAAGGCTCAGAACGGCGACTTCTCTGCTAAGGTCTTGCTGCAAGAGAGCAGCTAGCAGCTTGAGGGTCTGGGGGATGGGGCGGGGGCGGCCCCGCCATCCTGGCTGCAGCCTCACATGAATGCCCCCCCCACCCCGCCTCTCCAGGGCCTGCTGGGCAGGTGGCCTGAGGACGCCTCGGGGGCGAGTTCTGTGCCCTGCTGAGGGGGGTGGGGCTGTCACCTCCATCCCAGGGGCGGGTTGGTCACCTGGTCCAGCCAGGTGGGAGCAGGGAGGCGAGGACCAGCTTGTCCTGCTCCGATGGTGCCTGTTTCGCACGAGGTGAGGCGCGTCCTGAGCAGGCACAGTGACGGCCGTGGTGGCCGGTGTCCTTGGTCGTGGTGAATAATAGTGCGGGCATCAGTGATGATGCCAGCAGAGGACGCGGATAACCAGATGGCACACAGCTGCCTTTACTGAGTGCCTGCTACGTGCCAGGCACGGTCCCCAGGGCTTTGCAGGGCCCCCTCCCACCAGCAGTGATGGGGTGACACTTGTCATCACCCCCACTTTCCAAGCAGACGTCGGGGACCCTGTCAGAGGCCACGAGCTTGAGCTCAGGCCTTAGAGAGACAAATGTTGCTGGAAGAGGGCAGGTGTCAGTGGGGCAGCGGGTGCACCTCGTAGCTCTCCCCCCGCCCCGAGGGTGGGGACACTGGGTGGGAGCTCATCTGGGAGGACAGCGGTTGCGGCGTCGGCTGCTGGCGCTCGGCCTTCCTCGGGGCGGGGCCAGGCCTGTCTCTTGCGAGGGTCCGGCTTGTGGCCGCTCATCATTCCTCTGTTTGCACAGGGGGCAGATGGCATCCGTGGTCTGAAGGGCACCAAGGGCGAGAAGGTGAGTGTCCCCCCTCTTCCCACAGGGGCTCAGCCCTGAGCTGGATTCTGTCTGGTGGCCCCATGGGTGACAAGTCTCCAGGAACGCCAGCGGAGTGAGGCTGAGGTCGCCCCTGGGTATCAGGGGAAGGCTGCCACCCTGGGGGACAGACTCTGAGAGGCAAAGCTCCCAACCGAGGGTCTGGGGCTCTGCGCCCCCTGCCCGAGGCCAAGGCCCTGGCCCAGATCCATGCATAGACCCTGACTCTCTGCAGAGACCACAGACGCCACTCTCACGGCAGCTGCAAACGGGTCCACTGAGTTCAGCGTCCTTCCCGGGCGAGGGCGATGGAGGGTCCCAAGGGCAGAGGGTCCTATGGAGCAGGCGTGCCCCCGGCTGGGCGGGTTTCAGGCCCCCGTATCCCTGGCCTGCGGTCCCACCGGGCCCAGGATCTCTGCCCCGGGGAAGGTGGCTTCCTCAAGCCCAGAAGTGTGGACATAATCTTGTCACCCTTGTCCCTTAGGTCCAGACTGGGCTGCTCGAGAAAATGGTGATGGGGCTGCAGGGTGGATGGCTCTCGGTGGGGCTGTGCTCTCTGTCCCCAAGGGGCCACAGAAGGCAGCCTGAGGCCATTCCAGGGGTAGGGGTGGGGGGCCTTCTCCCAGGACCTAAGTCTTATCATGGCCACGGCCCATGAGCGGCGGGCGCTTAACTGAACGCGGGTATAGGTGGTGGGCTGGCGGCGGGCTGGGGAGGACCAAGTTCACATCGTGTCTCAGAAGGCCCGAGTTCCCACTGTGGCTCAGGGGTTAAGAACCTGACCTAGTGTCCGTGAGGATGTGGGTTCGATCCCTGGCCTCGCTCTGTGGATTAAGGGTCTGGCGTTGCTGTGGCTGTGGGGTAGGCCGGCAGCTGGAGCTCCGATTTCACCCCCTAGCCTGGGGACCTCCATATGCCGCAGGAGCGACCCTAAAAAGAAAGAAAAAGAAAGCAAGTTGCCCTAAGCTCCCTGCCGCTCTTGACCCTTGCGACCTGGCTGGATTTCCCAGGCCCCTTCATCTCCATCCCCCAGAGCAGGTGGATGAGGTCAGGACATGGCCCTGGACGCTAAGAAGGAGGTGAAAGCCAAGCCCCCCACCCCATGAGGCGTCCAGGGGGTCTCTCTCTGGTTTTCGGGTTGGGAAAGTCCAGCCCGGGGACGCGAGGGACGGCAGGTCCCTGGCATATTGAATCCACCACATTCACAAATGGCACAGGTGTGTGCCGCTTCCGGGTGAGATGCGGGACAAGGTACCTGAGACCCGCAGGCCCCCCGCTTGCCCGCGGCCCAGCCTGGCAGGCAGGACGGCGCACGTCCAGGACCGGCCCCGCGATGCCGGTTCCTTCCGGGGGCTCCTCCCGCAAGGCTGTCAGGAGCAGTCCCGCTCCTCCTGGGGGCTTTTCCACCCAGCTCCCCGCCTCTCAGAGGCTCTGGGTGGGGGGACCTGGCCGGTGGGCTCTCTCATCCTGACGAGGCTCCCTCTGGCCCCCATGCAGGGTGAAGACGGCTTTCCTGGCTTCAAAGGCGACATGGGCATCAAGGGTGACAGGGTGAGTTTTTCAGGGCAGGTTGGGGGGGGCAGGTGGGGGGTGCTGAGGGAGGGGCTGAAGGGCAGCGTCTCCGTACAGTGGTGACACCTCGGGGGAGGCTCCTGACCACCTCAGGGACAGCAGGGACCTGAGGCCGGCTCCCTGCCTCCTCCTCAGCCTCTAGCCTGAAGCCGTGGCCCCTGGGCCCTGGTGCTAACCCCTCCTTACGGGTCAGCTGTGGTGCCCTGGCCCCTCTGCCCTGTGTCCTGACCTTGTCCACGAGGCCGATACCCTGGTTTACAGGGCAATTCTTTGGCTCAAGAAGGGTGACAGGTGCCTGGGAGAGAGGGAGGGGCTGCAGAAACGGCCCCACTCCCCAGGCGTGTAGCAGCCTGCCCAGGGCCCGGGATCCCTTCCCAGCCCTTCAAGCTGGGAGCACCTCTTAGGGACAGTCCGCCACTCGTGGACCCTGGCGGCTGAGGGGCGAGGGAGCCATGAGTCTGCTTTGTCCTGCAATGCATGTTTCCACTGGGGGCGGTCACGCAGCCGTCCTGCCGTCTGCTGCTGGAAACCAGAAGTCAGAGGAGGGCTCGGCAGAGGGGACCAGGGTGGCACGCTGAGCCCGGGCCATTGCCCCCTGCTGCCCTTGGCCGGCACCCCGGGCCTCCTCCTTGTCTGCACCCAGGCCTCCCCGCCTGTACCTTGGGGACATTGGATGGGGTGGCACTTGGGCCCTTGCGTGTCTGATAGACCCTGTGGGTCTCCCGTGCTCCAGGAGCCCCGGCCAGGGCCCTCATGGTCCATTCCGATACCTCCTGGGGCTTCGGGAGAAAGAGACCCTCCCCCGGCCCCCGAACAGTGACTCCGCTCTGTTTGGGCAGGTAGCTGTTCAGAGCACCTGCTGTCACCGAAGTTATTCCAGCCGAGAGGAGCTGGGGTTGGGAGAGGTGGCCGGAAGGAGGAGTGTGGGCTTGGAAAGGTGGTGGAACGGCTGCCGCCCCGCAGAGTCCTGGTCTCAGCGGGGCCAGGACAGGCTTCGTCACTTGAACCGGCCGAGGGGCTCCCCCGCGGCCCCGACCCCCGGCCTGGGATCCGGCCCCTCGCTCCCAGCCTGGGCGGGGGATGGGACCGTGGCGTCCCCCTCACCTTTGCTTTCCCACCTGCAGGGGGAGATCGGCCCCCCTGGCCCCCGAGGGGAAGATGGCCCCGAAGGCCCCAAGGGTCGCGGAGGTCCCAACGGCGACCCCGGTCCTCTGGGACCCCCTGGGGAGAAGGTACGTGACGCCGGAGCGCGACCGGTTCCCTGGGACAGACCCTTGCCCACGGCCTGGGGTGTCCAGGGGATGACTCGGCCGGGCTGAACCCTGCGTCCTGACACAGTTCCTGCCCCGCTGGCTCCACCCAGCATCCTGGCCCCCACAGTCACGCTGGAGAGCGCCTTCCCCCGCTGTCCCCGAAGTGCAGGGTCTGAGCCCGGCAGCTGCCTGGCTGCATCGTCTTTCACAGCGGGGGCGAGGGGGCGCCTGACAGCGGCTGCTCTTACACCTGAGGGGGGGGCTGCCCGCCCTCACCTCGCTCCCCCCACCCCCTACCTCAGCCCTCACCCTGGCCTGCCCCAAGGCTGGCACTCTTACAAGAGGGCTGAGCAAAACCTCTTACAGAAACCTTCTTTGATTCGGGGCATTTGCTTTCAGCGCTGCTGCCCATCCCGCTCTCGGACCTTGCTTTAAACCGGTCCCAGATCTGGGGGAGACACCACCCCACAGGGACAGACGAGGGTCTCTCATGATGACCGTGTCCTCGGGCTGGGACCCACACCCTGCCCTGGTCCCCGGCGGGCGTGCTGGCGCTCTGCTCCGAGAAGCGCCAGGCTGGCCGGGCAACCTGCATCCGTTATTTCCCCAGGGAAAACTCGGAGTCCCCGGACTGCCCGGCTACCCAGGAAGACAAGGGCCAAAGGTAAGGGGCGACCTCGCGGGGTTGGACAACCGGCCCTCCCACGGTCACCCATCCGCCATCCCCGCGGTGGCTGCCGTGACGCAGCAGAAGGTCACGGCAGCCGTGCCTCCGTGCTGCCCTGGTCACAGCCGTTGGCAGTGATTCGGCTGCGTGGGAAGCGGGCGGCGGGGCCCTCAGAGAAAGGGACCACCCAGCCGCGGCACAGGCTGCCCCGGGTCCGCAGAGCCTCTGGCCTGGTTCTTTGGGTTTTTCCCCCGAGAACCTGTGTCCCCCTCTCGGCTCTGATTCGCTCTGGAGATGAGAAGGTTGTTTGCTCGAAACCGAGGATGAAAGCAAGACGGACTCTTTCTTATAGGGAATCATGTTCTCCTTTAAACTGAACAGCTCCTTACGGCTTTTGCACATCATTTAAAGCATTACTTTATTTATTTTTTATCCCCCACCTTTTATTATTCATGCTTCTGCCTTTAAAAATAACCGGCTGCCTGCCCTCGAGACGTAATTAACAGCCAGAGAGAACACCCTGTCTCTGGGGTTGGCGTCCACGCATCCTGCGTTCCTCTGGGGTCAGCCCTCTGGACGCCCCCTTGTTAGCGGAAGGCGGGCCCTGGGGGCAGGGCTGCACCTCAGGTGCTTCCGTGCGGCTGCTGGAAGTGTGGAATTCTGATGCCCCCACTCGGTGGGTGAGCCCACAGCCACCGCACGGGGAGATGGTTTTCCTTTGCCGTAAAACGGGTTTTGCTCCAGGATCCGCCAGCAACGTAGCCGCCGACCGCAGCGTTGTCCATCGTATTTGGGTGGAGAGCATCTGCTGGACGTGCTTTCGCTCCTGATATGTGTGTCCCTTTCGGGGAGGAGAGGAGAATTTTGGGAGAGATGGGGGGCTGTGAGGCTATAGGTCAGGCAGCATTTTGGAAAGATGAGGGCAGAACTGTGAAAAGGCCGGGACCGTTTGGACAGAGGCGTGTCCAGTAGCTTGATGGACGGGTGGGGGTGGATGGCAGTGGCCGGAGACCACAGACTCTCCCGGGCGAGGACCCAGCCTCTGAGCCGAGCGCCGTGAAGCCTGCTCCCTGGGTTTTCCCACCGTGAAACTTGGTACAACCTCCCGTTTGGAAGAGTAGGTGGGCACGCGGGTGTTGTGGCCAAGGTCAGCCCCGTGAGGTCAAGGTTTGAAGAGTGGGTACACTTTTGTGGTCTAAGCACATCCTGAGGTCAGAGTTTTAAGTCACACAGGGGATAGAGGCTGAAGTGGTGCCTCAGACAGGGTCACGCGGGGCTCACTTCGTAGGTGCTTGGCTGTTGGCCTAATGGAAGCCATTAACTACCTCTCTGGCTGTGTGCACCCGGTGGAGTTCTAGAATTAAAGAGCTGGGTGGTGCTACAGTCCGTGCATAAATGTGCATTCGTTTCTGACTTCATGAGCCATGCTTTATTTGGAGGTGTTTTGGGCGATAACAAAACAGGACAACAAGGCGCAGAAAATAAATGCCATACATGTGAGATTCACGCATCACCTCCAGCTAATCTCAGTGGTACACGTTCCCTTTTCCCCCAAACACCAGTGTTTTGCAGGCATGGGTGTGTGAGGAGAAGGCTGTGGGGGGGGAGGGGAACGTGGTTAAAATTCCGTTCTGGTTTTTAGCTTTGGGGCCCATGAGATGCTCAAGAAGGATTTACTGAGTAGGTGGTTTGGCGGATGGATAGAGGAGTAGACAAGTGGCTCTTTGGATGGATGGAGGGTGGGTGGATCTTTGAATGGATGGAGGGTGGGTGGATGGATGGGTGGATGGATGGATGGATGGAGAGATGAGTAGATAGCTGTTTAGATGGATGATTAGTTGGATGTGTGTGGGTGGTGGATGGTAGGTGGTGGGTAGTGGGTGGATGGGTGGATAGATGGATGGAGAGATTAGTAGAGAGATAGCTGTTTAGATGGATGGCTAGTTGGATGGTGGGTGCGTGGTGGATGATGGGTGGATGGGTGGATGGTGAGTGGTGGATAGATGAGTGGATAGATGCTTGGGTGGGTGGATAGTGGGATGGTGGGTGGGTGGTGGATGGGCGGATGGTGGGTGGTGGATAGATGAGTAGATAGATGCTTGGGTGGGTGGCTAGTTGGACGGTGGGTGGGTGATGGATGGCAGATGGTGGGTGGTGGATGGATGAGTGGATAGATGAGTAGATAGATGCTTGGGTGGGTGGCTAGTGGGATGGTGGGTGGGTGGTGGATGGCAGATGGTGGGTGGTGGATGGATGAGTTGATAGATGCCTGGGTGGGTGGCTAGTTGGACGGTGGGTGGGTGGTGGATGGCAGATGGTGGGTGGTGGATGGATGAGTGGATAGATGCTTGGGTGGGTGGCTAGTTGCATGGTGGGTGGGTGGTGGGTGGCAGATGGTGGGTGGTGGGTGGTGGCTGGTGGGTGGCGGGTGGCGGTGTCCAAGGCCATGAGCTCTGACAGCCCCTTCCTCCAGCTGCAGAGGCAGCATCGCCGTCCCTCTGGTCAGGCTCTCATGCTTCCTCCCTAATTAACTCTCTTTCAGGGTTCCATCGGGTTTCCTGGATTTCCTGGCGCCAATGGAGAGAAGGGCGGCAGGGTAAGGGTGGTCTGGCCCCTGCTCGGGCGGCTCCATCTGCAGCCTTGGTTTCTCTTCAACGCGTCCTGTTTCTTTCTCACCCACTTTGCTGCCAAAACTGCTTTCCAGAACAGCTGACCTTAAGCCTTTAGCGCTAAGCGCTGGTGGCTCTGGGAACACGGGGCTGGGCGGTGAGACGATGGAAGGGGCTGTGGGCCAGAGAGGAAGGCGTGTGTGTGGGGGGGGGGTGGCGCTTTCTCACCACGACCCGGCAGTCTTTTGGCTCATTAGTGAGATCCAGATTCTTCTTCCAGCCCCAGTGACCTTTCCTCCTGGCTCATTTTAAAAGGAAGGAGGAACGGAGTTTCACTTTGCATTTCCCCGATTCCGCTGGTCCAAGCCCAGGGGGCTTCCCTCCCTGGCTGTGTCCAAGCTGCCACTGTCACTTGACCCTGCTGGGTGCAGCGTGCTTTGGTCCCCTTTGCTGTCACTGTGAGTGGAGGTCTGAGGGGCCAGGCTGCGGGAGCTGCCCCAGCCCTTCCCGCTCCAGCCCCTGAACCTGCGGGGGGACGTCACGTGAGCACTGTTCCTTGGGCAGCAGGGGCCAGCGGGTCCTCCTGGGCCTCTGAGCTCTGAGCCGGCCTTGTCCATGGGCCGGCGGGGTGTGTCCAGAGCAGGCCTGGTCCCCCCGCACAGACCACCCCTCCTCAGAGCCCTCATGCCCAACTGGCATCCCTGCGTTGGAGCAGAGACCGCACGGTCTCCGCAAGGCGGGGAGGAAGGCTTCTAGGCACCCGGAGTCTGCGTGCACGAACGTGTCTGCCAGCGTCACGAGGCCGAGAAATGGGGCTTTGCTGAGCGCAGTCGACACAGAAGCGCAGAGACCGCTGTCTGTTCGTCTCTAGAGGGGTCCACGCTGTCTGAGTATTTACGTCTGTCTGTCTATCGTCTTCCTACCTGTCTGCCCCGTCCTTCCTTGTAGGGACAGTCTGACCGGCGTCTTTGGGGAAAGGCTGTCACTTGTGAGAAGTGACCCAGAGTCCTGTAAGCGTGGGCACCACGGGGTGACGGCGGAGGGGACAGCCCCCCTGCTGGTGGAGGGCCCCGCCTTCCACACACCGCGTTGCCATGAGACTCTCCCGAGAAGGGTCTTGGTGGCCGATAGGGTCATAGGTGTGACCACGACCCCGTTCCGAGGAGGAGCCGGACGGGGGACCGGGCCCGTGTGGTGGCGTGGAGCAGCGGAGGCCTGGCTGTGGCCCGGGGGCCGGCACTCTGGCCCAAGCTCTGCTCCCCTCTCCTGCCCCTCCTGCCTCTCCGCCTCCCCCACCCCCACCGAGTAAGTCACACAGATGCCTGGATGCCCCGAGCCCCCATGGGCCGTGGTTCCAGTGCCTCAGCACCGGGGGTCGCCAGGGTCACTGCTGGACACAGGGGTGGTGGGGACGCGGGGAGCCTGGGACCAGGAGGCCAGCTCCTGTCCTGGGGTCCGGACGTGGCTCCCGGGGCCTGGAGCACGGACCCCGGAGGGAAGGATTGAGTTTAGGACTTGGAGTGATTTTCTAGTTTCGTGTGGCTGTACCTCGGACAGGGTGGCCACGGGGGGGAGGGCGGGGTGGCACAGGTGCTGGCTGTCACAGGAAGCCGTGGTCAGGTCATGGCCAGAGCGCACGTCCACTCGTCATGGGAGAAATGTGCCTGGAGGACGCGGGATCCAGGGGCCACGGCCGTGTCTGCCGCTGGGAAGCACCCACGGTCACCAGCTCACGGAGAACAAGTCAGCACCGTGGCTTTACGTCCAGGCCGGCGGACATGCACGGGTCTGAGACCCCAAGTGGTCACAGCTCAACAGTGGGCTCCCCTGTCCCTGCACCCAGCTCTTCCCGTCCTGCCCTTGGAGAGACAGACGCCTTTATTCTGGAAGCTTCCGCTGGAGGAGGGCGGCCTCTGCCTTGGCCTTCCTGCGCTGGACTCTGGGTCTCCCCAGAGGCTCTGCCCTGAGCAGCCTGCCCACCAGCACCCTGACCACCTTCGGCTCAGAGGCCCGAGTGTGTGAGGACGCCGAGGAGTCCAGGGAGGGACGGTCACCCAGTGGTGGCCTCCCCAGCCCCGTCCTGGCAGTTGTGAACGTCCAGCATCAGCACCCGTCCTCCTTTCTCGTCCTTTCCAAGGAGTCACAGGCTTGTTCTGTGTCACTGAGTCCAGCCGCTCACGTGCACCTTTGAGCACCTGCTCGGCCCCCACGTCTCAGTGCCACGTGAGCCCTGGGGACGCCATAGGAAAAGCCCAAACCCGGGCCCCGGGACGTGAACGAAGCTGTGACGGCGGCGCGAGCTGTGGGGAAGAGGAAAGCGGGAAGGCAGGGAGGCCGGCCTGGAGGAGGAGGCCTGAGTTGAGGGCAGAGGACGCGGCTCCGGGTGGAGGGTGCTGACCAGGCCCCGTGGTGGAGGCGGTGGGAGGGGCTGAGCCCCCAGGGTTCAAAGCATCCCTGCCCTGCACGTGACATTTAAAACGTCACCCCAGGAGTACCCATTGTGGCTCAGCAGGTTCAGACCCCTACTCGTATCCATGAGGAAGCGGGTTCGATCCCTGGCCTCGCTCAGTGGGTTAAGGATCCGGCGTTGCCGTGAGCTGGGGTGTAGGTCGCAGACGCGGCTCGGATCCCGCGTGGCTGTGGCTGTGGTGCAGGCCGGCAGCTGCAGCTCTGATTCGACCCCTGGCCTGGGAACCTTCCTGTGCCGTGGGTGTGGCCCTGAAAAGACACGAAGAAAATAGAAAAAGTGATGCCCGAGAATCCCAGCTGAAGACGACTGCCGTTTGGACGGGAGCAGCAGGGAAGGTGGTGAGGAAGGGAAGTCCCGCGGCCTCGGTGCTCGTCCCCGGATCTGCTCCACGAGGAGGAGGGCCCCGCGGGCTGACGACCCAGGAGCCCACCCACTCCCGGGGTGTGGAGGTCAGACTCCAGGCCACGTCTCCACCTCCAGGCACGTCTGCACCAAGGCTGCAGGCGGGACACAGAACTGAGTCCAGTCTGCACCAGCCGGCCCCCAGCCCAGCCCCCGGCGGGAGCCCCGCGCCCCTGCCGCTGTCCTCAGGGCAGCCCGTCCCCTCCGCTTCGGGATCTGCTGGGCATGGCTGGTCCCTGGGGTCGCTGGTGTGACCGTCCCCACCACCCCTCGGCTGTGGAATTCAGAAGCCCTGGGGCCACTTGGAGAGAAATTCATTCTCTTCTGCAGCCGGGGCTTCTAAAGTCTCCGTGAAGTGCCTGGCCCTGGGGACCCTGCCGCCCATGGAGGGTGCCCAGAGCTGGCAACCCTGAGTGACAAAGGACAGGGGCGTCTCCCAGGAGCCAGCACAAACTCAGTCGTCAGGGGAGCACCAGGAGGCACCCAGGCCGGTCCTCGTGTCACACAGGTGGAAGAGCGCGGGTGTGTCATGAATTTCTGTGTGCAAATACTGATTCGAAGCCAAAAGGCGCCGCCGGGCGATGCGAGGCTGGAGGGCAGAGGCACTGTTAGAAAGCATCCGAAAGGCCTCCTCGTCAGAAACGGTTTTATTAGATTCATTTCAAGACGCGGGACTCGGGGAAGCAGTTGTGATCGTGGCCGCCAGTGAATGAGAGATGGGGAGAGAAAACGCATCAGGTGGCTTTTGGCAAAAGACAGATGCATCTTGGGCTTTATCGTTAGAAACCAGAAAAAAAAAAATAATTCCGGGAAATGAATCACAAGTGGTGAAGATCGAGGGCCTTTCCCGTCCCTTCCTTCCACGTGCTGTGGGTAAACTGCACTTACCAGCTCTCATGTCGCTGCTTTGAGGGGAAAAAAAATGCAATGCATTTGTTTTCCGTGGTTTGCAAAATGCAAAACAAGAGCAGAAAAAAAAGGAGTCTAAATTCTATTAGAAGGGAAGCAAATGGTTCTTGGATGTATGATTTATATATTAAACTGCACGTTTGTTCGTCCGCAGAGCCTGTTGAAAATTTAATGGCTAATATCCTTAACTGTAGCAAAAGTAAATTATGTATGAAAGGGGTTGCCTGTCTTCTCTTTTCTTGCAATAATGATCCCCCCACCCCTGCTGAGAGCGCGAGCCTGGAGAGAGGAGGGGGGCGGGGGAGGCTGATGCTTTGAGGGAAGGAAACCAGATGAGGCCGAAAGCATCCATCAGGCGGCAGGGAGAAAATTGGACTTTGGAAGGCCTTGTCCAGAAACGCAAAGCCGTGCAGGGGAGTCCCTCGCCCGGTGCGTTCTCCCCTTAGAGCTGAGATAAGGAGGGTGTCCTTGCTAGCTTCTGCCTTTGGCGGGGGCAGCGGGGTATGGGAGGGGGGGGGGTCTCTCCATCACCCAGGCCGTGCCAGGTGAGTCTGGAGTGACTGACCAGCACCCCCTTCTCCTTTGATTCTAGGGCACACCTGGGAAGCCGGGACCTCGGGGACAGAGAGGCCCAACGGTAACCATGGCCTGGAGGGCGGTCTCCCGGGACAGGAGGGCCTGGTGGGGAGCGTGCGGGGCGGGATGGGGGTGGAGGTGTCGAGGCCGCTGAGGATTTGAGCTGACCTGTCCTCTCTCCCGTCTGTCCAGGGTCCTCGGGGTGAGAGAGGCCCAAGGGGCATCACCGGGAAGCCTGGCCCCAAGGTACGTGTTTGGTCTCTGTGGCCCCGGCCCGCGCCGCAGCTGCTGGAAGGTCAAACAGCTGCTGGTGCCACAAAGCAAAGGGGTTTTCTCTGGGGAATTTAGGAAGGAGGGGGTCCCCTCCAGCAGCCCGTGGATGGTAGGGCAGGTTGAGTCACGTGGCTATGGCCCTGCCGCCCTGCAGAGGCTGCCTGGGGCTCCATCCCACGGTGGAACTTTCCAGCCAGCAGCCCCAGGGCTCCAGGGGGCCGGGCCCAGCCAGGCTCTAGACAGAGGCCCCACCTCGTCCTGATGGGGACGGAGGCCTCAGTTCTTCCTTGAAGAGGGGTTGGATGCTGCAGAAACATCTTTGCCTCCATGAGGGCCTGGGCCTCCCCCACTGCCCCGTCTCCTCCCCCTTGGGGGCCTGGACAGCAGCTCCTCCGGTCCGTGTGGAAGCAGACCTCGGCCAGGCAGGCTCTTCCTTTCCGGTCCTGTCCGGTCCTGTCCGGTCCTGTCCGGGATGGGCTTCCAAAGCGTGTTGCCACCCCAGGGGACAGGCCTGCTGGCGGCTGAGGTGCAGAGCCCACGGCCTGGCGCACTGACCCAGGGGCCACGCAGGGGCCTGGGTCCTGTCTCCTCGTGCGTTTGGAGGCATCTACTGGTGGGAGCACGGCCTTCATCCCCCAGGAGAAGGGTGCTCTCCTCCTGGAGACGCCGTTACCCTGCTGATACCGGCTCCCGGTCAGGGTGCGGCTAGAGGCCAGGGGACAGGTGGTCTCGGGGAGCCGCGGATGGCTGGCTGGCCCGCCGCTCTTTCCGGAGGAGCTGGTGGGGCGATTCACGGATGTGTGCACGTGTAGCACGGACCTCTGAAGCTCCAGGGGTGTCGTGGGCTGAGTCTGCTCGTCAATAGAGTAATGATTTAAAAAAAAGATTATAAGCTTTTCTTGTTCTTTCCTTCCCTTCCCAGGGCAACTCCGGAGGTGATGGCCCGGCCGGCCCGCCAGGTGAACGGGTGAGCATCTGGAACACAGGCCGTTCCCGGCCGCCCCCTCGCGTCCCCGCTGGACTTCTTCCCGGGTGGGCTGGGGAGAGGGAGGCCGGCCTTTGACCCCGCGGCAGGAGAGGTTCCTCAGATCCGAAGGTGGAGCAGGGAGGGCCTCCCTGGCTGTAAAGCTGCAGGTCCCGGACTTCCCGTTGTGGCTCAGCGGTTAACGATCCCGACTAGAATCCATGAGAATGTGGGTTCGATCCCCGGCCTCGCTCAGTGGGTTGAGGATCCGGCGTGGCCGTGATCTGTGGTGTAGGTCGCAGACGCGGCTCGGATCCCGCGTGGCTGTGGCTGTGGTGTAGGCCAGAGCTCCGATTTCACTCCTAGCCTGGGAACCTCCACATGCCGCAGGTGCAGCCCTAAAAAAAAGCTTCGGGTCCTGACTGCTTGGCCATGGGCTTTGGGTCTGGGGCGGTGGCTGGGATGTTGGGGAGCTGGGTCCTGGCCCGTGCTGCCCCGAGGGAGCTGGCCGTGTCACCTGGCCTCCTTGGGCCCGTGACCGCACTTCCTTTTCACGTGGGTCAGGGCGGGACTGGAAGAAGGAGAGGAAAAGCCGCGGGAGCAGGTGGAAGTGGCGCCTGTGCTTGGGGAGCCCACGGGTGGGGGAGCCGCTGGCCCGGGGGTGGGAGGAGCTCCGTCTCACACAGGCCTTCTTCTGTCCTCAGGGACCCAATGGACCCCAAGGACCCACCGGGTTTCCTGGACCAAAGGGGCCCCCGGTGAGTAATGTGCTGTCCCCGTGGGGCCGGCCCAGGGGCTCCTGGGGACGCTGGTCTGTCCCAGGGCCCCGGCAGCCTCCTTGCGGTGGGAGGTGGGGAGCGAGGCCGCCGGGGGGCTCTGGCTGAGGGAGCTGCTTTGGGGAGCACGGGCCCCTCTCTCCTTGAGACCATCGCGACTTTCTAGTTGGCGCTGCAGCAGCGCCCTAGGTGTGCCAGGACACAGGAGCACACACGCACGTGGCCAGTTAACCACAGAAGCGTGTGCTCACACAGTTTGGAGGCCCCAGTCCAAAATCCAGGTGTCAGGGGGATGGGGTCCCCCGGGGCCCCAGCGAGGATCCATCCCAGGTCTCGCAGCGCCTGGCGGCCACCGCCACCCTCGGCCTGGGGAACCCCCACCCGAGCTCTGCCTGCGCCCGCGCCCTGCCTCCTCTGTGTCCCTCTGTCCTCGATTCTCCGTCTCTGTCCACCGGCCACTGCAGAGGCACCCCCCCTCAGCCAGCCGGACCTCACCGGGCCTGGGCACATCTGCCGAGACCCTGCTTCCCAGCGGGGCCCATCCCAGCTTCCGGGGGGCTTGGGTCTCAGCCTGCTGGGGCGGGGACACAGCTCAGCTCATGGCAGATGCAGGGTTCCTCCCTCAGAAGGAAAAGGCCCTGATGGTAGGAGGTCCTGCCCGAGGGCCGTGCTAGGGGCAGGGGTTAGGGGGGCTCTGGCTGCAGACCAGACCGGCGCCCCCCCTGGCTGGACGCTGGGGAGCTGTCCTCTTGCTGCCAAAGGTGACAGCCGTGTGACCCTCAGGGCGGTGGGGAGGGGTTGAGGATGGTGGGCAGGTGGTGGGCTCCCACTCCGTCCTCATCCCCCCGACTTCGCCGTCCTCGGACGTGAAGCCTTGGCTTGCGTCGCCTGGTGGGGCACTGAATGCCCAAGACGTGTGCTTCTGACGATGGCACGAACCTCCTTTCCCTGGTTTCCTTCAGGGCCCCCCAGGCAAGGACGGGCTCCCGGGACACCCTGGGCAGAGAGGCGAGACGGTGAGTGTGGGCGGGGCCAGGGACGCGGGTGGCGGGGCCGGGGGTCCACCGCCCGTCGGCAGCCTGGGGAAGGCCCCTGAGGGCCAGGCCAGCTTCTGTGGCCTTGGGGGGAGGCCCTTCCGGGGAGCCCGGGGGCCAGCAACAGCCCTGGCACGCCTCTGTGGGCGGAGGCAGGTGCCAGCTTCAAAGCCGCCCTTGTGGGCTCAACCCAGGGTCACACGTGACCCCCATGAAGCAAACGGATCCTCGGTGCAGCCCCTCCGACCCCAGGAGAAGGTCGAGTGTGGCCCCAATTACGGCACGTGCGCCCGAGTGGAGGTGTAGCCGGGAAGCAGGTCCATTTCCAGCCATGCCATGTGGTTCTGTCACGTTTCACGTCCCCAAACGTCCAGTGCAGGGTGTGGCCTCGTCCCAGCCCTGTCTGTCCAGGTCCCTCTGGCCTCGGGGTTGACGGCAGGGGGCCGGGAGGTCTCCTCCCGAGTCCTTTTCTAGAGCCAGAAGGGCAGGGGCCCGGCTGTTGGAGGCTGGAAGCTTGGCTGGGCTCAGGGCTGGCATCCCACTGGCACAGGCTCACCCCCACCTCACCCTGCACAGCCTCGCTGTGCTTGCAGGACTCCCGCGTGTTTCGTTAGGAACAAAGCATTGTCAGCGCCACGGTCAGTTCCTGGCCCCGTGAGAGCCATGTCCGCTCTAGGCCTGACCCTGGGGCCAGGGTGGGTACACCTGTGACCTTGAGGCTGTAGGCATCAGACAGCTGGGGGCTCACCGTGTCGGGTGACCTCCTTGTGACAAGACTGCTGGGAGGTGACAGAAGGCCGGTGTCCTCGTGGTCAGAGGCCTCTGCAGGACCATCATGGGAAGGAGGTCCCCTCCCGAAACGGGAGGTTGACGCCCCCGTCCATCTGTTCTTGGTGCCTCCTTGGAAAAAAAAAAATTCCCTTTGTCTGTTTTTGGCTTGTTCTGCTGAAGCCTCCTGTAATTATACCTTCCCAGGGTTCTGCGCGGCGCTGGGGCCTGATAAATGGAGAGTCCTTTGCTCCTTTGTTTAGAGAGAAAAATTAAAGCGCGCCGCCTGAGTTTTGCATGTATTCTCTCTAACGCCTTCCCGAGGAGGCGAGATGGAAGGTTTGGCCTATAGGGTGTGTTTTGCTCCTTCCGACTGTTCCTGGGAAGAGACTGAGGAATAATTAAGCCATTTGTTTCTGCTGGAAGAGTAGGACAGGCACTTGCGGTGCCCTCGGCAGAGCCTGAAGGGCACCCGCACCCAGACCCAGCTGCGGTGGCGGGTTCTCCACAGGCCAGTCCGACGCCTTCCAGAAGGGCCTTCCCGGGACTTCCGCTTTCTTTAGCGGGTGGGACACCGAAGCCGTTGCTGGTCCTGAGTCCAAGCCCAAAGCCCCCCCTCATGGGGCTGGTGACAGATCCTGTCCTCAGCACCATGGACGGTCCCCCAGTGGGCCCCACACCCAGGCTCCTGCCTCCCTTGGGCACAGCTACCCAGCTCACCCAGGGCTGCTCTCGAACCTGCCTCCCACCCCTTGATCTGATGCTGTCAGGCTGCTCCAGAGAACACTGCCTTAAACGGGGCCATTTGTGTCCCTTGCGTGCAGCTCCACCAGGCCTAAAGAAGGGAGCCACCCTAGAACCTGCAGGAGCTGCACCCCCGTGGGTTCGTACGGCCTGGGGGCTGAGTGTGAGGTCACCAGCGCTGGCTTTCTGGCTGCCGTGCAGTGAATCAGAGCCACCCTGGCTCATCTGCCACGGGAGCTGGGCCCCCACAGCTCCAGCTGTGCCAGGCTGCTTCCCCTCCAGACTCTAGGATTTCCACTAAACACCCCCCACCCCCCCGGGCTTAGCATCTGTGCGTCTCCCCCAGCATCACGTGGCACCTGCAGATGGCAGCTCGTTGGCATGTGCCATGCTCTGTAGACGGGCCGGAAATTAAACTTGCAGCGCAGCCAGGCTGCTGCCGACGTGCCAGCATGCAGAGCAGAACGGAGAGGTGCCTGGATGGAGCTAAGAATACGCCTGGCTGCCGCGTTTGGGAAGCAGCGTGTCCTCGCTGCCTCCTGACTTCAGTCAGTGCAGAGGCGCAGGCTGGGAAAACCACCTGTCTTGAGCTGGGGGCCTTGGTGACACAGGCAGGACCGTCCCCATGGAGTCACTAATGAGATGCAGCCCAGAGGTGGCCCCCAGTTTTGGTTGCTAGCAGCTGAAAGGTGACACTAAATCTGCTCAGAAAATGAACTCTTAGGGTTGTTATAAAGATGAATGGTTTTAAAATATATTTCTCAGCACAAAGCAGGGCAGGGGAGGCAGCAAGGGAAACTAACTGTCTGGCTTCATTACCTTCATGAAATGAACACAGAAGTGAAACGAGAGAAATGGCCTTTCGAATGGAGACTGGAGGGTCCACTGTTTGGGGAGAGGGTCAGGGTTGGGGGTAAGCGTCTACAGAGAAACCAGCGTGGCGTGGGCCACTTCAACCATCTCAGCATGGGGACTCTCTCTTTGCAGGGTTTCCAAGGCAAGACCGGCCCTCCAGGCCCACCAGGTGTGGTTGGTCCTCAGGTGAGACGCAGCATCCCCTGGAGTCCCTGGTCACCCTGGGTCCCTGCCCACACAGAAGAAAGGGTCAAGTGTGGGGGTGAATTCTCCCCATTCTCCAGGTGCAGGTGCAGCCAAGAGGGCATCATGAGGCTTAGTAGTAGTGCTTATTGAATAAAGAGCTGTACCCTGTGCAGGGGAGCAGGTGCAGAGAGCAGGACAGGGATCTGTTGACGTGAACCCAAGTCACACCAGGTGGGCTCAGGAGCCTGGCTTCCACCCCCTGGCAGCCCAGCTGTCCACACAGCCTGACTCTCTGCCCTGGATTCTCGTGCCCGGGGCCTGCTGTTCTCATTGCTTGCAGATCCACTCAAGGACAGGCTTGCAGGCTCAGAGATGCAAATTGGGGTGAAGCTGCTTCTTAGAAAGTTCGCAGCTGATGTGGTAAATGAGACAGAGATGCACGGCATCAGGGCTGCAGGAAAGGCAGGCTCAATCCCCGCCACCCCTCCCTGCCCTGGTCCCCGTGCCACCCCACGGAACACAGGCCCTGCTCTGATGCATCAGGGAGGAGACGCCGGAGCCCAGGGCAGGCCAGGCAGGGGCTGTTGAACTCCTGCCCCGTTTGACTTGACCTGCCCCTTCAGGACTTTTACCGGAAGGAGACGCCTTTTGAAGGAGTGTGCAGGTCCAGTGGGCTGGTGCTGGCCTTTGCCAGGCTGTCCTGAGATTTAGGAAGAGAACGTGCCAGGTGAACACGTTCACGGCTGACGCAAGTTTTTCCCTGCAGGGTCCCACGGGGGAAACTGGTCCCATGGGCGAACGCGGCCACCCTGGACCCCCGGGCCCCCCCGGTGAACAGGGGCTCCCGGGCCTCGCGGGAAAAGAAGGGACGAAGGTGAGTCACCGGGACCCCTGTGCCCGTCGGCCTTTCCTACGGAACCGTTTCGACCCTCGGTCTGGGTCTTCCTCTCGCTTCTTTCTGGTGAACGGGTGGTTCCTCAAGATGCCTTTTCCTGCCCAGACGAGGAACTGAGCTCCCTCTGTGCTTCTTGGAAGGAGGGCCTGGGCTGACCCCGCCCCAGGGATGGATGTGGCATGGGCTGGGGACCCCCTTCTGCCCGGCACCACCTGCAGCCACCGCACCCCTTCCCCAGACATGGATAAAACTGCCTGACCTTTCATGTGTCTAAACTGAATTTAATGAGCCTTTAAAAATTCCAAATAATAAAAACGTCTCTCCCTGGCCGGGGTACCCCCAGCTGGGGGTGGCAACTTCCTGTGTTTCCCCGTTTCGGCTTTTCAGGGAAGGACACAGGAAATACATGTGCTCCAGCACTTTGTGGGACCACACACAAGAAAGTGAACTTGATTGAAAAAGTCACACACACACACACACACATATGCATGTACGTGGTTGAGGACATGCCTGTGTACTTGGAAAACTGTGTGTGCGTGTGTCTGTGTGTGTGTGCGAGGGAGAGGGAGGAGGGGGGAGGTGCAGAGACAGGCGCCCAGCCACGAAGAGGGCTCTCGGAGTTGGAAAGGAGCCTGAGGGCACGCTGGTTTAAAGATCCCTCAGCTCCCACGTTGGACCTCAGAGAAAATTCTGGAAGACGTCCGAGCTTTGATGAACCTCAGGGCAGGTGGCACATCTTTTCAGAAAATGTGATTTCGGGCTTGAGACAAGCATCCATTTGAGGCAGAGACGCCTTCGCTTGAGCCCCAGATACTTGGAGGGGTGCGAGGGGGTCACGTGAGGCAGCCCCTCATGGCCCTGAAGGACGTGATGGGGGTGCCAGGGCTCCATGGAGTGCGGCTAGAGTCCCAGTGGAGTCCATCCCCACACCACACCACACCACAGCAGGGACAGCGCCGGACCCTTAACCTGCTGAGCCACCAGGGAGCTCCCTCAGATTCCTTGTAAAGCCCAGTGCCCGGGAAGGCCCCCCCGCCACGGGTCGTGGGCCCGGGCAGGCACTGCCCAGCTTCCTTCCACCCCGGTCTGGGGCATCGCTCAGAAACTGACCTACGGCTCTGATTTCAGGGTGATCCAGGCCCCGCTGGCCTTCCTGGGAAAGACGGTCCCCCAGGCCTACGCGGCTTCCCTGGGGACCGAGGGCTTCCTGGTCCAGTGGTGAGTGAGGGGCCAGCGGGGGATGGGGGTGGACCCCGCCCAGCCCGGGGCCCTCCCCCTGCAGCGCCCTGCCCACATTGTTGCTTTGCAGGGGGCGCTTGGACTGAAAGGCAGCGAAGGCCCCCCCGGCCCGCCAGGCCCTGCGGTGAGTGTGCTGGCCCCGTGCAAGGCCTCTCCCCCGCAACAAACCCGCTCTGCAGGCGAGCGGTCAGTCCCGAGATCCAGGGAGCACGCACACCTGCCCTGGTCCCAGAGGAGGCGCTGGACGCGGGAGGGACGTGGATGGTGGGCGAGGCTGGCAGCCAGATGACAAGGGGGGGGGCACGTTATGTGAGGAAAGCTGGAGAACCTGGCAGCTGGGAGGGAGGGCCGAGTGCCCCACCCTGACCCTGCTTATGGGGGGCAAGGAGCAAGCTGACCTGCTTAGCGTGGGTGGGGATGGAGCAGCCTGGACACACAGGCACAGCCATGGCTCCGTGGCCTGGAGAGCCGGGCCGGCCACACATGCAGGGCTGCCCAAGGCAGAGGTCCCCGTCCAGAGCTGTGCTCTTACCATGGTCCCCCCCTACCCCCCGCCACTTGGAGGTCCCCCCCTGAGAGGCCAGGCGTTCAGTGTTCTGGGGCCCTGGGCTGTGGTCTGGGGGATTCGGGCCCCGTGAGGCTGCACCCACCCTCCAGCAGCAGCCCAGGGACCGCTGGCCTGGCCTGACTCTTTAGGGAAAAGGGACATGTGCCTCAAGTCCCCCTGCCCTGCCGGGGGCCCGTCCTACAGCCCCCGCTGCTCGGCACGGCTGTGGGGCTGCAGGAGCTGCCCCGGGCCTGGCGGGGTTTGAACGCAGACCCCAAAACGACAGCCCCTCCCTTGACTGAGTTCTGGGCCGTTGGAGGGAGGTGATGGTGGAAAGTCAGGCGGAAATGGCAACGTCCCCTTTCCTTCCCATGAAGGCCAGGAGCAGGACGACACCCGGGCCACAGCGGCTTCCCGGTGCTGACCCTAGAGTTAAGCCCAGGTGCCCACCTGCAGCCCTGCCAGAGCCCCCGCCCCCACACGGTGGAGGGGCAGCGTGGAAGAGTGGGTAGGAAGGGAGCGCCGGTGGCAGGCGGTCCCCAGAGAGCTTGTTCAGGGCGAGCATTTAAGGAGGATGTGTCCCCAGACTCTCCGGGGCTCAGACCCTGACCACACGGCTCATGCTGGCCGGGGCCCTGGGGAGCCCCTGTGGGCTCTAGAGTGAGAGTGGTACGACCGGGCGGCACTTTGGGAAGTCGTATCCATGCATGTTGAGTCTTTGAAATAAACCACTTTCTTGGCTCGCCCAGGGATCTCCCGGGGAGAGGGGGCCGGCCGGTGCTGCTGGGCCCATTGGAATCCCAGGGCGACCCGGGCCGCAGGGACCCCCCGGGCCGGCTGGCGAGAAAGGCGCTCCCGTAAGTACTGCCTCGGAGGCGGGGGGGCTTGTCCCTGCCCCCGTGCTGTCCCTTTCCCGGGCGTTTCCCTGGGGGGGGTGGGGGGGGACGGGGGGTGGGTGCCGTTTGTGCTGGGTGCCCAGGTGTCTTGACTGAAGTCCAAGGGCAGGTCCCAGGGGTGGCCAGTTTCTTGCAGGGAGTTTCTTGAGCCACTGGGGTACTCGGTGTGCATCAGGGCCAAGCATGCCCTGTCACGCCCACACGTCGGTGCCCCCTACAGGTGGGCATGGGGAGGGGTGGCAATAGTGTGTCCCTACACGGCCTCAGCCTCGGGCTGGACTGTGGGTGCCCCGTGTGGATGCTTCGCAGCCCCCACCCCTCTGGCCTGGGCTCACGGCCCGTCTGTGTGGGAGAAAAGTGGATATTTGGGTTGTGCCTTCTTTGTTGGTCTGGGGGTCGGTGTGGAGAAGAGAAAGCTGCTCCTGGACCTTCCGAAAGCCACCTCCTAGGGCTATGGTCACCCCGGCCGGAGGCTTTGTGAAAGCTCCGGGGCAGGGGGCCGGCTGGAGGCTGGGTGTCCGTGAAGGGGGTTAGTGAGCCCCGTGTTGTCTCAATGCCTCTGGAAAACCCATGGCAGCCCCTCTCCTGGGCTCCTCTCCCCAAATAAGACACAAAGCGCCCCTTCCTGCCCAGCCGTTCTCTTGCCCCAGCCACTGTGGACGCCTGCCCCCACAATGTGGCAACCTCCCACCTTCCCCCACATCCACTCAGCTGCGGAGACAAATTCGAGTTCAGACTTGCCCTCCACGTTGGGAATGTCTATGCGCCCCGGTTCCTGGGGCTCAGGCTGCAGATACCCCTTCCCGTTGAGTCAGGAAGGGGGCAGTGCTTCTGTGTCCCCCGTCCACGGCTCCTGGGTGAGAAGAGGGCCCTGGCCACCTGCCCGGCCGAGAACTCCCCACTGGGCACGCGGGCGCCAAGGAGAGTTCCGTCGGCGCATCCTCGTCACCTCAGTGGCGTCTGGTGGTTCCCATGAGGCTCTGCTAATTCTGCACCAGAGCCCAGGCTCCGGTCAACACTTGAGCGCACAGACCCGATGGGAGACGGCCGGGTTCGTTGTTTCAAGAGAGTAAAGATTTGAGCAGAAGCCTCTCCAAGTTGCACCATCCAGGGAAAAGCTGGTCACGCTCCCAGAATAGCCGCAGAAGAAACGGCCAAGCGAAAGTCGGGTGTCGCGTCGGGCCAGGAAGGTTCCACGTGAGCCGCAGTCAGCCCGGCGTTTTCTGCCTTAACTGGGGAAGCGTTTCTATCAGTGAGAAGGGAATCAGGGAAGTTGCCTGTGCAGCAGGAAAGGAGGAGAGGGGGCCCGAGAGGGTGCCAGCCGTGGTGAGGTCCAGCAGTGGCCGTGCACGGTCCCATCTGTGTCCCCCGGCTGTGCACGGGCCTGGTTCTGCTGGGAAAAGGGATTTGTGGCTTGGGTGAGAAAGTTCCAGCTGCTCACAGGGTGATGTGATGGCTGGTAAAATTGGGAAGGACAGGGAGTTCCCTGGTGGTCCAGTGGTTAGGATTCGGTGCCCTCACCACTGTGGCCCCGGTTCTATCCCTGGTCTGGAAACTGAGATTACACAGCAAGCCGCTATGCTCTGCGGCCGAAGAACGTAAAAGCAGGTGGTAAGGATCGTTGAAATTATCCAAGGGGCAGTTTGAGGAAAATGAACCAGAACTACGAGGAGAGGAAGAAGGGGTGTGTGCAGGTGCGCGCGTGCGTGCAGGCCCCACGGGAGGGTGTTTGCAGAGAACCGGGCAGTTCCTCGGAAGTGGCTGGGGCTGGAGCTCTGGCCCTCCTGGCCGCTGGCCTGAATGGGCCTGTGAAAGCTGGTTGACCAGGTTGCCATCCTGGCTTTGTGGCTTGTGACCCAAGCCTCCATCTCCCCATCTGTCAAAGAGTAGCTCTTCCTAGGATGGGCGCGCATTAGACGCAATGAGGCCCAGGAAATGCTGATCCAGGGCTGGACGCAGAGCCCAGCGGAAAACCAAGGACTGGGCGACGGTCCCTCCCCGGGAGCTGTCTCTGGGCCTCTCTGGGGGCGGGGGAGGGGATGGGCTGGTGGCAGGTGGTTCCCCTGATGGATGGAGCCGCCTTTGACCAGGGACCCCCTCTCCTCTTTAGGGTGAGAAAGGTCCACAAGGCCCAGCCGGCCGAGACGGCCTGCAGGGTCCAGTGGGGCTCCCTGGTCCAGCTGGCCCCGTGGGCCCCCCTGGAGAAGATGGAGATAAGGTAAGGAGGCTGCAGAGACGCCCCCATCCCCATCCTTGGACCACGCACGGCCAAGCTTGGCCGGTGCTGGCAGGTCAGAACCAGGCGGGTGGGGGCTTTGAAACCGTGGGATGCAGGTGCTATCAGGGCTCTGGTGCTAGAGGGACCCTGTGCTGCCCACGGCCCTTCTGGGCATCCGTGGATGATTTGAGAATAACTCGCAAGCCGTGCTAGCAAACGCCGTCTCTGCCATGCCCGAGGCGACTCGGACACGGCTTTTCTCGTGTGTGGTTTTGATGCCGCCAGAGACAGGTGCTGCAGCGGCCAGAGCGGGGAAGAAGGCTCTGCGTCGTTTTGGAGCTCTAAATCTGTGGGGACCGGTCGAGTGAGGTTTTGCTCCATATCTCGTTTTAAATGGCTTCTCCTGGATCATCAAGGCTCCCTTCCCTCAAGGATGGGCTTCGTCCTTGCAGCGCGCTCCCGGCGCTGGCCTGGACGCGAGCCTCTATTTAACGACGTCGGTGAAATTCAGCTCTTTGGTTTGACCGTCCCTTTATGAGAGCTCTCCAGCGGCATTGCCGACCATGTCACCTCCCCAGCGATGCCGCCTTGCCTCTCGGGGTGGGAGACGGCCCTGCACTGCAGAAACGCTGAAGCGATTCTAGTCACTTTGGCGGCACGGGAACTGAGGGGTCTGTGTTGCACCGCTGTGTCGGCCCATTTGACAAAGAAGATGTTTCCACGAGGAAGTTCTACCACACTTGCAAATCTACTAAAATCCTGCCAGGCATCAGATCACGGCCTCGTCCCGTTTCGCTCTCTTATTCAAAAGGAAATCAAATTAATATATGGAAACTCTTCTTAGGAAAGTTATAGGGCCCCCCGGAGAGGAGATTATTTTTTTATCTCCAAGAAAAACTAATTATGGGGAGCAGATCATGTGCAAAGGGGTCTCTTGTCTTCCTGCAGGGAGAGATCGGGGAGCCGGGACAGAAGGGGAGCAAGGGTGACAAAGGCGAGCAGGTAAGGGGCCACGCGTGCCGCCTGGGGCCGCCGGTGGAGCCACGGCGCAGGGCCACGAGCTCGGCGTGGCGCACACGCAGCCCTGCGTTAACAACCCTTAAAACATGACAACAACCTCCCTGCCCCTAAGGGATGGTTCGCAGCTGGTGGGCTCGCCTCCCGTGTTGAAATCTCGCTGCGGCCCGGCAGCAACCACCTGTCTTCTCCCCACAGGGTCCTCCCGGGCCGACAGGACCCCAGGGCCCCATCGGACAGCCAGGCCCCTCTGTGAGTATCTAGTCAAGGACCCTCAGAAAAGTGCCCCCATCCCCGGAGCTGGCGTGGCCGCGCACCTGTCGTCACCACGCTCACCCCTCTCCCTGCAGGGCGCTGACGGCGAGCCGGGTCCCCGAGGCCAGCAGGGCCTTTTTGGGCAGAAAGGTGACGAAGGTCCGAGAGGTTTTCCTGGGCCCCCCGGCCCCGTGGGGCTGCAGGTACAGCAGAGCTCGCTCAGCGCCTGGGGGTCGGCTTCCGCTGATTCCTGCCTCTTTGCTGTGGCCTCTCCTCCCCTCCCCTGCCCTCCCTCCCCGCCTGTCCCCTCCCCTCCTGTCTTCTGGAGAATGGGGAAACTGAGGCAGGGCTGCAGGGCTTCCCGGGGCTCCCGGCATGGGGTGCTGCAAAGTCCCATACGTCCAGGGGCCCCTGCCCTTACTTCTCTTACTGGGTAGCGTCTGTCTTCCTGCTTGTCGGAGACACGCGAGGCCCTACCGATAAACTGGTAGAAAGGGAACAGACGTGGCTTCCCGGGGCGCAGCAGCGCGTGGCCGCACCGTCCAGCCCCCGTGCGCCCACGCACGCCTCCTCCTATGTGGTGTCTGCATGCTCTGCCTCCTGCCGCATGGACGGCGTTTGGGCCCAGCTTTTCCCACTTCATTTTATGAGTCCTGTCAGATGGCATTGAGTGTTCTTTGAAGCCGTCCCTTTTTATTTATTGTTGAAAACATGACTTTCGGTCGCTGCACCTTGTCCCAGCATCTGGTGGTGACATAACTTATTCATGCGTTTCCCTGCTGTTGGCTCATTAGGGTTTATGGTTTGATGGGACTTCGCAATGAGCACTTTGTCCATAAATCTTGGCAAACTCCTCCAGCGTTTGCTGGGGCCGACTCGGAGCCCGGGGTTCTGAGGGGCTTCTTCCTCTGTACCTGTGCATGGAAGACCACATTCCTGAGCCTTTGGGCTGCTCGGCCTGGGGTTGCGCCGGGGAGACCGCGGAAGCTGTGCGTGCGTGTCCCGTGGAGCAGTGCCGGCTGCCAAGTGTCTGATGCGTTTCTCTTCGCAGGGTCTGCCAGGACCTCCGGGGGAGAAGGGCGAGACGGGAGACGTGGGTCAGATGGTACGTGTCACCAGCACGTGGAGACCTGGCCGGGCAGCTGGCTTCTGTTTCGGGGGACTTTGCATCTTCTCTGCGCTCAATGGCTCTGCTCTTCCCAGGGCCCTCCAGGTCCCCCCGGACCCCGAGGACCCTCTGGAGCTCCCGGCGCTGACGGACCGCAAGGTCCCCCTGGCGGAATAGGCAACCCCGGCGCAGTGGGAGAGAAGGTGACTCACGCCCCGAAATGGTCACGGTGTCTGAGTGTGTGCATGTGCGCGTTCCTGGCTGTGCCTGCCGTGTAGGCACAGGTGTACAGGTGCATTCCAGGGCTGGTCCTATCAGATGCTTTTTGAAATTTAGAAGAGCATGCAGTGGTCCTGGGGGTCTGCCTCTGCCCCTGTGACAGCCTTGTGCAGAATTTCCACACGGTACAACCGCCAGCAAGGGTCCTGTTGCCTCCTCTGGGATGGGCTGATGGACGCAGCTCTCTGTTCCTTGGGGCCAGTGGTTGCTGCCTTTCCAGGTTCCATCTCGGCCAAACCCTACTTTGTTGTAGCCCCAGGTCCCCTTCCTCTGACCCAGTTAAGTGCAGGGCCTGGGCCTGCAGAAGACCGGTGAGCACACTGGGCCTCTGCGTGCACACGTGTGTTCATGCCTTACGCGCGTGTGTGCAGTGGGCGAGACAGCCCCGGAGTCCGATCCACCCAGACCCAGGAGCTGGTGCTCCTTTTCAAGCCCTCACCCCAGTCCCTTGGGTGGAAGGAGGGGGTGGGGGGCGTCCTGCCGTTTGTGCTGCTTGCATGCCATTCCAGAACCTTCCATCGAAAGAGGTCTTCTGTCGCTGCCCGTTCTGTACGATACAAAGATCAGAGAGAACCCCCCCCCGCCCCGCCCAAGACCCCCTGTGAATGGTGTACCGCCTCTGCTCGGGGCGGCGTCCTCTCCCCGCGCCCCCCGTGGGCCTGCACACCCAAGGATGTCCTGTGTTTTCTGGCCCCACCTTCTTTCCCCTGGCTTCGCCCAGTCCTCCCCCAGAGCTCACCTGGAGCGCCCCTTCCTGGGGAAAGCCAGGGTTGACCCCCCATGTGCTCCCCCAACCCCATCCACCTGTCCATCCCAGGCCTGCCTGTGTCACTGTCACCCCTCTCTCCCTGGACGCCTCACCCATCTCCCCTCCAGTCCTGACCCTCAGGGGACAGTGACCGCTGTCCCGCCCTGCCCCCCCCCCACGGCCAGACCCACGGCTCTCCTTGCCGCTGTCATCACACCATCGGGTGGCGCTTCTTCCTTTAGGGTGAGCCCGGCGAAGCGGGAGAGCCCGGCCTTCCCGGAGAAGGAGGCCCCCCGGTGAGTGGCGCTTTGGGGCGGGGGCCGGACGCAGCTTGGACGGGGTGGGCGGGAGGGTCCCGCTCGGCCTCGGTTTTGCCATCCATGACATGGGAGTCCTGTCCCCTCTTGTGCCTACCTCACGGGATGGCTGTAAAAAGGGCAGCGTGGTGGGGAGTGGGCCAGCGTGCGTGCATGCGTGTGCCTGCCCCCATGTCCGTGATAAACACGCAGACAGCTGGCCGCGAGAGGCCCTCCATCCGTGGTGCTCTGGGCCCCCCACAGGCTTCCATAAGTAGGGCCGTTGTCACCCTGTCAGCCCAGGCCTGGGACATTCAGACCGTGACAGGTCGGATGGCGTCCTCTCCAGCCCCATCCCCAACCTCCGAGGGAGGCTCTCCGGCCCAGGGGGCGCCTGGTGAACAGAGTCCCCGGGGCTGCTGGCTGCTTCCTCCACCTGGGAACCACGGGGCGGGCGGGGGCCCCTGCGCCCCCTCAGGGTCCGCGCCACCGGCGGGCAGCTGCTGGTGCCCACAGACACGGGGCCCGGCCACCATGGGGGTGCTCCCTTTCCACATGATGCCGCCCTTGCTCTGGGCGGCCTCCAGGCGGGCTCTGGGAACACGGGCCTGGCCTCTCCCCCCAGGGACCCAAAGGCGAAAGAGGAGAGAAGGGCGAGTCGGGCCCTTCTGGTGCTGCTGGACCCCCTGGACCCAAGGGCCCCCCCGGAGACGACGGTCCCAAAGGCAGCCCCGTGAGTACCTATGAGATGCCGCAGGGCCAAGGTCAGCCTCGCCCCGGGCGCCGAAGCTCCCGGCTGCCCGAGTCTCGAGGTGAGGTTCTTAGGAACAGAGGTTTCCACCCCAGCTCCTGAGCCAAAACAGAGGAGGAGAGGAGGGGAGCCCCATACACGGGCCGGGCTCCATGTGGCCCCTCCATTGCCTGCCTTGGCTTTGCGTCAGGAGGGGCTGCACTGCAGCAGGTTCCAGAAGGTAAAGGTCCAGGCTCCGGTGTCAGCCGGGGGCTCCAGAAGCAGATCGCTGGGCCAGAGGCCGCCTTTGAGGGCCTCTGGGGGGCGAGAGGGCAGCCCTGCCTTGCCCGATTCTGGGCTGGCGTGGCTCGCGTGAGACGATGTTCTGGAAAGGCCGTCCTGGTACGGAGGGCACGAAGTGTCAGAGCTGGCGGGGTGCTCTGGGCGAGGGCGGCGCAGGTGTGGACGGTGGGCGGCCTGCGTGGCGGGGCACTCCAGGCCCGGCTGCTGAGCCCCCGACGGCCTTTCTTCCTGTTTCAGGGCCCCGTCGGTTTTCCTGGAGATCCCGGTCCCCCCGGAGAGCCTGGCCCCGCGGTAGGTGCTCAAGGGCAGAGCCCCGGGGTCCCCGCAGCCCCAGACCTGCCTCGCTGGCCCGTTTCTCTCTCTTTCTGGATGTTTCTTTTATGACTGTCGGTGGGATGTGGCCATCTCCCAGCGGCATCTGTGACCTGATGCCGAAACGGGCCAGGCCCTGCCCACCTCCCAGCCCCTTGGGGATGGAGTTTGATTTTCGGGTTGGGGCTGGGGACACTGGGAGTCGGTGCCCGAACTCAGGTGCATCCGGGAGGCAGAAGGAACTTGCTTGTGTCCCCACAGGGTCAAGACGGTCCCCCTGGTGACAAAGGAGATGACGGTGAACCCGGGCAAACAGTGAGTCCACCCGGGGCTGCTAGGGACCCTGTCGCTGCTTCTCGGGGAGGTGGGAACGTTCCCCTAAATGCAGCAGAACTGCGGGGGGCAGGCGGGTCCCCAGCCTGCTGCGGCCCAGGCGCCCAGAGGTGGGGGCAGGGGTTCCAGGACCAATTCTGCCAGAGAAGAGCGGGGCAGGTTCAAGGCTGGCCGAGGACAGACTAGACCCAACGTCTCTGCATTTCCGTCACCTCTGACCCCAGACCCGCCACATCTTCGTCTAACGGGCCCTGACTCCCAAACTCTCTGTTCTGTCTCTGACCCCAGGGATCCCCGGGCCCTACTGGTGAGCCAGGTCCATCTGGGCCTCCAGGGAAAAGGGTAAGTGCTTCTACAGGGGCCCTGGCCTCTCAGTCCCCCCGCCCCCGCCCCGGCTCAGACCCCGTGAGGAAGGCGCTTCTGTTGGAAGTTTTTTCCGGCTCAGCTTCCTGCCATATCATCAAATCTCAGCCCTGCTGGGTCGATGAGCCGCTCCTTTTAGGGTGGGCCAACTGCTGACACGCCAGGAACAGCCGTGGTGGGAGAAAAACACCCACGGAGCTGGAAAAAACCCCTTTCCCCTGGGTCAGACCTTTGGAAAAATCACAACAAGCGAAAAGGCCTTTTGCTGATGCTGCGGTAACTGGGCCGCTTGCTGTGCGGCCAGGGCAGGAGCCCCTCGAAACACAAGGCTGCTGGCACCTCCCAGCCCCCCAGGGACCCAGCGACCTTTTCCAGAACCGGAGCCCCCGGGGCTCCTTCTGAGATCCTGGGAGTGACCTGCACGCCCTCCCCGCCCCCCAGGCCTGTCCCCCTCCACTCAGCCTCCACGAGCTCCCTTGTCACGTGGTCCCTCTTGTTCCTCCCAGGGTCCGCCCGGCCCGGCAGGCCCCGAAGGCAGACAGGGAGAGAAAGGAGCCAAGGTAAGTGCTTTCTGGCCCGGCCGTGGCTGTGGCCGTGACCTTCCAGAGTGCGCCGAGGGCCCCGTGGGTGTGGAGCGGACACGTGCTCGGAGGTGCCCGGCTGCTGAGGCAGCCAGGAGCTGGTGGGGCCCAGAGGGCGGCCGGCTGTCTCTACAGTCTGAGCAGAGTGCGGTGGCCTGGCCGAGCCTTGGCTCTGGGGCCCCCGACCCTGAGCCATGGTCCATCTGCCCCGCCATCCTCAGAGCGGGGAGGCCCTTGCTGGGTGCCCTCGGGCCTGGGTTGACCTGGCCAGGCCACCCTGTCTCACATTTGAAGTGGAGACGGGGCCCGTGCTGGGCTCAGGGAGGGTGGGGAGCCCGTGCTGTGCAGTTAGCGGGGAGCCCAGCACCCAGAGCCCTCGGAGTGCCTGGCATTGACCGAGACAGCAAGGGAATGTGTCCGGCCCCACGTCTGCTCAGGACACGGCGGCCGTGTTGGTTGGGAGCCCAGAGGACTGAGGACCGTAGCAGGATGGAGGCTTGGCCTCTGTAGGGAACGTGGAGACTCGGGGGCAGCCCCTGAATATCCAGGGGGCTCCGGGGTTCTTTCCGAGGCTCCTCGGAGTTCCCAAGCAGCAGTCCTCGGCAGGGGTAACGGGCCCCTCGAGCATTGGTGTCCCACCCTGGCCTCCTTGCCACCCTGCAGGGAGAAGCCGGCTTGGAAGGCCCTCCTGGGAAGACTGGCCCCATTGGCCCCCAGGGGGCCCCCGGGAAGCCTGGTCCTGATGGCCTTCGAGGGATCCCGGGCCCCGTGGTGAGTGGTCCAGGGAGGCTGGGGGTCGGGGTGGCGCTGCCGGGTGGGGGTGGGACTGGGGACGGGGACAGCCCGGGCGGGGCTCACGCAGAGGGTCACTGTGTTCCAGGGCGAGCAAGGTCTCCCAGGAGCTCCCGGCCCCGATGGTCCCCCCGGCCCCATGGTGAGTCACGGATGCCCCGAGGACCCCCGGCGGCGGCGGCGGTGGTGGAGGGCGGGTTTGGGGATGAGACCTCTGATCCCGCTGCCTTCTCCCCCGCAGGGTCCCCCAGGGCTCCCCGGCCTCAAAGGAGATTCTGGACCCAAAGGGGAAAAGGTGAGCCATGAGGACGCCTCGCCAGGGGCCTCCGCTGGTGGGACGCGCGGCCCTTTGAACACGGCGGCTTGCAACTCAGCAAGATGTGGGGCGTCCCCTGCGTTTGTCCCGTGTTTGGGGTGGCGACCTGAGAGGTGGCGACCCGGAGACTGCAGATCCGTGTGGTTCGAAGACCGTGGATGGGCCGGGCCCAGGTGGCTGGACCGGAGTCGCCGCCACCAGAGATGCCCTTTCCTCTTCCCACAGGGCCATCCAGGCTTGATCGGGCTCATTGGACCCCCGGGCGAACAGGGCGAAAAGGGTGACCGTGGCCTTCCCGGCCCCCAGGGCTCCTCTGGCCCTAAGGGGGAACAGGTACGTGGGATGCTGGCTCTGTGTCATGTCAGAGCCGGAAGGATGTCCCCACGTCCATGAATCCAGATGGGGACAGCAGGACAGGCTCACCTGGGTGCACGGGGACCTGGGGCAGAATGGGAGCCCAGCCCGGACCCTGCCGGGGCCTCGGGTCATCCCCCCGCCCCACCCCCCCACCCCGTGTGAGAGCCTCCGGCCCAGCTGACCGCCCGGAGGTGACGGTCGGTGCTCGACCGCATTTGCACGGGTGGGCCAGGCGACTGTCCGCTGGTACCCTCACTCCCACCTTAACCCCAGGTGTGCACATCTCACCCCAGACTCCACTGGGAACTCCTGCAGCTGATTGGGGTTTGTAGCCCCCAGGAACCATAGCAAAGGAAGCCCTGACCTGCGAGTTTTGCCTGGGGCCACTTGCCCTGGATTCTGTGGCTGGGGAGGTGGGGGCGGGGCAGGCAGTCTTTCCCCTCCCCCACGTGAGGGTCACGAGGCCGCATCCCGGCCTGTGAATCACCGCATCCCGAGCCAGGTGCGACTGTGCCCCTGAGCTGTGCCCACCTTGGCCCACAACTGACCTGAGAGGGGACACGATGCCCGAGGCAGAGCTGGAGGGGGCAGAGCCAGGAGGCCCAGGGGTGTCCTCGGGAGCCCCCGCCTCCTCCACCCTGGCCTCCCCGTGGCCCCGAGAACTGGAGAGAGGTCGGATCAGAGGTTGCAAACTCCAGGTGTGGGAAGGGCCGCTGGGAGGCCGGACTGGACACACAGGACCCCAGGACACTTACTGCCCCCCTGCCGGGGGCCTGGGCTTGTGGGGAGACCCAGGCCGTGAGCAGAAAGCAGCCAGGGCAGCAGGCAGGGGCGGTTCACACGAGACCATCGGAAGGGCACGTTCCTGCCCAGTCACCTCCCCGAGGCCCCATGGACACTGGGGTCCATCCAGGCGGGCTGGGGCAGCAGCGCCTGGGGGCTCAGCCTCACCGCAGGCGTTCCAGCCCCTCAGGCCCCGCGGGAGGGGTGGCTCCCGCGCCCGCAGCCCGCGTTGGGGAAGAGGCGTGAGCCGAGGGCCGCGCCCCCTCCCGGTCCAAACGGTGGTCGTTTCTGCTGCTTCCAGGGCATCACTGGTCCTTCCGGCCCGATCGGGCCCCCGGGCCCCCCAGGCTTGCCGGTGCGTATCTGGGATCCGTGTGCGGTTCCCTGGGTTATTCCTGGGAAGGGAGGGCCTCCGTGCACGGCCGGAGGATCACGGGCCCCCGGGGCGATTTGCTCAGTGTCTCACATCCAGGTTCCGAGCTCGCAAGCCGGGAGGTGGGGCCTCTGGGCTCTGGCGGCAGGTGCGGGGGAGCCTCTGTCTCTGGGCGTTTTAGGGCGTGCGGACAACCCACTGTGGGCATCTGGGGGACACTGACGCCAGCGACGGCGGCTTCCCCAGCAGCACGCACAGGCCCAGGCCGGCCCCGACTGGAGCTGAGGTCCCACTTCTAGGCACCCAGCCTGGGGCCTCCCCCACGTAGCTGGAGCCCCCCAAACTCCAAACGCAGCCTCCCCCCCAACCTTCAAATCTCTTCTCACCTGAAATCAGTAACCTGAGGCCCGCCTGGGCCTGGGTCCCCGTGACCCGATGCTGGGCCTCCCTGCAGGCTGCCGGGGAGCCAGCTGGGGGTGGGGGGGGGCTCCTCTGAGGCCAGCCTGCCCTCGTGGACCCCTGACCCTGGCGGTCGGAGCTCTGATCTCCCCGCGGGGGAGGGCAGGAGGCTGAGCGGGACCCAGGGACCCTCCCCGCCTCCATGTGGGTGCCAGCCAGCCACACTCACCCCCTCAACAGTCAAGCAAGGACAAGCCTGGCTTCCAGGAGGGCGGCACGGGCGCACGAGAGGGTGAAGGCGGGGCCGGGCCTGCGGGGCTGGAGGGAAGGGGCCGCCCCCAGCTGACCCCCGCCCCTCTCTCTGCAGGGCCCCCCTGGTCCAAAAGGTGCTAAGGGCTCCTCGGTAAGTGGTGTCCCCCCGGCCGGCCCACGTCACCCTGGGGGAGGCATGTGTGTCCCCTGGGACGGGAACCACCCTGGGGTCCCCCTGCCCCCTTGAGTCATGGGCGCAGAGGTCACGGCCTCCTCTGCGGCTGGCATCCCTGAGCCGTCACAGGCCAGGCGTTTGGGCTGTTGGCTCCCCGCCTTCCAGAAAGGGCCCTGTCCCCCCCAGTCCCCAGCACGGGGTGTCCAGTTCTCGCACCCAGGACTGGGCGGCCCTGCCTGTCAGGCCTGCCCCTCCGCCTTCTCCCGTGTTTCTGGGGAACATTCCAGACCCCGGGGTGGATTCGGTGAGTGAGACGGTTGTCTTCTTCCCCCCAGGGTCCAACTGGCCCCAAGGGTGAGGCAGGCCACCCTGGACCCCCCGGCCCGCCGGTGAGTAGCCTTCGAAGGCCTGGGAGTCGGGGGGGGGCGGGTGGGGGGGTCTCCTAACAGCCAGGGAGTCGTGGAGGCCGCAGTCCACGTGGTTAGATCTTGGCATGCTGTGCAGCGTGTCTGGGGCGGGGGCGCTGTCCCGGGACGGCGCGTCAGGACAGGGCCCCCTCCCACCCGCGGCTGCCCCTCTTCCGCCCCCAGGGCCCCCCCGGCGAGGTCATCCAGCCGCTGCCGATCCAGGCGTCCAGGACGCGGCGGAACATCGACGCCAGCCAGCTGATGGACGAGGGGGAGGCCGAGAACTACATGGACTACGCCGACGGCATGGAGGAGATCTTCGGCTCGCTCAACTCCCTGAAGCTGGAGATTGAGCAGATGAAGCGGCCGCTGGGCACAGCAGCAGAACCCGGCGCGGACCTGCAAGGACCTGCAGCTCTGCCACCCCGACTTCCCGGACGGTAGGCGGCTGCGCCCGGGCCCCGACATCAGGGAAGGGGGGCAGGACAGGGCAGCCGGGCTCGGGGGCAGCGGCCCCGCCTGGGCGGTGGGCGTGCGGGCCTCTCCCCCTGTCACCTGGTGAGGCATCGCACGAGGAGGGGAGGCTGTCCTGGAACGCCAGGAGAAGAGGTCAAAGCCATGAGATCGCACGGAGCCGGGGTCTGCTCTAATCTTAGCCGCTGTCTGGCAGGGCACCTGCTCCCCTGGAGCCCCACGTTCCCACCTAGAAACACCTGCCTCTCCGGGGACATGTGTAAAGTGTCTGAGATGCTTTGGGCCTGCGCAGGGCAAGCCCTGAAGCGACGTTGGCTGCCACTGTCGGTTCATCTTGGTCCTTGTGCTGGCGTTGAAGGGCGCGCTCGGAAAGCACCACTGAGCCTCCAGAATATCACAAAAATGCAAATCAGTCCCGTTCTTGGCATTAATAACCCGCTGAAAGATGACACCGCGTTAGCGTGTGGTTCCCCCTCTGGGAAGGAGGGGTGAGCAGCAGCGTGCCATCGGACAGACCCCAGACGGTGCGGGCTGCTCCTGGAACCGTCCGGGACCCGCTCTCACGCACCGCCCCCCTCCCTCCAGGTGAATACTGGGTGGACCCCAACCAAGGCTGCTCCAGGGACTCCTTCAAAGTCTACTGCAACTTCACGGCCGGAGGGTCCACGTGCGTCTTCCCCGATAAGAAGTCCGAAGGGGTGAGTACCGGCCCGATCGCCTCCCGCCCGGGCCAGGCGCACGCCGCTCCCGTGTCTGCGTCTTAGGGAATGGAAGGCAGACACGGGCCAGTTGCAAAATCAGGACTTTTCCTCCAGAAGTCAACTCGCATTTGCTCTAAGGAGACGTTTTTAGCCATGGGAGGGGCTGCGTGCAGCCTCGGTTCGCGGAAGGTTGAGGGGTGGCCGGCTCCCCCCACTGACACTGGGGTTTCAACCGCTTGGTCCAATCCGTCCTGAAGTGACCCTGTCCCTCTGACCGCAGACCAGCCCGAAGCCCATGGAAGGGCTTTTGGGCCAACGAGGCCCAAAGACATATTTGGAAGCTGGCGTTTGCCTAGGTCCTTACTTAGCGTCGGCTTGCCTCCCCAGCACACTGCCCGCCTTTAAAGCCTGTTTAGGAGAAAACTGGGCTTAGCAAGGTTCTGATGCATTGAGATTTTGCAACGTGTCCATTTCACAGTCACCTCTGTGGCCTTTCAGAGGCCTCACCTCCATGGTGAGGGTCTCCGAGTGTAGACAGGGGCGAACCAGTGTATGTGGAGGCGCTTGGGGATGGTGTGGGGATAGTGTGTGGGTGACATGTGGGTGGCGTGTGGGCGGCACGTGGGTGGCGCGTGGGGCACACGCACTGCTTTCTCTCGAGGGTGCGTCGGAGCCCAGCCCACTTGGGCCCGGGGCAGGTGAGGGGAGAGGGTGCAGTCTTTACCTGGGAAGAGGGAGGGCACTTTGGCCGCAGGGCCCGCTGCATCGGCCTGACCAGACCCTCCTTGTAACGTCTGTCACAGAGGCTCCCTGTCCTGTGCAGGGGGTTCCTGGAGGCTCAGGCCCAGGCCCGGCAGGGGCGGGCAGCCTGTGGTCCTCGGACTCCCTGCAGCCTCGGCGCCCAGAGTGCTTTCCTCTAGGAGAGCAGCTGCGTTCTCCTGGGCATGGTCCCCTGTCCCTAAACTCACGGCCACCGTGGGAAGGTCCAGCACCCCCGTGGGCTCTGTGCTGACCAGGACAATGTGGGGACCCCTGTTTTATGCATTTGAAATCCTCGGGAACCTGCAACAAAACCCCGTGTGGCTCCAAAGAAATGTCTAAGCTCGGGACCCTTGTGTCTGTCAGAGACTCGGGAGGAAATTCAGGTGAAGATGCCGTGTCCTGCCCTGCCTGGTGCCGTCTGCCCTCTGAAAGTGGCCTCGTTGCCCAAGAGCCAGCACGATGCCCCCAGGAGCCCAGCTGGTGGTGGTGCCAAGCAGAGGGCGGGCTGGGGGTGCCGAGTGACCCCACAGCTCCTGGCTCTCTCTCTGCACATGTGCTGACTGCCAGGGGTCCTCGGGCCACAGCCGCTCAGCCTCCTGTGGGTTGAGACCCCTGCCGGCCGCCTGGGCTTCTGGGCTCCTCGGCGTCAGAGGGGAGGGGAGAGGATGGAGGGCAAATGTGGGGCGGCCCCCCCCTCCGCCCGCGCCACTGGTCCTGCCCCAGGGAAGCCCCTGGGCTATCCCAGCACAGCGCTGATGGGCGGCGGCTTTGAGAGCAGGTGGGCCCAGTCCTGAGAGGCAGGGGGCAGGCGGACCTGCTCTTCCTCCATGAGGCCCCTCCGCGGGCTCCTTGAGGCCAGCTCGGGGGGAGAAGCCAGGGGACGGAGCCCAAGCAGAGCACCTGAGGGACGCCCGGGAACAGGCTGGACCCGCGGGCACTGTCATTCCACCCGGGGTCTCTGTGCCTGCAGCAAGCAGAGCGCGGACAGAGGCGGCCCCCAAGCTTCTGCTTCTGGAGTGGCAGCAGGTCCCCTCCCACAGGACCACAGGAGGGAGGGTTCATTCACCTGCTCATTCCGCCGCAGTGTCACCGCGGCCGCTGGTGCTGCTCTCGGCGTCTGAGGCCCTGTCCTCTGCAGAGCAGACCCGGGGGGAGCCCCGCCTCCCTGGAAGGGGGATGCTGCCCCTCCCATGACCTGTGACACTGCTGCTCCTGCGGAGGAGCCAGGGGTCACAGGTCGCCGACTCCCCATGCTCCCAGCCACACACGCTGCACACACCATCTACACCGCACACACACATAGCACACGCATATACATCACACCCACTGCACACGCTGTGTACACATGCACAGCACACAGTGTGTACACAACACGCAAAAACTGCACACACCATGTACATTGCACATGCAGCACATGGCTTGTACACACACAGGGCACACAGCATGCACATGACACACACACCGCACATGCCGTGTAGACCACACAAACTGCAATGCCATGTACACTACACACAGTGCACACACCATTTGCACACACAATGCACACGCTGTGTACACACACACCACACACGCTGTGTACACACACAGAGCACACAGCATATACACGACACACAAAGCAGACACGCCATGTACACACACATCACACAGCATATACATGACACACAAATTGCACATGCCATGCACACCACACACACAGCACACAGCGTGTACATGACACAAAGTCCAGATGCCATGCATACCACACACAGTGCACACACTGTGTACACATACTGCAAATGCCACGTACATACACACAACACACAGCATGTACATGACACACAAACTGCACATGCTGTGTACATCACACACACAGATCACTGCGTGCACACACACACACACAGGTGCACATGCCGTGTCTACACACACTGGACATGACGTGTACACACACTAAAGCACACAGCATGTACACGACACAAATTGCACACGGCATACACACACACATGTTGTGTACACCACACAGTGCACACAGCATGTACACACACAACACGCACATACACAATGCATACTCTCTGTGCACACACACAGCACACAGCATGTACACTGCACACGCTGTGCACACCACACACAGTGCACATGCCATGTACACATGCAGCACACAGTGTGTACATGACACACAAACTGAACATGCCATGCACACTGCATGCAGTGCACACGCCGTGTACACACACACACAGCACACAGCTTGTACACAACACACAAACTGCCCATGCTGTGTTATGTATGCACACACACCAGTGCACATGCCATGTGCACACACGCACTGTACACAGTGTTAGACAACACACAAACTGCACACGCCGTGTACATCAAACACAGCCCATGACGGGTACGCACACACGTGCTGGGTACACCACACACAGTGCACATGCTATGTACACACAGTGCACACACCATGTACACACAGACAGTGCACATGCTGTGTACACACGCTGCACAAACTGTGTACACACACAGCACACAGCGTGTACACAAACTGCACATGCCATGTACACACACACACAGCTCAGTGTGTTCACACACAGTGCACATTGCTGTGTACACACACACACTGCACACAGCGTGTACACAACACACAGCTGCACACGCCGTGTACACACACACACACATGCCCCATGCCCCCTCCCCACACACTGCACACGCCATGCATACACACTCACATGTACCTCACACCCAGCTGACCCCAGCAGGGTGTCCCGCCTGCTCTGTCCCAGGGAGAGTCCTTGGAGGTGGAGGCATGGCCCTCGCGTCACAGGATTCAGCGGGCGGGTGCCCACGCGCCTGGCCTTCCCTCGGCCCCTTGGTCCCTGTTGGGGGGTGGGGACTGAGAGCCTCCCCGTTCCTCTCTTCACCGCTCAGCCCACCAGCGTCTTCCTGCAGCTACGAAGTGCGGGCTCTGTGCTGGGTGCCTGACACGCAGAACGTGTGAAATGCAGGCTCTCTCCTGCACGGGTAGCAGGTGCAGGCGCCTGGAGAGCACCGGGGCTCGCCCGTGCCCCTCGTGGCCCTGGGCCCGTCCTGGGGCGAGCGCCCAGCTCGAGGGCACCTGTGGGATCTCCGGGCCGGCGCGGCGGCCTCTCCGGCCGAGAGGCGTGATTGCAGGACGCGGGAGCGCTCCTGGCGGAGGCGGGAGAAATAACACTCTCCTTCTCTATTTCTCTCCCTCCCCTTCTCCCCTGGATGTTTAGGCCAGAATCACTTCTTGGCCCAAAGAAAACCCGGGTTCCTGGTTCAGTGAATTCAAGCGCGGCAAACTGGTAAGGCGGCCTCCGGCGCGTGTGCGGTGTCGTTTAAACGCGCCCGTTTCGTATCTTGCAGAGTAAAATGGCCCGTTGGCCCAAAGAGCTGCCCTCCACCTGGTACAGTCAGTACAAGCGAGGGTCGCTGGTAAGTGGCCGCGGGGCTGTCTGCTTGCGGCACGGCCTGGCTGGGCTCTGCATGGGACTAATCGCCGCCAGCGCCACGCCTGCTCTCGCCCTTTGGCCACGCTGCTCCGCGGCCGTGACCGCCAGACTCAGGCCAGGCCCCTCCTGCCACCCCGACGCGGGTTCACTTGAGCCGGGAGCAGCTGGACGGTTTCCTGCTCAGGTGGAGGGCATGTGGCTGGCATGCAGGGCGCCCAGAGCCCCAGCTGGGCGCTGCCAGGAGGGAGGCCAGAGACACCAGGCCTGCAGGGCTTATTTACTGAGACCTCGTGGGCGGCGGCGATGAAGTGGGTCCAGGCCCATGAAACTTCCTGGTCCTTCCCAGGGCCCGTCCCCTGTGCCCTGCCCCGGCTGCAGCTGGGGGCGGGGGGCCGTTGGGATCGCCAGCGGGGCTGTGGGCTCCTCTGCCACAGCCCCCCAAGGCCACGTGTGTCCCAGTTTTACTCTGGGAGAACCAGTCTTAAACTGCCTGCCCCAGAGGTGAACGGCAGCAGGCGCCCTTGAACTAGCCGACCACGATGCTTCTGCAGCCAGCATAGGGACCAAGGCTGGCCCGACCCCCTCACAGGAGGTCTGTGGCTGCTTCCAGCGCCGAGCATTTTCCCAGTATCTCGGGAGGTCGACTGGGGCCCTTTTCTGGAATGAGACAAAGAGTTCTGTGCCCTCGTCCGTCACGTTAGGGGACCAGGTTCCAGATGTGGCCGCGGTGCAGGTGCCCCGAGCGCCTCTTGGCTTCCCGGTTGTCTGGACTGGGCTGCCCTTGAGGGATGTCCTTCTCACCCGGAAGCCAGCTCTCGGGTCCCACGGCTTTGGGCCTGACCCTTTTCCCTCTGTCCCCAGCCTCCCTGGGGGCTCGGCATGGGCAGAGCCGGCCACGATCCCCCAGGACTCAGAGCAGGGCCTCCTGCCAGCCTCTGCCCGCCACACCCAGCACCCTCCTTCCTAGACCCAGAGGCGCCCACGCTCCCTGTTAATATCACCCACTCCCCGTGTCTTTGATCCCCAGTCACGCAGGCTCTTCCCACGCACTGAGGGCTCGTGCTCTCCCTGCCATCCTGGGGACCCCCTCTTCTCATCCTTGTGCGGGGGCCTCGGGCACCCTCCCGCTTCTCCTGCTGTGCCCCCTCCCCTGCTCCTGCCTTGGTGGTTTCCTCGGAAGGAGCAGCTGGGATGCAGAAGGACCTGAAATGGATGCCACTCAATAGCAGGGGAGGGGGTGGCAGGGGACTCTTGAGGTGGACAGAGGGTGGGGGCAGTGGACACAGAAGGCGGAGGGGGACCCGGGGGTGGGTCCTTTCTGCAGCCGTGCTGGTCGCCCTCTCCAGACAGGGCCCTCCCACACCCCATGCCCACCTGCCTCGCCCTGCGGAAGTGGGTACAGGACACCCACTTTCAGCCACCAGCCTGGAGCTGCCTCCACTTGTGGCCTGTCTTGCAAACGGCTGGCCGAGGCTGGAGGTGGAGGGAGAGTCCACGGGGGAAGCAGCAGTCTTTGCATTTTTCCTGTGTCATCTCTGCCTCCATATGACTGGCGCAGGGGCGGCATAGGTGCAGGCCCCTCCCTGAAGGAACTGGTGCTTTGGTGGGCTGGCTGCCCCTTCCTCTGGAAGGGCAGGGGCTCACGCGGGGCTCGGGGCTCCCAACACGGGGCAGGGGCTTAGCCGTGCCCGGGCCTCCTGCCACCCTGCCTGGCACCGGGGCTTCAGGTCCTTCTGCGCCCAGCACCCGCGCTCCCACCCCCTGCCTCCCTCTGTGCATGCACCCGCCCCCCAGTCAGTCACCTTCCATCCAGGAGGAGCACCTGACGTCCAGACTGCGGTTGGTATACTCTCTCCTTGGTCCCGGGGGCAAGCTGGTGTCCGGAGCAGGACCCAGGCCTGGCCCGCTGCCTTCAGCCCTAATGACATGCGTATCTATGAGCAGAGAGCATCAGTTTAAAGCCTCCCTCGTGTGGTCGGCTCAGGGTCTTTGGGGTGGGCTGGGGCGGGTGGGAGACAGAGCAGCGGGCGAGAGGCCGTGGGGCAGGGAGCCACCCTGTCAGTCTGATGGGACCATGCCCGGCCAGGCTCCCGCTGCAGGCTCGTGAGGAGGGCTTTCGGGGAAGGGGAGGCGCGCCCTGGTCCCGGGGGGACGGACCGGGGCCGTCCGCCGGCGCGTCCAGTGCGCAGAAAGCGCCGTTTGCAGAAGGTGCAGAGGCCAAGGTGTCCCTCCGGCCGCCCGACACCGGCCCAGCGCCTGTCCAGCCAGCAAGGCTGACAAGTCTCTTGAGAGCCAGCCTGCCACCTCCCTGGGGCCTTGTCCTGGGTCTGCCAGCAGAGAGCAGGGCCTCACAGTCATGTTGCCAAAGCCCCCGGGGTGCCCCGCTGGGCGTGGGCAAAGCTGAGTGCCCCGGGCCCCAGGACGGCCCACCCCACTTCCCCTTGGAGCTCGCACCCCGGAAGGGGCAGGAATGGCCTCCCCGTGTGCCCCCAGGCGGGTGCCCGGTCCCCCCCGCCCTCTGGCTCTTGGCCATACGGCCTGTGTCCTGCCTGCTGGCCAGGCACCTCAGCCGGCCTGTTCCTCTCGCTGGTCTCCAGTCCTTGCTGTCCCCAGTTGTCCTGGTCCTTGCACATCAGGGGCGATCGGCCATCGATCTTCACTTATTAACACCATCTCACTCGTGCCTGCCTTTTGCCGGCCTCGGGCACAGTGACAGGGACCTACGCCAGGCCCTCCTGCCCTCAGGGCCCTCGGGGTCCAGGGAGGGCTGCAGGCCAGGCGCCCGTGCTGTGGAGGGCCTTCCAGCTGGTAGGGCAGATGGACACGGAGCCAGGCCAAGGTGGGTAAGGGCACCCAACCCAGGCAGGCTTCCTGGAGGAGGAAGCATTTGAGCAGAGCCCCGGCGGATGAGGAGGGAGCATCTGGGCAAAGAGGAGTGTGGGTGGCTCATTGAGGTCCCTGAAAGAAGGGTGGCGTGGTTCTCTCTGCTCAAGGGCACCCCCAAGAGAGCCAGCGCGTGCTGGCCTGGGGACGGGGCGCGCGGCACGGTTCCAGGCGGTGCCCTTGGCGAGGCTCGTGCTGCAGAGGAGACGGCGTGTGGCCCGGGGGCGTTGCCGCTGCGGGGCGCCCTCTGCTGAGCCTTCCCGCCCTGTCCCCCGCAGCTCTCCTACGTGGACGCCGAGGGCAACCCGGTGGGCGTGGTCCAGATGACCTTCCTGCGGCTGCTGAGCGCCTCTGCCCACCAGAACATCACCTATAACTGCTACCAGTCGGTGGCCTGGCAGGACGCCGCCACGGGCGGCTACGACAAGGCCATGCGCTTCCTGGGCTCCAACGACGAGGAGATGTCCTACGACAACAGCCCCTACATCCGCGCCCTGGTGGACGGCTGCGCTGTGAGTGCCCCGCCGCCCGCTGGGACGGGGGTGGGGACGGCCTCTGTGGCTCATTCGTTCCGTCGGCACGGATTTCCTGGGTGCCTACCGTGGGCCCGGCGCTGGGCTGCGTGACGGGTACAGTGAGGGCCTGGGCGTGGCGTGGCCGATGCGTGGCTGGTGGATGTGGATTCCCCCACGAGCCGCGGGGACCTTCCCGCTGTGCTGGGGTTCGGAGGGCAAAGGCCAGGAGCCCAGGTCCCTGACCCCGTGCCTGGTGCGATGTGACGTATTCTTGCTCCCATTCGGAAATGAGAGGTGTCTCCTGTTCTGGGGACGGCCGGAGCTGGAGCTGGGTTTGCTCCTGAGAGTGTCGCTATGCTGGGCAGCGCCCTGCAGACTCAGGGGGTGGTGACGTTGTCACTCCCGTGACAGCCCGGCCCGAGCCGGGTCATGGCCCTGGACCCCAGGCCGTCCTCTGGGAAAGATGCTCTGCTCGGGGCCAGGGGTCCGTCGGGGCCAGGACTGCCTTCACTCTTGGGCTCCTGGCCCCTACACCTGCCCCCTCTGTCCCCCACCTGTGACCCGCAAGGGAGGGTCAGCCGCTTGGACTGGCCCTCCGGGGGTTGCATCCGCCCTGGGCAGCCCACGGATCTGAGCCGTGTCCTGTCCCGGCGTTGCTCAGTGCAGCCGTGCACGTGGCCCAGTCCTGGCCAAACCCTCGGACACGCCCCCCGTGTAGACTTTCAGAGGCGGGAGGCAGGTCGGGGGCGGTGGGGGTGGGGAGTCACCAGGAAGCCGCTGTCTCTGTGGGTCTTGTGGTCGCATCTGATATCGGACCCCCGAACTTCCATCACCTGCTCCCCAGAGACCCAGCCCGAGACAGCTCCTGCTGGGGGTGGGCTAGTGTGCGCTCCCCCCTCGGTGCCCGGCCAGGTCTCCCTGCTGCGTGTTCCTGTCCCGTGCACATGTGGCATCTGAGGGTGCTCCCTGATGGCCAAGGTGGTCCGGCCGCTTAGCTGGGCCAGAGTGGCCGGGACGGTTCTGCAGAGCAGGCTTGGTCAGGCAGGAAAGCAGGGGGGCCGAGCTGACCCCCAGGCGAGCAGGTCTGGGATGGACCCAAGGTCCCATTGAGCCTCCTTCCTCTGGTCCTTTTCCCCACAGAAGGGTCTAGTTATAACCCCGGGGGCTCCCCTGTGGGTTAGAGGTGAGTGTGCTCAGGACAGGCCTGAGGCCGGGGTGCCTGGCGGAAGAGCCTTCTCGGGGTGCCCGACCCCCCACTGCCACCGCTGCCGCGGGTCAGCCCTTCCGAGCTGGCTGGAATGTTCAGGGAGTGTCCCTCTTTAAGGGCCGAGGGATGCGATTCCCTGGGGAAAGGGATCCAGAGGCACCCAGGGGCTCGGCTGCCCAGCACCTGCTCACGTTCCTGGCACGAATCGCAGGCTGCTTCCCGCAGGTCGTGAGGCACTGAGTAAGATTATCCCCCGTATCTGCCTCCCACGAACGAAGATAATAATAGCACCCCCGTCACAGGGTGGTTCCAGGAGGAATGTGCCTCAAAAGAGCTCAGAAGTGCATTCGGCTGCCAGAGCCCGAGAAGAATCCCCGATCCTGGAACTATTTTTAGGCAAGACCCATGGCAGCCACGGTGGCGCTGGAGAAAGAAACGAGGAGTCTGGTGGAGGTCCAGCCGGCGGGGCAGAGCCGGAGCAGGACTTTGAGCTTCCTGGCGTCCACGGCGCAAAGGGAAACGCTCTCGTTGGCCCCTTGGAAATCAATCACCTGGTAAAGGGGCAGACGGCGTTCCCATCCTCTGGAACTGGGGACCATTCTCTGGAACGGATGCTGGGAAGACGGATCTTGCAAAGAACCTTCTGAGGTTTAAGAGCAGGGGGCCTAGGCTCCCTAACCAGCTCAGACAGGCTTCCCCCCTCTTCAGAACTTCCAGGCGAGGCCCAGGCGCTCCCATCCCTCTCTCAAAGCCCCCCACCCCACCCCAGCACAGAAGTTTCCAGCACTGCTGTCCAACTCAGAACCCGGCTCCTGGTTCTTCAGGCATCCCCATCCAGGCTCGAGTTCGGAGCGCCCTTGACCCCACCATCCAGAGTCTTCTCCCTCCGGGCCAGTCTCTCTGAGGTGCTGTCAGCATCGGCGGCCGCTGCCCGCTGCTTGGGCCTTTCAGGCCATCACCCGCCCCCAGACACCAGATGCCACCAGGAGCACCGTCCGCTCCTGGTGCCCCCGCTGAGCAGGGCGTTCACTGTTGTTTTGTGGGTACAGAATAGTGGTACAGCGACCTGCCGGGGCCCTCGGGATGACAGAGCCATCTCAGAGCTCCCGCCCCAGCCTTCTTCACACCGTAGTCCCTTCCTGTGCAGCTGCTCCTTGAATGCCTCCATCCACGGGGCGCTCATGACCCCCTGAGGCAGCCCAGGCCGCGGGTGCGACGTCTTTGTGTTAGGGAGCTTTTCTGAGCAGTGAGCCTGCTTGCCCGTAATTTCCACTTATTTCTCTTCCGCTCCCTTAAGTCACGCGGAGGCAACCTGGTTCTAGCCCAGAGTTTCTCAGCTGTGGGGGCCAGAGTAGGGGAGGAGAGGGGGTCTCCGTACAGTGGGGTGTTGAGCAGCTCCTGGGCTTGACCCGCTAGGTCTTCCACCCACTCGGTGTGACAATCCGAAGTTCCTTCAGACGTTGCCACACGCCCCCCGGGGGTCGAGGCAAAACTGCCCCAGCAGAGCTGCCACCCACAGGAAGGACAAAGATTTGGGCATCGCTCAGAAGGCCCAAAGGACCCGGCTCCTTCATCTCCACCCCGAGAAGCCAGGCCTGTCCGGGGGGAGAGCGGCTGGCCAGAACCGGTGAAGCTGAGATCCAGGTGAAGTCCAGGCCGCGAGCTTCTTCACAGAATCAACCACGTGGATCCAAGGAGCTGCCCAAATGCCCAGAGTCCTGGCGGTCATTTTTGAGCTCCCTGGTGGTTCTCTGCGCATCTCGGATGCAGAGGCAAGACGTAGCATCATGGGACTATCCGGCCTGGCTCTCAGCCGGGGCAGGAAGACCGCTCCCTCCCCGGACAGTTTTACTTCTGGAAAGAGAAGAGTCCGAACAGAATTACCTGCTGTTGGAGGAAGCTGGCTGGCGGGCAGGCGGGACGGCGTTACGGGGAGGGGAGGCCTAGGGCCTGGGGCTGCTTCCAAAGGACGGTCTGGAGCGGCCAGTGCTCTGCTCAGCCCACCTCCCAGCCCACCCTGCTGGAGGCCCGAGGCCCTGCACGTTCGCTGGTGCAGAGAGGCCCGCCGCCCCCGGGGGCCCTGCCCGATTCACGTTGTCATAAGGGCTGAAGACACCGAGATTCCGACGCCGGCTGTGTAGCCTGATGGACGGGCCGCCGTGTGGGGCCGGCCCTGCGGAGAAGCACAAATCACGGGGCAGGAGGCCCGAGGAGCCACGCCACGTAAATCTCATCGTGGTGCAGCTCTGCACACCCCGGGGGGCCGTTGCCAGCCTGTAATGGTTGTTTATGCCTCGGGAATGACAGGTAACGGAGCCGCTGCATGGACGGCGGGCTGCTCACAGACGCCCTCTCTAAGTGTGCTGGTAATTGGAGCGCTGGAGCCCCGTCAGTCGGGAGAAATCCCCCTGCCAGCTTGGCAGGCGCCGCCGCCGCCTGTTGCAGGAGGAAGAGGCACACGCTGCCCCCGCCAAGGCTTGTTTGTCCGCCCATCCCACGGGGTGAGACGAGGCCGGGGCTGCCCAGCTCGCTGGCGTGGAGGCTCAGGCCGCCCGTGGCCAAGGCCCGCACTGCTTCCCTTGACGGCAGCGCCTTCCAGAGGCCCAGCAAAGGCCAGGCAGCCGTGTCACCTGAGTCCCTGCCGGGCAGTGGTCGGACTGGTGAGGGGCAGAGCCGAGGCCGGCAGAGTGGACTCTGGCCTCGCCTCGCTGGACTGGGCAAGGGAGGGCAAAGGGTCCACTTTCTCCCCGGGCTTCATGGCTGGAGGGGCACGAACGGCCATATCCTCTGGGACTGTGTGTCCAGCCGGCTGCCTGGCCAGTCCTCCGGCAGTTCTGAGGCTGCAGCGGTCCTTAGCCCCTTCCCGGGAGTCAGAGTGTGGCCATCTCCAGGCTGATGCGAGGGGTGTCCCCATTCCGGCCGTGCTCCCCCAGGAAGCCTGCAGCCTGTGCCCTCGAGCACCCGGCCGGCTGTGCAGGTCCCTCCGGCAGGGGAGGCTGTGAGCCCCGCGGGCCAGAACTGCCCAAGAGGCATCTGAACGATGCAGACACCGAATCCGCCCTGGGCTCCCCATCCCGTCTCGGGGATGGGGCCTGAGCGGCAGTGCTCGTGAGCTCCAGGGGCGGCGGGGGGGGTCTGTGGCTCTGAAATGCCCATCCTGGCTCTGAAGTGACCCCAGCCTGACTGCCGTGGAGAAGGTGCTTGCTTGTTAGGGCAGGGCTGGGGGCAGGACGAGTCTGCGGAGCCGGGCGGGAGCCCCACTCTGATGCTTCTGTCCAGCCTCACGGCCTCTGTGGAGCTCCCGGCCCGTCCCCCGGTGAGAAAGCTGAGTCAGAGAGCCTGTGGCTTATCCATTGCTTGCGAACCCCTCCCCCCAAATACAAATATCTGTCCTCTGACTCAGGGTCTGAGGGGCAGGGATCCGGGGTGGCTCATTCCAGTCCAGCGTCTCTCTCTCTTGGTCAGTTTGAGCTGCTGTCACAAACCACCGTGACCCAGGGGCTCGTTCCCAACAGACAGGTGTCTCGTGGTTCTAGAGGCCGCACATCCGAGCTGGTCCAGCTGAGGGAGATGGCTGCCCCCTCGCCTTTGGGGATAAAGAGACAGCTTTCCGGCCACTTCCACACCTGTCCCACTCACGAAGCTCCACCTTCGTGACCCAATTGCCTCCAGCTCCCAACACCATCCCGGGGGAAAGGCTTCCCCACCCACTCAGCCCCCAGCGGTGCCAAGAGCTTGCCGAGCTGCTGTCATGGAAGGTGCCGTTGTGAGGCTGTGGTCAGCACGTGGGCCCTCTCCTGGGGCCGCTGCCCAGGGGGTGATCCCCGAGGGAGATGGGGCCGGGCCCTCGTGGATTCTGCCACCAGAGTGGAGGCTGCCTCGTAGCAGCTGCACTCAGAGCGCCTCTCCAGCCTCGAAGGTCCAGGAGATGCTGTGGTCACCTAGGTGGTGGTCACAGCCTCCCTGAGAGGACGCACAAACCCCGTCCCACGGGAGGGGACAGGCCCCAGAGGCGCTGCTTCCCCGTCATCCCTTGCTGGGGACCAGACGGTGGAGCGAGAGCCGCCCCGGGCCAGATGCAGCTGAGACGGACCTGGCCCCGAGTGAGGTGGACAAGGCCACTGGTTCAGGTGTCGGCAGGAGCCATGGTCCTGGGGGAGCTGATGGAGGGGGAGCCCGTGCATCTCCCTGACCAGGGCCCCGAGGCTCGGGAAGGGGTGGGGGCGGCTCTCGGGCCTTCACTCCGGGGTTCTGGGCCACGTGGTCCATAGGGCAGGGGAGACGCCACTCCTGGGGCAGTTCTGTCCCCTCCTCCTTCCTGGGGGCTCACCCTCCTAATCGGAAGCGGGGGGCTTCCCACCCCCAGGGCTGTGCTGAGGGGGCGCAGATGCTCAGGGAGTCGGAGCAGAGTGGGGCTGACTCACCCCAGCAGGTGCTCCATTCCAAGCCCACCCTGGCCCTGGCCCTCCCGCCTCTGTGCCTCAGTTTTCCCCGGAGCCCCCGCCTACTTCAGCTGATGGCTGGCGGCAGGCAGGTGGTGGCGGTTGAGGTCGCTACCTTGCAAGTCTTAGAACTCGGCACTTCTGAACCAGGAGCCCCTGGCATGGATGTTTCTGGGGAGCCAAGTTCCTGGCGGGGCTCCCCTGGGGCAAATTCCTAGGGAGCAAGGTGGGGGTTGTCCCAGCTGTAAGGGTGGGGGGCGGCCCACGTGGGTTGCAGACCCTCCGCACGCCTGCCTGTGCTCACTCCCACACCACCCTGGACTGGGAGTTAGACAGGATGCTGGGGGTGCACTGAGACATCTTGGGGGTACGCTGAGACATCTTGCGGTGCACTGGGATGTCTCAGGGTGTGCTGGGATGTCTTGGGGTGCACCGGGACATCTTGGAGTGCACTGAGAAATCTTGGGGTGTGCTGGGACATCTCAGGGTGCACTGGGACGTCTTGGGGTGCACTGGGACATCTCAGGCTTTTCTGGGACATCTTGGGATGCACTAGGATATCTTGGGGTACGCTGAGACATCTTGGGGTGCACTGAGAAATCTTGGGGTTGCTATGATGTCTCGGGGTGCACTTGGACATCTCGGGGTGCACTGTGACATCTTGGGGTTGCTATGATGTCTCGGGGTGCACTGGGATGTCTCAGGGTTCACTGGTACGTCTTGGGGTGTGCTGCCTGCTCCCCTGCCCTCAGAGGGCGGTGAGCCTGCCGCCCCTGTGACTCACGGTGCTGCGGGGGGGTTTTCAGAGCCGGGGCGGCGGCGGTGGGCCGGGGTGGCGGGTTACTCCTGGGGCCCCCGCTGACCGGCCTCCCTCCCCCTCCGCAGACCAGGAAAGGGTACCAGAAGACGGTGCTGGAAATCGACACCCCCAAGGTGGAGCAGCTGCCCGTCGTGGACATCATGTTCAATGACTTCGGTGAAGCATCACAGAAATTTGGGTTTGAAGTGGGGCCGGCTTGCTTCCTGGGCTAGGAGCCGCGAGCCCGGCCCCCAAGAGCAACCTCGTGACCTCAGCACGCCGCCTGGGGGTGTCCTGGACAGCGAAGGCCCCTCGTCCCTCCCCACCTCGTCTGTGCCTCGGCCCCCCGCCCCGGGCCGCCCCACAGCAGAGAGAGCAAAGGGAAGAGCCGCGCCCCCCGCCCCGGAGCCGAATCACATGACCTAGACGTCCCAGAGCCTCCCGCTCCTCCAGCCCGGCCCCGTCTACACCGCACTCCCCAGGGGCACGGAGGGGGCCCACTCCGCTGGCCCCGGTCGGTGGCTCTGAGAGTCCGCAGCGGGGAGGGCGAGGCCGCAGCATTTGGAGATCTCCGTTTTTTGTCTTTTTTCATTTCAACTTGAAGATGCCTATTTCCCCTGACCTTCAAAAATTGTTCCGAGGCCAGCCTCGTAAAGGTCGCCCCGTGCTCCAGAGTCTCCGTGTTTAACAAGATCCATTCACAGGCCAAATGTCATTCTGCATGTGCCTTTCCGATGGATTAAAGGTGCTTTTGTTTTTGTGAGTTTTAAGTAAATATTTGTATTGTATTGTCATAAATGTTCAGCGTCCCTGACTTTCAATCCTGCCTGTGAGGCCGGCTTCAGACCCACGGGGAGAGTTGGAGAACACGGGGGGAGCTGTCTGTTCCGGGATGCAGCCCACACCCCCCGCCCACTCGAGCACGTACCCCGTATTGGAAATTTGCCCAGGGCAGCAAGGATTCGCCGCCCCCACCCCACCCCCATTTAAAAAGCAGGTGCCGGCTTCCCTTTCGGAGAAGTTTTTGATTAGCTCTGCATCTTTTGTTTTTAAGGAGAGAAAAGAGAAAGAAGGCGTTTTGTGCGTTGCCCCTTCCACACGTGCTGAGATGAAAGTGCAGGCTTAAATGAATGTTAATTGCTGCCTTTTTCCAGTCGTCTTCTCACGGTGCCTGATGGGAGGAGGGCCAGGGCAGGGAAATCACCTCTCTGCAGACGAGAATCAAACGACACTTGGTGCTCATATTGTAACACTCCTCTTTTGTGGTGCTATCTGCTCAGATCTCCTGGAAGGCGACACTGGGGGTACCTGCCTGCCTCATTCTCCCATCTTTCTGGATCCTGGCAATTGCTTCCACCACCTAGGTCTCTGCCAAGGATGTTGAGATAATGCAGGCCACCTGCCTACCCCGCAGCCCTGCTCGCTGCTGTCCTCCTGGGCAGTGGGGGAGACCCCCACCCCCAGGCCTGGTACCAGCGTTAGGCTGTGATTCTGTGATTTGAAAACACACACACACACACACACACACACACACACACAGATGCTTCCCACATGGTCCATGGCATGACGACAGCAGATTGTATCCAGTGGCCGAATGTTTGTGGTGCTAATTTTTATGTTTGTTCAAAGAACTGAATCGAAGCTGCATGTGGTATCTCAGCGGGGCGGCCTCAGCGGACAGACAAATGTGCAATGAACTCTGTGGGTCCCTCCGAGGTCGCCCGCGGTGCCCACCCCCCACGAAAGCTATTCGGTCTTCCATCTGCTAATGTCCCGGGCTCAGGTCCCAGCCACGCGGGCAGGTGCTCAGGGCCGGCCGGGTCCCCTCCCTCCTCCCTGAGCGAGGACGAGAATAACGAGGCCGGCAAGAAAAGGCCATCCCTTTACTGTGAAAAGCTGCCCTCGTGCAACACCCTTTCCTTCCGCGGTGGGAGAAGCCAGGCGGGGCCCGGGACCCCGCGCATGCCCCGGGCAGGAGCTGTGGCGCAACCCGGTTCTGGTGCTGCCCCGCCTACCCGCCCCATCGGACTGTGGTTCCAGCTCAGGAAACCACAGCGCAGCCACCCAGGAGTGACAACATGCACCCCCCCCCACGAGGACTCCCCGGGCACCCCTGGAGACGGAGGCTTGGTCTTGCCAAAGAAAAGTCTGGCTTCGCGATTCTTCCGAACCCAGGACGCCAGCATCTGCCGATGACGCTCGTTCCCGCCTCTTCAAAAGCAAAGCCGTTCGGAGCGTGGCGGGGCGCGTCTAGGTCATGTGATTCCACTTTGATTTCTCACCCCGCCCGCGTCCTCCTTTCCGTCTGTGGATCTGTTCCTCCACTGGTCCCTGCAAAGCTGTTGTAATTTGTACTGAAGTCAAAATGTGTCCTGTTCTCCCCCAGACCACTTAGCTATGGTATATTGCAATAAAATTACTTCTTATATTTGCAGAAATTCTTTTGGCGTCGTTTTGTTTGTTTCCCCCCATCTCCATCATTGGATGCATGTTGACAAAAAGAGGAAGGAAAGGGTTAAAAAAGAAAAGAAAAGAAAACGGATGGTAAGGTCTCCAGGACACGTAGGCCCTTGAGGACAGTACGTCAAAGGCGCCATTGTACGTTTCCTAAAAATCCAACAGACGTGTTTTAACTGTAATGCCCAGGAGAGGGTGTCTTGAAATATTTCAAACCTGTGTAACAGAGGAACAATTGTAATAGTTTTTCAATAAATCAAATTTCCTGTTTCCACTGTGAACAGATGTGATTGGCTGTCTTCTTAAGTGGGACCGAGGCCTTCCCCTGCATTAAACTGATACGTGGAGCTCCCGTCGTGGCTCAGTGGTTCCGAACCCGACTCATATCCATGAGGACACAGGTTCGATCCCTGGCCTCGCTAGTGGGTTAAGGATCCGGCGTTGCTGTGAGCTGGGGTGTAGGTCCCAGACGCGGCTCGGATCTGGCGTGGCTGTGGCTGTGGTGGAGGCTGGCAGCTGGAGCTCCGATTCGACCCCTAGCCCGGGAACCTCTGAATGCCGCAGGTGCGGCCCTAAAAAGACAAAAAGGCAACAACAAAAAACAATGTGTGACCCAGACTCAGGACCACAGAAACTCTCCAAACCCTGCAATGGTCACAGAAAGAGGAAGGCAGGCACCACCCGCCAAGGGAGCTCCTCCGTAGAGAGAGTGGCCGTGGGCCCCCCACGGATGTGCCCACGGGGTGTGCTCAGGCTTTGTGGGGGACTTTCTACAATCCCGGGGCGTCCAGACCTTGACAGCACTCGGGTCTCGCTCTCACCCTGAGCAGTCGGCCCCCCAAGGGGCAGGTGTCCGGCTCCCCGACTCTGCTGTCCAGCTGCGTAGTAAGAAGACACTTCCCAGGCCCCCAGCTGGTCCCAGCCAATGACCCTGAGTGGAAGTGGTACGTGACTCTTCCAGCCTGACGCAGTGCTTCCCTCTTGTGTGTCACCTGCCCTGTTCCCGGAGGGGCTGCTTCCCCAGCAGGTTCCCGGAAGGAGTCCCTGCCCAACCTGCGGTGAACTTGCAGCAGGAGCCAGAAACAACCTTACCGTCGCTTCCAGGGATCGTCATTGTCCCTGCGCTAGAACCCAGATCCCGTGGCTCTCCAAGTGCCATCCACGACCGGTGGCCGCAGCACCGTCACCTGCAGGAGATGCAGGCGCTTGGGAGGAGCCCCGTCGCCTGTGCCAAGGTCCGAGGTCATTCCGGGGCCGTTCGGGCTCGAGACCCACGGGCCTGGACGATCCCAGAGCAGATGGGAAAGTGAAACCGGAAGTGGGTTTGTCCAACAGCGACGGCTGGCGTTGAAGGGTCCCGAGGGCAGGCGGTGGAGACGGAGGTGTGGTGTGGTCAGCTCGCCGTTTGCGCTCTGTGAGAGCGTGCAGGCCTGTGACCCTGGAAGAGCTCGGAGCCAGGACGGTGAGCCGGGCCCGGTGCTTTTGGCCACACTGGGCACGAAAGGAGACAGAGGCGGCGGATCCGAGGATTTTCAGGGCTGGAAGAGGCAAGCATTTCTCAGCATCAGCAGTGAAAGGGGAGATGGAGAGACACTTTGTGGGACAAACGCCAGTTAAGGCTCATTCATCGCAGGCGTGAGTCCCTGCTTGAAACTGCGGTGTGGGGCGCAGGGCGCCTGATTAATGACTCAGGAAGCCGTGTGGCTTTCCCATCACAGCCGCTGGGGTCTGAAGCTGCTGCAGTGAAGTTCAGGTGGGAGTGAGGTGGGCAGGGAGCCTAGGGCCGTGGGCTGGGCGCTGGCCCCTGGAGTGGCTGAAATCCCATGCCTGCATGAGAGAGAGAGGTGTCCTGCCTGGCCTGAGGAGTTGCTGACCTTGACCTACAGTGAGCCCAGGCCCCTCCCTCCCAGGGGCTGCACTGGCTCTCAGGTGGCCACAGGGCTGGGTGAGGGAGGCCTGGGAGACCAGAGGCTGCCGCCCTGTGCTGGGAGCAGGTGCTGACCCTCAGAGAGGGGAGGGAGGAGGGCCCGGGAGCTCCTGCTGTGGCTCGGGGGGCGGTTAAGAACCCATCATCGTGTCCCTGAGGATGTGGGTCTGATCCCTGGCCTCGCTCAGGGGTGAAGGATTCAGCATTGCCGTGGACTGTGGTGTAGGCCTCAGACACGGCTCAGATCTGATGTGGCTGTGGCTGTGGTGTAGGCCGGCAGCTGGAGCTCCGATTCGACCCCTAGCCTGGGAACCTCCATGTGACACGGGTGCAGACCTAAAAAAAACCCCAAAAAACCAGCGGTCCGGAGTGAGACCCATCCAGGGGGTGCCCTGGAGAGCCCCCTGCTTCTCTGCGCCTCTTCCATCACCTGGAAACCTGGCTAATTGAAAGTGTCTGTGGAGTTCCCTAGTGGCTCTGTGAGTTAAGGATTCTGTGTTGTCACTGCAGTGGCTCAGATCACAGCTGTGGTGAGGGTTTGATCCTGGCCTGGGACCTTCCAATGTCGTGGGTGCGGCCAAGAAAGGGAGGGGGGAGAAAGCACCTGCCCATAGGCTGGGCTGGAGGATGAGCCCCTGCACAAGCAGGTGCGGCCAGAGCCTGGCGCCCAACAGGCAGTCCCACGTGTGCGTCCCCGAGGATGGGAGAACTGAAGTGGGCTCCCCCAGGCACGGCTCTCCCAGACCAAGGGCCCCCTCCCCTGCACCCACCATCACACCCTGCCCACAGTGGTTCTTCTGCTAGGGCTGGCCATGCCCTGCCACCGCCCACACTGGGGCTGGGTCTCCAGTCTGGACATGACCCCTGATTTTTGCTCCCGTCTTGGGAGAAGAAGTGAGAGCCATGGAAACGATGGTGCCACCCGGGTCTCGGCTGCAGAGGGCTGAGTGTCTGGGCTCACAGCATCCATGTCAGGAGCCCCCTCGGGAGCCGGGGAATGGTTGTCCGTCGGATTTTAGCATTCCCGCAGGGCTTGCTGGCTGAGGGGAGACACCTGTCACCGCAGAAGAGAAAGCAGGCCACTCTTTGCCATCTGCGGCTGGAATGAATCCAAGCTTCCTGCGCTGGAGAAGGTGTACTCAGTGTTCCTTATGCGAGCCCTGCTGCCCTGTGTCCCGGGAGAGGCAGGGCGGGGCGCGGGGCGGGGGCGGGGCGGGGGGGAGTCGTGCACACCGTTTGGCATGTGGTGGGGGGCTTTGCAAAGAAGCCTCTGTCACTGCAGAGCTGGTCTTGAGCCATGTGTCGCTGTGTATCTGCCAGGCTCTTGGCCTCCAAGAGCTGAGCCTGATTCGGGCAGTGCCTCCATTTGGATGGTAGGTGGGCACGGAGACGTCTCTGTCTCAGGCCACCTACCCTCCTGGAGCCTAGGAGCACTGGGACCGCTCTGACTTCTTGGTCCAGGACAGGCTGACAGCTGAGCAGTGGCTGAGCCCTGGGAAGCTGGCTCATCACCTCCGGCTCCCCTGGGAGGAGGGGGGGAAGGGAGCATCAGCTTTGGGAGCTTCCGTCGGGGAGAGGCTCCCATAGGAAGCCTGCCCCCCACCTGCCTTCTTCGCCCCAACCTCCCCCTCGGACCCCAAAGTTCAGCCACCAGGCATTCAATTCAGTCATCCATTCATTCATTCAATGGCACTTTATCGCGTGCCTGCTTCGGGCCAGGCACGGGCCCCCAAAAGAGGGGTGACGAGGACCTCAAGTGGGTCACACGATATAGATGTGCTGCCTCAGAAACACAGTCTCGTGGAAACAGAACAAAGAGGAAAAGCGTTTGAGGACGCGTCTGGCCTCGGGGCTCCCACCGCCCAGAGCCCCGGGAGGTCACCAGAGGGAGGCACGGCCACGCGGAAGCGCGTTCCCCTGAATTTCCTCCTGGAAGTGTGCGCGGAGACGGGAAGGCAGGACTCAGCTCATGCCCCGGCCAGGAAGCTGTCCCCCCACAGGAACCCCCGGGAGTCAGTACTTCAACAAAAACCACGGGCACACAGCATCCTGCCTTTTTTTTTTCCAAGTTGATAGTAATGGATACGGCGTGGCGGTGGGGGAAGCCCGGTCCCCAGACGCGCGCTGGGGGAGGGCAGTCCGATGGTGGGAGCACCTGGCACCCTTGGGACTTTCTCAAATTCATCTTAAAACGAAGAACCACTGGAGCCCTCGGTGGTCAGGACTCTCCGAGAGAACCCGCGTATGTGAGAGAGACTGAGATACCACCTTCAGTGTTTGGACTCTGTCGCCAGGGAGCAAAGGAGCCCACGACGCAGCTGGAAACAACACACAGGCATCAGCTCACATTCCTCCGGGTCAGGAACCTGGACCCGCCTGGTCCTCACTTCGGGGCTTCGCACAGCACCTAGAAGCAAAGGTATCATGTGACTGAGGTCTCATCCTGAGACGCGTGTGGGGACAGTTCCCGCGGCTGCGTGTGTGTGTATGGGGGGGGGGGGATGAATGTGCAAATAGCGGGTGGGCTCCTCGACGACTCTGAGGCCTCAGGCATGTTTCCAGCCCCTCACGCGTGGAGACAGGTCAGAAGATGTCCAGCTGCCCGGTTTCCTCGTCTGGCTCTGGGCTCAAGTGTGATCACGCGTGAGGAACACTTCATCCTGGGGCCTCAGCATCTGTGTCGTGTGCTGGGCCTGCCCATCCAGTGCCCACCACACCTGCACAGTCACTGCATGGGCGCCCAGGGATCTCAGGACGACACAGGGCATCATGCCTGTGGCGAGAGGCACTGAGCGATCGCCAAGCGCCCGGCACCTGCCGGGTGAGCAGCCCCGGGCTGGCAAGTGAGCAGAGAGGGAAGAAGGGCCTCCAGCTCCCCAAGTGCTTCAGCACATCCGGACTCACGGGCAGCCCTCGGAGAGCCATCCAGAGACGATCGAGCCCCAGGCTGAGGGCGGGAGTGGCTGAGGCGGCAGGTGTGCAGCAGGAGGTGTGGTCCAGCCTGGACAGGAGCTGAGGATGGGACACGTGGAGAAGACATCTGCAGACTTCCTTGTGCGAACAGCTGCGGTGCCTGCGTCTGTCTGTCTGTCTGCCAAAAGTCTGTCGGGATGCTTGCCCATAGGGTGGAGGGCTTTGCCCTTGAAGGCTGGGTCCTGGAGCTGACCCTCTGCAGCTGACATCCTGGAAGATGGGAGAGGAAATGAGAAGCGGGGTTCACAGCTCGGCGGCCGGAGCCCACTTTCCGGCAGCCTGGGTGGGAGCTTGGGGTGCACGCCATCAGTCCTCCCGGACCGAGCCCCACCTTGGCCCTGCAGCCCTCACCCTGGGGCGCCCCTCAAGCACAGAGGTCTGTGGCCGCAGGCAAGCAGGGCTCTCAGGTGTTGTCTGGGGCCTCCTGAGCTGCGAGGCACTGGGCTGTGGCACAGGATGCAGACTCACGGAGAAGGTGGGGTCCCCACGAATGCCCATCTCCGGGAGGCTTCCTGCGTTAAAGGGTTTGGCCTGGATGGGGAATTGGATCTGACTCTGTGACGCTGGCTGTCCCCACTCGGCTCCGGGGATATGCTCCCAACTGGGCTGGGTCCCAGGGGCTCCCAAGGGCCTGGAGGAGTTTACGTGGAGCCAGCTGGCACGGCTGCCAAACGTCCCAGCCCACCCTCAGCCCTGGGACTCCAGCCCCCCTGCAGGCTTCCCTGAGCTCTGCTGCTTCATTTCTGCGTGGGAAACGCTCGAATCCTCCCCTGTGCTCCCCCAGGTGGGAGCCCCCGCTGCAACCCAGGGCTCTGAGTCAGGGCCTGCGGGCTCGCTCACCCGGCCCTCCTGATGGGCTTGGAACCTGTCAGAGTGGTGCCTGGCACGACCTAAGTGCTGTGCCGTGAGTGGACTCTGATTGCCTCATGCTGCCCACTCTTTAGAGGCAGAGGCTGCTTTAAGGAGAGTCCAGCTGGGCCCAGGCTTTGGTTCTGGTGACAGCTGGCTGGGAGTGGAGTGACCTGTCCACAGCCAGGTGCCTGGTGGCACAGAAGGAGTGGGTCCAGGGCCCGTGCCTGGGGGGTCTGGGGCCAGGAGACAAGAGGGCTTTGGGGAAAGGGTTTGTCATGGGAGGGGCGGGGCTCCCTCTTCCTGCTCTCAGAGATCAGGGCCTGGCAGTCTCTGGAAAGTTCTGGCCAAAGGCAGCATCCAGGTCACCATGGGTTCCTGGGCACCGCTCCCTCAGCGTCTGATTCGGCAGCTCTGCGTGGTGCCGAGAACACGTCACCTCCCCAATTTCCCAGGCGACCCGCTGCTGCTTGGAACACACAGGAATCAGGATCAGCAGCTCTTCCTGATTCTTGACCCTGGCCTGGCCCCAGAAGAGGCAGGTTCTACTGCATTAAAGATTAGCATCCTTCTTTTTTGTCTTTTTAGGGCCGCACCCGCAGCATATGGAGGTTCCCAGTCTAGGGGTCGAATCAGAGCTACAGCTGCCGGCCTGCACCACAGCCACAGCAACGCGGGGTCTGAGCTGCATCTGCGACCTACACCCCAGCTCACGGCATCGCTAGATCCTTAACCCACCGAGCAAGGTCAGGCCCCCAAACCTGCATCCTCGCAGATACTACGTTGAGTTCTTAACCCGCTGAGCCACAGCGGGAACTCCCACGGCCTGCACGGCCGTCCTGCTTGGGGCCGGGGCGAGGCCAGGCTTCCTGCCATCAAGACCCCCCGGCCCCAGCTCCCATCAGTGATTCTTCTTTTCCTCCTGGGACACCCCGGCCTTCGCGTGCCTTCTCAACCTGAGAAGCTCTCGCCCTCTCAGCTGAAACGCGGCATAGCTGACTCGAGCCTCTCAGGTCTCTACTCAAATGTCACCTCTTCCGAGAGGCCTCGTGCAACTAGGAGCTTAAAACAACTTACGTTTCAGATTTCCGGGGTCTGGTAACAGGAGATGGCTTACTGGTACTGAGCCCCCTGCCAAGAAAAACAACCCTGCCTCCCAGACAGACCACGTGAGCCACGTCAGAGCCACACCTTCTATTCAACTGCTCTTCTGGTTTTCTTTCTTTATTTTTTCCCTTCTTTTTTTTACAGCTGCATGGGCGGCCTATGGAAGTTCCTGGGCTAGGGGTCGGATCAGAGTTGCGGCTGCAACCTACACCACAGCTCACAGCAATGCCAGATCCTTAACCCACTGAGCGAGGCCGGGAATCGATCCCGCATTCTCACGGACACCATGTCAGGGTCTTAACCCACAGAGCCAGAATGGGAACTCTTGCTTTTCCATTTCTAAAAAAGAGGCAAAGAGAAGTCTTGCCTTGGCACAGGTTTGAAGCCGGAAGCCAGCGTCCGGGTTGTGCTGGTCTGGAGCAGAGACGTGGCGTGCGGGCCCTGGTGGACTCCAGCTCCCTTCTTTGGTGTCGCCGTGCTGGGACACGGCAGGCGGTTCCTGTGTGGGATGTGGATGGGTGGGGTCTGGGGAGTTGGAGGCAAAAGACCCTGCAGGCTGAGCCTTGCAGCATCAATGGAAACACAACTATTAGAAAGCGACAGAGGTGGACCAAACATGGGGAGACACTGGGCGTGGGGCAAGACTGACAGTTACCCGGGCCTTCTTCAGAGGGCCTCCTAGTCCGCGGGATGCGGGGCTAACATGGCTCAGACAGACGAGGCTGTGTCCTTGGGCCGGGGCTTGTGTCAGAGAGCCAGGCTACCAGCTGGGGCGTGGCGGGTGGGGAGTCCTAAAATAAGAGAGGACCCCACGTCTGACACAGACCCTCCCCTGTCCCTGGCTGATGGCTGGTCTGAACACGCCTGAGGTGAGATGCCCACAATGCAATGGGGGAACCCGCAGGGTGGCCAACACAGCCCAGCAGATTTCAGCACTGCCTGGAGTCAGCAGGCAGTTTGAGTTCACGGCGCATCATTTGAGCTGGATTTGAGAAACCTCTCCAGCTTTCTGTTGAAACCCCAGGGGGCCAGACCCTTAAGGAAAAGGACAGTATCCAGGACCGAAGCCAATCGCCTGGGATTACGAACCACATAGAGCCACCCTGGCAAGCCCAGAGCCAAGACCCCCAGGCTCCACGGGATCCCACCAAGCTGCCTGCCAGCACCAAGCTCAGCTCTGTTTTGAGGAAGAGCTCAGAACTCAGTCTCTGTAACACAGCCTCCACAACGTCTGGCACAGAATTGAGGTTTACTAGACACACAGAAGAATGAACACATGACCCATCATCAAGAAGGGAAAAGCTGGAGTTCCCACTGTGGCTCAGTGGTAATGAACCTGACAAGTATCCACAAGGAGGCAGGTTCAATCCCTGGCTTTGCTCAGTGGGTTAAGGATCCCGCGTTGCTGTGAGGTGTGGTGTATGTGACAGACGCAGCTCAGCTCTGGCATTACTGTGGCTGTGGTGTAAGGTGTCAGCTGCAGCTCCGATTCAACCCCTAGCCTGGGAACCTCCATATGCTGCAGGTGCAGCCCTTAAAAAGGGGAGGCTGGAGGAAGAGGGTAAAAGGCAAAAACAGAACGGGTGCCTCAGATGTTGAAAATTACAGACAATGACTTTGAAATAAGTAGACTACATATGATAAACATGGCATGACAAAAGAGGAATATAATGAGTAAAGAAATGGGGGGTCTCAGGCGAGATAAGAAAACTCTAAAAAATGAACTGATTGTAAGCCTTAGAAATAAGCATCGCGATATCGGAAATAAAAAAATCCTTGGATGACAAGGACAGGCAGGTGGCCACCACGAAAAGATGAGAAGATGCTCCCCATGGCTGCTCGTCAGCGACATGCAGATCAAAACCACAGTGAGGTTTCACACCCACACCTATAAGAATGGCCGTCATCAAAAAGGCCGCAAAGGAGTTCCCTGGTGGCCTAGCGGGTTAAAGATCCAGCATTGTCACTACTGTGCTTTGGGTCACTGCTATGGTGCAGGCACCACCCCCGGCCTGGAAATTTCTGCCTGCCTTGGGCCCAGCCCCCCAAAACTGTCTACAAATAATATATCCCGAAGAGGGTGCAGAGAAAGGGGAACCCTCCTACGCTGTTGGTGGGAACGGAAATGGATGCAGCCACAGCGGAGACAGTAAGGGGCTTCCTTGAAAAACTAAAAAGGGAGTTGCCATGTGATCCAGCATCCCACTCCGGGGCCTCCATCCTGAGAAACCTCTCTTTGGAAAAGATACCTGCACCCCTGCGTTCATTGCAGCACTATTCACAACAGCCAAGACATGGAAACAACCTAAAAGTCCATCGGCAGAGGCGTGGATAAAGATGTGGTACATACACACAGCGGAATATTACTCGGCCGTAAAAGGAATGAAATCATGCCGTTTGCAGCAACATGGGTGGACCTAGAGACGAGCCTACTGAGTGAAGGAAGCCAGACTTTAGAGAAAGACAAACATCCTATGACATCGCTTATGTGTGGCAACGAGAATATGATACGCATGAGCTTATGTGCAAAACAGAAACAGACGCACACAGAAAACAAATTTATGGTCACTGGAGGGGAAGGGGGAGCAAGGAGATTTAAAGTAGGCGTTTGTGAGTCACAGACACACATTATATATAAAATAGATAAATGACGAGGTATTACTTTATAGCACAGGGAACTGTATTCAATATCTTGGAGTAACCTGTAATAGAAAAGAATATGAAAAAGAGTATATATATACACACATATTTATTTGGGTATCACGTTGCTGTACACTTAACATTGCAAATCAACTATTCTGCGATTTAAAGCATTACTGTAGGATTTTCCAGTGGCCGAACTCTCCGGCGTTCTCAACGCCGTGGCTCTGGTGACAGCTGTGGCGTGGGTTGGATCCCTGGCCTGGGAACGTCTGCATACGGTGGGCATGGCAAAAATAAATAAATAAAATAAAAAATTATTCTGCAAAAGAAAGCTTGTTTGTTGCCAGTCAGACCCACGTGGCCAGGACTGGCAAGTTCTTCGGGCTGATGGGAGACGGTCCCAGATGGAAATGCAGACCCTTCGGGAGAATCAGAGAGTGACAGCAGCGGGAGATACGAGGATGGGTCTTCCTTTCGCTTGAAAATGTCGTTGAAAGAATCTTTAAGACACAATAGTGAAAATGCATCGTGGGGTTAAAAGACACGTAGAAGCGAGTTCCACAACGAGTGGTGAAGAAAGGCAGTGGGAGGGTCTGCACGCAACGTGTGGTGTCCCTGGACACACAGCAGGTGACATTGCGTGAGATGCATCATGCGACCCCTGGACACGCGCTCGGCAGAGCACAGAGGCGCAACTAGACAGGGCAGGGGTGGAATGAAACCCCAGAACGTTGACCAACCCAGAGGAAGCAAAGCAAGAGAGACCAGGATGGGACAGCAGCTGAACAGCGGGATGGCAGACGTGACGCGATGCAGCCATCACACCCACTGTCCCTCAGCCCAGGGCGGCAGCGCGGGCGAGAAGAGCGGGAACCTGCGAGGCGCTGCTTACGGGAGACGCGCTGCGAGGGACCAGCAGGGTGGCAATGAATGCGTGAGAAACAACCTCGCAACGTGCATTTTCTGGAGTCTCCGTCACTGCCCTGTGTGCTTGGCAGCTCCTGCCCAGGGGCCACCCTGATCGCACAGTCAGGCTGCTTGCCCAGTGACCCTGGTGGCCAGATGGAGCCGAAGTCTGGGGCCAGCGGAAGGATGGGGGCAGAAGGGAGTCCGGGCCCCATGACCTCCCCCCTGCCCCCCCCCCCACCTCCCAGGAGGAGATAAAGAAGCTCTCCGCTGCCCCCTGCCTGGGATAAAGACGACCCTCAGGACAGCAGCCGTACTTGGAAGGTGGCAGACACATGGTGGGTCCAGGAGTCACCGCCGGGAGGGGAGGGGCCGGCCAAGGGCGCTCGGGTTGGACGGTGATGCAAAGCCACAGAGATGTCAGGTTTCATCGGCTCCGGGCTGATGAACCGCTGTGGACACGCTCGGCTCCTCTCTCCTTCGAGGTGCGCGCCGCTTGCTCAGAGTACGTCGTTGGGTTGGTAGGACGGAATCGCTCGTCCCCTTGATGGTTTTCTGCTTCCCCTCAGGTTGCCCCTCAGCACGCGGGCTCCATCTTCTCTGTTCTCCGCGTGTCACGGGGCCGAGGCCAGCGCCCGGCCCACACCCGGGGCTTCTAAACACCCCTCTCCTCTCGCGCTGGGATGCCAGTGGCGTGGGAAGCCGCGTCCTTGTGCCTTGGCCCAAAGGAGGCTTATGAACACAAGGACCTCGAGTTCTGAAATTCTGGAGCAGGAGGAGCCGAGTACAAGGCGGCCAATGTCAGGACTTCCATTCTTGGGTGTTACCTCTGGGTCGATCCTTCGGGGGCTGCGAGAGCAGCCTTTCAGCTCCAGCGGGGACTCTGCAGGAATGCTGGGAATGTCCCGGGCAGGGGCCCCGAGAGATGAGGGTTGTGCAGGATGAGGCGCCCTGGACCAGGAGCCCGAGCGCAGGTCTCTCAACCCCTCCTGGTGGGGGTGCAGGGGGCAGAAGAGGGAGAAATGGGATGGGGGGGAGAGCATGAAAAGGAGGTGGGGGCCAGGCAGGATCCCCCCAGGGGCCTTTGGGGAACAGAGTTCTAATCCTGGCTTCCCACTAAGGGCTGTGTGGCCCCCAGGCAGTCTCTTTCCTTCTCTGTGCCTCAGGCTTCCATCTTCAACAAGAGATGCCCTCAAAGGCACGACGGCTGAGCAGTGCCTGATGCTGTAGCCAAAACCAGCCTCTGTACATTGGCCTCAATGAAGGCTCAGAGACAGGGTTTGGGGTGAAGCAGAAAGAACAGCTTTATCACTTCTCCAGGCACAGGAGGTCACAGCAGGTTACTGCCCTCCAAACTGTGCCCTCCCTTGAGAGCGGATGGCAAAGGGTCGTATAGGTTTAGCTTGAAAACCCAGGGCTGTGGCAAAGATTAGGGCACCCGCATTCTTCTCCCTCATGGATCATTTCAGAGTCATCAAGGCTGGAATCAAGTGGTCCAGCAACAATTTCTGGGGGTCTTTGGGGTTATTGTCCCTTGACCTTATCTCCGCAGTGAAGATGGCTCGCAAAGGAAAGGCAGTGTTGGGGTCCCATTGAGGCTCAGCAGATTAAGAACCTGACGTTGTCTCCGTGAGGATGCTGGTTCGATCCCTGGCCTCACTCAGTGGGGGTAAGGATCCGGTGTTGCTGATAAACCGCAGATGCAGCTCAGATCCAGGGTTGCTGTGGCTCTGGTGTAGACGTGCAGCTGCAGCTCCAATTTGACCTCTGGCCGGGGAACTTTCATATGCTGCAGGTGCAGCCATTAAAAAGAAAAAAGAAAAAAGAAAGGGGGTGTTAGGAGTGTTTCAGGGGACAAAGAGAACACCAGGTGTGCACTGTAATTCTAACTCGAAAGTAGTCGTTAGTAAAAGAAAGTAGTTAAGCAACGAAGAAATCAGTTGTGAAAGCCGATTAGATTACGTGCATGGGTCAAGGGCAGGACCTAACATAATGAGACTCTTTTAACTAATTTTTAGCTGTATCAGTATTTCCTAATCATTAGCTCTGACGTCTGCCTTCTGAGACTGAGGGGAGGCCTGGGAAACTGAAGGAAAACTTTACCTCAAACACGAGGACCCGGGGCTTGTACATGTCTCGATCCCCCGTTTTCTTCGATGCACCCCAATCTTGAGGAGGAACAGGTTCAGAACAAGAAAGAGAATAAAGTTTTAGACTGAGAGGTTAATCAGAAACATGGCAGAGGAACTCCGTTTTAGCTCCATTTCTGGTTTAATTTTCTGAACTCTTTGAGGGAACGGAGTGATGACCATTCTGGCTCCTTTCTGCTAAAACGGGGCATAGTCCTGCCTAATTTGGAGAATGGACCCAGAGTTGGGTATAATCTCAGGGAGTTCCCATCGTGGCTCAGAGGAAACGAATATGACTAGTATCCATGAGGACGCAGGTTCAATCCCTGGCCTTGCTAAGTGGGTTAAGGATCTGGCATTGCCATGAGCTGTGGCATAGGTCACAGACATGGCTCAGATCTGGCATTGCTGGGGCTGTAGTGTAGGCCAGCGGGTACAGCTCTGATATGACCCCTAGCTGGGAACCTCCATATGCCACAGGTGCAACCCTAGAAGGACAGAAAAAAAAAAAAAAGAAAGAAAATAAATAAACTCAAATTCTGAGCTTAGCATCAATCTTTTGTATTAAGAAAATATTACCTTTCTCTTTGTCCAGAAATAGCGCCTGGAAAAGCATTTGAAAATTATTAGGCATATTACAATGTGGATAATGATCAAAACACACCTCTGTACTATTCCTCAAGAGTCCTCTTATTTCAAATGACAATCAGGAAGATGAGTTTTGGACTATTTCCTTTTTTACTGATATGCAGTAACCAAGTAGCACTTTGAATTATTTTATATTCGGGTTTTAACTTTTCCAAAGGTGTATTAATTATGCATAAGAAGAACTATTGGCCATTACAAATCATTCCCTTCTTTCTTATTTTGGGGGGGGGCACAAAATATGATTTAAGGCAATTTTTTAGCTAATACTACTCTGGCTGAAGAATCTGGTACCTTCTGCTGGCAGGCTATAGCTTAAGCTGTCTTATTTGCCGCTACTATTTTCAAAGCAGGAGACAACCTTCATAGCTACAAGGAGACCTTGAAACAATAAGGCTGTAATCGGCAGCTGCTAGCAGGTACTTTTGAAAGTGGCCAGTGGTATCTTTAAGTCCAATAAAGTTTAGAAAATTCAAGTTCTCAGTGATATAGGAACATATCTGAAGCCGCATCCACAATGGCCACCCAGCTCCATTTTAAATGCCTGAACCACAGTTATTTCATTTTGATTTTTACACGTACATTTTTCTTAATGGCCAAAACAGATGTACAACTTGTGTTTAAAAGGCCACAAATAGGCTGTTTGGTTAAGGTTCAAATTCAATCATGTATAACCCAGAATGATTTTCCCATATTTTAGTATGTGAAAATTTTTTTATCATTTCCCCCTTTTGGTTTGTAATTCTTTCCATAGAAAGCATTACTGATCAAAATATTTTTCCGACATTGCCAGAGTGGCCCAGTTGCCTGCTCAGGGTCCATTCATGTCCCTTGGTGGTAAGCTTACTTTTTGTTCCCACAGTTCTCACATTAGGAAAAACTAATGGGATATCATGAACAGGCTCAGAAGTATGTTGATGGGGAAATGCTTTATAGGCCATATATTTATCACTTATGCCCAGTGGTCACACAAGCACTGCACATGTGCCTTGAGCCATAGACTTAAAGCAGACAATGATACCGTATACTCAGTGATAACTCCACTAGATAATTTTTCTTTCCTTCTGAATATAAGGGAAAAAGTGTGGCTAACACAATTAACTTTCATCAATACAGACTTTAATGAACAGAACTAGAATTTAACATCTATTGAAACATAATTGGAAATTTTTTTATCCTCATCTCCATTAAACAGAGTTAAACCAAGACTGATTTGTTTCCAAAATAAGTCTGGCCCATTGACCATATAGGTTTTTCCATATTGACTCTGGAATAATTCTTCACAAAGATTCTCAGACTAATTCCCAAAAGGCCGCTCAGGAAAGCCACACCAAAGGTCTACCATAGATTTTGCCCTGGTGGATTTTTCTCTTTTAGAGGTCCTCCAAATATTTTGAGATTCCTGTACAAGCCAGGAGACACTCTTTTATTTAACTGATGAGGTTACTCAGAACCCAAAGGTCTCTGATTTCTGGAGGGACCAGGCAGAGAGGAAAGAAAAATGTTTTAATTTTATCCACAGGTATAAATTACCAAATTGTTGTAACCCATAAGTGGCTTGAGGGGAAGAACTTCTCTATACCTGAAAAACAAAGATTAAAAGCCTACAGTAATGTATTAGACAAAAAGTCATAAAAATTATAATCATATGTAGCCATTTAATCTCATGTGATTGATTTTTGTTCTGTTTTTCTGTTAGTTTTGTTGGCCTTGCCTGACGATTGAGGACAATAGCGACGGTGATAATTTCAAGCAGATTGTGAAGTTTTTATTAAGGCTGGTATGATTTGCCTTGATCACTGGAGATTGTAGAGCGTACCCCCTAAGTGGAAAATACATTTTCTGATCATCTCCTTATCATCGTGAGGGCATCAGCCAGGGAAAGCTTTAAGCCATCAAATACAAATGAGGGTTGCAGAGTTCCCATTGTGGCTCCTGGGTGAAGAAACCAACATAGCGTCTGTGAGAATGCAGGTTCGATTCTCGGCCTCACTCAAGGGATTAAGGATCTAGTGTTGCTGCAAGCCACGATGTAGGTCACAGACGTGGCTCAGATCCAGTGTTGCTGTGGCTGTGGCATAGGCCTGTAGCTGCCGCTCCAGTTTGACCCCTAGCCCAGGAACTTCCACATGCCATGGGTGCAACCATAAAAAGAAAAATAATACTAAGAATCGGGTTTGCAAGGGAGCCAGGAAAAGCCAAGCATCAGCCTTAGAGTTCCCATAGCCCTGGCTGCATATAGCTGTCATTTACCCATCTTGAATTCCTTGGTTTAGGAGCAGATTTTTGCCATGTTACAAGGATATTGGGATAGCAAAACTCTGACAATGAGGGTTTTTTTTCTCATAGAAGCAGAATGGACTATATCTACATGTGTCATAAGCTTTACAGATTCTGTTGTTTTTTCCTTTTATTTGACAACGTTCCCACTGCAATTTAATCTGTGGAATATAATCCCAGTGAGTTTAACACTTTGCGGAGATGCCTCGGGGGCTCTCTGAAGAACCTCCAAGTCAGCTGGGAAAGAACTTTACTTAGAATTTGACACTTGGGGAGTTTGTTAAAAACATCCAACAGTTTTAAAACACTTGGTCAGATTGTGAAATAATACTTGCACACCTAACCAACGTAACAAAAGATTGTAAAAGCAAATCTTAAAGACAAATCTTAAATTGTTTAAATCTTTAAAAAAAATCTTTAAAAAACCTTAAAAAAATCTTTTAAATCTTTTTTAAAAAGCAAATCTTAAATCTTTGTCAAAGACAAAGAAATGCCCATAATCTGATACCAAAGGCAGCATATTCCAGGAAAACCTTGTTCTCTTGGCAGAGAGGAAAAAGCAGATTCCAGCCTTTAGAACTTCTGCCACGAAAACATGTGTTTTACTTGCTTCACATTCTGAAATGTTTCCCTTCTTATTTTAGCAGCTTTAATTTGTAGTCATTTCATTTAATATTACAATTTTTAACCCTTAAAAACCTTAACCTCTAGTGAGAAGCAAGAAGGAGGCAATTGGGAACTGTGCGTCGTGTTCGCATTTTTCTGGTGAGAAAAGAACATTCTCCACAACCTCTAAACACACGCCTTTGTCCCAAAGCGCAGTTTCTCTTTAATGTGGTACAAGACGCATGTTTAACAAACCCAAACGTCTCTAGGCTCCCTCTCACCAGAATCCAAATGTAGGTACGTTTAGATTCATGCAGCAATGCTCTGATAGTTTGTCTTAAAATGACTTAGACCTTGGATGAGTTTTCATCATCTGCTGATTGAGTAAAGACTCTAACATTTCAAGTTACCAACCTTCTGGAAAAACCATTGTAAGGAGACATGTCTAAAACACAATTATTTTTAAAGTGTTCATTTAAGAGTTTTTAATCCCATTTACTTTTATTTTATTATTTTTTAAAAAACGCGATGCATTTTATTTTATTTTATTAATAGTTGTACAACCATTATCACAGCCTGATTTTACTTTTGACGAGAGCAAGCATCACGCCAGGGAAATTTCCTAGCAGATGTCGCGTGAACTTGCTTAAAGTAAACTCAGGTACCACTGAGGAATTACACTCAATACTGATGACGCTAACGGCGTGTCTGTGTTAATGAACACTCCTAGTTCCCCCGAATTTAGAATTGTTTACTTTTCTTTAAGCCAATTGAATAGGCTCGTTTACACATTAACCCCAGCGGCAGGATCCAAAGACAAAGATGCCTCTTGAGACACACACACATCCAGACAGACGGAGACCTCATAGCTTTAGCTTAAAATGTCACCCAGGGAGGATTACGGCCAGGCCGTAGTACAAAAGAAAATCAACTTTTTCCATGTCCTTGCTTGCCACTGGAAGCAGTCCAGTTCTGCAGATTGCGCTTCCCAGGGCTGCAATGCAGGAGCCGAATTTGAGTTTCCCACGCCGGTGTCTTACACACGAGACCAGTGCAAACAAACCCGCCAAGAAACAAATCTCCCTCCTTCAGGTTTATCTTGCAAATGGGTGACGTCCACCTACTGCCTCAACTTTTTCAAATAAAATTTCCTCTTTTTAACAATGAACACCTTATCCACGGCGAGATAAGGAATTAGGACTGTGTGTGTCACGGCCATTCACCGGGCGACTGTAAAACCAAAAAAAAAGGTGGAAAAAGTTAACTTTACTTACTTGAATTTAAAAGCCGCTTCCCCTCCTTCCCCCTCCCCCTGCCCCCTGGGCCCCCTGGTTTGAAGTTCTACGAATTAACCCAAGGCTGAAGTCTCCGACAAAGTGGACTCTGTTTGTGTTGCAAGGACACGATAAGACTTAACTGCACGCTTTCCCCTAGGTGTCTTTTTGTTCTCTCAGGCGCAGAACTCCGGGAAAAAAAAAAAAAATTTTTTTTCATCAAGCCAGATTTCTCTAACTGCACCTGTAAAAGGAATCAGTTTGGGAATTTCCTCAACCGATTTTCCCCAGAATCTAAAGCCCATTGTGCCCACACACAGTGTTCAATCAACTTTTCCTCACTCATCGTTACAACCATAGGTTGACCCGTCTGCCAAAAATTCTCTCGTGGCGGGGGGGGAGGGTCCGGGAGAATCTAAGAGGCGCCTCCTGTGTTTGATGGAACAAAATCACACACGAGTGGATGAAAAACAAACCAGAATCCTCGCCTGCAAGCAGAGTGGGCCTCACACCCAACACACAGAGCCAGACTGCCCAAAGCTCAGACTGGCTCTGAAGTCCCACCAAGTCCCACTAAGCCCGTGACCTTAGCCCCGTGGCAGCCAGAGCCCAGCCTGTGTACACGGGCACCGAGGCAGGGCTTTGGGCGAAGCAGAGGGAACAGCGTTATCGCTTTGCCAGGCGGGCAGAGGAGGCCACAGCTGGCTGACACCCTCCAAACCGTGTCTCCCTCGAGAGGGGCGGGCAAGGGGTCTCGCAGGGTTAGTCAGGGACAAGGCCGCTGCGGATGAGGACTGGGGCACCGCGTGCCCTCCGTACATCATTTCGGAGTCATCGAGGCCGGAGTCAGGGGGCCCGGTGACGGCTTCTGGGGGTCTTTGGGGTGATGGCACCTTGACCTGCTCTCTGCTGTGAAGATGGATCACAGAAGGAAGGGGGTCGTGGGGGTGTTTCAGAGGGAAAGAAAGCCTCAGGTGCCCCGTAGACTCTGCCTAGAAAGCAGTCCCTGGTCAAAGGAAGCCGCTCAGCAAGGAAGAAACAAACCCTTTTGAAAAGCCAGTTGCCGTCCGCGCACCGGCCGAGGCCGGGCAGAGCATCCTGGACACCTTGAACTAGTTTTTAGCTGTAACAGAATTTTCTCATCGTTACCTCTGGAGTCAGCCCTGTGAGGCTGAAGGGAGGCCAGAGAGGCTGAAGGCAAAGCCTTTTCCTTCCAAACACAAGGACACGGGGCCGGCACACCGTTTGGGTCCTCGCCCCGGGGCCTGTCTCCTCCGTGGCGTTTCTTTTCCTGCCCAGAGACGTCACTCTGTGGCCTTTTTAGAGGACTTCAAATGCAATTGGCTCAATTTGTTAAAAGTACGCATTCAGAAGTCCGGAGTTCTTTAAGCTTTTCCGTTGGACGGTGAACCCTATCTTATAGACAACAGGCAGCTTCGAATAACTTCCTTGAAGGGGCCTGTATATTCCTTGTCCCGTTCACTGGCTCAGTGAACAGCTTTGAACGTTGTAACCCGCGTTTTCAAAACGAATATCTTCATACTGGCATTTTCGCATTTCAGGGGCCCATCTTTAATGAAACCGTCTGAATGCAGCCTAATAAGACAAACCACGTGAATGTGAGAAACTTGGGGTCTCTTAACTCTAAACGTTAAGATTTCCGCATAAAGTCACGAACTCAAGGTCACCTTGTCTTTCTTTTTAAAATATATCTTTTCGATTGTATTCAATTGTATTTATTTATTTATGTTAGTAATGAATTGCTTTCTTTAGGCCACCTCGCAGCACGTGGAGGTCCCGGGCCAGGGATCAGACACGAGCTGCAGTTGTGACCTGCTCTGCACGTGAGGAAACGCCGGACCCTTAACCCACCAACCTTGCCGGACGGGGGCATCGAACCTACGTCCCAGGGCTCCGGTGCCTGCCGATTGCGTTGTGTCACGGCATGAATATCTAGGTCATGTTTTCAGCTGGATTATCTGAAAATTTAAGATAATCCAGCTAAAAAAGAAATTTGAATGAATGATGCTGAAGCTCCAAATACCCAATCATTGGTGGGATTTTTTGGTTTTTTGTCTTTTTGGGGCTCACCCACGGCGATGGAGGTTCCCAGGCTAGGGGTCAAATCAGAGGTACAGCTGCCGGCCTGCACCACAGCCACAGCAATGCGGGATCCAAGCCACATCTGCCACCTATACCACAGCTCACGGCAACGCCGGATCCTTAACCCACCGAGCGAGGCCAGGGATCGAACCCCCAACTTCATGGTTCCTCGTCAGATTCGCTTCTGCTGCGCCACGATGGGAACTCCCACATTGGTGTCTTTATCCTAAAATGTTAGCCCTGACACTGTTCGGGTCAGTGTCTCTCTCTGTCTTACACTCAGTGAGAAGCACACAGATCCTGGCGGCCAAGAGGCCTCAGTCCAGCCCCAGCTCGGTGTTCTGGCCGCACGTCCCCAGGGAGCCCACCTCTGCCGGCCGAGTCACCCCACCATGCGGTGCAGCATCCCGCTCCTGAGGCGTTTCTGTCCAGGTGGCAGAACACCCTGCCTCCATGACGTGCCGCTTTGGGGAACCGGCTCTTCTGAGCTGCAGGCGCTTGAAAAGCAGCAAATGCAGGGAGCCGAGGGCCTTTCTCTGAACGCCCTCCATCGGCCTGAAGACCAGCCCCCCACAAAGAGTTCTGTCCTCTCCCCCCACCCGAGGGAGTTTCACCACCCCCAGAAAATGGCCCCTCGACAGGTCACAGGAGAGGAGACAAGAGGGGGCGCCCCACTGCAGCTGTCACACACTAGGCCCCCTCCGCCTGCCCCGTGAGGCCCCCTCCCCTTCCCCAGTGGGAGGTTTTGCATCCTGATGCCAGGCCACCTCGGGGAGTCTCCAGAGTGGACCCAGTGCTAAGGCCCCTCCTGTGCTTGACTCTGCAGGGAGTGGGGGGACAGCAGGATGGGGGGACCTTGCTTTTCCTCCCCTGCCCCGCGGGGACCAGCCACTGTCCTGGTCTCCAGCCGCATGGCCCGTGGACGTTGAGATGCTCTCCCATGGACCCTTGAGACTCACAAGATTTTGTCTGGCTTGGGGTTGCGATCCCAGTACCTGGGCAGGGGCTGTTGGGGTGGGGTTGGGGGCACAGCCCTGCCACCTCTGTCTCTCCTGGAGGACACCGATGAGAGCTGGCTCCAGGATCTGGCTCTTCCCTAAGAGGTGTGGAAAGGCACCCAGCCTGGTCCCTCCTGGAGTGGGGATTAAGTAGCCTCCCCCCAACCAGAGCAATTTATGGCTCTGGCCTCCCACCCCTACCTAGCACCCCCCCATGCCCCCCAGGCTGGAGCTGCTGAATCTGGTGCAGGGCAGCCTCTCTGTCAGCATCCCAGGGCCACCCCTTTGTGATATTTTCAGCCTGGCTGCCCCTGCTCCTTTTTGAGGCATGTCCACGTCCACCGCGGCCAGAAGGCAAGTGCACCCCAGGCTGGAAAACCGAGCACATGTCCCTCCTCCCAGACACCCCAGGGGAAGTTTCCAGATTACTCTAGACTTGAAGCCCATAAAATGCAAATGAATTCCTCCACCCCGCACCCCGGGAAGGCCTTGGGTGCTGCTGGCAGAGCTGCAGGAGGAGAGGTGGGCGGCCCTTCCCCTGAGCCCTGGCGGCCCGGCTGGAGGGGAAATGAGGCCCCTCCCGGGGCAGCACTGAGGTCAAATGCTCCCTGAAGAGGGTGGGGCGGGGGGTGGGGGGAGGAAGAGGCCGTCCCCACCAGCCAGAGAAACAGGGCCAGAGGTGACCGTGGGCAGCCGCAGCCTTATAAGAGCAGAGGGGATCTTTCCTCGGCAAAGGTCCCAGCGATGGACACACGCAGAGTGGCCGCGGCCATGAGGCCCCTGGTCCTGCTTGTTGCCTTCCTGTGCTCCGCAGCCCCAGCCCTCGACACCTGTCCAGGTGAGTCGGACGCCCCGTGAGTGAGACCTGGGGGTGGTGGGTTCTGGAAGCCACAGGCTCCCCTCATGGATGCGACCCCACGGCCGGGCCCCCTGCTAGGCCCTTTCACTGCCTGCCGTCTTCCGTGGTGAGTGGCGATGGTCATTTTTCAAAAGAGGGGCTGAACAGTTTACTGCCATGCTGACCCTGCAGCGGGGAGGGGGAGGGGGAATGCCGGCCTCAGCCAGGGGCCCCGGCCCAAGTCACCGCAGGGCAGGTCCCCCTGAATGGGGTGGACTGCCGGCTCTGCGGGACTCTCGGGTCCAGGACGAGCACCCCACCAGCGCCTGTTTCCCTGCAGAGGTCAAGGTGGTGGGTCTGGAGGGCTCGGACAAGCTCTCCATCCTCCGAGGCTGCCCGGGGCTGCCTGGAGCCGCAGGGCCCAAGGGAGAGGTGGGCGCCGATGGACCGAAGGGTAGGTGCCGGGGACGGACGGGGGTGGGGGACCCTGAGCCCTCGATCTTCTCAAAACAGATCCCCGGTGGGCAGTGCCTGCTGCACATCTCAGGTCGGGAGCTTGGCCTTGGCCCCGCTCAGCGGCGGTGTCCCAGGGGGCCCCCGAGAGGCCCACCGGGATGGCCACTCCCCGAGGAGGGGCTGGTCTCCCAGTCCCCAGCGAGCACTCGGGGGGTGTTCTGGTGGAGGACATGGTTTCTAGAGTTGTATGTGGACCCCGCAGGACCCCACCCCCGCCCCTCCCAGGCTCACTGAGCCCCCTGGGCTGAAAGTGCCTGGAACCGACCTCCCTGGGGATGTGCGCCCCGGACATCGGGAGAGGTCCCCGGCTTCTGCCAGCGGTGAGGGGTGAGCTGGGCCTGGAAAGCCCTCCTGGTCTCCTGGCCCTGGTCTCTGACTGGAGAGGGGCCTCTGTGGGGGCCGGGATCCAGGGTCCCCGCCTGCTGGTCCCCAGGGTACATCCAAGCACGGCGTTTCTCAGGGCGAGGCCTGGAGTCCCCGGATCAGGGAGGTTTGCTCATCGCCACATGTTGAAACTTGCAGGAGGACAAGGCCCTCCCGGAGCCCCTGGGGAGCCAGGACCCCCCGGGCCCAAAGGTAACAGCCCGACGAGGAGGGGGGACCCCTGAGCAGGAGCCTCAGCCCCAGCTGTGGAGGAAGAGGAGGGAGCTTCGGGGCATCACATGCCATTCCTGGGGAGCTCACCCTCACCCCAGAGAGCACCCAGTTCACCCTGGCCCAGGTCTTGGTCCAGACACCCTGCGTTAGCCGAGGAGGGACCCACCACAGCCCAGCCTGGACTTCCAGCCCCGAGATACCTGGGCCCAGATGTATGGGGTCTCTCGGCTCCGTTACCTGTGTGCCCACACCTGCCCCGCTCTCTGGACACGGGAGGGCGTGGGGACGGGACGAGCCCTTCTCCCTGCGGGCGGTCTGACCCCTCCTCTCTCCCCAGGAGACCGAGGGGAGAAGGGCGAGCCTGGACCGAAAGGTGAGCCCCTCTTGCCATCCCGGGGGATGACTGTGCCCAGCAGGGGCCTCCGGGTCCTGCAGCATCGGCCCAGGGGGCAGGGGAGTAGGTGGAGGTGTCAGGGGCGGGCAGGATGGGGGCCGCACCCCTCTGGCCTGTCCCAGCAGCCCCGGGCACTCCCGGATTCCACCCCCGGGGCTGAAGAAATCCAGGGCGATTCTTAAAGATCCAGAGTGGGCCACAAATGGCAGCAGCTGGACTGTTGAGAGGAAACGTGGGAACATAAAATATGAAGGCTGAGGCGCTCCCCCTGTGGCTTAGCGGTTAAGAACCTGACTGGTATCCATGAGGATGCGGGTTCGATCCCTGGCCTCTCTCAGTGGGTTAAGGATCTGGCGTTGCTGTGAGCTGCAGCAGAGGTCTCAGACGTGGTTCAGATCCCACTTGGCCGTAGCTGTGACACAGGCCAGCAGAGGCAGATTGATTCGACTCCTAGACTGGGAACTTCCATATACCGCAGATGTGGCTCTAAAAATAAATAAATAAATAAATACCCTTAAAGATATATATATATATATATATATATATATATATATATAGGTGTGTTATAAATAAGCATATGAACTTATATATTTATATCTTGTGTAATATAAAATATAATGCATCTTCGGAGTCCCCTGGTGGCTCAGTGGGTTAAGGGTGCTGTTGTCACAGCCGTGGCGCAGGTTTGATCTCTGGCCCAGGAACTTCTGCACGCTGCAGGCACAGCCAAAAAAAAGAACTGAATGAGATATTTTCTCATATACGTCCTTGTGAAATATTCTAAAAAACCCAGAGAGACGGGCCCAGGAACTGCACGCCCTCCCCCCCCATCAGTGCTCTTTTAACCTCAGGGTCTTTATCCTGAAAACCTCCAGGTTTAATCACATGTTGAGTCCAAACATAAAATGTTCGTATGAGGCCCCGCCCCCAGGTAGCAGCCCCATCTTTAATCCCACGTCCAGCTGCAAAGACAGGCTGTTCCGGACACGTGGGGCCTGAGACGGACACAGCGAGGAGGCCGCTGTCTTTGGCGCGGGGCAGCCAAAGGAAGGGGCCGGTCAGTAAAAAGCTGGTGACTTGGTTTCCCCCAGAAGCCCGGAAAGGCCGTGGTCGCCCCAGGTAGCCAGGGGTGCGGCGGGCGTTTCTGGAGGCTCGTCTCCACGGTCACGCTGGGAAGACCTGTGTTGGGGACACACGTGTGGACGTGTCATTCTTAATGTGTGCTCACTCTTCTTTCCACCTTCAGGAGAGTCTTGGGAACCCGAGCAGTGTCTCACAGGTTGGCAATGGCCCTGAATCCCCCTCCCCAGCCACACCTGTGGCACCAGCCAGGCCCGGCCCTGACCTGGCCACACCCAGGCCCACCGCTGTCATGTGGACCCAGAGGCTGTGTCTGTTCCTTCTCCATGAGGCAATCCCATAGGACAGTGGACAGCCTGGACACCTGTCCGCTGCCTTAAGAAGGACTGGCCATGACTTTCCCAGTCTCTTGCCCTGAAAATAGAAGAGCCCCCAAGGCAGCGGGCGGAGCACTGAGATGGGGGCAGCCCTGGGAGGGGGGATGGCCAGGTGGACCGGGCTGGGCCATCGCAGCTGGCTGGCCTGGGGGCTGCGGCCCTGTCCCAGGCCGCAGGCTTCCCCTCCCCCAGCAGGGGTCCCTGCGTCTCCCTGCCCCACCCCCACCCCCGCTGCCCCTGCCCAGGGCTCCGGCCCTGGCGTCCACCTCCCCGCTTCCCTTCCCAGGACCTCGCACCTGCAAGGAGCTGCTGACCAGGGGGCACTTTCTGAGCGGCTGGCACACCATCTACCTGCCGGACTGCCAGCCCCTGACGGTGCTGTGTGACATGGACACGGATGGCGGGGGGTGGACCGTGAGTGCGGCGTCCCCGAGACGGCCCTGGGGGCTCGGGCAGCGGTGGGCTGTGTGCTCCTGGGAGTCACAGCGGCCGGGTCCTGCGCGGGTGGGAGGGCCCGCCGAGGTCCCCGTGCTGGGGATGGCGCCAGGCCCCCGTCTCCCGCCCTCTCCCACCCGCACAGGTTTTCCAGCGCAGGAGCGACGGGTCGGTGGACTTCTACCGGGACTGGGCCGCGTACAAGCAGGGCTTCGGCAGTCAGCTGGGAGAGTTCTGGCTGGGGAACGACCACATCCACGCCCTGACGGCCCAGGGTAGGGCCTTGGGCGGAGGGGGGGGGCGCTCCGACCTCCGCGGGCCCCGGACCTCAGCCCTGGACCAGCCGGAGCCGGCGATCCCAACCCCCTCGCCCCACGGGTGGTCCCCCCTGACCGCAGGAAGGCTTGTCACCGGGCCGGCCTGGGATCGCCACACCCGGCCTTAGCCCCTCGCATCATTAGGCTCAGAGAGCATCAGGACCTTGGGATAAACACTGTCTGGCCATGATGCTGTGGCGCCTCGGAACCCAAGACAGGAGGGTCTCGCCCCCCGCCCCCGGCGCTAATTACCGTCCCGCCAGCTCTCCTCCCTGAAGCAACAGCTCGGAGAGGGGAGACTTGGTGTTTGCCGCCATCCCCAGGGACACTGACTCCCTGGGGGTCTGGACCGGGTACAGCACCCTGGCCCCTGCTCACCTGCCCGCGTGTCAGTCACGGCTGGTCCAGGGCAGACTGCAAAATTGCCCAGCTTCCCTCCCCCGTCGGGACCCCACGGCCCTCTCCCGAGACAGCTGACCCTCCCCAGATAAAGGGACCACAGAGGCAGCTTCCCAGAGCCGGCGGGGAGCCACCTCACAGCCCAGGGCAGGAAAAGGTACACTTTGGAGCGTGCTCATCAACTGGCTACAAGTGCAGGGATCTCGGGTGTGGCAGAAGGACCTGTGCGAAGTGGGTTTCCTCCAACCCCCGTGCAACCAAGCACTTTCTCTACAAACTTGCGGCAACTTCCCCTGGGCTGCCACGTTCAGACACCCCTTGAGAATGGCCCCCAGTTCCCACCTCCCACGCCTGGAGGGAGAGGCCCTTCTGCTGAGACCCGAACCTCTGCCCCTGTAGGAACCAATGAGCTCCGGGTGGACCTCGTGGACTTTGAGGGCAACCACCAGTTTGCCAAGTACAGGTCCTTCCAGGTGGCAGACGAGGCAGAGAAGTACAAGCTGGTCCTGGGAGCCTTCGTAGAGGGCAATGCAGGTGGGCGTCTGCGGCGGGCACCGTGGCCTGGGCTGCACCTGCTTGGTGTCCTGGCTCTGCCTCTTCTGTGTGATGCTGGCGGGGACTTAGCCTCACCAGTTTCTTCACGCACACGGTAACACAACACTGTGCACACACCTAAGTGCAGCCACAAGGAAGATGTGACACAGGACAAAGTGGGGCCAGCAGTGGTATTATGATTCACCACCACGATTGGTGGAAAATGGGGAAGGGTGATTCCTGAGCACATTTTCCTGAAGGTTCAACATGCATTCTCTCATGGCTGGAGCTCTCCCTGAAGGAACAGAAGAGTTTGGGGGCAACAAGTGGCTCCCCTCTAAGTGAGGGGGTGCCTGTTGGTGGGCAAGGGCAGACCCGATGAGGGGGTACCAAGGCCACTGCATCAGCAGAGGGATGTTTCCTGGGGTCCTGTGGGTGGCCCCCCTTGGAGCTGCGCAGTGCGCAACAGGCACGCCCGGACATGGCAACAGCTCTGACCTGGTCCGGTGTCCCGCCCAGCACTTCCCTGCACTGTGTGCCAGCTGGGCTATTTCCCTTCTGAGCAGGTGATTCCCTGACGCCCCACAACAACAGCCTCTTCACCACCAAAGACCAGGACAACGACCAGTACTCCTCAAATTGTGCAGTGCTGTACCAGGGAGCCTGGTGGTACAAGAGCTGTCACGTGTCCAACCTGAATGGCCGCTACCTCGGGGGCTCGCACGGGAGCTATGCAAACGGCGTCAACTGGACTTCGGGGAAAGGGTACAACTACAGCTACAAGGTGTCGGAGATGAAGTTTCGGGCCACCTAGGGCGGGACAGTGCTTCCAGAGCCTTCCCTGGGGAGGGGCCACGGGGCTCCCGCTCGCTATCCGCCCGGGCGTGGAAGGGCCACATCCCATCCCCTGGGTGGGGGCCATGCCCTCTGCACCTCCACCAGCTTCCAATCTTCTGTCCCTCTTAGGAGGACAAGAGTGACCGTTACTCCAGCAACATGTATTCTCAATAAAGACACTTGCTTACCTAACGGCAGGCATGGGACTCCACTGTCACTTCGTGCTCCGATTGCTGTCCTGAGCCCACATCCGTCCCTCCACCCACATGACCTGGCTCTGCAGGTGCCCTTTGGCCTGAGGGTGTGTCTAAGATGGGAGTGGCCGGGCAGGGCCCCCATGCGAGGCTGCGGGAGTCTCGTTGCCTCCCAGCCGGCCGTCCCCAGGCAGTTTCCAAGCTCAGGCTGAGCAGAGGGCGGGGGGCTGAGCCAGGCGCCCCCACATCCTAGAAAGTGTTTGCTCTCAGCCCTTCTAGACAGTGTCCTCTGACCCCTGCTCAGAGGTGAAGTGGCCCCACAGTCCCAGCTGGCCCTGCTCATGCACGCCGCCCAGGCTCCTGGGTCCCCACGGGTCTCAGCACTCAGACACCCTTTAGGGTCTGGACAGGAAATGGACTAGGGGTGGGTGTGGCTGACTGCCGTGCTCCGGGAGGGGACCCCAGCACAAAGCTCCCCAGGCTGAGCCGGCACCTGTCGAGGGGACACCCCCACTTTCCCAGGCAGCCCCCTCTGAGAGAGGAAGGTGCCCTTAGAACCTTGTGTCTGCTGAGGAGGGGCCCGGCTCTCTCCCCCTGCTGCCTCCCCACACAGCCCGGGAAGACCCCCACTCTCGGGTGGCCAGCCCGTCTGGCCCTGGCTGGTCCCTGAACTTTGCGTGGCTATTTGGGTCCCCGTAAGCCCATTTATGACTGTTCCGGCCATGTCCTCTACTGGGAGTGAATCCATAAAAGTCCACAGTGGCCACTGCCCTCCTTGCGCCTCCAGGGTCCCTTAGGTGGGTCTCAGCTGGGATTGGCCTGGGAGGGGGCCCAGAATGTCCCACCATTCTGGAGCTGCTGTGTCCCCAGTCTCAAGGCTCCCGCACGCCAGCCCCACCCCAGCCAGTCTTGAGACAGTCAGGGCTGGACAGAGAGCCGGTCCTGGGGCGTGGCCTCCTGGGAGGGCGTGGCCTTGAGAGAGGGCGTGGCCCTTCCTCCCCCCCTGAGGATGAGGGCGGGGCCACACCCACTTACTCCGCCCCTGATTGGTCCCCAGGACAGACACTGTCAAACTGTCAAATGCAGTGGATTAGTATGAAATCAAGGATTCTCCTGTACTGAGGAGGGAATATAAGTTGTTGCAGCCACTGTGCAGAACAGTATGGAAGTTCCCCCAATAACTAAAATTAGAGCTGCCATTTGATCCAACACTCCCACTCCTGGTCATATGTCCAGACAAAACTATAATTCAAAAGCATGGGAGGTCCCGTTGTGGCGCAGAGGTTAATCTGACGAGTATCCATAAGGATGTGGGTTCGATCCCGGCCTCGCTCAGTGGGTCGAAGGATCCAGCGTTGCTGTGAGCTGCCGTGAGCTGTGGTATAGGTTGCAGAGGCAGCTTGGATCTGGCCTTGCTGTGGCTGTGGTGTAGGCCGGCTGTTGCAGCTCAGATTTGACCCCTAGCCTGGGAACATCCATATGCCACAGGTGTGGCCCTAAAACAAAAGATACATGCACCCCAATGCTCATAGCTGCACTATTCACAATAGCCAAGACATGGAAATAACCTAAAAGTCTATGACAGAGGAGTGGATAAAGACATGGTACACATATCCAATGGAATACAACTCAGCCATAAAAAAGAACAAACGAACGCCATTTGCAGCCACGTGGATGCAACTGGAGGCTCTCATACTACGTGAAGTAAGTCAGAGGGAGAAAGACAAACATCATATGAGAGCACGTCTATGTGGAATGTAAACTACGACGCAAATGGACTTACTTACAAAACAGAAACAGACACACAGAAAGCACAGACTTCTGGTTGTCGAGGGGGAGAGGGGTGGACTGGGAGTTTGGGCTTAGCAGACGCAAGCTGGTACCTACAGGATGGATAAACGGCGGGAACCTACCATAGCGCCCGGGGAACTATATTCAGTATCCTGGGATAAACCATCACGGAAAAGAAAAAATAAATAAATCACGTGAAGGGTTCTGCTGCTGCAAAATTGTACCACATCAAATCTTTCTCTTCTCGAAGACCTGGTTCCTTAACATTTGGCAGGGTGGCAGTTACCGAGTGGGTACTGGCTCCCTGCTGGGGAACGTGGGAGCAGCTCTGTATCCTCCAGCGCTGGGCTCTGGGCACTACCTTCCAGGGCAGCAAAGATATCATCCGGGGGCCCCAGAGCCACTGTTGGGATGGCCAACCTGGTGGTGGGGACTTCCTCGATGCCCTCCACCCTCCCTGCCCACTGCCTCTCCCTTTCACGGTGACCAAGCCTTCAGCACTGGGGCAACGCCCACTGGCACAGCTGGAAAAGGCAGAGCTGGGAACTTGACCCTGCGTGCTGGCCTTTCAGTCCCAGAACCGAGGTTCTTCTGGATTTTTCTGGATCCTCTCTTCCCGACGTTATAGTTAATGTTGTGCAATTAAGTCTTGAGAAATTCCTCTTGACCAAAAAAATGTCATGTCTTAAATGCCCTGTCATGATTGTGGCAAAAGCAAAAGTATCTCCAGTACATACAGAAATGGTCTTAGCTTGGCAAGCCAGGAAATTCCGTAAGCGTTTTGTGTAAAACCTGCTTAATCGAGAGATGGGCTAAGAGTTAAAAAAGAGTTTTTATGAAAATTTCATTTGTGCCTTGCTGTAATTTATTTAGAAAAACGCTTTTGCTTTCGGAACTTGAAAAGACTTTTTTAAAAGTGCTTAGAAAAATGGTGGAAGGTGGTCGAGGGGGTTTGGGGGAGCGGGGGGCTTGTGGGGCTAACAGGGAATCCTGAGTTCTCTTGCATTATACGTGTATGCACTTTGTATACGTGTGTGTGTGCATGTGCGCGTGCATGCGTGCGTGTGTGTGTGTGTGTACACGTGTGCATGTGCGCAGGTGGGGGCCGTGGGAGGTGTGATTGTGTGATGGGCATCTGAGGGCTATGCTGCCAGGCCACCGTGGACCAGCTGCCCTGGGCGGCACTGGGGTGGGAGGCTGCCGCTTGTCCCCTGCGAGAGCTGGCTCCTCCAGGCCTTCAGAATTGCTTCATGGCTACAGGCTGCCTCCCAGGATCAGGGCTTCAAGGCCAGCTTGGCGCTCGGGCCCGGGCTGGGCTGTCCCCATCCCTCTACTGGCCCTGCCCTCCCCCTCCTCCAAGGGCTCGGGGCTGCGCTGGGGGAAAGGGGGGCAGAGGCCCGGGGGCACCCCGTCCACACGCCTCTGCTCTGGTGCTTCACTGCGGCCATGGCCTCACGGTCTGGGACGGCCTGGCCCAGCCTGGGGAAGCCTGGCTTTGGTGGGAAGGACCCTTGACGACGCTTAGGGGAATGAACTCGCCCTGAACCAGCACCGCCGAGGCTCCCTTTATCTGGAAGTTCCGGACAGTCCATCAGAAATGTCGCTGCAGAAGGGGGGCCGTGGCCCCCGTCCAGGCGAGCGAGGCTGTCCTCCACCTCCAAGGGGTCCCCTGACGTTGTGATGCCTCCTGGGGACGGGGCACACCCCTGCCCCTCCCCACTTCCCTTCTCCACAAAGCCACACCCCCTGCCCTCTTTCTCTCTGTCCCTCGACCGCTCCTTCCAAAGTCCAGTCTGGCTCTGGTTCCACCTCTACCGTGTTGCTCTCCCCACTAGGGGAGGGCCTTTCTCCCACCCACTGGGGGCCGCCTGATGGAACGCGTAGGAAGCATCCATGTCCGCCCACAGTGGCTCTGGGGCCCTGGGCTCGACTGGTACTATAGCCTGGCTTCCCCTCCATCTGGGGCAGGCTGGGGTCTGACCCCGGGCCTCTGGGGACTCCCTGGCCTTGGCATTCATGCCCTGTTAGCACCTTGGGGCGCCTGCCCTGGCCAGCTGTCAGCACATGTTTGTGCAGACCTGTGGGCTGCTCAGTACAGTCTGTGGGCTCTGAGGTTCGGGAGGCCCGAGGTGGGGGCTCCCGAGCAGAGCTGGCTGAGCTCAAGGACAAGGAAGCCTCGGTTTCAGCTGGTGACGTGCAGGGGCTTTGCCTCCACAGGGACCTGGTCCCCCTGGGCTCTGCCAAGTCCAGAGGTTGTGACCTCCTTGGGCTGGTCACTTGATCTCCCTGTGTTTTCTTTCAGTGACTCAGGATAACAGGCTGGGATTGAGGACCCCCTGGAGTCAGGATCCTGAGTGGGAAGCTTGGGTCTAGAACAGACCGAGGGGTCACTGACCGACCGTGGGTGTGGGCCTCACTCGGCCTTGCCCGCACCCAGCTGGCCCTGACTTCCTCCCGGCAGCCTCTCTGCCCACTTCCAAGACTGCCCTCCACGGCCCGGCCCCCCGCTCTGCGCCTGAGTCAGGTTTCAGCTTCCGTTGGGTATTTCACAAGCTGGGAGAAGAGGGGCCACTGGCTGGGGGCTGCTGTGACCCTCCCCTGCCTCGCGCCTCATCCCCCAGCTTCCCTCCCTGACTCTCAGGCAGCTGGGCTGGGCCATGGCTGCTCCTTGGAGGGTGTCGGGACTTATGTCTCTGGGGACAGACCCAGGATGGGTGGGCAGCTCTCTGCGGGCACTGTCCTTTTGTCACTGCTGCTCACACCTGCCCGTGGTGGGCTCAGAGCTGAAGCCAGGCTATCTGTCTCCTCTGCCATCAGAATCCACGAGGGAGATTGGCTTCCTCCATCTCCTGGCCCGAAGAACTGCGCCCCCAAAGCTGAATTTCGGGAGCTGGGACCGGCCCCGACCCTGACGCCAGCAATATATCAGCCCACCAGCATCTACTGGTCTCAGGTGCCTTCCCCTTCCTTCGCCATGAAGTTCAGGTTCTTCCAATGATCCCACATCTCAAGAGCAATGTACACGAACAGGACTTGGAAGGGGCCATCTGGTCAATTTCAGGCTCAGCTGGGTCCAGGGGGAGCATGACACCGCTCACCAGAAATGGGCTGCTGTTGGGGGCTGCATTAATGGAGGCATGGCGTCTAGAGCAAGGGAGGACGGAGCCCCGCTCCTCTTTGCACAGGCGAGACCACACCTGAGCCTCGGGGTCTGAGTTTTGCTCCTTAAACAACCAAGGATGGGACATCACCGAAGATGGAAGCAAAGAGCTGGAAAGGACAGCAGCGGCACTAGCCCAGCAGCGCGAGCGTGGGCTGGGGGCCGAATGATTTTTGTTTGATGGACGTGTTGCTTCTGATACCTTGAGGCAATTCCACGGAGCATCCTCTGTGGCCCCAAGGAAAGAGCCTACATACCCAGGCCTTTGGTAGCGTGGGTTTCTCTGTATTGGCTGTGTGAGGAGGCGTCAGAAGAAAAAGGAGCGCTTCGGGAACAGCGGAGCCATTTACAAGCAAAAAAAAAAAAAAAAAAAGTGAAATAAGGAGTCCACGAATTTGAGGTCTTACATAGTTGGAAAAGACCGAGTATCTCCAGACCCACAGAGCAAGAGGTGGAAAGACCTTGAGTAACAAAGACCAAGGAAGTATTTTCTTTTTTGGGGGCGCGGGGGGGGGGCGCAGAGTGACTCAGCCTTGGAAGTCAGATCCTTCCTGCCCAAGCCTGGGAGCTCGGGGCCAGCCTCCCTAAGAAGACGGACCTGGGGAGGCGTGGACGGGAAGAAGCAAGAGAGGCGGCGTGAGAAGGGTCTCGGGACGCGGGCGCGGGACGCCAGGCAGGTCTGTCCCCTGGGTCCCTGCAGGGACCGGCCCCACGGCCCGCGCGACCGTGGCAGGTTTGTACTGTGTGATGGCAAAGGCTGTGTGCGAAACGTCAGCCGCCACTCACCCCCACAAAGAGGTGGCCCAGGTGAAGGGGGCATGCGGGGCGAGGGGAGAGGAACCCACACTGCTCTCATCCTAAACCCACTCGGGGCTTTGAGCCCACTTTGCTGCCCATCAATTTCCCATCAATTTCTTCAGCGGCGCCGCTAGAGCGACTCGACTGGGTTGTTGTCACGGTGACGAAGCAGCCATATGGGTGGGGGGCGTCCGATTATCTGATTCCTGGAGCTTCGCTGGAGGCGGCCAGCCCCACCCGCCCACCCCATACGTGGCTGGCGGCCCAGCCAGGAAGCCGGGAGAGCCGGGAACCATCTGGAAACGTCCATCTGTCCCAAGGGAGCGAGCACGAATCCCCCCCCCCCCCCAAGCCCTGTGCCTGCAGGAGGGGTGTTCTAAATTTTAACTGGGGTTGAAATAGAAACCATCAAATCTCGGAACTGCAGGAAAGGCGCGGCGGCTGTGGTTCACGCTTTCCCCGCGCCCCTGACGGAGACCCATCCTTACTTTCCTTAAAGACCTGCAGACGCAGGCAATGAGGGCGTGCGGCCGGGGCAGCTGTCGCGACCTCAGAAGTCCTTCCTCCAGCGGAATCCGGCCCCGCCTCCCTGCAGAGCGGCTCCGTGGAGCTGGGGGAGCGCACAGGGCGGTCGGTTGTCCAAGTTTTTCATCCTGCATCCTCAGAAAGGCCTCTGCCGGCTGGCGACCGAGACACGGGAGCCAAGGCCAGGCCACTGCAGAGAACAAAACAAAACTAAGGCCATATCATCCAATGGGCTGTGAGGCTCCCGCTTCCCCAGCCGAGGAATCGAATAAGATCTTGAGCGGCCTGGGCATCTCCTGGTGGCTCAGCTGAGAGCCTGCCTGGCAGCCCAGCTCCCACGTCCCAGGGATTCTAACCAAAATGTACTCCTGGTAATGAGCTCAGCTCTCTTCCCCGGAGGGTCTGCGTCCTTCCGCACAAGCTCTGCTCCGATAAGCCTGGCGGCCCAGGCGTGCACTGGCTCTCCCTGAAATCACCCACCAAGGTTGCTCCAAACCCAGCCCATTTTTGGTAACCGAGCCCGGCTGCCGCTCAGAGCCACCTGGGAGGCGCTTATGGTACAGAATCAGGGGATCCATCCCCCACCTGCGAAACCAAAGTCGCGGGTGGTACCTAGAGCCCGCAGCGTTTGAGGCTTCCAGTTGACTCCGACCGTGAGCCATTTTAGGACCTGCGTGACAGCACATCAAGTGGGCAGAGGCGACACCCCAGCCTGTCCCCCGCCCATGTCCAGGCTCCCAGGGGCCACGTGTCCCCAGTTCCTCCTTCACTCCTCAGAGCACAGGCAGGAGAGACCTAGGCCAAGGGAAGTGATGACAAAAACCCCGCTGAATTACAATGTTTTATTTCCCATTGGAAATGTACTAGTTATAACTACATTTTCAGCATCCACACTACAGGTAAAAGGTGACTTAATCAATGAAGCTCACCCCCTCCCTCCCCCCAAAGAACCAACCAACAAAAAACGATTAGGACCAAATGAGTTGCAGGGACTCTTCACATGCCTCGAAAGAGACATAGTTTATGATTTAAGTTTTTCACATTCAGTGTCACACACACGCCCTTTGAATCATTACCCGCCTGGGAACTTATGTCTAGAAAAGCCCCACCGAGGAGAGAAAGCTGTGTACATGGATGCATTAACTGCAATATCGCGGGCTCAAAACATCAGCTAGAGTAGAAATCTTCCACAAAACGAGAATGACTGTTCCTCCAGCCAAGAATAAGTGACCATTTAAAAAACGCAACCTGTGCAAACTCCAGGACTGTGGAAAAATACCCAACGCCAGAAAACTGGGAGCTCAGGCTCTCACGTCCAGGAATGATGGATTAGATAACAAGGGCCAGACTTTGACGACCCATCCAAAGCTGGATGAAGTTCAGAGATGCTCCTCCTGAGCAGTAAAATGACCGTGACCCCGAGGAAGTCCCAGAACAAGATCCAGTGGACACAGTGGCTGCGTTTGACATTGTCTTCGCCCGGGATCGTTTGCCGGTCCTGGGAGGCTGTGCGGGACCTTGGACAGCTCAGCGGAAGACAGGGCTCTATTGCTGAACTGGAGCAGAGGTCAGTCAGTAGAAAATATCCCGCTGAATGTGGAGAAAAAAGGAAAAAACACAGAGAGACATGGGTGTGTGTGTTTGCAGGGGAAATGCTGATATGTTAACGTCCTTGAAAGATAGAAGAGAATGGCTGTAGTCAAAGAAAATCTTATCCAGACACATCACAGAGAAACCATCAAGGCCAAGAGAAAGCCTTACAAAGAGCCAGAGGAAAAAAAAATCACAATCTCTGCAGAGGCAAAACAGTCAGACTTCCAGCAGAAAGTATCAACTCTGGAAATATCGGCCACATGTGTTGAAAGGGCTAGAAGAGGGAGTGCCCACTGTGGCTCAGTGGGAACAACCCAACTAACATCCACGAGGATGCAGGTTCAATCCCGGCTCTTGCTCAGTGGGTTAAGGATGCAGCATTGCCATGAGCTCTGGTGTAGGTCGAAGATGAGGCTTGGGTCCTAGGTGGCTGTGGCTGTGGTGTGGGCTGGCAGCTGTAGCTCTGATTTGACGCCTAGCCTGGGCACCTCCATATGCATGGGTGTGGCCCTAAAAAGCAATGAATAAATAAACGAATAAATAAATAAATAAATAAAGTAAGTGCTGGAAGAAAATACCTGCCAACCCAGGATTTTACACCCAGTGAAAATACTCTCAAAAGTGAAGCAAAATAAAGATGTTTTCAGAAAACAAAAATGGACAGAATTCATCACCAAGAGACCTTCGTTCAAAAATTATAGACTGAAAGAGTCCCAGAATGAGCAAGAGATGGGAGATGGAAGAAGAGCCACATAAGGGGCGAGAATGCAGCTACGTCAACATGGGCTGTGTAACCACGCAATAGCAACGCCTGGTGCGCTAGGTCAGGTGATAAAAATGCATCCAGGACACAGTGACACAGAAGGCAGGAGGTGCAGGGAGCTGACCAGGGCTGAAAGAGCTCCCTGGTCGCTAGTAGAGGGACTCGTCCACCCTGGGCTGCAGTCTCAAACTCAACCACCACGAGGGAAGGAAGAGGAGCGTCCACATTAGGATGAGAGAGGGAAGGTGGGGAAAGAAAGTGTTCACTAACGAGAGAGCAAGGCTGGGCTCCGAACCTCCCGGTGGAGCCCCACCTCCCCCTCCTCAGGAAGGAGACTGGGGGGGAGGGCCCTTGTTTTGTTCCGCATCCGAAGGCTACAAATCCAAAAGCTTGGCTCTCCCGCATCTCTTGGGTTTGGCTGACAGATCTTGTTTTTCTATTCGTAAGACCTGCAGAGCTATTTTGTTGTTAAGTTATTTTTTATGACAGCACCCAAGGCACATGCTGCTCTTGGGCCAGGGATTGAAACTGAGAGAGCCGCAGCTGTGACCTGCACTGCAGCTGCAGCAAGGCTGCAGCCTTAGCCCACGGTGTGGGGCCGAGCTGAGGCAGTTGGATTCTTAAGCCGCTGAGCCGAGCCATGGCGGGAACTCCAAGACCTGCAAATCTTAACAGTCCCTTGTAAGGTCCTTTAGGCACCACACATCTAATTCATGAAACCTTCAAAACTTGAATTGTAAGTGTAATATATTCAAATTCCTCCTTTATGCATTTCAATTGCCTAATGGACAAAACCTTCTTAGTGCTAATTAATTTTCAGAAATCTAGTGATTTTACTTAGAAACGCAATGAATCCCAAGTCTCTTATATACTCCAATACTGAGTCTAAATGCACCAAGGTTCCCAGATAACATTACAAGACCAAGTCACTTAGTTAATGGCACTTTTAAGATTGGATTTGTGACCCTTAATTTGCAATAGGCCAAATTCTTTAAACGTGGTAACACCGTGAGATGCAAACCTGTCCAGATTCCTTAATATGAAAGTCATAATTCAATGGCTTATATTAGCCTGCAATTTTCTCTTTTTTTTAATTAAAAAAAACTTTTTTTGTCTTGTCTTTTTGCCTTTTCTAGGGCCGCTTCTGCAGCATATGGAGGTTCCCAGGCTGGGGGTTCAATCAGCACTGTAGCCACCAGCCTACACCAGAGCCACAGCAATGCAGGATTTGAGCCGCATCTGCAACCTACACCACAGCTCATGGCAATGCCAGATCCTTAGCCCACTGAGCGAGGCCAGGGATCGAACCCCCAAACTCATGGTTCCTAGTCGGATTCGTTAACCACTGCACCATGACGGGAACTCCTTTTTTTGATAGTATCTTTATCTGGTTTTGGTATTAGGGTGTTGGTGGCTTCATAGAATGTCTTTGGGAGTATTCCTTCTTCTTCAACATTTTGGAAAAGTTTAAGGAGGATGGGTATACGTTCTCCTTTGTATGTTTGGTAGAATTCACCTGTGAAGCCATCTGGTCCTGGACTTTTGTTTGTGGGGGGTGTTTTTATTATACATTCAATTTCATCTCTAGTGATCATTCTGTTCAAATGCTCTATTTCTTCCTGACCCAATTTTGGTGGGCTGTATATTTCTAGATAGTTGTCCACTATGGCTTTTATTATATGAACCATTTCTAGACTTAGAAGTCGTCCTGGAATTTTTTTTTTTTTTCTTTTTAGGGCCGCACTGGTGGCATATGGAAGTTCCCAAGCTAGGGGTTGAATCAGAGCTGCAGCTGCCAGCCTACACCACAGCCACAGCAACACAGGATCCAAGCTGTGTCTGCCACCTACACCATAGCTCACGGCAACGCCAGATCCTTCACCTACTGATCGAGGCCAGGGATTGAACCCTCATCCTCCTGGAGACTAGTCAGATTTCTTTCTGCTGAGCCACCATGGGAATTCCATCTTACTGGATTTATCAGACGCTTACATTAAGGAAGAAAGTTGCAGCTCCAATGAGCAGACTTTACTTCTGATGAGAGACCGTGGCTGGGACGTGGTGGGGTCTGATGAGCTGCAGGGGGCCGCAGGGACCTCCCCTCAGTTACTGAGTCAATAACCATGGGTGTTGGGACGCTCATCCTTGGATCCAGGGGTGCCCTTTCTTCAAACAAGTTACAAAACTGTGACTCTAACATGCCCCCAAAAGTGTATAAAATGAGAACTGCAGTGTGTTACCGTGTGGCCAGCGTGCTCGTCCTCACCACGCAGAACCCCGAAGGCCACTGCGTCCCTTCCCAGGCACCAGCAGCCCCACCCCAAAGGCAGTCACTTTCTGGTTGTCCTGGTGTGTTTACCACCTACGCGGGCATCCCAAATACGGCAGGTTACTTTGACTTCGCAAACGATTTTGTTCAAAGTGAGCCAACAGCACACACTGCCCCGAATCCCACTTCCTCCGCCACCGCCACCACCGCGCTGATGCTCTCTCTCCACCCAGAACGTCAGCCGGGCTGCGTGGTGTTCTAGGTCACGGCTCGGCCGTCCTGGCTCCGTCACCACTGTCCTCCTCCCGAAGGCGGGGTGGCTGGACGTCCGTGTGGCTCTTGACGTTATTTCCACGTCAGGCAGCGGAGTTGCCAGGTTACGAGAATGTGGGTTTTCTGCTCCGGCAGAGAGGCTGCCAAACGTTTCCCGAGCTGGAAGCCTCCGTTCACACCGATGCCAGCAGCCCACGCAGTCCTCCTCGCCCTCCTGCGTCACCGACACTGGGTCTTGTCAGTTTTTCGAATTCTGGCCGTCCTGGTGCGTGATAGCGTTGTGTTTGCGTTGTCATGTGCCTTTCCTTGAGAACCAGTAGCACAGAGAGGCTTTGCATACATACAGTGGTCCTGGGGCGAGATCGTCTTTTTAATGTCTTAGCCTCTTCTTACGGAGCTATTATAGCTCACATTGATTGGGAACTCTTTAAATAGTCTACGTATCTAAATATTCTCCTATTCCCAATACGAGACCATGGTTTTTTGGTTTTTTTGCTGTTTGGTTTTCGATTTTGTTTTGGCTGCCCCCCTCGGCGTATGGAAGTTTTCAGGTCAGGGATCCAATCCGAGCCACAGCTGTGACCCGAGCCAAAGCCGCAGCAGCATAAGATCCTTAACCCCCTGGGCTGGGGATCAAACCCGCACCTCTGTGGTGACCTGAGCCACTGCAGTCAGATCCTTAACCCACCGCACCACAGTGGAAACTCCGAGACTGTTTTTTTTTTTTTTTTTAGCAGGCTGTGGTAGGCAGAATAAAATTTCCCCCGCTAGATGCCCTACCCGAATCCCCAGAGTTCGTGTCACTTTCCACGGCGGCGTGATTAAGTCAAGGGTCTCGCGTGGGAGGATCCTGAGGTACCCGGTGTCTGGGCCTAAGCCCGTGAGTGCCTCCCCGTGGAAAGCCTTTCCGGCCACACCCCGAGGGAGCTGTGACCACGGAAGCAGCTCAGAGAGAGCCGCTATCGCTGCCTTTGCTGTTGGAGGAAGAGGCCATGAACCAAGCAGTGCCAGGGGCCTCCGGAGGCCGGAAAAGGCGAAGGAAGAGATTCTCCGTGAGGCTCCCCGGAAGGAACCAGCCCTGCGGCAACTGGCCTCTAGACCAGTCGCTCCACATTGACCTCTAACCCGCAGGACTCTGTATTAACACCGGGCTGTGTTTCCCAGCCCCTGCACTGTGGGCAGTGAGCTGAGGCAGCAGAAGACAATTAATAGCCTACGTGTCACGGAGGCTTCCTCTCCCTCTGACTTTCTTCTTATATCCCGCGGTGTCCTTTGATACACAGAAGATCTAGATTTTTTTTTTCTCATCTTTTTAGGGCCGCACCCACAGCCTATGGAAGTTCCCAGGCTAGGGGTTGAAACGGAGCTGCAGCTGCCGGCCCACACCACAGCCACAGCAATGCGGGGTCCGAGCCCCATCTGTGACCTCCACCACAGCTCCCAGCAATGCTGGATCCTTCACCCACGGAGCGAGGCCAGGGGTGGAATCCGTGTCTTCGTGGATGCTCGTCGGGTTGGTTATCACTGAGCCACGACGGGAACTCCCAAGATCCTGATTTTTTTTCAGATCTTGATTTTAATGATATTGGATTGATGGGTCTTTTCCATTTGGCTGGTGCTCCTGAAATCCTAGTTAAGAAACCCCTCCCTGACCGGAGAGATGGAGATGATTCTCCTTTACTTCCTCCCACCAGGCTCCCCAGTCTTGCGGGTTTAGGTCTGTAATTGCCCTGGAGCAGAGGCTTGTGCCGTGCGAGGCTTTGTGGGTGACAGTCGGCAGCCGCGCCCTGGGCAGAGGCAGCCCTCCCCTGGGGACCAGGGTGTGGCATTTCAGCTGCTCCCCAGGGAAGCTGGCCCAGAGCACTCACTGCATGGACAGGAAGCAGAACGCTCCCTGTTTAACGCCCCCGCTTGCCTTTTTTCTGTCTTTTTAGGGCCACACCCACGGCACATGGAGGTTCCCAGGCTAGGGTCAAATCCAAGCTGCAACTGGCGGCCTACACCGCAGCTCACAGCCACGACAGATTGATCCTTAACCCACTGAGCAAGGCCACGGATCGAACCTGTGTCCTCATGGATCTTGGTCAGGCTCATTACCACTGAGCCACAACGGGAACCCCTCTCCCACTTTTCACGAGAGTTCTCTAGGTGCAAAGCATCCTGCTTAAACATGTGCAAAGGTGCTGAGACTAACTGAGGATGGGGCAGGCGAGCTGGGGGAGCTGGGGACCGCCGTGCCCATAATGGCGGGAGCTTAGGTCTGGGGGCTGATGATGGTGGAACGTGCCCTCCGGGGATGTCAGTGATGCCACCTGCTAAAGGGACGCCCTAACGCTCCCTAACACAGCCAGGTAGATGCTCCTGCTGAGAACTGGCTACAGATGCTGAAAACAGCTGGTGCTCCAGGACGCAGACTGGGAGGAAAGAGCAGGAAGCAAACACTTTTGAAACGTGATTCTTCCTCTGTGAGGCCGTGGGGCACATGCGTTCAGACACTGATGGGAGAGAAGGGTCTGGGCAAGGTAGGTTTATGGAGCAGGAGTGAGGGGGTGGCAGGGATGACGAGATGCTGGCAGGACGGAGCGAAGCTTCTGGAGGCTGCAGGCCGGTGGACGGGGAGGAGCCGGGCCGGGCCCCCCCTACGTGAGACGCACTTTCATCTCCGACACCTGGTAGCTGTAGTTGTACCCTCTCCCCGACCTCCAGTTGATGCCGTTGGCATAGCTGGTGTGCAGTCCCCGGAGGTAGCGGCCGTTCAGGTTGGAGGAGTGGCAGGCGTTGTACCACCAGGCGCCGTGGTACTGCTCCGCGCAGTTTCCCGAATGGTTGTCGTTGTCCTGGTCTTTGGTGGAGAAGAACTGGTCTCTGTGGGACGACAGGGAGTCACCTGCTCGGGAGAGAGTGTGGGTGCCGCTGGTACCATAGGGACCCTGCCGTCCAGAGGCCCCGCCACCTGCCTCTGCCCGGTGCCACCTCCCTCCGGGGACACGTCAGCAGGGCCCCAGGGAGCCGAGAGCTGAGCCCTTGGGGCAGGGGAGGCTCCTGGTCCAGGCGCTCCACCCAGGGCACGGGACCGCCTTCTGCAGCCACTCCTGTGTCCTCCTTGCTCCCCCAAGGCCACCAGGACCAGCTCTGTTCTCTTCTGGCCCCTCCTTGCCCCCCATCCTGCACCTCTTTTCTGGGCCTTGTCCTCACCGTCTGGGGCCCCCGCTCCCCCGAGCAGGTGTGTGTCAAGGGAACATGAACTTGAAGGCTCCCATGAGCAAGGCCCACCCCGCCCCACCCCCACCCGGTGGGCCTTGACCTGAGCAGCTCAGGGTCAGCACAACCGGACAGGCTCCAGGCTCCTTCCCTGAGCAAGTGCACACAGGGGGTTCCCTGAGGATGTGCTGGGGGAAATGCCTTCCCGCATAGCCTCTGACCGGGGGGTCTTTGGGGCAAAGACCATCCCATGGGGCTCCTGCTCCACTGGACCCAGTTTGGGAACAGGGTTCTAAGGCTTTGTATGAATGGTCTGTCCTTTTCCAGGGGTCGGCAAGGACAGGGGCCAGTCAGAGACCCCTCACAGCTCTGCACATAAAGTCTAGGATCTGCAACTTCTTGTGTCACCAGTCCCCAGGCTACACAGAGACTCCGGCAAATTAGCGTCTGCATTTACAGATGGAGAAGGCAGAGCCCAGAGAGGGGAGCCCCCGGCCCAGGGTCACTCATGGCAGACAGAGCCAGGACCCAGGCCACGGTGCCCGCCGCAGACGCCCACCTGCATTGCCCTCCATGAAGCCTCCCAGGACCAGCTTGTACTTCTCTGCCTCGCCTGCCACCTGGAAGGACCTGTACTTGGCAAACTGGTGGTTGCCCTCAAAGTCCACGAGGTCCACCCGGAGCTCACTGGTTCCTGCAGGGGCAGAGGTTCGGGTCTCAGCAGAAGGGCCTCTCCCTCCAGGCGTGGGAGGTGGGAACTGGGGGCCATTCTCAAGGGGTGTCTGAACGTGGCAGCCCTGGAAGGTTCAGCCAGGAGTGGGTGAGAGCCTGGGACAAGTCCCTCTCTCCAAATAGCTCCCCTGCTGTCCCCTCGGCCACGCCTAACGCGATGTTGGTGTCCCTTGGCTGGAATGAAGCCTCTCTCCCCTGGGAAACTGTAAATTCTGCAAGTGGCTGTTGGTCCCCTCGCCACCAGGGTGCTAAGTGACTGTGCCTAGAGTTTCCTTGGCACGACTTTCCAGGCACGAGAGGTCACCTTCAAGGTCACGGAAGATGTCCAAAAGGATGTACAGCCTCTCGGGTTTCCTCAGGACCAGCCGTGAAGCCGGGGTTATGAACAGAGAAGCGGGGGTGGCTTCGGGGGACCCCCGCGTGCCCTGACTGAGAGAGGCCGGGGAGGGGCTCGGGGGGCCTGAGACCCCAGCCTCAAGGAAGGACCGACAGCTGGAAGTGGGAGAAGGGCCCCTCAGGCCAGACGCCTCCCCACTTCCTCATCTCAGCTTAAGATACACTTGGCCCTGAGACCAGAGAGGTCGACACCCTAACAATGCAGCTTCTGATTCTAACACCCAGCGAGACGAAGAGAAAACCTGTCCCAGGCCGGCCCCGTGACAAGGCTTCCTGCGGCCAGGGGGGGCCACCCGTGGGGCGAGGGGGTCGGGATCGCCGGCTCCAGCCGGTCCAGGGCTGAGGTCCGGGGCCCGCGGAGGTCGGAGCGCCCCCCCCCGCCCAAGGCCCTACCCTGGGCCGTCAGGGCGTGGATGTGGTCGTTCCCCAGCCAGAACTCTCCCAGCTGACTGCCGAAGCCCCGCTTGTACGCGGCCCAGTCCCGGTAGAAGTCCACCGACCCGTCGCTCCTGCGCTGGAAAACCTGTGCGGGTGGGAGAGGGCGGGAGACGGGGGCCTGGCGCCGTCCCCAGCACGGGGACCTCGGCCACGCGGGCCCTCCCACCCGCGCAGGACCCGGCCGCTGTGACTCCCAGGAGCACACAGCCCACCGCTGCCCGAGCCCCCAGGGCCGTCTCGGGGACGCCGCACTCACGGTCCACCCCCCGCCATCCGTGTCCATGTCACACAGCACCGTCAGGGGCTGGCAGTCCGGCAGGTAGATGGTGTGCCAGCCGCTCAGAAAGTGCCCCCTGGTCAGCAGCTCCTTGCAGGTGCGAGGTCCTGGGAAGGGAAGCGGGGAGGTGGACGCCAGGGCCGGAGCCCTGGGCAGGGGCAGCAGGGGTGGGGGTGGGGCAGGGAGACGCAGGGACCCCTGCTGGGGGAGGGGAAGCCTGCAGCCTGGGACAGGGCCGCAGCCCCCAGGCCAGCCAGCTGCGATGGCCCAGCCCGGTCCACCTGGGCTGCCCCCACTTAGCCCCCTGGGCACCTGGCCCTGCAGGGGGCAGGTATAAACTCCTCCAGAATTGCCATGGAATGTGCTAGAGTCATCCAGGCAGCAGCTGCCGGTCGCTTGACTCTTTGGGGAGTAACATGGGTGCAGCATGTTTTGTCTTTGGATCCTGGAAGGTGAGTCTGTGCAGCTGGCCTTCTGGTCGACCTCTCCCCAGCAGGGGCGGGTCCAGGCTGAGGTCTGGAAGTGGGTGTGTGGGCAGTCACCTGTGGCACATGACTGGAGCTGCCCAGGCTCTCCTGTTGTGGGGAGAGGGGACATGCACGTCACACGTCTGGAAACAGCCTGTCCCCTTCAGCCCCACCTGCTCTGCGAACACAGAATGGGGACCACTGTCCAGGCTCTTTCCAGGACAAACACCCTCCGGCCCCACGAAGCAGTTCACAGATGCAGCTTCACTGGGCGTTGCTTGACACCCCCCCACCCCCCCACCCCCGTGCCTGGCCTGGCCTGCCTGGGACGAGTGGTCAACACTGGGGCTCGGGGCCCTGGCCGGGACGCCGCCGTGGCCGCCTCGCCTGGGCTGCACGGCTCGGGGGGCAGAGGATTGACCCTTCGGGTCCACCGCTTTCCACGGCCGGGGTCCCCAGCAGAGTCTCAGTCGTGGAAAGCCCGAGGGGCGCTCGGAGGGAGCTCTGGGCCTCGGCCTTGTACTTCGTATGTGTGACCAGGGCATCTGATGTGTCTGAGAGTTTCGTGAGTTTTGCCTTTTCTTGGTTTTGCAGTTTTTAAATAAGTGAGCAGAAAACAGAAAAAGACACAAGGTAAACGCCCACCGTGGTGCCATCATGGGTCTTACGGATCAGCTGTGTCTGCAGCTGGCCGCTGCGGGGCTCTGAGCCCCCCGAGCCCGACCGTGAACAAACCAAGCCCGGCTCAGAGGCCCCTCCGCCCCCACCCATCATTCGGATGAACTGGGTCGGAGACAGGGTCGGAGACCCTCCCCCGGGGTCATGCTGGGTGTGACCGAGGCTCTGGGGCCCCAGCCCCCTGCGAAGTCTATGGGTGTCCCCAAGGTGCTGCAGGGGCTCACCTTTCTCTCCACGTGCGCCCTTCTCCCCTCGGTCTCCTGGGGAGAGACGGGGGATGCAGAAGAAGACTGGTCAGCGGGCACCGACCCTCCCCCTGGAAAGGTGCTTGGCTCCCAGGGAGGTCGGGGCGGGCGGATGAGGCCGAGGACTCTGGGCACCGCACAGGCGTGCTCCGTGGCTTACATGGCTTTCAGGGGGCTGGGCCCCGGGGGGTGCTCAGAGGCCTGGGGTTTGCCCTGGGTCAGGAGGGGCTGCCTTGGGGGCGGGACCCTGTTCGCGCACTTTCCTGAGACTCTGGACGTGGGAACCGTGATGGGAGCCCCTGTGGTTCTGCCTCCCCCAGCCCAACTCCTCCCTCGCTCCATCTCTGTCTCGCTTCTCTGTAGACAGACCCCCCCCCGCATCCACTTAGGGGTCCAAGCTCTCGTCTCCTTGGTTACCTTTGGGCCCGGCCGGCCCTGCCTTCCCGACGATGCCGGGGGAGCCTTGCTCTCCTGGAAATTCCAAAGACACATCCGTGAGGAAGAGGCCCACAGAACCCTTCTGCTCGAGCATCTCCAGGCTGAGGAATAAAGTCCTGCCTCCCCCACTCCGGCCCAGCTCGGGCCCCCTCAGGACCGCTGTTCCATGACTCAGCCGGGGTGGCTGCAGAGAGGGGTCACTGGGGTGCAGGCCCGCCAGCACCCCGAGCTCTGGCCCCAGGGACCCCCGGTGCCCCAGCTCCCGTCCACCACTGTGTGGCAGGGCCAGGTCCACACGCCCCCAGAGAGCTTTACCACCTAGCTGGGGGCCTGGGACGAGGAACGCGTCCTCGGAGTCCCTGTCACACAGGTCCAGCAGGACACGTGGGTTCTGGGAGGGCGGAGGGGCTGGGCGCTGGGCTCAGCCTCAGATGCAGCGCCAGTTGGCAGGAGGCTGCCTCCCACTGCGGAGGCCTGGACTCCACGTCCAGCAAGGAGGGGCAGGAGCTGTGAGGCCTCCCTGGAAGTCAGCGGGGCCAGGATGTCCCTGGGCCCCTTCCCCTCCTCCTGAGAGGACTGAGAAGGTCAGGAGAGGCAGCCCTGGATTCAGCCGGGTCTCAGGACATGGCCAGCAGGCTCACCTCCCTGCAGGTGGTGGGTGGGCTGGGGCGGAGGGGCGGAGCCTGGGCAGCAGCTGGGGTGGGGGGTGCAGACTGACCCGGGCTCTCTCTTCCTCCTCTCTGCCCCCTCCTGAGCAGAGATCCCACCTGGCGCCCCTCGTGCTGAGCGCATGCAGCCCTTCCACCTCTAGGACCTGAACTGGCCACCTCTTAGGATGCTCACGCTCTCTCCAGAGCCCTGCCCCCACCGGGCGCCCTTGGAGGCATCTGTTCACACCCAGGCTGGGGGGGTGCAGCCCTCAAGTCTGCCTTCTGCACCAGACTGGGGCCCAGGCCCTCACGGGGGTCCTCACACCAGATGGAAGCCCAGCCCCACCCTCCCTGGACGTGGCTCACCACCCTGAGCCCCGGTTTCCTCTGATGGCCACATAAAGCCAGTGCCCAATCCGGACCAGGAAGCAGAGTCTATGAAAATATGCCCAGATGTGAGCTGAGAGAAGAGTTGAAACCAGCCCCTCCTCGGGGAGTGGCAATCCCGGGGGGCCTCTCGGGGGTCACCTCTGATGCCGCCTCTGAGCAGGGCCAGGGCCAAGCTCCCAACTTGAGACCCACAGCGGCACTGCCCACCGGGGATCTGTTTTGAGAAGATCGAGGGCTCAGGGTCCCCCACCCCCGTCTGTCCCCGGCACCTACCCTTCGGTCCATTGGCGCCTGCCTCTCCCTTGGGCCCTGCGGCTCCAGGCAGCCCCGGGCAGCCTCGGAGGATGGAGAGCTTGTCCGAGCCCTCCAGACCCACCACCTTGACCTCTGCAGGGAAACAGGGTGCTGGTGGGGTGCTCGTCCTGGACCCGAGAGTCCCGCAGAGCCGGCAGTCCACCCCATTCAGGGGGACCTGCCCTGCGGTGACTTTGGTCAGGGCCCTTGGCTGTGGCCAGCATCACCCGTTTCTGAGGAGGGTCAGCATGGCAGTGCCTTTTCCCACGTCTGGTGGGCACTGGTCAGGTGGGGAGGGGAGGCAGAGCCCTGGCCTTGGAGTCCATCTGGCCAGAGCAGCCCCCTCCTCAGTGCTGTGTGTCTTTGGGCAAGTCACTCAGCCTCTCTGAGCTCTGCCCGTTGGGCGCCCAAGTGGGCACAGGAATAGGGCTGTGGGAAAGATTAGATTAGATAGTGCAAATTTTAACAGTTTTAAGTATAATTCATTTCAAGAGTTTCACAAACAGTATGTAATTTCAATTAATAATGACAATAAATATTTATAAGATGGGGAATTGGGGTCCACATAATATTTTCCCCCCCAGACCTTGGGCACATGACTACAGAGTTTCTGAGTTGGAAGGGCTCCGTGACTGTTCCCCAGAGAGGGGACACGTTTGATCCTAGGACTTAGAGGAAGCTCCAGGAGAACCGGGGACCTGAGGTCTGTTTCCTTCTCAGTAAGGATAATTAATTTTGCTGATTTAAGAACTAAAATTCCTCCCAAGAGACAAGGTAGAGGACATGGGCGTTGGCCCTGCTCTCACTGCACACCCAGCGGCCGCTGTCCGGGTGTCTGCCTCCTTTCCTTCCAACCCGTCGCCGGGGCAGCCAATCACAGTCGGGGGTCGGGGGGGCATCCACCTGCCTGGGGTCAGGAGGGAGACACGACACCATGGGCCCCAAAGCTGCCCAGACTCTCTGAAGTAAGGGCCAGACACCTGCACTAACAAACCCCCAAGTGGGAGCCTTTGGCATCGAGAGTCTTTCCAGAAAGCTCAGGAGTAGACAGAGGACGTGAGCTGTCCTCCTTGGCGCAGGGTCGAGACCGCGCTGGGAAGCTTGTGGGGCAAATCATAGGCCTGAGGGTCAGACAGACCCGGGATTAGAGGTCTGCCCTCCCTCTCTGACTTGCATGACCTGGGGCCTGTCTTCTCCTTGCCAGAGGGTGAAGTTCAGCTGCTGCATCTTCAGAAGAGATGCATGCAGAGGGTTTAGCCCGGGACACTATATCTGTCCACACTTGCTGACTTGCAGGGACGGGAAGGTCAGGTCTGTCTCACCTGGACAGGTGTCGGCAGCCTGGGCAGCCAGGGTCTGGAAGCTCAGGAACAGGAGGAGCTGGCCAGTGGGCCCCAGGGCCGCTGCAACTCTGCTCAGCTCCATGTCCTCAGTCTTTGATCTCTCTCGCTCGTGTGGGCAGGAGAAGCCAGTGCAGCCTGAGCCTGGGTTTCTCAACTCCCCTGGGGAGGCCCACTTCCTCCAGCCTTTGGTCACCCCAACAGCAGGTCCCAGATGATGGCAGAGGGCATTTCCTTCCATCTGGGCCCCACCAGGCCGCCCGCTGAATCAGGCTCACTTCCCCCTGCCTGACACCCTGGTCCCCGTCCCGAGAACTCCCAGCTCTGTTGGGAAGGATCCACCTTGTTTGTGGCTTAGGAAAGCCCAGTCCCCAAATCCATCTTACTACTCAGCTCCACCCAAACATCAAGCTGAGGCCTCAACTGGAATGGAAGCGAGGCTTGGCTGGAAACAGCGCTCTCCACCATCTGACTTCCAGAACATTCTAATGATGGAGGCAGTCACCGGGCGCTTGGAGGGAGGAGGAAAGAAAAAATTCTGAGCACTTACTCTGTGCCAAATACCACTGACATCTGCCAGGAAGACACTGTTATTTGAATTTTGCAGGTGGGGAAACTGAGTCTCACAGCGAGTAACAGCTAGACAGCATCTTGGGTCTGGCTAATGTCTGAGGACCCCTGGTCTGTCCATTGCATCCGTGGGAGAGCACCTGTGAGAGAGCTAAGTCTTTCCCCCCAAATCCCGGAAGGCAGACCGCACATCTGGTACAACAAGCACCCTCGGTTGGGACACTGGCAGGCGTGGTGTGAAGGGCTTCTGCAGATGAGCAGAAATGGTCACAAAGGAGCAGAGGAAGGTGACAAGGGGAGGGAGCTGAGGGTGACAGTCCTTTGTGGTTTGCTGCCTCTCTGGGCCAGTGTGTGTGGGCTGGCCTCCGAACCACACTCTCTGCCAGACCAAAGATTGGCAAAAGGGGGACACAGGACCTTAGGTCCAGCTCTGCTGGCACTGCAGTGACACTAGACCCTGCAGATTTTTATGCAGTGGCTCCAGCCCACTGAGGCAGGGTGACCAAGCAGCAAGCATGGTCTCAGGCACCATTCAGCCTCCCCAGCTACTGGAGGGGGCATCCTGTCCACACAGCACAGGTCTGGACTTTGTCTTTGGAGAGAAGGCCGTTCAGGAGTGTTCATCTGGCCTTCGCAGGACAGGGCAAGAGGCAGCAAGTCCTCATTCCTCACCCCTGTCTGCCAGCGATGCCCCCCTGCCCCCACCCCCATACCAGGAGGCTTCTTCTTCTTTGCATTGCCAGTGGAGTTGTTGCAGGTGAGCTGTCAGCAATACAGCTCCGTATCGACCAGTTATCACTTTAAGGTTCCTAAGAGGACGTGGCCCTAAGGATACAAAAGAATGCAAGTCTCAGTAAAGTTCCAGCATCTAAAAGTGGGATCAATAAAAGTCATTTGACTTCTGGCAATGGCACATTAGGTATTTGGGGCTGTCTGTTCTCATAAGAGCAAATAGACAAGACATTAAACAGGAGATTTGCTACCTGTTACTTAACTATTTCATGTTAACCCCAACCTCCTAATTAATCCCTCCCCCCAGCAAGGACCTGCTATACAGCACAGGGAAATCTACTCAGTACTGTGTAGTGACCTATATGGGAAAAGAATCTGAAAAGGGATGGATACATGTATGTGTATAACTGATTCATGTTGCTGTACATCTGAAACTAAAAAATGTGCCCAGTCAATTACACTCCAATACATTTTTTAATTAAAAAATTTTAAAAATAAAGTAAAAATAAAAACAAACAAAAAAGGGTGTGCTTGAAGGCATAGCCAAGTTAACTGAGTAGGAAAGGGCCAACTTGCTATACTCTTAGAGCAGCAGAAGTCTGGAGAGAGGAACAAAAGACAGCTGAGAAGCTGGTCTGTTACCTTGACAGTTTTGCAGGGCTAAAGGTCAAAGTTGGGGTCTAAGGTCTGTCAAGGGATTGGATTTGGGGTTGGGATCCAGAAGGGTTTCTCCCTAGGAATAAGGATGACTCATCGAGAGCCAGCCCTAAATGGATTGCAAACCGGTTTTGAGACATCTATGTGTCCTGGGAAAAATTCTCAACTCCCCAAATTCTATTAAGGTCTCTCTAGGTCACTGGTGCCCACTGCTCCTGGTGGAAACCAACACAAATCTTCTCTGAAGGAGAATAGCATCCCCCCAGGAACTAAATCATTCCTGCAAATTTCAAATTTGCAGAATTAAATTCACTGTTGAATTCAATGTTTCAAATTAAATATTAGAACACAGTGAAAGATGATGAGGTTCACGAGGATAAAAGACAACACACACAAGAACAAACAGAAACAACAGACTTTAGAAACAGGTCCCCAGAAGCTGCAGATACTGAAATGGCAAGATATTTAATGGGGAAGACAGAAAAATATTCTCTGAGACTGAAAACAAAGGGCTGCCCAGAAACCACTCCTTCTGGTCAACATGGTGTTGGATGTCACTCCTGGCGCAGCAAGCCAGAAAAAGACATGAAATGTAAAAGACTTGGAAAGGCAGGCACAAGGCTGTTATTTTCAAAAAATATGGTCTGTATAGAAAATTCAAGAGAATGTAAAATTAAGTTTTTACAATGAATAAACTTAGCAAAAATCAATCATGTTTCTAAAATTTAGCCACAAAGAATTACAAAACAAAATTTTAAACATTTTTGATAATGACACCAAGATCAAATAACTGTGAATAGTCTCAGCCAAATATATGCTAGTCCTCCAAAGAGAAAACTGTCCAATATGAGTGAAATACATTTAAAAAAATCAGAACCAATGGAAGAGTATTCTATGTTCACAAATTAGAATACACAATATTGGGAGTTCCCATCATGGCTCAGTGGTTAATGACCCATAAGGATTTGGGTTTGATCCCTGGCCTCGCTCAGTGGGTTAAGGATTCAGCATTGCTGTGAGCTGTGGTGTAGGTCGCTGACTCAGTTCAGATCCCGAGTTGCTGTGGCTGGGTTGTAGACCGGCTGCTACAGCTCTCATTGGATCCCTAGCCTGGAAACTTCCATAAGCTGTGGGTGTGGCCCTAAAAAAAAAAGGCCAAAAAAAGTATACACACAAATTCAGGATCTTGCTGCACCACAGAGGTGGCTCTACGGAGCAATGGGGAAAGAATAAACTTTCAATAAATGCTATGAGCTTCTTGAAGACAAGAATTGAAACACGATCTTTGCTATGAAAAAAAGAGCAGTGTTGGAAATACTGAGGTTTTAGAAATATGAGGTTTTAGAAAAAATATGAGGTTTTAGACCACATATCATACGGTATCAAATAACTCTGGGGATGTCTTATGCAGGAATGAAAAGCACTAAACCTAATGGAAAAGCCTGAACACTGACCTTGAAATTAAGAAGTTCTGTTCTCACAGGGTACCCCAGAGATAGTGAAAACACACACCAGGGGGAGGGCAAGGGGTACTGGCAGAATTGTCACAGAAGTGACAAAGTGTTGTATTCAGGATAAATAAAGAGTTGCTGTAAATCACTAACCCTGCAGAAAGTGGGAAGGTGACTTGTTACAGACACTTCCAAAGACATTTATTTATTTATTGTAAAATGTATTTTATTGAAGAATAGTTGATTTACAATGTTGGGTTAATTTCTGCTGCACGGCAACATGTGTGCACGCATGCGCGCACGTGCGCGCACACACACACACACACACACACATGCTTTTTTATGGAGTTTTCCTTTATGGTTTATTCCAGGATGATGAATACCCTTCCCTGGGCTCTACAGTAGGGTCTTGTTGTTTAACCCTCCCATGCACAATGGTTTGCATCTGCTAACTCCAAACTCCCAGGCCGACCCTCCCCAACCCCCTTCTCCCTTGTCAACCACAAGTTTGTTCTCTATGTCTGTGAGTCTCTTCCTGTTTCATAATAAGTTCATTTGTGTCATGGTTTAGATTCCATGTATAAGTGATAGCATAGGATATTTGTCTTTCTTTTTCTGAGAAAGATACTCCACTTAAAAAGATAACCTCTAGGTCCATCCATGTTGCTGCAAATAGCATTATTTCATTCTTTTTTATGGCTGAGTAATATTCCATTGTATATACATACCACATCTTCTTTGTCCATTCATATGTCAATGGACGTTTCGGTTGTTCCCAGGACTTGGCTATTGTGAATAGTGCTGCTATGAATATTGGGGTACATGTATCTTTTCAAATTAGAGTTTTTCTCTGGATATATACCCAGGATTGGGCTTGCTGGGTCTTGTGGTGGTTCTGCTTTTAGCTTTTTGAGGAATCTGTGTACTGTTCTCCACAGCGGCTGCATCAATTTTCATTCCCACCAACAGTGAGGGAGGGTTCCCTTTTCTCCACACCCTCTCCAGCATTTGCTATTTGTAGTTTTTTTAATGATGGCCATTCTAACAGGTGTGAGGTGATACCTCATTTGCATTCCCCAAAAGGGAATATTTAAATGTCTGGTGGAATTTCTACCTGATACCAACAGGTAGAAAAGGTGTTTGACTTTACTAGTGATCGGAGAAATGCACATTAAAATCCCGTGTCCACTTGGACAGCACAGGGTTCAGTGTGGCTACATGAGGAAGAGGAGAGTGTCACCTGGCACCTCTGGGTGTGCACACTAGCACCACCACTTTGGGGATGGGCTGTGCTTGTGGGCATGCATGAACTTGCTTGATCACTCGCAACCAGAAGCTGGGTCCTGCCCCACCAGCCTGTGTGCCCAGGGGTAGAGGGCCCATGGAGAACAGTGTCCCGCTCCAAACTGCAGCTACTAAAATGTCCATCCAGAGCAGGAGGGACCCCTGGCCTGAGTCACGTTCCTGCTGGAGAAACCTGCAGAGGGCTAACACAAAGAAATTCCCGCTTCCTGCAAAACCATCGTGGAAATTCACAAGCAGAGCACTGAGCAGAGGAAGCCTGCGTGAGAACTTGTTGGATCGCATTTACGTACATTTCAGGGCTGTGTTTGGGGAGGCGTGCTGAGTGGACTGTGGAGAAAAGGGCAGAGGTGTCCCTGGAGGGTGGCAGCCCCCTCGGGAGGGGACCTTGGCTTGGGGAAGGGACCTGGGAGCTGGCACTGGGCTCTGGCTTCGCCTGGGAGGTGTCCTTGAAGTTTCACGCTCTCTGGTGAAAAGATGTTACATTTCACTTTTAAAAGGAAGTTTAAATAAAACACAATGGAGGGTGCAGATGCCACTCATTCTGCGTTGTGTCCTGCTGCAGTGCGGCGGCCCCAGGAAGCACGGAGATTTGCAAGGGCCCCTTGTCCCGCCTGGCTCCTGGGAGGCCGGCTGTCTCCGCACAGGCGCTGCTACAAAGCATGTGAAGGAGGTGGTCCCGGGGGCCGGGGGCTCCCTCCCACCTGCCCGCTGGCCCGGCCCCTGGGGCGGCCCGGCGGCTCTCCTGAGGGCTTAGTGCCTGACTCCGCGGGTGCAGGAGGGCTGACAGAACCCACACAGGGCCACTCATCCTCCAAACATCCCTTCCCACCCCAGGTCCTGGCTCAGCGGGGAAGGGCCACACCAGAGCTTCAGGAGCACAGGATCGGGTCCTTTCTCCTGAGATGTCCCAGTCTGGGGCAGGGTGGGTCTTCCAAGGGGGTCTGGGGTAGGGGGCAGCACATCAGAGTTTAGGACCCATGGACACAGAAAAGTGAGGCCTTTGAGGGGGGCTCTAATGCAGCTGTTGGAGGAGTTGATGGGTCTGTGGGCGAAGTGCTTGCCTTGAATTATCACAGCATTTGCAGCTTCCATTTTTCTGATCTGGGGTCTTCAGGAGCAGCAGGGCACCTGGGAGCACAGGTGCAACCCCCCCAACACCTGCAGAGGACTGGCTCCTCCGAGCCATCAGAGCTGGCTTCGGGGTGTCCCCTTCCCTCCCAGGAGTAGGACGTGTCCCCCAGACTGGGCTGTCCTGCCCCTCTGCCCCTCCCCCTTCCCTCCTGCTCCTGCAAGACTCATGTCTGGAAAGGAGGCCACCTGGAGGCTGGACCTGCGGGGTCCTGCACGCAGTGACCCGAGATACCCTGGAGGTGCCTTTGTTTGAGGAGAGGGTCTATGCCTGGAGCCCTTCAGCAGGAGGGGGCGTCTGCCCAGCTCACCCCAGAGCCCAGGGACGGGACCCGCCCGAAACGCCTGGGATGGTCTATGGGGGGAAGGGGCGGGTAGGAAGCAGGGCCTGCCTGGCTTCTCCTGCCCCAGGCGGTGTGACCTTGGGCGGGACACTTGCCCTCCATGAGTCTCTTTTGTTATGTGACTCCGGAGAACATGCTGGCACTGAGCACGCGGTGGAGGCAGGGTCCTGAGGCGGAAGCTTGGGTCTGGGACAGACCGAGGGGTCACTGACCGACCGTGGGCGCGGGCCTCACTCGGCCTTGCCCACGCCCAGCTGGCCCTGACTTCCTCTCGGCAGCCTCTCTGCCCGCTTCCAGGTCCGCCCTCCATGGCCCGGCCACCTGCTCCGCCCCGGGTCAGGCCTCCGTGTCCGTTGGGTGTTTCACAACCTGGGAGGAGGCGCTGTTTCCCTCCCTTGCTGACCCTCTGGCAGCTGGGCTGGGCCCCAGCTGCTCCCTGGAGTGTGTCAGGAGCTGTGTCCCTGGGAACAGACCCAAGATGGAAAGGCAGTGCCCACCCCCCACTGGTGGGCAGCGCTCTGTGGGCGCATGGCCCCCACTGGACCGTGAGGCCCTTTGGGCTCAGTGCCTACAGGCTGTGACATTCTTAGGGGCCCATGAAAATGTTTTTAATTTCTTTTAAAATCAGGAGAAAGAAGACAGAATAAAATCTGACCCAGATTATCTTTGTCCTGGAAATTCTGCCACTATAAAATAATATTTTCATCTTTTCTATGGAGCTGAAGGCCCCGGGAAGCAGAAGTGCCCAGAGCCCCAAAAGGGAGATTCCCTCCCCCCCAGGGACGCTCCTGGCCTCAAAAACCCAGGGAGGGGTTGGCACCACAGCCAGGCTGTCGGCTGCCAGCGGAGGGGTTTCTCTCCCCGCCGCCCCCCACCGTAAACTTTGTCTCTGCGGGGGGCCTGTCCCGCCTTGGCGTGGTGACATTTTGGCCCAGACGGTTCTTGCCATGGGGGCTGTCACATGCACAGTCAGATGTCAGCATCCTGGCCTTGCCCTGCTAGGTGCCAGGAGCACCTCCCCTCTGAGAGGTGACAGGAGACGATTCTGCCAGACGTCCCCTGGGGGCAGGAGTCAGAATCACCCCCGGCCCCCTAATTTCGGAGGCGCCACCTCTTCCAGGTCCCAGATCCTAAAGGGGACCTGAGTTCTTGGCCAACCCCGAGCTTCACGCTGCTCCCGTGCCCCCCCTCTTGCCCCCTCCCCAGGTACCTGCAGCGGTATCTTTCCTTTTTAACGATGTTCTTAGGACGTGGATTTTTGTGCCTGCGTTTGTAGCCTCGGTGAGGGGCATTCCTGGGAGCGCCTTCTAAATTCCACTCTCCGCACTCAGCTGGCACGGTGTGTGCCCGTGTGGGGCTGTGACGTCCAGAAACATACATCTTGATATATTTACTGGCATCGAGTCCCTTGCTTTCAACTGCCAAGTCTTTCTCAAAGGTGTGCCTGCAGCCGCCTGGACCTGTCCGTTCCCAGGGCCGTCGCCCGGGCGACCTTGAGCCCCATCCTCCTACTACCACCACCACCAATGCCACCGTGCGGTCTGCCAGGGTCCTGTGCTCACGCCAAGAGAGGGATTTCCAGGTCGTGTGGTCTCCGCAGCCTTAATGCTGGCACCTGCCTCCCACGCTCCCCCAGCTCTGTGCGCTCCAGCTTCCGGTCGGTCGCCTGGGCTCCCGGGACAGCTCGTCCGCCCTTGAACCTCAAGGCTTTCCTCGTGCAGAAGCGGCTCTTCCATCGCCTTTGCCCCTTTCCTTCTGTGAAGGTGGCTACCTTCTCGCTGCGCTTTTTCCCAGCCTTCATCACGTGAAGGTTTAAGACGCTGCAAATATCTCCACCCATCCCGCCAGCTCCCCACTGACTTTGCCGCGAGATTTTTTCGAGCCTGTGACTCTTCGAGTCTTGTTTGTGGAGCTTCCCCTCTCCCAGAGCCCCAGGGACAAGTCCCCTGCACGTCACCGACACTCGTCTTCCACCACCTCTGTCTGGCTCCTCATTCTGTGCGGTCCTCTTAGTAGCCACACACACACACACACACACACACACACACACACACACACACGGAAACACACACACACACACACACTTAGACACACACGGACACACACACAGGCAGACACACAGGGCTTCATCTGTCCTCCCATCTCCTGAGCCAGTTTCCGGAACTTTCTTTCTTTTTTTTTTTTTTTGTCTTTTTGCCTTTTCTAGGGCCGCTCCTGCGGCATATGGAGGTTCCCAGGCTAGGGGTCCAATCGGAGCTGTAGCCCCTGGCCCACGCCAGAGCCACAGCAACGCGGGATTCGAGCCGCGTCTGCAACCTACACCACAGCTCAGGGCAACGCCGGATCCTTAACCCACTGAGCAAGGGCAGGGACCGAACCCGCAACCTCATGGTTCCTAGTCGGATTCGTTAACCACTGCGCCACGACGGGAACTCCCTCTGGAACTTTCTATCAAGCCACTGTCATCTCCCATTGGATTTCCAGTGCCGCCTTTGTGGTGAATTAAGTTCCCACCTGTGGTCGGTGGGCCGCATCCCTGAACTCGGTGCCAGGCCACAATTCTGTGCTGAGGCCACACGGATTTATTGCTGCTTCTCTGCAGGACGCCTGGTGCGTCACAGAAGAGCCCACACTGTCTAGTCTGCTTTCGTGAAGATAGTGTAGCTGTTTCTGGGCCGCATCCACCTCAGATCGCCTGGGAGTTCTGCAAAAACAACTTTTTTGGTTGCGATTTTGCCTTGGCTTCATGGGTTAACTTGGAGACAGCTGACGTGTTTGTAAGCGTAGGGCCTCCCTGCCAGGGGGCGTGGGGGCTGCCATGCACGCCAACCGCCTCAGACCCTCACCTGCGGGGGAGGCCGGTCCCAGGTTCGTACGGCTCGTGTTCTGCTGTGAATGGCACTTGCTGACAAATCGTATTTCCTAATTATCGTTCCTGGTGAAAAGAAATGTGACTGACCCTTGCAGCTTCCATACGTCCAACAGGCAGACCCAGCACCTCTGCTGCCTCGGTTGGCTTTTTTCTAGAGAGGTGATCTCACGGGGAAAACCCGTGATGACTCGCTGGAAATGGACCTGAGAAAAAGCAGTTCCCTTGATTTGCTAGAATGAGCTCTGTCTCACACACACACACCTCCACACACACGAGCATGCATGCACATGCAAATTCCTATATACTCACGCACACACATACTCATATACACATGCATGCACATGCACATATGTGCACACGCATACACATTCACACACATATATCCATGAACACACACACGTACTCATACATGCACATGTATAGTCTTATATACCCCACATGCATGCACACACAATATACCCACGCACGCACATGCATGCACATACAAACTCATATATACCAAAGCGCACACACACACGCACATGCGTGTGTACACACACTCATATATATCCCCCCACATGCACGCACACTTGCATAATATATACCAAATATAATATATAATATAATATATCCCCCCACATGCACGCACATGCATAATCATACATATCCATGCACATGCATGCATGCACGCACACTTATATTCCCATGCACACATGCATGCACACACACGGACATTTATAACCCCCTCACACACACGCGCACACACACCCCCATCTTTAAAGTTCCCATCCTGCCTCTCAATGTTCAGAAAAACAAATACATTACATAGATAAACCATTTGAAGGAAGACGTAGCCAGTCCCTCGTCGCTCCTGCAGAGCCTGTGGGTCCTGCTTGGCACCATGGCACACGCTCTGTCTGTTGCACCTGCTGGGGCACAAGTGTGGGCTCCTGCTCTCCAGGAGCCCAGCTCAGGCTGGGGATTACAACACATGCTCAAAGAGTCACAGCTGCAGTGGAGTAAATTCCTTCCAGTCTCAGTGGCTGTCACCTCCTCTCTCTTCCTGGGGAGGCGAGGGTGGTGGACTTACCAAGTATGAAAGACCTCGTCCCTGGCCCGGAGGGCAAACACCTCTGGAGGAGGCAGGTGCTGCTCTACCAGGTAGACTCTCCCATCTGTGTGCTCCTGGCCGTGGCCCTCATAGTGACCTGGGGCAGGAAGAGCAAGCGAGAGACAGGCTCCCGTCCAGGCTTCAGCCTAGTTGGAGACCCAGTCTCCCCATTTGCTGCACAACACCAGATCCGAGCCGAGCCGTGACCTACACCACAGCTCACGGCAACACTGGATCCTTCACCCTCTGAGCAAGCCCAGGGATCGAACCCACGTTCTCATGGATACGAGTTGGGTTTGTAACCCCTGAGCCACAGCAGAACTCCCTCCAGCTTTAATTCTTAATGCTTGTGAACAGATGAGAAAAATCCAAGAGGCAGTTCTCACCGAAATTTAAATGTGTTCATAAAATCCCCAATCCTTTCATTGTTCTTTGTTTCCAGGGGCCAGAACACCAGCTGCTTCGCTCTTGATGTGAGCGGCGGCGGCTGGATGGGGACGGTCATATATAATGCATGAAACGAGTGGCAGACAGACCAAAGCCGTGTTGGGCACACATGTTCCCCACCCTGGAGCGCTGCTCCCGGAGCCGCCGTGCAAACATATTTACTCTGGGTAAAAGAATGGGATAAGGCTGCCCACGACATTTGTTCACTGCAGTGGATTTAATTTTTAAACTTGCATTAGGACAGGCTTAACCTTGCCGAAGGATATCAGACGTGGGCGGAATGCATAAAAGTAATCCCAGATACACGTCGCCCCAGAGAAGCCCTGGGTGGAAGCCGATCTTTGCGGCACGCAAATACCTTCTCCCCTGCCTCCCTCCTCCTGCGAGGTCACCCAGGACAGCAAGTTCTCTGGCCAGGGAAGCAGAACTCAGGGCAGGGGGCTTGATCACACACCCCTCTTTGATCCTCCTGGGCATCTCAGTGATGAGAGGTGGCCACGGGCAGATGGGAGAGTTTGCCCACTCACACAAGCACATGTGCCCCAGCATGGTCTCTGCCAGGGCTCTTTGCTTCACTGGAGGCGAGCTCTCTGTATGGCAGAGAGAATGTGGCCTCGGCCGTCCCCATCCGTGACTGGGGAGGCAAGACAGAGCCCACCCAGCAACACCCAGCGTAGAGTCCCAGGGAAGCCTCTGATTGGCTGGCCACTGACCAATCATCATGATGGAGAGAGGCTGAGTGGAGCCACTGGGTACAGACACATGTTGCCTGGCCACCCTAGGGACCTTGACCAGACAGTCCCACCTGCCTAGGACTGTCCCAATTTCAGCCGTGAAAATGATGTCCCAGAAACACTTCAGTCCTGGGCAAGCTAGATGGCTGGTCACTCCCCACTCAAAAGTCCGCCAAGAAATTTCCAAACACAGCTAGTGAGTTCCTTGAGCAAGTGGTGACCTGTTTCACAAGCACTCCGTTTGGGCAATTTCCCCACAGATGGTTTCAAAAGAGCTGATGAGGAAGAGCTGAAACCAGGTCAGAGAGCACCTCCTGATTTCTTTCCTCAGCAGAAACCTAAATCCCTGTGCCCTCTCATGGTTAAACTGAAACTGAAGCTTGGGAACCTCTGCAGACCCCAGCCTCTCCAGCATGGCAGAGTCCTCTTCCAAGGGTTACTAACCTGGAGCTGCTCCGTTGCCATCTGGGGCCAGTCTCGCTTGGGTATCGGACACGAGCTTCCCCACCCCTCCCTACAAGTCCACCTCAGAGAACAATCAGTGGCGCGGTCACAGCATTCCCCAGCGAGAGGGTCCCGAGTCCTGGGAGAGTCTGGATTCTAGATACTTTAAGTTCCCTTCAAGCAAGAGGACCAAGGCCTGAGCCACTACCTGCTCAGACACAAGGAGAGGACCTCTGGGCCCCTCTGTCCTGGAGCCATGGGTGACCTGGGCATACACGGGGGTGGTGGCGGCGGGGGGGACTGCAGAGTGGATGGGACACTCTGGTAGCACCATCCATGGGCAAATTTCAATGACCTTTGATGAAAGAAAATCCAGGATGACCTCGCAATCCTGGGTGACCTCCACAGTGTGCTGGCGGGAGCAGCTTCACCCATCCTGAGGTCCTCTGTCTTTGTTACCTGGAGGGATGGGGGTGGTCAGGGGCTCCTCCTGTATTTTAGGGAGCCTGAGGCAACCTCGTGGAGGTCATGGCGCTGGTGCAGATGGAGACGATGGGCGTTGGGTGGCAGCGAGCTGCGGCTTTGCAAGGAGAGGTCTTGCCTCTGCCAGGACGCAGCCTCTATCCCCTGACGTCCCCCATTCATGAGCAGCCTTTGGGGTACCCCCTCAGATGCTCAGATTTCAAGTGAGTTCTGCTTTCTCCAACCACATTTAGCTCAGCCAGGGCCCAGATTATCTGATTAAAATAATTTGCACTTTCTAGCGAAGCCTGAGAAGCCTGATCTTTCAGAGAGGGTTTTGCCTCCCGCCCCGCCCTACCTTTTGAACACGAATCAGCTGCTAACTGGACAGTTGTTAGGAGAGGGAGCTGATGAAATTGGGGCATCTCCCTCCCTGGAGGCCACACCCCTCCCCTTCTGTTTCCCCCAACCCTGAAGGCAGGAGGAGAGCAGTCTGCAGGGTGCATTTGGGATTCTGGAATGTTGTCAGGGCCCCTCGCTCTCCAGAGAGCTGGTGTGGGGTGGGAGGGCAGGCTGCTGCCCTCAGGAGTGATGGATGTGTCCGGATCAGGAACTGGACAGGGACGAGCTGAGGCCCCCACCTGGTCGGCTGAGCATCTCCCCACTCTGCTCCACGGCTGCCCTTCCAGACCTGGGGCTTCTTCGGCTGCCAGGCATCTGCGTGGGCCCAGGGAGGTCCCAGCAATTTCTGGGGGCTCTGGAGTGGAGGGCTGGGCTCGTCCTGCTCCCAGGGCACAGAAACAGGTGCTGGGCTTCGGCACCGCGTGGCGGGGAGGGGGCATCGCTCACTCTTCAGGAGGCCCCTGCTCATACTCCCACTCCCCGGGTGACAAGACGGTGGCTCTGTCGGGGAGGCTGCTGGCCCGTCACCCCCAGCACTGGAACTGGGTTGCAACCTGCCCTCGAGGTGACCGCTCACCGCCCTGAGCCTCATCTCAAGCCCCCCTTGCCTTAAAATGTGTTCATTAAGAGGACAGGACGCCATGGAGAGGGAAAGGGGTCCTGGAAGGGTTTGCTGGCGTGAAGGACCTCCACAAAGAATGGACGCTTCCTCTCTGCAGGTCAGCGCAGGCATCTGCTCACCCGTGAGGGACACGTCGCAGTCCGAGGGCCTGGCCTGCCTCTCCCCACCACAGGCCCCAGAAGAGAAAGAACGGGTGCCCAGTGGCTATGGCCTTAGGAGGGTCAACAGGGCCAGTGTCCTGCTCCCAAGATGCCCCCACCCCACGACCAGGGTTTTGGCTTCAAGGACTCGTGGGAGGGGCTTAACCAGGACACAGTGCAGTGAGCAAATCCGGAGGTGACCATGCTGACACCTGCACCCCACCCCGGCCCGCAGTGGGGACAGGCTCTCTGGGGCCAAGGGCACTTTGCAGCGGCTCGGGCTTGGCGGAGGATGCAGGATCCAACCTATTTTCATCACAAAGGAAGAGCCAGTCCTGCCCCTCCCTGGTCGGCCCCTTGGAACCTGCGAGGCTGACTCCCTCTGAGGCTGACGTTTCTGTCCCACCGTGTGGCTGCAGCAAGAGCTTTGATTCTCTGTCGAGAATCTGTCCTGCAGGCTCCACGGTGGGGCCTGTCCCTCCCAGGAGCGCAGGGAAAATGATTTTGTCAACTCCAGGTAATTAAGTCACCAGGCAGTTATGGAACACGCATCGTCTGATGATTAATCCCTGGGACGGCGAGGGTATTTTTCATCTTCAAAGCTCTCCTCGGCTGCTCGTTAATCATCTCGGCCCTGGGGAGAGAAGGGCTGTGGTTCTCGTCTCAAGAGCAGGGAAACTGAGGCTACCCAGCCTGCCCCCCCCCACCCCCTTGGTACCCAAAGGAAACAGCTCCAACCGGCCACGCCACGGGCATCTGCTTGCTTCTCCAGCCTCGCCTGGGCATGAGTGCAGGAATCAATACAGATGCTACTTTACAAAAAAAAACAAACAAACTCCAGCCAGGCAGCCCCCAGCTCTGCTCGCTCGCTGTCATCAAGGGTCTTTTGCATTGCCTTTGTTCTTGTTTTTCTCCCGTACCTGCATTTCCAGCTATCAGCCTCCCTTGGAAAGCTGCCGGCCTGGCTTTCCCATCTGCGAAGCCAGCAGTTTAAAGGAAAGTGCTGTTTTGCTCTCAGATGCCTTCCTTTCCAATTGGGACAAACTGCTATAAATACAGCACATCCCGTTTTGCATTCAAATTGTTGTGAAAATCTGAGGCTGTAAATAATACTCTCTCGGTGCTCAAGGCAGAATTATTATTATTTTTGTCCCCAGTTCTTGGAACGCAGGGTAAATTAACATTCCTCGTGCTCTCCATCCCCACCCACACCAGGCACGAAACGTGGACCGTGGGCCTCGGCCGAGCAGGGGTGCATTGAGTGTGTGGGTAGGGGGAGCGCCTGTATCAATCAGGGCTTCTCACCGATGCTCTCTGGGGGCCACCTTCCAAGGGTAAAGAGCTTCCCCTCACAGCTCAGAAGCTGTGTGGCCCGAGCTGGTCCTTTTACGCAGGGGGAAACTGAGGCAGAGAGATTTCTGGGGTTTCGTCTCTTCTCTGCAAATGCCGTTTCTGACCACAACTCATAAACCCCTCCAGCGGCCCCACCCAGATCCTGGGAAGTCGTGTTTTTCTGGGTGCGGGGCGCTGGGCACAGCTCATGCGGGTGGGAGAAGCCACTGTCTCCAAAACAGAGGCCATGGGCTTCAGGAGTAGAAGGAGCCCCCAGTCTGGCTCACACCTCACTGCGGGGCCTTGAGCGAGGTCCCGGGGTCTCAGTGTCCTGGCCTGGAAATGAGGATGACAGCGGCCAAAATTCACCAGGCCCCACAACCGGGGGCGCACGTGCAGCGCACGCATTATCTGGCCACCCTGATCCTGGGCAGCTAACCCAGTGCCCGCCGGCTCTGGACACAGGACGCCTCCCTGCCCTGGTCCCAGACCAGACCTGGCCCAGCACTGCCCTCCTGGCCTCTCTCTGGAAGGATGCAGACCCTGTCTGAGTGCCAGAGTCACAGGCATCCTACCTGGCAGGTGGCACTGAGGTGTCTGGAAGCTTGCTGTGCTGAAGGTGGGGGGGCGGGGGATGGGGGGGGGATCAGGAAGTGGGAGGGAAAAACCTAAACCCCAGCCAGGTCTCAGCTTTTCTCGCTGCTGGCCTGGCCCTGCCCTCCTAAGATCTGATCCTGGACCTCAAAAAATATGGAGACCTTCATTGCACAAATGGCAAAACGGAGCCACAAATGAGAAAGGGATGGACCCAGGCCACTTGGCTGGACACGGTGGCTCCTAATTTCTGCCAGGAGTGCCCCCATTCACCACCTCATGGGGGCAGGGCCACACCTGGTCCTGGGTGTTGGGCTTCAAGGACCTTGGGGGAGATAGAACTCAAAGCCTCTGGCCAAGACGAGGAGGACCTGACCCTTATAACCACCCACTGGTCTCAGGGTAATGCCCCCTCCCCACCTTGAGAAACCTGGCCCACTCCTTCCTGCCCCTACTAGGAAAGCTATGTGGCCTCATCCCCCGCCCTCCACCCCACAGGGCCTTATACGCCCGCAGCCAACCAGCGAGTGTATCTAAAGACCCTCTTTCCCCAACCAATCAGCAGGCCAGCAGGTGAATCGCGAGAGCTCTCCTCTCCCTGGGCTATAAAAACGGATGTGGCCATGTGCTGGGTGCTGGCCCTCCCTGTTTATCGGGAGGTCTTCCATCCCACTGCACTTGCAGCATCTCTTATCTCAGTAAACTCTCCTTCCTCTTCACCTTGCCGTGACGGAAAGTTCTTCTTTCCTCCCTCGCACTCTGCCCTGTGTTCAGCCTTGACGTCTGGCCCACAAGACACTCTGCTGAGGTGCCCACATGGGGCTGGGCACAGCCTGGGTTCGGGAGACTCGGCCTCGCGGCTGGAAGGTGGGGGGCTGGGCACAGCCTGGGTTCGGGAGACTCGGCCTCGCGGCTGGAAGGTGGGGGGCTGGGCACAGCCTGGGTTCGGGAGACTCGGCCTCGTGGCTGGAAGGTGGGGGGCTGGGCACAGCCTGGGTTCGGGAGACTCGGCCTCGTGGCTGGAAGGTGGGGGGCTGGGCACAGCCTGGGTTCGGGAGACTCGGCCTCGTGGCTGGAAGGTGGGGGGCTGGGCACAGCCTGGGTTCGGGAGACTCGGCCTCGTGGCTGGAAGGTGGGGGGCTGGGCACAGCCTGGGTTCGGGAGACTCGGCCTCGCGGCTGGAAGGTGGGGGGCTGGGCACAGCCTGGGTTCGGGAGACTCGGCCTCGTGGCTGGAAGGTGGGGGGCTGTGCAGGCCCATCTCCCGCTTTCCTCCCCGGCTCAGAGCCCCCGCTTCCCAGGTGGCATGACCTGCAGGCCTGCCTCAGGCCCCAGTACAAAACCGCACTCGCACTGTGGCCTGGGTCACTGTCTGGGAGAGCAGAGCTGCCTGGGGGTGGCGGGGGGCGCCTCTGGGATCCCACTGCCCAGTGGTCCCAGATGTCAGGGTCTGGGGCCCGTGAAGTGTGGCTAGGCCTCCTGGGGGTGGGGGGGACAGGAGCCACGGCTTTGTGGCCCTGGCCAGAGGGGCAGGAGGGGTTGTCACACCTCTGCTGTGGCTCGGGAACCAGCAGCAGGTGAGGATGGGGGGCAGGGCCCCAGGGCTCTCCCCGTGCCAGCTGATCCTCAGGACTGCCCTCAGATCGGCAGCACTGCGGGCCTACCCCACCCATCTGCTGCCCACCCTTTGTCCCGAGATTGCCGGGCGCCCTTCTGGCGTTGAGGGGTCCTTGGTGAGCAAAGGACTGTTTGGACCCCTGCCTTAGACTCTTCCCAGGGCTTCGGCTGCCCCAGTTCAACAGCAGAAACCCTGGGTGCTGATGGGCCGGTTCTGGAAGTGAATTTGGCTCCCAGCCCTGAAGTGACAACCCCTGCAGAGCGCTCCCCCCATGAGGTTGGCTTGAGTGTGGCATCCCCACCCCATTCCCCACCTGGAGGCGGGAAGGGTAGGGCCCCCCAAACCTGCACCTCCTCAGAGGGGGGTCAGACACTCTCAGGCGCAGACAGGACACACATGATCACCTCGTGCTCAGACACACACACTCGCGCTCACACCCACCCCGGCTGCCCCCCTGCTTCCCTGGCCCCTCTGACCCCCAGAGACCATAGCGCCAGCGGGAGTCTCCCTTTCAGTCCAGGCAGACCCAGGGTGAGGCCTGCGGTTCCTTCTGCAGGTGTGGCCACGAGTCCAGGAGGAGCCCAGGGGCCTGTGCCTGGGGGGATGCAGGCTCAGCACTGCCTGGGGCCAGCCTCCAGGCGGGAGGATGCAAAGCCAACCCTCGGCTCCGTGCCAGTGCTGCCTCCGCCTTCTGTCTCCCAGGACGCTGGAGCTGGGGGCTACCCATGGTGATGAGCACCCACGCGCCTGCAGCTTTCAGAAAGTTCTGCCACATGTGGCAGCTCCTCAGCATCAACAGCCCTGCGGGGAGGCGGCTGGGGGTCACAGACACACTGGGAAGGGGACCTGCGCTCGGGGTGCCGGTCAGCTGCCTGCGTGGTCAGAATCCCAGGCAGATTCAGATGCCCGAGACCTACCGGGAACCCGGCGGGGGGGGGGGGGGGTCAGCAGGACAGAGGGTGTGGCTTCCCTGGAACGTGCTGGAAGGCTCTTCCTGCCACAAGATCACCTGCAGCTGACCTGCCTTCTCAGACAGCTGTTGGAAAAATAGCACCTCCCTGCAGGGCCCTCATGGGAGACTTATTCCTGGAGAGGCTGCAGGTAGGCGCATGTAACTGGCGAGGCTGGCCTGCGGCAGGTAGCCGACGTGAGGGCAGCGGTCCGGGCCGCCCACTCCCACCCCATCTGAGGCCCCTGGTCAGGAGGAGACACCCAGACGGCTGGGTGGGCAGGTGCGCAGCTTCCCGAGGCTGCTTCCTGAGCGTCCAGAACTGATGGGGTGCCTCGTCTCTTCCCTCACCTTCCGGGACTGAGGGCTGGAACGATGGCCCAGGACCAGGAACGATGGGAAATGGTCACCTCGGGGGCGGTGGCACTGCTGGAACAACAGCCGTTTCTCTCTCCGCCCACCACAGAGAGCTCTTGGGAAGGGTGGCTGTTTCATTTTCTAGCTGATTGATCTCTGCGCTCAGCAGGACTGTTCTGCAGGCTGGGCATGAGGCTGCCTCTCTTTTTCTCCCCTCTCTGACTTCCCCAAATTCCCACTGGGTGGGCTCGATATGGGTGCCGGGGTCACAGGCCTGCACCCCTCAGAGGCGCGGCCCCACGTGAAGCCTGGAACACCACTTTCTCAGCCCGAATCGGCACTGGGGCCGATCACCCAGCAGGGAGCTGGGTTCCTGGACCGGGTTTGGTGGGACCCCGCCTCCTCAGGACTCACTACGGGAGACGCCCCACCGCAGCCCAGCCTCTCCATTTTCCCCACAGACTCAGGTTGATTGGCGTGTTCGGTGCTTCCTTGTTCTTTGCCTCCCGTCCCCGTGACCACGAGCACAGGGTCTGGCTCACCAGTGCCGGGTCCTTGGAAAGCACGGCGTGGAAATCCGCCGGGCGATCCCGCCCCGGTCCAGGGAAGGCCCGCCCTCAAGGTGTTTCCTGCAGGAACGGGGGCAGGTGCCAGCACAGCCAGACTGCACCCAGGAGAGAGGAGACCCTGGGCAGTGCGGCTGGCAACCACCCCCAAAGGGAGACACCCAACTGTCCATTCGCAGAGGACAGATACACGGATCATGGCAGGTGGACCCATGGGCTATTCCTCAACAGAGAAAAGAACACGCAGCATCATCGAGGCATCCCCAGACTGTACGAGGAGTGAAGGCACCAGGCACACGTGCCCTGTGTGGTTCACTCCTGTGATTTCTAAGCACAGGTGCAGCCTGCGATGGTGACGCGGTCAACGGAGGGACGCCTTGCCGGGGGTGGGGGAGGCTGGCGAGGGGCTCCGGGGGACTTCCTGGGGGTGATGGGAATTTTCCATAATTTGGGGTTTGGGGTGGTGGCCTCATGGGTGCCTACCACCGTCAATATATATATATATTCAATCAAAATCTGTGCTTTTCTATACGGAAAACTTTTCTCAAATTTAAAATTATTTGATTGAACAGAGCGTTGACATACAATCAGCCTTGCTGCTTGTCACCGCCTGCGTCTGCTCTCCGTGGCTAAAGGCTCAGTGTCTCGCTGCTGGTCTGTCATTTCCAGCTCAGCTCAGCCCCGCTCCCGGCTCCTGACTGTGCGTGCGTTTGGACGTGTGTCTCCCTTCTCCGGGTCTGGCGTGTGGTATTGACTTGCATTTTCTGGCACCTTATGACCCTGAGCCTCTTTTCATGTGCTTATTGGCCGTTTGCACACATGACTTAGAAAAGTGTCCTCTGCCCTTTACAAAATCAGATTTCTTTTCTACGGGGTAGTAAGACATTTATGCATGCTAGATAAAACCGCGCGTCAGAGAGACGACTTACAAATATTTCCTCCCACTGTCAGTCGTCTTTTCACTTGCATGTGTCCTTTGATGTGTAAAAGTTTTTAATTTGAATCAAGTCCAGTTTACGTATTTTTCCTTTTGCTCTTTGTGCCTTTGATGTCCTATCAAAAAGCTGTTGCCTGGTCTGAGCTTATAAAGATGTATGACCATGTTTTCTTCTGAGTTTCATAGGCATTTAGGTCTAGATATTTTGAGATTTTTTTTTTTGGGGGGGGGGGCAATGCCCATGGCATGTGAAAATTCCCAGGTCAGGGATTGAACCTGCACCACAGCAGCGATCCAAGCCACTGCAGTGACAACGCTGGATCCTTAACCCACTGAGCCACCAAGAAACCCCCATTTTGAGATTTTTTTTTTTTTTTGGTCTTTTTAGCGCCTCACCTGAGACATATGAAGATTCCCAGGATAGGGGTCTAATTGGAGCTGCAGCTGCCCGTCTACACCACAGCCACAGCATCATGGGATCCGAGCCACGTCTGTGACTTACACCGTAGCTCATGGTAACGCTAGATCTTTTAACCCACTGAGCAAGGCCAGGGACTGAACCCGCATCCGCATGGATACTAGTTGGATACTTAACCCACTGAGCCACAAGGAAACTCCCATTTTGAGATAATTTTTGTGCACGCCTGTGGATTCCCAGTTGTACCAGGGCCATTTGTTGAAAAGGCTCTTTTGAGTTGACTCGGTGCCCTCATAGAAAATCGACTGACCACAGGTGGGAGTGTTTATTTCCAGACTCTCAGTTCCATTCCGTTGATCGATGTGTCTGTCCCTATGCCAAAATCACACTGGTTTTTGTTGTTGTTGTTGGGGTTTTTTGGTTTTTTTTTTTTTTTTGCGTTTTAGGGCCACACCTGTGTCATATGGAAGTTCCCAGGCTAGGGATCTAATCGGAGCTACAGTCTCTGGCCTACGCCACAGCCACAGCAATGCAGGATCTGAGCTGTGTCTGCAACCTACACCACAGCTCCTGGCAACGCTGGATCCTTAACTCACTGAGCGAGGCCAGGGATCGAACCTGCAACCTTGTGGTTCCTAGTCGGATTTGTTTTTGCTGAGCCATGATGGGAATTCCCAGAATCACACTGTTTTGTTGTAGCTTTATGGTAGGACATGTGCATCTTGAAACTTGATTCTCCTTTTTAAAGATTGTTTTGGCTATTCTGGATCCTTGCATTTCGACATGAATTTAAGGATAAGGGTGTCTGTTTCCATACACCAGAAAAAACAGCTAAGATTATGATAAAGACTACACCACACCTGAATATAAACCTGAGGAGTATCATGATTTGAACAACAGTTAAGTCTTTTGCATCCAGAATATGGGTTGTCTTTCCAGTTATCTAATTTAAATTTCTGTCGACAATGTTTTATAGTTATCAGTGTATGTCTTATACCTCTTCTGCTAAATTTATACCTAGGTAGTTTATTCTTTTTACTGCTTTTTTTTTTTCATTTTAGGGCCTCACCCACAACATATGGAGGTTCCCACACTAGGGGTCAAATCAGAGCTGCTGCTGCTGGTCTACACCACAACCACAGCAACACAGGATCTGAGCCACCTCTGTGACTACACCACAGCTGATGGCATTGCCTGATCCCTGGACCCATTGAGTGAGGCCAGGAATCGAACCCACATCCTCATGGGTACTAGTTGGATTCGTTTCCACTGCACCATGATGGGAACTCCCCTTTATACTGAAATTATAAGCGGCGTTATCTTCTCATTTTCATGTCTGGATTGTTCATTACAGTATGGAAATATACTTGATTTTTGTATATTGATCTTGTATCCTGCCACCTTACTGAACTCTATTAGCTACAGGAGTTTTTTTTAGAGTATATCACTGTGGGTTCCATGGGATTGTCTATGTACAAGATCACATCATCTGCAGGTAGAGATAGTTTAATTTCTCCTTTCCTTTCTGGACGTCTTCTATTTCTTTTTCTTACCTAATTGCTTTGGCAAGAAACTTCAGTGCAACGTTGACTAGAAGTGGTAAGAGTGGACATCCTTGCCTTGTTCTTTATTTTAGGGGAAAACATCCAGTCTTTATGCCCTAGGTATAATGTTCTCAGTGGGCACTGTGATTATTTTCAAATGATGCCAAAGTCAAGTCTTTCTTCACTGTGTCAATAAAGCTTTCACCAACCATGAGTTTCCAGAGTCCTTTGTTCTTCTTCTGCTTCCTCATACTCATCTCCTACCTTCCTCCTTCCTCAAGATTTTGAACAAAACCCATCAGCTGCTTCCTACACTACTCTCAACACTTCAGCTAAAGTTGGAACCTCAGGACCCACCTGAGCACTTAGTGCCTGGATCCTCAAGGCAGAAGAGTCTGCAGCCCACTAATTAGGGTGAAGGAGCACACCTAATGCCCCCCCTTTGTACCTGCAGCTGTCACAAGTCCTGTGGGAGTGCATTGTTGGATGGATGATGGATGGATAAAGTGAAGCATGTGCTCTAGTTGAACCACCATCGAGTGTTACGAGGAGAAGTGGAAGTCTGGGAACCATGCAGCCTCTGGCAGAGTGTTTATTAGAATTCATGTAAAGTTCATTCAGTCCATGAGTATCTGTTGAACTCCCGTCACTTGCCAGGCACTGAGGAAACAAGAATGAAGGAGTCAGGCAGAGGCCCTGCCCTCTGAGGAGGCAGCACCCTCTGTACTAATGGTCTGGGCCAGGGCAGGGCTGGCTTCTCCTGGCTGAACAGAGGTTAGCCAGACAACTTGCATCACTAGATACCTGTTGTAGGTCCACGCTTTCATGTGCCCAGGATGCTGACCTTTGGAAAGGCCGCTGGCAGAGTAAGGAAGAAAGGAGCATCCATGCTCCAATGTAACCCTGGGCTGGGGCTAGAGCAGGGTTTTCACTGGAGCAAAGGTTAGTGGACACAAGAGCTGAGAACTGTGGACATAAGCTCTGGCTCCTGTCACCTGGAAGTGACACTGTCAGAAGATGGCATGGGTTAAACATGGTTCCTTAACCACAAACATATATTTTTCTCTGTCTTTAAACAAGCCTCTGGATTCATATCGTATTATTAATTACAGGGTTTTGCATAGAGCACAGTAATGGAGGCACACACAGACTGATAAAGTATGAATGGAAATTGACCCTGGATGCAGTGACAGGTGAGGATGCTTGTGGCTCATGTGGGAGGTAGGGCTGACTGACAGGTGTGGCACCTGTGGATAGACGTCTCTCTACCCTGAGGACACTCCAGAACCAGCTGTGTCTCTCTCCACAGGCACCACCAGTGTGGTGTGGCAGCCTCCCTGACCTCTGGGCCAGCAAAGACCACTGCAATGACCACAAGGTCCATCCAGATTTGGCCACCATAGGCCCAGGACCAGCCTCATTGTCTCCACGTGGCCTATGCTGGGGAGGAGTTTCCAGGAGGGAGTATGGCTGGAGCTGGAGGCTTGTGCACCTCTGCAGTCTGGAGCATCCATCCATCTCCTGAGCAGGAGGCTGGGAGGCAGCAGAGGCAGCCTAGATGGGCCCCGTGAAGCAAGACCCAATCCAGTCCATGACACACATGACACCGCCTCAGACCTTGCCATTCCAGTCTCACCTTCACTCTCTGTCCATGGTGTCACAGTCCATGTGTGCAAGTTGGAAGAAGAATTTTCCAGACTCATAGTGAGGTGAAGAGAAAGAAGAGTTTATTGAGATAAGAGATGCTATAACTATAGAAGGACAACCTCCTGATAATCAGGGAGACCCAACCCTGAGGATGTGGTCATGTCTGTTTTTACAGCCCAGGGAGGAGAGAGGTCTCAGGATATACCTGCTGACCTGCTGATCGGTTGGGGAAAGAGGGATCTTATGATACACTTGCTGGTTGGTTGGGGACGTATAAGGCCATAGGGGTTGGGTAGGGATTGGGCCATATAACTTTCCTCGTAGGGGCAGGAAGAAGTAGGCCAGGTTGCTCAAGGTGGGGAGGGGGCATTACAGTGAGATGGGTGAGGCCACAATAAGGGTCTGGTCATTCTTGTCTCCTTGAAGGACTTTGCAGTCCCACAAATGGCAGCAAGAAATAATCTTTTCTGAGCTTCTTTTCTCCTTCTGAAGTCTCAAAAACTCAACAAGAATAACAAGAATCCATTAGGATCCTCCTGAGGCACCATCTTCCTGGCATTGGGTTAAAATTTTAACTGGGGCTGCAGTAAGCTTTTGTATCTTTATGTGTGCATGCCTCTGTGTGTCTGTGTGTGTGTGTGAGCCTGCACACATGTGTGCTCTGGTCACCAAGCCCAGACTTTGCCGTCTTGATTTGAGGAGCTGAGTGACCAGAGCATCATCTTCCCAGAACAGGTGAAGCTGAACCTGTCAGTACATTGGCACCAATTAAGTCTTAGAGACAGGGTTTGGGGTGAAGCAGAAAGAACAGCCTTTATTGCTTTGTCAGGAAAAGGAAGTGACAGCAGGCTAATGTCCTCCAAACTGTGTCCTTCCTTGAGAGGGGATGGCAAGGGGTCTTACAGGTTTAGTTTGAAAAAACACAGCTTTTGACAAGGATTGGGGAGTCTGTGGTCTTCTCCCTCCGGAGATGAAAGTCTTCAAGGCCAGAGTCAGGGGGTCCGGTGATGGTTTCTGGGGGTCTTTGGGGTGATCACACCTTGACATTCTCTCTGCAGTGAAGACTGGCCCCAAAAGGAAGGGGTGTTAGGCAGTGTCTCAAAGGAAAAGAAAACACTAGGCAGGCAATAGAGCTCTAACTAGTAATTATTAGTAAAAGAAAGCAGTTAAGCGAGGAAGAAATCATTTGTGAAAAGCCAGTTAGAGTTAAGTTAGTGGGCCAAGGCTGGGCAAAACATTATGGAGACTGCTGTAACTAGTTTTTAGCTGTAACAAGATTTCCTAATCATTAACTCTGGAGTCAGCCTTTTGAGGCTGAGGGGAACCCTGGAAAGCTAAAGGCAAAGCTTTTTCCTTCAAAACACAAGGACATGGGGGCTTGTACTCGGTTTCATAGGCAGCTCAGTCTACGCATTCTCAAAGGCAGATCCAATTTCTGTGAATTTCATGGGGTGTCCTTGTATGATTCTTTCAGTAGAGCATCTGGCTGGCCTCAGATGTTGTCCCCATTCTCCCATTGACAGCTATACCCCACGGAGCACCCCTTTATTCTGCTTTGGGACTCAGGGACCAGGGCTTCACTGCACAGGGACAAGATTGGCTTGAGGCTTTGATCAGAGAGGCAGAGCCACTGGGAGATGGGTTTAAAGGATTTATTATAGGAATTTGCTCTGATGTGATTTTGGGAGCTGGCGACACCAACAACAGGAAGCCCTGGCTTCTGTGTCTGTGGTGGCGTGTGAGGTCAGAGGGCAGCCTGTCATGAAGGAGGAATGGATTAGAGTCGGGGGGGGCAGAGAAATAGGAAACTGCTAGGATGAGTGGACCCTGGAGTGTGGTCTCACCACCACAGCCTCCAGCTCGTGCCCCTTTTGTGGGACTTAAACACCATGTGTATTAGCTGTCTGTGGCTGGATAACACAATCCTTGAAACTTGGGGGCTGCACTGATACCCTGAGGATGGGAGGCTGGGTGTGGCTTTCATAGGGATGGAGCCAGATAGTTACACAGGTAGATGTCCCAGTCCCAGGGGACCAGAGATAGCGAGGGAAACTAGGGAAATTTGGGGGACCTCTGTAAATTAATGACCCTTCAAGAAAGACCTCAGAATGTCATGGAACAAAGCAGGTTTTTAAACTATAAAACCATAAATAAAAGCATGAGATATGCCTCAGGTCATCAAGTGAAAGATAAAATGAGGCCTGCATTCAAGATCAGCAAGATAATCATCCTTAGGACCAAGGACAGGAATTTAAGGGAAAAATGACCTTCCAAAGTAGGAGACCCTCATTATACAGAAACCTGAGATGATTCAACATAGTTTAGCATATGTTACCACCCTTCTGCTGATTTGAATAAGCACTGAGACTGTCCTAGTTTGACCTCATAGGATTAATACTCTCTTACACAATACGGAGGTGGAGCTAGTGAGGTAAGCCTGACATTTACACAAAGAATGAAGAATAAGACGGTCTTTTTCCCACCCCCACTTCCCTTGGACAATAAAACTGTAGCCCACCTAATCCTCAGGGCACAGTCTCTTTGCCTGCCCTCTTGCATCTCTCATAAGCATCTTATCTTAATAAGTCTCTTTCTTGCCACTTTCTCTCCCTGAAGTCTTTCATGCTTAGACATAAAGAACCTGAACCTCAGTAAGTCCAGACACCAAGTAAGTGATTCTAATTTAAGAAATCATGAGTTCAAGTCCAAATCTGAATTTAGGTTGGGTTTGAGTCAGAGGTGTTTTCAGTTTCAGCTTAGCTGGGATCCTCTGCCCAAGGTCCCACAGTGTTGCAGTCAGGGCCAGCAGGTCCCATCTGTTCTAAAGGCCAAAACAGGGTTGGGGGGGCAGTCCACCTGTTGCCAAACCAAACTTGAGTCCCCTCCCCTGAGTGCACAGGAAAGCCAGTCACTGACACAGGGTTGTGGAGAAGATACAGTGTTTATTGAAAGGTGCCAGACAAGGAGATTGGGTGGCTTGGGCTCAAACCCCTCCATAACTCCCAAAGTGTCTCAGTAAAACAATTTAAAGGCCAGGTGAGGGAAGGGCTTCCAAGGGCATGTGATCAGCTAGTACCCAATTCTCTGATTGGTTTATGGTGAGGTCACAAGGGTTAACATTATCAATCCTTAGGCACCAGTAACTCTGGGAGCTCCTGGTCACCAAATAGTTAATTGCTTCCATTTGGTGGTGGTTTTAGCATCTGAAAAACAACTCAGGAATGTGTATCAGACACGATTATCTAGGTCCTCGAGAGGAGTAGAGCAGATGAGATGGGAAGGGGTCTGTCCAGGGAGGCCCCACAGTGTCCCACTCAGTTACACCCCCACACTCACTGGCATGGTTGTCTACTCGAGTGGTCAGGTCCTTGCCCCACAGACTTCTTCGAATGGCAGCTTGCATCTCTCAGAGTGAAGTCTCCAAAAGAGTAAGGGACCAAGAAGGTGGGATCACATCTTTTTGTAAGTGGCAGCTTTGAAGTGACAACCCCTCACTTTTGCCAGTTTCTATCTATTGGTTAGAAGTGAGTCAGTAGTGTGGCCCACACTGGAGGAGGAGGGATCAAGGATCAGCTTAGAGGCTGCCCATCCCTGGGCAGCCGATTTGTGGGACTTCAAGGCCTCTTCAGGAGATTGAACTCAAAGCCTCTGGGCAAGGCAAGAATAACCAAACCCTTATTATTGCCCCACCCATCTCATTGTAATACCCCCTTCCAACCCTTGAGCAACCTGGCCTACTCCTTCCCATCCCTACTAGGGGAAGTATGTGGCCTACTCCTCAGCACCCCCCCCCCCACAGGGCCATTACACACACCCAACCAGCCAGCAAGTGTATGGCAAGACCCCTCTTTCCCCAACAAATCAGAAGGTCAGCAGGTGTATCCTGAGACCTCTCCTCTTCCTTTGTTCCTGGGCTATAAAAACAGGAAGAACCACATGCTCAGGGTCAGCTCTCTCTGATCATTAGCAGGTCATCCCACTGTGCTAGCACCATCTCTTATCTCAATAAACGTATCTTTCTTTTCACCCCATCATGAGTCTGGAAAATTCTTTGTCCAACCCACGCACAGACCACAACACAACTGAATACTGTTAACACAGCCCAGGTTAGAAGTGGGGAGGTGAGAGCTGGGAGGTGGAAGAACAGTTGGTTACTATGTATACAACACACTCATCTAGATAAGCAATAAATATTCATGCCTATCACACCTACTTATCTGCATGGCTCATGCAGCTAGAGTGAATTCAAAACCAGGTCTTCCACCCCATGTCTTCCACCCCACATGCCCTCTGCCCTTTGCACATGCCTTAGCTGGCTGGGCCCAAATCTTCATTCCTCAGCTGCCTGGACCATTAAAATTGCCCTTGTCATGGACTCTGTTGTTTTCCACTTTACCTGTGGCACTTTGAGCATCTCAAAGGCAGATGCCTCGGAGCTGGGTAATTGAATTTCTAGAGCCCTGTGCTGCCCCAGGGCCTCCCAGACGGCTGGAACCCCAGCCCCATGCTGCCCTGCAGGATCTGGACCTGGGTCACCAGAAGGATCCGACCCAGCCTTGTAGCTGCTCTTTATCAGGGTCATCGGGGGGACAGCAGGTCCGGCTCAGATGGAGCCCCCTCTCTGGCTTCCACAGGCTCACAGGGATCCAGCCAGGCATTCCCTCCATCTTTATCCATTGCTTGGCCAATTCTGGCTCCAGGGCTTCATTCCGAAAGCCAACTAACTGAGAACAAGACAGGCTCGGCAGCTGTGTGATGGAGCCAAGTCCGGGGGGAGGATGATGTGCCCTAACTCACTCAGGGCAGAAGTCCACTTGGCAGGTGGCATAGGCATGGACACCATCTGGAGGGCCAGGCTGGTGGGAGTCAACAAGGGGCTCTCTGAGGTGGGGCCCAGGGAGGGCCTGAAGTGGGGGATGGGCCACCAGGGCCTCCCTTCTGGCAGCCGGAAAGGGATGTGGGGGGGCGGTGGGGATGGCTGGAAATGATCAGACTCGTCCAGAGAGCAGGGCATCGGGGGCGGGGCTCCCCAGCCCTCTCTCTGGCCAACCCAGGCCCCAAAGTGCCGACTTCACCACTCACACAAGAGCCTGTGAAAACCCCCTTTTCTGGATCCTGAGAAGGCCCATGCACTAGGGCTGATGGGTTGGGGGTGCGGTGGGAGGAGCTGGGGACCAGCAGTGTGGCCAGCAAGGGTCACTCTGAGACAGATGGCCCAAGGACGCTGGTGGGGCACCCAGGCAAAGACCGTAGGACCCTCCAGATCAGACGTGTACCCACCGCAGCCTGGCCAGAGCCAGGCTGTCAGCCAAAGCCACATGCTTGGGAAGAAGGGAGAAGCAGATCTGAGGGAAGAGGCCCTGACACCGGGGCAGGCCCGTTTCTGGCCATGGTCTGGGGAAGAGAGCAGATAAAGCTCCAAACATCCCACAGGGGCTTTGAGAGCCCGAGGAGGCTACTCCGGGCTGGTTAAGAACCAGGAAGGCAGTTAAGAACCACGGAGCTCGGCCCCCCAGCCTTTGCTCTTTGGGATGTGAGGGGAGGGGCGTAGTTAAGGCCACGCAGCTGCAGGATCAGTATTCCAGCCCGAGAGCCGGGGTTTAATTAGTAATTAGGCCCTTTCTGCAGAGCCATGCTAAACAGACAAGGGTACCGAGACCTTCGTCCCCAAAGGCGTGGTGACATAGCCTGTCTGCTTGGAGAAGGCACCATCAGCTTCTGTCACAGTTGCACGGCTGAAAGGACAGGAGCACAAGGCTGGGCTGGGGGAGGGTGCAGGTCTCTGCCTCCCGGGGCGCGTCACCAGCCCGCTGCAGACTCTGCTCCAGAATCTGCCCAGGCCTGGAGCGCCAGGTTCGGGGGTTCTTCTGGGGCACGCGAACAGCCAACACGGAGACAAGCTGGCTGGCAGGAGTGGGGAGCAATGCTGAGCCCTCCCAGGTTCCATAAGACCAAAGAGTCGGGGAGAGAAAAGCCAGGAGCCCCTCCCCACACTCCTGGGATGGGAGAGGGCTCCTGGGCCAGCAGCCCCCCTACCCAGGGCATCCAGGACCCCACGGCCGAGCAGCCCTGTCCTGTCTAAATCACCCTTTGTTGTCGACACGTAGACCTTGCAGCTGGCCTGCCCTGGAGACCACGCCCCCAAGCTCCTGCATCCCGAAGAGGGCAGCCGGGGCCAAGAGCAGCTGTGACCAGGTCCCACAGAGGCTGGTGGCCAAGCCTGGACCAGGGCCAGGGACGCCTGATCCTCTGAGCTCTTCCCAAAATTCACATAAGATGCTAATAGTCGTAAGCATTTTCTGAAAAAGACTCAGAATGAGTTTCTCTGAGAGGACTCCTTTGGTGGCTTTTAAAAAGCCCAAAGTTGTGCCAACCGGGCGCTGCCTCCAGAAATGCCCGGCTCCAGTGTCCCAGGAGACAGCCCTCACTTTGTCACTGCCCGCAGTGGCTGCCTCTCAGCACCTGTGGGGCCCACAGGCCCCCAGCGCCCCCTCCCATGGGCTGCCAGGCTTCCGGCTTCCCCCACCTCTCGCCACTCGGCTCTGGCAAGTCGACACGCAATTCCTGGGTCCTTGAGCCCGCGCCCGGGGCCCTGACTGTCCCGGACAGGCAGAGTCACCTGCACACGCCGGACGGCAGGTCATCGGTGTTTGTTTGGTGTCCACTTCCTAGGTGCTCAGCCCACGGAAGGGACCCCGTTAGCGCTTGGCCATTTTATAGGAGCCTGAAACTACGGGCCAGCGCAGCCAAAGAAACAGAGGTCACTGGTCCGAGGCCTTTGTAAGCAGGACGTGTGCGTCCTAGAGGGTGGCTGTACAACAGGGCCCCCGCCTAACAACGCAGTGTGTCGCACACTTTAAAACAGGTGGAAAGAACAGAGCTCACTGCTGAGTGTTCTCAGAAAACAAAAAAACAAAGGAACCCCAGCATTTTGGGGGGTGATGGGAACATTTGGCATCTTGGGTGTGATGGTGTCACAGGTGTCTGTGCTTTTTTTTTGCTTTTTAGGGCTGCACCTGTGGCACATGGAGGTTCCCAGGCTGGGGATCCAATTGGAGCTGCCAGCCTACACCATAGCTCACGGCAACGCCGGATCCTTAACCCACTGAGCAAGGCCAGGGATCGAACCCACATCCTGATGAATCCTAGTCAGCCATGAAGGGAGCTCTCAGGGTGTCTGTGCTTTTTAAAAGCCACAAAGGCAGATAAGTGCCCTTAAAGAATCTCTCCCATAATTTGCTCAGTGCGTAAAGGTGACTATTAGCACGTGGCCACTGGAAACTCCAGGAAGAAGATATTTCCCATGCAAACACCACTTGTCTAAGTCTCCCGGCCTTTGGGTGGCACTCACAGCAGCTCCGCATCCAGCTGGGTGCCACCATCCCCCGGGAACAAGGGCCCGTCCTGCCTGCCCTTCGGGAAGGGTGTTGGAAATCAACAGACTGCGTGGTTCCCACTCAGCACAGCCAGGCCGGCGCTGAAACCACACTTGTCTCCTCCGTGTAATGGGTCCACTAGCGATTGCCTTCCGTCCCCTCGTGGGCTGAGGCCAGTGCTGATCCTGGCATTGATTGCTGGCCTCTGTCGGTGGCACGGGGCCCCTGACTTTCTCCGTCTGAGCTGTGGTCAGTGCTGCTCCTGTATAGATGGAGCAACTGAGCCCTAGAGAAGGGTCCGGACCCTGCAGAGGCGGCCGAGCTCAGAGGCAGCCCAGGGTCTGTTTAGCTCCCAAGTGTGACAGTGGCTGTGACAAGGAATGGCCCTGAGAGCCAGGGGTGCTGGTCCTCACACACACACACACACACACACACACACACACACATGCGCGCGCGCGCGCGAACACACTCACATCTGCTCACACCTCTTCCTGCTCACTCATCCTGGGCGGTAACTCTTCTCTCAGTTGCCTTTTCTGTGTGAGGCTCTTTATGCCGAAGGGGACTTTTCCAAACGGGGACCGCGGGCCGTCCAGGGCGCCGCCTTGCGGTCGGAGTGGGATGAGCTGACGCGTCGGAGGACCGCAAATAGAACCACGGAAAAGGAGGCCCCGAGCAGGTGACGAGGACAAATCAGCGGGTTTTAGACACGGAGCAGGGATCGTGGGTCGGGAGCTGCTGCCAGGGGCAGCCGCACAGCAGGACGGGGAGCTGCCCATGGGGCGTGCGGGCGGCCGCAGGGTGGGTTGAATGGAACTTGTACTGGGACCTCCTGAGACCCTGAGAGGCGCCTGGCCTCAGCCTGCTTCAGCCAGGCTACCGGCCAGCACGTTCGGCAAAGCCTTCTGCGAGGGGTCGCTGGGCTGCTGACCGGGCGGCTTGAGCAACGGAAGCAACAGGCACTCGCTGCCTGTCACCCTGAGGCTGGGCATCCAAGGTCAAGGCATCAGCAGGACTGGTTCCCTCTGAGGCCATCTCTGCCCTGCATCCTCACGTGGGCCCCCTGGGATGTCTGTCTCCCCTTTTAGAAGGACACCGGTCGCGGTGGACGAGCGTCCAGGCCAATGTGCTCTTTTAACGTCACCACCTCCGCCCGGACCCTGTCCCCCAGACGGTCGCACCCTGAGGTCCCGGGCTTAGGGCTGCAACAGTGAACTTAGCCGGGGGGGGGGGCACAGTTCAGCCCCTATCGCTCGCTCCTCTCTCCCCCACCCTGGCTCCCTCAGCCCTTCTGGCTTTCACTCATTCACACAATACGTCTCACCTGTCCCTCGGCTGGACCAAGGCAGACGCTGCCCTCAGGAGCCCAGCGTCCGGGGGACGTCAGGACAGAACGGGGCTGTGCCACAGTAGAGTCAGAGCCAGCCCCGGCTGTCCAGCCCTCCAGGACTGGCATAGACTAGGCTCTCTGAATATTCATTCTTCAAAACCAAGTCCTCGGGCAGGGGCCAAGCAGATCCAGTCTGGCGGCTCAGGCATTTTACAGTCCCGGATGGAGTGGACAGCGCCAAGACCTGAGAACAAGGTCGGTCCCGAGACCCAGCGGGCACATCTGGTGGCAAAGCTTGCCTCGCGGTGGAGCTGGTGGGGGCTGCAGGTGGGCCACAGAGAGCCTCTTGGAGGAATGGGCCAACATCTAAAACGCACGTGTCCCTGAGCCCCCAACCCAGCCCCTTGCAGGACGTCTCAGGAGATCACGGGAGAAGGGCTCAAGGGTGTGCTCGGCTCCACCAGACAGCCCCCGCCTTCCAGGGGCTTCTCCCAACAGGAAATCCACGCGGTCACTCAGGGCTCCAGGTCTCCACCTCAGGACGCCCTCCCTGGCTCAGCCAACCATAGGAGGCACCGCTTCCCCATCCCCATCCCCGTGTTCAACTGGCTGGACCCCACTCGTGTGGAAATGCGGGTAATGGAGCTGGGCAGGAAGTGCCGGCCCCATCCCTGGACAGTCCCCCCCACCCCCACCTTCCTGGAAAGGGCACTCAAGACAGGTCCTGATGTTCCGAGATGGGCCGAGCAGCCACTTAATGACCCGAGGCCGCAGCGCAGCTAAGAACCACTTTCCCAGACTCAGGTTCCCTGCAGCCTAGCGAGGCTCGCCTGGTCCATGGCCTTGCTCTGCAGGATGGAGGGAGGAGGGGGCAGACAGAGGCCCCCAACAGATTCCTGGTGGCCTGGAGCCCGGTCAGCCCACCCTGGACTTACCCGCCATAGGCGTGAGCAGGACAGTGGCAGCCAGGGCTAGGTGGGCAATAGGTGGGCAGTGGCTCCAGAGGTCTGGCCACTGCCCGGGGACTTCCCTTTCATGTCCAGACCCATTTCATCCTAAGACACGGGGCTGTGGGCTCTGGAGACGCCTGTGAGGGATGCTCCGGGGACGGCGTGGGGCCGGGCACACCCACGTGAGAGGAGGGAATACACCCCAGGCGCTCCCAGCCCTGGGTGGGTGGGAAGGGGCCACCTGAAGGGAAGCTCAGCCCAGGAGGACGTACCTTTGGGAGGAAAACGCAGCCGTGCAGCCCCCGTTACTGAGCCTCCTCGGGGGAGGGGAGCTTCCAGGCTCCCTCCCAATGCAGTTCCACGGGTCCTTGACACTAAGCCTCTCTTTGTCACCATTTTTTTTTTTTTTAACCCATTACCCATGTTTTCACAAGGCAGGTGGAAGTTCCCAGGCCAGGGATCGAATCCGAGCCACGGCAGTGACAACGCCAGATCCGTCACGGCTGCGCCACAAAGGAACTCCACTGTCAGCTATTTTATTTCATTTTATTATTTTATTTTTATTTTGCTTTTTAGGGCCTCACCCGCGGCATATGGAGGTTCCCAGGCTAGGGGTTGAATCAGAGCTGCAGCTGCTGGCCTTTGCCACAGCCACAGCAACGCCAGATCCAAGCTGCGTCTGCAACCTGCACCACGGCTGGATCCCCGACTCACTGAATGAGGCCAGGATCGAACCCGCGTCCTCATGGATATTAGTCAGATTCGTTTCTGCTGCAGTATGATGGGAATTCCCACTGTCATGCGTTTTACAGGACAGGCCAAAGTGCTACTCAGCCCAGCTGACTCTGCCTCCGACCTTGAACGGGCGAGCAGCTTGGCTCCAGCTCACCCCGTCCTGCTGGAGAAGCACCACGGCCTCCAGGCACCTTGAGCTCTCAGGAGTCCTCCTCCACCAAGAGAAAGAGAATGTCTCCCTTGGTTTATAAAAAGCAAATTTGTGGGCAGCCGCTGACAGCTCAGGGGACAGGGATGTGGAGGCAGGCAGCCGCCCACCACCCGCGCTCACGCCACCCCAGTTTGCAGCCTCAGCACCACCAGGCTGCGAGGCTTATGCCGTCAGTCGATTAATCAAGGAGGGAAGGGCTGCTGCGGAGGCAAAATTATTTTTTCTGGTGCTGCTCTCTCACTATTTTAATTTTTCGCAGTGCTAAAGTCGGCTTCCCTTTCCTTAAAAAAAAAAAAAAGGAGACACAATTGGGGCAATTCTCTATGATATACATTTTCTCTTGCCTTGTCTCAAAGACGAATTTCTAAAAGGGCTACTTAACAAACGAGAACCTGATGATTAGAAGGGGGAGGTGAGGTCAGATTTCAGCAGAATGTCGGTGGCCCGAACGGTCCCTTCGGGGGCCTCCTTCTCCCGTGTCCCCACGGTAGAGGGACAATGCAGCATCCTGACTCCAGAGCAGCGAGGGCCCTGTGTGGCGCTCAGCCTCGCCTCCCGCCCCAGCTGAGGTGCAACGTGAGGCTGCCCTGGAGTTCACGGTTGCCTCTGCAGGATGGGCTAGAACCCTGCCGGCCCAGCGGGTGGAAAGCGGGCCGTGGGGTCCACTTGTTGATTCTAACAATTCGCCCACCTTCTGTGATGAAAGGAAACGAAGAGCATGTGCCGGCGAGGCCAGGAAACGGGGCCTCTGGGCACGCAGGAGGGGACCCGTCTGGGAAGGCGGTGGGGACCCGTCTGGGAAGGCGGTGGGAAACGAGCCTTTCCGAGCCCTCTGGGCCAGGCCAGGTCTCAACCTCGAATATCTGGGCCTCCGTGGCTCACTGACGTCTCCAGCACGGCCCAGAGAGGTACCACACCGCTCAGGGTCACACAGCAGCTAAGCAGCAGAGGGGGACGCTGGCCCTGCTGCCAGCTCCCAGCCCTGCTCGCCTCATACATCTCAGGGTGTCCCCGGGACCCAGGATGGAGTCCTCTGAGCCCCCCCACCCTGTCTTGTCCGCAGGACCCCCTGGACCCTGTCACGTGCAACATCCCGTCTCGGCATCTCTGCCGACGCCTGTGACCTTCACTCGCCTCCTAGGACTTGTGCATCCGTAAGGGCCGGGCCGGTTGGTTGTGAGTGTGGCATGAAATGAGGACACGGAAGTGCTGGGTGAGCCAGCGCGGTGGACAAAGACTAAAACTGGAGATTCTGGGCGTGGCCAAGCTGCAGCAGGGCTCTCCTGGTGCAAACGTAGCTGCTGCTGCCCCCCACGCCGTTTTCAGGCAGGGACAGACGGTGCAGGCGGGCAGCACCCCGGCTCCTCCCCCGAGGATGCGCAAAGGTCAGCCCTGGGAAGGGCCCGAAGCAAAGCCAAGCCAGACAGAGAGGCCAGAGGGCCAGGCTGGGGCTCCGGCAGCATCCAGGGCTTTCGGCGCTGGAGCAGCCCAGGGGGACCGGGGGGCGTGAGACCTCATGTGGGAACTGGTGGAGGTGATGGGAGGACAGTCTGGTCTAAGGCTGAACTTCAGTCGATTCTGGGGCAGCGCATCCCCCGTGCGTGTGGGAGGGGGTGCAGCAGGCAGGGTGTCCCTTGAGACATGCTGGCTGCCTGGCCTGCCCACCCGAGGGCTACCTCCTCCAGGGAGCCTGTCTGGACACCTGCCTCCCAGGTGTGACTCCTTCTGCAGAGAAGCACCCCAACCGGAGTCCCCGTTTTTGCTCACCTCCTTCAAATGTTTTACACAGCGGGTCCACTGTCCTTGGCAGCGGGTCCACCCTCCTAGACAGCCCTGGCTGGTGTCCTGCTCTGTCTGATACCTCAGGGCTGGAGGGCTGGGAGCTGAGCCCTCCCTCGCAGGCTGGCCCTTGCCCCCAGCCCTCTTGCACCCCTGGCCTCCCTCGGGGGTCTCTCCCCTCTTTCCTCCGTGCTTCCTGCTGAGCGCCCTGAGACGCTTGCCCTCCAGGGAGGGGGTGGGGAGGGGAGGGGGAGAGCAGTGCACAGCCTTCCTTGTGTAAATGCTTTTCCCGCCCCTACCTGCATCCCAGAGCAGGGTCCAGCCCACGTTCATCCATCCATCACATGTGCATGAGCCAGTGAGTGAATAAGTGAGCCACCGACAAGGACCGACGCCTCTGGACACCTCCCTGGGTGGGGCTCCAACGGGCTGGGGTGGTGGTTGAATTCTAGTGGGAGCCCGCTGAGGTCACAATACCTGGTAGGGCCATCCCAGGCCTTCTTCCTCCGTCAATCTGTTTTGTGGACATTAAACCACACACACCGTCTGTCTGGTTACAATTTGCTCGTGGAGAGGGTTTAGGGCCGACTGGGTTCTTGGCAGCTGTGGGTGGGCCCATGGCGACCGGGTGGGGCTAAAACATCCAGCCTGGTGCCTTTGACCCCAAGCTGACCTTATTTGCAGCCCAAGCCCTGCCTGCCCTGCCCTGGCTCTCTCCCGACCTTGGGGTGGGGGGAAGGGCTGCCACGTGTCTCTGGTATTGACCGGAGGGGCCAGGGCGGGACCCTTCATCATTCAATTAACGGTGTCAGCAGAGCCATTATTCAAATGGCCGGCCGCATGTGTAATCCATCTTTAATGAAACAATAATTGTGCTTCCCGGTCGATGAGTGCCCAGCCTCCCCTAAAAACCTTCTTGGTAGGAATAACAGATGGTGCTGGGCTCGGCCAGAGCAGCGTGTCGGGGGCGGGTGTTTTCCAGGCGGCTTAGGGCAGGAACCTCGCAGCAGCTGGGGGAGGAAGGACCCGTGAGTCTGTGCCCCCACCCAGCCAGCCCAGCGTCATGAGAAGGGGGCGACACCCCCCCCACCACCCCAGACAGACACCCAGCCTCGGAACGCTCCGGGCCCCTGGGCTGGGGTTGGGGACACAGAGACCAGTTATCAGGGGATTTGGACGTCAAATTCCAGCGACCCTTCATCTTCTCATGCAACCTCCGTGGAAGCCCCCTCCTCCCCATCTCTGAGCCCCATTTCCCATCTGAAAGGTCGGGGTGAGGACGCCGAGGCTCCAGGGTGGATTTTTACTGACGGAGCATCGGGGCTCTGCAGGAGGTCATCTGGAGCAACTTCGCACCCCCGGCACTTTCCCTGGACGCCGGCAGCCCCCACTCCACACTGTCCGGCACGTCTGACTCCGCAGAATCAGTTTTGTCCATGCAAAGATCCTGGACCCACCTGAGGCTCCAGGGCAGAGAGGGGCTGGCGGACCTGGACTTGGAGAGGCTGGAAGGCTGTTTTCTGCTCCTGGGGGGAGGGGGGTGGCCAGCCTGGGACATGTCCTCCTCCTGGTTGACTCAGGGGCACAGCCAAGGGACGGGTACCCCTATTGTCATGTTTAAGTCTTGAAGTGCCTGAAATCTCAGCTTCTACTGCCCTGTTCTTCCTGTGGAGACGTGAGTGTGGGGAGGGTGGACAGGTGGACCAGCAGCTGAGCACTTTCTCCTGCACAGGCCAAGTCCCGCGTCACCTTCTCATTCCTGTTCACAGCAGGGGTGGCACTGAACCGCTCCCCCACCCCCAGACCCCAAGCGCCTCCGTGTCCTTGTTGGCGTCTACCTGGCCACATAAGGAGGGGCTGCCTCTAACATCTTTCCCTGGCTGTGAGCTTCCCGGTGGGGCAGGCGATGCCAGGGCTGGGAGGGGGGAGGGCTGTAGGAATGCTCTGTGGAAGAACCTCCACAGAAGCCTCCTGGCCAGGGCATCTCCAGGCAGCCCCCCGAAACAGCCTTTCCAGCTGTGCTCCAGCTTCAAGAGATGGCCTAGAAAAAGGAGGGGTTTCATCTGTTTAGTCCCAATGTCATCGGACACTACCCCCCTGCCCAATCCAACATCCCACTTGGCCAAGACACCGCACAGCTCCTCAAACACATGGGTGTCCAGAGGGCATGTGTCTGAGTTACGTAAGTGAAGATAGATTCAGGGTGTCCTGGCTCACCCCAGCCCAGCTCTCAGTGGCCCCCACCCTGGCCATGCTGGCCCTCCCCCTCCCACACTGCACCCACCTTCCTGCCCCACACTGCCCAGAGCACCCCCTCCGCCCTCTGTCCCTCTTCTCCTCTGTCACTGCCACCACCATGACCCAACCACACAGCTTGATGAGACCTGTGTGAGCCCTGCTTCCTAAACTCCCATCACCTCACATTCTCCTTATTGGCTCTTTGGCGCTTTTCCTCCCCCATGAAAGAATTTTGCTGGTCTCTTTGCTCTTCAACCCTCTGCCCTCTGCACGAGGCAAGGCACGGGAGAGCTGAGGCACCAGGGCAGGAGGGCACAGGGGTTCTGGAGGCCCCTCCTCCTTCCCCTGCCAGGATGCCCTTCGCTTCCCACCTGGTCAATGCCATGGCCAATTAGACCCACTTGTAGTCTCTCTGCCTGATTCTGCAAAGGGAACCTCATCATAACTCATGCTCTCAAAATGCACATTTCATGAATAATCACATTGACTTGATCACATCTGCTTGGACACTATCAGCTTTTATAACCCTCAGGGACCATGCTGTAATTAAACAGCTAATTGTGAGATTCATTTAATGGCTCTCTGGTATCCGAGGGCAGCTGTCCTATCTGTCTATGTACAGCTCCATCTCCTCTCATCCAATCCACTGCCTGGCATCTTTACATTCAGCAAATAAATACATGTTGAATGAATGTGTCTAGCAAAATCTTCTCTTGGCAGGAGCAATTTAAAAAATTAACATAGCTTCCGGCCAAGATGGAATAATGGGAACCACACTGCTCTCCCACATGAAACAACTTAAAAAAAAATAAAACAAAAACAAAAAACCCTGAAACCGAAAACAAAAACACTGGACAAAATATATCAGACAATGTCTAAAGAGTTGGGGTATCAGACAACAGAAGAGGTACACCCTGAAAGCTGTGAAACAAAGAAAGCAAACCTGGTGATTATGCCAGCGTGCTGCCAGTGGACTGCATCCAGGTTGTAGGCCAGAAGGAGCCCAGGAGATCTCAAGGTGTCTCAAAGTGGAGGAGCTAGAGCTGGGCCTTCAGGGAGGCTAAGGCCACGAGGAGCTGCAGAGAAAGCCAGAAATCAGCAGACAGACCCATGAGTGCACAGCTAATTGGCACCCAGCATGTATATGTGAGGAAAATACCCAAGGCGGGGGGCGGGGGTACCCCAAAAGGATTGTGGGGGCCAGTCCTGGGAAAGCATGCAGGCTGTTCCCAGAGTCAGAGGGTAAGACTCACAAGTCACAGAGCATCAAGTGGCATCCTCCAAAGGGCACTGAATAAAAGTAGCCCAAGACTAAAGGCTGCTCTGTTTTCGTCTGAAAAATCTCACCAAAAGGTTAAAACGTTTCCAAGAAACTTAAGGTCCCAGAGTAAGCACGAGGTTAGGATTGTATATAATCTTGAGTATTAACAAGGTAAAACTGCTGATGCCTAGCATCTAACCACAACTTCCTAGGCATGCAAACAACCAGGAAATGCAATCCATACTGAGAAGGAAAAGCAATCAATTGAAAATGACCCAGAAAGGACACAGGTAATTGAGCTAGTGGAAAAGGAGTGAGCAGTCTAACTGACTCTCACGTAGTCAAGATGTTACAGGAAAGAATAAACATATTCCGTAGAGATGAGAAAGACATAAAAAGAGCCAAACCAAACTTCGAGACATGAAAACAACAATGTCAATGATGAACGATACATTGGATAGAATTAACAGCAGAGTTGGCACTGAAGAATAAAAAGCTAAGAAATTTAACACATAGCAAATAGAACATCCACAAACTAAAGCCCAGAGAAAGAAAAGGACTGAAAAAACAAATAACAGAGCATGAGTGAAATGTGGCACGGGTTCAAGTACCCTGGTAAATATGGGATTGAAGTCCCTAATGGAGAGAAAAGAGAAAGTGGTCAGGGAAAAAAGAGTGAAAGTAGTAAAATACAACATTTTCTAAATTTGATGAAAACTATAAACCCACCAATCCAAGACTCTCAATGAATTTCAAACACAATAAACCCCAAGCACAACTACATCAAGACCTAAAAATGACTGATTTCTTTAAACTCTCATGATAAAGAAAAAAACCTCAAAGGCCGTCAGAACAATAAAGGACACACGACACACAGAACAAAGGAAAACCACAGATCTTTTACCTGAAACAGCGCCTGCTAATGGAAAGTGGGGCGACATCTTTAAAATTTGAAAAAAAGCAAAACTGTCAACATGGAATGCTTTCAAAAGGAAAAATATCTTTTAAAGATGAAGGGGAAATAAGGAACTTTCTAGACATGCAAAACCAGAAATAATTCATCACCAATAGACCTGTACAACCATACGTGTTCAAGGGAGCCCTTCAAACAGAAAGAGAACAAGATGGTACAGAAATATACTAAAGAGAAAAGGATTAGGAGTCCCCATTGTGGTGCAGCGGAAACGAATCCAACTAGGAACCATGAGGTTGTGGGTTCGACCCCTGGCCTCACTCCGTGGGCTAAGGATCCAGCATTGCTGTGAGCTGTGGTGTAAGTTGCAGACACGCCTCGGATCTGGCATTGCTGTGGCTCTGGCACAGGCTGGCAGCAACAGCTCCAATTAGACCCCTAGCCTGGGAACATCTATATGCTGCAGGTACAGCCCCAAAAAAAGGACAAAAAGGCAAAAAAAAAGGATTAAAGAAAAAAAGGGCTATATGGTTTGTAACATATGTAGGAGCGAAAAGCATGAGAGCAGTAGCACAAAGTCTGGGGACAGAGAAAGTGTAGGACCCTTGTAAGATTCTTATGCTACAGATGAAGGGACATATTTCTTGGAGGTAGAAGTCGATAAACTAAATATGCGGATGATCAATACCAAAGCAACCAATAAAATACTACGAGGGTTTAGAGTTAATTAAGCCAACAAAGGAGTTTAATAAAGCTTTCTTAAAAATCAAAATAATTCTTTTGGTCATTAGTTTGTTTTTTATGGCTCCAACCATGACATGTGGAATCTCCCAGGCAAGGGACATAAGCCTAGCCACAGCTGTAACCTATGCCATGGATGCAGCAATGCAAGATCTTTAGCCACTACACTGAGCCAGAGATGGAACCTATGCCTCCGCAGAGGCAATGCCAGATCCTTCACTTGTGCCACAGCAGGAACTCCAAAAAGCATAATGATTCTTTAAAAAGCTTAAAAGAGGACAAAAAGAACAAAAATGTATAGAATAAACAGGGAAAAAAATCAAAATGGTAGAGTGAAAACGAACCCTATAAAAAATCACATTAAATGTAAATGATCTAAAAAAGGCAGAAATGGACAGACTAGGTAAATAAGCAAGACCCAGGTATATCTGACTTATAGGAAATCCATAGTAATATAAAGGCAGAAATAAGCCAAAAGAAAAATGATCACAAAAGATACATTACACCAATTGAAACAAAGGTGATTTTGTTATATTATTACATGACAAAGAATATTTCAGAGCCAAGCTATCACCAAGGATAAAGAAGGGCTTTTCATAATGAAAATGGGGTCAATTCATAAGGGGGCATAACAATCTCAAACATCTATGCACCTAGTAACAGAGCTTCCAAAACACACAAAGCAAAAGCTAATAGAACTACAAGGCAGCCGATGGCTGGAGGCTGTGTGCTGACCACTCCCCATCCTGGAGGGCATCTGAGCGGTGTACACCCTGGGATCCTTTGAGTCCACCTTTTTTGGGAACAGAAGGTCCTCAGGCCATTTTTCCTGGGGCTGAGCAGAGACAAGACAGGTTAAGGGAGCAGCAACGTTGGGCTTCCCTGCTGGGCGTTGATGCCCACTTCAAGCTTTGCATGTGCTGGTTTTTGAAGTATGTGCCACCCAGATCTGCTCAAGTCCTAGACCCCTGAAGACAGTCTCCTCAGAAGGTGCGGTCTCTTTCCTGGTGTGTGCCAAGGAGTGGTTACCTGTTGGGACAACACAGGCGGAGGAAGGAACACTTAACTGGGAGTTGGACAAGAAGATGATAACAATTGCCTTGAAGGATGCTGTGATGATTCAACAAAATGTGGTACCTAAAATGCCCCATAGGTGGTGGATGTACTTGTGCAAGTCCCAGCCAGACCTTGCTTTGTTTTTCCGTCATTCATTTACTCCATGAAGGTCACGCTGGGGACGGCTAGGCGTAAGGTCCCTTCCACTCCGGGTCAGACCCTGGACAGCTCTTCATGTCAACCCTGGGGCAGCTCGTACCCTTTGGCACCAACTGATCATGCCCTGGGTGTGATTCCTGCTTCCGTCTTCTTCCCACGCAAACCAGGTCCAAGGGCTCTCCCAGGACCACCATGTGGCCACCAGGAGCTTTATTTGCTGAGAGCTGCCTGCCTGTGGCTTATCACCCCACAGCACCTGTGCCCCTTGCTCCCCTGTGGGTATATATTCGCACCGTCCCTGGACAGTGTGGTCACGTCAGAGTCTCAGGAAGGTCCCATCTGACGCTACTGGTTTGGGATCCTGAGGTTTTCCCAAGGGGGTTGAACTCTGCACAGAGGAACGCAATTCCTCCCACCCCGGAGCACAGGCCCCTTTTCAATGTGACCCTGCAGCTCCTTTGTGAAACTGCCCCTGCCGCTCGCACCTGGGCTGGGCTGACCGCTAGGTCTGCGGTGACCTCTCGATGGTTAGTGGACAAGGCTGTGAGGACCCCGGGCTGGGAGGGGAGGAGGCCCAGCTGACAGTCGGTCCAAACCGGCCAGATGTCTGCAGGTGCAGAAGCCGCTCGGGACAGGACGATCCAGGCTGTTGACACACAGAATCCTGGGCAAATAAAATGGTGGCTGATTCAAAGGCAGGCGTGAAACCGCCCCTCCCAGAAAAGTCCCTTGACTCATCCCCTCCACACTCGCCCGTGTCCCTCCCAAAGCTCCTCCGCTTCCTAATAAGATCCACTGTTTGCTAGTTAATCCCTTCTCATCCGTGTTGTCTTCGTTGTTGTTTAATAGGCATACATTTTATCTCCACAACCAGACCGTGAACAATCCCGGATTGGGAATTTATGCAGAATGGGACTCCATCCGTAGCTGTTTGCTCTAACTCACCTTTTTTATGAGAAATAGAGACCCCAGCCATGATGGGAAAGGCTTGGTCTCGTCTTGGTTATAGGAATTCAGGGGTCACCAAAGCGCAGACAACCATAGTGCCTTTGCACGTGAGGTCAGCACGGAGGGAATCAGACCCCGCCGTGGCAGGTGGGGGGACGCCCTTGTCTTTGGCTTCTAGCTGTGCAGGTGTGAGGGCCCCAGCCCATGTTTCTACCAGCCGTCAATATGGGCTATTCCAGGGCTTTGCTCCCATGATGGCATTTCACATCTTAATCAAATTTTCACCCGCAGAGCTTCAGTGAACACAGCCCTTGCTGGCACAGCAATTGCGAGACGTTAGGGAAAATGACAGGGAAGGATCCCAGAGGAAGAACAAGGTGACTTCAAGCAGAGGGCCCCTGGCCTAGAACAGGGGGAGCCTCTGGAGGGTTCCAGCTCTTTCTGCAGGGGTAGGGGTCTCTCCGGGGCAGGGTCGAAGGAGCGGCGTGGCCCCCACACCGGAGACGTCCTGGGAAGGTCGCAGGAGAGCAGAGACGTGGGAGGCAGAGGGCGGGGGAGCAGGTGCAGGGTAGCCGTGCCGGGAGGGAGCCTGCTTTTCCTCCATACTCCCGGGGGGGGCTCTGAGCCACTGGGCAGCCTTAACCTTGCCCTTTACAGCCCAGCTACTGGCCATTCGCTGCTGCGATGCTGTGCTCAGCTTCCTCTCTACCCCTCCCTGCCAAAGCCCAGAGTGTTGACCGAGCGTGTTGATCGGCAGTGGAGCGCCCCGGGGACCAACTGCACAACTTTTCAGTGTGGAAATATGGGTTTTCTGGGACTCGGCTCCGATCTCTGGTTTCAGCCCTATGCAGCCCTGATCTGGCTGAGAGGGGCCGGGCCCACCCCCACTGGGATGGCTGTACCCAAACCCAACTCCCCAGCAGAAGGGGCTGCACCCCAGGGGCCCAGCCTCCGGGAGCGGGGCAGACTCTGCTGGAGACCCACACCACAAGACCCTGGCCACGCCGCTCAGGGGGGCCAGGCAGCTGTGCGCCGGGGCAGCCACGGGGGCCGGCACGAAGCTCAGCTCAGCTCAGCTCAGCTCTGCTGAAGGGCAGGGGCTGGGAGTTGGGGCCTGGGGCCACCGCCCTGGGGAGGAGTGAGGATGTCCCCACTGTGGACTCAGAGTGCCACTCCTGTCCAGGGGCCTCACGCAGGGGTGGCATCTGGCTCTTTACCGTGGACCGTGGGGCCGGGAGTGGGACTGAGAGACGGGAGGAGACGTGACCATTCCCAGGTCACTGAGAGCTGGACAGCCCCTGAGCTGCAGCCGGCGAAGCTGGCCTCCTTCACCCCAGGCCATCCTGGCTGTGGGTGGTTGTAAGTCCCCAAGTGGCCCGGGACTTACCAGGCCACCTCCCCAGTGGTCGTCTGAGGCTGGGCCAGGGACCGGGGCACCCTCTGCAGAGCTCAGCCCTCCAGCACCACCTGTCGGACTTGGATGTGGCTTTGGAGGAAAGGCCAGCTGGCACCACGCCGTGTCTTAGCTGGGCCCCGGGACCACGGAGTGGCCCAAGCTTGCAGCACAGGTTTCCTCGGGTGCGGCTAAGCGGACTTGGTGATGGACATGGTGTGGTGGGCGTGGCGTGGAGGACGTGACACAGTGGGCGTGGCATGGTGGGCGTGGTGTGATGCAACCCAGTGAGTGTGAGGTGGCGGCTGAGAAGAGCCGCCCCATCCTTCTTAGAGCAAACACTTGCTGAGCATCGTCAGGGGAGGCCGACAGCAGAAGCCTGGCTCTATCCTCAGCCTCACCCCATGAATTAATCCCTTTGTTCGTTTATTTTACAGGTGTCCCCAGACCCCCCGGAACCAGCCCCTTGTGCCAAGGGAGCAGGGCCCCCTGCCCTCACCAGGCACAAGGCCAAGAGTAAGGACACAAATATCCACCAGTGCAAATCCAGCCACGGCCGTGTTTGGGTGTCTGAGTCAGAGCTGGGCTGAGCTTGGGCCGAGCAGAAGATCAAAGCTGAACTAAAGGCAGGACCTCTCTTAGACCAGAGACGGCCAGTGTCCGGTCCCACGGAGCTTCGGAACCAGCTCCGGGGAAGGGCCGGGCACCCGGCCTGGCCACATGCCAGCAGCATGAGCTGGACCCTCCCCCGCCCCCAGCTCACAGGTGGGAGAGGCCGCTGCAAGGGTTCCAGGGAGGCCAGTGAGCTGAATGAAACCAGGGGTCCCGAGCCACCGTCAATGTGGTGACCTCCCCTCGCCTGACCGGAGGCCGCCACAGCCCAGGACAACAGCCATCTGTCGGAGGCTCCCCTTCATCAAAGGGAAGCGTGTCCCTTCCCTTTCGTACAGCCAGGGTCTGTGTAGCTCGCCAGGGGCGCAGCGGACAGGGCTGTCCACGCGTCACTGCAGGGCTTCTGGCGGGGCCTCTTTCTTCACCGCAGTGACTTCGGGGAGAAAAAAATGGAGCTGCGAACCTTTTCCAAATCCCTCTCCGACCGCGTCAGCCGGCGCTAATTAAAATGACTCATGCTGCCACGGACAGAGTCCAATCAATCTTTCTTTAGCAAATCAAAGCCCATTCCTTTCCTGGCAGCTTCAGGGAGCAGGTGAGCCTGTTCAGGTGTCTCCCTGCAGAGCTGGGGGGGAGGCGCAGCCAGGGCAGAGCCACCTGGGTGGGGGGGGGGGGGCGCGCGCAGATCAAGGAGCACGTCCAGAGCCTGGGTTCAAGGGGCCTCCCAGTCAGCGGCGTCACCTGGGCCGTTCATCCCTGGGAATTTGCTGCCTGGGTTTTTTGCTTTCCTAACCGACCCAAAGAAGAATGAGAACTTACTGGATCCCTGCTGTGTGCCCGCAGGAGCAGCAGAATGCTTTGGGGGCTGGGGGTGGGAGGGCGGTGATGGGAAGGGTGGGAGGAGGAAGAGAAGGACAGCAGCCAGTGGGGGAGGCCCTCTCCCAGGGCATCAAGAGCCAGAAGACAAGGTGTCAGGTTCACACAAAAATGCCTAGCTGGGGGGGGCGGTGACTTTGGATTGGGGGCCCAAAGAGGGGGCAGGAGCCGGGAGCTCTGCGCGAATCAGAGGGAAGAGTGCAGCCGGGGAGGTGGGAGCAGGAGGGGTGGGGGCCCCTGGCTCTGCTCTCACAGCTCCGACCTTGGCCCCTGAGGGGCTGGGCTCTGGGGGCTGCGCAGGAGCCCCCAGCTCTGGCCTGGTGGGCGAGCTGGTGGGAGGGCAGGAGGAGGATACATGGGATACGGGAGGTACCCAGCAGGGGCTGACAGACTAAAGGTCCTGACCAGGACTCTGGTGGGGAGAGAGAGTGACTCGGGGTTCCACCTGGGCATTGTATGGTGGCGCATCTCTAGGTGAGGCCGCTTAGAGAAGGGCTGCAGGGGTGCAGCCAGGAGCTGCGTGCCAGCCTGTTGCGCGAGGTGAGTCTTAGGAAGCTCGGTGCTGCGTCAGGCAGCAGGTGAAGAGCTGAGCTGGAGCTCCGCGGGGGAGGTCAGAATCCTGGACCTGGTCTCCAGAAGATGTTGCGAGCATGAGGCTGCAGGCGGCCACCAGGGGCCGGAGGGCAGAGAGGGGAGTGCAGGGCAGCAAGCTGGGGGCTCTGGGCATCACCACATAGAGATGATGAGGTGGAGCCTGGGAGGTGAGAGGAAAGCCAGGAGCCTGCTCCGGGAAGGAGTGATCCAGAAAAGGGGGGACAGAGCCCTGATGGCGGGGTGTCACAGTGAGGTCACGGGCACTCACCAAGGTCCGTGTGGACAGCGGAGATGGAGAGCCAGCGGTGTCCACTGATGAATCTGAATAACATGCTTGGGGCAGCAGCAAGGCCCACGGCCCCTGGGAGCCTCCTAGACCCCGGTGCCCCCCAGCTGGGCTGTGCACTGGCCATGCCTCTCTGGGTCCTAGAGCTCAAGTCCCAGGTGTCCAGAGGGAGGAACTGCAAGGTGCAGATGGGGGTGGGACGAGCTCCACCTGCAAGCGACTGGAGGGCTTCCCAGAGGAGGTGGCGTCAGTGGAGGCTCAGGGTCTCTGGGCATTTTCTAGGTCAAGAAGGGGGAAGGTGGGAGGCAGGGGGAAGCAGGGAAGGCTCTGGAGGGAGGGGGGGATTCAGTGTGGGAGTGCGCTGGGCCACGGAGCTCTGGCCGCTTTTCTGAGGACGGTAAACAAGACACACGTGCCCAACCCTCCGAGGGCATCGCCTGGTCTGCTGTATAAACTGCATTAAATATTTTGTCCATCGTAAGATCATCTGCATCCATCATGGAAAAACTGGGAAAGGCTCTGAGAGGCTGCTGCCGCACCCCTCGAGGATGGCCATGTCCCAGTCCCCAGAAACTGTAAGTCCCCCTCACACAGGAAAAGCTGGAAAAAGCAAGGAAACAGACCCTCCCCTGGAGCCTCCAAAGGAACCAGCCCTGTCGATGTCTTGATCTTAGACCTGTGACCACCAGTGAGAGAATGAACCTGTGTTGGTTGAAGCCATTGCACTCAGGATGATTTGTGATGTAGCGACGGTAGGCAATTAATATAAATGCCAAAACGCAGAAAGGAAAGAGAGGGAAATATATCACAGCCATGATTTACCTTCCGCCCAGCCTTCTGTCCTCATGGAATTCTTTTATACCTAATTAAGACTGAACAACTTGATGTCCTGTTTTTGGGTGAACTTTTACAATGAGTCTTTCTCCCACTTTGTTAACATTATTTTGTAATGGCTCCTCATAATTATCAGATTTTTAAAGTAAAGGAACAACACGATCTGTGAAAATTAATAAAGAGACTTTAATAAAATTAATGAAGTCAATAAAATGGACTTGAGGGGCCAGAACAGGAAGACTCACACAGATACCACTTGATGTCCATACAGATCCCACTAGGTAGAGAGCTGCCTGGCATCTCCAACAGAAGGAAGCTTACTTCACTACCTAGCAGGGGAAGAAAGATTTTCTCCCTGCCCTGCAACAGCTCAGCCAATGAGAGACCATCACAGTCCAGCCAATAGAAAGCCACTACACTTCCAACTCCCAGTTTCCTCCAATAGACTCCTTGTTTAGGACACGCCCACCCACTTCCCCTTCTCCTCTAAAAAAGGATTCCATCTCCTTTGCCTTGCTGAAATTGTGTGTGGTTCTCCATAGACAGGATGCCCCAAATTACAATTCTTTGCTGGTCTGGAATAAACCCTTTTTATTGTTTTAGGTTAACAATCCAAACCACCTTTTGGAAGGAAAACTCTGGCACGCAGCACCCAATCCCAGAAGCTAGAGCAAGTCTTAGTAGGAGCTCGTGGCTGGCTTGGGATCCCTGATGAGGGTGTTAGTTAAAGCACAACGCCCCAAACACCACACGTGTTTACTTTCCACCCGCGTGAGGTTAAAACTCAGCTTCCCGTCGACAGGCTGTCTTCTCAGGCAGTGACTCAGAGGCACACAAGTTTTCCCTGTCATGCCTTTACTCATGGCTTCCAAAGCCAGTGCACTGGAAGAAGATGCAGAGGTGGAGGGTGAACTGGGGAGAAGCTGCCGGGAAGCGACAAAGTCAAGGAGCCTCTGATTGGGAGGATTTTATGGTCCCACATGGGAGGAACTCATCACCAGGACAAACTGCCAATCTCGTGGTCCCACCCAAAGGCATGGAGGCTGGGAGACGGCACTGGACAGTGAATCAGGGAGCAAGAGAAAGCGTCCATCCAGCTGTGTCCATCTAAAGTTCAGGGATGTCTCTGTGGGCAGGTTGGAGTACTGCGTGTAAGTAAAAGGTGGGAGGCAAAGGAGCTGGCTGTCCAGCAGGGGACAAAGGACCATGTGTGAGAAGGATGACCGCCAGCCTGGCCTGCAGGTCTGGAGCCAAATGTGAACACTGTGCTGGAGGAGGGAGGGCCCTTTCGCTGGTGCACTAGGTATCGTGGGCTGCATGGCGCCCTCCCAGGGAACGTCCACCGGCACCTGTGAAGGGGACCTTATTTGGGGCGGGGGGCGGGGGAGTTTTTATAGATGTAACTAAGTTAAGGGTCTCAAGACAAAATCATCCAGGATTACCCAGAAGGGCCCCAAATCCAACAACGAGGGTTTTTATGAGAGGCAGACAGAGGAGAGACACAGGGAGAGAAGAGAGGATGGAGCAGAGACCCGGGTGGTGTGGCCACGAGCCAGGGACGCCTGGGCCACTGGGGGCTGGGACAGTCAAGGAAGGACCCTCCCTGAGAGCCCCTGGGACTCGGGCTTCCAGAACTCGGAGACAGTAAATCTTGGTTGTTAAGTCAGCGGGCTTGTGGTCCTTTGTTATGGCAGCCACAGGCCACTAAAGTGGGGCGTGAGGTACAGAGGGAACCCCCCCGAGCGCTCAGGAAGCTGATGCTGGACCTCTACCTAACTTCTCTAGAATATCCACCTACTCCTGGAAGGAGGACCAGCTTGATTTCTCTCTACGTTGGCCACTCTACCCACCCCTGTGGCTCTGGGCAGAGGTGCTGCTGGATGGAGGGTGGGCTCGGGGGTCCCAGCTGGGCTCGGGGGTCCTGGGCAGGGGTCGGGTGGGCACAGAGCGTGTGCTCCAGGCCCGAGCACCAGGCCGAGCTCACAGGGAGACCGTTGCCCCCTCCTCCCAGGGGAGCCAAAGCAGCCTTCCTGGGGGGTGCAACAGGGTCCGTGGGGGCAGGCCATCCGTCAGCACTGGGGTTTTGCTTTTTCCCACACCAGCGATGCTATAACTAAGGAAGGAATTTCCCACGAGAAGCTTCCTGTCTCGCAGTTCCTAAATAATTTGTTATTTGGAAACTTCTGCAAGATTTATTGGATTCAAAAAACAATTAACTCTAGTTTTGAATCCACACATTCAAAGAACATTCCTGAAGATTCCAATGTATTTGAATGGAGACATGGGGTTCCCAGAGCACCTCGGATGACAGCTCATCCCCTCCCCACGTTCAATTAGCCACACGTTCTCCATCCAGAATGTGCGCGGGGGAGACCTGAGATGAATTTTTCATGGGGCGTTGGACCGAAAATGATTTTTCTATTTACTTATGTAACTCGTACATAAAAGATGATGGTATTTAATCAAATACGGGCCCACTGCAAATTATGCTGGATAAACAGCGTGAAAAAATTCAATATGCTATTGACTGCTTATACACACACACATATATATTATTGATATATTTTTAAGAGTAGCAGTCTACTTCAGAGGGTTAACCCCTTGTAAATAGGTTTACACTCTCCAGGCATTTGCTGGAGGTTGAGAAAATTTTGGATGCTGCTGCCATCGAGGGTTTGTCATAACAGGTCTTCTTTCCATCCCTCCCCCGCCAACGCGTGCGCTGCTGCAGTTCAGGGAAGACGGGCGAGCTCCCTGAACACGACTGACCTTGATTCACTCTTTGCCTCTCCCGCCCCTAGCCCGGGTGGGGGGGCGGGCGTTCTCAACTGGGACCCAGTTGACATGGGGGACATTTGACAACGTCCAGAGGCATTTTTGGTTGTTGCAGCTACTGTGGGCATCCAGTGGGTAGAGGACGGGGATGCAGCTAAACAAGAATCTGCTTTTCCAAAAGCGTCCTTAGTGCCCAAGGAGCAACCCAGCTTTAACGCCTCAGCCCACTCGGCTCACGTTCCAGGGAGGGAGCACGAGGCTTGAGTCACAACTTCTCACAGCCCCGCGCATCTGCTGCTCCTGCTGCCTGGAGGGCCTCCCCCGCTCCCCTTTTTCCTCAGCACATGCCTGGTCTCCTTTAAGACACAGCTCAGGATGGCCTTCAGGGAGGACCCCTCCCTGCACCAGAGCTGATTAGGGCACTTATCCCAGGACCCTTGCTAATTAGCCTGGAGGCTGCTTCCCCAGTGGCTCATGAGGCTCCCCAGACCCATAAAGCCCATCTTGTTATTTCTGTTTTCCCAGCAGCTACACAGGCTTAGAGCCTGGTTTGCTCTGAATAAATGTTTACTTGCTGGCTGGATGGCTGAACATATGGTGGGTGGATGGATGGGTAGATGGACAGATGGATGATGGGTGGGTGGATGGTTGTATGGATGGATGGAAGGACGGATGGGTGGGTGTGTGGATGGATGGAAGAATGGTGGATGGATGGACGGATGGATCAACGAATGGAAGGTGACGAATGGGGGGTGGATACACAGATGGCAGAGAGATGAATGGACGGGTGGCAGTACGTAGGTCAGGGGACCTGGCTCTAGTCCTTCGTTCACCACCAAGTGGCTCTTTGACTCTCAAAGGGTCAGCTAGACTCTGGAGAACTGAAGAGTTGGTCTAGAGAGGCAGGGGGCTTCTTTCCAAGCCATGCCGTGCAGTCCCGAGGACTCTGTGGACGTGGCCTCGGGGCTGCTCCAGGGAGCAGGCTGATGGAAAGCTGCCAGATAATAGAACTGGACTCCTTATCAAATTTGATTTTTTTTTTTTGCTCAGATAAATAACCTTAATTTTTTAGTGTAAGTATATCTTAAATGTCACAGGACACCCTTATACTCAAATATCGTCCATTGTTTATCTGAAATTCAAAGGGAACAGCGCATCTCGCGTTTGCTAAGTCTGGTGACCCCGCCCGTGGCAGAGAGGGTCCCCGATTGCCTCCCTCACAAACACATGAGGTTCTGGCACCGAGCTTGAACACCACTGGCAGCAAAGACCTTCCTGTCCTTGTGGGAGCCCCCGGGGTCGTGGGGGCTGGCAGCAGGGCCACGACCTGCCCTGTACCCTTCATGGCCCGGACGGCACGGGCAGAACATGCGGAGGTGTGTCTCCGCGCTCTCAGTGGGCAGGGTAAGTGTGCCCCTCCCACCCCCGTTCCGAGGTCCCCTTTCGCTGTCAGGCCAGCCCTCCAGCCCCCCCTCTGCCTGAGGACAGTCCCAGACCCCTCCTCCCGGCGGCCCCAGCTCTGCTTTGAGAGGACCAAGTAACTAACTGCAAAGCAAACAGCAAGAAGCCATTGCAAATTTGTGTTTGTTGGTGGATTTTTACACTCCTAGGAAACCAACAGTGAAAGATTTGGAGAAATCATTGGCCCCACAGAGCGTTCCAGCGGGAAGGCCGGGGACTGGGGGGGAAGCAGCCTAAGTTTAGCAAAGAGACAGATGCCTGAGGGGCAGCGGGAGGGACTCAGCCTGCAGACCCCGAGGGAGGGGGGGAGCTGAGGACACAATAAGCTTCCTGCCGCACTGCTCACCCCGCCTGAGACCCCAAGACCCCAGGGCAGCTTCTGGATTTCTGGGATCAAAGCTTTGCCAGATCTCGCCGTCACCTGTTACCTGTGCATTCAGTAAATACCCCATGGGGCCCCGCCCCGCGTCAGGTGCTGGGAAACCGCTGCTCCAGCGCTGGACCCTGGGAGCCAGAACCCCAGCTGGGCCGGACAGGAGCAGGACTCGGCCTGCGAGGTGGCGTCCGAGTCCTGAGGACTGTTCAGGAGGACGGTGGGGGGGGTGTCAGGGCAGCCGCGGGACCAGCCATGCGGGGCCTGGAGGAGGCGGCAGCTGGCGGAGTGGGGACGCTGGCTCTGCCCTGGGCCAGGGGAGTGGAGGTGCAGGGGTCCAGAGAGAGGGGGCACCCTGATTTCTGCCCTGAGGGCCTGGAGCACAGGAGCTGTTCCCTGGATTACAGGAGTCTGAGGAGGGCAGACCTCGGGAAAGACATCCTGGTCCCTGTGGGTCTGAGACACCAGCTGAGCCTCCGGAGGCACCGTCCAGGGAGTGGAGGAGGGTACCTGTCCCCCCACCCCACCCCCGGCTCTCAACCCGGGGCTTTGAGAGCCCCCAGCGCCAGGCCAGGCCTTTGGGTGACTTCAAAGCTGAAGGGGCTTCCAACATGAGGCTAGCGGGCGGCGGGGGGACCACTGATGTGGGGGGATCTCCAAGTCCCGTGCCCAAATGACCACAACCACACCGAAGCCTGCAGACAGCCCAGCCCTTCCTCCTTGGGCTCCTAGAGAAACAGCAGGTGACCTGTATCCTCCTGGGCTGCGACCTGCGTCCTCCTGGGCTGTGACTTGTGTCCTCCTGGGCTGCCACCTGCGTCCTCCTGGGCTGTGGTCTGCACCAGCCAAGGTGACCCTCCGTCCCGGCCGCGCAAACCCAGGAGGCAGCTCCTCGCTGCCAAGGTCCAGCCCCCAATGTTCCCATCCTGGCCTGACAGCTGCTCTCTCCCCGGTCCTTCGGCTCAGGGGGACAGCAGCTGTCGCCCTCAGCGTGGGCTTCACTCTGCTCTCGGGCTCTGGGGTTGAACGGTCTCTCTGCTGAGTCGAGCTGATGGCAAGCGAAGCTGACATTGAAGACTCGCTTGCCCTGAATAGATAAATCACCCCCAGAATCTTGCCAGCGTTTTAGCTCTGCAGGTGCAAAGACGCATCACTTCTTATAAGCGGTAGTTAAGGTGGGATTAACAGCCCAGAAAAGTTCTCCAAAAATAGACCTAATAACAGATGCAGCAGACAATTATTATTTTTCCTTGGGATCTTAAAAATTCCTTCTCACAGGGATTTTTTTTCTCTTGGCTGCAAACGTCTTCCACTCGGCTTGGAGACTGGACCCCACAGCCTTGACTGGCCGTGTAGTGTCGGGAAGGGCTGTGTGACCAGAACAGGTTTCCGAGGGAGGGAAGTGGGGTCAGGATGCCTGACCAGGGAGCAGGGAGGGGCCGCCACGGCCGTGCTCCCCTCCCCCTGCCCCAGCCCAGAGGTAAGAGCCACAGGCTGGAGACGTTCACCCAGGAGATTAAAATCAGCCCTTGCCATGTTGCAAGAGGGAAGAAAAAGATAGACAACCTTGGACAAAGAGCTGGGAGGGGTTTCAGTGGGCAGGGCATGCAAACCGATCCCCGCCTCCCGTGTCGTGTGGAACTGTACCCCTGCATTCACCTGTTGGCGTCCTAAGCCTGGATACCCGGAATTTGACCTTGGTTGGAAACAGGGTCATTGAGACGTCATTAGTTAAAACAAGGTGACCCTGGAGCAGGCCGGGTTCTCATCCAATGGGACTGGCCTGCTTGTGGGAAGAGGAGGTGCCGGGAGTTCTTGGCAGGACAGGTGACAGGCAGGTGATGGCAGAGCAGGACAGAGGCGACATGCCCACGGCCAGAAGCTGGAAGCCAGGGAACACCCCCTCCCCGGGAGCCTCCCGAAAGAACCAGCCCTGCCGTCCCTCAATTTGGGGTGTCCCAGCTGAGACTGTGAGAGGGTAGATGGCCCCACCCCAGCTTAAAACACAGGGGGAGGAGTTCCCGTCGTGGCACAGTGGTTAACGAATCCGACGAGGAACCATGAGGTTGCGGGTTCGGTCCCTGCCCTTGCTCGGTGGGTTAAGGATCCGGCTTTGCCTTGAGCTGTGGTGTAGGTTGCAGACACGGCTCGGATCCTGCGTTGCTGTGGCTCTGGCGTAGGCCGGTGGCTACGGCTCCAATTCGACCCCTAGCCTGGGAACCTCCATATGCCGCAGGAGCAGCCCAAGAAATAGCAAAAAAGACAAAAAAAAAAAAAAACAGGGGGGCCCGGGGACGCTCTGTCTCTCTGGGCAGCCGGACTGTGGTCCCTCCCCTGGGGTCAGTGACCAGCATCCTTCTGGCAGCAAAGGATGCAGCTCTTTTCCTGACAAAGTGAAGGGCCCCTCCCCTCTGTGCCTGCTCAGCGTGGCCAGAGACGTTTCGGCCACAGGAGCCATCAGCATCCGGAGGGCCGGGCTCTGATCGGGCATCCACCTCCCAGCTGTAGCCCGTCTGCCAGGAGGCCCCGTCCCTTCTCAGCCACTCTTTCTCCATCCATGGGGCTACCAAGAGAACTGGAGGGGACGGTGGAGGGAGGTCCTGGGCTGCACCAGCTCTGAGGAAGTGGCGCTTCTGGGCGGCCGTGTTAGGCGTGGTCCTGGCTGGGGTCCCCACAGGTTCCTGAAGACCTCCTTGTAACTGGACCATCTGAAGTCTGGCGGGTCTGGATCAGTGGTGTCTCCAGGCAGGGGACCCTGAGATCTCACCAGGGCAAGGCACACGCCCATCCAACCTGTCGTCCCCGAGGTCCTGCCCGCTCCGTGCAGGCGGCGTCAGTCCCGTGGTAGGAGGAGCGTGTGGGGAGGCAGGTGGACGGGGACAGGGGAGCGACATCCCCCCGAGGCGCCGATGCTGGACGCACGTGTCCCCAGCCTCTGACTGGCACTCGACTGACGGCACGCGGCCCGGGCTGGCAGGTGGGGGGTCCCTCAGGCTCCTGAAATAGGCCGATTCCTGAGCCCAGACTCTGGTTCCCAAGGGCTGGGGCCCAGGGACCTGCATGTTTGACGTGGGGTCTTACCGTCTTCATTGCTTCCCACTTTTCTTGAAGCTGAGAACCTGGTCTGGTTCTCCCATCACCCGGGTGGCCTTTCTGTCTGCAGGGCTCGGCCCCGGGACACACCCACGCAAGGTGGGAGGCACCTGCTGCTCCTCCCTGAGCAAGTTTCTCAGCCCAGGCCTCGGTCTCCGGGTGCATGAAATGGGAACAACAGTACCAGCGGCCCTGAGCAGAGCAGTGCACGCCTGTCGGACCAGCGGCTCCCGCGCATGCACGGGACCCCACACCCAGGATGTGATAAGGAGCAACTCACACCAGGAGGCGAAGCTGTCTTTAGAAAGTCGGCAAACTTGGGGAGAATAACTGAGACTTTTGGATTCCAGTCGCAGAGCTCACATTAGTGGCTTTGGGGGGGAATCTCGGGCCGCTTCACCTGGGGAAGGTAAGGAGCCCCGAATACACGCCCAGGAGGGGGACGGCTGGCTCGTACGGTCGCTCTATTTTTAATTGTTTTTGAGGAACCTCCATACTGTTCTCCACAGTGGCTGCACCAATTTATGTTCCCCCAACAGTGTGAGAAGCTTCCCTTTTTCCTACACCCTTGCCAGCCTTTGTTATTTGTGGGGTTTTTTGATGTTGAGCATCTCGTCACGTGCTTGTTGGCCACTTCCACGTCCTCTGTGGGAAAATATCTGTTGGGGTTTTCTGCCAGTTTTTTATTTTATTTTATTTTATTTTTTGATGCTGCGTTGTATAAGCTGTTTATGTATTTTGGCCATTAACCCCTTAGCAGGCATATCATCTGCAGGTAGTTTCTCCCACGCAGGAGACTGTCTTTTCCTGTGTCAATGATTTCCTTTGTCGTGTAAAACCTTTTAAGTTTAATTAGGTCCCATTTGTTTATTTCTGCTTTTATTTTCCTTTGCTTTAGGGGGCAGATCCAAAAAAGAATATTGCTATGATTTCTGTCCAAGTGTGTCCTGCCAATGTTTTCTTCCAGGAGTTTTATAGTCTCTGGTCTCACATTTAGGTCTTTAATCCACTTTGAGTTGGGTTTTGTGTGTGGTGTTAGAGAGTGTTCCCGTTTCATTCTTTTCCATGCGGCTGTCCAGCTTTCCCAGCACGACTCCTTGAAGACACCGCCTTTTCTCCATTGTATATTCTTGCCTCCTTTGTCATAGATGAGTTGACCACAGGTGCGTGGGTTGAGCTCTGGGCTTCTTCTATCCTGTTCCATTGATCTATATGTCTGTTTTCAGCACATGCTTTTGATGACTGTAGCTTTGTAGCATAGACTAAATTCCGGGACCATGAATCCTGAGACTCTGTTCTCAAGACGGTTTTGGCAATTCTGAGTCTTTCGTGGTGCCATACAAATTTTAAAATTATCTGTCCTAGCTCTGTGAAAAATGCCCCTGGTATTTTGATAGGGATTGCGTTGAATCTGTAGATTGCCTTGGGTGGTATGGTCATTTTAACAATTTTCCAAATACAGGCCTTTTGCCTCCTTTGGCTGATGTGTTCTTGGGTGTCTTATCCTTTTTGATACAATGGTAAGGGGGTTTGTTTCCTTAATTTCTCTTTCTGATAGTTCTATGTTCAGAAAGATGCATGTGTCCCAACATTCGTAGCAGCATTATTTGCAATAGCCAAGATATGGAAGCAACCCACGTGCCCAGTGTCCATCAGCAGATGAATGAATAAAGAAAAGGCAGTGTGTGTGTGTGTGTGTGTGTGTGTACACACAGAGTGGAATACTACTCAGCGCCCCCAAAATGAAATGTTGCCATTTGCCACAGCATGGATGTTACTGTGTCTGGGGAAATAGACAAAGAAAGACAAACACTGTCTGATATCCCTTATACATGGAATCTAAAAAGTACAACAAACCAGTGAAGACGACCAAAACCAACTCGTGGATTCACAGATGCAGAGAACAGCTAACGGTACCAGTGGGGGAGGGAAGGGGGGGCAGGGGCGGGGGAGGGGGTGAAGGGGTACCAACCATTAGGTATAAAACACACTGAAAGGACATACGGCACAACACAGGGAATACGGCCCATGTGTTAGAGTAACTGTAAAAGAAATATAACCTCTAAAATTGTAAATCCCTGTGTTGGTCACCTGTGACAGATAATGAGCAACTCATTCTGGCTGGGAGAGCTTTTTCTTCTACTGCACATCTCATCCAGGAAAGGTTACCACTGGGTGTGTATATATACATATAAAATTTATTCTAATCCACATATCTTGGACAGGTTTCAGATTTACCGCAAAGTCGCAAAGGCGGTTCCGTCCCTGGGTACCCCTCACTCAGCGCCCCCTGCAGGAGCATCTTGAACAACCACGGTCTGTGGTTGCAGCTAAGAAGCCAACACGTCACCACGGTACCAACTGCAGACTTGACCCAGATTTCGCTCCTGTTTCCCCAACGTCCTTCTCTGTCCCGGGACCCACAGGACATGTAGTCGTCATGTCTCCTTGGGCTCCTCTGGGCGGGGATGGCTCCTCAGACTTCCTTTGTTTTGGTAATAACCTTGACCATTTTCAGGGGGGCTGGGGGGGATGCGGTAGCACGTCCCTCCTTGGAATTGAGCCGGCAGTCAGGGACAAGGCTTCTCAGGTTACTACGGGTCCGGACCCCTCATCTCCCCTTTAGACCGGGGTGGGCTTGGGGAGGAGGAGCACAGAGGCGAGGTGCCCCCTCAGCCCGCCCTGTCGAGGGCACCTGCTGTCAACACGACTCCTCCCTGCTGACACTGACCTTGACCATCTGGCCGAGGTGGGGCTCGTCAGGGATCACGTTTATTTTTCCTAAAGGGACACACTTTATTATTCGTGCTCCTGCGGACTCTCCAGCCTGGGGCCTCTCCGTCAGGTCCAGAGTCTCCTGAAGCGCCATGTGGAATGCGTTTGTCACCTGTCATCTATTCATGCGCGTGCTGGTGGGAATGTGGGGACTGCTGCCATCAGGGAAGCCTAAGAAGGGTCGGTGACCCCTTCCCCAAAAAGAAATAACAGTTGAAAACCAGGACACCGGTGTTTGAGGCTCCCCGCACCTGCTCAGGGCAGCTTCTCTGCCTGGTGGCCACTCTGCCTCCTCCACAGGGGCGGTGGCCCGCCTGCCTGCCCCCCAGGGAACTGACCCTCTCTTCAGGGGCCTCGGCCTGGGTGCCCGCTGGGGACTCTGCAGAGCTAGGGAGGCAGGCAAACCAAACTGAGCTAAGAGCCATGCTAATGAGGCCAAGGCAGGCAATTTCATGGCTCCGCTGCCCTTTTCAAATATTTATTTCTCAGTCCTGCCATCCTTCACTTCCAAGGGGCCCTTATCCTAAAACAGCGCTTGATTTAGTGCTAATATGATGGCAACTGTCAAAAGCGAGGTAGCCCTACCCCTAATTAGGATGACAAAGGGGGGCCGAGCTGAAGCACAGGAGGGACCTTTCTGCTTCCCCTGCAGCCTTAATTGGACAAGGGGATGGGCCCTGCCCCTGTTACAGCCTCCATCTAGCATCATTGGTGGGGGGGGCGCTTCCCGGGCCAGGTCCACTGCTGGGGAGCAGCACCCCCCTTCCGGAGCCCCAGGGCCTGGCTGGGCGCATCTCAGGGGTACCCCTGCCGGCACCTCCCTCCACCTCTCCCCTCATCTCCCTCCTGTGCCCAAAGGGATGTTTACCAGACTCCTGGCCCTCCCCGGACAGAAGGCACAGCACCTCTTCCAGGCTCGAATCACTTTACAGGACGAATCAAAAGCCCCCCCTCCCTCCCAGTTCCCACGTGGAAATCCTAACCCCGGGGTCTCGTGTGGAACCAGGTTTGCAGACAAAGTCTTTATAAGGGTGATTACACTAAAACAAGGTTTTTGGGGTTTTTTTTTTTGTCTTTTTGCCTTTTCTAGGGCTGCTCCTGTGGCATATGGAGGTTCCCAGGCTAGGAGTTCAATCGGAGCTGTGGCCACTGGCCTACACCACAGCCACAGCAACACGAGATCCGAGACGCAGCTGTGACCTACACCACAGCTCACGGCAACACCGGATCTTTAACCCACTGAGCAAGGCCAGGGACCGAACCCGCAACCTCATGGTTCCCATTTGGATTGGCTAACCACTGAGCCACGACGGGAACTCCAAAACGAGGTTTTGAGTGCGCGCCCTAAAGCCATCTGACTGGTGTCCTTATCAGAAGAGAGATTCGGACACCAAGAGAGAGATCAGAATCCTGCAAAGAGGAGGTGAGGCCCCCTGAGGACCAGCAAGGAGGGAGGGGCACTCCGCAAGCCCCGCCCCCCAGGAGGGAGGGAGGTGGAGAGAGCAGCCCCGCCCTCGCCTTGAGCTGACATCCAGCCCCTGAAACAGGAATGAGTCTCTGCTGCTTGTGCCCAGCTGGGACACACCCCAGTCAGGTGTCTGGGGGACTTCCTGTTTCTATGTCATCACCTCACACAGCCATGTTCTGGTGGGGGTTCCCAGGGTGGACCTTGACATAACACTCCCCTCCTACTTGTGGGGCGGGCCTGGGACCTCCAGGGTCCCTGGGACACCAGGACCGGGCAGAGGTCTCGTCCCCACTGGGGCCACCTGGGGCAAAGTCCAGGCAGGAGGCCTGGGCCACTTGACAGCCTGCAGGCGGGCTGGCAGCCAGCAACCCAGAGCAGGGCCTTTCAGTCCTGGCATTTGCCCTTTTCCAGGCCCAGGGGAGAAGTCCACGGTGAGGGGGGGCACAGCAGAGGGAGTCACCCCACTCCTCTAAGACGCAAGCACAAGCACGAGCGGAGCCTGGAGTTGCCAGATAAAATATAGGATGTTCCCTTAAATCTGAATTTCAGCCGTACGACCCAGAAATCCCACTCCTACGTAGCCGAGAAAAGTGGAAGGAATATGTTCACCCCAAACCCTGTATGTGAATGTTTCGAGCAGCAGGTGGAAACACAGCCTAAAGGTGGAAACAGCCCAGATGTCTGGTGTAAAAGAATAAATGTTTGCACCAGGCACACGTTAAAAATAGCAAACAGGCTTTATTCAAGCCACTGCAGTGAGAGAGAGACTCCAGGACAGAAATGAGCTCAAGTCCAAACACAGCCAGGCGGCCGGGGATTGACAGCCAGGGAGGGGGCATGCGGTGTGGACGGGGGTCATTAAGAGGGCCGATTAGGTATCAGGGCGGGAGGATTCTGCTAAAGGCCGGCCAAGGTCTTTGGCATTGAGGCTGCAGGTTCGATTCCTGGCCTTGCTCAGTGGGTTAAGGACTTGGCATTGCTGTGAGCTGTGGTGTAGGTCGCAGATGCGGCTCAGATCCCGCGTTGCTGTGGTTGTAGTATAGGCCAGTGGCTACAGCTCCGATTAGACCCCTAGCCTGGGAACCTCCATATGCCACGGGAGGGGCCCTAGAAAAGGCAAAAAGACAAAAAAAAAAAGTGCCAAGGTTGGGAGAGGAGTCCTGGGGACACTGGTTTTTAGCAGAATTCTTTGCTGAGCTGGGCTTGGCCTGCGGAGGGGAGCCAGCAGGCTGAGGTCTGGAAGAGGAGACGGCCAAAAAATTAATGGATGCTCAGGACTGCGGGGCGGGGGGGTCAAATGACAGCCAGAGGGAAGGGGTTTCCTTTCAAGATCTGTCCCGAAAATGACTGTTGTGGGGTTATGTTTATCTGCAAATATACAGAAAACCATTGAATGGTACACTTTATTTATTTTTTAAATATTTTTGGCTGCCTCTGCTGCAAATGGAAGTTCCCGGACCAGGAATTAAAACTGAGCTGCAGGACGGCAACGTCAGATCCTTTAACCCACTGCACTGGGTATCGAACCTTCGTCTCTGCAGAGACCCCAGACACTGCAGTTGGAGTCTTAACCCATGGAGCCACAGTGGGAACTCCTGTTAAAACGGGTGCATTGTGCAGTATGTGAATATATGTCAATAAAACTGTTTAAAAAAAAAAACAAAAAAACCCCAAAACAGTTGTGGTTGATGCCCCTCCCCCCAGCACATCCACCTGCACGCGAAGCGTCCAAGGCAGCTCTTGCCTCTGAGTGCTGTCGTCATTGTCCTGCAAAACATTAAGATTCAGATAAACAAAAATGGGAGTATAAGCCAGTCCCATAGAATACTGGTACTTCATCTGAGATCCACTAGCATAGGGCATTCTGCCTTTTCGTCTGCTAAGTCCAATCAACCCTCTGGGCCTGGCTGTGGCCACCTGCACGCCCTGCTGAGCCTCCGAGCCCATCTTAGCCATGGAGGAGCCGAAAAGGAGAGTGGCTCCTTTTTCGATAGGATGGGCCAGTGATAACAACGACGAACTGAATCCCAGCCTGTGAAATGGCGAGGAAGGCTGCGCACTCCACAGCATCTATTGGGCTTGGGCTCCGTATCCAGCCACTGGTCCCAGGTGCGGCATCTCAGGGAACCAGGATCAGACTCCCAGGAAGCTGGGAGGTACAGGATCCCCTCCTCCTCGGCCCCTGGGGGCCGGAGTGGGATTCTGGATCCCGGGAGACCGGTGGAGCTGGGGGCAGGGGCAAAATCTTCGGACTGGGTGCCAGGGGTGAGGGCGCCCAGTGGGTGGTGCTGTGCCCACGGGAAGGGAGCTGCCTCTTTGTCTGGGGGGGGGTGGCCCTGGGGCCTCTGAGGCCAGCAGCACAAGTGCCCTGTGGTTAAAGGGAGATGATGGCTTTTAGCGGGCACAGCCTGAGCTCCACAGAGAGAAAGGGAAATGGAACCTTAAGTGCTTGGCTCAGAAGCATCTCTCAGGGGAAGAAGAGAAGCATGTTCCGTCGCAGGGGGGGGTCCTCTCTGCCTCCACCTGCAGAAACCCCACCCAGGAAAGGCCCTCCGTGCTCCAGGCTGCACCTCCCTCGACCCCAGTTGTGGGATGGCTCCGCGGTGCCCCAGCGCTGACATCTTACAGCTGGGGTGATGGGAGGGCATTTACGCTGGAGCCCAGACACCCGGAGAGCGATGACAAGGGCGGCTCACTGCCCGCTTCTCTGCCACCTTCTCTCTGCAGTTACATAAACCTGAGCACGCAGGGGTCCAGACATATGAAGCCGCTTCCGCAAATGCATAAGCCCCGGAGCCCAAACCCAGCGTCTCACTCCCAACTAGACGCTCGTGACACTGTGTCATTCGGATGACAAATTCCTTGCGAACAGCTACACGTGGTTTCCATTTCTTGGCATCCCCTAGACTCACCAAGACGAGGCCTGGCCCACGGCAGGTGCCACCTTCAGCAGCAGCAGCAGCGCCAACGGAGCCCTTCTGTGTCCCAGGGCTCGGACCCTGTCACCCTGCTCTGGGCCAAGGCCTTCGGTTCTTAGAATCCCTGTCAAATGACATTTGAGGTCACCAAAGAAATTGGCCAAAAGGGCCCCAGAGGCCTTTTCCTCCTGTTAAATGCGTCGCCCACGAAGCATTTCCATGCCCGCCTGCAGCCTGGCTCCCTGAGCCATGGAAGATTACCAGGCCAAAGGGAGTGAGAGGCGACAGGGGCCAAGGAGCTGCCCAGCCCTTCCTCGGGGGCCAGGCTACCCCCTTGGGGAGGGAGGTGCTTCTAACCCCCTCCAAAATAACCTTCACCCAGCAAGGCACTTTTAGCCTCTCGGTGGTAAGGACCCACCAACCTGCCTCCAGCCAAAACCCCACCGCCTATGCTATGTGAGGGGACTGGGTGTCCCCTAGGAAGGTGGGGAGGCCAGGAAAGAGCAGAGCAAGTGCTGAGCCCGGAGCCCTGCAGCCCTAGACACGTGGGCCTGTTCCGGAGAAGGCAGCCATCCCCCCACCCCCGGCCTGCCAGCTGGGTACTAAGTGCCATCCATGGGTGCCCTCTGCTCCTGTAAGAAGGATGCTCAAGTGGATGTGTCCGGGCGTTCCCGTCGTGGCGCAGTGGTTAACGAATCCAACTAGGAACCATGAGGTTGCGGGTTCGATCCCTGGCCTCGCTCAGTGGGTTAAGAATCCAGCATTGCCGTGAGCTGTGGTGTAGGTCACAGACATGGCTCGGATCCCACGTTGCTGTGGCTCTGGCATAGGCCGGCGGCTACAGCTCCGATTGGACCCCTAGCCTGGGAACCTCCATATACCGCTAGTGCGGCCCTAAAAAAAAGGCTAAAAGCCAAAAAAAAAAAAGAGGACGTGTCCAGAGGGAGCTGTATCTTTGGGTCCTGAGCCATCCATGGTCTGGGCTGAGCTGAGCCACCATTGCTGGGTCGGCTTGGGGGCTGGAAGCCCGAGCCCAGGGCTCAGAGGGGTGGCCCCTGCAAGGTAGGCTGTGGTGGTGACATAGGCATCATTGTCACTTGAGCCACAGATTCTTATTTTGGTCTTTTTAGGGCTGCACCTGCTGCATATGGAAGTTCCCAGGCTAGTGGTCCAATCGGAGGCGCAGCTACACAGGCCAACACCACAGCCACAGCAACACCAGACCTGAGCTGTGTCTGCGACCTACACCACAGCTCTCGGCAACACTGGATCCTTAACTCGCCGAGTGAGGCCAGGAATCAAACCTGCATCCTCATGGACACTAGTTGGATTTTTAACCCACTGAGCCACAGTGGGAACTCCAAGCCACAGATTCTTACTAAGGAACCAGCCAGTGACCTTGGTAAAGAAATTGAATCCGCACACAGGAGAGGAGGGAGGTTTGTGAGAAGAGCTCTGGCCTGGGGGCAGGTTGCGAGGTCCCAGCAGAGACGACCACCCGCTCTGTGGTGACGCTGGCCCAAGGTCATGGCTCAGGGTCTAGGCTGTGGGGTGGGAGTGCCCGCACGCAGCCCCCCCCCCGGCCTCGGGCGAGAGGGGAGGGCTGTGTGCGCAGGCGCCTCAGCTCCAGCGTCAGCATCGCGGGATGCGCTGCTCCTGGGAGGTGTTATGAAACCGATGTATCACCCAGAACAGCCCCCCCACCCCAGTCCAACCGCTTCAAACCAACGAAACTGAAAATCCGCCGCAGAGACTGGTACACCGGGAGCCTCACGAAGCTGTCGGTGCGGGGATTCTGCTTTCTGGAGCCCTGCCTGGGTCTGCCCAGCCCGCCTGTGGCCCCCAAAGATAACCTGTCCCAATGTCTAGAAGCGGCGGTGACGCGGAAACGAGGTCCTCGCAGGCGCGACTGAGGAGGAGGCTGAGGCGGGGCGGGGCCGGGATTATCTACGCGGTTCCGTCATCGGGCGTCCTGACAAAAGGCAGACAGAGGGACCTTTGACACAGACACGGAGGAGAAGCCACATGAGGACAGAGCAGAGACCACAGTGGGGGCTGCCAGCTGGGGGCGCCTGGGCCCCCAGGAGCTGGAAGAGGCAGGAAGGACCCTCCGCAGGGGCACTGCCCTGTGACACCTTGATTTCCGACCCCTGGCCTCCAGCACAGGGAGAGAATGAACTCCTGCTGGTTTGGGCCACCCAGCTTGTGGGTGGCTGCGACGCACTGCACTCAGGAAGAAGGCTCTGGGCTTCTGGGTGGGCGTCCCCGTCCTGGTGGCCTGGGGTTTCCTGAGGGCAGGTGTGGACAGCTGAGGAAGAGTGCCCCTGGGCACAGGCTGAGCACCCCTGAGCCTGCCCAGGGCCAGGCCCCACCTGGTCTTGTCCTTTCGGGGTCTGTGTGACTTGGAATCTTCTCCACCGGCCACTCTGACCCCGCCCACTGCCCCAGGAATACCAAGACCCCAGTGGAGCCTCTTCACCAGGACATGGAAAGAGAGGATGCTGGGTGCGCCTGAGGTAGGGGGCTGGCTCCTCAAATAAGACCCAGAGACGTCTTGACACTGAAACCCCACAGAAGCTGGCCTCCTGCTGGCGGAGCCCTGAGCCGTGTCTGCCGTCCAGAACAGTCTGGGCAAAGCTCTACCCTCCGTCCTGGGGTCCAGGCGCCCGGTTTGCCAGTAGCTCCGTGTCTGATGGCTGCAGTGGAGACTGTGGAGCCTGCTGGGCATCCTGAGGTGTCCCCCGTGTCCTGTTCTGGCCAGTCGCACTGCCCCATGCTCTGGGTCACCTGCCGCGTTGGCATAAAGAGCTTCCCGCTTCTTGGAGGCAAAGGGGAGCGGAAGCTTGGCTGTGCAGGTACAGCTGGACCCAAAGAAAGCCAGAGGCCAGCTCCAGGATGTGGGGCAATGACCGCGGCCTGCAGGGCCAGGGGCTTTGGAGGTGGTGGGTGGTGAGTTTGCCGGCCAAAAGTTGGGGCCAAGCTCTCCACGGAAGCTGACCCACCCCAACACCGTGATCTGCTCGCCCAGCTCCCAGAATGTTCCCGGGCCAGGGGCTTCTTATGGCGCAGACGCCCTTGAAGGATCCGCAGCTTCCTTCCCACGAGGACTTCAGCAGCAGCGCACACGGTGCGGGGAGCCGAGGTCATGGGCACTTTCAGCCAATAGGGTTCAGCCCCACAGCCTGGCCAGGCCACCCCTGCAGGAACCTCGGACCTGGGCTCTAGGCACCAGGGGCCACGGGGCCAGTGGGATCTGACCTGCCAAGCCAGCCTTGGCGGGGACACCAGTGAGCAGCCGTGGGAGCGGGGCCTGGAAGGGAACTTCTCTCCTCCAGGCTCCATCCTACTGGGGCGGGGCGGGGCGGGGGGGGGGGCGGCGGGGTTGCAGGCTGCTTGTGGGGCCAGAACTTCCAGAAAGCCTCTTCCTGGTTGGATTCTGTACCTTTAGGTCTTAAACCCCAGAGGGCGTGACCACAGTAAGGGCCGGGGAAAAGTCCGACTTGGTTTTTCACAGGTGGCGTCTGTTGTGCGTGAAGTCAGGTCCTCGGTGCATCGACTTGAAATTCCATCATCAAATGCCTTTGGTTCTAAGACCACGTCCTCCTCGGTTTCGAAGCTGAAATATGCGGATTCCTTGGCAGATCCGGCCCCCCTGGCAGGCCGTCCGCCGTCTTTGTGCACTTACAGTAACAATAACGACAGCAGTAATAATAATATTAGCTCGCCTTGTGCGATGCTTCATGGCGAAAGCATCTCCACATCTGGGAATGGCCTACATACCGATGGCCAAGGACTGGGCTGTGGGCTCCGCGGCCCCTCGGAGCCGCTCCTCCGCTACCTGCGCGGGGGCCTCGAAGGCTGTGCGTACACAGAACAACAGCTCTGAGTGGGTGGGGGTCCTGGAACCCTTTCTCCCCTCTCAGGGGCAGGGCCTGAACCCAAGGCTGCTGGTTTCCCAGATTCGGCTCTGCTGCTCCTGACCTCAAAGCCATGCAGCCTTGGCCCTGTCCTGCCCTCTGGGGTCTGTGCACGCGTCCTGCGTTGGGGGGGGGCATGTGTGTGTGTTCATGGGTGTGGGTGGGCGTGTGGGCCTACACCTGTGTGCAGACACTGCCTCTGCCAAGTCTGACCCCCACAGGTCACCATCTTTGCCCCCCCAATCCTGGCTCCCCTCAGACCCGCCGTGGACAGGATGCTGACCCAACTCAGCCCCAGGGGTAAAGGCAGGCTGCTCTCCCGGGTTCCCTGGCCCCTCCTGCCCATCCCCCACTTGCTGTGCTTTGGCTCCGAAGACCTGTGTCTTACTGGGGCCCCTAGAGCCAGCTGGCCTCCCTGTGCAGAGAGCCCCCCAACTCCCAGCGCCCTGAACTGTCCCTCCAGAAGCTTCTAGAAGACCTATGCCAGGTCCCTGATTTCCTTCTTCCCAGCCCTCCTGCCAGGAACAGACACCTGTCTCAGAGGCAGCCCCTTCATTGGCCTGTCGGCTACGGAGGGAATTCAGCTTTGGGAATGAGCGGCCCCCTTCATGGGGGTCGGTGCTTGTGGGGAGCACAGGTCTGGGTCCCCCTTTACCTTGGGGGCCCCTTCTAGGCAGGCCTGCAGGCCTCGGGTCCACTGTCCCCCGGTTCCCACCTTGGGGTCCTTCTCCCACCACCAGCTCATGGGACTCTTCCTGCCCCAGTGGGAGCGTCCCCCCCCACCTCGCCCCACAGGGTCAGGCCCCCAGGCAGCTCCCTGCTCCTGGGCCGTGGGCAGTGCCTCAGCCTCATGGGCACAGCTGGCTGCAGTGTGGGGGGTATCTGCCCCCCGCCAGCCTGTGAGCACGCAGTCTTTCTTCGGACCTGAGTAGTCGCTGAGCAGGGCCACTGCCCCTCCTGTGGTGGGGGACACAGGGGCTTTTATTTCCCTCCTCCGCCCCCCAGCCTGGGGGTTTGCTGAGCACGAACCATCTGTGCTCTTTCATGGGCGTCGATGGGTGAGAGCGCTGGGCAGTCCACGGCGGATGCTGAGAAGGACCGAGGGGCACGGCGCCTGGGCTGTGGCGGTTTGACGAGCAGGACCCACGGCCTGACGGAGGCACCAACCCACACAGGAGGGAAGATGCCTCTCGGGGACCAGAGGGTGACACCAGGTCAACCTGCCCGGAGCAGCCCCACCACGTGCTCCAAGGTGCCCTGGACTCAGACCACGAGGGCAGGGCCGGCCAGGGCCGTCGGGCCGGGCTTGCCGAGCCAATGAACAGGGAAGATGAGGGCAGCCTGGGCCTCTCGGGGCGAAATCCAGCCGGAAAAGGACTAGACCCCTGATCCTTGGGAATCAGGTTATCAGCACACGAGCATCTTTGTTCAGACGGCAGGAAATGTGTGACTTGAAGGTGACAGTAAGCAGGGCTTGAAGTGCTCCCCACGGTGGCTGGGACCCCCTCACGCCCGTGCGTGTGTCCTACCCTCCTGGCGGCCTTCCCGGGGCTGCGCCCGGCAGAGGGAGCCCCTTGCTGCTCCTCCCCAAGGCCAAGAGCAGTGCTGGGTCTGGCCCTTACCATCTGGACACAAAGGCTCGCTGGGCATCCCATTTTGCAGGCAAGGAGGCTGAGCCCAGGGAGGGAGGACGCATCCCAGGGTCACCAGATAAACATCGCACTGCCCCCCCCCATCGCCCCTCAGCCCACGTTCTCTGCGTCGCACTCCGTGGCGTGTCCATCTCTCTGGGCACAAGTCCGGCCGCCGCTTCTGATGAAAATGATCTCAGACCTCCTTCACCCGCCAGAAGGGACAGTCGCTCGCTGAGACTCACCCGCCCTGGGGCTCTGTCAGCACCTCGATGGTGGGAAGACGCACAGGACATAAAATCCACCATCCCGGAGTTCCCGCTGTGGCTCAGTGGTTAATGAATCCAACTAGGAACCATGAGGCTGCGGGTTCGATCCCTGGCCTTGCTCAGTGGGTTAAGGATCCGGCATTGCCGTGAGCTGTGGTGTAGGTCGCAGATGTGGCTTGGATCCCACGTGGCTGTGGCTGTGGTGTAGGCTGGCAGCTACAGCTCCAATTCGACCCCTAGCCTGGGAACCACCATATGCCACAGGAGCGGCCCAAGAAATGGCAAAAACAAAACAAAACAAAACAAAACAAAATCCACCATCTCAACCACTTTTCAGGGGCATTAGGTACACGTGTGCTCTGGTGCCCCTGTCACCACGTCCATCTTCAGGACTCTCTCTTCTTCCCAAACTGAAAGTCTGTCCCCACCAGACACGGACTCCCCCACCCCCCCACCCCCGACCCCAGCCCCGACCCCACCATCCACTTTCTGTCTCAGTGGATAGACCCTTTCTGGGACCCTTGCGTAAGTGGGGTCATCCAGTGTTTGTCTTTCGGAGACTGACGTATCCCACTGGGCGTCACGGCCCCGGCCCCGTCCCTGCCGTGACTGGCGTCAGGAGCGCCTCCCTTTCCGGCTGAGCATCACTCCAGCGCAGCGTGGACCACGCCTGACTCACTCATTTGCTGATGGAGGCTCGGGTGGCTTCCGCCTTTCAGCCCTTGTGAAATCGCTGCTGTGGGTGTGGGTGGGCAAACATGTGCCCAAGACCCCACTGCAATTCTTGGCGCCACTCAGAGATGGAGTTGCAGGGTGGAGAGGTGGCTTCAGTTCTCATTTTTCGAGGAAGGCTGCTGCGACGCTCCAGGCAGCCACACAGCTGCATCTGCACGGTGCTCAGGAGACTGATTTCTCCCCGTGCTCGCCCACACTTGGTGTTTGGGGGTTTGCTCACACTTGCTGTTTATTGCTTTGGGGGGATGACATTTACCCGGATGTCGACGTTAGCATTTTGCACGTTACCTCGTTGGCTCTTTTACTCCCTAAGATGGAAAGGCAATCACTTTTTACTTGCAATTATAGCAGTGTAAGGATGAGAACATTTAGGTCAGAGGAGCTGAGTCCTGTGTTCTGTGCCAGGTGGCTGGCGAGTGGCCGGAGTGCCCCTAGCCAGGTCCCACTCTGTCCGGTGGGGATGCTCCTTCCTCACCGAGAACACCTCCAGTCTGATCTTACCAGCGAGCACACCCAAGAGGGAAGGGTGGATGGACGCACGAACATCAGCCTGCGTGTGGGACACACCAGGGGTCCCCGTGGGGCATGGGGATGCTTCCTCCTGGGGGAGCCTCAGCTGATGAAAGGGGTTGGGGAGGACCCTCAGCTCTGGAGGCCTGGGAAGGGGGGCCCCAGAGGGAGCAGAGGCTCCGTTTTGCAGAAAAGGTGGACGAATCTACCGCTAGGGTTTGGGCAGCTGGTGCAAGGCCACGGCAAAGCCAGGCTGGAACCTCGGAGGCCAGGGGAGCCGGCCCAGGAGGGGGAGGGCCAGCAGGCAAAGCGGGGCTCCCTTTTCCCCAGGGACCCTGGGCTGACTTTAGGACCAGGCAAGGGGCGGCTCTTTAATGGGAGGGGAAGTAAGGCAGTTCTTTGATCAAGAAATGAATTAGTTGACCTTGATTTGCAAAAGTCACTCTGCTTCCTTTTGCCTGGCGCTCATTAGCCGGCTGTGCTGCAGGGTCTGGAATCATCCACGCTGCTGGCTTGCCTGGTCCTACTCGGGGCCGGGTGATGGAGGGGAGATGCCGCTGTGAGGGCAGATGTTACCTGCACCCCAAAGCCCCATGTACCCCAAAGCCCCATGCACCCCACCCCCTGCGGGAGGGGAAGGCTACCATTGGGATGAGCATTGGGGCACGCACTTTGGGGGGGCCTGACCCCCCGCCTGAATGTCATCACCGGATTCCTCAGCCCACAGGAGCTTCGAGCAGGAGTTTCTAGGGAGGGTGTCTAGCAACCTCGACGGCTAAGAACCGGCTGTGTCCTCCCCATGTTTCGCCCTCCCCTGGGAGCCTGTCCCACGGGCCACAAGGAAAGATGGGTGAAAAGGACCAGAGACTCTCCTGCTGGTTCAAGGAAGGACCCAGCATCACCAGGAAGCGAGGCCTACGGCCAGGGGCGCCCGCACCCTCCTCCGTCCCTTGGAGATGCTCACGCAGGCAGGCACACGCGTGTGACACACGTGCTTATTCAGGTGCACAGCTGTGTCATGCATCGCACACGAGGCACAGACTTTGGGGCCCTGACCTTTGCCTGCGGCCTGGAACAGTGACGCCCTTCAGCCTCTGAGTCATGTTGCGGCAGCATTCCGAGTGTGGCCCTCGGAGTTATGCAACGCAGCGCACGGACGGGGCCCCACGGCAGCTGGAGTGTCAGGGTCCGGGGTGGGGGGGGGCTCCGCACTCACCCACACCCCCCACGTGCCCTGAGTCACTGGACAACGCGCCACTGGCCGTGGCAGGGCCAGACTGCAGCCCCCAGAGACGCATGCTCAGCACTGGAAGAATCACACTGAGCAGCCCCCCAGCCCCGACCCCCCCCACCACAGCCCACAGCACCCCGGGCAAACGCTCGCGTCCAGGACTGGCTTCTTCCAGGAGAACCGACCGCAGGCGGGCAGGGGGACAGCTTTGGTCGCCTCCGTCACGGCAGAGGTGAGGGGTCCGAGAGAGACGCCGAGCGCGTGGCTGGTGGAAGGAGGGGTCCCAGCGAGCGGGTCCCAGCGGAGCCCCCAGCCCCCAGGAGAACATCAAGGGACCTGGAGCCCAGGCAGACCTTCTTTTTTCCTTTTATGGGACATTCCTGGCTGTGGCCTTGCCGTGGCACGGGTGGCTCCCCGCTGGCTGTGTTCAGCATGCATCCCCTTCTGCTTTCCACACCTGAGGCACATGGCCGTTCCCAGGGCTCGGGGTCAAGCCAGAGCAGACCTTTTATTTAGAAGGATGAGGTCACGGAGTTCCCGTTGTGGCTCAGCAGTAACGAACCTGACTGGTACCCGTGAGGGTGTGGGTTTGATCCCTGGCCTCACTCAATGGGTTAAGGATCTTAAGGATCTGGCATTGCTGTGGCCGCGGTGTAGACCAGCAGCTGCAGCTCCAATCCAAGCCCTAGCCTGGGAACCTCCATGTGTTGCGAGTGCAGCCCTAAAAAGACCAAAAAAAAAAAAAAAGAAAGAAAGAAAGAAAGAAGAGGTCGCATCTTCGGCCCCACTCGTTTATTGGATTTCCATTAAAATCCAGTCAAAACAAGGCTGACCGTTCACCAAGCTAGGCAGGACTCCAGGATTTCTGGACGGTAATTTGCAGGTTTCACGCCTCTTCCACCATCACGCAAATTGGACTTGGTACCTGCTCTGCGTCAAGCCCGCGGGGGGTCTGGAGGCTCACCGGAAAGGCGTGTGGTACGGTGCTGGCTGGCGTCCTTCCTGCCGAGATGGAGAGCACTGGAGTTATTTCCTTTCTGGTACAGGATTTCATCTTAAGGATAATAAAATATATATCAAAAAGGAAACTGCGAATGCGCATAGCTTTAAGTCTGCAGCCCATACCAACAATAAGACTGTAAAAAGAGGACGGAGCCCAAAAAGTATTTTCATTGCATAAAACTGGAAAAGTCAACATTCATTATTCATAACAAATCCCTTCAAACAATCTGCCTGGGCTGCGTGTCCCCAGAAGCGCGCGAGTCCCTTCCTCTCAGCCTGTGCGCGGCGGAGTTGGAAGCACATTCCCAATCTGTCTCCTCTGAGGTTTGCGGGGCCGCTTCTTTCCTCTGCAAGCCTCTCCCAGCTTCCCAGGACCGGCTCCTGGCGTGGCTGTGGCTGCGGTGTAGGCCAGTGGCTACAGCTCCGATTGGACCCCTAGCCTGGGAACCTCCATATGCCGCGGGTATGGCCCTAAAAAAACAAAAAAACAAAAAATAATGTCAATACTCCCGCTGACAACATAGACGCCAAAAATGGTTCTGATGGCTTTGCCTCTGCATCAGAAGGATGTACGGGCTACACAGGTGCACTCGGGGTTCTAGAGCCTCTGGAAACAACTCACGAGATGGTGCAGGCAGAGAAGGCCAGTTCCTGTCCCTGGCCCCTCCACGGTTCCGTCCCACCGGAGGCGACAGCTTCACCCGGTGTTCACATTTCCGCCTCCTGGTAGGACGGCATCAGTAGCCGTGTGTGGGTGGGTACGTGCCTGTCTCACCGGCACGCACGCAGGTGTCCTCAGGTGAGAGGTGGTCTCCGAGCACGTTTCCTACATCCGTCCTTTCTGCTTCCCTCGTGGCCCACGGTCCTGTCGGATACGCCTCTGTTTGCCTTCACAGCCGCGTGGGACAGCCAAGCGTCTTCTGGGTTTTATTCGCCTGTCTCCCAGGGGTGGTCTTGTGCCCATGGCGTTTTGTTTTCTTACCGTGGATTTTACTACTTCTCAGCAGACCCCCTCCATGGGGATTCTGTTCGCCCGCATTCCGTGAGAGTGCCCGGGGGCAGCCGTAACAAGGTGCCACAAACCTACTGCTTAAGACAATAGAAGTGGAGTTCCCGCTGTGGCTCAGCAGTAATGAACTCAACCAGCATCCATGAGGATGTGGGTTCGATCCCTGGCCCCTCTCAGTGGGTTAAGGATCCGGCGTTGCTGTGAGCTGGGGTGTAGGTCCCAGACGCAGCTCGGATCTGGCATGGCTGTGGCTATGGTGGAGGCTGGCAGCTGCGGCTCCAATTCGACCCCTAACGTGCTGCAGAAGCGGCCCTAAAAAGCCAAAAAAAAAAAAAAAAAAAGAAATGCTTTCTCTCCTTCCTGTTCTGGAGGCTGGAAGTACAAACTCAAGGTGTCAGCGGGGATGAGCTCCCTCTGAAAGGTGCCATGAGCATGCCTCGCCTCCTTCCAGCTTCTGGGGTTGCCGGGGAGCCTCGGCATCCTTGGAGTGAGGACCCGGCTCCCATTCCTGTCTCCATCACCGCAGAGCAGGTGCCTTCTCCCCAGGGTCTCTCTCCTCTTCTTACCAGGACCACAGTCACTTTGGATCTCAGCCACCCTAAAGACCACGTCTCAACCTCCCAATATCTGCAAACACCCTGTTCCCGAATAGGGTCACATCACGGGGACTAGGACTTGGGGCTGCAGCATCTCTTTGTGGGACAGAATTCAACCCCAAACATATTCTGAGCAACAATTTTTTTTTTTTTGGGCCACACAGGCAGCATACGGAAGTTCCCAGGCCAGGGGCACCGGAGCTGCCAGCTTACCCCACAGGCACAGCAACGCCCCCGTCTGAGCCATATCTGTGATCTGTGCTGCAGCCTGCAGCCACACCAGATCCTTAACCCACTGAGCAAGGCCAGGGATCGAACCCAGGTCCTCATGGATACTATGTCAAGGTCATACCCAGCTGAGCCACAACAGGAACTCCTGACCAGCAAATTTTGAAGACGCCAGCTCCGCCCCTGCCCCAGTCCACCAGGAGAGCAGGCTGTCACACATCCAGAAATGTTGCCTCTGGGAGCTGAGCAGTGGCACCTCCTTATCATTTGAATGTGCATCTCTCAGGTGGTGCGTGCGGTTGAACAGCTCTTGTTTAAGATGTTCCATTTCACTTTTCTTTGAGAAGCAAAAAGATTGTACCGAGCATTTCCAGAAGGCTCCATCGGGAGTTCCCAATGCCACCAAGGGCCCCGACCAGAGGGCCCCTGGGGCCGGGCCGCTGGAGGTGGTGCTGGGGCAGCTGGGCTGCGGGTGGGGGGTGAGGAGGGCATCGTCTGCACTCCAGAGTTGGTTCGGCATCCAAAGGGCAGAGAAGCCGTGTGCGGTCTGCAGGGCTCCTAGGAGGGCCAGCGTCTGGTTTCTCGCTGATGGAGCCTCGCTGGCGGGAGCGACCTGGTAATTGTCAGGGGGCTGAAGTCAGGAGCAGAAGCCGGCAGACGGGGGGTGGGGTTGGGGGAGTGGGGGGGATGGGGTGGGGTGCATGGAAGGTGCCGCGGCTGTATTTCGTTGGCTGCCGCCTGGCTGGCCATGCTGAGGCCCTTCAGCATCTGCTAGCTGCCACCCGGGGTCACCACCACCAGCCGAATGTCCGGCGCTGTGTAAGCATGGGCCGTTTATGGGGTTCTGGCTCCCCAGACTTTCACGGAGCCACTGCTGGGCTGGGCTCTCCCGGCCGGCATCCTGGGGATAACGTGGCCTGGAGCCCAGGGTGAAGCCGGAGGGGAGAGGACCCTTGCGGTGGGCGGGCCAACAGAACAATCTGGAAGACAGAGAGGGGAGCACTCCCACCCCACCGAGCCGCTTCCCGCCTCCCGCACGCCTGCAAAGAAGGTTCCTGCTGACTGTCCTGGAGGCAGCTGCCCCTCAGAGCCTGCCTGACCCATATCCCAGGCCATCCAGGGACCCGAAAGCACCACTAAATGTACAGCAGGGACTGCTCGGTCCTGGGACAGGCAAAGGCGGGTCTGCTCTGGATGGGACGGCACCTCTGGGCCGCGTGAAGACCACCGGGTCCTGCTCTCCAGATTCTCAGTCCAGATCCCAAAGGCAGACCCACCCTGAGTGATGCAAATGAGCCAAAGCCAGCCTGAACGGTGCCCCGTGTCCTCAGGGCACCCCAGCAATGCGCCATCCTGCGTTGCGACAGCTCCAGACCCATGTGGAGCCCTGAAAATCAATTTCCAGGGGCACTTGACTGAGTGTGGAATGCTTTCGTTTCACCTCTCCTCCTGCTCCCAAATTTGCCCGGATGGGTTATTAATGGGCCCATTTTCTTCTGCTGTTTGGAGAGCAGGAGGCTACCTGGGGAGAAAGGCGCCGAGGGGGAGGACAGGGGCCTCCAAATGCAGGACCCCCGAGTCTCCCCAGCAGCTCCGGCAGCGAGGGGCCCCGCACAGAATGCCGTCTGTTTAAAGAACAAACCCTCCGTGTTGCAGCATCTGGGGACGGATGGCCCCGCACTGGCTCAGAGACTCGAGCTGTTCAGTCGATACGCTTCTTCTGTGACAACACAGCGCATCACGCAAACCGGCTGCTCCCTGAACACGGCCCCGGAGACTGGATCCCAGGGAGATGCTCAACCGAGAGCCATCTGGCAGCGCTGAGAGATTCGCCACCTGCACCCCGCTCCGCCCCCATCCCACCCCACCCCTCCCTCCCCGCCCCTCCCCCATCCCACCCCCAGCCCCACCTCCATCTCCACCCAGCTTGCCTCCAGCCTGAGAGGAGTCTCCAGTGGGATTCTGTGCTGACTCCCTTCTCACTTCCAGGACAAACAGCGCTGCCGTCTAAAACCCTCTCCGGCACGTCCTGTCCATCACAGACCCAGACTGGCTGGAAAACAAGCCCCTTCGAGGCACCGTGGTCGTGGCCGTCCCTGGGGCCCTGCTGGCAAGCCCCCCTGCGGTCCGGCCATCCACAACCTCCTTGATTTCTGGCTCGTGTGCCAGGATGAGTGAACGGGGAAAACTGACTGTAACTAGAAGGCAGGAAGCCCTGTGCAGACACGGGGGGCTGTGCCCAGACCCCAGGGGCCTGGTCCTGGTGGAGGAAGGGGCTGCCTTCCCAAGACAGGAGGGTGGGGACAGATGGGGAAGCTGGCTCTTATCTTGCAGACGCTGTAAACAGCGCAGGGGTTTGAAGCAAAGAGCGAGAGATGCAAACCAGGACGGTGGAAGGACCCCTTTTGGGCGACCGGCAGAGGCAGGAGGAATGCTCTGCGGGGAGATTGGGGGTGGGGCAGGAAGGGCCACAGTGGTTCCGGTGACAAGGACCACGCCCAGGGCTCGGTCACAGGGATGGGCATGGTGAGAGGCGGGACGTGCCTGCTTCTGGTCCTCGGAGCAGGTGACATGTGTGTTAGTCTATTCAGAAAGCTTTTGGAAGTTGTCCTTGTGGCACAGCAGAAATGAACCCAACTAGTATACACGAGGATTCGGGTTCGATCCCTGGCCTCGCTCAGGAGGTTAAGGACGCGGTGCTGCCATGAGCTGCGGTGTAGGTCGCAGATGTGGCTCAGTTCTGGCGTTGCTGTGGCTTGATGTAGGCCGGCAGCTGCAGCTCCAATTCATCCCCGAGCCTGGGAACCTCCATGTGCCGTGGGACCGGCCCTAGAAAATGCAAAAAGACAAAAAAAGAAAAAAGAAAGAAAGAAAGAAAAACAAAATAGGGAATACAAGGAAAAAAAAAAAAAAGCCTTTTGCTGGCACCTGCTCCAGGTCCCAGGCCCCAGCTCCCAGGCCACAGCCAGGAGCAAGGCCACAAGGCCGGCCCTCTACAGCTTTCAGAAGCCCCATCTCCCAGGGGATGTGCAAAGAGCCAGCTCCTCCCTGAGTCACAGCAGCATTCCAGAGCTGGAGAGACGCACCAGAGTTCCAGATAAATGACTGCCTGACACCCCTGCTGTGCCTGCTCCTTGTCCCCTGTCCGCCCTGTGCCCTCTCGCCTGTGCCACAGCCCTGGGCTGACCCGGCCCAACCACACCTCTCCCCGCTTCCCGCTGCAACGCCGGGCCTGTGGCCCTGAGGTTGGAAGCTCAGGTCTTCAGACCACCTGGGGACCAGATGTCGGGACCATGAAGAGGCGAGGGGCGTGGTGGGCCCGACAGAGCTGAGGAGCCACAACCCCGGGTGTGTGGCTGCCTCTCCTCTGATACACACCTCCCAGACTTGGTTCAATTCCTGGCATGTGTGCTTTCTTCCTCAGATACAGGTGACAGATAAGAGACAAAACGGGTAATATTACGAAAGCCTCGGAGTTCCCAGCGTGACTCAGCAAGAACGATCCCAACTAGTACCCATGGGGATGCAGGTTTGATCCCTGGCCTCGCTCAGTGGGTTAAAGATCTGGCGTTGCCGAGAGCTGCAGTGCAGATCAGAGATGCGGCTCAGATCTGGTGTGGCCGTGGCTGGGGCTGGGGTGGAGGCCGGCAGCTGCAGCTCTGATTCCACCCCCAGCCTGGGAACCTCCATGTGCCGCGGGTGTGGCCCTGAAAAGCAAAGGAAAAAAAGAAAACCTCTTCAAAGGGTCTGGCCCACCGTCACTGCTACACAAACTCGGCTCACACAATGACCGTGGCCGTTGTCGTCTGTTGAAGAACAGAAGCTTGAGCAGCCCCAGCACAAGGCTGCCCACAGAAGAGGTGTTTAGAAAAACAACGGTATCCATCCATCCTGAGCCCTGTAAAGCGGAAGATGGAACCGTCACTTATTCATTAATAATTATCTATAGTCACGCATTTACCAGAAACTCCCTGAGGTAGGCTGCATTCTTCCAAACATGGCCAGTCCACTGGAGCCCACACCCCGTGCTCCGTCTACACTGCAATGTCAGCCCTCCTCCCACCTCATGGGTAGGCCCGTGTCCCTCTCCTTAAGCCTGGGCAGACCTTGTGCTACCTCGACCATTAGGGCACAGAGGAAGGTATGCCAGGCCACAAAAACGCCGGGCACCTACTTCCGCACTGTTTCCGCGGATGGCCTCCCTTGGCACCAGGCGCCATGTGGGGAGAAAGCCAGGCGGGCCGCGTGGACAGGCCAGGGGCAGAGTCTCTGGCCAATAGCCCCAGCTGTGGTCCCACCTGACAGCTGGCATCATGGCTGGCACGCAGGTGACAAGCCTTCTGGTGAGTCCAGCCCCCAGCCCTCGAGTCCTCTCCAGCCTTCAAGCCCCCCAGCGGATGCCGTGAGGAACAGAAGCAGTCGTCCTACCCGAGTCCTGCTAAAACGGCAGATCTGTGAGCAAAGTAAGGAACCGCCGTTGTCGGCCTGAAATCTTGGCTGAGTTCCTAGGGGAGCAGAGGGCAGGGAGCTGCCCTAACCCAAACCGAAAAGACGACTTTAGCTTAGGTTCCAGATGCCAAGAAGAGACGAGAGAAGCTCCGAGCTTCTTGGTCAAGATGAAAGGTGCATGATAGTTACGTATCAGGTTAGCGGACACTGAAAGGGCCAGGAGGAGGCCGACAGCGAGGGTTTTCGGAAGGTCAGGTGCCGCGCTAGAGGCTTTTGAGGGGTGTGGTGCTGGAGAGGGAGCTTGGTACCACGGCTGCTTTGGTTTCCTGGAAAATCAGAAATAAACTTACTGAACCCGGTGAGTTACCTGAGGAGTTTCCAGATAGAATAGTCAAAGCACCGCCCGGCTGCTCCTGGAGGCCCAGGATGAAATGCCAGGGGAGAGAGAGGTTCAAGATTGACCTGGCAGGTCTAAAGGGACGAGGACTGGCTGCATTTGAAGACGAACAGCCTCTCCTTCCTTGGTCCTCAGGCTGGTAAATGATGCCAAAATCAGAAATGGTGTCCAGGGCGGCTTCATTTCCAGGATACATAAGCCCTCAGCCAACCAACCCTCTTGCGAAAAACAACTCTCAGTGCTGGATGAATACAAAACAGCAAGTGGGCGAAGGCTGGGGAGTGGACAGAGCGGGCAGATGCTCCGTGGGAATAAGAATGTGGAAGCAGTGGGTCTCGGCCGCTGTGTCCGCAGGGGGCGGGGGTCACCGGGGGTGGTGCCTGGCAGCGGGCACTCCAACGGGAAGACCTGCTGTCCTTCTGGTGGGAAAGAACCGCAGGAAGGAGCCCAGGCAAGAATATGGGGACCGGGAAAAGGAGGGAGCCAAGAAAGGGAGCCCGCATTTCACAGCAAAGCTCCCCCTGGGGCTCTGGCTGGGCCGTGGAGCACACAGGTTTGGAGTGGACAAAGAGCAGGTGAGCAAGGGTTTGTGCCCAGCCGTCCACAGGTGTGACCCAGCTCACCGTTTGGGTCTAGCTGAGTAAATGGCCCTAGAAATGCCAACCCTTTGGAGCCATACGATGGAATCCGAAATCTCAGAATGAAGCCGTAATGGTTTCTGAAGTTATTCGACAACTGAAGAGTGAGGAAAATGTGACGTCTCTTCAGGGACAGGAGCCCGAGGTGGACCAAACGTGCACTCGGGGATGAGAACAGCCACGTCTCACCACGTCAACACGGGAAGGGAAGCACCCTCCCGATGAAGGAAAGAAAACCAAGTGGAGAAATAGAAAAAGTCAAAACCTCCAAGCAGATATCTTGGAACCGAAACATAAGGCATCATAAAATTTAAAATTTTCCAGATGGGTTTAATGAAAGAATCCGTGACCTTGAATATACAATGAGAGACATCACCCAACATGAAGAAGAGAGAGAAAAAGCGCTACGAAAACGAAGTGCATCCTTGAAGAAAACTCTCTCAACAAGACGTCAACATCCAATTAGAGAAGCTTCAACAGTAAAGAATAAAGTCTTTCTCAGGTACAGGACAGCAAAGAGCACCCTTCTCCAGGTCCTACACGGCAAGGAAGGCTGGAGGGCCTCCCCCCAGGACAAGGCAATGATGCCAGGTGGGCATATGGAGCTTCAGGACTGAGTGAAGCGCCCAGACATGGCTAGGATCTCCGTGAATAGAATTTGACTCCTTTCCCCTTAATTTCTTTAAAACACGCATGACTGAAGAAAGCGAGTACCAGACACTGTCCTTGGGGTTTACGACATCGTGTGGAGTACTCCAGTTGACAATGACAGCATAAAGGGTGGATCTGCAGGAGTGGAAGTGGTGTACAGTGTCAGCTGGCACAGGCCCTGTAAAATTAAGGAGTGTAGAGTGTACTCCCTACATAACCCCTAAAATAACAAAGCAAAGATGTGTAACGTAAGAGCCTAGAGGTAAATCATAATGGAATTGTTTTTAAACGGTTAAATAATCACAATAAAATAAGAAGGTAGGAGTTCCCATCGTGGCTCAGTGGAAACAAATCTGACTAGCATCCATGAGGATGCGGGTTCGAATCTGGTCTCGCTCAGTGGGTTAAGGATCCAGCATTGCCATGACCTATGGTGTCGGTCGCAGATGCAGCTCGGATCTGGCATGGCTGTGGCTGTGGTGTAGGCCAGCAGCTGCAGCTCTGATTCCACCCCTAGCCTGGGAACCTCCATATGCTACAGGTGTGGCCCTAAAAAGCCAATAAAGAAAGAATAAGGTAGAAAAGGAACAATTATAACAAAAACCTGAAGAAAAAACAGAAAATAAACATAAAACAATATACCTAAATGCTCATAGAATAGGTACTCCAGTCAAAAGGCAGAGGTCATCAGAATGGACTTTTAAAAAAGCAAGACCCAACTCTATACTGTCTACGAGAAAAGCACTTCGAGTAGAAAGACAAAAGCAGGCTGAGAGTAAACAGATGAAAACACACATCCCAAGCAAAGAATACAAGTCAGTTTCTAGCTTTATTAACACCATCTACAATAGGCAGGAAGATAACAACTGTTGCCAAAAATAGATATGGACATTTCATAAAGACAAAAGGGCCAATTTATCAAGAGGACGAGACAGTCATGAATGTGTGTGCACCTAATAACAGAGGCTCAAAATACATGGAACAAACTCAACAGAACTGAAGGAGGAAACACAATTCCAGAGCCTAGTAAAATATTGCAATGCCCCCTCCTAACAACCGATAGAAGAGCAGGGAAAATAGTCAATAAGACACGGAGGACCTGAACGACACGATTTATCACCATGACATGGTGATATCTCTCAAACGCTACACCCAGCAAAGAAAAACGCATCTTTTTGTCTAAGTGCACGTGGTCTGCTCACCCAGACAATGTATTCGAGCCACACAGCAAGTAAGCTAAATTTAGGAGAACTGATATCAGACAGATCATGTTTCCTGACCACAGCGGATTTAAATTAAGAAGAGTAAGATGTCTAGGATTTCCCAAACGTATGGATATCAACAGCATCTAAATAATCCATGCTCAGAAAAAAGGAATCATAGTGGAAAGCAGAAAATCCTTTAGACTGAATGGTAATGGACAAAACAGCAGGGGACGTCTTACGGGATATAGCTAAAGCAGTGCGTTGAGGGAAATGGGTAGCTTTAAACAGCTTGTATCAGAAATGAATAAAGGTCCACAATCAAAAACTTAAGGTTCTGTCTTCCATCATGGTCTATCCCAAGAGACTGGATAGAGTTCCCTGCGCTGTACCGAAGGACCTCATTGCGTATCGATTCTAAGGGTCAGAGTCTGCCTCTGCAAAGCCCAGACTCCCCGTCCATCCCACCCCTCCCCCTCCCCCCAGCAACAGCAAGTCTGTTCTCTCTGTCTGTGAGCCCGTTTCTGTTCTGTAGATAGATTCCTTTGAGCCGTATTTTAGATTCCACACGTAGGTAGCATTATGAGAAAAAGAATGCATATGTGTATGCGACTGGGTCAGTTTGCTGTGCAGCCGAAATTGGCACAACATTGAGAACCAACTAGACTTTCATTTAAATAAATAAATAAGATAACCAAAGATGCTACCTCATGAACTAAAAGAAGAGCAAAATCAATCCAGAGTAAGTGGAAAGGAGAAAAGAATAAAGACAAGGAAAGGGAAAAAAAAGGAAACCAATGAAAAAGAGAGAAAATTAACAAAGCCAAAAAAAAAAAAGAGAGAGAGAGAGAAACCACAAATTATTACTATCCGAATGAAAGATTGATTGTTATTTCAGATCTTGTAAGATAATAAGAAATATAATATGGCTAATTTTATGCCGATAAACTCCATAACATTGTAAGTTTAGTAAGAGAATTGATGAATAACTTTATGCTAACAAATCTGACAACTTTGGTTAAAAGGACAAACGCCTTTTTAAAAAAAACCGCTTATCCAAATTTACGCTAGAAGAAAGAGAAAATCTGAATATTTCTGTGGCAATTTTTTTCATGAGTTGTCTCTTTTTATGTACTTATTTATTTATTAATTCATTTTGCCTTTCCAGGGCCGCACCTGCAGTATGTGAAGGTTCCCAGGCGAGGGGTCGAATCAGAGTTGCAGCTGCCGGCCTGCGCCACAGCCACAGCCACGCCGGATCCTTAACCCACTGCGCGGGGCCAGGGATCGGACATGCGCCCTCATGGATACTAGTCGGGTTAGTTTCAGCTGAGCCACGACGGGAACTCCTTGCGAGTTTTTTCAAATAAAACTGAACAAATCTTCCCACCAAGAAAATTCCAGGCTCGGAATGTCTCACTGATGAATTCTATCAAAGATTCAAAAAGCTATGACAAAATTTATACATCAAATTTACACAAACCCTTGCAGATAGCAGAAGGGGAAGGAGTTATTTAACTGGCTTTAGGAGGACAGCATAATCCTTATACGAAAACAAAGCCATTGCAAGAACACCAACAATGAACCAATATTTCTCATGGCCGTAGACAAGAATGCCCTTATGAAACTATTAGTGACTCAGGAAATACAGCCACACATGAAGAGAATAACACATCACAGAGACTTCCTGTCATGGCTCAGCGGTAACAAACCCGACTGGTATCCATGAGGTTTCAGGTTCGATCCCTGGCCTTGCTCGGTGGGTTAAGGATCCAGCGTTGCCGTGAGCTGTGGTGTAGGTCGCAGACACGGCTCGGATCCCACGTTGCTGTGGCTGGGGTGTAGGCCGGCAGCTACAGCTCCAAATCTGCCTCCAGCCTGGGAACCTCCACATGCCATGGGTGCACCCCCCCCCACAAAAAAAGAAAAAGAAATAAAAGCATACAGATCTGAAAAGAAGTCATCCAGGCTCTTTGAGGTTGAAATAATTGCTCATGCTCTGCCCCAGCTTGTACCAGCCCCTCTGCCCTTCTCCCAAGCCTGTGCCCTCAGAGCAAATTCCAAAAGGATACAGGATGTGAAAGTGCCCCAGATCCCTTACTGAGGAGACGGAAGCTCCTGGAAGCCTCTGATGAGTCCCCCGCCTTGGGAACCCCAAAGGCGCCCGTGTTATTCACCAAAACAAAGCCTTTGAAAGTGGTCCTGGAGGCCCAGGGGTTGCCCACTCCGGCTCCAGGCATCAGCCTGGCCCCGAAGACCCTTGGGGGGTGTGTCCCTCAGTAGCAGGTTGGATCCAGAACTTCAGACCTTCCTCTGTGTTCTGCTGTTGCTGACAAAATCCTAGCAGGAGAGCCCAAGGGAATTGATGGGCCTGATTTCAGGTTGCCTTTTGTGGAAACTCGCCTTTGGCCAGCGCCTTGAATGGCTTTGGCTTTCCTTTCTGTCTTTGTTCTCAAATTGCACCCGGGGGATGCAGGCATTCAGCAGGCGAAGCTGCAGCCTGGAGAGCGGGGGTGGGGGGTGAGGGGGTCTCCACAGCTGAGTCCATGCCAGCGGAGGATGGGAGAGCCCGGCTCTGGATCCTGAGGCTCCTGGGTTTGAGGCAGCCTCTGCCGCTGGCAGATCCCCTAAGCCTTGGACTCCCTGCTCCCTGCCTGTGTCTCCTCCTAGAAGCAGGTGAGAGACAACGGCTTCCAGCCAGGGCCTGGCCCCGGCTCCTTGTGAAGCAATTGCCAGGGTCCCAAGGGCTCAGCTGCAAGGGTGGAATTGGAAGGTGTCTCCAGCCCTGCAGGGCAGCATGGGGCAGCGAGCAGGGCAGGAGCCTGGATGCCATGGGGGCAGGGCGCTCAGCATCCGGGGACCCTGCTTCCTCTCTCTGAAAAGATGGAAGCATCTAGGCTCAAATATAGACACAGTGAGTGTACCCTTCACGCCTGCAAGGTCCCCAGCGCCGAGACGCCCGGCGGGGTTCAGGATCTCTGGTCCCTCCCTTGACCAGCCAGGCACGGGGTTGGGGGTCTGGCCGGGCCCTCGGGCAAGAAGAGGGGGGCACTGGGTTGGACCCAACACTACAGCCGCAGTGGATGGCGGGCCCTGGCCTGAGGGCGGGGGCCTCCCGCCTCGTCCACACTGGGTCACCCTGCCTGTCCCTACAGCTTCGTCCCTGCTTACAGAGCCCATCAGACCCCCAGGGTGCCCATCCCAGCAGCCCACCTCCACCTGTGCTTGTGCCCGAGGCTGCAGACGGTCCCCCGGCCCAGCATCTCCTCCCAGGCTTCTCAGCCACCACTGCCCACCTCAAGCTCCTGACTCCCCCGTGCGCTCCCTTGCCCTGCGGTGGAAGCCCTTACCCACCCCCAGGCCCAGACACGCCTCTAGACACCCCCTTGATGCCCCAGCTTCCTGCTCAGTCAACAGCGTCCCTGTCCCCACTCTGAGAAAAAAAGCCCATCCATGCCCTTAAGCCCCTCCCGGCTGCGCCCCCGCAGCCAAGCCGCCCTCACTCACGTGGACATTTCAGCTGCCCACTGACAACAGCCTGGGCTGGTCCCACTCTGACCCCCAACCCTTCTCCAAATCTCAAAATGCAAATCAGACCCGACACCTCCCTCCCCTGACCCCTGAAGGCTGCCTTGTCATGAGAACACCATCTAATAGCCTTTCTGTGGCCGGCAAGGTCCCGCCGGTTCTGGCCGTCGCCGGGAACTCGGCCTCTGCTCATCTGAGCTGAACAGAAATGCGGAGACAGAGTGTTGGGCAAAGGAGAAAAAAACAGCTTTATTGTTTTGCCAGGCAAAGGGGGTCACAGCAGGTGAACGCCCCCAAAGACTGTGTCCCCCTTAGGAGAGACGGGGAGTTGGATTTATAGTTTGGGGGCTGAAAAATAGGACCGCAGAGAAGGATCAGGGCAGAGGCGAGCTTGCATTGTTTTCAAAGCTGGTGTTCCGTGGTCTGGAGGTCGTCTTTCCGGAAAGAAGGATGCTTCGCGAACATCTTCCGTTTGTGAGGGGCTTACCTCTGCGGAAGAACACAGATGCTGATGGCTGTGTTCCCGGAGGGGGACCCAGACCTGCCCCAAGGCTGCGCTCGTGTCTCTCGACGGCCCCTCCCTGGCCTCTGGTCCCCTCCCTTCCCTGATGGGCAAGTGTCTGAACCTGCCCTTTGAACCAGGGAAGGTGGGGAAGGCTGAAGTTCCCTAAAAACAAGAAGTGGGGGACGCAGAGAGGCTTGTGTGCCCAGGGTTAGGGGGTGTCCGCAGACGAGGGGGAACCAATCAGAGGACAGAAAACAACCGTAGCAGCAGCGAGATCCCACGCACGCTCCAGACACTGTGTCAGCCGACCAGACAGACAGAGGACAGACTCCAGCACAGACGGAGGCCCCCAGACCAAGACAATTTAAGGAGCTATTAAACCTCAGACCCAAAAAGACTTAAAATTCACACCTAATGCCCTAGATCCTCCTTCGCTGTTTCCCAAGCCCTGTCCCCTTCTCCTGTGTGGAGAGCAGGTAGGTGCCCTGGCCTCGGGGGGCACCTGGCAGGCCTTCCAGGCAGGAAGACGGTGGGACCAGCAAAGGGGCAGCAGCTGCAGGTCCAGTGGAAGAGGGTTCCAGGGAGGAGGGGGCGTCAACCGCGGGGGGTGGGGGAGTTGCTGCTCCCAAGTGAGACAGACTCATCATTGACCTCTGCACTTGACAGCTGGACTGTGGCTGCTCTGAGCAGGGCTCGGGGAGAACAGGCGGGGACTCCCTGGGCACAGCCTTGTGCCGATAAAGTGGAGCAGAGAGGTGGGGTCATGGCCTGGGAAGCAAAGGAGAGGAGGGGTGTTTTCCTTAAGAGGGAGGGCGCAGCCGTCCTGGCTGTGGGTGGGGATGGTCCTGCGGGGTGGGGAGGGGGGAGGTCCGAGTAAGCACAGACAGGTCCCCAGGGAGGGGAGGGAGCGGGACGGAGCGCCTGGGACCCTGGGTCTCCTGTGGGCGCCCCGATGTTCTCAGAGAGGGAAGAATCACGTGGTCGCCTGGGGACCGAGTGTGGGGAGGGGTCCACGTGTGAGAGTGGCTAGGAGAGGGGGAGCTGGGGAGGGGGCTGAGGCCGGAATTCTGGGAGCATGGAGCGCCCTTGGGGGGAGGGCGCGGGTTCAGGGGGACCATCTGAGCAGTCAGGGGAGCTGCTGGGAGAGAGTCTGGGAGGAGGCAGGAGGGGAAGGCTGGGGGCTGGGGGCTGAGAGTGGCTCCAAGGACAGTTCCCAGAAGGGACAGGGAGGCGGAGGCAGTGGGGGGGGGGGCAGGGGGGTGGATAAGGAGGAAGCAGGGAAGGGAGTGGGGGCCTTGTGCCCCATGAACCCCTGCAGAAGACCCAGTGAGCATCCTCTCCCACAGGGTTGGTGAGAAAGTGAGAGAAGACCCGTAAGCCCCCAGCAGCACGGGCCGGGCACACAGTAGGGCTGAGAACGGTGTCAGCGGCGTGGCCTCTGTTGCCCTGCTCACCATTTCTGCCACGACAGGCCACACACCCAGGACCCGCAGCCTTTCCCCAGACGACTTCCTAAGGTGAGAAGCCCACCCGCTGCTGGCTGCAGGGACCCCCCAGGCGGATGAGGGCAGGCAACTGGGGGCCTGGGTGTGAGCCTACGGCCAATGCCCTGCAGGTGCCCGCACCCCTGAGGATGCCTCTGTCTGGCCAGACCTGTCCACAGCGAATGGCTCTCAATCCACACCTACCGTTCCTGAGGGACTGCGGGCCCCCAGGGAGGCTGAGAAGGGAGGGCAGAGGCCCGGGGTGGGGGAGGGGGAGGTGTGCGGGGCTGGGCTCAGGATCTGAGGAGCGGGCAGCCCATCGGCTCTGGGCTCTGAGCGCAGGAGGCAGGACAACTCGCGTGGGTTGGGCCCCACGTGCAAGGAAATTTTCAGGGAGGAGAGGGGGAGTTAGTGCCGTTGCCGTGGCAACCGCTCTGTCACATTCTAATGAGGCTGGCAGTGCCAGGAGGCTCCTTTTAAAGGACCTCGAAGCACGTCGACTGGGGGGGCGTCCTGAGGAGTCTCAGCAGGACCCTGGCTTCTTCTTCGAGCTGTGGCCCGAGTCCCATCAGCACAGCAGGAAAGGGTGGAGGTGCCTGGCACCTGCTGTTCCAGCCGAAGGGCTCAGGGCTGGCGCGAAGGGACAGGAGGCCACCCCTGTCTGAGCCCCAAGGCTGTTTCTACCTGGAGCCACGGCTCTGGGGGCTTCAGGTGGGAAAGTGGATGGATAAGAAGCAAAACGCAGTTGGTCTAAGTTGGTCAGCAGAGAAGGGTGGCAGCATCCGGGACGGCGGCCACCTTACCCCCCGACTTTGGCCAACCCCAAAGCAGCGAATGGGAACAAGAAACTCAAGAGGAGCTGCTGGGGACTCGGGGCGGGCCCTGGGCCCACAGAGATAGATCCAGAACAGGGACTAACTAGCGAGGGGGCATGGGTGGCAGAAGCGGAAACGACTATTGTAAAGCTGGATCATGCAAAGCACAGCAAAGCACCGGAAATGCAGACGGGAGAGGGAGGCCAGCGGAAGAGGACGGGGACGATGCCCCATCTCTCAAAGCAGGAGGTGGCCGGCGTGGTCGGGATGGAGGCTGGGGGCAAAGACGGCCCCCTCCACGCGGGGAAGGGTCCACGCAGACCCCCTTTGTCTGCACTAGAGGGCTGTTCCAGGAGATAGCAGCTCTGAGTGAAGGCAGAGGCACTTTAGTAGCCACTTCTCCAGCCTGGCATCCTTTTCCCATCCTCCGTTAAGTTCAAGTGCAGTCGAAGATTCTACGTTGCAAACCGTGTCCATCAGCACCTGCTCCTCTGCCCTCTGCCTCCAGCCTTGAGCTCGTGAGCCTGGCACATCTTGGGCACTTCCTGTAGCTGGAGATCCCTCCCTGCACCCAGCAGGCAGGTAGGGCTGCCTCTTGGACGAAGACGGGGCGGGCATGGTAGGGGATCTCCCACAGCCAGGGGTCAGATTTGGTTTTAGGGGACACTATCTGACGTTTCTTCCTTGTATGTCCTTGTATGCACACACACACACACACACACACACACACACACACACATGGAGATATGTCGGCATCGCAACCATCTGGTCACAACACGGCTTATTCTGGGCAGTGGGCTTTTGCTGGGTTGCTATGTTATTTTTTAAAAGCATGTTACTTTTTAAAAGCAATACGGTAACGAGTCTGTGTAACTTTTCTCTTTCTTGGGCTGTGCCCTCGGCATATGGAAGTTCCCAGGCCAGGAATCCAAACTGTACCACAGCAGTAACCAGAGCTGCAGCAGGGGGCAAAGCCAAGTGTTTAACCACTAGGCTACCAGGGAACTCCTGTGTAACTTTCAAAAACAACCTCCTTAAGATAGAATTCACATACCAAACAATTCAGCCACTTAGAGTGTACAATTCAACCCTTTTGGCATAGGACATTATCATTTTTTAACAGTGGTAAAAATTGTGTATAGTAAAATATATGAATCATTTAGTAAAAATTTAACCGTTTTAATCAAGTGTACAATTGAGTGGCACTGAAGGCGTTTACCACATCATGCAACTAGCATCACGATTTCCAGAACTTTCTGTACCATCAGGTAATTCCTCCCTCACTCCCTGGTACCTTCTAATCAATGTCCAGTTTCTGCCAATTTGCCTCGTGGAGATGCTGCACTGAAGTGGAAGCACAGTTCTCGCCCTTTTGGGACTGGCCCCTTCCACGCGGGGAAAAGGGCCGTCAGGATTCATCTTCGCAGCCTGTGTCAGAGTTCCCTTCCTTTCATTTTTTTATTTTATTTTTTTTGTGTCTTTTTAGGGCCACACCGGCAGCATCTGGAAGCTCCCAGGCCAGGGGTCTAATTGAAGCTGCAGCCACCGGCCCACACCACAGCCACAGCAACACCAGATCCAAGCCGCGTCGGCAACCTACACCACAGCTCACGGTAGCGCTGGATCCTTAACCCACTGAGTGAGGCCAGGGATGGAACCTGCGTCCTCATGGATGCTAGTGGGGTTCGTTACGCTGAGCCACGACAGGAGGTCCACGTTTCCCTTCCTTTTAACGGCGGAATGGTAATCCGTCGTGTGAACAACCTACGTTCTGTTTATTCCTTCATCTGTCCATGGACTCTTGGGTTTCCATTTTTTTGCTGCTGTGGGAAGAGCTGCTACGAGCAGGGCTGTTCAAATCCCTGCTTGAGACGCTGCCGTCGGCTCCTTTGGGTAGACGTTCAGAAGGGGAATTACTGGTTTGTGTATGGTTGTGTGATTTTTAAAAGAAAAACAAGTCTTACTACAGTTAAATCTTAGCGCTCGGTTCACTTGAGGTCATCAATACAGCCTTCCTCTCCCGACCAAAGATGCGGTCACAGTGCAGCTCCAGGACCGTGTCCCCCACCCTCCTGAGCCTCTGTCCTCTTTGTACCCGGGGCAGCTGCAGCCGCCCCAGGACAAGGATGGGGAGGCTGAGGCAGAGACTGGCGGAGCGGGGGTGCTGCAGGACCTCCAGGCCCTGTCTGCTCTTCATAACTGTCTCTGCAGTTTCACCCAATGCTTTTATCCAGCCCTGCCCTTGATCTTGGCAACGGCCTGTGAGACACACAGCCTCCGCCGACCCCATTCTACAGGAGGGGAAACTGAGGCTCAGAGAGCCACTCCTAGGGGGAGCCAGGGCCAAATGCAGCCTCTCTCCGGGGTCACCAGGAGGCCCGGAGGCCACGGGCGTCACCAACAGCTTTCTCTCCTGGGACGAGAATGTGAATGCTCCACCAATAAACCAGGAGGGGGCAGAGCGGGAAGGTGGGCTGGCCCCATCCCCGTCCCTCTTCTCAGGAAGCACGCCTCCAGCTCCTTCACCCCAGGCACCCAGGGGCACCACCTCCAGTGTGGGGTGAACAGCATCCGCCCTTGCTCGGGGACTGCCTGATGCCCCCGCGAGTCACCCCCCAAGGCTCCAGCCCCCGCACCTGTGACAGGTGAGGGCTGGCATTCTGCAATTATCAGGTCTGGAGCCCCTTTGCTGTTAGGCATTTTCCTTCTGGAGTTTATTTCCCATAGACGGAACACTAAACACGGGGGCAGAGATGAGAAGGATGTTTCTAAACACCTGCGACCAGCTCAGCGTCTCAGAAAACCCAGGGGCTCAGAGTCTTCTCCCCCCAGGTCGGGGGTTTAGATGGAAGATGTGGCCCCCAGGACCAGCTCCCTGGGGTCTTGGCTGGGGGTCCATGTGAGAGTGTGGGGGTGACCCCGAGGAGAAGGTGCATCTTTTTCACCTCCTGGGGGGCGAGGGTGGACGAACTGGCAGGTTAGGGGGCTCTGGAAGCTCACAGCGCCAGCTAGGGAGCCTCTCTCCTAGGTTCCCGGTGCACGGCAGGCAGAGCTGTGTCTGCTTCGGTCTCAACCCCCGTGCCCTCGATCTCCAGCAGACCCACAGGGCTGTCCGTGCCCACGCCCACACGGACGCATGGGAACCAGGAACACCAGGGCAGACCCTCACCCAGCACTGGCTGGGGACAGAAGCCCCAGCACGCCAAGCCTTCTCCCTTCCTCCTCTTTGGAGCCACCCCAGAGGCACAGGAAAAAGACCTGTCCTGCCAGATGACCCACTTTCTAGCTCCGATCCCATCCCCCTCAACCCACTCCCAGCCTCAACCCTCCTGGCTCTGAGTCTCAGCTTATCTCATGGAAAGGGGGCCTCCAAAGGCCTTTCCATCCTGAGCCCTCATCCCCGGGCGCTCTGCGACCACCCGTTGAGTCTAGGAGGGCCCGGATCCCGGCTCCCCAGGGCCCTGGGCCGGGGGTCCCCATTCCAGACGCCAGGGGCCTGGAGCCCTGCGGCGGCTGCCGCCAGCCAGGGTGAAGTTTTCTCCCCGAGTTAAATTTCCCCCGCCTTTTTGATGTCACATCCTGTCCCAGCCTGCTTCCCCGCCGCCGCCGCCGCCGCCGCCGCCGCCGCCCTCCCTGCTCCCGCGCGCGAGCGTGGCGCGCGGGTCCCTCTGCGCCACCCCGCCCCCGCCCCTTCCCGGCAAACTTTTGGCACCCGGGCGGTGCAGCCGCGCGCCCGAGCTGTGCGGGCGCGGGGCCGTTAGGAGGAGGGGCCGAGGAGGGGCCGAGGGGCGGCCCGCCCCGCCCGCCGCCCAGCCCGGCCGATCGCGGAGCCGCTCGACGCGCTGGAGATGCAGAGCGGAGGCTCCGCTCAGCAGACCCCGCGCGCCACCTGCTCCCGGTGCTGAAGGCGCAGGGACACGGCCGGGCGCCGCCGCGGAGCCAGCAGAGCAGAGCCGGGAGCGCGTCCGCGTCCACGCAGCCGCCGGCCGCCGAGCACCCAGGGCTCCCCGCACGCCAGGACGTTGGAGGTGGCCGCGAGACATGCCACCGGCCCGGAAGCTCCTCGGCCTCCTCTTCCTCATCCTGATGGGCACTGAACTCACTCAGGTACGTGCATCCAACGCCATTTTCCTCCCTGCGTGCGACGCCCCCGCCCGGCCCCGGGGGCGCCTGGCAAAGTCGGGGAGCAGCTCGGCGCGGCCCGGCGCCCCCGACCCGGGCGCCCCTGGCCGCGGGCTTGGGGAGGGGGCCAGAGTGCCAGCCGCACCTGGGGTGGAGGAAGGGGTGCGGGCTGATTGGAGACGGCTGCTCCGTCCCCCAGGACCCCCAGCCCTGACCACTCCCTCCTGGCCTCCCTGGCCTCCCACTCCCTGCTGAGAAGTTCAGAGGGCAGCCGAAGGGGGCCATCTGGCTGCTCTTGTGGTCTGGGAGGAAGACGGAGGAGCAGGATGTCCAAGCCCCTGGCATTTTCAGAGGCAGATCTGACCTAACTCCCACTCCCAGCATCCCTCCCCTGGACCATCCTGCATCCTCGCCTTGGGCTATAACGCTGCCCTTGGGCTCCCCAAGCAGGTGGCGGGGGTGGTGCCATGGAGACCAGCCCCGGGGTGGCAGGCGCTGTGTCCGGGGCTGAGGTGCATTGTAGGCTCATTGTGGAGGGCTGGGTTGGGTTGGGTTGGGGCTGGGGTTGTGGCCACATGGGCGGCGTGAAGTGTCAGCGGCGAGCGAGTGGAGAGACCGCTGGGCATTTTAAGTGGCTTGTGTCCCCGAACAGTGTATCAACAGAGAGCCTGTCTCCGGCTGGCTGGTATTCTCCATTTTAAAATTGCATTTCATAGCTGGCAGCTCTGGGAGGAGAAGGGCTGTCCGGGAGTGCTGGGCAGGGGGTGTTCCTTTGGCGCCAGGGTGCTGGGAAGAGCCTGCCAGCTTCAGGAGTCAGGCTGCTCAGAGTGACATTAAAATGCCCTTTCAACGGTGCCCCTGTGCCATGGTCGGAGCTGGGAGATGCTGGCCCTTTGTCCGGGAGGTGGATGGGCTGCCAGCTCCTCGGCCCCAAGTGCCAGCTGCCCCCTCCCTCTCCAAATAAAAGAGGAAACAAAAGAGAGAAGAGACGGGGAGAGGCAGATTGCAAGAGAGAAGGCTCTGGAAGGAGCTTCCCTTGTTTTGCCTTGAAGCCCTTGCCGGCTCCCTGGCTCTGCCAGCAGGTGCAGCCATGGCTTCAGCGTTGGGGGGGGTGGGGGCATCCCATCGAGGCTGAGGGCGCCTGCCCTTGTGCCTCTAGGACCCTCAGCCGGGCCCCCTAGGGAGGTGCCGCGTGGTCTCTGGCAGAGAAGTTGTCTCGGCTGCCAGGAAGGCCTGGCTGAGGGCGGGCTTGTGCCCTGTGGATGGACACTGTGTGCAGGCACGTGTGCACACTCACACACACGCTCCCACATGCTCCCACCCTAGGCATGAGCACACGCGGCAGGAAGGGGCCAGAAAGCCTATGCCCTACTCCGACGTCTTGAGAGAGAGGTGGCTGGTCTGGGTGGCCCTGGAAGTGGCTGCCTTCCAGCTCCCCAGGTCCCGCCGGCCAGGTGGCCAGGCTCCCCAGGCCCCACTGGCCACCTCCAGGCTCCCCTAGCCCTGTCCCCGCCCTCGCGAGATGCTTCTCCTCCAGACGTTTGCTTCTCCATCTTTTGAAAAATCCCCTGTTCTTGAAAGAAACTTTTGGTCCAGCTTCCGTGGAAGCTTTGTCTCCATGGCGGGAACCCCCCACGCGCCTGCCCCCTGACCCCCGTTCTCCCCACGGCCCCTTCAGGACTCCAGCCAGCTCCCTGAGCCCACAGCCACCCCAACCCACCCCACCCCACCCGGGGCCGGAAGGGAAACAGGATTGTTTTCTTTGGAAAGTTCCTCTTTTGGAAGCGGAGCTGTGAGATCTCCCAGGGGGACACCTCCCTCTACACAGCCGGTACCCTCCCTGGGCCCTGCCTCTGAGGCTACGCGTTCAGAATCTTCTGCTGGAAGCCAATTATTCCTAATTGTGCTGGGATCTTAGAGCAGCGGCTCAACCTTCCCAGCCCTTTCAAGTCTGCGAAGGGGTCAGAGAGAGGCTGGCTCGGTCCCCAGCTCCAAAGATGCAGGCCACCCGCCGCGGTGGGCTTCTTCGGGGTCCGGCCAGGGGCGCTCTGCCTTTAGCAGTGACCTCTCAGGTGGGGACGGGGCTGCTCTGGGTCCGGGAGCTGCTCAGGGACACCCCCACCCAAGAATCTTGCTTCCTGGGTCCCAAAGCGAGTCAAGCCTAGGAGGCTATGCTGCGTGCTGTCAGGAGCATTTTTGCTGCCTTCGTGTGTGAGTGAATAAAACACTTCGACTTCAGGAGAAGGGGGAGCAACATGCAGGTGACGGAGCCGCGTGCGTCTGTGTCCCCTTCACCCTTTCCCACGTCCACTTTAGGCGAATTGCTCCCCCAGCCACTCGCTCACCCCGAGGGCCCCTCTGAGGGATGGGGACACACGTTCTAGGGCCACTGTGGTGGTGGATTAGCACCTGTTCAAATGGGAACGAGCCAGCCCGCATGTTTTGACCTGTGCTTCCCAATCTCCACCCGAAGGATGCAGGCAGACGGGCGGGGGATGGGGGGGTGGCGGGAGGGACAGAGCCCACGGCCAGGCCATCTGTTCTCCCGACAGCTCGCTTACGATGCGCCGCTCAATCAAATGCCACCTAGTGATGGATGACCTACTACGCGCCAGGCTCCTGGGCCCAGATGAACTCTGTCCCCAGACAGAAGGACGCTTTACTGGGTTTTGTTCTGTGGTTGTCAATAAAAGGCTGGCATTTTGAGCTCCTTGAGAAGCCTCCTTGGAGCGCCCCAGCAGGTGCAGGAGAGGAGCTGACCTCCTGTCTTGGGGGCGGTGGGGCAGCCTGGGGCTGCCCAAGCGCCACCCCCCGCCACTCCCCCCACCCCAGCCCTGCTGTCCCTTGAGAAAACCACAAGGGAACCACGTGTGTGATGGCATGAAAGGGGCCGGCAGCTCTGTGCCGGTGACCTTGTCCCCTCCGCCCTCACCCTCCCCAGTCCCACCAGCCTTGCCCCGGTGACCTTGAGACAGGCTCTCTCGGCTTTAGCCTGAGCTGCCAACTTTTTAAAACTAGGAGGCTGAAGCTTTGCTGATGCTCGAAGATGTCTCCCCACGACAAACCCCCACACGGGTCCTGTCCTCCTTTCCTGCCTCACGCGGCTCTTGGATGCCTGCTGGTCAGGCTTAACTTGGTCAAACCCGGGCTGGCAAGGCCAAGTGCAAGCCTGGCCATTTGGCATCCAGGCGGGGAGACCTGAGGCTCTGCGGTAACTACTTCTTTAGGAGGCACGAGGGCTCTGGGATCCGAGTGGAGGGAGTTCGGAGCTCTGAGCTGCTTTGCAGAAGGGGTGCTGTTTCAGCTGGTCCAAGGTTGCCCCTGGGTGAGCGGGAGAAGGAGGGCGGGACAGGACAGCTGAGCAGCAGGAGGGCTGCACACGGAGGTCGCAGCGCGAAGAAGGGCCCAGGACCTCTGCTTTTGCATCCGGGTTCAGCAAACAAGTCTTGAAGGGCTGGTTTATCTCACTGGGCCCCTAACCCCAGGTGGAGCTGGGGCCTGACCTCAGGCTGGGCAGGGTCTAACCCGGGAGGTGGGGCCTAACCCGGGAGGTGGGGCCTGACCCCAGGCTGGGCGGGGCCATTCCTCACTTCATGAGGATGCTGATGCTTGGGGTGGGGGTGGGGGGTGCCATCTGTAAATGACCGGAGGGCATCCCTGAGCGCCAGCTGTTACTGGGACTGTCTTCAGGCTTTATGGAGTGACTGCTGCGTGCTTGTCCCGAGCTTGGTTGGCTGTTTGCAGGTCAGGGCACCTGAGAAGAGGTGTGAGTAGACTCTGGGGTGGGGTGGGGGAGCCGTGATGGGTGCGGAGCCCGGTCAGGCAGGTGTCACAGAGGGGCTGACTCCGCGCCAGCATCCCCCTGAGACCCATCCCTTTAAATCTGTTTTCTCCCCCTCACACTCAGCGAGAGCAGAAGACCCCAACCCACTGCCCCGAACAGACTTAGCGAGAAGAAAGCCATCCATTCAGAGGGGAGCGTGCATTCTGGCACCTGCTGGAACCTCACCTTCGTCCCCACCATCTCAGCGACTCCCTGCCCACCGCCCCAGGCCCTCGGCTCCCTGGCTCTTAGTCCCACCTCCGCCCTGGCCACTGGGGTGTTGGTGGTCCCGGGATCCGGGGGCACTGGCAACACTGGGCCGTTTCCTAACCAGTTAGTTCAGAAGGCCTGCGTTTTATTCCGTCTTTGCACCGAGGTCGGCCCCACACATTGCCGGACTGGGAGGAGTTTGCGTTTCTGGGTGGGAAGGCTCAGGACCCCAGGGTGCAGCGGCTGTGATCCTCCGTGTGAGGCAGCTGCTTCGTCTCTGAAAGCAACGTGCTCCTCGTTCCCCGGACCTCAGCCTTTCGCCAGTGAAAAGAAAGACAATTTTCTGCCTTGCGTCGTCTTTGTGACTGAAGTCATGAGGCCCTGTAATCGGTATTAACACCCCCGTGTAAAAAGGGATAACAAGCTAATGACGGGCTGAGCCGAATTAGATGCATGGCAGCTGCGAGCCGGCCTGACGGGGACAGGAGCCAGTTTTCGGCGGGGACAGGTGCCCTGTGGACGTGCTTCTGGCCCGGACACTGCCAGCAGGTCATCCCCCCGGTGGCTGAGGTTTGGGGTGGAGGGGACAGTGGAACCGGAAAGTACACATATATCTCTTCATTTATCAGATTATTACACATAAGAAACTCGCCAGGAGCTTAAAGCACTAGAGAGAAAACCCGTCCCAAGTTTAATATCTGTTGAGTGTCGTGGCGTGTCACACTGCCCATGTCACACTCCCCACCAGGAGCTTGATCTGGGTCCCTTGCACGCTGCCCAGCGACGCCGTGGCGGTCCTTGTGACCGCAAGGAGGAAACCCAGGTTGGAGGCAGGGCTGGTAACCTGCCCAGTGGCCCAGCCAGAAGGTGACAGACCCCAGATGCAGCCCCAGGTCTGTCTCGTTAAGGCGGAGAGAGAAAAATAAAAAGAGAGAGTGGCTTCATGTCCCCGAGAACCAGTAAGACAGGAGGTAGCTGGTGTCCACACGGTGGCTCCAGGGCCTCAGGACGCGGCCTCGAACGCCAGGTCTCTAACTGGGTGGCCCGAAGCTCAATGCTTGGTGCTTGACGCTTGGCCTGCTCTGACCCTGGAGCTTGACTCTTGGAAGGGGAGGAGCCTAGGGGGTGGGATCTTCTCTCCAACCCAAAGGCGGGGCCCCGCAGCGAGCCCTGCCCCCCTGGGTGCATCTCCCAGCAGGTGCGTGGCCATTGAATGCAGGGAGCAAGAATAGGACGCCGGCCTTCTTAGCTGCTGTCCCCTCTAAACCTCTGACCGTTTGCCCCAGACCCCCTGCGCTCCTGGTTATACTGTCACCTTGCGTGTCACATAATTACGGGGAGACAACGCCACCACCGTGAGGAGGCTTCTCGTTGCCGACACGGCCTCCCTTGCTTGGGCACCCAGGTTAAGTCCCATGACCAGCGCCCTGGTGACAGTGGGCGACAGTGACTTCCTTACTCTTGAGCAGGCTTAGAAGACGTGGACTCCCTGTCCACTCATCCTGGTCTTGGCAGGGGGGGATTGGCTGGGCACCGTTCCTGTGTCCAGTGCAATGACATTTAAGATCAGACAGCCAGTAATAGGGTGGGTGCCTAGAAAGAGGCTGGATTGAGGGGTCCAGGGGAGAGAAGGGAGGGCGGGGGCCGAAGCCTGGGCTTTGTCCACCTTGAAGCTGTCGCCTAGGGCCGTCCGCTTCCACGCGGTGGGGTAGGGAGTGCGCGAGACGCCCCAGGAGCTTAACCTCCCGGCACGGGGGCCCCCATGTTGTCCCCAGGGCTCTCACCAGTGGAAAGAACGTCACTCCCACTTGCTTCGGGTGTCTGAGGGTCAGGGAAGAACAAAGGTGTGTTTATAAATACTATAAATAGCTCTACTATAGCCCAGGGTGCTGGTTGTAAATGGCAGCCAAGCATGACTCAAAGAAAAGAGCTCTCAGGGTGCCAAACACTTCTGCTCTCAAATGGGTGGGTACCCTGCCCCCTCGCTCCCATCCGGGCAGCCCAGCCCCCAGATCTTGTCCTGTTCACTCTGCAGAGTTGGACGTGGCGGCGTGTGGCCGCTGGGGAGAAGGCGGTTGAGTCACAGTGTCAGCAACTCGAGGGATTTCTCCCGGGACAACAGCAGCCCTTGGCGGAGGGGCCGAGGTGTCTGAGGCGGAGCCTGGGCTCTGCAGGCAGAGGGGCCTCATCGTTGGAGGTGCTGGGAACGTTCTGAGGGCCCAGCGTGTCCCCAGGGGCGCAGCCGCGTGCGGAAGGCTCCCCGGTCTGGGGGCACCAAGTCCTCTGCCCTGAGCAAGTGTGACTTTCTGGGGTGTTTCCTGCCGGACCCCACAGTTGACTCTTGGATGTTTTTAAAATGAGTCCCCTTACTTGGGAAGCAGGAAGCAGTCAAGTTCACCTGCTCAGCCCCGAGGGCCAGGTGCCGGCGGAATCCTCCTGTCCCGGGTTCTTCAAAGCGCTCCTCCCAGAAGGGGACCCCGTTTCTGTTGGGGCAACTACCCCCAAATGGGGCCTCCCTCCCACTGTCTGGATATGACTGTCTGAGGCACACCAGAGACCCGAGGCCCCACGTCGGAGAGGGGGCTTGAACCTGAGGACCAGGCAGAGGGAAGGACGGCCCACTGTGGTCTCCCGAGGCCACAGGGAGAGAAAGTTCCAGAGAGCCGTGGCTCCTCCCACGGCGCCCCGCCTGGACCACGTCTTCCCCGCTCCAAAGACATTCTTCTTCCAGGGGGACAGGAAGAGGGGTGGGGGGAGCAGAAGAGCCCCCCCCCCAGTCTCCTCCTCCCTCTCCCCACTTTCTCCCCCCCTCCACGCTCATCCTTCCCTTTCCTCCCTCCTTCTTCTCTCCCCTCCCTCCCTCCCTGCCCCCCCATATATGCAAATAGCTCAAGGGGACTATGCATATTCTTAAACAGCAAAAGGGCATCTAAACCCTGTCCTTTGGGGACTGTCCCTAGGTCCAGGAGCCTGGGGGCTGGCCCTGGCCCCAGCAAGTCCCCGCCCTGTGGACCTGGTTCCTGTCCAGGCCAGGGGACGGGTGTGTCCCACGGCTGTGGTGGGGCTTCATTCAGTGACTCCCCAACCCCCCAGGGCGGTCCCTTAGCAGAACAACAGGGCTGCAGGCAGGAGGAGGCGTTCACGGTTAGGGAACATCAGGGTTCACGTTGGGCGCCGTGGAACCCGGGCCGTGGAGGCTGGCATTCTTGTTTTCACGCGTGCTGGCAAGTGTGCACAGAGCCCACCAAGGTCAAGGCTGGAAGGGGTTGGCATGAGGACAGAACCCTGGCCCGTAGGGCAGCTGAACAGGCTCCGCCCAGAATCACTGGGCAGAGGGGAGCGCTCACAGCCCTCCCACGCTGAGCTGAGGGCTCCGGCATGCTCCGGCAGACACATCCTGGCCACCGTGCCCCGTGGTATCGTGCAGTTGGCGGGCACCTCTGGCCACACAGATCTTGCTATTTCTGCACCCCGAGAGATTTCTCCGTGGCGCCTGCTGGGGTTTGAGTGTTTGTGTCCCCTGAATGGTGCTGAAATCCTGCCCCGTAGGTGATGGTAGCAGGAGGTGGGGTTGTCGGGATCAGTCTGGGTCCCGGTCCCTCATAATCAGGCTCCGGGGAGCCCCTCCCCTCTGGCGCTGGGGACACAGTGAGGAGGCCCCACCCAGAACCCGGAGGGCCGTACCAGGTCGCGACCACGCCGCCGGCGTGGCGTCCTGAGCTCCATCGTCCGGCCCCCAGAACTGGGAACAGTAAACACCCACTGTTCATTAGGCCCCCACCCGTTCAGCGACCTCGGACCGAAACACCACGACCTCTGAAGGGCAGGGGGGTCCATGGCTTTGAGCCTGGCCCTGGGAACAGCTGGCCCACCCTGTGACCTTGGACAGGTCTTGTCATCCTTCTAAGCCCAAGGTGCCTCCTCTGTAAAGCGGAGCCCGCGTTAGCACCGCCGCAGGGCGTCTATCGGGATCATGTGCGTGGCCTACTTCGTTTGAGGGTGTCTGGGGCGCGGTACCGGCTCCAGCAGTAGAACGATGGTTATTCAGAGTCCCAAAACGAAGGGAGCTCTTGCTTCAAGGAAAGCCGTGCAGAAACCGGGATTTCAGCTGCTTCTGAAGAACCCTTGGTGTTGGTTGGCGCCGTGGATCCTTTAATCCTGCATCCTTGACAAGGCACAGTTTGCTTTGGGAAATACTGTACAGCTTCTAAATCAAATTACACTTGCTTGGGGCTTCTAAATGCCTTAAAAGCAGTAGTTCTTCCTACTGAGTCATAGATTCTGGACACTGCAGAGGATTTGGGTTTGAGATTAGATGAGCTGGAAGTGAGTTCCCTCGAACCTCTCAGCGGTCAGAGCAGCACAGGTGCGGGCTCCCAGCTGGGTGGGGAGCGGGTGCACCGCCCAGCCCGGTCCTGTCCGCACGTGCTCCATCTGGGAGGGAGGGGTGAGACCGCACATTTATTCTATTCTCTATGGAGAACAGACAGGTAGCCAGATGACGACCGGGGTTTAAAGGCATCCGGGTGGGTGTGAATCAGCTCTTCTCCCATCCCTCCCAGTGCTTTGACCTCCTGGGGTCAGCTTCATCCCCAGGGAGCTGTAGGAGTTCCAGGGTGCAGCCTACATTTGGCGAATGCCATGTCAGTTACCCAAAGCCGCATTTTAAAAAGGCTGCTTCTCAGCCGCGTCTTAGGGGTTGCCACACGCCCTTTCTGGCACCCCAGCAGGATTGCTAGCTCAGGAGAAATACGATAAGGGGGTTTCAAATCTCCAGGCTGCCTCTAATTGCCTGTCCCCTAGAACCTGGAAGGCAGCCCCTCAACCTGGGGATGGGGTGGAGGGGGGCGTCTAGCCTCTGCCAGGTCTCGGGAGCAGACTTGGGTTCATCGTTGCAAACGACCTGGTTCTCATTTCCTCTGTGGAGAAGCCCGGCTGGGTTGGCCCTCCTCTCTTTAGAGCAGCAGTTAGGAATCCCCAGGGACATGACGGCCGCGAAATCACAAGTTCTTCAAGATCAGGAGAGGTTTTGTAAGTTCTCTGCATCTGCCCGTTTGGAGCGCACCTTCCTGGAAGGTATGGCTCTGGGTATTGGGAGCGGTTTGCACGGCCAACGGCACCTCCTCAGCATCACATCTGCGCCTCTGCATCCACAGCATCTCTTGGGCGTGGTCCTCAGCCAATCAGCTCTTAGGGGAGGTGACAGGGGTTGCTGGGAGCATTGAATCCCCGCTCTGCCAGGGGCTCACGCACCGGTCACTGGTGGCTCAGCTGAGGGTCTCCCCTGAGCCCCTTTGGTCTTCTGAAAAAGGGGGGTGACAGGGAGGATCCCCCTTATCTGCCACCACATCTGCTTCCACACTGACTCACTGAGTCCTCACACGCCCCAGAAAGAAAGGCTGCTCTTATGAAATGCATTTTACAGACGGGGAAACCGAGGCACAGGAGGGCTAATTGCCTCCGCCAGGACCTCACAACCAGGAAGCGGCAGAAGCAGGGCTCAATCCCAGGCTGTCTGGCCCCAGAGTCTGCCCACGGAGTGACTACTCTGAGATGCCTTTCTTGGCAATGCATGTACTCAGTTGGTGGTAGCTAAGTTTTCGTTTGCACAGTGCCTGGGAATCTGCTCTATACAGTTGGTCCAACCAATAAGTGGTCGGTGTCCTTCTGCGGTGGGAAGCAGGTGTGAGTGATTTGGGTTGGCACAGCTTTCGGCCCTAAATCTGTGTTAAAGGGTCGTTGAAAGAGAAAGGAGGCGGAGCTGGGGTGACTGCTGCCCCAGCACCCGCACTCAGCGTGGACCCAGCAGAGCCTGCAGTACCCGCTCGCGCTGGGAGGTGGCGCGTTTCCCCAACAGTTGGAATTCGCTGCTTCCAGCCCAGCCGCTGCCCCAGATCCTGTGCATTAGCCAGGAAAACAAATCTGGGGAACCCTTCAGCTCGAGGGTCTCACCCCCAAGGCTCAGGCCAGGACCACCCTGGCCGTGATTGAGTCCCCTCTACAGAGGGACCCGAGCAGAGAGAGGAGCCCTGGAAGGTGCTGTCCAGCTTGACCGGAGGAAGACTAGCTCCTTCGTGCTGACGTCCACCCTTCAGTCCCCATCCGGGAAGGGAGATGAATTTTCTCCCAGGCAGAGAAGAGGGCAGTGAGTGAGGTGGGGGTTCTCTACTCCCCAAACGGCTGGGAAGATTTAACGGGGGCCTGGAGGACGTGCGTCTTCCATCTCCCGTGAGAAGAGCCTCCTGCACGTTCTAAAACCCTATCAAGAGGTTTGACCCAGTCAGGCCTGCACTTCCAAGAGACTCACACGTGTCCTGGCGCTGATGCTGTCCAGGACTGGGGGCTTGTGCCAGCCCGCCCTAGCTCTCTGCCTGGGCACCAGGAGCCCCCACGGGAGCCGGAAGACACTCACCCCTGCTCCCCAGCCACAGACCCCAGGTCCCTGACCAGGGCCCCACCTGCACCACTCTTGTCCTGGGTGTGGCCGCTTTAGCAATCCTGCCGGCAGGTGGGAACCCCAAACCCAGACCCAGCTCCTGCACCACTCCACACGTCTGCACCCAGGAGCCCGCACTGGGCAGTGCTTCCACTGCCAGCAAAGACCCAGGGGCTCCTGGCTGTCCCCGGCTCCCTGAAGGGCCTTTTCCCTCTCCCTGACCCCCTCCCGCAACCCTGGAGCTGGAGAGCCCCCCAGGGGCTGCTTTTGGAGCTGGGCTCCAGCTCGCCTTCCAGGCTGGGTTTCAGGGCGCTGCCCGGCTGTCAGGAGCGAGGAGCCACGGCAGGATAGGTCCTCAGCGCCACGAAGCGAGCCCTGTGGGGTCTCAGAGGGGCGCCCGCCCTGGCTCGCTGGCGGCCTTGAGGGTGGGAGGGCAGCGGCCAGCTGGTGCGCTAAGGCCGCTGCCATCTGCGCGGGCGGATTTTGATGAGTTGAGGGGCGGTGGTCTGTCTTTCTTCCCGGGTCACCCCCTCCCAACTCCTCAGCGGCAGGGCTCTGCAGACGTCGCCGGCAGCAGCCAGGGGGCGGCGGGGAGCCGGAGTGGAGAGGAAAAATCCACCCATTTCCTGGGCAGATTGCGTCGGCCGCCGCCCGGCAGTGTCCCCGCCTCCCGGCCGCGGCCCCCGCGCGCAGCCAGCGCGGCGCTCAGAGCCGGAGCCGGAGCCGGAGCTGGAGCCGGCGGCCCTTCCCGGCGGCGGGCGGCAGCGGACGGGGGCCAGCGGCGGGGCGGCCACTCTCCCGGGCGCCCGGAGCGGCGCGACCATGTCCGGGACGCGCGGGGCGGCGGCGGCGGCGGCGGCGGGCGGGCGGCGGCGGGCCGAGGGGGCGCGGGGACACGGCCGGGCGCCCCTGCCCGCCGCGGTGCCCGCCGCCTGAAGGCTGCCCGGGGCGCGGAGCCGGCGCCGGCGCGGCGCGGGCGCAGGAGGCATTCGAGGCGCGATGTCGGTGCCGCTGCTCAAGATCGGGGTTGTGCTCAGCACCATGGCCATGATCACCAACTGGATGTCCCAGACGCTGCCCTCGCTGGTGGGCCTCAACACCACCAAGCTCTCGGCGGCCAGCGGCGGGACGCTGGACCGCAGCACCGGCGTAAGTGCGCCCGCCGCCCGCCCTGGCGGGGCCTCCTCCCCGCCCCCTCCCGGTCCCCAGCCCCGGGCGCGCGCCGCGCGGGGAGCAGGGCGCAGGGCAAGGGCACGCGCAGGGGGACCCGCGGTGGCTCCTGCGCGCTGCGGCGGCGACCCTGCTCCCTCCGGCCCCAGCGCCCTCCTCTCCTCGGGTCGAGGTCCCCTCCAGGCGATGCTTCCTGCCTCTGCCGGGTGCCCTGTCGGGGCCAGGGAGCCTGCCAGGGACGCCGAGGCTCGGAGTCCTCATTCAGCTAGCAAGCCCCCGTTGATGGGGTGAGGAAGCTGAGGCAGGGGTCTTGGGGACTTACCCAAGGTCACTCGGCAGGTAAGGGGTGGAGACGCGGTCCGCCCCAGTGTCGCTGGGTCCAGCCTGGGCTCGGAAGTGAGCCCGCCCTACTTTGCAAAAGGCGGACTGGACCGGCAGGAGTGGGGCCCCGGCGCGCGGGAGCTCCTGCCCTCAAAGTCCCTGAGCGCCTTTCCCGCCCCATCCCCATGCCGAGGGCCACCGGTCCGCGGCCCGCCAGGGTGCAGAGGCTCGGGCGGGGCAGGGGAGGCACAGCTGTGCAGCTCGCCCCTCACCTTCTGCGCCCCCTCCCACTCTATCCCCCCAATGCTTCTCCTCCCTCCTCCAAGCCTTAGGGGAGGGGGCAAGGGCCAGGGCCGCCGCTGGGCTGCACGGACCTAGGTGGAGGCTGGAGCCACCCCCCTCGGTGGCAGGGCGGGTGGGGGCGGAAGGGGCGCGCCCCAGGCGGGCTCCCTCTTGGCTAAAAGGAGAGGTGAAGGACACGTAGCTTCCCACTGGGTTTTGGCGGTCAAGGGCGCGGCGCTCTGGGAGGAGGCATCCTGGTGGCCCTTCCTGAGACCTTCATCCCTCCCGCACCTGCTCTTTCAAGAACTGCATGCAGCGTTTTCTTCCAAACGACTTTGTTTCTGCTCTGGGTCCTGCGCTCCTGGGGTTGGAAATGAATGAAATGAAATGCGTCTCCTATGGACTCCCTGCGCCTAACTTCTCCTCCCCAGCTCCACACTAAAAATAGCAGGGAGGTGACCTGAGGCCCCTGGGCAGGCTGCAGAGTCTGTGCTCAGGGAGTGTTTCGGGCCATCGTGTCTGCGGCGTGTACCTGGTGGTCCAGACCACCTGAGCTGGGCTGCAAGGTGACACCAGCCATGTCCCCACGTCAGCAGCCATGCCCAGCTGAGGTTTCGTGATGGGCACACCTCAGGACTGAGGTTGGGTGTGACCCCTGCACACCTCAGGACTGAGTTACTGGTGGCATCCGCCAAATGGCTCGTGGGTGGCAGCCTGCGCGAGTTGGAAGCCTGGCGGCTTCTCGGGCAGCTTTCGCCAGGCTGCCAGCAGGCACATTGCCGGGGCTTGGGGTCGTTGCGGCTCTGGGCTAATAGGCTGCTGCTAGATGCCGGCTCTTGCCGCGGGTGCTTCATCTCCAGCTTCAGGGAGCAGCGGAGCGAGGCTGCGCGAGCCTCCCTGCTCGCCTCACGGGGCGGAGATCTGATTTCTAAATTACGTGCCCGCGGTGAGTCAACCAGCCACTTGTTTTCCTGCCCTGCTCCTCAGCCAGCTCGCAGCCTCTGGCCACCCCGCCCTTCCACCTAACGTAGCAATTGGGTCAGATGCCCAGACTCCAGGCATCCCTTAGATTTCAAAAAAAAAAAAAAAAAAAAAACCCTTGAATTAAAAACATTTTGGAAAGAGTCATGATGATTTGACTCCCCTCCAGCCCTGGGGATCCTGATGGGAGATGGCTGTGTTCCTCCCGCGTGGCCGATGCCTTTGGACCGATTCTTTCCCCGGGGGGGTTGGACGGGGACAGTCATCCCCAAGCTCTCTTGTGCCCTCACTTTCTCTCCCTCCCTCTCCCTCGCCCCATCTGCCCCTCTAGGTGCTGCCCACCAACCCTGAGGAGAGCTGGCAGGTGTACAGCTCTGCCCAGGACAGCGAGGGCAGGTGTATCTGCACGGTGGTCGCCCCCCAGCAGACCATGTGCTCACGGGATGCCCGCACGAAACAGCTGAGGCAGCTGCTGGAGAAGGTGAGTCTTTGCTGGCTGTATGTGCCTGTGTGTGCGTGCCCGTGTGTGCCCGTGCCAGCAGTGAGGCGTGGCTGGCCTGCAGGGCCCGTCCTGGCTCCAGGGCCTCACTCTTCCCTGCGTGTCCCACTGGAAATATTTGTGAAGGAGGCTGGATGGAGCCCCCCGCGGGCTGCCCAGGAGGAGACCCCTTGGGTCCCCCCTCCCCATCTCCAGGTCCCAGCCACAGTCTGTGGTTCCCGGGCTCAGAGTTGGAGCCCAGATGCCTGTGAGTGGAAGGACCTAGGGACAGCCAAGCTGGACGTCCATGCCGGTGGCTGCCTTCTAGGTGCAAAGCAGAGAAAATTGCCGCCTGTGTAAACACCTGGGAATAGCACGTGTGCTTTGCAGGTGCATTTTGAATCTGTTATTTCACTTGATTTTCGCAAGATCCAGGGGAAGGTTTTAAGATGTTCACCCCATTTCAAAAAGTGGGAGTCTGGGCCCAGGGAGAGAGACCAGCTGGCCCCAGCCAGACAGCTGGGCGCGGGGCGTCAGCTCGCAAGCCCGGCCCGCCTTCCTCCTGGCTTGCCCCCTCCACCCCCGGGGAGGCTGGTGCTCCAAGCCACAGCCAGCTGGCTTCCTGGAACATTCCACTAGGGAGCCCTGAGTCTCAGATAACCTGAGAGCCAGCCGGGGGCCGGGGCCAGGGCTGGAGGGGGGGGGGTTACTGAGGGGAGGAGAAGTGGGTGGTCCTTCTGCCCCCTCACCTCCCCCCCCAGGGGGGGGCCGTTTATATCCAGATCCTCCGCATCCTGAGAGCCGGCGCAGTGCACACTCACCCCACACGAGTGCTCACGTGCACACGTGCCCACAGACACCACACACACACCACCTGCAAACACACACACTCACAGCCACCCCCACACCCCACACGTACCACGCTGCATGCACACGCACCATGTATACACCACACACACACACAGCGCACACACACACACACACCACCCACAAACACACATTTGCACACAGACACGTATTCCCACCACACATGTATCGCACACACCGCACACATGTGCATACGCCACGCACACAACACACACAAATACTCGTTACACAGACGCAGTCCCTACACCACACACACAGACAGATGCTCGTTGATACACACACAGGCACACAAATGCTCTGCCCTCTGGAAGCAGCTGGGCAGGGACTCTGGTTCCCTGGCAGGAGAAGGGCTTGGAGGAGCTTGAGCCTCCGGCTCCCCTCCGAGGGCCTGTGTGTTCTTTGTTCTCCGGCCTTCAGCCACCCCAGTAAATCCCTGGAAAAGAATTCAAGACAAATGCACGTAACGGGCTTCACAAACATTCATTAACACCAAATTAGACCAAAGCCTAATTGGGCCTTTAATTATTCATTATGGTAGAGGAGGGAGGCAGAGCGCAGAGGGGCCTCTGGCTGCTGGGCCCCCCCCCTCAAGCCCTTGGGAGGAGGTGCTGGGAGGGTTCCAGAAGCTCTGGGAGCCCCCGGGAGCCCTCCTTCCTGCCTGTGCGTCACAGCCTTACTGCTTAAAAATTTAAAGCCCTATTTTACACCCTGCGGGCGCTGTGTTCTCAGAGCAGAAGCCCTTTGTTGTGGACCAGGCTGGCTCCCTGCGCCAGGAGGGGGCAGGGCTGTGTCCCTCCCTCCCCTCCCCCACCCCCTTTTCCTTCTCTGTTCTTCAGGGGGTGCTGTCCGAGCACCGGGGGCCCGGCTGTGTGTGTTCCTCCAGCCTGGCATAGTGTCGTTAAAACCCACCTGAGAGGCTTCCAGAGTCAGAGCCTTGGATCCCAAATCCGGTCGTGGGAGGAGCCTGGCACCAGTGTGTCCTGAGAGCTCCCCCCACCACCCCCAGGTAGGGCTCAGGAACCAGAGCTGGCCAGAGGCAGGCAGGGGGCCTCGGGGTCTGTTCTTTGATGAAGCGCACGGCCCAGCGTTTGAAAGTGTGGTGGCTGGCTGCTGTGTGACGGTCTCCAGATCACGGAACTTCTCTGAGCCGTGGTCTCCTGGTGTGTAAAGTGGGACTGGAATAGCATCCACCTCCCAGGGGTCTGTAAGGATCAAAGGAGAGCAGAAGCATCAGCCCGGGGTTGTCGTCCCTGCACCTGTTCTGGGGCCGACCTGACTGGACCGGTTCTATACAGTGGAGCCAGGAAGATCCAGGGCCTCTCTTAGCAGCATCAGGCCCCAGAACTAGAGGCAGTGGGAAACACAACAGCCCGATCCAGGCAGCACTGCCAACAGCCAGGCGTTCAGAAATAAAGGGAGTTCCCATCGTGGCCAAGCAGTTAACGAACCCAACTAGGATCCATGAGGACACGGGTTCGATCCCTGGCCTCGCTCCGTGGGTTAAGGATGCGGCGTTGCTGTGAGCTGTGGTGTAGGTCGCAGATGCAGCTCGGATCTGGCGTGGCTGTGGCTGTGGTGCCAACTGGCAGCTGCAGCTCCGATTGGACCCCTAGCCTGGGAACCTCCATGTGCTGCGGGTGTGGCCCTAAAAAGACAAAAGAAGAAAAAGAAAGAAAGGCTGGGGTCACCCCCTAGATAAAGCAGTCAAGCTGGGGTGCTTGCTGAGGACAAAAGGCGTAACTCATGGATCAGCTATGACCATATGACCAGTTGTGGAAATTGTTACCGGTTTCCTTTCTTAAAAAAACAACAAACGAGATAATGTGGGCTGAGCACAGTGCCTAGAACACAGATGGTCCGTAAACATCAGAGGTCAGAGGTTCCCTCCAGGCCAGGGTGTCTTCTGCAGGCTGCTGACGCCCCCCCCCCCCCGCCCCCGCACCTGCGGCCACCTGGGTGGGGCCGGGGGCGGACCGTGTCTTTGGGGGCTGTGTGACCTTGAACCCTTCCGTTGGCTTCTCAGGAGCTCATGCTGCAGGTGGGGAAATGGACGGGCTCAGAGGAGGGGCCTCTGGACCAGGACCTGAGAAGATGCTAAGAGTGGTTTGCTGCCTGGGGCTGAACGAGCTGGTTTCTGATTGGCTGCAAAGGGGATGCGGGAAGGACTGTAGGAGCTTATTGTGTTTCAAGGCAACTGAGTAGCTTGGCATCTTCAGCATTTGTTTTCTCCACTTCAAATTGAGTGAAAAAAAAATTTTTTTGATTTGGGAAAAGCACTCTTCCTCAGGCAGATGAACAGCCCAGAGTGTAGTGTGGGGCCCCCATCAGGGGAACGGGGCTGAAGCCCACGTGGCTTCAGCAGCTGCCGCTCAGCAAGTTTCGGTCTGCAGCCCTGTGGGTTTTGCTGCGACATCAGGAGTCCCCTCAGGAGCAGGGAGGGGTCTTGACTGGAGCTGCCCTCGGGCCCCCTCCTCCCGCCAGCCAGCTGTATGGCTGCGCCGGGGCCTCCGCCTCCTCTGTGGTCCAGCAAGTTGGCTGGGACAGGGGTGTGGGTTACCACTGTGCAGGCGCGGTGCCCACCACGGGGTGGTGTTTCCAAGTGGTGCACGGCCACTTCCGGCTTGGCTCATCAGGGAGGCCTCCCTGGAGGAGGTGGCATGTGGGCTGGGCCTGGCAGAATAAAGGAAACAGGACTTTGCTCTAAAGAAGTCTGCAGCTCCTGAGAGTGACAGAGACAAATATTTGAGGGGGAACAGGGAGACCTGAGGTAATAGAGCGAATAGAGTTGCTTCCCATGAGACACAGGAAAAGAAAAAGCTCAGAGGGCCAGAGTCACCCACGTCCTACTGCAGCTTACAAACCCGAATCTTTAAACGGACAGTGTTCCTTGCAAACAACAAGCCATGAAATCCCAGGCATTTTTAGGCGCCCAGATGAGCGGCATCAGGTTTTCTCCGTTGGGTCTCTCTCTCTTTTACTTTGTTTTACCTGCGGGGCGGAGCAGCCACCAGGAGAACGCAGACCACGCAAACCACGCCATCACCGCATCTCTCACCGACCAGGCGAAGCTAAGCCTGTACCCAGACCATCTTGTTCCTAAAAGGGAGGGGATTTGCAAATTCAACAAAACAGCAGAAAACGAAGGTCTGCAGCTAAGGAGGCCCACCCCCCGCCCCCAGGAACTGGTTCGATTCTGACAAAATGAATGCAGGGACCCCAAGCCTCCTTCCGCCCCCATCCCCCACCACAAAGGCATCTGCCCAGAAGCACAAGCCAGTTTCCCGGAAATAAAATGCGCTGGCAGGTGGCTGCACTGAAACCGCTTTTCCTTGAAGCGCTCTGGAACCCTGTTGAATATTAAAGTTTCATCTTCAGGCAAGACTCAATTCAGATCTGCCTGCAGAGATATACAACAGCGATTCTTCATCTGCAGGGTGATTGATTCCTGACTCCGCTCTGAACGGACCTGTTTGCAGCGTAGTCATCAACTGATGATGCTGGGGGGGGTGAGGGGTGGCGCACAAGATGCAGGCTCCAGGAGCCCGGTCCCCAGCTTCCCGAGTCCCGCGCTTGTGCCATCAGCCCTCTCTGCGGGACACCCAGTGAACTCTGGGGGAGAGAGAAGCTGGCCCTGGGGGTGGGGCGCCCGGCAGTGCTGTTTGTCTTTGTTGGTCTTATATGCCTGCCTGAGTGAGTTCAGCCTGCAGGATAAAGAGACCAGAAACAACCAACTGCCCCCCCCCATCTCCCCAAACCATCCGCCTGGAGCTCTGACCAGTGGGGCCGCAGAGGTCCCTGCCCCCCTGCCTGTAAGAACAGGTCTGGAAGATGGCAGAGGACGTGTTGACCGAACCAGTATGCTCTGTTTGGGGCGTCCTCGGTCATAGCAATCCCTGATACGCTGGTGAACTAGGAAGTCACGCACGGGCCGCTTCTGTCTCCCAGGGGGCTGGCTGACGTCGGCGGCTCCTGTTAGGCGATAGACAAGGGCTTCCGGCACCTGCCGCAGCTCCTTCCTTGAACCTGTTGCATTTTTGGCAGGTGCAAAACATGTCCCAATCCATAGAGGTCCTGGACAGGCGGACCCAGAGAGACCTGCAGTACGTGGAGAAGATGGAGAACCAGATGAAAGGCCTGGAGTCCAAGTTCAAACAGGTGGAGGAGAGCCATAAGCAACACCTGGCCAGGCAGTTCAAGGTAAGTGTGCCCCTCCCCCTCCTCCTCCCCTCCCCTCCCCCACCCCCTCCCTTCCCCTTCTTTGCCCTCCCGTCCCCCACCCTCTCCCCGCCTCTTCCCCCTCCGCCTCCTCCCCCTTTTCCTGCCCCCCCTCTTCTGAGACTGGGTGGGTCTCCCTTCCTGCTCACCCCTGTCCCTCCAGAACAGCAATTAGGGGGCCTGGGAGGCGCCCAGCAAGGATCCCTCTTTGCCTTGCAAATGGCACCTGTCCTGGGAAATTGAGAGGCCACCTGCCCGCGCCCTGGTTTGGCAAAATTCACCTTGAAAGGGGCAGAACTGAGGTGCAGTTTTCACACCTATTAGCTTCCAAGGCCAGGGTCCCAGGTCCCGACTTGTCCAGCCAAGTCACAGATTAGCTGCGGCCAGGGGCACGATTGGTCCTTGCCAATCCACAGCTGCAGGGTGAATCACATTAGCCAAGGATTAGCTAAATTGATTAGAGCCGTTTCTGAGCAGGGCTCACTCGGGGCTCTTCATCACATCTGACCTGATTTATCTGTGACAGGTCGCTCTGTACATTGGTAGGCGAGAGAGAGAGAGAGAGACAGAGACAGAGAGACAGAGAGAGACAGAGAGAGACAGAGAGAGAGGGAGAGAGAGAGAGGGAGAGTGTGTTTCTTCCTTCCCAGTCAATTCCTTTCCTCCGTGTAACTCGGGACATGAAAGCCGGGGTTGGTTTGACCTGAAATTATGTATGCATATGTGCAAATGTGTGTCTAAACACCTAGAGTTTACTCGGCTTCAACATGGTTAAACCGACAAATTATATGCACCTTAATTAAGGTATACATGCATGTTAATGAGAAATCTAGCCCAGATGCAAATGAATGGGTCAAATTACACAGCCCCGCTGGCTGGCCGGAGGGGGAAACTGCTGATGCCGGCTTCCTGTCCTTTTATGCTAATGCCGTCCTTCCCTGCGCTCGCTCGCTCCTGCTGGTTCGCTTTTAAAAGCAATACACTACATAGACGTAATGGCAGGCTGATGAAGGTGTAAATCTCTACGATAAAGAGAATAACAGCCCCTAGATCCTCTTGAGGAGAAATGAGCTGACGGCTCCTGGTGGACACAGGAGGACATGTGCGTGCTTGTGACATGTCATCATGAGTCATCCAGGAGAGAGATTTTGACCTGCCCGACCAGCAAGAGCCTGTGTCTCTCCTTGTGAGGCCAGCCCTCCCTTCTCTGGGCCAGAATCAGATTCCTCTCAAGCCCGGGGTGCCTTCCGCAGTCGAGGGCCAGCGCATCCTTGCAGGCACTGTCCGCGCAGGCCTCTCTCCCAGTTCCATCTCTGCGCCACTGTGGCTCGGGGTCAGAGTAGCAGCCAGCCCTTGCCCACACTTTAACTGCATTGAACCCTTCCAGCAGAAATGGCTACGAGGGCAATAAATTGCTGTTAAAGCGGTTCATTGGGACCAACTCTAGCCTCGACGTGCGATTTTTTTTTTTTTTTCAAGTGACTGTGGGACTATTTGTCTGTTAGTGGCTGTCTGTTGCAGGCAGGCTAGTGAGGTAGTCGTTCAACAGTTTTCATTTTCTTGCTTGCAGGGCTAACTTAAAAGAGAGTTTTTTCAATGCTGCAGTGACTGAAGAGGCAGCTCACTCCCATGTAAGCCTGACAGAGGCCAGAGAGCTATTTTGCACCTTGCATTTTTACTCTGATTTCCCAACACTTAGCACCATAGCCCCAAGGAAACTTGACCACACCCAGGACCTCTTTTGCATGCGACTGTAGATGCATTTCATGAATAAGTTGAACCCTTGTCAATGCATTTTTTGAAACAGAAAAACAAAACAAACAAAAAAGAAACTTTGTGTCTGTGACTTAACGCATGTAACCGTAAGATGTTGCCTTCTAAACTGACAATAAAGACCTTTCCCAAATATGCTGGTGTTCCGGAGACTGTTTAATACGCTCTTTTAACTCCTTTGGGCCAGAATCCATCCATCTCTAAATAAAGGGGGAGCGCACACACTTCCTCACCTAGGGAGAAGCCAGGCCAAGGCAGGGTGTTACGAGTTTTTGCACGCATCGCACTGAACCCAGCTTATTTTAACCTTGCAGGCGATAAAAGCGAAAATGGATGAACTTAGGCCTTTGATCCCTGTGTTGGAAGAGTACAAGGCCGATGCCAAATTGGTATTGCAGTTTAAGGAGGAGGCCCAGAATCTGACGTCAGTACTTAACGAGCTGCAAGAGGAGATTGGCGCCCATGACTACGACGAGCTTCAGAACAGAGTGTCCAATCTTGAAGAGAGGCTCCGTGCATGCATGCAAAAACTAGGTAGGCCCCGAACCCGGCGGGCGGGCGGGCGCTGCACCTCCCGCCCAGCGCGCACAGGCGTAGGGAGTGGTGCTGAAGTGGACAGCGCCCGCCTGGCTTCAGGGAGCCGAGCCGACGGCTGGACCAGGGCTCCTGGGTAGGACCATCTGGAGGGACAGCCCAGTGCAGGCAGCACCCGCCCCAGGGCCTTCCGGGACCCTGCGCAGAGGCCAGCTCTCCGCCCTCACCGAGCGGCACATCTGGAAGACACTAGAACCACGTTAGAAGTGAGATGCCGTCCTCAGAACGCGTGCCTGTGTGCGTGTGCGTGTGTGCGTGTGTTGGGGTGAGTGTTCAAGACACGTTTCATAGGGATGGAAACACACAACTCAGATCCCCGCCAGCTCGAGAGTAGGGGCCGAGGAAGCCCCCCGAGATACTGACTCGTGCAGAAAATCCAATCCCATTCACACAAATGAGGGGCACCCCCTGGGCGCCTGGAAGGGGCGGGCCTGGGAGCCGGTTCCTTCTGAGTCTCACTGGTGCTTGACGCCCCTCCGCCTTCTCAAAGTGCCCGTTAGTTGCTTTAACAAGTCTTCGCTTGTCAGCGTCGAGCCCACTTTTAAATGGCGCGTTTTAAAACCCCGATTCCACGTGTGGGTGTTCTTAGGAAAGATTTGCTGGCTCTTCTCATCAACACAAACGTGGTTTGTGTGCATAATTATACTTTTTCGAGTAACTTTTTGGGTAGCATTTGGGAGAATTCTGCTTTGAGGAAGAAGCTTCCCTTGGGTTTTATCTGATATTCGCACTAGATTCCCCTTTTATTCCCCCCCCCCACTCTCCCTCACACTACGAATACCTTATTATAAACTTAAAACCTCCCCAAAGAACAAATACTTTTAAAACTCCCCAGTGCTCTTGGGTGGAAGAGGGAGAACGTTCAAAGGGCGAGGAGGTCTAGCCAGCCAACCTTTTTGCTTGTCTAGGTTATTTTGGGGGCTGTTCTAGGTGCCCTAGAAAATCCTCCCGACCCGGGAAAGGATGTGAGCTGTGTTGGGAGTAAGAATGACTCCGTGGTCACACGTACACTCAGGCCACGTCACATGAGGGATCACCTGCTGTGGTTTTTCATGTGTGCTTCATGGCGCCCAGGTCCTGGTGTGTCCGGGGCTGGTGACCGGGGACGATCCCGGGAGGGTCTGGCTGGCCGTCTCTACCAGCCCATCCCATTTCGGCATTCCAGGGGTCGGCAGGGCTGTCTGAAGTGTTACTGGGTTTTGGGCTTGTCAGTGGTGGTGGCGCTGTACGATTACTTCCGTTGGGTGCTGTCTCTGGGTTTGGGTTTCCCATAAAGACCCCAAGCCCACATCACCTCTCTCCAGACCCTCCAAACACTCCCGCTGGAGGGCGCTCTCAGCCCCTGGAGCATCGGGAGGTGGGGGTTTTCTTCGTGCTTTATTTCCCCGCAACAGCGTTTTCCCCTCGCTGGTAGACAGACTGTGTAGACAGACCAGTGCGAAACCAAGCTGAAGCCTCCACATCTTCCAAGGAGCAGATCAAGGGGCAAAAATGGAAATTCAGAGTGAAGCCTCACAACCAATGAGAAGCTCAGGGCCTTTCCCAGAGGGTGCTGCCCCCACCCCAGGCGAGCCGCCTTCCCCTGCGAACTCAGCCTGTTTTAGCAGCTGGGTGAATTTCCCTTAAGGCGCACAGTCTGGGGCTTTCCGTGGCTACCCTCCGGCCACTGAAATAGTTGCCTTGGGAGTAAAGAGAGGATGAAGAGCCCCCGGGGCTCTGTTCTCCACCCAAGGGTCCTGTGTGGCCTCACCTCTCCGCATAAGTCCTTCTTTAGAAAGACCTTGACCGGTAGGCGGGCCGCTGAGTCTGCGGGGGGTGGAGTTCCGGGTCTGTCTTTATCCTTGGCGACTTCAGCGAACACCAAACTGAGAACCCCCGCCCGGGGCAGGCAGGACCCTAAAGCAGTAAGTGCCACTCGGCAGCCAGGTGGCTCTCGCACGGCCTGACCGCTTGGCATTTCAGATGCCTCTTTGTCTGTAAGATGAAGTGTAGAGAAGTCCCCGTGCCCTGGGGTCACCGCCGGAGTCCTGGTCACCTCGCGCATCGCGGGCTGCGCGCTGTGCCCGGCACAGAGCAGGCGGTGGTAGGACACGTAGGTCATTAGTCAGTGGGCGATGGATGTGATTGGTAGAAAGAGGGACCGCTGGATAGGTGGGTAGATAGGTAGGCAGGTCAGAAGACAGGTAGGTACACAGATTACAGGTGTAGGAGGGAAGGTAGGCAGGAAGAGAACAGCTGGGTCAGTAGGTAGACAGCTGATAAGTCGATAGGTTGGCAGGCAGGTCCCAGTAGGCAGGTGGATGGCAGATAGTGGGTAGATTTTGTTGCCGCTGCTTCTCCCTCTTCCTGGTTTTCACCCAAACTCCGTAACTTAAAGACCCAACTGCTATCCTGTGGCTGCTTAATTTAGTCGTATTTTAGCCTTGCAAATAGGTACCATCTCAGCAGCCTGTTTCCTCGCCAGAGGTTGCCAAGGAGGGTGAAACAGGGAACCAGCTGCCGGCTCCGACGCTGTCCTGGGCAGACAGGACTTCTGAGATGCAGCGCGAGAGCCCGCAGCCCCTCCCTGCTGCCCCCGCCCCACCCCCAGGTCTGAAGCCTGACTGTAGGTCCCCGGTTTTGAGTGGGGAATCGGCTCTCCTTCCAGGTCCCCGAAGGCGCTTAATTAGGTCTCTCCTTCTCTTCGGATCCATGTGGCTGATGATTCCTGGCCCCAGAACAAGGGCTGGAGGTTCCACTGGTTTTGGGTTTCCGTTGTGAAATCCCTCTCTCCGTGGGATTGTACGTTTTTCCTCATGGCCCAGCCAGAACTTGAGTCTGAAACTCTGATTCTAGAACAGGACCCTGGGCTCAGCATCTCTCCAGCACGCTATGGAAGGGAGGCAGGTGCTCAGCACTGGTTCCCCTGTGGCTCCTCTTGTTCCCAGGGGAGGCGGAGACGGAGCTGCCCAGGGACCCTGTGGCCCTGCGCTGGGACAGGGGACTGCGGTGGCACTCCACAGAGCGCCTGCGGAGTCAGAAGCCCCAGCAGCTAAACCAGCTGAAGCCAGAGACTTAGGATCCAATGCGGAATGCTGCTTGTAGCGAGTGCATCGTGCACCTGTTGGGGTGTTTTCCTGTCTGTGAGATGCGGGGGACTAGCTGACCTGGGGGCTTCCGCTAGTTGGACCATCCTGGGACTCTGGTGCTGAAGGCCTCCTAGGGTCAAGGAGACAGAGAGGGGGCCCTTACCTCCTCCCCAGGGGCCTGAGGGAGCTGAGCAAGTGGCTGCCAGGAACGGTGGATAAATCATCCGATTTGCACTCAAGGTTGAGCATGAGGTTTGGGGAGCCTTGGTCCACAGGCGAGCCCACCAAGTCCCAGTGCTGCTCCAACAGTGGGGTCCGGCGGGCGGGCAGGGGTTCCCCCCTGAGTCCTTCTGGGCAGTGCTTGGAATTGCCTGTGGCAGAGGCCTCCCAGCGCCATCCCTGCCCTGGGGGTGGAGGAGAGCATCCCGGGGGGCCCCTCCCGCTCTGGGCCTGCGAGCAGGGGAGGCTGCCCCCTCTGGTTATTTCATCTGCAGGGACGTTTGTCTGATGACGCGCCCAGTTTTGCAAACTCTCTTTCCAGTCTTTGAGGGATAAAAGTTGGGAGATGGCCTCAGAGGCCTGGCGGTCCTGGGACCCGTCTGCTTTCCACGGGGCCCCCGACCCCTCCTCTGGTCTCCGGCCTGACTCCTTGCCCCACCCCTGGGCCTGTGTAGTCTCCGTTTGGGGCTCATTTGGGCTGCTGTTCAGAGAGGCCTCCTTCTAGGAACAGCAAGAAGATGGAGTCACCTGCAGGGGCCCTGCTTTGTCCCAGCTCCCAGCTCGCAAGGCGGCCGGCCCCTCCTCCTGAGACCCATCCCAGGGCCCTCCGCCCTCCGAGCTGGGAGCCCAGCCTCCTCTGAGATGCACCTGCTCACGGCCCGAGCTCCACCCTCCCCTCCCTCCCCCTCCCAGGCTCACGAATCCTGAGCACTCGTGACGGAGAGAGGGACACTTTCCTGAACTGATTGTGCCAAGACTCCGCCTCACGGCTCTGCCTCGGGGCTTTTTTAGATCCTGTCAGTTCCTGAGGTCTTGGCAAAACCAGTCTGGACGGAGAACCAAAAATAGCTCCCTGACTCCAGCCCCAGTGGAGCGCCAAGTCCACAGCCAGGAGTTTGAAGAGCGGGGCTCCGGGGCCAGCTGGACCCTCTCCTGCAGCCTCTAATCCAAGATTCTAAGGCTCCCCCAGGGGCTGGGGATGGGGGGGCTTGGACCCTCAGCCACAGTGAGCTCAGGGCATGGAGTTGGGAGACCTCCCCCCAGGGCGGAGCTGATGCCCCTGCAGACGCTGCCTCCCGCCCCCCCATAGGTGGGCTCCTGTTCACAGCAGCCGCAGGTGGCCAGCCGGACACAGGTACCATCCAAGGCAGCCGGGGGCCTGGACTTGGCCACGGTCTGTCTGGATCCCTGGCTGCTGGCCTCAGGGAGCAGTTCCTCTGATAGGTGTCCCACTGCTTTAACTCCCAGAGCCACTGCTGAGGTGGGTGCCGTTATGCCGGGCATGGAAGCGGCCGCCCACCTGCACCCCCGTTCCCTCTCCTGGACGCCTAGGAGAGCAGGGCTGACTGGGGTTTCTGGGAGATGGATGGGTTTACCCCTCAGTTCCCGAGAGATGAGTCATTCATTCCTTTCAGACACCGCCCCAGGCTGAGACTTCGGGGTGGGGGGTGGGGTGGGGGGTAACAGCATCCTGCCCGGGAACACCCAGACCCCATGTCCCTGCCCAGGGAGGCAGGGCGGGTGCCCCCAGAAGGAGCAGGCTCAGCAGAGGCATCCGTGTGGGTCCAGGCACAGGAGACAGGTGGGCGGGTGGAGCTGGGGAGGAGGGGGATGTCGGCACGTCTCAGGGGGCAGGCAGCCCAAGGGAAGGTGCGGACGGAAGAGCGAGCTGGGCCGTCCACCCACCGTCTGCGTGCCTCCTGACTGTGACATGGGGGACAGATGTCTGCTTCCTCTGGGGGAGGTCGTCCCAGGCAGAGAGGCCGCTGAAGCCTGGGACAGAGCCTCAGCGCGGGCGGGCACCTCCCCAGGAGGTGTGTCCACGACAGCACAACAGCAAGTGTCCCCCCACCCCGGGGCCCCTGATCCATGACACCCTTGGGGCCATGGCACCTTGGGACTTCTTCCAGACAGGACCACGTCCCCAGCTAGCCTCTGCTAGCATCTCCCAGTCCCACCAGTGGGGGGTAGGGGGTCTGCTGTCTCCAGGGGGGCAACTCAGAAAGCCCCCCTAGGTCACAGGAACAATGAGAGTGCGTGGGGGGAACCAGCCTAGTGCCCTGCCTCTCGCCCACCCACATTCCTCTAGACAGACCACCCCCCAAGGGAACCCCACCCCGAGTCCTCAAGACCCTCGTGGGATGAGAACAGGGCTCTGGTGGACAAGCATGTTCTCGTGAGATTTCCAAGGACCCAGTGACTCCTGCCTTACTCCTGGTTGCTGCAGACGCTGGCTAATGTCCAGCGCCCTCTGTCCTCCTGCAGATGGAGGGGTGGACGGGAGGGACAGCCCCTCTCTCCGCAGTGCCCGCCGCCCACCTGCAGACGCACCTACCTGCCCTGCAGGCCATGGTTGCCAGGAAGCCTCGGGCCGCGAGGGGACAGCATGTCAGCGGGAAAGCATAGCTTTCCTTCTCAAAGGGAACAGGCAAAGTACAGACTGGGAAGGGGTGGGCAAGTAAAAATAGTTGTGTTTCCTTTTCAAATCTGGGCCAGAGGCAGCGGCCCAGGGAGCGGGGCCGCCGGGCCTTAGAGCAGGGCAGCGTGACTTGATGGGAACTTGGTTGTAAAGCCACCTTTCTTCTGCTCGCAGTCGGCGCCCAACCCCTGCACCAAGCCTCGAATTGCCCAGATCCCAGCTCTTCCGGATGACACAGAGCCGAGGCGGCGCCCGGCACCAGGCTGGGGTCGGGAGGGTCCCTCTCACAGGCTGGCGCACTGTGAGGCTGACAGATGCACTTGCCTGCTTCAAGTTCGGAGGGAGGGGGAGGCCCCAGACCCGGCGGTGGTGGGCGTGGCCCTCCCCCAGGGCGGCTCCCCGTCCGGCCCACCTTCAAGGCTGGATTACCCTGGTTACACTGCGGTCCCCAGGCTGTCACGGGCCATCCTCTGAAAATGGGCCGATCTCCGGACTGGGTGCTAACACCGTGGCCGTTTAGCGGGGCAGGCAGAGCTGGGAAGTGTCACGCAGGCCTGGCCTGGAGGAGAGGGAGGGCGTTACAGAGGACACGGGTCCCGCATTCCTACGTCGAGGGGCGAATTGGCTCCTGTGGCCCAGGAGCGGATTTCCGCTTGGCACCGTGGCCACCGTGGGCTCTCGGGGGCAGTGGGACAGGTGCCAGGCTGAGTCAGGAGGGCTGGGTTCCCGCTTCATCCAGGCTGAGTGGCCCCGAGCGTGTCCCCGTTGGTCTCCATCCACCATCCGTGGGCGGGACAGTGCGTCACCCGCATGCTTCCGGTTGGGCAGTGCCTTCAAAGCCCAGCCCTGCAGCCCCCGGTGGACGCTCACAGGTCTGGGCCCACCAGCGGGAGGGGCAGCCGTGCTCCTGGTCTGGTTGTAATGGTTGGAAGAGCGCCTGGTAGTGAGTCCTGCGGAGGAGAGGCCCCCATCCTTAGTCGCTTCTATTTTATTTTATTTTATTTTACTGTCTTTTTAGGGCTGCACCTGCGGCACATGGAGCTTCCCCAGCTAGGGGTTGGACCAGAGCTACAGCTGCCAGTCTACACCACAGCCACAGCGATACTGGAGCCTTCACCCACGGATCAAGACCAGAACCCAAGCCCTCGTGGATCCTGGTCGGGTTCCTTCCCACTGAGCCACAGTGGGAACGCCACTTTTTATTTTATTTTTGCTCTCCGTCCCTTCTTAGAACCATTCGAGCCTCGCCCGGCGCCTCGCATCCCGCACTGGGCCTTCGGATGCACCTTCTCCATCAGCCTTAGGAGGTGCACCTGCTGCTGCTCCCCCCTGACACCCCCCAATTCCCAGAGGAGGAAACGGAGTCTGGGCGAGGCTGACCCCCTACCCGCACCTCCCACACCTGGAGGTGGCGCTCTGGCACCCCCTCCCCCCCAGCCTGTCTCCCATGGATCTCGCTGGCCCCCAGGGCTGGGGTACCCTGGGAAGAGCAGGGCAGGAGCAGCAGCCGAGGGAGAGGTGGGGGTCGGGCCAGGACACTCACCTCCGTGCCGTGCCCTCTCTTCCAGCATGTGGCAAGCTGACGGGCATAAGCGACCCCGTGACCATCAAGACGTCCGGCTCCAGGTTTGGGTCTTGGATGACGGATCCTCTAGCCCCAGAAGGTGACAACAGGGTAAGTGCCTTCTTCCTCAGGCCCAGGTCTGGGTTGGGTTTGGACCGGCCTGGGGGACAAAGCTTGGTGGCCCTGGGGAGTGTTCCAGGGACTTTGGGGAGCGGCCCAGGTCCCTGGCTGAATTTTCCTGTGCCAACCCAGAGTCACAGACCTAGGGTGGGGTTCCACGTGCAGTCGACGGTGGCAGTGATGGGGGCTGTGGGCTGCGATGCGCCCCCGCAGGCAGGGCTCTCTCCCTGGGGGCTCGGAGGCGCCTCTAGGCCGAAGCCTTCAGAGGCTGGCGGCCCTGCCCCCGCGCCGCTAGGCCCTCTTGTTTTAATGACTTCTCATTTGGGTTTCATTTGCCATTCCTTTCATGGCTGATGGAAACGCGTGTTCTTTTTTGATTTAGGAAAAAAGCCACGTTCTTTTTTTTCTAGACGTTTCCCCCTGGGGTAAAAACTCTGAAAGAGAGAGAGATGAGTGCCGTATCTGGACGAGGAAGTGGGGCGCTGGGTTCTGTGGTTGGAGTCCCTTTGGCGTGTGGGGACAGGCGGCTGGCTAGCATCCTTGGGGAGCGTTTCACCAGAGGGGAGTGCCACACGCCCAGCTTCTGGGTCTCAGCGGAAGAGAGGAGTGGCGGGCAGCGCCATCCCTGGTGACCCACCCACCTACCGCTGGCACCCCGCCGTCCAGGGCCTTTCTTTTCCAGCCCCTTGCTGGCAGGACGTTTAGAAAATAAACATTAAAAACGGCCGACGAGAAAGGAGCTGAGACATTTGAGATCCCCGGAGCGGCGTCTGGGGGACCTTTAGTAGGAAGGGACCTGGAGCTTTCGGGCCTGTACCGCCCCCGCCCCTTCCCGCCCTCCCGGCAGCCTGACGGCTTCTGTCTAGAACAGGAAGGGGCACCTGTCTCTGGCACACTGTCTCCTTCTGGGGGGGGCCACGGCGGACCGAGTCGGGCTGTCTAGCGGCCTGTGCATCTGTCTTTATCCGACAACTTCCAGCGGGAGGGGGGGGCCCCCCACACCTCCCCCGACCCCGGGCAGGCCAGAGCTTCTTCCTGGAGCCTGTGCCCGGTTTTGCCAGCAGTGTCCAGGAGGCTGCAGACCCCGGCTACGGCTAGGGGCAGATATTTGGGGGCTGAAGTTCCTTTCTGTTTTGTTTTCGGAATTGTGGCAGCTAGCTGGTGCTTGGGCATCTTCTAACAATTTAATTGGCCCATGAACGACCAGTTCATGGCCAGTTTCCAATGGAACTGACCCGTGGTTGCCCCAGCCACCGTTCAGTGCTGTCCCCGTGGAAAGCCCCACTCTGTCCCGCGTTTGATCAGGCACCTGCTCTCGCCGCAGCCATCGGTGATAATTACAGTAACAGGGCTGTGAGAACCAGACCGCGACGGTGGGGCCTGGGGGGGGTCCGGGGGGTCCTGCCTACCCGTCCTGCTTTGGTCCCGCAGCCGCCCTCCAGCCAGCGGGTCACAGTGGTCTCCGCTCTGCCGATGAGAAAAGCCAGGCTCAGGAGGGCCACGTGACCCACCCAGTCTTGGCAAAGGCTGGACAATGGTTTTATTTATTAGCCGCAGGCCATTGATTAGCCGTGGATGTTCTGAGCCGAGGCTCCTCTCGATTACCCTCCCCCCACCCCGTGTCCCCACCCCACCCCGCCCCTCTGCACAAACCCAGCAGGCTGCTGGGACCACTGAGCCTGGTACAGCTGGGACGAGCCCCAGGCTGGAGGACCCTCCACGCCTGACTCGACACCAGAAGCACCGCTGGGTCCCCCATCTGACATCACTTCCCTTTGTTGTCGTGAGTGCTCTTCAAATTGCCTTTTCTCGGATACCAAGCAGCAGGGCTCCCAGAAGCCCCTGGGCCACGTGGATGTGGGTTTGCGAGGCGGCGAGGCGGTGATGGATGCGTTTGGAAATTAGACGTCTCTCTTCTGCTTGATGACTTGGTCACCTTCAGGGAAAGGGGCCCTTGTGATGGATGAGGCGGATGCAGGAGAGCGGGAGGGCGGAGCCGGAGGGCGGCCGGAGGGCCTGGGGACAGAGGGAGGGGAGCAGCTGGCCAGCAGGGGGCCGTGGGGGTCTGCTCCGAAGCTTTGGGCAGTTGGCAGCCCTGCCCCAAGCCAGGAGCTCGGCACAGCTGCCAGCTCGCAGCCTGCAAGGGACACGTCCGCAGGCCCCACCGTTGATCTGGAAAGGCGCTGCTTTGTTTTGTTTTGGTCTTTTCCAGTCTTCCAACCCATTTTGATCACACACACTGGAGACCAGTAACTCCCTCCAAAAACAGAAATCAATGTCAGCTTCAGGGCCAGAGGCTCCCAGGAGCAAGCTAAGAGGTTGGGGCCCGCGAGGGTGGGGTGGGGTGTCGGGGAATGCCTTGGGCTCCCTGGTCAGGGAGCCCTTGAAGGGGCCTTCGGGTCCCCCTGCCTTTGTGCGGAGCTGTGAGAACCAAGCCAGCTCTTTCCCTAAGCACCAGCTGTGTGCCAGGCTCTGTGCTGGGCTCTGGAGGTCTTCTACCCTGTCCAGAAGCAGCCTTCTCACCACGGTGACCGGGCCACGTGCTTCCGAGGGCCCCAGGGCTCCAGAAGCCCGGTCCTCGTGCCCGGCTGCGCCCCCCCTGCTGGGAGATCACGTGTGTTCCAGGGACCCAGTTCCCGGGTGCAGAACCCCAAGACCTCTGACTGTGACCCTCCTGGGGGCCGGCTTTACCATCCTCTTACTGGCCTCGAAGTCCCGGGACGGCTCACATCCGTCCTTAGTGAGGGGACCAGCCAGCCTCTGGCCCTGTTCCAAGGAGGCCGTCTCATCACAAAAACCATCCCATTGCACAAACAGCAGTGAGCTTAGCTGCATGTTTAAAAGTCCTTCCCTGTCGTCTAAACAGTGTTCAGCCATCCACCTGGGGTATACAGATCCTCCGAATCCCGCTCCCCAAAGGGCAAGGGCTCCCAAACGGGCAGCCGCACTGTCCCGTGCGGTCAGTGGTCAGCGGTCAGCCCAGATCCCGCACGGCTCAGGAAATGCCAGCGCCCCTTCTGGCCGTCTCTCCGTCGTCGCAGGGGCTGTCTGGGGGCTGCCGACCCCGCCCCCTTTGGACCCTCCTCCCCAGGGGAGTCTCCCCACCCCTCTTGCTCCCTTCAGAGCCTTTTGCCCTGTGCCCCAGCTCCCCAGGGTCACCTCCTGCTGGGGATGTCACGTCCTGCCACAGCAGACCAGACACGGCCAGTGGCTCAGCCAGCGCCCCCACCCCACTGCACCTTTCTCAGCCGTGTCCCTGCCTCACCGTGGAAGGTGGGGGCCCCGTGCCCTGCCCTGCACCCACATGGCCTCTTTGCTGAAAAGCACAAGAAAATAACAGGGGCCATTAGGCAAATCCCACGTTCTCGGTAAATGCCACCACGTGGAACAGAAATGCAGTCGAGACGTGGGAACTCCCAGGTTTTCTTACGTGGGAGGTGGTGTCGGGTGCCCTGGGTCCAGGGAGCCTGCCCGCAGCATCCGCCCAAAGCCCAGCATTTGCAAAGGAGAGAGGGAATCTGAGCTGGCTTTTTTTTTTTTATCTTTGGGGCCCCCATGGAGGGGGGAGTGCTTGCTGGGGTGGGAGGCACACTGGCCTCTGACCTGCCCAGGAGCCTCCGTGAGCAAAGGCACCAGCAGCCTCTCACTCAGGGACCTTCTTTCTGTTGGGAGAGGGGGCTTTAAGCTCTGGCCCTCCCCCACGACCCCTTCTCCCTTGGCCGCCCTGGCTTCTCACCCCCTCGTGTCCTCAGCTCTCCCCATCCCGGGTCTGGGTCCCCGAGGTCCTTCCTGCAGGAGGTCATGCACAGGGAGCTGCCATCCGCATGGGGCATGGCCCCGAGGTTGGCAGCACCTGGGGGGCAGGGTCTGTTCCCATCACCTGGAAAGGGGGAGGCGCACAGCCACGTGGGCCCCTCCGGCCATCCTGCCAGGCAGTGGGTGAGACGGGCACCGTGGTCAAGCCTGGGAACAAGTGGGTGGAAAGTCGCCCTCTCCTTCAGTCCGTGCCCGGAAACAGAGCTGGCTCTGCGGGGACAATGGGCATCAGAAGGCGGCCTTGAGCCTGGGGGGACATGGCCGGGAGAAGGCTGGCCATGGGCGTGTCCTATGCAAATGCAGGGTCCAGCCCACTTTCTGGTCAGCCGACTGGACCGTGAGACCCTGGGCGGGACCCTCGCCTCTGAGCCCCTCTGAGTTGGGGACTTGGAAGGGGCGCCTCAGGAACCCTGCTGTGTGGTAGTGTCTCCTAGAAGCTGTAGCCAGACCATGCCTGGCTACACCCCAAGGTCCATGTCGTGTTCTGGGGGAGCGAAATCTGGTTCCAGGCCTTAGCAGAGAGGCAGGGGTTCTGGGCAGCGCCCTGGAGCTGACAAGGTTCCATCTGCGCCTCGGGGCATGGACGGGGTGGCATGGACAGGGGGTGGGGGGAAGGGAAGGGCATTTGAGGTGAGACGGGAGTGGACTCAGAGGAGGGGACCCCGCTGCCCACGAGGGGCCCTCGCCACAGGCCACTCGGGGCTCCCGTGACCTGCGTCTCTTGTGCACAGAGGGTCTCACTGGTAGCTGAGACCCCCCCCCCCGGCCCAGGCCAGGAGCTGGTTGTCAGGCGTTTAGTATCTTGGGCTGATTTTTCCCTCCCAAACTGCATTTCCCGAGTGTTGTGCCCTGGGTCCGATTTGCCCGTTTATTAGAGAAAAAGGCTATTCACAAAGTCTTAGCCATTGGCTGCTGACGTCATGCAGCTCTGCCCAGGGGAAAGGGGTGCCGGGTCCCTGGGGGTACCAGGGAGCCTCCGTGGAACCAGGTCCCCCTGATCCAAACCCACTCGTGGGGGAGGCAGACAAGGACACCTGTTCCAGGAGCTGAGGTGGGGGAGGGGCCGGGAGAGGGTGCAAAGCAGCATGTTGCTTGAGCTAAGTCTTGCGAGCAGCGAGCTCCTGGTCTAGGAGGTGGCCCAGGGAGGTCGGCATATCCCCCCGCACCCCCCCCCGCTCCGCCCCGCGTAGCCCCCACCGCCCCACCCCCGCTGCGCCTGTCCCGTTCTGTCTAATCCATGACCCACATTACAGAGCCTGGGATAATAAAAGCCTCAAACGAGACCCAATTTAAAAGAAAAAAAAAATCTTGTTGAAACAAAAGGCACATCTGCCTCTAAGCATCTGAGTGGATGTCTCAGGAACAAGGCTACGATTTTTTTTTTTTTAATTTTTCACGCATGTGTAATACTGTGTCGGAAAGCCCACATCCTCACTCTCTCCTGCAGCCGGCAGAGCCCTGGCGGCTGTCTTGCTGCCAGGCAGACACGCTGGGGATGGCATTAGCCCCGCGGACTTTCCTCTGACTGATGGCACCGCTTCCTAATTTGCTCCCATATTGGTTGAAAATGACGAAAGCGTTTTGTTCAAAGTCTAGACAATTTTCAAGTCAGCGGGCATTGAAGCAATAATCGGAAATCTCCTCCCCTGTAACCCCAAACTGGGGGCTCTACTGGGGGTGTTATCTTGGCAGATTGGAGCCATCAGACCTTCCGGAAGCTTGCATTCCTCAGGGAGAGAGGCTTTCCCTGGACGGGGCGTGACAGCGATTACACACGACGTTTCCCAAATGTCAGATTAATGACGTTCCGCCCCCTGCCCCCCTCCCCCGACCGGTGATTCAGTCCCGCCCGCTGTGCCCGCCTGGCCCAAAAGAGAGGCCTGACGCACTGGCCCACTTGGTTGCCAGCGTCGTCCTGCCAGGGGACCTCGACAACGGTCATCAGGGCAGACCGCCCGGCGCTCTGGGCACCTGTCCTCCTCCGGGCCCAGGTGGCTGTGTCCTCTGCAGCAGCGTCCTGCTGGGGACGGTGTATGTGCTGACGGAGTGCCAGCTGTCCCCCAAGTGTGCCCTTGGCCAGGGGAGCGGGGAGCAAGCAGACGGGCGACACTCCACAGCCTGGGGGCGCCCCAAACCCATGTAGTGTTTCCGGTTGCCGCTCACCTGGCGGGACCTGCAGAGGGCAGCCCCCGCCGCCACCCAGTGCGAGGCTGCGGGTCCCAGGGCCCCCTGGCAGTGTCCCTCCTCCAGGCAGCGCTTCCTTTCGTCCCCGTGGGCGAGGTGCCCGACGGTCGGGAGGAAGGACGCCCTTGTTCAGTCGGCCGTCTCCGGTCCTGCCAGCCCCTCCCCTCGGGCTGGCTCCCTCCGCCCTGCACCGCTCACGGGGCTGCTCTGTCCGCAGGTCTGGTACATGGACGGCTACCACAACAACCGCTTCGTCCGCGAGTACAAGTCCATGCTGGACTTCATGACCACGGACAACTTCACGTCGCACCGCCTCCCGCACCCCTGGTCCGGCACCGGGCAGGTGGTCTACAACGGGTCCATCTACTTCAACAAGTTCCAGAGCCACATCGTCATCCGCTTCGACCTGAAGACCGAGAGCATCCTCAAGACGCGCAGCCTGGACTACGCCGGCTACAACAACATGTACCACTACGCCTGGGGCGGCCACTCGGACATCGACCTCATGGTGGACGAGAACGGGCTGTGGGCCGTCTACGCCACCAACCAGAACGCCGGCAACATCGTCATCAGCAAGCTGGACCCCGTCTCCCTGCAGGTGCTGCAGACCTGGAACACGAGCTACCCCAAGCGCAGCGCCGGCGAGGCCTTCATCATCTGCGGGACCCTCTACGTCACCAACGGCTACTCGGGCGGCACCAAGGTCCACTACGCCTACCAGACCAACGCCTCCACCTACGAGTACATCGACATCCCCTTCCAGAACAAGTACTCCCACATCTCCATGCTGGACTACAACCCCAAGGACCGCGCCCTCTACGCCTGGAACAACGGCCACCAGGTCCTCTACAACGTCACGCTCTTCCACGTCATCCGGTCGGACGAGCTGTAGTGCCCCCGCCTCCCCCGGCCTGGGCGCCCCCCGGAAATGCGTGGAGCAGCTGCCCGAAGCATCTTCCTGAGACTGCCGATGCTCGCGGGGAAAACTCAGCAGCAGCCTGGACTCCGGCGTCGCGGGGGCGGCGTGGCCCCCGCGTCCCCTCCCGCTCCAGCCGGAGGGCGGCCCACGGGGGGAGGAGCCTCCCCGTCTTTGCAGCCGGGACTGCAGCCCGGGGCGCCCCGGCTCCCCCACCCTGGTCCCCTTTCTGGTCAATGAACACACTCAAGAAGTCAGGCGATGACTGTTGGCCAGTTCTCGCCGAGAACACCCCGCTGTTAGGATTGCATGGACTCGTCCGTAGATTGTGGTCCGCGCGCGCGCGCGAGGGACGTGAGTGTCGTGCGTCACGGAGAGCCCCCCGGGGCCGCGCTCGGCGTCGGCGCGGGCGGCGTCGGCTCGTGTGACTCACATCCCAGGATATCCCCGCTGCCGTCCCGGGACCGTGTCTTAGAGGAACTGGGCCGAGACACCGCGTCGCCGTGGACCCGAGCCCCGGCCCCGCCGAGCGGTGGCCGGCGCGTGGCGGGGGCGGGGGCAGCCCCAGACCTTTGAATCCGCGTACCCCGTAGCTAGATCGTACAGTGTCCGTCTGTCGTTCCCTTGAGGTGGTGACTCGTATGTTTAGTTTATGCCATGAATGTTGTAAGTGCAATGCCGTAGTTTGGAGTAACACGTGGATGGTTTCGTGTCTAAAAAGGTAAGAAAAAACCCCACACACATCAGTGTTCACCCTTATAGAGAGATGACGGGGTTCATGTTGGTAATAGTTAAAGGAATTATTCTCTTCCTGTTAAAGTACCTCGGTAAGGTCAGCACGGATGGGAAGCGCTTATCCAGGGAAACTCCGGTTTCCGGTGGGAAGGAAGTGTTCCCCAGGGCAACGGTGTGCGGAAAAGACTTTTTTAAGAAAAAAAAGAGGGAACCTTTGTACTCTCTGGTGGACTAAGGAACAATAAAAGTCGTAGGAGATGTTTGGCTTCATGTGTCATTTCTTTTTTTGCTTTTTTTTTTCCTTTTAGAGCTGCACCCGCGGCATATGGAGGTTCCCAGCCTCGGGGTCGAATCGGAGCTGCAGCTGCCCGCCTACACCACAGCCACAGCAACTGGGAATTCGAGCCCGGTCGGCAACCTACACCACAGCTCACGGCAACGCCAGATCCTTAACCTGCTGAGCAAGGCCAGGGATCGAACCCGCCACCTCTCGGACACTGGTCGGAGGTCTGCTGGGCCACAGTGGGAGCCCCATGAGTCGTTCGTCAAGGTTAAAGGATGACTGAGATGCCAGGTCCTTGCAGTTCTGGAGGGAGGGCCGCTCCAGAGACCAGGGAAAGGCGCCACCCAGACACGGGCCCCACGGGAGCTCTGGGTCCCCGAGAGCCCCAAAAGTCGGAGCCTGGGAATCAGCTTGGAGGTCCCTCCCCCCGAGCGAGCTGGAATCTGAATCCGAGGGCTACGCCACTGAGAATCCCACCCCCCTGCCTGGCACCCTGCCCCCCACCCCATCAGGCTCCTCTAAGTTGGCTGGAAGGTGCCCGGGACAGGCACCGCTTCAGACGTGGTGGGAGGACCCCCGCGGAGACCCTGCTGAAGAGGGGGAGAAGATAAACAGAGGCCCTCGCTGGCCCGTTCACTCACTGGGGACACGGCAGGTGAGCGGCCATCCCCGTCTGGGGACCGGGTCCCTGAGCCTTGGAGACAGAGATCCTTGAACCGGAGGAGAGCGGGTGAACACGGAGCCAGGCCCACAGGGGCCGAGTGGGCCCCTCCGATCCCCAGGCAGGACAGAGCCCGCTGGCGTGCCCTGCGCCTTCCGGTGGTCACAGAAGGAACGGGTCTGAGGAACTCCGCTTTCACAGGACCGAGTTCGGGACAAGCCTTAGCGCTAGAAGCAGGGCCTGGAGCGAGGGATCCACCCGCCTCCCTCCCGCACCCTCCCCTCTGCCCCGGGGCAGCTGGCCTCCCGGCAGTGTGGACGGCGGGACAGCGATGCGGGTCCGGGGAAGAGCCGGCAGCCCCGTGAGCTTGGCCGAGCTGGCACCGCAACCAAACCAGCAGGCGGAGGAGCGGCTGTGTTTCCCAAACGCTCTTCTTGAGGTTCCATCCCTCGTCCTGGAAAGAAGCTGGGCGGGTCCCCGGGAGGGTTGCTGGCGGCACTTGGATGGGGCAGAATCGGCCGTCCCCGAGGCTCGCGGTGCCCGTGGAGTCGTTGTGAGAAGCTCCGACTCATCCCCACGGCCAGTCAGAGGCTGGAGCCGCGGAGAAGGGGAGCCGGTTGGGCAGGGAGGCTGTGGGGGCTGAAAAGTAAGGTTGTCCCCCTCCCGCCCCCCTGGTGGAGCCCCGCGCTGAAGGAGGAGGACAACCACGGGCCAGTCTCATCGCCGTTGGGACCTTCTGGGCGTTCCCTGGATCGTCATCAGCGCCGCCCCCCGGGATGAGAAATGGGGGGGGGGGCTCCTGAAGTACAGGGCGGGGCGGCAGGGAGACCCAAGATGCAAGAGGACTCTGCAAAAGTGGGGGGATGTGGGCCCCCAGGTCCCGACTCTGCGTGGGGGAGGGGCGGCTGCCTTGCAGGTCAAGGGTCACCCCTGGACCTTCCCGCCTGCCTCGGGGTCCAGGTCTCTACAGCACGCCAACCCTCCCAGCTCACGGGCGGTCTAGACTTGCCTCTCTGCAGGGGGACAGGGCCACCGCGTGGCTGGCACAGGCCGCCTCAGACCCCAGCACACCTTGACCCGACTCACCAGGCAGGGGTCCCCCCAGCTCACTGCGCTGTGGAGCCCCGGGCGCCCACCCCTGGGTCCACCCCACATCCCCCGCTCCAGCTCAGAGCTCCGGCCTTCTGGACGCTTCCCCTTCCCCCACGTCTTCCTGTTCCTCCAAGACCTTGCTCATCAGCAGGGCTCTGGGCTGCCCCTTCCCCGCCAGCCTGTTCTTGGAGATCTGAGGGCTTTTTGCTCTGCCACCCCCAAGCCTGTCTTGCTTTCTTGTCGCTGGTCCTGGATATCCTCTGCCAGACACCCTGAACCCTGATGAGGGAGGGGAGGAGGAAACGCCTAATCCTTAATTAGAGCCTCATTAGCTGGGCCCTCATTAGTGCTCTGTAGCAAGAGGCCCTTGCAAGACGAGCCTGCAATTAAAACTTTCAGAAGTGGAGGCGGCGGCGTACTTTCCTGTCTGCAAATTGCCCTGCAGCGAGCCGGGCACGCCGGCTCTTCCCAGAAACGCCCTGACTGAAACGTAAGTCCCAGAGTCCAGACCTGGAGTTCCCCTCGTGGTGCAGTGGTTGACGAATCCGACTAGGAACCATGAGGTTGCGGGTTTGGTCCCTGGCCTTGCACAGTGGGTTAAGGATCCAGCGTTGCCGTGAGCTGTGGTGTATGTAATTTGCAGACAAAACTCGGATCCCGCGTTGCTGTGGCTCTGGAGTAGGCCGGCAGCTACAGCTCAGATTAGACCTCTAGCCTGGGAACCTCCATATGCCGCAGGAGCAGCCCTAGAAAAGGCAAAAAGACAAAAAAAAAAAAGACAAAAAACCAAAAAGAGGCCCAGACTTTATTCCCCACACGAAGGCTGTCCCCATACAATCAGGCAGGGGGTTGTTGTATAATTACAGCCTCAATTATGGGCCGATTTCTCCTAATTTCCCCTTAATGACACAGAAAACAACAAATGCGCAAATACCTGCTCTGAGTCACCAGAAGACAAAATAATGACCTGATCGGTTCCGAATGGATTTGCTGTCTCAGGCTGAGGACTTGCCGGGGAAAGTGCTCCTCCAGGATATTAAACATGCGAGAAAAATGGTTCCATCCAGAGAGCAAATAAAACAAACGCCCTGCCACTAAATCTCCCTGACTCCAATAACAGAATAGATTGGCTGATTGCAGAACATCTGCAGATGAATTTTCTTTATTACAAGTTTGGCCTGGAACCAACACCCAGCAATTCTTTGGGGGTACAGGAGGCCCGAGCGTGAGAGGCCCGGTCCTGCCTGCCCCTGGGCCTGGAATCTTCCAGGTTCTTCTTGAAGGAGGCTTGTGACCGGCAAGCCTGCCCTGCTGCCCGTGGAACTCACTTCTGGCTCCCGGAGTCCGAGGCCCACGTGGGGTTTATGGAAGGCATGGGGTGGGGGTGGCCGAGCTCCCATGAGGGACCAGGAAGTAGGCATTTCTGGTGTCCCTGGGAAGCGCAGGGTCCCCAGGCAGGTGCCAGGCTGTATCCGAGAGGAGGGAAAGGAAGGTGACGGTGCTGCCAGGCAGCTGGACAGGCCGGGGCGGGGGATGGGAAGCTGTCTTTCATCGGAACATTTAATGTGATTCAATTTGCGGGTCGCTCACGGTCAGGCTTGGGCCCAGAGGTCACTTGAAGCCACACATCCCTGCGACCTCACACCACCGTGTAGAGGGGGCGCCAGGCTCCCGGTCCTCAGGTGGGGAAAACCTCTCGGGACAGCTGACCCATGAAACAGCATCCACGTCCACAGGAACGCGAACGCCACCACTAGGACACATCAGAAACCCTCCGGTCCCGCGGGTGCCTGGGGAAGGTGGGTTGGACAGGAGCCGAGCCAGGAAGGTGGGCAGCGAGCAGTCCTTTGGAGCTCACGGGAAAAGGAACCCCAGAGGCAGTTCCTAGAGCCTGGGGCGGGGTTTCGGGGGGCGGGGACTTGGGTCGGACAATTGTCTGGACACCTGCGTAGGCGTGGCCCATGAGGACCTGACGCTTTTTCGTGGGACCTCAAGGCCCCTTCAAGGAGACCGAACTCAAAACCTCTGGCCAACAAGACAAGAAGGACCAGGCCCTTATCACGGCCCCACCCGTCTCAGGGTAATGCCCCCTCCCCACCTTGAGCGACCTGGCCCACTCCTTCCTGCCCCTACTGGGAAAGCCATGTGGCCTCATCCCCCGCCCTCCACCCCACAGGGCCTTATACGCCCGCAGCCAACCAGCGAGTGTATCTAAAGACCGCCTTTCCCCAGCCAGTCAGCAGGCCAGCAGGTGAATCGCGAGAGCTCTCCCCGCCCTGGGCTGTGGAAACAGGGCCGCACGCTCACTGTCAAGGCTCCCTGATCACCAGGAGGCCGCCCGGAGCCCCAGCAGCATTTCTACTCGCAACACACGCTTCTTCCCTTTTGCACGCCTCCTCCCCCGCGCCGCTATGACTCCGGGAATTCTTCTTCCACCCTGCGTGTACAGACCTCGACATGTGTCACTGAAAGAAGCGTGGCCCAGGGACCCCAGCCGGGGAAAAGCGAGGCTGAAGCCCCCGATGTGCTGGAGGGGGGCTGACCCAGGGCCCCAGAGGCTCGATGCCAGACGGCCCACCCGATGCCAGGCGTCGGCAGGCCCAGGCACAGCAGAGCCTCCTAGATGAGCCGGCCTGCTGTCTGTCAGGGGCCATGCTCCTTCCTTGGTCTCCCAGGTCGGTGGCATTGAGGTGACGCCCCCCGGGTGAATTGTTTCTTTAAGGGTCTCCTGCGGCGAGATTTTGCTTTCATGAGTCCATTGTTAGAGGCTATTTTCACAGGCTACAGGGACGAGATAGAGAGTCCTTTGAACCCAGGAGCAAAGAGAGGCCTCCAGTGGGACCCGCATCCTGCTTGTATTCTACACTGTTTTCACCTAGTTTTTCCTGAAGGTGACGCTGGGGACCTGGAGCTGTTCCTTTTCATCACCGCGTGCTGTTCCACGGGGCAGACGTGGCGGGGAGGCAACTAGCACCCCCACAGCCGCTGTTTGGGTTGTTTCTAACGATCTGCTTTACACACCCCGCCACCGTGTAAAGTCGCATCATGCTTGCGCATGACCTACGTGTGTCTTTGGACTAAACTCTGAGGGCACACGCTCTGCCCTTCTGCCCTGTCCCAGGGCATTCCCTCCCACCAAAGTCCCCCGCGTGCCCTCTCCCCAGCCAGGAAGGAGTGCACGGCTTCCCCCGCGGACTGTTCGAGAAATCGAGGGGTCGCCAAGCCCTCCGAGGTTTGCTTCCCTTATTAAGAGTCAGGGCGGCTCCGCTGGGTCTCAAGGCCATCGGCAGCCTTCACCTGGGCGCTCTGGGCTCCCATCCTTCCCCGCGTTTCCCTACTCAGCGGCTGGGGATCGTCCCTCTCTTAGGAACGTTAAGCGCGCTCCGAATGTGTGGGAAGTCGGCCTGGGTCTGTGACTCTGGGCGTTGCCGGCGTCGTGTGCTCCGTCCATCTTCTCCTGAATTTGGCGCTGATGGGTTTTTTCAAATAGGATCAGCGTTACCCATCATCCTTTGAATGCTTTTGGTTCTTGAGTCCCAGAAAGGGCCGTCCTCACGACGGAATGTTCTCATTTTCCTCTGGGGCTGGTGCAGGTTCCCTTCTCACTGGGGTTTCCACAGTGGGTCCACTTTTATCTTTTCCCAAAAGGCGGCCCAGCTGTCCCAACACAAGTTATGAAAAGCCACGCCCCTGAAAAAAACATACAGAGAGTTCCCATTGCAGCTCAGTGTTAATGAACCCAACGAGGGTCCGTGAAGACGAGGGTTCAATCCCTGACCTCGCTCAGAGGGTTAAGGATCCAGCCTTGCCACAAGCTGCAGTGCAGGTCGTAGATGTAGCTTGGACCCCACCCGTATCGCTGTGGCTGTGGTGTGGACTGGCAGTGGCAGCTCTGATTCGAGCCCTAGCCTGGGAACCTCCATGTGCCTCAGGTGCAGCCCGAAAAATACACACACAGAAAGAAAGAAAGAGAGAAAGAGAAAGAAAGAGAAAGAGAGAAAGAAAGGAAAGACATGGCTCCACTGCCCCTGGTGCTGGGCCAGACACTGAGGGTCCCACGGCCTTGGGCCCCGTTTCCAGGCCTTCCTCTTGGTGAATCTGCATTTGCTGCTGTCACTTGGAATTTCCACCATTTCCATAAATTTGCTTCTAGGCAAATATCCACAGCCTCCGCAGCTAGGCCCTCACTCCTTGGCCTTCTTCATGAGGTTTGTACAATACCGCAGCCTTGCCCCGACTGATTAGTCAACCTAAGTGGCATTTTTTTACCTTCACCGGTTTTGTCACCTCAGCAAAGAATAAAGTGGTTTCGGGATGCTCCGTCTCTCTGAGGCTGATCTTTGTTGTTCTAAACAAAGGGTCTAAATCCAGAGGCTGCCAGGATGAGGTCCCACTGCTGGGGGGCCCTCGGGGAATCCTTTGCTACCTGGCGCCTCACCTGTGCAGATACAGGGCACAGAGCACACCTGAGCCTCCAGGCCCTTGCTCTGCTCTTCCTGCCCTCGGCTGGCGGCGGGCACACACAGCCTGTCCTCTAGCCGGTGAGTCACCAGACTCTTATTCATCACACAGCAGGCGGCGGAAGGTGCCAGAACGCCGTGGCAGCAGGGATCCGGGGTGCTGGTGAGTCACTGCTGCTGGGCACTGAGCACGCAGAGACAGTGGGGGACCCCGGCCAAGGAAGGCATGGGACTGGCATCCATCTCTCTGCTGCGCCCTCACGGGCGGAGGCTGGCAGGTGGGGGAGGGGGACCCTTCCTCCCTCTGTGTGCCCTTGATCCGGACGCCCCCTGGGTGTACACGCCTGCCCACTTGTGCCCGGGCACACAGACAGGCTCACATCAGCAGATTCCAAGGGCCCGACCGGGCCAGGGAAGCTGCTGGTCAGTGAGCCAGCCTCGGAAGCTCCCTCAAGGTTTAGTCTCCACTTTGGCAAAATGGACGGGGTGCTCCCTGGAGGCCTCCTTCCACCTGCCCTCTGCTTGGAGGGCACAGCTGAGGGGTGACGTCACAGGACTGGCCGCTGTCTTGCCCCCGGGGAAGGCGGCCACTTCTCTGTGACCTCTGCCAGGGCAGGAGCACCGGCTCCAAGTCCCACATCGGGAGACCTCAGAGGCTGCCGCCAGGAGGTCAAGGGCCCCTTGGCCCCCTTCCCAACCCCCCACCTGCCTGGTGAAATGGGATGACACCGCAGCCCTCTGCCCCTCGAAGGCACCTAGCAGGTGAAGACAATGGGGCTACAGCGACAAGCTAACCCCTGAACACGCTGGCAGAGCTATTAGGGGCGAGGCTGGGCCGGGCACCCAAATCGACACCCAGCCCTGGGCTCCTGCGGAAAGAAGAGCTGCGTCTGGAGAAATCAGTGCATGTCCCACCCTGTGCTCTAATTGGCCTGAGTCCCCACAAGGGCGGGAGGAGAGCAGGCTGCCCCCTTCCCCACCCTGGCCGGTCCTTCCTGCTCACGTCGGGCCTCGAGGGAGTGCGCTGGCCGCACTAGCGGCTCCAGCAGCTGACTCCGAAAAGAAACAGCAATTTCCTTATTGATCTTTTCCTTCCCGCTCCAGGCTTAAAAGGAAGGTCGCCCAGAAGGAGGCTGCTGGGCACCTGCTTCATTGTTTTACGTTTGCTTACGAATTCTCGGGTTACCCCGGAGGACCTCCCCACCGTCCAGGGGCTCCTGGGGGCTCCTGAACAGCAGGGGCTTTGCCAGCAACCCCGGCGCAGACTCCAGGCTGCCCTGCTTCCCGCGGCATCCCTCCCCCCCATACACACACCCCTTTCTGTCCAGGCTCTAGCTGCCGCTCCTTCAATTAGCGGGACAGGCCCTCCCATCAGCTGCCTGTCTCACTTCCACTGTGCCAGTGTCCCTGCGAAATTGGCTGTGGCAGGCCATAATAAAGAGGAGAAACAGCAGCTGCCCCGGGTCCTTCAGAGCTGCTGACGACAACTCGGGAACGGCCGGGGAAGGAGACATTCAATTAAAGATTTACTGCAGCTCAGCGGCTCCAGGCCTGGCCCGCGAGCCTCAGAGCTTTAGAAATGAGGTCCAGAAGGAGAATTTGCTTGGGTCCTTCCTCCCGGGAGGCTGTGCATCCGCACGGGTCCCGAGCAGGCTGGCAGGAAAGCCAGCCTGGCCAGGGATCCCGCGCTGCTGATGCTGTGCCGAGCTCGGAGCGGACGCCCAGCCCTTGAGGCTTGCTCAGTCCAGCAGAGGAGACAGAGACAGAGAATTCCAGAAGGTGTCATGAGGCTCCGATTCTCAGCTACCAAACTAGCAGCTAGTTTCACCCATAAAAAATGCAATAAAATAACAGAAAAAATTAGGTAGCCTCTTCCAGCCCTTAGAGGGCCTATGAAGACAGGCTGAAAGTCATGAAAGGCGATTTTCCGGGTAAGAAACAACCCGTTCTCAGGCCCCCACCTTCTCTTGCCCTCCTCCCCAGCATGGCTTTCGGGGGAGCCATCTTCCCGAGGGGTGCAAAGGGGCACAGAAGATTAATTTAACACCGAGGGAGTTTCTCTGGACCGTGAACAGGGTAGCAGAGGTCTGAGACCAGGGTGACCTGGTCAACCACGGCTCCAGCACTGGCTAGAGGTGTGACAGCCACGCCAATGACCCTGGAGGGGGGACTCCAGGGATATCAGAGCCCCCAGCCCTGGGGGAACCACCCAGGTGAGGGCTGGAGTGGGTGCTGGGGCAGGGGACAAGGCCGAGGCCTGGGGACAGAGGGACTGGGAGACATGGAGGCAGGGGCTGCTGGGGCTGGCTGGCCAGTCCAGTGTGCCGGGCTCCGCACTGGGCCATTGAGTTGATGACCTCATTTCATCATCACAGCAGTCCCCGCGGCCCGGGGGGAGAGGATCAGCTGGGAGCCATCCGATAACCTCCCGAAGGCCCCAGGGAGGCTGGTGAGCCGACTCCCTTGCTGTGCTCATGGACCAGCCTCACAGCCACGGAGCAACGGCCAGAGTGACAGCCCATCTCGGGGCCATGAGGCCATGTGTTCGAGGGACCCTGCACCTGTTGATCTGCAGGTACCCACCCCAGCTCACGTGGCAGAAGCCTGGGGCCCTCGCGCCGGCTGACACCTCCGCCTGGGATGCTGGCTCAGATGCTCACACAGCCAAGTGCTTCTCCTCCTGCAGGTCAGCTCGCCCACAGGAGGCGTCCATCCCCCCACTGCGTTGTCTGCGTGCCCCCCCTCCCAGCATGACAGCACAGAGAAGCTCCCCTGCGCGTGCGTCCCCAGGGCCCCTGCGCCATCACATGGTAGTTGTGCAGTGAGTGTTTGCTGATGAGTGAATGACAGGCGTGAACCTAGAATGTTCCGATCACTGGGGACCACCCAGTCTTTCCAAATGCAGGTCCAGATCCGGGCAGAGCCAGTTGTCCACTCCACTCCAAGAGCATTTTCTCGGGGTGCCCATCAGACGCCGAGCCCCAAGGAGAAGAGGTGTTCACCTACTCGTCCCGGTGCTCAGGGCCTCGGGGACCTGGGGACCTCCGCCCAGCAACTATTCTCTGGGCCTCACAGGCTGGGGTCTCCGCGCATCCCCTTTCTGCTCTTCAGAACTCCGCTGGGTCACAACCGCAGAAGGAAGCAAAAGACTGAGCTCCCCTTGGGGACGCAGACGGAGGCCCTGCCTGCTTCGTAGGAAACCGCACCCCCTCTGGCCCCTCCCAGGGAAAGCGAGGGGCGCCCGCCGGGGCCCCTCTTGCGCTGCCCCAGCCCCGCTGCAGCCTCGCGCTGGACGGCAAAGCCATGTGAAGGGTGGCAACTACTCAGAACAGCCGGAATGAAATGAAAAACCGAGGCCACGAGCACAGAGAGAATCAGAAAACAGGTCCTGACCCGGAAGAATTTCTAAGGTCCATCTTCAGATCAGATTAGCGGGCCGTTATGGAAACACTGTCCGATCAGAAGCGCCAGCCGTCCTCAAGAACAATACCCGTACACTGACTTCCTCCGACCCGGTTCGGCCTACACTGCGCTAGGGCTTTTCCGTGACGCTTGCTGGCGCGGCCTCCAGACCCCCGGCTCATCTCAGGAACTCCTTAGGGCAAAGGACCTTCCAAAGTCCTCCCCGCCCATCCCCAGGCCAGCACGTGGCCTGGGAGTGCACTGAGTCAGACTTCCAGTTTGTTCTCATGAGCCCCTCCGCTCCCCATGTCCCCACGGCAGCCTCAGACTAAGTCCCGGACCCAGAAAGGCTCACCAGCCTGATGGAGCCCAGCCGTCAATCTCCCAACGCACCTCGGAAAAAATTGCTCACACAGCAGGACAGAGGGAGGCCTGGTAGGAATGCAGGAGTCCCGACCTGGGGACAGCTGGCTTGGGGCCCGTGGCATGCTCGGCACCACCCCAGGCCTATTGCTCCTGTGAGCTTAGCGGCCAAGGCTCCTATTTACCCTGAGACAGGGGCACCTCCTGTGAGAAAGTGGGAGCAGGGCAGCTATGCCGATATTAAAACCATCGGGCCACAGGCACGCCAGGCAAAGGCCTTGGGTCCAGAACTTTCCCTGCTTGCAGGGCAGGGCGGGGCCGTGGGGACGTGGGTAACGGCTCTGGGTGCCCCGGAGAAACGGATAAGGACACGGTTGTCGAGGTGGCCTGTGCCGTGAGCCTGCGGAATCTCTGTATGACTCCTGGTCGACGCACAAGCGTGAGAGGTGAGAGACAACGCGTCCGGGTGGGGCGGGGGTGTCAGCATCAGCCTGACCTCGGCCAGGCTTGCTGGGACCAGACAAGGCTGTGGCTCTCTTAATCTCACTCCCTATTTTTTTTTTTTTATTAAAGTATGGTTGGTTTACAGTGTTGTGTTAATTTCTTATTTTTTTAGGGCCACACCTGCAGCATATGGAGGTTCCCAGGCTAAGGGACGAGGCGCAAGAGCACTGGTTTGAAAGGCAGGGCACCCATTTGGGATCCGTGGCCGGAATTCAAGGGAGACCCACAGCACCACGCCCCGCGGGGCCATTTCTCTGGCGGCTCCCGGCTGGCCCACGGAGGCACGGAGGGTTGGGGCCGGTGACTGAGCAGGTGAGCGAGCAGGTGAGAGAACAGGGCAGACAGACGGCTCGGGCTACGCTGGCGTCGTGGAAATGCAAGGGGCCGGGCAGGGCCAGCTCCGTGGTGAGAACTGGCCACGCAAGGGGCTGAGGTCCAAGGGAGCTGAAGAGCCGGAGGCTGGCCAGAGGGAGGCGTGGCACCAGGATTCCGCAGGAGGAGCTGCCCCAGGGGTTGGGGCAGCCAGGCCGGGGGCCTGTGGAGTCAGGGGGGGCCTGTGGAGTCAGGACCCGAGGGGGCATGAGGATGGGGCCCAGAACCCAGAGGGGGCCATGAGGGAGGGAGCAGACCGCAGGTTCCATGCAGTTGGGGCAGGGCTCTGCCCAGGGGAGGAGAGGGGTTTGAGGATGCGAGGAAAGGAGCCCCCGCCCCCAAAGGGCCCAGACACACAGCCTCTCCTCTGGAGGCTGCAGGGAGCCGGGCCCCAGCCCCAGGACGGCCTCCAGGCAGGGCATGGAGGGGGGTGTCTGAGGAGGGCAGAGCCTGGTTCAAGGGCTTCACAGCGGTATCAGGGAGGCTGCAGTGAGTTCAGAGGTAGGAGGGCGTCCGCACCGGTGTGACGAGGGGAACCAAGGCCCAGCGCTCAGACGGGGGGCCAGAACTGAGGGAGGCAGCTCAGAGCCAGGGCCTGACAAGCCCTCCACCTGTGCTGCGTCTCAGGGGCCTCTCCTGGCTGAAGGAGGAACGATGGGACGGCTTCAGCCTTGAGGTGGAGCCACCACGGGGGCAGCTGTGGGGAGGGCGTTTCCGCTGATGCCAGAAGACCTTCCTGCGGTGGTGAGCCTCCCAGCACCAGCGGAATGCAAGCAGAGGCGGGCATCGGGGAGATGTGCCTGCTGTACGAAGGGAGGGGGCCGGAGTCCCAGCCCCCCGAGTGTGTAAATCCAAGTCTCCAGCAGCCTGCCCTCTGAGTCTGGTTAGGGAGACCCTGCAGGCTGCAGCTCGGGTCACCTCGCTCCCCGGCCCTGGGCCCTGACCCTCACGTGGACGGGCCCCGCCCGGGACCATCTGTTTGTGTGCCGGGCCAGATCGGTTGTCCGCAAATCCGTATCACAGCCGAGAAATCTCTCCGGCTCCAGACGGCCCCTCCGGCTCCCCGCAGCCAGAGCACAGCCCCAAGATGACATTTCAGCTTCGTCTCAAAGTCAGGAGAAGACGCTTGTGTTGATTGAGATGCTGGGCTTGTCGAGTCCCTGCGTGCCGAGAACTCACTTGCCTGTCGCTTCCTTAAGCCGTAAAATGGATTGTGCAGATAAAAGGGCGCCATAAAACATCGGCCACAGTGAGCGTGGCGGAATCGCTGACTTTATAAATCAGGGAAATGAGCTGCCCGGGCGCCTCGGCCGCCCTCTCAGGATGTAAAGTGGTCGACTCCTAAATTAGAGGGAAGGCAGCCAGGTGCCCCCCGAGGCTGCAGAGGGCGCAGGATGGAGCCCGGGGAGCGGAGACGGGCTTTCTAAAGGCACCTGCCGGCTCGGAGGCCTTTGAAAGGCAGAGGACGACAGCCCCAGGCTGAGCCCAGGCGTTTGGGCACATTCTCTCGTTTGTTTGGGGCCGCAGGGGGCCTGGCGCTGACCTTCCAAAGTCCCTCACAGCCACTCGGCCCTGGACACCTAGCATTCCCAGGGACCACGTGCGCAGCTACGCATAGATTTAGAAAGAGACCCCTCCCTCGGGTGTCTCCGACCCCTGGTCTGATGGACGGGCTGTGTTCATTTCTCTGCTTCGTTACGGGAAGGGCAGTGGGAAGCGGCGCAGGTTTCCTCCCCCAACCCCAACGCGGTGGTCCAGGGATCCAGGACCCCCATCCGGGAGCCTCCAAGGGCTTCTGGGAGGGAAGGAGGGCACCTGCCACGTGGTCGTCACTGGCCAGGATCAGTCCGTGGCCCCAGGGTTACTGAAATCAAATCGTATCTGGGGCCACACCCAGGAAATGCTGCATTGGCTTCAGAACCAAGGTGCAGTGCTGGGTGATCTCAGGGAGACAGCTTAGCCTCTCTGAGCTCACGTCTGCATTACCCTAGCGGAGAGGCTCACTCGGCTTGGTAGGGCTGTGAGGGTTGAGCCCAACCCCAGCCTGGGGCCAAGCTTGGCCCCTGCACACGTGCGCATGTGTGCATGTGTGCGTATGTGTGCGTGTGTGTGCACGTGTGTGCGTGCACGTGTGTGTGTGTGTGAGACAGGTTCATTCCACCGTCCGTGCAGCACGGACCCCCAGGGGTGGCCTTAGCCGATCACCTTGGTTGCTACAGGAGGAGCCGGGATGGGTGCCTCCAACCCAGCATGTACACGGAGGGTAAATGGGCAAAGGTGGCCCCTCCAGAGAGGAACCCAACTTTGTTAAGGACGCAAGCCAGCTGGTGTGGAGCCAGGCCCGTGGTGGGCGCTGCGCCGTCGGCAGCAGAGCGCGACGCTCCTGGATGCTGGCCGTGCTGCCCAGCGCTCCGCCTTCCCCACCCCGAGGCTGTGTCTCTGCCCCTCCACGTGCGCAGGTGAGCACGCGGACCAGCGGGCCAGCTCCAGGTCCTCACCCTGGGGGCCCCGCGGCAACGGGGCTAGACCTCCGGGGTGGGGGGCAGGCCCAGGGGCGTGGAGCAGGGAACAGGGCCCAATGGGGGTCTCGAAGGTTGGTCCAGGGCGGACGAGGCGAGGCTGGGAAGAAGGCAGCCTGAGGGGACCATCCGACTTCCACCTCGGAAGGCTCCCGGGAGAGGTCAAGCCAGAGCCAGGACTAGAGGCCTCCCCGCCGGCCGGGCTGCACCCAGTGGGGAGCGGGGTCTCACACCAGGGCCTCTGTAATAGCAGCAGAAGAAAGCCGAGCCCCTGGTCCATTTCTCCAGGAAACCAAATCAGGGCCAAAAGGAGGAGCCGGGCGGAAGGGGCCGGTTCAGACCTGGATGCTAACCCATCGGGGCCCTGGCGGGATCCCCCGTGGGAAGCTCGCGCTCCAGCTGGCGCCCCCGGGGAAGAGCTGGAGGGTGGAACAGGAGAGACCTGAGGGGCAGGGGGGCCCGGGGGGGCCAGGGGCCCCGGTCAAGGGCAGCAAAGAACAGCCCGCTTCTCTCACTGTCTGCCCGGCTTTGGCGGCGCTGACACCGCCGTGGGCGGCCTGCTTCGGCGCGTCCGGCCATATTAACTAGTTGCTTCATGATGGCCGGAGAAGCAGGAGGGACCAAATGTGTTAACACGCAATTTATTCTACACCGTTATTACAATTTGCAGCCTGTGATGAAAGCGCTCAGTGCCCCCAGCTCATCTGACTGGGGCGGTTGGCCTCAGGGTTAACCTGACGGCCTAACGCGCATCAGGCCCCTCGGCTGGGTTGTCCAGGGCCAAGCTGGAGCTGAGGTGACAGGGGTCAGGGTCAGACACCGGCCATGTGACTCTGCGGTAGACACGGAAGAACAGCCCCCTGAAGAGGCCCGCGTCCTGACCCCGCGACTCGTGAACAAGAGACTCACGGGTCACAAGGGGTTGGCCCAGCGCCATCGCGGGGTCCTTACTAGAGGTGGGAGGAGGTCAGAGCAGAAAGAAGGAGGCCGAGGCGCGGGGAAGGAGGAAAGGCCAGGGGCCGAGGGACGCGACTGCCTCGGGAGCTGGGAGAGGCGGGGACGCGGGTTCCCCCGGAGCTTCCACAGGCGAGGCTGCCGCCTCGACGTGGCAACATGCCCACTGCTGCTGTTTAAGGCCCTGAGCTCGTGTGACTTGACTTAGTGGCTCCAGGAGGCCCCCACAGGGCAGGCCGGTGTCTCCCCGCTGCCCGCCCACGTCCTGGGGACACCGCAGGTGGAGGTGGACTGGGTGGGGAGAGGGCTCTGTCCCCAGTTTAGACACGGCCTCTGGCTGCGCCCACGAGGGGAGCCATGGGCGTCCCTTGCCAGAGATGCACCTGCTCACATGGGTGGGAGGTACAGAGAAAGGGGTGTGTGCTGGGGAGGGGAGGGAGGCGGGGAGGGAGGGGCCCAGGCAAGGCTGGGCCTTGGGGCCCCCCATCGTCCCAACAGCCCCTGAGCCACATGGCCCCAGACAGTTGGCAGGATGTTCAAGGCTCTGGCCCGGGGTCAGGGAGGCGGGGATGGTGGACGTAGCTCCCTGCCATGGGCCCCTGGTCCCTGCACCCCAGGGTCACCCCACACCCCCAGGCAGCTGCTCTACTGCCTTGGCCCCCTGCTAAGGTCCACGCGGGCGGGGGGCTGCGTCCACACCTTCCACTGTGATTCCCTGGAGCCCCAGCACAGGATTGAGGGAGGGGGGCCAGGAGGGAGGGTGCTCCTGACCTCTGACCCGGGCTGGCAGCCGACAATGTGGACAGCTGCCCTTGACACCCTAAAAGTCAAGCTCGGAGGGCTTTTCAGTCCTGGATCCATAGCAGGCGATGACCTTGTTTAACTTCCAGCACCTGCTCAGGATTGGGGCCCCCCATGCCCCCCCATCCGCACCCCCCAAGGAAAAAGCCAGGAATGATCCTTGGGCATCTGTGACCCCTGCCCCAGCAGGGAGCCGGCCAGGAGAAAGGTCTGACCGATAGGGACCCAACCTTGGCACACCAGGAAGCCAGAAGCTGCTGGAAGTCATCCTCTAACCGCTGCGCTAACCCCATGATCTAATTTCCCGCAGGACTGGGCTAAAGGACACCTGGGGCTGAGCGATAAATTTAGACCTCGTGCGAAAGTGCTGAGTCACGCTCGCCTGTTTGGAAAACAGAGAGAGCTCATTAAGTTACTGCCAGGCAGGAAGAGGCCCCAGCAGAGGAGGCAGTGGAAAAACCCGCCGAAGCTCGAAGCTCGGCTGCAAGCAGCTTGCAGAGAACCGTGGATCCCCGCAGGCGGTGTGACCCCCCACGGCCGACCCCAGCCCCAGGCCGGGTGGAGCTCTCGTGCTCAGGGGGGCTGGGCTCGCAGGGCGGCCCCTTATGGAAGCAACAGTGAGCCCCTGCTGGCCGGGGGAGGAGGCAGGGTGGGGAGAAAACTCAGGGGCCCTCCCAGAGCCTCCTGGGACCCTGCCGAGTGTGGGCTCCTGGGGGCAGAAATGGGACTTGCAGCACCTTCCCCCCTCCCGGGTCCATACCGCCTTCCTTCAGCCAGCGCATACCGAGCAGGTGTGGGCAGGCACCTGCTCCGTGCTGCCTGCAACCATGAGCAAGTCGGACCCTTCAGAGCTGACACGCGGGCCGTGATGAGGCCCGGGGGCAGCCGGCTGAGCCATACGGTGGCAGCTGCAGAGGACAGCAGGTTGCTGGTGGCCAAGGAAGGAAGGGGTGTCGTGGCTGAGGACAGGGTGCAGGAGGCAGGCAGGGATAGTTAGAGCCCCGAAGTGATGTTGGCTTCGAATGGCCCGCCTGACGAATTCTCGCAGACGCCCATCTGGGACAAATTCTGTGGGGATGAACCAACCGCACCTCCGGGGGGCCCCAGACGCGGGGGCCACATAACAGACACGCGCCAGACTGCTGCCTGGACCCAGCCCATCTTCCCTGCGCAGCCGAGCTCCCCGAAAGCAGGTGGCAGAGGCTGACTTTCAGCCACGAGGGCTTCTCCACGCCAGCGGGAAGGGGCATCAGGGAGCTGACTTCATGCAGGTGCTGGGGGGCTGCCCTGGAGCCCGGGACTCTGCCCAGACCCCGTGCCTGGGGCTCTCCTGGTCCTGGGGCGATGGGGTTCAGGCAGGACGACATCCCCAACTCAGAGCTTCCCCTCGGGGTGTGTGGAGCCCTCCGCAGGGAACAGAGGCTCTCTCCCTTTCAGGGGCGGGATCACCCCAGACTCCCATTGACTTCAGCGGCAGGTGCGGGTCAGTGTGGAATCCTTTCCTGAGGACGGTTTGCAGGGAGGAGGCAGGCGGGGCCATCTGGACGCTGGGCGCACAGCCCTCACCCCTATTCTCTGTCCCCAGCAATCTCCCAGGCTCATGCGCGCCCCACACTCCAGCCATTCTTGGCCCTGATATCTTGCTCCCGCTGCCAGGCCCTGGCTCGGCAGTTCCCTCTGAGGGAATGCTCTCCCACCCTCGGCGAGCCGCTTCTCCCACACCCCCCAGGTCTCAGCTTGAATACCACCTCTGCAGGGACACTCTCCCCGTAGGGATTCGACTTGGGCAGCCCAGGGACAGTTTGGCTGCTCCGATACCCAGACCTAGTCCTTTCCAGCCTCCGCTCTGCCTTCTCTAGGGTGTGGCCTTTGTGGGCCATCATGGCAGCCTGAGCTCAAGCCATCACATCTCTGTCCCAAGCAGCAGGATGTTTCAGGCAGCAGAAGAAAGGAGTCACAGGGTACCCACCAAACTGCCTTTTGGGGACTGTCCCTAGAGCTGTCACAGGTCAGGTTTGCGCATCCCACCGGTCAGGACCTAGTCACATGACTATGTGTCACGTGAGGGAGGCTGGAGATTTCCTCCACTGAAAACTGGAGTGCTGGGCCTCCCAGGCTTTTCTGCCAAAGCTCCTGCTGGCAGAGGAGGATGCGGCCGGGAGGGACGAAGACTAAAGTGGCCAGACCTGGACCAAGAGTGCCTGAAGTCTTATTATCTCAAGACGGCAGGTGTTCCGAATTCTAATCCATGATAGATCTGGGCCTGTTTTGGTGGTAAAGCAATGCACCTGCCTCTTTCGCCCCCGGCCTCTGAGCGAAACGGACTTTGTGTGACAACACACAGTGGTCACCTGTCGGCGCAGGCCGCCCAGCGCTGCAGGCTCAGGCTCCAGTCTGACAAGTGCAGCTTGGGTCACTGCCCAGGGCCCCTCTGGCTTTGAGGCAACAAGGGGACCGAAAGACAGGGCAGCAAGAACCAAACACAGGGCACGCGCACGCGTGTGAACTAGATGCTCTAACGAGGGCCGTCCTGCATGATTCATGTTTCAACGTGGCATCACATTGTGTAGCTGACGGCGTTTCACTCGTACTGGTGCTTCAGACTCCTTCGTGTCCTAGAGGAAGAAGAGTCTTTTGCCGATGAGAAAGCGGAGAACCAGGCAGCCAGGTGTCTTGGCTGCAGTCGCCAGGCAGGTCGCGGGCAACGTCGAGGTTGGCATGCCTGGAACATGGCATTTCGTCGCCCAGAGCTCCGACGCAGGCCCCCTTTCCGAGTCTGTAAACCTGAGCTCAGACAGGGCTGGCATCCAGCCTTGGCCAAGGTCTTACATGTGGGCAAACAGAGCCCAGAATCAGGATGGAGACGGCGGGCAGGGGCGGGGGCGGGGGTGGGGGGGAGCTGTCGCGGGCTCGGCGAGAGACACACAGCCGTGGGCCTCTCAGCTGGTGGATCTTTCAGGAAACGATCCCTTTATCTGAGGAAGAGCTTCAGAAGCTGGTGCCGTCCCAGCTGGAGGCTTAGACCTGTTAGACGCGGCAAGAGCGTGAAATGGGCTGAGTGGCATCGACTCTTAGAGCAGGACCCCAGTGCCAGGCACAGGTCACCAGCAGGGCCCTCCCGGCATGCCCAGCACAGCCAGGGGACAGAAGGCGGCCCTTGGGAATACCTGTCCCATTCCCAGAAGTCATTCTTCTCAACAGCGGGTGGAACAGACAATGACAATGCGGGACACTTCTGAGAAGCCAGTGACAGCGTGACGCCGGGGCTGCAGGCAGTCACAGAATTTTGCCCTCCGCTGTTCCCAATCTCCCCCTCCCGTGGCCAGTCTCTGGGGGGGCAGCCGGTTGGGCTGTGCTGGGGGGAGGCCGAGGCACTCTGGGGTGCCCAGTGGGGGTGCTTTCTCTCCCCCGTGCCCCCCGTGCCATCATCCTGCCTGGGGGCCCCACACAGGGACTAGCCCACGCCGACTCAGTGCCCGCTGCATCCCTCCTGGTCTCCTGCCTCCTCAGCCCGGGAGTCCCTGCCTCTGGACCCCCCATCCCAGGCCGTGACTGTCCCCTCACAAGGTCCACTCGCCTTCAGGCCTCAGCTGGGGTCCCCTCAACAAGGCAAATCAGCCACTCACTGGTCCTGGCCATGGGGGCTGTGAGCCCACTGTTGGTGAGGGTCCTGGGATGGACAGAACGTGGAGCCGGAACAGACAAGTGGCCGTTGGGCTCAGCGCAGCGATCCACGCACCCACGGGACCCGTCCCAGCTCCCAGTCAGCGAGGACTACGGGCCCAGCCTCTCCAGCATCCCCCCTCCTAACCCAGCAGTTACATCTGCAAAACCCTATTTCCGAATGAGGTCGCATTCTGTGGGCCCAGCGCCAAGGACTTCAACACGTGGAGTTGGGGGACACGATTTAACCCCTGCCAAGCTCCCTCCTGTCCTGGCCCCCACCTCGTGCGCATTCCCTCTGCTCCCACCCACCCCAGTTATCCTCGAAGGACCACGGGGCTGTGCCCTTGGCCTCCCACGAAGGGTGTCTGGTTCCATCTGGCCCCCTCAGGGTCCCTTTGGAGTCTGGCACAGACCTGGATGCCCAGAGGGCATCAGATGTATGTCAGATGTGGAATGGAATGTTTGGGGCGGCATTTTGTGTGTGTGTGTGTGTGTGTGTGTGTTTTGTCGTTTTAAGGACACACCCGCAGCATATGGAGGTTTCCAGGCTAGGGGTCTAATCGGAGCTGTAGCCACCGGCCTACACCACGGCCACAGCAATGCTGGATCCTTAACCCACTGAGTGAGGCCAGGGATCAAACCCACAACCTCATAGTTCCTAGTTGGATTCGTTTCTGCCACACCATTACGGGAACTCCGAGGTGGCATTTTTTATTCCACCAAATCCAGCCCAAGCTCCCCCAAATCTCCTTATTCCTGCTGAGGGCAGGACCCTGCCTGGCGATCGAGAAGGAATCCAGGAAGACCCACCAGCCCCGGGAGGAGGGGGATCGCCCTCCCCTCCCTCTGCCGGGTGGTCCCAGGTGGCCAGCCTGCCATGGACGGCACCACAACGGGGCCCAGCTCGCCCTGGACCCCACCAGCCCAGCCCCAGCCGGGAGCCCTGAGGGAGCTGTGTTTCCCCAAAGGCTCCCCAGCCCGCATCTCCTCAGCATCCTCTTGACATCCCAAGGTCACACACAGGAAGCCTGACCTTCCTGCTCCCAAGGGCTGGGGCACAGGGTGGGAAGGCAGTCAGCCCCCGAAGACCATCTGCAGGGGACAGCGTGCCGGGACCGCGGGGCGGTGTCAGCTGGACCCTAGCTGATGCAATTTCCTGTCTCTGGGGAAGGAGGGTTGCCAAGGCCTGGAGGGCTGGCGGCGAGGTGCATCCACAGCAGGTCCCCAGATGCAGGCCTTGGGCTCTCCTGCTGGACTCCCCCCATCCCTGGTGACTGCCAGCAGGTGCCCCGAGCCACGGGCTGGACCAGAGGCCAGCGTCCTCTCAGGAGCCTCCCCTGGGAAGGCCCTGCTCTTTCGTCCTGGGGGGCGCCCTCGCCGGCCTACCGTCCTTCCCCACCCCCTGCAGCTGGGGAGAGCCCCGCTTGCCTGGGAAGCCCCCTGCAGCAGGTGTGCTGGCATCCGCTGGGCACCCACCAGGAGCCAGACCCTTCTAGGCGCGTGGCCCACATACCCTGTCCAGCCCCGTATTTCCTCCTCCCTCCAGACTCATGCCTCCACTGCCCGCTCAGAGCAGGGTCTCTGGTCCCCAAAGCCCCGGCCGCCACCTTCCCCACTGCTCAGACCAGAATCCAGGAGAGACTGGAGACTCCCCTCCCTCGGACCCCGGCCAGCGTCAAGTGAGCTCTGCTCAGCTCCCGGAGCACGTTCCTGTCCATGTGGGTCCTCTGGCCCTAATCCCACCTCACCTTCGGGACCAGAGCCAAGGCAGGTCCCCGGCTGCCCTCCCTCCGCCCTCTGCCTTTCGTCACTGTCACCAGATACCAGGGCCGCACCTGCTGCTCCCACTGAGCTTGGCAGCCGCCTCCCCCCGCCTTTCTCAGAACACCTGGTGCACCTTGGCCCCCGCTTGCCACCCTCCTGCCCACCTGCTTTGTCCATCAAAGATCCTTCCTAAGTGGGAAACTCCTCCTCCTGGAAGGCCTCCAGGATCTCAGGCCCCCAGCCTCAAAGGGGCCGTCTTCTCGTGTCACTGGATTCCAGCCACAGGTCACCTCCCGGGAGAAGGCATCCCTGAACGCCCCCCCATCGGCCCCCCAACATCCCAGCTTTAGATTACTCGCTGGTTTCTCACCCTCCCCCACCCCCACTGGAGTCTGAACTTTACGAGGGAAGATCTGCCCTCTATTCTTGCTCACTGCCCCCACCCCAGACCCCCGGGAAGCCTGCGGTGTCATCGAGTGCCATTGGAACCCCACAGCTGGGAGAGGGCTTTCTCTAGGGCCCGCCCCAGACCCCGCACCCCCTCCGAGCCCCGGCAGGAAGGACAAGCCGCGCTGGCCTCCGCTCCCTGGAATTCTTCCGCTTTGGATCCCTCGCCTTATCCCAGGCCTGCACGGTTGCTCCCACAGAGTCAGAGCTGCTGGAAACAGATGTAATGCAAGCTGTGCCTCCCAGACCCTCTGAGCTCCGGGCAGCCCCCCCCCCCGCCTCCCCACAGACGCCCCGAGGCCTCAGGGGAGCCCGGCGAGGCGCTCACTAACGTGTGTGCGGTGATCGGAGTCCGGGGGCTGCCACAGCCAAACGACCACCTGCGGGGTGGCTTAAAACAACAGAAGTGTGATCTCTCTGTTCTGCAGGCCGGAGTCCAAGGCCCAGGGGTCGCGGGGCCGCGCTCCCTGGGGGGCAGGGGGGTCCTGGGAGCGTCCCTCCAGCTTCTGGTGGCCCAGCGCCCCTGGCTGGTGCCTGGGTCCTCGTGCAGCCCCTCTCACCATCTCTCCTCTTCAGAGGGCACCTGTGGCTGCGTTTCGGTCCCCCTGCATTGAGGACGAGCTGGTCTGGAGATCCGGCACTTGGTGACGTGCGCAAACCCGCTGCGAGCTGGGTCCCAGGCACAGACTGGGGGTGGGCTCGGCCCTGGGGGCGCGCTCTCCTGCTTCCCATCTTCTAGCTCCTCTGCGCCTGCAAGAGCCTGACCCGCTCTCCTCTTTACGAAGGCAGCGCCCTGGGCGTCTGTCCCCCACGACCTCTGGGTCTGGCGCCAGTGGACGCTCTGTAAACACTGGGACTTTGCTGGGCCATCCCAGGAGCTGTGACTGCCAAGACCCTGCTCCCTCCACCCACCCACCCCAGCAAGCCAAGATCCAGCGCGGAGACCCCCACAGGCTGGACTGAGCCTGCCCACCGCAGCCTCCCTCCATCCAGCGTGGCCCCACAGACGACCTGGGAAGCAGGAAGGCCAGATGCGCTGGGGGACCCCCCACGACAGCGTGCGGCACAGCCCGGGCCTCCACTGGGAAAATTGTAAGCAGGCCTCCGAACTGGGGCAAATTCGTGCCCAGAGGTGACATGCGGGAGGGCAGGGCCCCCCGTCAGGCGAGCAGCTCATTAAGGCAGCGCAGGCAGCAGCGGGCGGGGCGCGCGTGGCCCTGATTCATCATTATTTTACACAAGTTCAAAACCGAGGAGGAGGTGAACGTGTGACCCAGTTCTGGCAGCTGATGGGCACCAGCACTGGCAGCAGTGCCATGGCAACCAGACGCACGGCTTAATTACATCAGCCTGGGGTGCTTTCTACAGAGATTAATGGGGAGCAGACACCTTCACCTCTCAGTCAGGGAGGAGGAGAAGCCAGCTCTGTTGGCCGGAGGCTCCCGTCCACACCGCCTTCCCGTCCACACCGCCCTCCCGGCCAGGTGCGCCTGCAGGCCTGCCAGGAGCCTGGGACAGACAGGCCCCTGAACCAGGGCTGTGCCTGACCTCGCCCTCTGTGTCCTGGGGTCCCCCCGCCAGCTGGACCCCTGGCCATGTGACTACCTCCTGGGCTGGCGGGGCTGGCCTTGCTTCTGTGTCCAGCTGCCCTGCTGGCTTCTGACCCACCCCTGAACGCGGCCCGCCAGTGGGGACCGGCTGGGCATCCAGGAGGGGTGACAAGGAGATAATAGTGTCATTGAGAACCCTCCCCCTTGGGACGTGCCACGTATCAGCGCAGGCCCGCTGCTAGGACTCTGGCCTGAAGGCTCCGTGCAGCCCAGGGCACGCCTCTTCCCCAGAGCAGGGCCACGGTGCCCCTGGGGTGGCAGAACCCTGATCTTTCAGTGACACTAGGCTGTGAGGCACACCGGCATCGTCAGGTTTGGTGTCTCTGGTGCACATTCAGCACAGCCACCCCATTCCCCCCCAACCCCACAGCCGCCCTGGCAGCTGGCGGGTGACAGCATCTTCCCCGCACCACGTGACCCCGTGAGGCAGGTTATTAGCTCCTGGCAAGACCAGGGCTCTGTGGGAGGGTCAGGGCAACCATCTAACCAGATTAAACTATCCCGGTTAAACTACCCCCATTTAACTATCAAGGCCCGGCTGCGAGCCAGCACCCAACCAGCACGCTTGCTGTGCAGGGAGCGTTTATGCTTCCCCCTGGTACAAACCGCGGCCAGTGTAGACGGGAGAAGAGGCGAATTCTAGCTGAGGACGGACCACGGGATGGGGCTCACAGACGAGGCAGCCTTCAGGCTGGCCTTAAGGCTGAGAGGACAGGATCCTACCCGCTTCGGAGCAGCCCCCTCCCCTCCCCCTCGCCCTGCTTATCTCTGCACAGCCGCTGCCCCCTCCCCACCTCCCCCACCTGCCCCCCGCCCCCGGCCTGGACCCCGGCAGCTCCTCAGTGAGCACAGGCTGCTCCTCTCTCTGGTCTCTGCTTTTGCACCTCTTCTTCCAGGGAGCCCTCCTGGACTCCTAGACCTATGAAATCACCATGCGACACAGGCAGGGCCCTGGGCTGCTGCTGGGTTTCACATGCCCCCTTTGACGTTCCCTGGTGGGGGTGGGGGGCGGGGGGGAGTCCTCCTTAGACCCAGGCGAGATCTGACGCCGGGCACTCCCAGGCACTGAGACCCACTGTTCCTGCCTGGTCCGAAGACTCAGCCTCGAGCAGAAAGAGTGTCCTGTAAGGGTCTCCCCTCCCCTAGCCTGAGGGCAGGCCCGTCTCCCTCTCATCACCCCAGCTTCCTCTTCCCCTCCTAGGTGCCGGCCCTCGGGGGTGCAGTCTAGAAAGTTCTTGGTGACAGGTGCTGTTGAGGTGGGCTGCAGTCTCCAGGCCACCAGAGGCTCAGAGCCCACCTACTTGGGGCCTTCGGGGGACCCCCAGCAGAGCCTCCCCACTGGCCCCCTGCCCCAGGGGCCTCTTCTCTGCCTGGCACTCCCCCCCCCCCGCCCCCACAGTCCCTTTCTGCAGGGTCCCCACCGCTGAGAGAAGTCCTGGGAACCAGAACCCTTTCAGAGGACCCCGCACGGCCTTCGATCTGAGTTCAAGGGCGACGTTGGTGCCCCGCACACCCTCACCTCCCGGGGCCCCACCCTGCCCTTTCACCTTTCTCTGTGTGGCCCCAACTTTGGGAAGCTTGTCTCAAGCTCCTTGTGGACAAAGAATGCCACCTGCCACGTCAGTAAACAAAGGATGTTGAGGCCATCACGCCCCCCCATCCCCATGCCCACCTCCCACCGTGGTGCACGCGGATGTGATTCAGGGTAAGGGAAAAAACGGGACTCTGGCCCCGGGTGGCTGAGGTCCAAGTCGCATCACCAGCCGGAGCTGCCTCTGCCTCGGTCATGTGGGCACAGAGAGGCCTGTCCCGCGGGGCTGCTGAGTGGTTTCTGCCGGACGAGGGAGGGGAAATCTGCCGTTCTAAGCTGCGCCCCGGAAAAGCGGCCGTCGCTGTCCGCAGGGACCACCGATGTCGCATCAGCATCTTGCTTAAGTGCAGAGGGGCGGGGCTTGCACTGCCTCACACGCACAGGCGCACGTGCGGGGAGCCTGGGGAGGCCCTAGACCTCTGCTTCCTACACACGCGCCTGTGCGCTCACACACACGTGCACGCGCGTGTGCCCGCACAGACAAAGGTACAGAGAGCAGCGCTATGAGCGAGGTCAAGGCCCGCAGAGACCACAGCTGCGCAGCCGCTGTTGACCTGGGCTGGGAGGCGGACGGCTGTGCGTTGCCAGGAGCTGCAGGGACAGCGTTTTCTTTCCGGCCGGTCATTACCGGTTTGTTCCAGCTGAGCTGCGCCCTCTCAGCGGGGGAGGGGGCAGGTAAACACTCCTTCCTTGGAGGGTCAGAGACATCTCAACCCCCCAGGGGGGCCTGGGCGGGGCTGCCCGCGGAGGGCAGGCTTGGGGGGACCCCGGAGCGGCTCTTCCCAACTGAGAAAAGAGATGGGACCAGGTCAGAGGCGCTGACAAGGCAGATGGGGGGGGCACCCCATGGGAGGGGGCAGGGCTTATTGCAGGTGCAGAAGCCCACCTCCAGCCCCCAGGGGTCCTGATGGGAGGGTCTGGCCGGGCCCAGGAAGACCAACAGCCTCCCCAGGAGGTCCTGGGGCAGGTCATTCCCAGGTGAGAATGCTGAGGTTTCTCCCGGATTTCCAAACATCGAGTCGGCTGTTTCCATGAAGGAGGCTGGGTTCCCTCAAGGGCCACACGGGCTCCAGCGCCCAGAGATAGACGAGCCGTCTCATCCTTCCATCTAGAAAAAGAACCTGCCAAGTAACTGGTGGGATGAAGAGTTTGCTCTTAAGTCTCATTTCCTGAGGCTTGGTCACACACAGACCAAGAAAGTTTGCTTAAATGGAATTCCTTCATCACAGGGGCATGAGGTGGGACCATACACGGAGCTATGTCCCAGACGCCTGACCATGGTGATATCTCCAAATCCAGATTCTTTTTCTCCCCCACAAGAACATAACGTAAATCCCGAGGTTTGCTGTCAGTGCCACCCAGTGGCATCAGGGGTCCACTCTTTGCCTCTTGGTCACAAAACGGCTGCAGCAGCGTCATGCACATTTCCAGCGGGAGGAAGGGAAAGGGCAGACAGGGTGAAGGGCAAAAGTATCAGCTCGTGAATCAGCCTCAAAGGATCAAGAAAACGGTGGCTTTTCCAGAGACCCACCTGCCAGATCGCGTCTGGACGCATCTCCAGACCTGGGTCTCTGGGGCCAACCCGGCCCCTGGGAGATGGAGCTAGGAACACCTGAGCCGAAGTGTGCTGCTGTGCCGAACAAACGGTCTCTAAGAGAGGGAGGTGGGGTGGATGCAGAGGAGGCAGGCTCCTGCTGTCCTGGGGGGATGCCTGCATCCTCAGGAGACAGGACAGAGCAGGAGCCGGAGGCCTGGGGGCGGGGCATTCATTCCTGGCGAAGCACTGGGAGCACAGAGCAGACGTCGCTAAGGAGCTCCTGGGTAGCTCCTCCCCTGTCGGCTGCAGAACACGCCCTCGGTGACAGGGTGGTGCCCGTAAGACCCTGGGTGCAGAGCCTGCACATGGCATTTGAGGGGCGTGTCTGCCACACCACGCTCACATCCCCATGGCCAAGTCCCGGCTGCGAGACTCCAGGGCTGCAGGGCCCTCCGGGGACGGGCCTTGAAAACGACCAGCTGCCTTGAAGGCTAAGAAAGGTGAGGGGTGTGTGTTGGGTCCCGGGGCACTGATTTAGGGCCCCACATCCTCTCCCCACCACTCACCTCCCAGAGCCCAGGCTGCAGCCCGGCCTGGAGCAGCTCCCTCGGTTCCCTGGACCCTGGACGGAGCACAGAATCTCCTGAGCAGCAGCAGCAGACGCCTCAAGTCTGATGGAACAGGTGCCAGAACCTTCCATGGGGTCTGCTCTTGGCTCTCTCCTTCAAGGATGGAGCATGTGGAAATGACTCTTTGAGAGGATTGAGCTCAAATCCCCTTCAAAGCCCATTCCAGATTTTAGACAAAGTCGGGGGGGATCTTCCCCAAGTTAGAGATGTTTTAGCTCCTCCCCTCCCTCCCCTCCCTCCCTCCCTCCCTCCCTCCTCCCCTCTCCTCCCCCCCTTCCTTTCTCTATTTGCCTAACAAGATGCCTCATGAGAATATAGCACAAGGAGCTACTGCTTCACAAGCACAGACCTGTGCCAGGGCCGTGCTGCCCGCCTCCCACACATTATCCCGTGTAATCACAGCAATTCCCTGAAGTCACGACTCTGCTGCCCCATCTCACGGATCAGTAAGCTGAGGCTCAGGAAACACAAGCCCCAGCTCACAGCTGCAGAGCCAACGGGTGGCAGAGCCAAACCTAGACTCTGACGGCAACGTCTGAACTCAAAGCCAGCTTTGCTGTGATATGCTTAGAGCGGGTGGGGCGGGAGGGTGTTTGTTTTTTAGTTCCAAGGTGGCAATTGGAAAATGCAAAAACAAACCAAAAAAAATCAAACCAGCCAGGTTCTTTCACGTGGGCGAACAGACACACAGACACACACACAACGTAAAGAGAAGTGGGATTTGCCCATCAGTGTTTTGGAGAAGCAGGTGTTCAGCAGCTTGAAGGTCGGGGTGGGGCAGGAGAGGCGGAAGAGGCTGCTGGGAACAGAGCCCGGGGCTGTTTGCTTGTGGGCCTCCAAGTCCATCTGAGAGCTGTGGGGGAGGGGGCACAACCATCCCTCCGGACAGAATCCCAGGCGCCCGCGTGAAGGGCAGTGTGTCCTCTGGGGACCGTTCAGTGGCGCGTGCACGGTGTGGCAGGGGCGGGGGGTCTGAGACAGGTCCGCATGGAACATAGGGACGTAAGAGGGGACCCTGGGGGTAACGGCTCTTCCCAGCTCCAGGCTGCAGATGCATGGAGCCACCTAAGGAGCCGGTGGGAGGCCTCTCGGAATGGGAGTCCACGGGTGTGTCCACGCAGCCAGGAGGAGGTGGAGCCTCCGGGGTGCTGGAAACTCGGGTTCCTCCTGTTCATTCAGCCGAGACCAGAGCCTTGGGACCAGAAGGACTCCAGCCCCTGGGCTGGCCGAGTCCTGCCCGCAGACAGAGCTCCTGGGGGCGCCCTGGGCCCTGGTCTTCACAGATCGGCCCGAGGAGGCATCCCCTTGGCCTGCCCACCCTGGGAGAGGAGAAGTGGCCCAGGCTCCTGGTGACTTTGCTGCAGATGCCCTCTGGGGGTCCAGAAGTCCCCAAGGCGCTTGACCCCCCAGCCCAGTGATGAAGGGCTGGTCTTTCTCCGACCGAGACGCTCACTCATCACGAGGAGCAGGGGAACTGCTGGACGCCAGCAGACCCCGAGCTCCGGAAACGAGAGGCTGCGTGGCTCGGCAGCGGCCCCCAGCACCCTGAGCCGGGTCCACGGCACGCGCGTCCCTCACCTTCCAAGCAGACCGTGCTGGCGGCGCTCTCAGTGCACGGCCTGGGGGCCCAGAAGGAGCCCCCTCCAGGGTCAGCACGGACGCTGCCGCCTGGAGCCTCGGGTCCCTGGGGAGGGGGCCTGGAAGGGGACAGAGTGGCCTCTGGGTACGACCTGGCCCTGCCACCCCCCTCATACACCTGGGCGGGCCCACCTCTCCCAACTGGGGTGAGGCTCCCATCCTCGAGGCTTCCATCAATCAGGCAGGGTCTCCGGCCGGTGAGAAAGCGATGCAGACAAAGTGCAAACGCTGGGCTTGGCCAGAGCGGGACAAGCTGGGGAGGCGGACGGAGCCCCATCCGTGGCTGGTGCGGTGCCTTCTCCACCTGTACTGCAGTGGGGAACTGGAAGGGGGTGGATGCCCATGGGGCATGCAGTGGACGTGGGGAGCCGCTCAGGAGCAGCAAGCCCATTAGGGACCCTGGCCAGCTCCAGGGCTTGCAGGGTGGCCTGGGCACAGCAGCTTGTTCTGTGTGGGGCCTCCCCGTGGGGTTGGGGCTGGCATCCTGGGGTGTCCCACGAAGCCTGAGGGTCTGCAAAGAACAAAGAGGGAGCCAGGTGTTCACAAAGCCCCAGGGCCATCCCCAGGTGCTCGGGCGGGTCCTCAGACAGGAAGGCGCAGGCCGAGCTGAGAGCCGGGACTTCTCCCCAGGGCCCCGACTGGGCCAATTTCAGCACTGCCCTGGGGTGGGAGGCTGCAGCCGCGGGGGGGAGCACACTGACACCCCCGGAAGGCCCACTTTTCCTTCTCAGTCCCTGGCTCCCAGCCTGAGAGCTGGAGGCCCCAGGGTCACGCCCAAGGGTCACACTCCTGCCCGTGGACCAGCCTGTCTGCCTTCACCTGCTGCCACCCCCCAGGTCCTCGGAGGTCTGGGGTGGGTAGTCAGCCCAGCATCGCTGCTGAGAGACCAGAGATGGGCAGCGGGAACCGGGCAAGACCCGGTGGGCTTGGGATGCCCTTCAAGTCTGCCCGCGACTCCACAGCTGTGGCTTTTGGTCACACGCCCCGGGCATTGGTTTCGGAGGTGGGAGCCCGTGTTCCTTGTCGCCGTCCAGTTCCTGGGGAGGGCCGAGCCGCGGCGTGGATAAATTTCAGAGGTGGACACAGGGCCGTGCACCTAGAAGGAGATGGATCTGCGTGTCGAGCGCTCAGGGGCCGCCCGGTGGGGGGAGACGGATCTGCCGCGCGTCGCTGAGGGGCAGCTCATTCATATGGGGGAGACGGAGGCAGGGGGAGGGCCCGAGCCCCCCCGTGGTCTGGCGACGCCTCAGAAGCTTTCGTGCCAACCTCAGCACCCGGGTCCAGGCCCCCCTCCTCTCTGGGCCCCGAGAGCCCCTGGCCATGGACTCAGAACACGACGGGTGCCGCACAGAGATGTGCAGTCGGTCAGGAGGATGTCAGCAGCCCCGCCGCCCCAGCGACGGTCCCCAGGCATCGCTCGCTGTTTCCCTCGACCTCAGAAGCGTCATCCTGACACCGCAGCTGCTGCTGCCCCACCCGCCGGGCCCGAGGGAGACCCAGGGAGCCAGCCCCCCAGGTGGGGTCCTGAGACGTGCGTACGGCTTACGCGGCAGAACCTGGCAGGAGGAGAAAGAGGGGGAGAGGGAGACCCCACCCCCACCTCCTCCGGAGAACTTGAGCAGCGGAGATTACGGGCGCCCTTCCAGCTCCACTGCGGGACCCCCAGCTTCTCAGCTCGGAGGCTGGATGCATCCTGGGGGCTCCATTTTGCCTGAGCTCCAGCACAGATGGAGGGCCGGTCGTGTCTGATGCCCACCCACCTCGCCCCAACCCAGAGCCAACCCACTCGTATCCGCAGGACTCTCTGGCAGCCCTGGTGTTCCAGGTCCTGGTCTGGGGGCCTGCCCCCTGCTCCCGAGGAACTTGCATGTGGGAGGGGGAGGGTTGTCCTCAGAAAGGGAGCCCCCAGTCGGCCAGATGCCTGCCGGTGGTCTCCCAAACACTCCCCCCTTCTCTGCTGTCCTCACACCCATCTCGCTGGCCTCCACCACAGGGCCTTTGCACCTGCTGCCCCTCCGCCCACAGCACGGCTGGATTCACCCCCCCCACCCCACCCCCCGTCGAGAGGCCGTGCCGACCACCCCGCCTGGCGTCCCTGAGCCCGAATCACAGGTTTCTTGCTGCCAGTCTCTTTTCCCAACTGACCCCAAACTCCTGCTGGGGCCACAGGGTGACGGCGTGCTGGGTTGGTGGATGGCTGAGTGGGTGGAAGTGACCAAGGCCAGACTCAGGGAACGGGGTTCTGCTCAGAAGCGCGTCCCCCAGGACAGTCCGACGTCATGGTCTCGGGGGCTCCCGAAGTCTCCCAGACTCCCGCATGAACCTGCTTTTCCAGACGTAGCCACCCCCCCCCATGTGACCCCGATGGCCCTGGACACGCGATAAACCCAGGTGAATGTCGGCCTCCCCGGGGAGCTGGGGCCCCTCCCAGGTGGGGCAGCATCACGTCACAGCTGGCACCGTCCACCCCCCTCGCCCGCCTGAGCTTGGTCTGCTCGTTCCCCTCAAAGACAGACGACGCCCTCTCGCTGGGGGGGGCATCCGAGAAGCCATGCGAGTGCCTGGTCTGCTCTGGGCCAGAGGCCACCCGGAGGGGGCTGCTTTTTATCCGATGGGGGCTCTCTGCGTCCCCTGCCAGCCGACCCTCCTCCAGCTCGACCCAGCCCAGCTCCCGACTCCTGCTCTGAAGACCCCCGTCGTCCTCGGAGGGCCGGGCCTTGGACGTACATTCGACACGGATGCAGAGGCTGTGATGGCGGCTGTTCTCTGGGGGCGCTCGCCGAGGCCGGGGCGGACACCCCAAGGCCTTGCTTCTTGGCCCCAAGCCCGTCGCCCAGCAGAGCCGTGTTGAACGCCCCCGGGGATCTGTGTGCACCGAAGCTCAGAAAGCTCCCTGGGTGTGGGGACGGGGCTTCGGCTGGCAGACTCAGGGGTGACTGCCCTGTGCTTTGGTGCCCTGCGCCCTCGGCTCCAGGCTTTTGAACCCCTACCTGGGGATCCCACGGCCAGCCGGCCAGCATGCAACGGTCTTTCCCACTCTGAGGGCCCGGCAGCCCCTCCATCACGTTCATCCTCCGGCCCCACCGCAGCAGGACCAGCCCGGCAGGGGTATCCTCCGAAAGGCCCCTCAGCCCTGACCACAGGCCAGGAGGGGGAGACGGCCCCTGAACCCTGGCTCCCAGCTATGCCTGCGCCCTGGCCGAGGTGCCCACAGGGCTCGCCTGTGTGGGCGGCTGATGTAATTCAGGATTCATAGCTTTGAGGAGATAAACCCTCTCTAACAGGCTAATTAGTGTTTTCCTGCGGCTGCTCTGCGGGCCCCGCAGGAATGTCACAACACAGCCTTCCTGGGGACTGCAGGGAGACACTTGGCACTGCCTGGAACGCACGGCAGGGGGCCCCGGGGATCCTCACGGGAGCAGGTGCCCCTGGCAGCAGGGGTCCACGGGGGCGCTGGAAACTGCAGTGTCAGAAGAAAGGCTCTTAGCGCCTAAGAGACGCACAAGAGCGAACCGAGGAGGCACCCAGGCAGGGGGGGGCTGTTTTTAGCAAAACCTCCATCTTCGGAAATTCTCGTGCACTCTGGAAGATGTCTCTGGTTGACCAGCGAGCGAGGTTCAGCATGGAGCAGCTCATTCAGCCCCTCATTCTCCCCACACGGGACCCTGGGGTTCACAGGCTGCCCACAGCGGGGCTCACCCTCAGGGAGGGGTGAGGCCAGAGGGGAGAGGGGTCCATGCGAAGACACGTGAAGCAAATAAACCAGGCCCGGCGGGCCGTGCAGGGGCAAAGCAGGTGGCTGACTGTATGGGCGGGAAGGCCGTCCTCTGTAGAGGCACAAGGTCCTGCCGGTGACACCTCACCTGCTGGGAGCCCGCACTGAGAGCTCAGTGGGCTGGTGATGGCCCCATCCTCCCCCAGCGCCCATGGGACAGGCCGGGGCCCCAGGGGGCGATGCAGAGCCCACCCGGCCCCAGCGGCTGACCGTCTCCATCAGCAGACAGAGGACCAAGGGGACGGGCGGGAGGGGGAGGGGAGGGGTCCCCGCGGTGAGTCAGGGGGATGCTGGGCACCCTGCCCGAGCCGGGGGGAGAGATTTGCCCAGCCTGACAGAAGCATGGGTCCAGAGTCAGCCCAGGAAAAGGGCATGTAGGAGAAAGTGATGCTTAAAAAAACAAAGAAAGGGTGGAATTGGAGTCTCTGGTGGGGTTTCCATCTGTTTATCTCCTGCAGGAAGAGAGCAGGATTCTGGGGGGTTGGCAGAGCAGCCCCCAATGACGAGGGCCAAGAACGCTGCCCACAAAGCCCTGAGCAGGGAACTGAACCCCAGGGAGGAACCAGGACGCTCTGTGCTCCCCCAGCCTCTCACACTAACAAGTACGGTCGGTTTCACATCTGGGTGCCAAAGAGAACGAGGAGGAACACAGGCAAAGAAGCCGTGCGTGACGGTGACCCAGGAAGCCCGAGTCTGGAGCAAAGGGAAGGGAACCGTGACTCTGGCTCTCTCTGATCTTCATGGGCCCCAAAGAAAGAATAGGGGTCTTCTCGTAGATTTGGAATCAGCGCCTTATTTGCCAAGAAGGAGGAAAATCGCCCATAATCTCTTACTCGAAGAAGACCACCGCTCCTGGTCAGCTCTGAGGCTGCTGCTTCCCACCCAGGCGGAGGCCGGGCAGGTATCCACTCCTCGGGTGCAGGTCGGACAGAGGCGGGCCGTGGGCGTGAGCAGAAGAACGGTGGCAGGAGTGATGCATGGAGCCCAGGAGCTGAGGGCTAAGCACCGCGGACCTCAGTATCTATTCCTCCCCTCCCCGCCCCCCAGACGGCAGGCTGACCCCATACAAGGACTGAGTGGGCCCAGAGGTGTGGGCCAGAAGAGCCCTCTCCCTCCTGACACACAGCTGGCCCATCAGGGTGACCCTGAGAACTCATGTTCCACCATTGCAAGAAGGATGTGCTCTCGCTCTTTCTAGATGAGAAGGGGACGTAACGACAAGGGTCGGCTCCTGGCAACTATGCTGTGACCATGAGGGCAACCAGCCCAAGGATGGAGCCAACACATGGAGAAGGTGGAGGCAAGAGAGATGCAGAGAAGGGAGGCCCCATCACACTGTACCTGGGACCCCAAAACCTCCATATGAAATCTCATTCATTTGACTGGGAGCTGTCGGATGTCCCCTTTTACAGGTGAAGGACCTGAGGCTCAGGGCATCTAAGCGGAGCCAGCGATCACGGAGGAGCCAGAATGTGGATGCAGGTCTGCTGGGCACTGGCATCCCAACTCTGCCACACACACTGTTCTGTCTTGGGTTTGGGACCCTTGGGGAGAGAAGGCAGACGACAGAGGCCGATGGCCGTCACGAGCCGCACAGCTCCCCGACTGCTCAACAGGAAATGGAGAAAGAAACCAGCCGAGAACAAGCTGCTGACCAGCAATGGTCTGAGCCCCCGACTGCCGACTCAGGGGCTGAGGGGCCCGTCCAGGTGGCGTGGGCGCATCAGGGAGCTGGGTCCTCTGCACCTGCCACTGTTCAGGGAGGAAGGGGACCGCATGGCCTGGTGGAGGAGTGGACCTGCCGGCTTCAGTCCCACAGAAATGCCCAAAAATAGTCCATCTGGGGACTGGAGCCAGTTTCCCCCGGGAGTGTGGGGAGGTGGGCGAAGAAAGCCTGTGTGCAGCTGTGCAGCTTCTGCTCCGCCTGTGGAAGGAGTCCTGGGAAGGAACAGGCAGTATTTAGAAAGGATCACGGGAGTTCAAGTTCAAGTTCCTTGAGCCTCTTCTTAGATCTCCTACGGTGAGGTTGCTGTGCTGCTGTGACCCCAGACGCCCCACTTCTGTGACTGCACACCCCGCCTAGAAGCCTGGGGGAGCCAAGAGCCAGCTCTCCTCGGCCTTGGCCTCGGACGGGCCCCCCACAGCTCTGGGCAGGCCCCCTCCCACGCACACAGACCCCCGGACTGCCTGCCCAGCGGCAGGTGCTCTGCAGAGCCTGGGTTCCCTGCCGACGCCAGGGAGAGCCAGGGGGGCTGCCAGGGGAGCTAAGTGCATGTTGGCCCCTTGCTGGGGCTGAGAGTGCGAGCAGTCGGGGATCTGCTTGGGAGGGGACCTGGGGGCTTCGTCTCTGGTCGAAGGCAGAGGAAGGCGGCCACACCTTCTCGAGGGCACCCCTGCGTTTGGCAAACTGTACCTTCTGTCGCCTCTTAGTGTGTGTGACCGTGGACCACGGTTTATCTGTCAGGAAGCAGGCCCCTGAAGTCTGGGGAGGGGTGTCTCCTGGCCCAGTTTTAAAGATGAATTAGTTAAGACTCCAAGCAGGAGCCAGCAGGAAATCGCCACTAGCTGGGTGAACAAAATAGGAATGCAAACGTGAGAACCAGAAGTCCACGTGGGGAGGAAAATAGGGCACAGGCTTCGTTCTCGCGGATTCCAAACCGAACCCCGACAGTGGAAGTGGCCTCCAGGGCTGGGCCAGCCCCATCATTTCATGAGCACATCCTGACTCCTCCAGGGCTGGGGGAGGGTCTCCCCCGACGCAGCAGGTCGCACCCTCAAGGGACCCTCAGGCGGAGGGGGGCGGGGTCCGTGCTTGTAACACCTGCCTTTGTCCAAGTCAGTGCGGCCCCTGGAAAAGGCCGAGGGGCTGGTTCCGCGGGGAAGGTTTCAACGCAGAGGGCTCAGCGCTAAGGTGCCACAGGTGTCAGGAGAGCTGACAATGGCATCTGGGAGCCCTTCTGAGGTTCGCATGGACCATGGGATGATAGGGAAGGAGGCCAGGAGCCATGGGCCGGAGGATGGCACTGGCCTCTGGTCAGAAGAGGCCCTGACCCCGAGGTCTGGGGACCCAGTGACACAGACTCGGGTCTGGATGGGCCCCTCCTGGGTTGCAAACTGGGGATGGCTGAGCCCCCATCCCTCCACTCGCACGGGGGATACTCTGCCTGCCTGGCTGGGCACCTTCTGGGTCCGACACGCAGTGTGGCCGCAGAGAGCGTGACGCCCTCTCCTCTGCTCCAGATGGGTGCTCGAGACCCCCATGCAGGCTGCGGGCGACTGGGCCACACACCCCCCGCTCCCCCGCCAAACCAGCATTTAGTCCACACATCGGGGAACACGCCAGCCCCCTCTGGATGGATGGGGAGGGGCCGGGCCCCTGCGGCAGCTCTGACCCAGCGCAGCCCCAGCCCCTGGGTTCGGCCCCGAGGGCCAAGGGCAGGACTAATCAACATTTTCATTTTTCAGCAGAAACTCATTTGCAACATCCCTTCAAAGAGCATTGCCTCTGTGGATGGAAAGTCACCAGATTCCTGAAGCCACAGATGACTTTTAATATTAAGGGAGTTCTCCATTTTTCACTAATTTAATTTCTGGGGCTATTAGAGGTGGCCTGAAGAAACACCATCTGTTGAGTCGATGATAGACTAGAGGAGGAATTTCAGCAGCAAGACTGTAAATTTCCACTTTATCAGGGATCTCTCAGTATCCAAAATCAATTTAGGGAGGTATTGAAATGCTCATCAGGAGGATTTCTCAATCAGGGGCCGCCATTTGTGCCATTTTTCATTTCGGTCAATCAGTGCCTGACATTCTCAGCCTCCAGAAGGGGTCCAAAAAAATAAAATAGCTAAGGGATTTTATTATTTGTATCAAAATTCCAATTGCCCCGAATCCACTTGGTTTCAAAACCCATCGGGTGTGTGTGCACTGGAACAGCGCCTTTCCCCGGGTGGAAGAAGACCTGGGTGGCAGAAGCTGGTCCTCCCGGCCCAGGTCTGAACGTAGAGTACCGCCTTCCTCTTCTCCCAGGTGGGCTGGGAGCATCTGCCACCGGGAAGCCCCTCCTCTGTGGACTCCCTTCCGCTCCACCAGCAACTAAGAGGTGCTTACTGTGTGCCAGACACTGAGCAACAGAGCAAGACACAGCCCCGTCCTCCTGGAAGGGACAGGGTGCAGGGGACGGATGAGAAACGGGCACCACAAGCCTGCAGGGCTCAGCTACAGATGCTGAGAAGAGCTGCAGAGGAGACGGGGCAGGGCTCGTGGGCAGAGAGGGTGGCCGAGGGGGTGGGTGCTCCGGCCATCGGCCTTCCGAGAGGGACGGTGGAGCTGAAATCCACAGAAAGAGAAGTCAGGGGCGCAGGGACCCAGGGAAGGGTGCCCTCTCGGGGGAGCAGTGAGCATCAGGCATGGAGCAGGGACAAGTGTGGCATGTTCAAGGGACAGGAAAAATTGTCCCTGGAGTGGGGAGCCTTAGGCCACGTCTAACTGCCTGACCAAGGAACACAGGTCCCAGAAAGACTTTGCAGGAAGAGATACACCCTGGGGTCAGGCACACCTGGAAATGTCTTTGATTTGAGGTCCTGGCAGCTAACCACCTCCACTCCCAACAGCCCCTTTATCTGGGACCAGTGTATTTCCACCTGATTGCCACCATCACCCATCTACCCACCTACCCATCCACCCATCCACTCATCCACCCACCGATCCATCCACCCATCCATCCACCCATCCACTCATCCACCCACCGATCCATCCACCCACCCATCCACCCATCTATCATCCACCCACCAACCCACCCACCCACCCTTACATCCACCCACCCATCCATCATCCACCCACCCAGATGAGAGCCCTGGGTTCCTTTATCTGAAAAAAATATTACCCATGGAACTGTCCGCCCTGGGGCTGTGAAGCTTGGGTGGGTACCTGGAGAGAGCTGCCAGGAGCGCCCTGGGGCTGGGTATGATGTGGGAGCCCAGCGTCCTAACTGTGGGGCCATCAGGGACACATGGGCCAGTGGTCTTCAGGGCCACAGCCTGCCTGGGCTCTGCCCTGCTCTACAGCCTTCTGTGGTTCCCGTGTGCCCCCAGATGTGTCCCATTTTACCATGGCCATCCAGGCTCCTTCTCCCAACCCAGGTATTTGCCCAGGGTCCTCAGCTTCTTCATCGTGTCACACACACATAGGAAATGATAACAGGTGCACAGCACACCGGAATGAATGGAAGAGGTACGCATGGGGTGGGGGGGGGGGGCTCAGTCCCCTGCCTCCCAGCCACAATGGGCGTGGCACTTGGGCAGCACTGGAGGCCATCACACTGGCCTTCGTTCAGCTTTGGGGACACACCAAACACATCAAATATATCTCGTAGATGCTGCTCCTCTACTGAGAGTGCAGTTCTGCTCATCCTGCGTGCGTGTGTGTACGTGTGTTCACACACACCTATACCCCTGCAGACTTCAGCCCAAACGCCCCTTCTTGAGGGGTCACTTCCTGACCTCTCCCACTTGTTTGCATCTTGCAAAGCTCCCTGCTTTCTCCCCTCCATGGCACCGACCACAACTGTGACTTAAAACTCATGGAGCAGGACTTCCACCTCTGGCTGTGATTAAGGAGCTGGTGCCAGACCAGCCCTCCTGCTACAAAACTGGACAAAACAGTGATGGCAATTGTTCTCAGACTGGACCCCCGTGGGACTGGAATCCTGAGGAGGGGGTGTACCGTGCATCCCACAGTCCCTGGCTTCCTGTCTGGAGCACTCTCTGGACCCCCTGTGTCCCCACCTGGGTTCTGCTCATGGAGACCTCCTTTGATGGGAGCTGGCTGTGCAGCCAGAGAACGTGTTTTTCAAGCTGGGGAGCCAGCGATTGGCATTTGGGGATGCAGTTGGGGGCACAGAGCAGCAGAGGCAGGAACCACACCAGAAGGCACCTCCGAGGTCCACACGAGCCCCATGATGCCTTTTGAATCCTTAGCTGCTCACTTCGGGCCCTGAGCTGTAGGACCCCAGGGGGAGAGGAGACACTGCTCCAGCTCCCAGGGCTTCAACAGACACCCCCAAAGGCTCAGCCTCAGGAGCAGGACCAACCTCACCCTCAAGTGAGAACCTCTGAAAACCCATCTAATAAAACTCAAAGCCTAAGAGAATCAAACTGCTCTGCCAATAAATGAGCCGCTTGTCAGATCAAAACCCAACACTCATCTCAAGAAAGACAAGATCCAGACTCTCAACCCATAGCAAACACAATGTCTAGCACAAAACAAAGATGACCAGATGTGAGAATAAGCAGGAAAATGAGACCTATAAACAGTGGGGAGAAAAAAAAAAAAAAAACAGCTCATAGACACTGACCCTGAAAAGACTCATGTATTAGTAATAGCAGACAGAGTTAAAGCAGCTTTGAGTACTCAAAGACAATTATTTCATCAAAAATGATTGGTGGGTGGAGTTCCCTGGTGGCCTAGGGGTTAAGGATCTGGCATTGTCGCTGCTGTGGCTCAGGTCGCTGCTGTGGAATGGGTTTGAGCCCCATCCTGGGAACTTCTGCACGTGATGGGTGCTGCCAAAAAATAAATAAATAGGGGGAGATCTCAACAAGCAAGTGGAAACCATTAAAGAGATTCAAATGAAAATTCTAAAACTAAAGAGCTCAGCGTGAGAAAATGTGACATTTGCTGGATGGCATTAACAACAGACTGAAAATGGCAGGAGAAGGGCCAGTGAACAGGGAGACGGAGCAGTAGCCATCTCCTCTCTGAGGAAGGGATGGAAAACATATTGAAAGAAAAAACAAGCGGCGTGTCCACAGCCAGTGCGGACATATCAAGAGATACAGCAAACGTCTGTTTATGAGAAAGAAACAGAAGGCCTGAAGGACTAATTGTCAAAAACATCCTGAATTTTGAGAAGAACAGAAAACTTGCAGGTTTGAGAGTCTTGGCACAGAGCTCCCATTGTAGCTCAGCCGTAATGAACCTGACTAGTATCCACGAGGACTCGGGTTCGATCCCTGGCCTCGCTCAGTGGGTTAAGGATCTGGCATTGCTGTGGCTGTGGTGCAGGCTGGCAACAACAGCTCCAATTTGACTTCCATATGCTGCGAGTGTGTCCTTGAAACAAGAAAGAGAGAGGGAGAGAGAGAGAGAGAGAGAGAGAGAGAGAGAGAGAGAGAAAGAAAGAAAGAAAGAAAGAAAGAAAGAAAGAAAGAAAGAAAGGAAGGAAGGAAGGAAGGAAGGAAGGAAGGAAGGAAGGAAGGAAGGAAGGAAGGAAGGAAGGAAGGAAGGAGAAGAGGAAGGAAGGAAGGAAGGAAGAGAAAGGAAGGAAGGAAGGAAGAAAGAGAAAGGAAGGAAGGAAGGAAGGAAGGAAAGAGAGAGTCCCAGCAAACTGCAAGTAGAAGAAAGGAAAGCACAGGACTCGTGGGTGCATCGTGATGAAATCACTGAAAACCAAAGGTTAAGAGAAAACCCTTCAAGCCGACTCACTACCTGCAAGGGAACAGAACACAGATGACATCTGGTTTCTTACTAGAAGCAACAGGGACAGAGAGCTATGGACGGAGAGCACGTGGATCCAGTGACAGATTCCTCTGGACATGAAGGCAGAAAAAGAGACTTACAGGAGAACACAGGGGAGAGAATTGTCACCTGCTCTGTAGGAAATATATATAAGTGTGTGTGTGTGTGCACGTGTGTGTATATATATTTATATTTTTTTTCTTTTGCTTTTTAAGGCTGCACCTGAGGCATATGGAAGTTCCCAGGCTAGGGATCCAATCGGAGCTGCAGCTGCCAGCCTACACCCCAGCCCCAGCAACGCAGGATCCTTAACCCACTGAGCGAGGCCAGGGATTGAACTTGCATCCTCATGGATGCTACTTGGATTCATTTCCACTGAGCCACTCTGGGAACCCCAAGAAATATTAAAGGATGTTCTTCTGGATGAAGGAATTGATTCCAGACGGATGTTCCCACCTAGAGGAGGAGACAGGAGCGCTGGGTGCGGTACGTACGGAGCAACCATAGAGGAGATTGTTTTTCCTTTTCTTAATTTCTTGAAAAGACAACATCTGGCTCCTTGGAGGATGCAGCCAGAAGGGTGCATCCTCCTCCCGGGGAGACTCTGAGATGTACCACCCCAAGTGGGCAAACTTGCACATGGACCCTGCATCTGGGGAAGCTGCTGTCTCCTGACATTGGCCGTCACACTGTCATTACCTTGCTCGATTCTGACTTCGAGGGCGAAGGGCCAGCCGCGTGGTTCCAGCTCTCAGAGAGTTCGGAAAATTACGGTGCGTGTGTGTGTGTGTGTGTGTGCGCACGTGCATGTGTGCAGAGTCAGAGGGAGAGAGAACACAAAGGCACTGGAAGAGCCTTTCACTATTCGTGCAATGTCTCCGTGACTATGAAGTTACATAAAAATCAAGACTTTTTAAAATGATCATTTCAATAAAAGCTAATTATCAGGTAGCTGTTTAACATGCTCCTCTAATAAAGAGTGAGCTCTGAGAAAGCAGAGACCCCCCCCCAAGGGTGGTTTGCGGGTGGTTTACCTGTCACAGGGCTTGTCCAGGTGGACACGGGGCCCTGGAGGTCTGACTGGTGCCAGCTCAGCTGCTCGGTGTCCGAGAGGCCCTGGGTCCCTCCCTGGCCTCACTGGCCAGTGAGATGAGCATGAGTTTCTTTCTGGCTCTCTCCCTCTCTCGCTGTCTCTGTGTCTCTGCTCTCCGTCTCTCTCCCCATCGGAAAGGCAAGATGCCCTCCTTGGCGCTGGACCATTGAAGGACAGCGGTGGCTGTGTTCCCGTCTTGGAGGGACTAGCGGAGCTTATGAGACCTATAGCGGACTTCCGGCCCCGAAGCCCTGACTGGGAACGGCTTTTGCCCTTTGGACGCCCTGCATCACAGGGATGTCACTGGTTGGACGAGCCCAAGCTGCCCCCAGCCCGTCCTGAGGGCCAGGCGCCAGTCTGTGCATTGCCACGTGCTCCTGACTTGCCTGTGTGCCTGGCACCTCCAGGTGGGCAGAGACCCTCACCACACTGTCCGGTCCCGCCCCTCATGAGCCCCTGAGGCCTGGCCCTGGGGGCCACCAAGCACGCTGGGTGGCACAGCCCTTGCTCCGCTTGGAACACCTGCCCAATTTTCATGCCCATCTCTCCAAACCTCCATCGCCTCGGCCGTTAAAGACGCGTCCTGTAGTCACGGGAGCCGCAGAGGGGGACGCCTGCGTGGCACCTGGTACCTGGGGCTGGCTCTGCCCAGGAGAGCCCAGCCCCTAGGCTACTGATTTTCTCAGCTGGGGGGAAGAAAAGCACTTGACATCATTCCGTGCGGGAGGGGGGGGGCACCCTCAGCAGGGAGCTCCTCGCTGCCGCTCCCTGCACCTGTCCCCGTCGCGCACACCTGCCCTGGCCTGCAGGGAGCTTCGGGGTCCCCAGGGCTCAGTGACACGTTCTCACCTCTCCCCCCACCAATGTCCTTATTTCTTGGAAGGAAGTGACCGTGTTCTGGGGCGGCTGAGCTCCTGGCCATCTGGCTCCAGGCGGCCGGCGGCGCTGGACAAGGAGGGGGGGCAAAGCAGCTGGCCCGAGCCTGAGGGCCCCTCGGGTCTCCCGCACCCGCCAGGGAGGCTGAGGCTTCCCGAGACCGCGTGGGGCTCATGATGCTGGACTTGGCTGCGTCCAGGGAGCTGCAGGTGGTCTAGCCCCGGACCCAGGGGGGCAGGTGGACCATGCAGGTACATGGTTCTCAAGTTCTGCCAGGAGAAGGTTCCGGGATGGCTGGGGTTGTGCGTCTGGGTCGGTCCGTCTGGTCCTGCCAGAGACGTTCTGCCCAAGGACCACCCCCTCCTGTCTGGGAAGAAGGGACGGCCAGGTTCCAAGATCACTGGAGAGGGGTCTGAGGGCCACCCCTCCCTCCAGCCTTGCAATGAGCAGGGGGCACAGGCAGCTCTGGGCAGTGCAGCCCCATGGCTGGAGGCACACCTGCACCTGAGAACCGACCCCCGTGACCACACTCCGGACCTCACACTGATCCCCGCCCCAAAGGCCCTCAGCTGCCTGCCTCAGCTGGCCTCTGGGAAGGGCCCTGGGCTGGGCTCAAGGTCACCGCTGGTCCCTCCCTCCCTTCCAGGACCTGTTCCTCCCTTCCAGCTGCGGGACTTGGGGGGACTGGGGGACAGCCCCTAAAGTAGCAGGAAGGGTGACCACCCACAGGCTTCTTCTCTGGACCAGAGATGGGGACACGTGGAGAGCACTTAGCCCGTAAAAGCACGTGACAGGGGACAGCTATTACTATTACCTGGTTATGAAAGCCAACACCTTGGCAACAGCTTGGGGGATGCTGGGCCAGTCCAGGGCGCGACTCCATCGCCAGAGTCCACTCTCAGGAGTGACTGCTCATCAGGCCAGCGAGAGCGACCTGGGGACTAGGCGGCACCTGGCTGGTGTGGGCGGCCGGGCAGAGGGTGGGGTGCGAGGAGGGCAGGGTGAGGTTGAGACCCCTGGGGGCAGCTCAGGGGCTGACCAGGTGCAGTTGCTCCAGCTGCAGGGTTTGTGGCTCACCCCGGCGTCCAGGGGCCCCGAGGCACATCCTCCACAGTGACCCCGATGGACAGTGCAGGTGGGTGTCGGTGGGCGCAGAAGGAACACCTGTCTCACCAGCAGACCTCATCTGGGCACTAACTCCTTCAGCACGTGCTTGCAGAGACCCTACTCCACGCCGGGTGGGGACAGCCAAGCACAGCCGAGACAGCTGCCCTTTCAGCGACACCCCTGGGTAGAAGCCTGGGACTCCAGCGCTGGTGCAGCAGGCTTGACTGGCAGCTGAACACTCCCTGCCCCCAGGGCACTGCCATCCCGCAGGGTTGGCAGGACCCGCACCCAGAGCCCCAGAACCAGGTGAGCTACAGGTGTCCCTCAGGATGGGCAGCTGGGGGCCTTGGCGACTCAGGGAGGCACTCGGGCCAGGACCCAGTAGGTCACTGATCCTCTGGCAAGGCACAGCCAGCCCGCTGCGGGGGAGCCCGGGCCCGTCCCAAAGAGGACGCTATCTCTCCAGGCTGCAGCCGAGAGGTTCTCTTTCGTGGTGATGAGCTGGCGGCTCAGAAAGCACAGAAAACAAAATCCCTGGGGAGCAGCAAGGACCCTGTGAAACGGCTGGAGTTGGGCACACGCTCGCCCTGGGTGAGGACGGGGAAGGGGGCACGGGCTGGGGGAGGCCGTGGAGACGGTGGGCCTGTGCCGTCTCGGCCCCTCCATGGAGCACCCTCTCTGCCTGAGCCTAGAAAGGGGGAAGCTGGGCCCCAGTTTCCAGGAGCCTGGAAGCAGCCTTGCAGCTTACAAAGGGCCAGGCATGGCCACGCGTCCTTGCGGCCTGTGTGCAAACTCGGCGCCCTGGGTTCTGCTTCCCCAAAGCGACACCAGACACGCTGACCTCTCTCCTAAGCACCTCCAAAATCGCACAAGAAGGGCCCCAGGGCCCCACAGCTTCTCCTTTAGGAAATTCTCTTGGAGCTGAACCGGCCAAGGAAACAAAGACCCAACTTCTAGGGCGGCCACTGCTGTGACGTTTAAGGGAAGAAGCTGAACTGGCCCATCAGCCTCAGCACTGGGGACACTGACCTGTCCTTTGTGCCAGGGCATCAGGGGGCAGTGGGGGCCTCAGGGGGTGCAGAGGATGTGGGTGGCCCCAGGTCTGAGCTAAACCCTGTGTGCCATCAAGATTTGGCGGCCTGAAGCCCAGGGCCCTGCTCAGAGGGAGGCGGGGGCTGTTGTCAGCGAAGTTTCCAGAAGGGAACAGGCTCAGAGGCGTCCCTGACCTGCTCACGGTCACACCAGCCTGATTAGAAAGTGGGTGCTTAGCAGTGACTCGGTGTAGCCAAGAAAGTGACACGGGGCTCAGCATCCATGCATGCAGACAACGTCCATGGGACACGAAGAGGAAACTCACCCTGTGCCTCTGCAAATATGCGTGTGTTTCCACACAGACACAGGGCGGTTGGGGGCGGCGGGGGGGGGGGGGGGGGGGGGGGGGCGTCACAGTTTCCTTCTTCAACTTTCAGAATTTTCCCCACTTTTTTTTGCAGTAACGATGGATGCGTTTTGTAATCAGATGAAAACAATAAAGCTATTTTTAAAGGCGAGCAATTAACAACCAGTTGGTGGGGAGTGTGGCAGGCTGGGATGAAGTATCTGGGACACCAAACCTGGTGGCAGTGCCCCGAGGGACTCGGTGTGACCTCAGCGGCCAAGGGCACCCCCGCCTGGATGGACCAAGCCCTCGGAGGAGGGGCCCAGGGCCGCAGGGTGAGGGGCGAGGGCGGAAGGGAGGAGGCGCCAGCCCCTGACAGCGATGAGACAGTTTTGTCACTGACAGATGGGACATCCTTCTGCTCTCGCTGGCTGCTCCCTGCAACAGCGAGAAACCAGCAGCCCACACTTCAAAACACACGCGCGCCAACGCAACACCTCCGCCAGGGCGGGGTCAGGTGGGTGGGAGTCAGAACAGCACGACGAGGGAGGAGCCCAGTCCCCCCCAGACGGGGGCTCTGCCTGGGGGTGCAATTGTCCCGCAGTTCCCAGCAACGTCCGGATTGAGCTGTGCGTCCAGCCGAGGGGAGCCGTCTACACCCCTGCGATGGGGCCCGGCGAGGCGTTGAGCACAGCCTCTGGAAATCAGCACACAAAGCCCGGCTCTTCCCACAGCATTAACCAGTCCAGAGGACGGCTTTTGGCTTCCTTCTGGTTCCACTAAACTCCACGGTCTCTGCTTCTGAGAAGGGCACGTGAAACCACCCCGTCCCCCTCCCGCAGCACAAGGTCCCAGCAATGAAATGAGGTGCACCTTTGACCTCAGGCTGGCTTGATGGATGGACAGAGCTTGGCAAATGACGCAGGAGCCTCCGGTGACGGCCGCGGAGTGGCAGGCGGTGGCAGGAAATGAAACCAGCCTCCTCGGGTCATCCATCACTAGAACCTCATTCCTCGCCCCCCGCCCAGGGTCAGCCGCGCGCACTCGCGGGGTAATCCATCACCCCTCGGGCTGCAGGATCGCAGAGCAGCGCCGCTCCCTGAAGCCAGGACCCATCGGACACCCAAAGCCCCGTGCCTGCTCACTCGCTCAGAGACGCCTTTCCAGTGCTGCCCCAAACGAGGATTTAATTGACGTGTCGTAAGGCATCTAAGAAGCGTATGAAGGACAAAGCCCTCCTGATTTAAACAATCATTCTGCCTTCTTGCCTGTGGCCCCACTACGTCCACGGCCACCAACTCAGCCCCTGGCAACCCTTTATTTGTTCATTCTCGAGAAAGGGAAGCGGCAGAGACAGTCCTTTGTGCTCAAGGACCCAGGTCACAGCCCTCCTTCTGGATCTGGGGGGTGGAAGGCCAGCCCCAGGGGGCGTGCGGGTCATGTGACAGGTTCTGACCAGTGAGATGCAAGCCGTCTTTCCAGGTGGAGGAGGTTACCTTCCACAGCGCTCTTCCCCTCGGGGGGCCACGGAGGCCCCCCAGGCTGGGTTACAGCGTGGACGACGGCTGCCCTGGAGAGAGGCCTGGTCCCAGAGCCGCCTCCGTGTGGGGGAAATGAGCCTGTGTGGGTGCAGCCACCCAGGATACAGGTCCCTGATCCCCGCACCTGACACAGCCCAGATGAACGCCCTCCGTGGGGCTCTACTGCCCACTGGGCGTGGGGTGCAGGGCGAAGGAAAGGACTGGGGTGGGTCTTATCTCGGGGTCTTGAGTGGAGAAGAAGCCACAGAACGGTCCCACTTCAGAAGCATGCGGCTAGGTTCGGAGAAAGGAAGGGCCCCCCCCGACCAGCCAGTGGCAGGACCCCCCACGGGCACCTGCTCGGTCTTTGAGCCCAGACACCAACATCCCCTTTGGCGGGATTGTTCTGGAAGCCCCTGGATTTCCCGCTGGTCTGTGGAGGCTCTTGGCAGGTTTGGTAACTCAGATGGAGCCGCTGGGGTGCCAGGACCAGCTGAGGTCAGAGGTGAGAAATCCCCGCTCCCCGTCTGGCCGGCTGGTTACTTTCCGTCACATCTTCCCCCGAAGGTGGCAGCTGAAGTCAGGACTTTCATGAGCAAAGCCAGCAGGTCACAATGACAGTCTGGGAAAGAGCATTCTGGCACAGATGCCCCGGCTTGGTAGGGGAGGCACCGGCCAGGTGGATCTAAATAGAAAACTCACTGAGCTTTTGTCAACCGTCAACGGTGAGACGCTTTCGAGTGCCCGCCGCCAGCCTGCTCTATGCACAGCACGCAGCGCCCTTGAAGCCTGAAGCTGTTCCTAAGGCCGGGCTGAGAGATGTGAGGGGCACGCTGGGGGGCGGAGGCACCTGTTCAGGGTTCTATTATTAACACCATCTCATCTTTTCTGGGGTTCCCGAAAGTCTGGACACATCATGAATCCGGGACTGGGAGGGAGCTTGAGGGCACTCCTGTGAACCCCGCATCCCCCTCCTCCATGGTCGCTGCCTCCATCCCTAATGAGGCTCAGATGCCCCGGAACGTATTTCCAGACGGGCCAACAACGGCGTCCGGAAGACCTCCGAGACGGCTGCGCACTTGGGCCAGCAGCAGCCTGTGTATCCTGGGTGCCTGGAGCCCTCAGTGGCACGTCCACTCTCCGGGCGTCATGTGGTCACGGGGTGCCCTGGCCCCGGGCACAGCTTACACAAGGGCCACCCGCACCTCTGGGGCTTTCTGCATCCCCATCAAGAATCAGGGAAGGAATCCAGCCTTGAAGACACTCCCAGGGCCAGGGGGACGCCTCACCTCTACTCTTGAAGAACTGTGTCCCCGTCTCCCTAGAGCCCAGAGGCAGGGCAACCCCACCCCGTCACCCCCTCGCCTGCCCCGGATCACCTCCCCCCCCCCCCGGGACACCAGTCCCCTCGCATCCTCCCCAGATGTCGCAGCCGCAGGACCGCGTTCAATCCCTTCTCTGAGCGCCTCACCACAGCCCCCCAAGCCCACCTTTGAGGGTGGTCCCTTCAAAACGCATCTGCTTCCTCCCCCACAAGCCCCTCCCAGCTTCCAGGCTGTTAGGGAGAATTTCCGCCTCCTCACGCGTAGCATCTTTGTCAGTTTCAACGTGAAAAATAAAAAAAAAATTACAGGGGTGTTGGCAGCCTGGTTAAAAATAGTCCGTCTCTTAAAAGGTGAAAACTTGGTGAGAAATGCAGGGGCCTGGGGGTGGGAGATGCCGCCTCCCTCTGCCCCGCCCGCCCGCTGTCTGGGAAAGCCAGCCAGTGGCTCCGGACTCTGGTGGCCCCGTCAGATGCCCTGACGCTCCCTGCAACCCATCCCCAGGCATGATGTCCGTCAGGCCAGGCGGGCTGCCAACCTGCTCCTTCCTTAATCGTGTTATCTTGACACAGATTCCGTTTCCGACTCAAGCAACATGACTTCCTAAACAAACCCACTTTCAGTAGGTACTATCACTTTAAAAAGAAAAAAGAAAAAGCAGCATTAATTCCAAATATGTCCCGGACTGATTCTACCCTCAGTGTGTCAGGAGCCCCTTCATCATGGAGAAGCTCTGCGGTCTTTCATGCCAATGTCAATGCCAGCCAAGCTGTCCTGAAGCAGGTGCAAGTCCTACAGTCCTGGCGCGGGAAGGGACCACCCCACACACCTGCAGAAGCAGCGGGGAACAGTGCTCTAGGCGTGAGCATCCGATGGTGGACCGCGAGCAGGGGCTGCTGAAGGAGGCCCAGCCGGACGGGGTAGTGCCCAGGCCCCTGCACTGGGGAGGGGATGTGTCACCTTTCTGTCTCCTCCTGCTCCGCCCACGGCCCACACAGCTGCCAGGACCCAACTCGAGGCCTTGATGCCCTGCTTGAGACCCCTCAAGACTCTGTGTCACGGGAGACTCCCCAGGGCCCCCTCCTGCAGCCCCCCACTGGCCCCATCTCTATGCCCATCCCCCAGGGCGGGGCGTTCACTGCAGCTCTGCCTTCTACCACCTCGTCCTCAAAGACCCACCCACTGTTCCCTCCCCTGGAACCTTCCCAGACCACCCCCCTCCCCTGCCCCCACAGTGGCACACAGCACAGGCCCCCCCGGAGCGCATGCCCCCCTCCCCACCCTAACGTCAGCGCTTCCTCCGCCGTCTTCCCCTCGAATGTGCCTTCCCGGGGCACAGGAAGGACCGCCTCCACTTGTCAGTTCACTCGCAGACTCCAGGCACTGTTCCTCAATAAGGGCCTTGAGTTCATCTTTCCTTCGGAGTGTCTGGCCGAAGAGCTACAACTGCCGCCACCCCCGGGGGGACCCCCTTCCTGGTCCCCTGGTGGAGAGCTGCGTCCTCTGGGTGAATCAGGGTTCTCCTTCCTCCCCCACCCAGCTGCTCCCGGGCCTCGCTCTTTGCCCACCCGGGCCCCTCAATCCCTCTCAGGCAGGTTAGGGCAGGGCCGGGTAGCCCCCTGCTGCCCCGACCCGCCCCCAACAAGCCACGCCCTTTGCCACGCCCCGCTACCCGCCCAGGCCTGCTGAGGCCCCACCCTGCCGCGCCCCACCAGGCACCTCCGACCACCTCCCGCCTTGGTCCCCCCTCCCCTCTCCTTCAGGGATTCCTCTGTGTGGCTGAAGGGCTCCACTGCTCTAAAGCCTTCCATGGCTCCCTCCGCCGGGGCTGACGTCCACGTTCTGGGGCTGGCGTTCAGGGACCTCACAGTCCGTCCCGGAGGCGGGAGCTCACCCTTCCTGACTTTGTCACCCGCCCTCCTCTCCTCCCTTCCTGGTGCCCCCTGTGCATCCGGGCCCCTCATTCTGCTTCCACAGGCCACAGAGCTAAGCCCAGACCCCACTCTCCCACGAGGCTCCCGGATTATCACAGTCAGGGGTGGTCTCCTCCGCTTGAGGGTGCTGGCCTTCCCTCTATCCGTCGTAATGAATAATCATAGCTTTTCCTGAACCCTCGAGGGGACCAGGCCCTGGGTGGGGGCTTCCTTGCTGTAGCCACAGCCACGGGAGGCTGGGAACGAGGTCTGCCCACCGGCGGAGGTCGGGGTGGTTTGCTGAGTGAATGCTGAGCTTTAGACACAAGAGCTGTGACCCGCAGTGCTTAAGCTATGGGGAGGGGCCCCAGGACCCTCGGGGAACACCGTGTACCGTGAAGGCAGAGTGCATGTGGTCACAAAGATCCCCCCACCGTGTCCGGTGCAGGGGCGGGGCCCCACCACGCCCTCCAGATCTGCCCTCCGGTCTCTGGTTTCCGCTGCCGGCTCTGCTCGCCCCCTGCAGGCCTGCAACCCTCCTCCCCGCGGGCTGGAGGGGACGCTTGAGAGAGGGGATCCGGCTGGGAAGGAGCCTGGACATGGTCCCGGAATGCACACTTGAGCTCCACTTAGCTGCCAGCTGTTTAAAAATGGAAGGAAGAGATTAAAAATGAGCAAGCAAGATGGCTTTGAGTAAAACCATCAGCAGCCGAAATGTGCAGACTAATTCAATTTCCGCCTCCTCCTGCTCCGAAGGGAGCCCACTCGAGGGCCCGAGCTGCTCACGAAGGCGGGAGTTGAGTGTGTTCTCGGAACACCAGCCTTCACCAGCTCCCTCCAAGTACAACCCCCCCCCCATGGCTCCCGACACACGCCCCCCATCTGCTCTGGGAATTGCCCGGGCCCCCGAGCTACACTGGAGAAGGAAGAGAAAGACCAACCTTGGCCAGACCAGCCTGGCTTCCCGGGTTCCTGGTTGTAGGCGCCAACCAGCCTAAGGAGAGTGCGGAGGCAGCCGTGCCGGCCACGTGGCTGGGGGGCGGCTGGGACCAAGGCTTCCACGTGCCCCCCTCCCCTGTGTAATCCCCATGGCTACGCTGACAGGTGGGTGCCGCCAGTCACCTGCAGCTGCAATAATGGGACACGTAACCCCCAAATCTCAGCGGCAGAAGACAACAAAAACACACTCATTATCTCAGTCTCTGTGGGTCAGGAGGTGGCAGCCTTCTGGGTGGGCTCAGGTGGGCTCAGGATCTCCGGAGGTGGCAGGTAGGCTGGCAGCTGGTGCCGCCTCATCTGAAGGTTTGAGTAGGGCTGAAGCTCTACTAAGCTGCCTCGTCTAAGCTGTTGGCAGGAGAACTTCTGTCTCCACCAAAGCAGCCCGGCTGCCTTAACAGCATGACCACAGGACTGCCCCAGACGTGCCATCTGGGTGAGAGGGTTAGAGCAGAAGTGCAGTGCTTTTCTAACCTCCTTTCAGTGACAGCACCTCCTCGGCAGAGCTCTGCCAGGCACAGACTGACCCGGGAACAGCGTGGGAGGGGGCTGCCCAGGTCAGGTGTGATAACAGGAGGCAGGGGTGCTGGGCATCTCGGAAGCTGGGTTTGATGTCATTTCCCCATTTTGCAGATGAGCAAACTGAGACTCTGGCCATGGAGGTCGCCTGCCTGAGTCCACCCAGCCCTTGGGGCAGAGCCAAGATGGGACCACAGCCTGTCTGACTCCAGGGTCCCAGGATGCTCGTGGGGTCCTGGAGGCGGGTTCTAGCCCTGGCACTGCTGCTCCCTGTGACGTGGGACCCTGAGGAACCTGGGCCTCCGCTTCTCCATCTCTTTGGAAGAGACAGTAATGGCCCCAGTGTCCTGAGGGCGATGGGGGCTGTGGTGACGGCTCCATCCCTGCATCTGAGGAGGAGGTGGGGGGCCTGGCTGGGATGGCAGGCCCCGGCCAGGAGCGGCACTCACCCCCACAGCCTGCATGCAGGCGGGGAAGCAGGCACGAAGCTCTGTGGCTCTCACCCTAAGGCAGCCCTGGGGGGGGGCGGGGCTGGGCCACGTGGACCCGTGTCCCCGAGGTCTTCGCTGTGGGACCTGCCTCCCTGGACGGGGGACGTGAGGCCATGGGCACTAACAGGGCAGTTGGGGAGGCCCCTTGGGCTTTACCTCCTCACCCCTCATGGCCACCCCCTGCATCAGCTTCCCCCTCATATTATGCCACAGAGGCGGGCGGAGACTCAGGCCAGCCGCCACCCCAAGCAGGAGGCTGGCGGTGGACCGGGCTCCACCCCAGCCCCTCTCAGCAGCGGCCCCAGCACTGCCTCCCCTCAGGCAACGCCCCGACACCCCCCGGGGACCCCTATGCCTGTCCCTAGGGAGCAGGGGTCCATCAGGTAGGCAGTTGCTGACCGCTCAGCATCCCCCGTCTCAGAGGCTTAAGACAAAGTCACTCTCACTCAGGCTGGCCAGCGTGGGAGGTCCCCTGCGCCAGCCCTGAGGGAGGGTTAAAGTGGGGGCCCGGCCCATCCCTTCTGCCCACATCCCACTGGTGGGAGCAGAGGCACGCGGCCCCCCCCCCGGACCGCAGGGCCCTGCGGTCCAGCCGGGGGTCCGGGAAGGGCGGGAACCCAGCACCAGGCGGTACGGGTCTTGCCACGTCTCCACGGAGCCGCACTTCTCTTCAAACCCCCAAGTCCCGGAGCCGCAGCGCCAGGGCCAGGACGGTCCACCACGGCCCATGGGGTCTAGAGGACTTGGGGCGGGTCCACGCCCAGACTGAGGGCGTTTGCTGCTTCACACCTGGCTTGCGTTTCTCCCAGTGATGAAGGCCGGCGGGGGACACCGAGGTCCACGGTGGCCTGCCTTCCCCGAGTTCCCCACGTGAGAGCTCAGGGAGCCCCCGCTTTGCCAAAGGGGAGACGGGGGCCCCGGGAGGGGGGTTCTCACCCAGGACAGGTGCGCTCTTCAAGGGAGGACTGTTCTCCACCCGAAGTCTTCAAAGCCAGCGTTTCAGGGAGACACACGCACCGCCGGGAAAACGCGCTCCCAGCCCAGGCCCCTGCTTGGTGTGCGTGGCGGGGACGCCCATAGGTACTCCTGTGGAAGCTGTTTCCCAGCCAAGTGTGGCATTTGGGTCCTGAGTCACTGTTTCGCTTCATCCTGACGTCCCACAAAAAGATGGAAAACATCAAAAAACATTTAAAAACAATATCGTGGACTCGGGCTTGCTTATTTGTTTCCTGGAAGCAATTTTTAAATTAATGCCTGACACGAGATGAAAACCAGAACGCGAGAGCGTCTTTTCTCCCCGGGGAACGGGCCGCGTGCTCCCTCTAAGCGCACCGCCTGGGAAGCTAGGACCGGGCGCAGGCCTATGGAGCTGCTGCCGTGGGCCACCTGCCACGGCAGGCCTGGCATCACCCTGGTGGCGCCGCCTTGGGTGCTCCTGGGTGTCTGGCAGGGGACTCCCCAGGGTTTGCCCGGCCATCCCCCGCCACCACGACCCCCGCTGCCATGTGAGAGCCAGTGCCCGTCCCAGCCTCCGGCCCGCTCCCTGGTACCTCTGCACACCTGTCCCTGAGACGATGCCCCCACCGGCCCAGGCACTGCTGTCCCTTCTGCTCCTTTTAGACTCAGATCGATGTCCCTTCCCGGGACGTGGGAAAGGCCACGGCCAGGGTCTGGTTAAAGACGTCTTGTCACTGAGCGCCAGCGGCACATCTGTCACTGAGCGTTAGGGCCACCTCTCCCGGGGGGCGGAGGGGGTAAGTCCCTGGGGTGTGGGCTGTGCCTGGCAGCAGTGATGCCAGGAGAAGCTCAGGAGGGGCCCTCTGTCCTCTCCTGACAAAGGGAGCCCACCTCATGGCCAGCTGCACAAACCCCCGCAGAGCCCCAGGGGCCACCTGCCTGCAGCGGCCCCGCAGCCCCCCGGGGAAGGTTTCACTGCTCCCTCCTCCTCTGCACCCCCCAACGAGGACCATCCCTCCAGGAAGCCCTCCCTGCTGATTTATAGGCCCAGGGACGCCAAGGGCAAGCCCATGGGCACAGGGGAGCCTGAGGCAGGTTCAAGGCCCAGCCCCTCCCCTCGCGGCTGTGCCCCAGGAAAGCCGCCTCAGCTCCCTGGGAGCCGCTTTCTTCATGCATCAATGGGGAGAAGCAGGAAGCAAGCTCCCCTCCTGGGCCCAGGCTCCCACCTGGGGGAGGTCCCTGTCCCCATCCTTCAGAGCACCTGCCCTGCACGGGTCACCGCCTTCTCACCACCTCACCCCTCTGAGCGAACCCCTGAGCCTGGCACACAGAGGCAGCAGCTGCTTAAGAGCTGGTGGGGCCACTGGTCAGCACCCCCACCCCTACCAAAAGCGGGCCCTTCCGCCCAGCAATCCCTGGCCCCCCGCTCCCTGGTCTGGGTCACGCAAGACCTCATCCCGGCATCAGGAACTCGGAGGCCTGGCAACAGTGGGAAGGGAGCAAGGCAGGGCTCAGAGGCACTGCGGTCCATAACTCACGGGCACTAAATTAATTACGGTGGCAGAAGCGCGGAGAACGCGCCCGTCTCCTGGAAACCGCCCCCAGTTCTACTGCACTCGGATGCGTTAAAACATCGAGCCTGTGAGCAGGAAAAGGAAAAAAGCCAGACGAGATGCTCGCTCTTCAGCCCGGCCTCGGGGCATGTCAGCAGAGCAAGGACACGATCTGCCCACGCGTCCAGCCCAAGATTAACGAGCCAAGGTCTGCAGAGGGCCCGGCTCCGGGCGCGTCGTGGGCCTGCTGTAAAACCAGGGAGGGCGGTGTTCCCAGAGCTGCATGCGGCTGGGGCGATCAGCGCCCCGAAAGCGCCTTCCATGGGTCTCGGCTTCTGAGCGGAAAGGCTGGACGGCCCTCCAGGAAGAGGCGTCCATCCCCTAAGGAATGATCCAGAGCTGTCATCGCGGTCTGCAAGGGAAACCAGGCTCCCAAGGGGGCTTAGGACTCAGTAGGTGTGGCTGGCCTTGCAGGGTGCAGCCTCAGGGCTGGGAAGGGTGGCCTCCCCCGCCCCACCCCAGCATCATGGCGAGGGAACCGGGAGACGCCTAGCGTGTCTGGGAGTTAGTGCAGGAGAGTCCAGCTTCTTAAATTCATCTCCCGGCACGTCCCGTTGACAAGGCCACGAGGCTGCGTGTCAGGGCTGCCTAGAAACTGGCATAGAGATGAGACGTTGGGAAAGACAGTCTTGAACCACAAAGACAGACTGCAGCTGGCCCCCCTAAAAGGCTCGCTGTCTCCCCAGGAAGACGGCCGCGTCCGGAGGGATGCGGGAGGGGTGGTGGCTGGAGCCAAGTCCGGGAAGCCGGACACGGGACCCGTCACCCCTCCTGCTGTGCTCGGGGCAGACATCACTAAGTGGCTTGCCCCGCCTTCCTGCTGAGTCCAGCAAGGACAGCAGAATCCGTGTCCCCACAGCCCTTGGGTTCCCAGCAACAGACGCAGACATCAACTGGCTTAAACGACATGGCCTGAAACAACAGTGACAAGTGACGGTGGATTCGCTGGCCGGACTCGGGCAACTCGTGGCATCCAGGGAGAACACGAGAGAGCCGGGCTCAGAAGTGTCAGGTCCTGGGGCCACCCCGGGGCTCTGGGGAGTAGGAACTGCCCCCCGGATGCTCTGGGGAGGGGCCACATCCAGAGGCACCCTCTCTAGCCACCACTGACCTCGGGCGCCTGTGCTCACCCCAGCTTGGTGCAGGTGCTCACCTGAGCCAGGTGAGGGCAGCGCCCTGACCAGAGGTCCCGGTAGCAGGGATCCCATTGGGATGTGCAGGTGGCCCCCTGCGTCTGGTCCCAACGGTTCAGCCTGAGGCTCTGGCGCTGCTCAGGGGCACGTTTCGTTTCTCCACAAAGACTTGAAGGACTCTGAGAGCAAGGACTCTGCTCCTCTCCCTCCTGTGTCCTCAGAATTTGGTCCGACCCTGCATTCTTTCTAGAAATGCATAGTAAGCCACTTCTCTCCCTGTAAGTAGGCGGGGTGCTTTGTGGTTAAAACACAAGTGTCAGGAGTTCCCGTTGTGGCCCAGAGGGTTAAGAACCCGACGTAGGATCCACGAGGATGCAGCTGCAGCTCTAATTCGACCCCGGGCCTGGGAACTTTGATGTGCTACACACGTGGCCCTAAAAAGCAAAGGAAAAACAAAAAACAAAAGACTTGATCTTTGATTGATTCAATGTTTGATCAAAAAGAATGACTCTTTGGGTTCTCAGGGAACAGGAATTTTTCCTGGCCCTGAGGTTTTTACGGCACCGGGTACCTACAAGGAGCCCAGGACCTGCTTGCTCACCCTCCCAGCCAGGGCCCCACCTGCTGGGGTGCAGTCTTTCAGCCGCCACCTCGAGTCCCAGCCCCTTATCTTCCTGCCCACACCCCTCCTCCTGGGCCCGCTGACTCGATGCGGAACGGCGGGAGAATTTTAGGGCAGGGAAACGAATCTGCAGGAGGCGGTCCCCGTGGGTGTGGGTCGTGATGCCTTTGTCCAGACGCATAGGATGCCCAGTGCCAGGAGTGACCCTTAACGTAAACCTCGGACTTGGGGGGGATGACGTGTCCCTAGAGGGGGTCGTTGGTGGTGGGGAAGGCTGTGGGGGTCGGGGGCGGAGAAGACGCTGGACCTCCTGCTCGATTTTGCTGTGAACCTTAAACTGCCCTAAAAGCTAAAAGCAAATTAAAAAAAAAAAAAAAAAAACCTTCCAGCTAAGCCACCATGAAAAGTAGCAAGATAATGGGGAGATGGAGGGTGAGGGGGGCGCATGGGAATTCTTTCCGCTGTCCTCAACTTTCCGGTGAAGCTAAAATGGCCCTAGAAATGAAGCCTATTAATTTTGTTGAAAAGGGGGAGAAAGGCGGTTACAGGAAGCATTCAGAGCCTGAGTAGCTTTTGTCTCCCGACCAGACTGTGAGCGGCTGGGAGGAGGAGCCCGAGAGGCCCCGTGAAAACCGCACCCCAGTTGTTAAGCCCGCAACCCCCCGACGCTGTTACTGCTTTTGCTTAAGGGAGCAGTGGGGAGAGGACCCTCATCTGTGGACGTCACCGTGATCCTGAACTTGGGGCTAGGCCGCCCGCGGCGCGTTTCCGGGGGACGTTACCGTGGGGGCTGTGTCCGCAAGCCGTGTCCGGGCTGAGATGTGCCGTCTGGGTCTGGAAACTCGCTGGAAGTGGCACTGGGCTGAGGGTATTCGACCTGTTCCTTAAAGGTGGCCTTGGGGACGGTTCCAGGTTCACGGGTACCTTTCCGCCCGCACACCTGCGCTGCTGCCAAGCACCCGGTATTCATCCATCGTCCCTCCCCATCCGCTTCCCGGTGGATGGAAAAAAGAGGGAAAGGAGAGACCCCCAGGCAAGGAGCCTGGACGGGGACCTCGGCTTCCCAGCTCGTGGGCGTGGTGTGGGTTTGTGTACACACTCGCGTAGTGACGGAACGAGGCCAGGCTGTGGCTGAGCAGAGGGGCTGCTGGCAGCTCGGGTCCGACCAGAAGCCGCTCGGCCGGGCCCCTGTGCTTCCCACGTTGCGTAGCTGAGCCTAACCCCTTCAGCACACGAAGCAGGCCGCAGGTTTCTCTGAATCTGTGCGGTACGTGCAAAACGTGGAGCCGCAGGGGAGCAGAAGGCCACACACGAAGAGACACACACATGCACACGCACAGATATGCACACGCAGACACACACAGACATAGACACACACACACAGACACACACGCACAGACACACACGTGCGCACGTGTGATCGCCCGCAGCATCGGATTGGTAAATGTTGGTGTCTGCCGTGATCCGCTCTGCTCACAAGCACCATGCGGATCCCCCAGGACCCCTTCCCGCCGACCCCGGGAGCGGGAGGGTCACGCCTTCCCGAAGGCATAGGTTCTGGGACTCTGACGCCGTATCCATAGCAACGACGGGAATTCTAACTCCAGGACATCCCTGCTCAGGTGAGCCGTGCCAGCAGCCTTCGGGCCCAGGGTGGGTGTGGTTGACCCTGCCCTACAGACGGGGCCTCCACCACTGCCCCAGGCCACGCCCGGCAGGCGGCTGGGAGCTGGGCCTGCCACGGACTCAGCAGCTGTGCTCTGGCCTGGGCCTGGCTCGGGGACGCGGGACAGCCGTCTGGGAGCAAACTAGGAGACGCGCCGGCTGCCCACCCTGGCCGGGCCCTGGCTCCGAACGCACAAGGGACGGGCCGGCCTGGGGCCCCTGGCTGCGCAGCGATCCCTCTGACGCCCACCCCTGAGCCATCGCGGCCGGGCCCGCGGAGCCGGCGTGAGCTCGGTCGGGGCTGGGTTCAAAGGCAGCCAGGCAGCAGTCGGGCAGGAGGCTCTGACGACGAGGGCGGCATGGCAAGCAGAGGACCACTCCACTGGAGCGGGTTTTTATGTGAAATTACATATGCGCCGGCTTAATGCACGGATGTCAGAGCAAATAAATGTACGTGGCAACAGCCGCCCGCTCCCTCCCTCGGCCGCCTCACTCCGGCCCAGCGCGTATCCTCCTGGGCTCCCCACGTCTTTAATCTTACTGATTCATTAGCCTGCCTCCAATGCGGCATATTAATGTTAGGTCCAAAAGTATTTCATCAGTTATTCCGAAGGTCTTATTTCATTTTTATTCAAAAATGTGTGATCCTGAGAGAAAATCATTACATATGAGACCAACAGTGTTGCTCTGACCTGAATCCGCAGAATCTTGGAATCTCCAAACTGGAGAGGAGCCGGTGCCCACGCCAGGCCAGGCGGCTTGTCCTCCTGACACCTGCCCCCAGCAGTCTCGTGTACCTGGTGGGGGCAGGAGGTGTTTACCCGGTCATATCATAAGAGAATGAGCATCCTGAGCAGGAAGGTGAGTCAGCAGACCAGACAACCACCCTTCAGAGTTGCTGTGATGGCCGCGACCGCGGCTGTGCCCTGAGCGTTCCGAGGGCCAGGCCCTGTGCGGGGCACCCCACGAGCTTCACCTGTTGAGTCCTCAGCTGCCCTGATGGCTCCCGAGTTACAGATGGGAAATGGAGGCACGGGGCGTTTTAGAAACTCACCAAGGCCACGTGGATATTGACGGAGGCCATCGGGACCTGTACCCACGTGCATCCTCTTCTGTTAACCGCACCCCGCTTTGCCACAGCGGGGGTTTCTGCCCTGGGCAGGCTCCGCAGGGCTTCAAAGGCCCCGTGCAGTGCTAAGAGCCCTGACGCCTTAACTGTGTGGCTGGGACACCAAAGGACAGTCACGCTGATTCGGTATCGCCGCCGTAACCGGTCGCCACTCGTCAGCACCTTGAAACAACGCGAGCACGCTAGCCTCGGTGCCGGGGGTCCGGAGTCCGAAGGCTCTGGGTGGTTCCTGCGCCAGCTCCCCCAGGGTCAGAGGCAAGGTGGCGCACTGGTGGCTCAAGGCTCTGGGGAGAAGCGGCCACCTTGCCCAGGCAGGTCCTTGGCAGGATCCAGGTTCTCGTGATCGGAGGCCAGATCCCTGCTGCCTCGCGGATGTCGGCAGAGGCCGTGGCCCGCATCCCGGGCGGCGGCTCCTCCTCTACCTGCAGAGCCTGTAGCGCGGGATGCGTCTCCCCGGCCTGGAATCCCACCGCCTCTTCATGTCCAACTTCCCCTTCCGGGGCCCCTGTGGTTACCGAGGCTCACGTCCCCCGGGCTAAGCACCCATCTCAAGGTCCATGACCTCATGGCCTCTCGCCATCCCTGCGGCCTGGGGGTCGGCCTGTGGACGGCTTCGGGGGCACCTTACATTTCTACTGCAGCGGTGACGATGGCAAAGCCTTTCGTTGGACAGAAGCTGGGAGGTCAGAAGGACGGCCCTCGTGCCCGGCTGGGCTAAAGTCTCGGCCACACCCAGGGTACACGTGGGAGGAGCGAGGCCGGAAGACTGGTGACAAGGAGGTTCTGGCACGGACGTGAGGTCAGTCACCTCAAAATGGGCCAGAGGACGCCCCACACTTGGGTCCAGAGCCCCACGGTCCACGTCCAGCGCTTGGGGACAAGGCCATCTGCCAGCCTCCCTCCCAGCGGCCCCAAGAGGGGTCCCTGTCCAGAGCCTCCCGACAGCACCCTCCGTCTCCACCGGGACGCCCACTGACACCGGACGGGTGTCAAAAGGACGACCCAGTGGGGGTGGGTGCTCAGGGGTCAGCCCTCCGTGCCAGGAAACCGGCCCACAAGGAAGGAACGGTGGAGAGAACCAGCTGGCAAAAGTCGGGACAGGGGAAAGGAGAAGTCGACCTGAGGACGGGGAGGGAAGTTGGTCGGAGAGGAGACGGGGGAGGAGAAATTAAGGAGTTTAGACTTTATTCTGCCGGGATGGGGATGCCGCTGGCACATGTCCTGGACGGAGGCCGAGCTCAGCCTTGGACAGTAATGGTGGTCTCTTGTCCACGGAGAAGCAGCACCCCCACATCCTCCTTTGCTCCCCACGAACACGCCCGTGTGATGGCGGCGCAAACAAAGACTCATCGGCAGCACCTCCTCCAGGCAGCCCTCCAGGCTGTGCTGGAGAAGCACCCAAATACTCCCTCACCCCAGCCCTGCTCACGCCCCATAGAACCTGCTTTGGGGGTCGAGGAGCCTGGTGTGCTCTCGGGCTGAGTGCCTCTCGCCTGGCATGGTTTCTGGTACAAAGAGAGAGCTCACTAAGTGTTTGCAGGAGGAATGATGAGTCAGGGGGACTGGGATAGCCGCGAGGTCCCAGAGGAAGGTGGTTGCTGCACCCGTGCTCCTCCCACGCCACCCCCAGGCCCTCACACCAGCCGGCTCCGGCCAGAGGGTGCATCCCCCAGGCCTGCCCTGCATGGGAGCAAAGCAGCTGGCACTGCCCCGCACGGCTTGTAGGGACCCGGCTGGAAGCCCCACTCTCTGGGCTGCCTGGCCAGGATGCAGCCGCTGCAGGAATCAGCTGCCCCTCCAGGGCTAGAGCTGCAGCTATGCCCGGATCCATCCCACCAGCACTGCGCCTGGACAGGGCCTCAGTGCAGCAGGAGGATTGGGCCCACTGCCAACCAGCAGGACAGGCCCGTGGCCCCCAGGCCAGCTCTCTGTGCTCAAAAGGATGAGCAGCTGGTCAGCAATTGGACACCCCCCAGCAAAACCTGCTGAGCGATGCTGAGAGTGGCGGCGGTCAGCGGCTGCACTCAGGCCATTTCGTCCCTGGCAGGCGGGATCAGTGGCTTTGATTGTGGGGCAGTGCCTTCCCAGGGTACATTCCGATCCTGGCGGAGTCTGGGGGTGGGGGAGCGAGGCCGTGGCTGCTGGGCGCGTTGCCACGCTGGAGAGCTAAGTACCTCCTGTGGGAAGAAAACAGGCTTCCACTGGCTGGCGAGAGCCAGAGCCAGGAGCCAGGAGATGGGGGCTTTTAGGCGCGGCCCTTCCCCCAGAAAGGAGTCCCCCACCTCCCCCCCATGTGGGGTTACAGGCGGGTCTGGGGGCTCCAGGAGCCTCAAATTCCTCCTCCCCCAGCGCAGAGCATTCACCCTCTGATGCCCACGTGCCTCTTCCCTGTGTCTGCCCCGTAAGCGAGCCATTCATTCGCGCATCCACCCTTCTATCCACCCAGCGCCAGGTTCTGTGTCCAGCACTGCGAGGTCGAGACCCGTGGCCTCTGCCTCCTGGCACTCGCTGCCTTGCGTCTGGAAGTCAGACACGAACCACGGCCGGGCCACAGCACCCTCCCGCACCAGGAGCTGTGCCAGGCCGTTTATCTGTATGCTTCCATCGCCAATAGAATCCTGTCGGGGGCACCACTCCCCCATTCTACAGACGTGGAAACTGAGGCTCCGAGAGATTACCCACTGACCTGCTGGCGGCAGGTGCAAGGCAGAAAAGTGACCCCAACCATGTCCACAGCCGAGTCCCAGAGCACACAGCAGACCGTCTAATGCGCTGCTGGTCAGCTGACCCGAGGGCAGGGTGATGGTCTGGAATGATCCAGAGGGGCCGTGTCATCACGGGGTCCTTATGTGGGGACAGAGGGCGGGAGGGCAGAGTCAGGGCCGGGCAGCCTAAGAGGGGCCAGCCTCTGGTTGGCCCTGCTGGCTCTAACGGGGAGAGAGGGGCCACCAGCCCAGGAACAGGGGCCGCAGGGCCACAGACCCTCCCCGGAGCCTCAGGATGAACCAGCCCTGCCCAACCTGGATGTTATGAATTCATTCATTCATTCATTCACTCATTTTTGCTTTTTAGGGCCACACCTGTGGCATATGGAAGTTCCCAGGCTAGGGGTCAAGTTGGAGCTACAGCTGCCGGCCTACACCACAGCCACAGCAATGCTGGATCCTTAACCCACCGAGCGAAGGCAGGGACCAAACCTGCATCCTCAGGGGTACTAGTCAGATTCTTAACCTGCTGAGCCACAAGGGGAGCTCCTCCAACCTGGATTTTAGCCCAGCCTGAGCCCTCCCACGATCTGAGCCCCAGGCCTATAACAGAATAAACGTGAGTCTATGAAGCTACGAAATTCATGGCAGTTTGTAAAGGCGGCAAATGGGACCTTCTGAAGCCCAGATCTGCCCGGGCCTGAAGCTCCAAGTTCCCTGTGAAGCCGGCGCGGGCAGGGAGGAGATGGGGAAACTGAGGCTGGCCCAGGCCCTGAGATCAGACCCAGCTCTTCCGCGCCCTGGGCCTGCTGTCCACGTGGGTCACCCCTGGCCCTCTGGGGTCATCCCCTCTCAAGAGCCACAGACCCCTCCCAGAAGCCATTGAGAAGGGTCCCCAGGCCCCAGGAGCAGGATCTACACCCCAGGCTCCCCACTCACCCCAGGACGCATGTCGGGGGAGCCCAGTTGCAGACTCTGGACGGGGGCGTGGCCTCCCGGCTACGGGAACAGAAGGAGGCGCTGGCGTGATGGATCCGGCGTGTGTGGGGGTGGGCGTGGGCTGGGAGTGGGGCTGCCAGATGAAGCACATAACACCCTGTAAAATCAGACTTTCAGACAAACCATGGATACTTTTGCACGTGTGAGAACGCCCCAAGTATATCCTGTGGGATATACTTAGACCGGAAAATTCCCTGTCATTTTTCTGAAATGCTTCCTGGGCATCCTATTTTGCTTGGCTTTGTTGCTCCATCTGGCAGGGCTAGTGCGGGGGAGAGTGAGTGGGGTGGGGGGTGCATCTGCTGTTCTCTAGACATGCAGCCCCAGCTCTGGGTGAGAGGTTCACCAAGATAAAGACCCCTGAGAACCTGGATGCCCTGATGCGTGAAGGACAAAAAGAAAATGCTGGAACCCATGGGTTGCCTTTCCAGTAACCTCAACGTTCCGATGCCAGAGGGCACCGTGTACCTTCCAGGGCTGCCCGCTCTTGGCAGAAGCTCAGGTTTTTGCAAAAGCACTCAGCTCTGTTACTATCTGTTCTCCAGAGCCGTGGCCCTCGATTCCCAGCTTGCAAAGCATCGGTCACAGGTACTGTCAGCCACCAACAGAAATTACTCCCATCCTCGGCTCGTACAGCCGGGCCACGCCACAGCGGTGAACACAGCCCTTGTAAACCCACCAGCCTCTAAAAAACCAATTCAGAAACATTGCAGACAAACCTGAGGAGTTTACCGTGAAATTCTTCCTACCGCCCTCAGCACGCAACCCCGGCGGCAGACAGGAATTAACCCACGGCCAGGGGAGAAGCTGGGACACTCAGCCGGGGTCTGAAAAAACCTGCCCTCTGGCAAAATAGGAGCTGTCAAGGAGATTTTCACGTGGTGACACTTTTCTGACTACCTTTCAGGCTAAATCTGAAAACTCAAAGGGAGATGTGGTTTTCGGGCGCGCCCTCGCTGGGTGCTCCAGCTCAGCTTCCACCGCCCTCTCTCTGTCTCTGTCCCCTCCTCCTCCGCCCTGTGACCCTAGCCTCAGGCACTGGAGTGATGCTTTGGCTTGACCTTGGGGCGGCGGCGGGGGGGGGGGGGGGGGGGGAGGGGGGTCTGGATCAAATCTACTGCACAGGGGGTTGTGAGTTGACCTGTCTGGAGGAAGGGTTTGATACAGTGGCTGAGGGCCCAGGCGGATCCCACCTTAGGGATCAGAGTTTCCTTCGCCCGTGATGCCCAGGGACCCAGGGGCACTGCTCTGCCCCGAAGGGTGGAGGACGGCTCCGCGCCCGGCCCCCCACCCCTACCCCAACCTCTCCTGGCCCTCAGCCTCCACGTCCAGCCCTTCCTCCAAGAAGATCTGGGGAACGCAGGTCCAGGTGGAAACTGCCTCCTAGGGACCCAGGCAGAGAAGACCGCGCCGCAGAGCAGATGAAAAGCCAAAGCGTCGCCAAGTCCTCTGCCTCCCTTGGGAGGGTGTCTGTTAGGTGCCACACCGTGGCATCTAAAGGGAGAAACTCAGGTGATATGCTTTCAGTTTTCCAGCGTGGAAGATCCTGTATCATTAAAGTGTTGCTTGACAAGAATATAATAAACACGATAGAGCATACTACGATGAGATGTAATTAATATAACATAACCTGATAAGATGTAAATAATACAATGTAACATAATATGATACGATGTAACAAGACACGACACAACATCACATGATGGGATATGATGCGGTGCAGTGGCCGGGGACAGCCTGGCCATGCTCGCCACAGCCCTGCCAGGGACAGAGAAAAATGAGGCGCCCCAGGACCCTTGGGTGGGTGGCACTGCCCTCGGCCACAGGTGCAGCTGTGCATGAGGAGGGCCAGCAGCTGGATCAGGGGCTGATTAATATCCCCCCAAATGTCCATCTGGGCTCACCCTTTAGAGTCTGTGGGCAGTCAAGACTGCCCTCTACAGAACCACGTTGGTTTTAAAGGGAAATTGGACCTGAGACCGAAGGGTGTGTGGGGCCACATGACCTGGTTCGTTGTCCTCACGCCGTGACCCGAGAACCGGTGCCATGGCTCGACCCTGGGACCGGACAGGCCAGCTCAGCCCGCTCGCTCCCTCACCCGGCCGACGCCGCCTGAGGATTGGTTTGGGGTCCGGCCGGAAAAGCTCCCCGGCCCGAGCTGTGCGCAGCTGGGGTCCCATCGAAGCTCTAACTCACGGCTCTGACGACGGTCCCCTTCTTGCCAGCATCATCAAACACCACCCCGCTCCTGCCTGCCTCCCCCAGCAACCTGCCCCCTGGGGCGGGAGCTGCCCCGCTCTCGGCCTTTCCCCAGCTCCTGGGGCGATGCCCGGCGCACCCTCCGGTGTGGCAATAGATGACAGAGGGATCGGACAAACTTCCCTGCCCCGTGTTTATGGAAGAAACCTGTCTGACTCCAGGCTCCGAGGACCCTGCCAGGTCCCAGAGGGAACAATCAGAGCAAAGAGCATCACATGCTCCCTTACCTGGGTCCCCACTCCCGCCTGCTGGATCCGAGGGTGACCCGTGTTCTTCCCAGGTCCAGCTGGGGACTCGACTTGTCAAGGAGTCACGGGCCAATGCCCAACGCAGGCGGGCACCTCCCTGAGTAAACCACGACCTCTTGCCTCTCAGGTCCATGAAGCAGGCACGCTCTCCACCAGGAAAGCCAGGCTCCCAGGGGGAATTGGGAGCCTGGCTCAGGCGGCTCAGAGAAGGCAAAGGTCCTGTCCCAGGACTCCAGCTGTGGGTCCCCATGCTGTCCCAGCCCTCGGCCCTACAGAGAGGCCCGGTGCCCGCCCCGGGGCCCTCCCTAGTCTCTGACCTCCAGCCTAAAGCGGGGACAGAGTGTCCTTCACGGGCACCCCCAGAACTTAAAAGAAAAAACCTGTCCCCAGGGCAGCATCTGCGGGACAGGGACTGTGGAGGGAGGACATGGTGGCCACACAGCTGGGAGGCTGAGCTGAGCTGAGCTGAGCCGAGCATCAGGGCTCTGGGCACGGCCTTCCAGCCCCTCCGGCAGGGTGGGCAGACCCCACCAAGGCAGGCGATCCTGCTTCCCTGCTGACAGCCCCATGGGCGGCAGGTTCGGGTCCAGTGTCTAAACAAGCCATTTACGGGAAGGATTCTATGGGCCGCCTTCCTAGCTGTTCCATCAGTGACCCATAAGGGCCCCAGGGGCCCCGCAGAGCCCTCCCTACACCCGGGGCCCAGTCTGACCCTCTTTCAGGGGCCCCCCTTCCCCAAACAGCCTCAGGGGACCTCCCAGACCCAGGCATTTGTATGTTGTGCCCTCCGGATGCTGCGGGGGCAGATGGGCCAGCTTAGGACCCCCAGGTGTGAGAGCAGTAACTCCTGAGGGTGAGAGGGCTCTGCAGCCCGCTCTGTGCTTCATGGCTTCTCTGCTGCTCTCCCCGCGTCCCGAGAGGACTCCGTGGGTGGGTCCTGGACCCTCGGTAGCCCAGGTCCAGTGCAGTGGAAGCTGGGAAAGTCATTCACTCACTCCTTTGTCCATTCATTCCTGAAAGCCGACTTCCCAGATGCAGGGTTGAACCCCCGAGGGCCACTGGGTCCTAGCTCCTGGCCTGATGGCCTCTGGGGCAAGGCTGGCCCACGAGGCAGGAAACCACTAACTTCTAGGCTGCGAGGAGGCTGGGCCCAGCAAAGACTCCGGTTTTGGGGGGGGGGTGGTGGCTCAGCCTGGGTACCCTTATCCCCTGCAGCTGCCGGAGAATCTGCATCTTTCAGGGTCTCTGAGCAAAAACAAGGACGTCAGGGCCCCAGAGGTGCGGCCAGGAGCCCCACACCCACCTCCCCGACCCCCGGAACAGGGAGGCGCACGGGCAGCAGAGACCCGGGCTTCACCAGACGCCCTCACCTTAGTGGATGGAAGGCATTTTGTAGCCATAAAAATAGCTTTCATAACCAGACAGCGAAATTACATTTTTGGGAGAAAAAAAAAAAAGCAGGGTAGTAAATATTCATTGATGCTCCTATGAGCTCGCTGGGGTTTTGGAAACAGATTAGAACATGCACGTGAACCACACACACACACACACACACACACACACACACGCGGCATCCGCCCACCACGGCTCCCTGGCCGTCCAGAGGTCCAGAGGCAATTTCACCTTCTGTTGTGCCCCCACCACCCAGAGCCTCATCACATGATTTCCAGAACCTTCCCTGACACAGATCCTGCTTTCTAAGTCACCTCAGGGCAGTAGGTACACACTGCTCTGGCCAAGCTCACCGCCGTGCATTTATAGGCGCTGGATGGAAGGCCCGGCTGGTTGCTGGGGTCCCAAGCTGTGCCCGCTGCCAGCTGCAAGCCCTGGAGTTGGGAAGCTGCCCGCAGCTCCACCCAGAGGCAGCGGCTCCCAGGAGGCAGGCCTCGCCCCAGGCTCCCCTGGGCAGACACTTCAGTCCTAAACCTATAGGAAGAGAAAAAACCCACCAGCTCCGCTGAGGCTCTGATTTCTCCTGTCCCAGGGAGATGCACAGCATCCTTGCTTGGCATTTCCTTCCATTCAGCAGACCCGCTCCCAGCGCCCCCACTGCGTGGAGAGGTGGGGGGCACCCCGAGAGTACATCCTCAGGGGCCAGCCAGTAGAGGGCTGGGGCCCAGCGCCAGTGCCACCCCAGGAGCCCAGGCTCTGGCGCCCACAGGCGGCCCTGAGACGCAGCAGGATGGGATCTGGGGCAGCGCCAGCTGTAGCACTTCACCCAGAAGATCACAGGGAGCCACAGAGGGTGCAGGAGCTGAGGAGTGACCGGGACTGGTGTGCATTTGGAAAAGTCATTCCTGAGACTCCGTGGGGAGGTGGGAGTGGGGGAGACTGATTGCAAGGTGCCGGTCTAAGCAGAAGGGGGCAGGAAAGAGCAGGGGGCTCGCCCTGCAGAGGGCGACACCAAAGATGCTGGCACCTCCTCCCTGACCCAGGGCCCTGGGCGCGCTTCCTCACCCTGGGCAGGTGGCCCAGCGGGTCCCTACTCTGAGGTCCCCGGCCCACCCGCCCGGAGACCTGCCCCAGGTTTTCTGATGCCCTTGATCAACCTACCAGGTCTCCCCGATTTGAATGCCATCTCAAAGTGCCCCAGAGCCCGCGTTGGCTGCTTCCTGCCCCAGATTGCGGCTCCCCTGGCCCTTCCCGAGAAGTGGGTCTGGGGACAGACCCAGGCAGACCAAGGCCCCACTTTCAGGCAGAGGCCTCTCCATGCGGCTTCTTGGCCCACAGCCAGGGCTGGGCACACACACGATGGGCCTGACGGCTCGGCCTGCCTCAGAAGCAAGGGCAGACAGGCGTTTTGGGATGGTCGCCTGTCCTGTCTCCCTGCTGGGTGCTACTAGGTGGCATCACCCCGGGGGTGCCCACCAGAGAAGGAGATGTGGCTGGGAGACTGGAGCCGGGCAGTGAGGGGGCCCTGCCCTTTGCAGACACTCCGGTGGTGGGGGGGTCAGTCTACCCTCTTTGCCGATGACAAATTCCCACAGCTGCTCCAGCTCTGGTCATGCTCCCAACCAGTGAAGCCCCCAGGATGGGGAGGGGCGACCTGGGTGCCCTTGACCCTGACCTGCCCAGCCCCGCCAGCCCCAGCTCTGCATCGCCCCCCTGGAAGCCCAGACCCCGGATGCTGTGTCGGTGGCCCGCCCGTGTCCATCAGGGGCAAACAGGCTGGCACGTGGTCCTTTTGTTTTAAGACCAACAAGCGCTCAGGCTTCTCTGGCAAGCACTGAATAAATTTCCCTTTATTAGACGCAGGCTGAGCCATCACAGCGTCCTTCCCCTCATTATTCCTGCATCAGCTCTCGCATAATGGGCCCCGAGCTCCCTTCCGCATTCAGAATCCCGGTCCCTGCAGGAGCCCTCCGTCTGTGCCTTTGCGCTAAGAGCGCTGGGCTCCGCCTGCCCCAGGCCGCCCTCCCCAGGCGCCCCCCGCTGTGGGGGCGGCGCACCTGCAGCGGGGGTGGTGCGCTCGCCTCACCCCACTGTGATAGGGGCCAGCGGAAAGGTGGGGGCTGCCAGGGAACCTGGGCGGGGGCGGGAAGGGGTATTTCTTTGCTGTCAGACACGCCCTCCTCCTCCTGACAGCGCCCCAGCCCCACACTCACACATGACAGTCACACGTGCATGCGCGCGCACACACACGCGCACACGCACACAAGCTAGCACCTCCACCAGACATCTCACCTGCGAATGACTTTCCTGGAAAATGTCACCCTTGACTGAGGGGATGGGCTGGGCGCTCTGGAGGCCACCGCAGCCCGCCCACCGGCCCCGCCCCACCTGTCTCCCTACGCTGGCCTCCACCCTGGCCAGGGCACCCCACCCTCCACCACGCCGCGCACCAGGTCCCCTCCATGTCCCCGAAATGCCCAGGCCTGCCTCCCTCCGGCCCCGACAGCCCAGCCTCCCTCACTTTAGCCTTTGCGCCCGGGTCCCTCGCCCCTGTACTCCGCACACACGTGCACACACACACACGTGCATGCTCACTCTCACACACCTGCACACACACACGGGCTCACACTCTCACGCTGTCCTCTTTCTCCTCCGTCAGATCATGTGTAAGAACCCGCCTTCAAGGAGGCCGTGCTGGCTCTCTGGCCGGCTCCTGCCCTCCACCAGCCCGGCCCGCCCATGGTCCTGTAACCTCTATGGGGTGAAGGGGAGCTGGCGCCCCCGGGCCTGGTGTGACTCGGCCACCGTCCTGCCCTGTGACAGGCTGGTCCCCACTCGCTGACCCGTGTCCGCCACATCCACTCCACTCCCAGCCATCACTCTGCGCACCTGTACTCTGCAGGTGCAGCGGGAAAGTCCGATCGCTGACCTTATGCTCTAGACAGAGGAGTGAATGGACACGGTGTCAGGGGCCGGGGAGTCCGCCTGCCGGAGGGGCTGCTAGAGCGGCTGCCCAGTGAGATGGGAGCGTCAGGAAGGCCTCGCTGAGAGGGCACAGGTGAGACCTGGACGAGGGGAGGGAGCAACCACGGGGATCCTGGGAGGACGGCGACCCAGCCTCGAGACAGTCCGTGCAGAGGCCCTGGGGCAGAGGGAGCTTGGGGTCCTCGGCGAGGAAGGCAGAGTGCTGGGAGGAGCAGCGGTGGGAGAAGAGGCAGGGGGGGGATCCCAGCGGCCTGGGGCCGCGGCCCCCACTCACATGTCACACTCAGGGCAGCCAGGAGGGCACCAGCCCCGCTGAGGAGGGGGCCGGACTTCCCCACCCGCAGGCTGCACTCTGCCGCGCCCGGCCTTCCAGAATCCTCCCTGACACAGAGGCAGGGACACGACCGCTCACGTCAAAGGCTTTCCCTCTCCGCACCGTGGGTGGTGGCCGAGGGTGGAAGGAAGCATCCAGGCTGGACTCAGAAAAAGACTCAGAAACAGCAGGGAAGTGGCTCTTTTTCTTTTTTCTGGGAGAAAAGGGCGTCTCTCACCCCCTTGGCAGTCAAGGATCTTCAGCCTCCCTCCTCTGGGCTGACCTGGTTCGTTACAGGACAGGGGCTGGCCCCGAAGATGGCCAGGAGGTGAAGGGTGACACCGCAGCTCCTGGGAGGAGGGAGGGGTCCGTTGTGGCTGGGCTGACGGGCGGGGTCGCAGACGTCCTGGGGGCTCTGGGCTGGGGTCAGCCCACAGGCACCCAGGGATCCAATGTCGCCGGCCACAGGCTTGCTCTCACCTCCAGGTGGACCCAGTCGTCCCACAGGTGAGGCACCCGAACGCTGGGCTGCCCTGGGACCAGCTCCCGGACCCGCACAAAACCGGTTCCCTGCCACGCAGCTGGAAAGTTAAACCAAATCCCACGCCGCCGTTTCCAGCCAGTCGGCCGTGTGGTGGCTTTAACGCAAACTATGCAGGGCACGGAAAACGAGTGAAGGGGAGGAGCTCCCGGCATGGCTCAGCGGGTTAAGAGCCCGACAGAGTGTCTGTGAGGATGCGAGTTCCATCCCTGCCGGGCCTCGCTCGGTGGGTGAGGGATCTGGCGTTGCTGTGAACTGTGGCATAGCTCACAGATGCAGCTCAGATCCTGTGTTCCAATCAGCTCCCCAAGCAGTCACACGGCTGTGACTGAGACGCACAGTGTGTAAAAAGGACAGCACCCCATAACCAGGCACTTTGACCCCAGGAAAGCAGAGGTGGTTTAATATTTGCTGACCAGTCAGTGAAATTTATACATGAATATATATATATTAGGGCCACACCCACGGCGTATGGAAGTTCCCAGGCTAGAGGTCGAATCTGAGCTGTAGCCGCCGGCCTACACCACAGCCACAGCAACGCAGGATCTGAGCCACATCTGCGACCTACACCACAGCTCACAGCCATGCCGGATCCTTAACCCACTGAGCAAGGCCAGGGATCAAACCCACAACCTCATGGATCCTAGCTGGGTTCGTTAACCGCTGAGCCACGAAGGGAACTCCCACGAACATATGTAATTGCATCTCCACATACGCGCGTATAGAGAGGAGGAGAGGTGTGGAAAAGTCGTCTGACAAAATCAAGCATCCACTTGTGATTAAAGCTCTCAGGCAGCTGAGATTCGAACCAGATAAAGGCAGCTGAAAGACATCTGCAGCTGAAATCATGCTGACCCGGGAAAGACTGGAGGCTTTGGCCCTTAGATTGGGAACGAAGCAAGCATGTCCACTCGCGGCACCCCTGCTCCACACTGGGCTGGAGGCCGTGGTCAGAGCAGCAGTGCAGGAACAGGCAGCAAAAGGCACAGGGCTTGGGGAGGAAACAGCAGGTGACGTCTGCCCACAAAGGACAGGATGGTCTGAGTAGAAAACCCAAGAGCCTAATAAAAAGCTACCAGACCTAATGAGTCTGCGTATCAGCTCCAGAGGACAGGAGGGAATTCTGCCAGTGTTATTTCTGTATACAAGCAACAAAAATCAGAAATCAACCTCTTTCTAAATACTACAGAACAGAGCATTAATGAAACATTTGGGGGAAAGTCAGCCAAAATATATGCAAGACGTGTATGGCCAAAATGACAAAATGTGGCTGAAAGAGATTAACGAGGTTGTAGATAAATGGAGAGAGAGAGAGAAAAACCATGGTTAGGAATCAAAGAGTCAGTCTTAAGAGATCAGTTTTCCCGGAGCTGATCTATGGATTCAGTGCAGTCCTGATCAAAATCCCAACAGGTGTTTTCACAGACATTGACAAGCATATTCTAACATTTACATGGAAAAGAAAAGGACGTGGAATAGTCAAAAGCAGTTCCAAAAAATTAAAGATGATTTCTGTGGCTTGGTTCAAGACTTTATTATTATTATTATTTGGGGCCACACCCACAGCTTATGGAAGTTCCCAGGCTAGGGGTCGAATCAGAGCTGCAGCCACCAGCCTACCCCACAGCCACAGCAATACAGGATCTGAGCCGTGTCTGCGACCTACACCACAGCTCACAGCAATGCCAGATCCTTAACCCACGGAGCAAGGCCAGGGATCGAACCTGCATCCTCATGGATACTAGTCAGGTTTGTTACCTCTGTGCCGTGACAGGAACTCCCAAGACTTATTATTAAATTATAATAATCAAGACAAAGAGATGCTGACCTGAAAACATTTAGATTAATGGGAAAGAAAAGACATGCCAGCTGTAGACCCAAACATAGTCCAGTCATTATCTTTGGAAGAAGATGCGCTAAACACAATGCAGAAAAATCATCTTTTCAACCAATGCCATTGGCACAATTAGCTACTGACATAAAGAAATCTAATTAGATCCCTACCTCACACCATTCACAAAAACTTAGCAGAATTAAAGATTTAAACATTTTAATCGACTATACAAATTTCAGAAGAAAACAGAGACTACATTGTCGGAGTCTTTGGGAAGGAAAATGTGTGAAATAAAACGTGAAACCTGGAAGCCATAAAGAACATGCTTGGCATAGTTTGCTCTGAAACCCTTTTTATACCTTCTGTTCGGCCAGAGACACTGCTTAAGAAATTCAAAAGACAAGTAACAGATTGGGAGAAAATTCTTGCAACCCCCTCACATAACCAAAGGACGACTGTTTGGAAAATATGGAGACTCCTTGTGAGTAAATAAGAAAATTATGACAAACCCAATAGAAGAATAAGCAAAAATTGCAAACAGCCACCTCAGAAGGGGGACGTGCAATTCGCATCATTCAAAGAAATGCAAATTAAATACTGAGATGGTATTTTTGTCTCTAAATGGACAAAAATGTGAAATAGTGGAACTATCCAGCCCTGGCTCCAGTGTGGGGAAGGAACCACAATTGGAGCACCCGTGTAATGTTGCGTGGATTTGTAAAGCCTATTTTGGGGGCGATTTTGCGGTGTTAATAAAAATTGTAGGAATTCCCGTCATGACACAGTGGAAACGAATCCAACAATTATCCATGAGGATGTGGGTTCGATCCCTGGCCTGGCTCAGTGGGTGGGGCCTCCAGCATTGCCGTGAGCTGTGGTGTAGGTCGCAGATATGGCTTGGATCCCACATTGCTGTGGCTGTGGTGTAAGCCGGCAGCTGCAGCTCTAATTCTACCCGTAGCCTGGGAGCCTCTATATGCTGCACGTGCGGCCCTAAAAAGTGAAAAATAAAAATAAAATTTTTAAATGTGTAAATGAGCGTACCTCTTGTGCAAATTCATTTTTAGGAATATAACCCACAGAAAGTCAAAACATGTTCACAAAGATGGATGCACTAATTTCTTTTCTCTCTCTCTTTTTTCTTTTCTTTTCTTTCTTTTTTTTTTTTTTGTCTTTTTAGGGCCACACCCACAGCATATGGAGGTTCCCAGGCTAGGGGTCAGATTGGAGCTGCAGCCACCGGCCTACACCACAGCCACAGCAACCCCAGATCCAAGCTGCGGCTGGAACCTACACCACGTTCTCACGGCAACACCGGATCCTTAACCCCCTGAGTGAGGCAAGGGATTGAACCTGCATCCCTATGGTTGCTAGTCAGATCCGTTTCCGCTGAGCCATGACAGGAATTCCGGGATGCCCTAATTTCCTCCTGCTGAAATAGCAAATTTCCACAAACTGAGTAGCTTGAAAAAGAACAAATTAATTCTCCCACAGCTGTGAGGTCGGAAGTCTAAAATCACGGTGTTGGTGGGACCCTTGTAAGGACCTCTGTCATTACGTGGGACCCACTGGATAATCCAGGATAATCTCTGCATCTCAGTATCCTTAACTTCGTCATGTCTGCCTGGTGCTTTTGCCATGTAAGGTATTCCGGGGGTTCGGGCGAGCGCATCTTTGGGAGGGGAGGGGCGTTGGCCTGTCTACCCCACTCGGGGTTCAAGGGTGTTACCTGCAGCATTATTTGCCAGAGGGAAAGTCTGCATGGCCCACGTGTCCATCGAGACGGGGACAGATGCACAATGACAACAGCTCCTCCTGCCCAGGGACAGGACTAATTACCAAGGCTAATTACCAAGACAGACACGCCGACCAGCCGCAGGGCGCACCGAGCGCAGTCCCATTTGTGTACACGGGACACCTGACGACGGTGCAGGTGACAGACAGCCTCCATAAAGGCACAGAAACTGGGGCTGGAAGGGGACACAGGTCAAAGGGCACCGGGGCATCGGTGGCTTACTGGGAGCAAGTGGCAGAGAGAAGGGTCTTCCTGCTACAGGTGTTTTTACCTGAATGTGTCCAAACAGTGTGTGTGCTGACCGCTCATGGAAGGACAGCATGGTTGGCTGTCCCCAGGGCCACGACTTGCTCCACCTCTGCCCCTGTGCCTGGGGCACACCGGCGCAGCACCTCGATCAGGCTTCTCTGACCTCTGCTCTCGACGGGGCCCCAGCCTTGGCGGCTGCCAGCCCTGGACATGCAAAGCCCAGTTTCATCAGAGGTCCTGCTGAGCTGTTTCATGGGGGCGCCTCACCCCACGCTCCCTGCTTGCCCGGCAGTTGAGTCCCGCCTCCCAGGGACGGCAATAGCACGGCCTCTTTGCCACAGGACTGAGTCCGCCCCTTGCCGTCTCCAGCAAGCATCAGAACCACGCTTACTTTCCCAGCCCCTGAGGCAGAGGCCACCGCAGGGGGACAGCACAGTCTGAGGACGCCAGGCCCGGGTCCACTCTGAGCCCCAGCCCCCCCCCACCACCACCACCTGATCTGATCACACCTTGAATGACCACGTGGGTCCCCCGAAGATGCTTTCCAGGACTCTGTGATGAGCACACGTCTGCTGGGGTAACCACAGCATCCTACACTGAAACATCCACAGGTGGGCTCAGCAGCCGGTTGGGGTGTTGCAAGAAAACAAAAACCACCGATTTTTCACATTGCAAATTTGTTCATCAAACAGGTACTCAGAACCTTTCTTTTCTAGATTCTCAAATAATTGGGTCTGAATGAATGAATTTTTATGCCGCCTTGAACTTTTTTTCCTGATGATCTGAAGCTATTTATTGTCAGAAGGAAAGAAAAAAAAGCCCACTTTCTAAATCTCGAGCGCATAACTGCTCAGCCCACTGGCCCGCGAGCTGGGGCAAAGCCGCGTCCTCCATCGAACCATGGGGCAGGACATCCCAAACGCTAATATGCGCACGACTCACCTCATCGTCCATTGGCGATGTGAGCCTTGGCGGGGGGAGCCCGAGCTGCGTGCCTAACAGTGGCCCAGGCATCAGTGAGATGCTGCTGTGAGTGCACGGACTTCAGCAGGAAGCTGCCGCCTGTCCGCCTCTCGGCTTCCTCTCTCCGACTTTCCCTTCCCTCTCTGGACCCCTGACCCCTAAAGTGAGGTCCTTTAACAGGCCGGCTCCTTCCTCTCTCCAGCCATCCCTCTGCATGGAGACTTCATCCCCACTTCCTGCCTAGAAAACTCCTATTTACCCACAAATCCTCAGCTAACATGCCCTTCTCCAACTAACCAAACAAAATCGGGGCACTCTGCTGTGTGCCTTGTGACCCATGGTACATTTCTCTCTCTGGACATGTCACAATGCACAGTGGCTTACGTGTGAGACTTTCACTTCATCTGCTGCTTCTTCTGGACAGAGACGGGTGCGACTTGCCTGTGATATCCCAGGCATTTGGCCGAGAGCCCGGCTCCGGGCAGGGCTCGGGGTACATGAAGACACAAGCGCCTTTAGCACCCAGGGGTTCTCCAGGAGGTGCAGGAGCAGCACAGAGGACCCTGCAAGGCTGTCCTGGCCCAGGCCTGGGTGCCTTTCCAGCCTGAGGATCTGTGCACACCTGCTCCTCGGTGGAGGGCTGGCTTGAACCCCTGTCAGCTCTGCCACGAAGGAGCCAGCCAGCTTCCTTTCTAACTCAGAGAGCGTGCCGGCGCCAGGAAGCAGGTGGAGAAGGTATTTTGGGGTTTGGAAGAGGCCCCCAGAGCCTGTGACATCACAGTGTAGGCGGCCACCTACCCTGCCTAAATATAAAGCTGCCCCCCCCCCAGCAACCGCCCCCACCCACAGTAACGTGGGCTCCGGAAGGGGAGCGCAGGCTGGCGTCCTGCACGAGCCCCCCGCCCCCAGACCCCCTCCTTGCTGGAAGCCACTCCCTGCTGCCCCACCCTGCTTCCAGGCTTGAACCTCACAGGGGCTTGGCTGCTTGGAGAACTGACTCGTCTTGCTGCGACATAAGGCACGTGAAAGAGCCTCCCCGCCATGGCCACGCCTCTGACTCCACCTTAAGTCCTCGGGGTCCTCTGCTTTGTTCTGCTTTTCCAGGGTTCACCGGACCCCCCCCCCCGCCTTTATTTCATGGCCCCAGAGATGTTCAGAGTCATTCCTTTCAAAGTTCCATCAGCGTAAAGAAAGGCGCAGATCCCAGAATTAAAGGGCCTCGGCTCCGGGGGGCCCTTCCCTTCCTGTCGTGTGACAGTGGACCGGCTGCTCAATGGTGCCGCTCTCCTGCCACGGCAGGGCAGTCAGGCCCCGTGCCAAGGAGAGGCCGTGCGCCCGCGGGAGGTGCCCGTTTAACGCCCGCAGGAAGCGTGTACTTTGCGCGCCTGCAGTTTGATGTCTTTCCAGGCCGGTTTACCTGGAAGCTCGACAGACCTGGGCTCTCCGTTCCACCGCCATCAAGAAGGCGGCCCCTCTGTGTCCCGAGGTTTGGATGCTCCAGGGAAGGTGGGCCTCGCTGCCGCCAGGTAGCACCGTCCACACCCTGGTCAGGACGGGTGGGGGCAGGAAGACCGCTCCATCCTCGGTGGCTCATCCTGTGAACAGAAAGGGGACAGGTTGCAGTTCCCTTGGAAATCAGGACACCCACGCAGCCACGCTGGTGCCCACCATACCTGTCTGCAGAACCGGAACCCCTGGCACGCTGGGGCACGAGGAAAGCCTTGTCTTCTTGGCCAGGGTTCCCCGGGGGGCCTGCCGTGGCCCTGAGCCGGCCGAGGGCTCTGGGTGGGAGGGTTCTTTAGGACAGATCTAATTTCATTCTTTGTCCCACCTAGCAAATAGCCTGTCACCCTCTGCAGAAAGCAAAACTGCTGTCATCCTCGCCCGCAGCCTGCGACACATGCCGGGGCCTTCCCGCCAGGCCTGCCTCTCTGCCGGCTCCTCCTGGCGCTCTGAGAGCCGCACGTCGCCAGAGAGGAGACGCATGCATGTGCGGGCCTGCTAGGGACTGGGGCGGGGGCGCCGGCACCGCTGGGGTCTTTGCCAAGGAGCTTGGGGCTTAAAAAATTGAGCGTGGATCTCCGTGGGTCTGGGGTACGGGGTACACTCACTCCCTGGAGGTGGGCTTCCTGGGAAATGTGCCCCCTCCCGCCCCCACCGTGAGGGCTGCGGGACTGACTCCAAGCCAGGCAGCCTAGCCTACCCTCCTCTCGGCCCTGGTGGAGCCCGGGCTCCAAAGGACAGCAGCTCTGCCCTCTGAGGCCGGGCCCCACACTGCCCGGCGGCTGCCAGCTCCCATCTCTCCCCCCAGGACTTACCTGCTGACACTCAGCCCTGCAGGGTTTTCTTCTCAGGGAAGGGGCTTTGCCCTTGGTGGTGGCTGAGTTGGTAGAATCCAGCCAGCGCTTCCCATCCTTTCTCCTAGGCCGAAACTCCAGGGAAAAGCTCTTCCGGTTCCAGAGCCTTATGGGCTCTTTAAGAAAACCACTTTCTCCTCGATTCCAGGTTCTTCTGGCTCAAGATGCTGATCTGGGCCCTGCTGCACTCCGTCTGGCTGAGAACCCTGGAGCTGGCTGACGGCAGACACACAGGCTCCGAGCATCCCCCAGGCGGGTGTGGCCAGTGATGGATGGACGTTTGCCTGGAGCTTTGAACAGAGTCTGACCCCAGACTGGCCACCTGCCGCCCCGAGAGCCGGCAGCTTTGCTGGTGGGGAGCTCAGTCTTCTGGCTGAGCTGAAATGAGACGTGTCTCTGGGGCTTGAGGGCAGGATGCCAGGGGGTCCCTGTGACAGCACCTTTGGGGCAGGACCACATCCAGGTGACGGCTGCAGCTTTGGGCCGCGAAGACCAGAACTTGGACCCAGCTCTGTCCACAGCTCTGCACGTCTCAGCAAATGGCCCAGCTCCCTCATCTGAGCGATGGGTGACATTCGGGAGCTGCTGAGAACAGGAGACACAGCCCATTGGCCAGCACCGATATTAACAAGCGATACAGGACCACACCCGGCATTGCGAAGCCACCCTCTGGAGCGCCCCTGGAGCGTGGCCATTGCTGCCCAGTGGCCGGCAGCTCGGACGGCTGTGGCCACTGTCTCCTCACGACAAACTGCGCCCTCCCTCGCCAGGGGGGCCGAGAGCTGAGGGTGAGGCTGGGCCCCTGAGAACGGCCTGTGCACAGGCTCAGGGACCCTCAGGGACTCAGCTCAGGGGACGCCGACTCCCCCGCATCGCTGTCCAGTGGTCGCCTCTGTTCCCATTTCACAGATGAAATTACCGAGGCCCAGAGAGGCGGAAGCCCGCCTGAAATCACCCACCCGCAAGTGGATGGATCCGCCAGCTCTCCAGCCCCTGCACCGGGGCACAGCCACTCCAAGTCACAGGCATCACGGGACCTGGGCGGCTGCCGCTCCCGAGCCCGCAGGGAGCCCCGGCCAGGCCTGGAACCTCCAGGCGCCCGGGCGACGTGTCTGCCCAGCATCCCAGACTGTGCTCAGCGCTTCCTGATGAGGCAGGTGGGCTGACCGGGCCACGTGTGGTCCAGCACCTGTCCTCGGCCAGCTGCTCAGAGAGGGGAGACCGTGGGGAGACGGCATAAAAGAGCCATTTTCAGGACACTTGCTGAAAGGCAGTCTTCATTCAGGACCAGGACGGGCCGGTCCACGTCCCTGCCAAGCTGGTGCCCGAGCCACGCCTTTGGGCCTGTGGACGATGGGCTGGTCCTGGCCGTCCTGCGTCAGCAGCGGGAGAAGGAGTCGCATCCCCCGCCCCCCACCGCTGCCATTTCATCTCCCAGGTAAATAAATAAGCAGATACACAAACATGCCTGGAGTGAGATGGTGGCAGGCTGCAGTGGCAGCCACACAGGCTGGATGGACGCTTTCACGGAGAAGAGATCCAGAGGCCATCTGGAGGCGAGGGCACTGCGGGGCGGGCGTCGCGGGGAGCATGGAGCCACAGGTGGTGAGGCCAGGCTTGGGGCCCAGCCTTGAGGGCCGGGGGGCGAGGGGGACACCTGGGGCTGGGGCCTCCCGGGCTGGGCAGGCTCAGGGTGGCCCCTGAGGGCAGGACCCAGCAACGTGTGGCCAGTCTGCTCCAAGCACGGACGCGGTATGCCTAGATCTTAGGGCGGGGGGGGCTCTTCTACAGAGACTGGGGCTGGGCTGGCTTCTCCCCCTTCCTCCTTCAACAGATGGCGAGGCCTGGGTGGGCCCCGCTCCCCAGGCTGAGTGTCCCCACACCTTGGCCCCTCCCCCTGGCAGTGGCTGCCCCCTCCCATCTTCTAAGGAGGCTCAGGCTGCTGCTCGGGGGTCTCCCTCCGCCGCCCCCACCCCCACCCCGGGAGGCTTCTGGGCTCACAGGCCTATTGGTGTTGTTTGGTTTCTCCTTTTTTGAAACAGACGTAGCAGAAGGGAAGGAATATTAACAAGGATGGGAAGAGGCTTGGGACCCGGGAGAAGCTGGCTTGTTTGTTTGATTTCAAGGAGTCCTGGGGACAGAGGGCACCTGCGCGAGAAGGAGGGCAACGGGGTCCAGGAGGTTACGAGTGCCCCAGGCTCCCCTCCTGGGGGGCACAAGGGCAGCTGGAGCCCTCAGATACCCTGGGGTGTCTGCTGCCTGCTGGACTCTGGGTCTCAGGGAGCCTCAGAGGCTGGACCCCAGTGGCCTCCCGCCAGCCTGGTGTGAGCTCCTGGGGGCAGTGGGGGCGCCACCGCTGTGCTACCGTCCCCACATCCGGCCCGGGGCCCTGCAAGCGCCATCAGTGACCGCTGACCAGGCCAATGGCCCTTCCACACCTAGTGGAGTCCTGGCTCCTGTCCCAGGGCCTCCTGGGGGCTGCCAGTCGGGCCGCACGGGGGTCAGCTCTCTGGGTTCAGGGTTGGATGTTGACACAAAGGACATCTCTGCTGGGGGCACTGGCCTGAGATTCCGGAATTAACCTTCCGGGGAGTCGGACAACGACAAAGGAAGAGACCAAGAGAAGAGAAGGACAGAGGAGTGACAGCTCGTCAAAGCCTGTCCCCAAACCACAGAGCGTGTGAAAATAAACACGAGCAGATCAATCGTGCTGCCGCCTTTCAACCTCTCCTCTGCTTCGCTCGGGGCTGGCGTCCTGGAAATGTATCAAACCGGGCTTTTAGGCGTGTTTCTGATCTGCCGGTGTGGGGACAGGAACCCCCAGGCTTGGGATGTACCCAGCCGTTCATTAGCACCGCAGGCTCCCGGAGGGGCCTGGCCTCCTCCGCACGCTCCCTCCGCACGAGCCGCCGCGCTGGAGCCGGTCCTGCAGGGCCCGTGGCGCAGCAAAGGCCGGGTCACAGGGCTGCACGAGGCTCCCTCGAACGCTGGCGGGAGGATTAGGGCAGGGGGCAGAAGCCCACCACGGCTGGGGACAGAGCTCACGCGCGTTTTTCCCACCCAGAGACCGGAGGGGCCGTGACCGGGGGATCAGGGGGCAGTGCCAGGGACAGAGCTGTCCCTTTGCTCTGTGGATCGCACGTCCTGAGCCTCGCTGGTTCCCTCTGCCTACAAGCAGGGTGACCAGGTGGCACCTGGACGGCCCAGGTGGCAGGCAGGTGCTCCGTGATACTGTCGGGGGTGAGTCGACTGGAACGGCCAGGCTGCTGGAGGCAAAGCTCTGTGGAAAGAGTCCCTGCTTCCTCTGGACGAGGTCCTGAGCCCCCAGCCTGGGAGCTTCCATATGCCACAGGCGCGGCCCTAAAAAGACACACACACAAAAAAAAGGAAGAAAGAACGGAAACCCAGCCCTCCCTCCCTACCGACCCTCAGTGCCCTGGCCCCAGGGCCCTCCTGAAATGGTCCATCCACAGCCCCAAGTCCCAGGGGCCGTGTCGCCAAAGTCTGGGAGGCTCAGCCACTGGGCAGGTGGGTTACGCGGGAAGCGGGGGGAGAGGGAAGATCCAGCTACTGTGAGGCCCGCAAACAAGGCGTTTCCACTTTTCGCCCTTCACGGTGGAGGAAACCCAGCCTGTTTGCTCCCCGCTCAGGACAGGAGCTGCGGCACCCAGTCTCTCCACCGCCCGCAGCCGCCCTGCCAGGGGGATCCCGAGGCGCCTCCATGGTCCGCAGGGCTACTGCGACAAAACACCATAAACTGAGTGACCCCACACGGTTCTGGAAGCTGGACAGCCCAGGGGTGCCAGCGTGCTCAGGTCTGGGCTGCAGACAGTGGCTCGTGTGTCTTCACGTGGCCAGAAGGGGAAGGGGGCCGGCTCCGAGCTGCTCTCATCAGGGCACCGATCCCTGATCCCTGCGGGGGGCTCCACCGGGGCCCTACTCCCCTCCCAGCAGCCTCCTGAGGCCAGCACCCTGGGGGCTAGATTTCAGCCCTGGGGGGGTCTGCTCTGCCAATACCTGGTGTGGAAGGGGCGGGTGTTCAGAGGGCAGGGCTCGCAGTGGCCCTTTTGTTTTCCTACAAAAAAGAAGAAGAAAAACAGCCCAACCTCAGCTCCACCATTTCCTCCCAAGAAGCCAGAGGGACAGAAGGAGGTCCCTCCCCTGAGAGGGTTGCCTGGACTGCTGGACAGCAGGGTGTGGGGACATGGTCGGGGAGCTCTCAGCCAGTGCCCGGCTCACGGGGGGCCTCCCAACCCCAATAGGAGCAGACACCTGCCCGCTCTTACCCAGGCGGGCAGCAGCCCCAGGACGCAGGACACACCCTCGGGTCACGCCTGCCGGCAGGGTCAGAACCTGTGCTCTCGGCCGGGTCTGGATCGGTCCTGGCCAAGCCTGTCCACCTGTCCCCTTCCCGAGGCGGCCACGGCCAGCACCAGGGCCTCCGCAGGGACCGGCTTTCCTCGCAGGGGTGACTTGTGACAGAGCCCACGAGCTGTGCCTCGGACAGCGTGACGGGCCACCAGTCCCACCCTCCTCCTTTCAGGAAATGAGCCGATTCTCCCACCGAGAAAACGGCCCCGTCAAGGCACAACCCTGAACTCAGCGCCTGCCTGGCTGCTTGCGCCTGGGCTGCATCAGCACGGGACCCGCGGTGTCCTTGTCACCACCTTCTCGTGAGTCACAGCTGTTCCCCCCGGGACACACACGAGCACATGCACACACACGGCACACGCACGACCTGTGTGTACATTCGAGCACACGCGCTCACGCATCGGCAGGTGGATGCAGGCCCACAGCGAGGGACTCGGTTAAATGTGCCCTCACAAAGCAGTGGCAGGCGTGTGCAACACACACGTGCGTAGGCACACCCGTGTGCTACACACACACACACACGCGCGTGTGCGCGTGTTCTCCACATACACCCTCCAAAACCTGAGCCCCAGCTGCCAGCTCTGGCTTCAGGGAGACCGAAGCCCGCCTCCCCTGTGGTGCCAGTTTGGATAGAAAGCTCCAGAAGCCTGCCCCTCCCAGGGCTACTCTGAAGTCCAGGAAAGGCTGGCAGGGCGCTGGGGAGACGCAGAGCGGTGCCTCCCGCTGGCCTGGGCCTGGCAGAACCGGCTCTTTGTTCCCAGCCGACCAGCTGGCCTCGGGGAGGGGAGAAGCTGTCTGATGGGTCTTTGATCACGTGGTGACCCACAGGCCTGTGGGGCCTTGGGGAGGTCTGGGCAGGGGAGCCCACCAGCCCTGTTCAAGGAAGGGGCACTCTGCAGGCTGCCAGCCCCTCCGCCAGCCCTCCTTCCCTGCAGTGCCCCTGTGCCCGCCCACTGCCTCCATGACAAGCTGGGTCCACAGATGCCCTCAGAGAACCCCCCCGCCCCCGCCTCCTCTCCCTTTGCTCATGGATGCACTGCCACCAAGGGCTCCCTGGGTCCCAACTGCTGGGGAGGCGGGGACGGCCAGTCTGCTTCGCTGGTAGAAACAAGCTGGACTCATGCTGGGACCTCGCGGGGACTGTCCTTGGCCCTGCCTCCACCCCACCCCCAGCCACAGGCCACCCCATCCTCTCTGGAGCCCAGCCCGACGTGTGTGTGGCAGCAGCTCACCATGGGCTCTGATACTCAGGCCCCCAAGGGCCAGGCCTGGCCAGCCCCGGAGGCAGATCCGCTAGCGGGAGTGAGCTGCCAGGCTTCTCAAAGGAACCAGCAGCCCCACACTGGTTGGGGGTTCTCGAGCCCAGTAATGAGAAAAGCCATGCGGGCCCAGTTCTCTGTGGTGGGACAGGGTCCTCAGAGACTGACGTTGGCACAAAGGGATTGCTTCTCAGAGAGCAAAAACCCATAGCAGGCCTGCCGGACCAGAGAACCAGGTGCCTGCGCCACTGCTGGAACACATAGCTGGAGCCACACTGTGGCTGCTCCCGTCTCCCCTTGGATCTCCCTTGTCAGGCCAGAAACTGGTGTCAAAGCTCCACCGAAGATGCCCCCAGGAGCTCAGAAGCCACAGTCATCAGCATCCGACCAGAAAAAGGTCCTCCCCTGCCCTGCAGAGCCTCCTTCCTGCCCTGCATGCTGGACTCTGATGCATGCCTCTGATTGGTTGAGCCAGGTCACATGGCACCTGAGCTGCAAGGGAGTCTGGGAAGAGTAGTTCTGGGACTTCACCTGGGGGAGAAGGGCTCTCAGTGCAGAAGGGCCAGCTCATGAAAAGGTGTTGGGCAGCCACTCAGCAGGTGTCCCGCTCTGCCCCTCCCAATGTGCCTCCTCTTGGCAGGGGGGGCTGATGCCAGGCCCCAGGGGTCACTTCGGTTGCCGTCCAGGGGTTCACCCCCTGCCCTCCAACAGCAGGTGTGTGCTCCCTGCCCTCAATCCTGACAGGCCAGACAGCCGGTGCCCACTTTGGGTGGCTATGCCCACACGGGTCGGTACCCCAGATAACACAGAGAAAGGGTACTGTGAAGGACACGGGGTGCCTCCGGCCGTTTCTGGGGGGTCTCCCGACAGGAACCATCCACTCAGGACGGAGGCGCGCCCGCCCACCCTGCAGGCCGTTCTAGCACCTGCAGGCTCCACCTGCCGCCAGGCGCCCCTGTGCCCGCCCGCTGCCTCCAGCTGCTCCCTTCTGCACCCAGGACTGAGGCAGGAACATCCGGAGGCAGTGCTCTCCCGGCCGCAGGGCAATTTTTATTACCATTCCATGTTACATTGAGACCGCAGAGCTCAAAGCGCAAAAATCCATCAGAGCGAGACGAGCCAGTCACTGCCATTGGCAACAGGACTCGCCAAGGAGCCGTGGTCTCTTCTCTTCTCTGCCCACACACGCCCTGGGTGGTCTCATTCTGGCCCTTCTTCCGCATTAAGCATCACCCCTGTGCAGAGACCTCCAGCCCTGATGTCCCCTCCGGACGTCCAGCTCCCGCAGGTGGAAGTGTCCGCCTGATGGCCACGGGGCTCCCCCCATTCCACATGGTGCACAGGACTCCTGAACCCACTACCCGTGACTTCTTCCCTGTGATGTCCCCGCCATCCACCCAGGTGCCCAAGTGAGAGCCAAGGGTCCCCGCCTTGCCCCCTCTTTTCAGGGCACCCGTCCCAGCCGTCAGCAGTCCAGTCACCTGCAAAGCACAGCCACAACTCGCCCACTCTGTCCCCTGCCGCCCTCCCGCCCCAGCCCCGGCACCCTCATCTCACTCCTGGCCCTGCCATGGTCCTCGCCCGGCTTCCCTCCGTGCCTCGCAGGCCGAGGCTGGGTGCCCGACATGAACAGAGGCCCCAGTCTTGAGATTCTCAGTGTCCAGAGGGCGCCTCTCCCTGGCTTGTAACTCTCTCCTTGACACTCCCGTCGCTGTTCCAATAACACCTGCTCTTCCCCTCCCAGCCGCCCTCTGAGGGCTCACTCTCCCACCCCAGCTCTGCCTCAGAGGGGGAAAAGCCAGAGCTTCGGGCCAGAGAGATGGGTGTCTGGACCACGCTCGTCCCTTTACTGGCACCCAGGCCTCAGTTTTGTCATCTGTAAAGTGGGCAGAGGAGGGCCTCCTGTCCTGGGTTCTGGTGCTAACCCCCCGGCAGTTTGCCAGGGCAGGAGAGCAACACGGGGTGGAGAAGCAGGTGGCCAGCCTCACCCCTCTCCCTCCAGCCCGTTTCCTCCCCGGTAAAGAGGGCTCTGGCACCTGCCTCCCCTTCCCCAGAGAACAGGGAGCACCTCAGGGTGGGGCGGGGGAGGGGGGAATGGCGCCAGGCGCTTCAGCCCAAAATAATGCAACTCTCCACCACCCTCCGCATGGGGGGTGAGACGGGGCCCCCTGGCCCGTAAGGAGGGAGAGGAGGAAGGAAAGATGGACAGCCTGAGTTTCCAAGGCTCCGGCTTGTTTATCCCTTGTGACACTAACGATAAGCTCTTATCTACACGCGTCTTTGCAAAGCGTCACCTCCGGCAGGTGCCCTGCCTTGGCAGCTTCCTTGAAAAGCCCCATGAGTGGGTCATGGCTGCATTGCACAGTCGAGGATACGGAGGCGCTGAGAGGTAGGGACGCCATCCTATCCAACTGGCTAAAAGGAAACACAGCAGCAACAGCCAAGGGAAGGTGGAGACCTGGGCCCCGGCCTCACCGGCGGGAGGGAAGATGGGGCGGCTTCTCTAAAAACTACATGCACACATGACCACAGGGTGATCCAGGGATGGCACCCACCCCTGGAGATTCATCTAGGAGAAATGAAAACACACGTTCACACCAAAACCTGCCCACGCGTGTTGACGGCGTCTTGACATATAATCACCAAAAGTGGGTGGTTCTTCCCGACCGTGAGATCTCCTCAGCGGACAAAAGGCTCCAACTGCTGACACGTGAACGATGTGGATGAATTTCCAGAGAACCTGCTGACAAGAAAAGGCTGTGGCTGCTGGGGATAGGCGGTGGGGACAGCAGGGGGCGGCTGTGAGCGTAGGAGGACGGGGGGAGGGGGGGTCCAGAGGTGATGGAACATTCCATCGCTATCCGATATGACGGCCGGGGAGGGGACCGGGTGAAGAATGCCGGTCTGTGTTGTTCTTACACCTGCCCGTGAATCTGTGATCCCAAGATGAACAGCTGGCTCAAAAGAAGGACAGGAAGAGAGACCGCAGACCGCCCGTCGGGCGAGGCGTCCTGCCTGGGGCTCGCTCTCGGAGCCCGTGTGCACACGTGTGTGTGTGTGTCTAAGTCTCTCTTCGTCTCACTGCGAGGTGCACTCCAGGGCCCCTAGAAGCGTGTGGGGAGCAGAATAATTCATCTGAGAACCTCCTAGCCCCAAGCTGGCCCCCCTTGAAAACACTGGAGAAAACCCCTCTTCCATCAGCCATTCTGAAGCCCTACGTCCCCAGGCTCCTGTTTTCTGGGTTAAATGTCCCCTCTCAGTGACTTGATTTTCCTGGGCTGCTGTCCCCAGGCCCTTCCCTGCAGCAGGGACCTCTCATCAGCCCAGTCCACTCAGCGTGTGCCTGACCCAGGAGGCAACTCGGGGTGCCCGAGACCAAGACGAGCAGTCAGAGACCCCTGGAAGGAGCCCGCACGCTGCCCCTGGGACATGGTTTGTGCTGCCTGCCTGTGTCCCAGCAAGTTCCAGCCTCCAGAGCAGCTGACGGCAGAGGGTGGCATGAGGAAGTGGGAGAGGGCCTCACTCCAGGCTGCCCAGCGCTGCTGCCCAGGAGAGAGGCCAGGTCCTCCTTAGGCCCCCGACCCCCAGGGAGCGCCCACCCCCATGGAGGAAGAGCTGTGCTGGTCACGGGCCAAGGAAGCCTCCCTCGGGGACACCCAACAAGGCAGCCACTGTCCTCAAAGAGACCCAGAGACGGGGACCAAGCAGCCGGCACACAGCCGCTCAAGGACAGGGAAGCCCCACCCCACCCGGCGGGAAGGAACAGCGCAGGAGGCCCACCACGGCGCTGGGGCGGGACCGGGTGCAGGCCCGTGCACCCTCCCGAGGGCGAGGCCAGGAGACCCGACACCCAGGCGCTGTTCTCAGTGATGACGGCGGGCTGGGGACCCAGGAGAGCAGGCAGTGCTGCCCCAGGGGCAGGCAAGCTAGGACCGAGAAGGGCTGAGGTCTCAGTGTGAGACGGGAGAGGGCTGTCCAGCAACATCGGGTGGGCAGGCAGGAAGACACTCCGCCTTCCACGACGGGGGGCCTCCTCTGGCTCCATCAAGGCCATCAACCCATCAGACGAGACCCACCCAGGGTGGGAGGGCAACCTGCTTTATTCAGTCCGCACATTCAAGCGTTAACCTCATCCAGAAGGAGCCTCACAGACACACCCAGAATAGTGTTGAGCCAGACATCTGGGGGCCCCGTGCCCCCCGAAGGTGACACCAAGTCCACCACCACACCAGGTAAGGACACGTGTGTTTGTCAGCACGTGGCGGAGACACTGACAAGCACCAGCCGTCATTGGATGTTGATTACACATGAAGCATCCTCAGATCCCCCGGGGCCTGCCGCTGCCCCTGTGCTGGGAAGTTCTCTGATTACACGCTGCTGTGACGCACCCGCCCAGCCTGTCCCCTGGGGACCTGGGAGGACCCGGCTCTGCAAGCAAGCATCTGCTTTCCGGCTTCAAACACTCCTGCTCAATTACTGAAGGACCAAGCCTCACCCACCAACTACAGACCTGATGAGACATGAGACTCGGCAGAGAGGCCCTGTCCCGACTCACCCGGGGGGAGGTTTCCTGGGGCTGCGGCCCTTGGCCAGCAGGGAAGAGGCACCCAGGCTGGCTCAGGGACCGGCATCAAACATCAGGTGGCTTCTCCTGTCACCTGCTCCCGCCCTGGAGTCTAGGAGGCTGCAGCGAACAGACCGTGGAGGTGAGACGTGGACATATGGCAGGGGCTACAGCTGCTCTCCTGAAACAGACACACACATACGTGCCGACACACACACATGCACGTGTGTACATGACAGGCACACACATGTGCTCAGACTTGCACGCACGCACACACACACACACACACACACACCCAGTGCCGTAATCCACAGGAGGGGTCGGGCCTAGGGAAGCAGCAGCCCCTTGGGCGCCATGGAGCAGGGCTGGGCACGAGGCACAGGCCATGGAAGAAGCTTGGCCTTCGGGACCCAACGGCCATCCAGCCAGAGCAGAGGTCCACCGTGCAGGCGCCGGGACCTTCCACACCCACGTGACCTCATCGCCACTGGAGATGCCCCGGTCAGCCTTCCCTCCAGGCTGCCCTCCTTCCCCTGTCAGCATCTCCCAGCCCCCAGCCAGGCCGCCACCCCCTGGAAGCCGCTCCTGGCCGGCATCCTCCTCCCTCCCCGGGGCTCGCTCCGCACCCCCCCCAACACCCCCCCCCCCGGCCCCGGCCCCCAGGCCGTGCCCACCTTGAATCACGTTGCCTCCAGCTCTGCATCCTGTCTGCTTTCAGAGCCCGTGGAGCGCGGCGTCCGTCCCAGCCTGTCCTGTTCCCACCCCCACCCCAGGCACAGCACTTGCATACAGTCAGAACTTACTAAACGCTTGGCGAACAACCAGAGGCTGAGTCCGACGCTCAGGCTGTGACCATGCAATTCGCACAGCTCCTGCTGCCCAAGAGCGTAACAGTCCAAGGGTGAAGCTTTCAGTGGTTCCTCTAAAGCCAGACACCACCCGGCCGGGGCCAGGCTTCTGGGAGAGGCTTCCCTGGACAAGGTGACCGTGACCATGGGAGCTGCTGCCACCACAACGCCTTCAGGCAGCCTCGATCCCCCCTCCCCTCTCGGCTGCCTGTCCCTGCCCCATCCCTGGCCGGGGTTGCTAAAGGACCCTTAGGGACCAGCTGTGTGGACACAGCAGCCAAGGCCCCTCAAGTCACACCCCTGCTCCCAGCCTCACCGCAGAGGGTAGCCTGAGACCCAGGTCCTGGCGTGGCCCAGGGCCTTTTCTGTGGGGCTCCCTGCTGGGTTTGCCGACCCAGGAGGCAGGCCCTGGCATTTTACTCCAGGTTGGCATGCCCAGCTCGGCCCCATGCCTGGTCTGTTGTGGTCTCCCCAGCTCTGCAAAGTGGCCTTTATAACAGAGAGGTCAGCTGTTCAGAGCCGCACAGGGAGGGAACAAAAGCGCCACCCAAGCGGTCCGAGCCTGGGGCCCTTCCAGATGCCCCACTCCACTGACAGCCCCAAAGGCTCCGTTTTAACGAGGGGCTTACCCATGGAACGGCAGGTGAATTCTTCAGGCCCTTCCTGCGGCGGGGGGGCTCCATTTCCACGGCCCCAAGACCCGCTGGTGCCTTCCGCCCTCCACCACCCCCACGGCCCGTATGCTTCCTGCAGGCTCTGCCCACCCGGTCTGCCGGGACGCCTGTGATGGTTAATTAGACACAGTTGGCAAGGCGCCCGCCAGAGCCTCAGCGCTGATAACCGTGCAAGGAGACGCGGCATAATCAGCACTCCGGTCTAATTCAAGAAAAATGGATTTGGCTCCGGGTGACAACATGCCAATTCCGAGAGGGCTGAAGTGCCGCTGATGGTTCTTCTGCGTGTGGCCCGGCCCCAGCCCAGCTTCTCCAGTTGTCCCCTTGGAATTCTCTGTGCAGGGTCAGAGCAGAACGTGTGGTCAGACAGGGGCGTCTGCACCCTGAGTCCTGCAGGGGACGCCCCTGAGCGGCGCTGTGCGAACAACCTCCCCCAGGAAAGAGGTCTCAGAGCTGGAGCCCGCCGACTGCCTTGGGAGGGAAGCGGCGCCCGGGACCCCCTTCTGCCTCAGGTCCCCTGGGATCCCATTAGCACAGGCAGAGATGGTCCGGCTTCCACGGATGACAGGACAGGAACAAACCAAACCGACCCGAGGGCCTTCCTCCCCTCCGCTTCCTCGAGTGAGGTGCCCGCTGCCGTGCCCCTGACGTAAATATTTCACTGGTGGCAGTGCCCCAGCTGGAGGCAGCCAGCACAGCCTGCTAGGGACCGGGATGGCAGGGCAGCCTCAGTCTGAGCTCGACAGCCGGGAAGGACCGAGTCTTTCCAAAGGACGCAGGGTTTGTTTTCAATCGTAGAATAAACTACCGATTTTCTCGCTCACTGCCCCACCCCAGCCCCCTCGCGCCCTGGGGGAGCTGTGAAAACTCAGAGCCTGCGTTTCTCTGGGTGCGTGTCTTGCCCTAAAGCCCAGAGGGACTGGGAGGGACTGGCTGCCCATGCAGCCAGGGGCTCTGAGGCTGCAGCCCTGCCGGCTCTGAGGGGCCAGGGGATGTCTTAGGGGCTCCAGGGGGACCCAGGCTCTCTTCACCCAGTGGGAGCCCCCGGGCATCCCCACACCCCGCAGCAGGAGGCACAGGGAAACGCGAGGGACCTCCCGCCTGGATGGAGGGCAGAGGCCCCCAGGCCATGGGCTCCAGGGTTGGTCTTTTCCCTTTGCTGTGAGTCGCCTGGGTCAGAACACTCTCGTTAAAACTGTCCCCACCGCAGCGTCCAGCCTGGGGCCCGCAGGGGCCACAGGTGGACTGATCCCAGCCGGTTCCTTCCTTGGCCCAGGAACTTTCCTGGGAGTGCATTTCCAACAGGGGCCGCGGAGAGTGGGTCACCGGCTGCCCTGCAGGGAAAGGAAGACCCTGAGCAGCCCGTGCTTTGTCCAGAGGCGGTGGCTCTGTCCCCCACAAGATGGGAGGGCAGGGCTGGGCAGCCAGAGGGGCTTCCTGAGCATGGGCAGACCGCCTGGACGAGGAGATCAAGAGGACTCCCCAGGGGCTCACCAGGGACCCTGCAACCCCAGGCAGCAGCTGGGGGTCCCACACAGTAGGTGCACGGCTGGGCTGGAGCAGAGGGCACAGGCAGAAAGCAAGGGAGGCCTTGGGGGGTTCGGAGTAAGGATGAAGGGACCGCAGGAACCACCGCCTTGAGCTGGGTCAGAGGGCAGGCCTAGCTGACCTGCCCCTGAGGTCAGGAAGGGTTGGGACAAAATCTGGCCTCTGGGAATGGGGGAGGGGAGGAAAGGTCCGGCATTCGGGCAATGAGGAGCCAACGCTGTCCTCACCGTCCCAGCCCCAGAGGCCTCGCCGGCTCTCAGGTGACCCCAGGCCTCAAAGGACCCCGGCCCAGAATTGTGTGTCCCCCATCCAGTTAAAGACAGAGCCCAGGCCTATGGCCCGAGGCCACATGGGGTGAACTCCAGACCAACGGGTGTCAACAGGGCCAACTCCAGCGCCAAGGACACTTGGGAACGTCCAGGGCGGTCTGGTTGGGGTCAGATGATGGGGGAGGGGGCCAGTAACACCCAGTGAGGGCGGGGGCGGGGGCAGAGCTGCTCCAGATACCCCGAGAGCCAGGGCAGCCCCCACGACAAATCACCCAACCCCAAACATCAAGCCTTCGAGGGCTACACTAGCGGCAGGGAATGGACTTGTGACACCCAAGAGACCCCACCAAGGCTCAGGCACCCGCACGCGGGCAGCCCCTTTGCCGGGGCTTAGACAGTCTCTTCAGCCCCACTGGGATTCCTGCCCAGGACACACCTTCTGTGTGGCAGCCAGAGTCCACCTGTCATGGAAGGTGCCTGGCCGCCCAGGCTGACCAGGGGCGCCTGATGGAAGTGGCGCCCTCTCCGTGTTCCTGTGGCCGGAGCCCTAGGACGCAACCTGGGCCGGTAAGGACAGGGCTGGTCACCTTACCTTCAACCAATCCACGTGAGACACGGCACACAGGGCTCCCCAACACGTGCACAAAGGCACACACACCACGCACAGGGCTCCCACACATGTGCACACACATGCACAGAGCACACAGGGCTCCCCCACGCATGCACACAGGCACACACGTGTACACAGCACACGGGGCTCCCCACACGTGCACACAGGCACACACTGTACACAGCACGCAGGCCTGTGCAATAGGCTCACAGGTGCACACACACGAACGGCTTCACGGGAAGGGTTACTCCCCTCTCCTGCTGCCCCCAGCCCCCGGCTCGCCAGCCGGCAGGAGAGGAAGGATCCCGATTAAGATGTCTGGGTGAGATTTGATGTGGCCTCTCCCACTGCGCATCCGCGTCCGGCCCTGGGCTTCGCAGATGCGTTAATATTCTGCGCACTCTGCTCCCCGCTCGCCCTGGATCCAACAGCCTTGAATGGTCTGCTTTTCATCCCTAATATTACTGCTCACAGCCTCGCTGAGCTGTTGTGGCGGCCACTGTCCCTCCGAGGCTGAGGCTTCATAGGAATGAAGCAAAGGACAGAAGCGGAGCCTGCAGCCCAGAGCCGAGGGGCCGTGGGCTCTGGCGCTTTCATCCCGCCGGCACGCCGCCCGCCGCCCACTCCTAAAAAACCTCCCACGCTGATTCCGCTTGATCTCATGTAGCAATTTTGTTCAAAGCCTCCTTTCTGATCAGATTTGCTCTTTGGGCACTTTTGCCCGTGGTGATCGCTTCCTAATCACGGACGGAGGACTGGCCGGAATCCAGGACAAAGCGGCCTCGGGCAGAGCTTCTTAGGAGCAGGGGCGGCCCCGGCACTGAGAGGTCACAGGTCCTGTCCCGACCACTCCCCGAGAGTTTGACCCTGGTGTCTCCTGCTCTCGGACCCGTCTTGTCTTCGCTCTGTTGCGAACCACAGCGCCTGGCAGGTGTGACTGCTCGCGGAGGGGCTGCCTGGAGAGCAGCACAGAGCCGGCTTCTTCCCTGGGGATGCCGGGTTTCTCTTCCAAGAGACCAGCCCAGGGCCAGCCACAGCATCGTCCATCCTGCTCTGAACCTTCAAGCATGGCCTTCCCTCCAGCCTCGCTCATTCCTCAGGCTCTGAGCGCTGAAAAAAATATATCTCCCCAATATGAATTATGTATTGAAAACCCAGGCAGAGCAATCAGGGGCGATAAATAATTCCAAGCTACAGACACATTAGTTAGCTGTACAATTCACTTACAGGCCGAGCCCAGCCATCTTATTAATAACAGACAGAAGCAGGGGCACTGCCGACGTAGAGCTGGGGCGGAGGCGGCATCCTCCCAGGGCCCGTGTGTCGCCGGCCAGACGGCGCCTCCTTGATGTCCCCGGGTGCTGGCTGGTCAGGACCCCTGGGTCAGGACGAAGGGGCCGGAGGGAGCTCTGCAGGAAGGACGACTGCAGAAGCTCTGCTCTGTAGAACAGAAATTGCATCTGGCTGGGGACCTGGCCGGCATCCTACCGTCTAGAGAATGAACCCCTCTTCGTGGGTCGCAAAGGAGTCCATGCAGCTCTAGAACTTTCTTCATAAGCAGATAAGAACTCTATTGGAATTTGCACTTAAGTGATCTATGGCTCAGCGGGACATTCTTAAATGCTTCTGAGGGTGTTCTGTTTTCTAAGCTCTGCTTGCTGCCATCCCTGTGAACTTGCTGTCATACGGACTTTGCAAAGTCTTGAAAAAGGCCTTGCTGAGCAAAGGTCCGCCTTGACCGAGAGCTTATCTAAAGAACCCCAGATCAGAGTTCCCACCGCGGTGCAGCGGAAATGAGTCCGACTAGTAGTCACAAGGATGCGGGTTTGACTCCTGGCCTCTCCCAGTGGGTTAAGGATCTGGTGTTGCTGTGAGCTGTGGTGTAGGTCACGAGTGTGGCTGTAAAAAGCCAAAAAAAAAAAAAAAAAAAACCCCAGATCCGCAGGTGTGTCCTGGCTGGTGGCGGATGCTGGCTCCTGGGCGTGAACGGCATCATCTCTGGCTCCGGGTCAAGACCGGTTTGGCAGCAGAGGGTGGACTGCCCATCGGCCGCAGCATTTCCTGGGCACATGCGATGCTCTTAATTTCTACTGAGATCCTCGTGCCCGGGGCATCTGGGCACCACACGTGGTGTCTCACCGGATCTCAGGACGTTACAAAGTAACCATTGTCCCCTCCACCACTGCCCTTAAGGTCCCAGGGCTAGTGAAAGACGCAGAGGGGGGTCTGCCCCAACCTCAATCTCTGGATGCAACCTGCTGCTTTTTAAACTGTAGTTTCATTTCACTTTTTATGACAATGATCCACCCCTCCGCCTCCGAACTGATCGGACCCCATCCCCCTGCAGGCGGTCAGCTGTAGGGTGGACCAGGGGCAGGAGGATGACGTCATTTGTCCTAAGTCACGTGCCCAGCGAGCAGCAAGGCCGGGAGTGGTCCAGGTCCCGGACCCTGAGACAGGGAGCCGTCTACAGACCCGCATGAGTCCCTTCCTCTCTTATCTCCTGGCAGACGGGCTGGCTGGAGTCCTTCTCACAGCCATGCTCTCTGCTGCAGAAGCCCCACCCACTTCCCAAGGGCAGACCCCGGGCCACAGGGCAAAGTCACATCCTGAATGCCCCCCTGCCCTCCTCACCAACCTGGGCCTCGCAGGAAACAGCACGAAGGGCCCTGGGCAGTCTGTGGCCTCAGAAGCCACTGCCGAAGAGCTGCAGTGCAGACCCCAGCGAACCCGTCTCTTCCTGCAGTTTGGGGACTCAGTTGGCTGAGACGGCCCCCAGTCATCGGGGCCCTGAAGTTGTGGCCATAACACCCTGCCCGCAGGAAGCCGAGCTCAGCGGCCTTGGCTCTGCCCCTGGGACCAGCCAGGGGACCACGCCTGTCGGAAGGCTCTGAGAGCAAGCATCCTTCCTCTTAAGTGACATTCATGCAGGGTCTGTCCAAGAGCCTCTCAGCATTTTAATGCTTTAAAAGCTTCAGCTTTCTCTCCGGGTCAATTTTCTCCCAACAAAATATGAAAATTAAGCTTTGAAAGCCTGCGCCGTGGTCTGAATGCCAGACCCAGCCATCAGAGCCCGGCATTGCATCATGGCTGCGTAAATATTTAAAGAGATGCTGGGGGAGAGCGCGCTCAGGAAGCCTGGGCCCGGGGGGCTGTGGGTCCTGAGAAGGACATCTGCAGGTGGGCCTGATGGCAACACCTGGCCAGGAGCCGGCTGACCCCGGGGGCCTGAGAACAGCCACGAGAACCGGCCGCCCCATCCCGCCACTCTACTGGGAACGGGAGCAGCATCTGCTTCAGGCTTCTCAACTGAGGAGGCGGTGCCGTGATGAGCCCGCTCTGGGCCGTGGGACTGTGTCCCACAGAAACTGAGCCACCTGCCCAGGTGCAATCCCAGACCAGCCGGGATTTTGCTTCTGCATTTTGGGCTGTCCCTTTGCTGCTTGAGGGAGCACCAATGCATCAGCCCAAACTGCTCATTTCTAGAAGGAAAACTGCAGCCCAGGCTCATGAGGAGGGGGGGTGTCAAGTGAGTCTTGGTCTCTCAAGCATTCACTCACTCATGCGGCTGTCCACTGCATGGACGTGCACGGCTCAGAGCGGGCGCTCAGATCAGGGAGTGAGTGAATGAAATGTGACACGGGGACCCTGAGGTGGGGGGACCAAGGGTCCCCAGGCCAAAGAGTGGAGTGGGGAAGAGAGGCAACCAGTGACCCCGGGCAGGGGGAGGTGCTGGGCAGCGGGTTGGGCCGCTGTCCGATGGGACTGGCTGTGTCCATCCCGGCGCCCAAACTGCCCGGGGACAGAGCTGGTGAGGGAAGCCAGCAGGGGGCCCAGGGAGTGAGGACTCCACCCCTGAGGGGCTGAGAGGGGCTAGTCCATGTCAACTCTTGCATAAGCAGTGGGCTTCCCCACCTTACGGACCAGCCCGGCAGGGGTCCCGTGTCCTGAGCTGCGTCACGGCTGCGGTGCCCTGGTTACAGCACTCCATGTTCCCTTTCTCCTGCCAGGGCCATGCCTTCCCTCCGCCTCCCTCGTGTTCTCACCTCGCGGGGGGGCAGGCTGGTCCCGCAGAGCAGCCTCCGGGTGTGGGAGGCACAACCCTCGGTCTGAGCTTGGCCGGTGACCTCCTTCCTCTAAGAGCTTCCTCATCTGCGAAGTGGGGACAGTAACAAGGACTCGGCTTCAGTCGGTGCCCGGCACGCAGTAGAGACTGGACAGAGTGTCCGTCCCCCTTCCCACGCGTCTGTCCAATGCCCCGTGTCACGTTCAGGGCCAGGGCCCCACTCTCTGACACGCGCGACCTCGTGGAAGGAGAGCCAGGGAGTTGGGTCCTGAACGGGGCAGCGGAGCAGGTGGGTCCAGAGAGGCCAGGGGTGCTCTCCGGGAGGGGGCCTCTCCCGAGGCGATGGCTCCTTAGCCCGGACACGTGAAGGTACAAGCCACCCCCTGCACTTGGCCAGAGGCGAGGGTCAGGCCCAGGAGGGAGACACCAGGGCTGCCTGGCTTCCCATCAACATGCACAGCTTCCAGAGTTTGCCAGACGCCAACAACCACTAGCCTACCTGGCCCAGGCCGTCCACCCAGGTGAGGACGCAGCTCCCGCCACACGTCCTGCCACACTGAGCAGACCTCATTTCATTCACTGACTGATCTGAGCGGCCACTCAGAGCCAGGCACGTCCGAGAAACGGACATTTGCACAAATGGACGAATGAACACTTGAAACACAAAGTCTCACTTGATTCCCCCCAGCACCTCCCCGGATGAGCTGGGCTGCAATTTCCCTTCTCAAAACGAGCAGTTTGGATGGATGGGTCTGTGTTCCTTTGAGCAGCGCCATTCTGGCAGGTGACGCCTGGCCCCCTGCCCACGTCTGTCTCAGCCCTCGGGGCAGGGCTGGGGGGGTGGGGGACTTCTGTGTCACAGCTGTTATGAGGGGCTCCAAAGGCATCTGTCCCCCCTCTACAGATGTTCGTCTTATCTCACTGGGCCCCTCTCGATCCGTCTCCCTCCCTGACCTCCTAAATGGGGACGTCCCCAGGGCTCTGTCCCTCACCCCTGTCTGCAGCCCCCCAGGCCTCCCCCTGGAAACACCATCTACTTGCTAAAGGTTCTTGATCTCCACCCCTAGCCCGGCCCTCCCCCAGCCCCTCTTGCGGGCATCCAGGCTCCTCCCTGACACCTGCACCTTCCACCTGGAGTCCAACAGGAACCTCACCTGCTGGGAACAAAACAGAGCCCCCGAGGCCCCTCCCAGCCCAGCTTGCACCGTCCGGGGCATCACGGTCTCTGCCCCCGGCTTCCGTGGCCCTCGGAAACGTGCCACCCCTGCTCCCCAAGTTCACTGTCCAAACGCCCTCTGCCCCTGAGCTGGACTCCGCCAGCCAAAAACCTTTCTCCGTCACCACAGATTCTCCCAGCGCCCACCCTCTCCCCCGACCTCGTCTCCTCCGCCTGTAAATTCCTCCACCCACTTTAGAAACCAACTCCCAGAAAAGCAGCTCCCAGCAGCAGTGGGCACAGCACACCATAAACCATAGCAGCCGACCCACATTTTGGGGTCAGCAGAGATCATTATAACCAACCCAATTAGTGTCTAACAGGCCAATTATCAGCCTCATAAAGAATCATCAACAAGCCAAGACTCCCGGGGAGTTAGCCCAGAGTCTGGAGCTCTCCGGAAGCTGGGGCCGCAGACAGCCCCCAGTGGCCTCGGGTGACCGGGGTGCAGGATATCTTCAAAAAGGTCACCATCCAGAGTTCCCATCGTGGCGCAGTGGAAACGAATCGGACCAGGAACCATGAGGTTGCCGGTTCCATCCCTGGCCTCGCTCAGTGGGTTAAGGATCCAGCGTTGCTGTGAGCTGTGGTGTAGGTCGCAGATGCGGCTCAGATCCTGCGTGGCTATGGCTGTGGTGTGGACCAGCAGCTATAGCTCCGATTGGACCCCTAGCCTGCGAATCTCCATATGCCACGGGTACGGCCCTGAAAAGATAAAAAAAGAAAAAGAAAGAAAGAAAAGTGTACCATGGCCTGGGAGTTACAAACGCCCAAGTGCGTGATGAGCTTCTGCAGAGTGCGGTGACATCCTGCGGAGGCTCCGCACCCGTGGTGACAACTCATCTGCCTGGGGCTGGAGCAGAACCCCGGCATCGCCCCGCCGACCCCTGAGGCTGCCGGGCACAGAGAACCTGCGGTCTGCGGACCTCTGGGGCCGGGCAGTGTCCTCACACACAACAGGAGGGAACTGGACCCATGAGGAGAGGCCACCTGCCCCGGCTCCACTTCCCCGAGAGTAGAGACAGGGAGAGACTCGCCGTTCTAGGTGCCACAGGATGGTTGGGAGAGGAGACGAGGAGGAAAGGGAGCTGGGTGGGTGGCGGCAGGCGAGACGCAGGCTGGCACACTTGGCGGTGCTGGGCGTAGCTGGAGCGCAGACCGGCTCGGGCGCAGCACCTGTTTGCCCATGACCAGCCACGTGCCTTGACAAGTGCCTTGGCCTCCCTGAGCCCCGACTGCCTCATCGGTACAAGGGCAGAAGGAACTGCTGTCTCAGGGCAGCTGCTGGACCTGGCGGCGCTGACTGCTCCCCTCTCGCACACACAAGCCCGTAAGATGCCTGCAAAGATGCTGGTGGGGGCAGTGGCTACTACCAACTCTTGAGGACAGACTCCATCCGTGATTAACGTGGACCTGGATACAGATACAGTTATCCTCCCCGAATTACAAACAAGGAAGCCCAGACTCAGAGAAGTCGAGTCACTTGTCTGAAGTCACACAGCTTGAAGGCAGGGCTGAGCCAGACCTGCCCCGAGAGTCTCCTGTCTTGAAGTGCAGTATCCCTGGGAGTTCCCTAGTGGCACACAGGTTAAGGATCTGGTGTGGTCACTGCTGTGATGCAGGTTGTGTCCCCAGCCTGGGGACTTCTGCATGGCCAAAAATAATAATAGCAATTGCCGCCTCCTGGACTTGGTCCTTTTGGTGAGTCTGTTCCATCTGACTTAAACCTCTAACAGAACCCTTTAGACCTGGCCACCCAGACCAGCACCATCCAACAGGACTTCCTGCCCTGGTAAACGTGGTCTGGATCTTTGTCACTCGCTACGGCGACCACACGTGGCTGTTGAGCCTCACAATGCTGCTGGTATGGAGTTCCCGTTGTGGCTCAGCAGTAACGAACCCGACCAGTCCCATGAGGATGCGGGCTCAGTCCCTGGCCTCCCTCAGTGGGTTAAGGATCCGGCGCTGCCATGAGCTGCGGTGTGTGTTGTAGACGCAGCTCAGATCTGGTACTGCTGTGACTGTGGTGTAGGCCGGCAGCCGCAGCTCCTGTTCGACCCCCAGCCTGGGAAGGTCTGTAAGCCGCGGGTGTGGCCCTAAAAACCGAGAGAAATGCTTCTGCTGTTGCCGAGGAGCTGAGTCTCTAAAGGGCCAACTTTGATTCATTTGGGGGAAGGGAGATTACGCGGCCACCCCGGACAGAGCCACTCTGGATGTCATCGAGGCTGAGCATTCCTCCAAGGTCAAAGCCCCCAGCCTCACCCCAGACCAGCCAGGGGGATCCTGCTGACCACTGGGTCCCGTGGCAGCTGGGTAGACAGAGGCTGAGGCCAGCTGCGGGGCCGTCTCCCACCCACGGGAGGCTCTCGGGGCCCTTGAAGGGCCAGCAGGCCAGCGGCCAGCCCTGCATGCACCCCTGGGTTGCTTCCTGGCCTCTCTGCCGCCTCTGGACCTCGGGGAAGCTGCAGGGAACCCCCCAGATAGGCCGGCTCTTAGACAGGGTCAGCCTCCCTGGAGACCACGGTGGGACCACTCTCTGGGTTCAGGCCCAACTTCGCCCCTTATAGACCAGGGCCCTGGGCTAGCTCGGTGTCCACCTGCTGAATGGAGGTGGGCGGCCCTCCCGGGGGGGCCCCTCCCCACTCCATGTGAAGCCAGGACGGCCTCGGGTTCCTCTCTGTTTGTAGATGGAGGAGCTGACTTCTGCGCATCCCAGGGCGAGTGGGGGTGGCCTGCCTCCCAGCTGCTCCCCGGAGGCAGCTGCTCGCTGGGGAAGCGGAACCACAGCGGCGGCGGCAGCAATAACAACTTTTTAAACCCCAGAGCTCAGGCGGCAGCAGGCAGGCCCGGGCTGGCTCCCATTTCCTGCTAAACAGCACTCTGGGGCCGGGAGACTTCCAGGAAGATTAGGCCGAAAACTTGCTTTTCCAGCGCCGGTCCCCGGAGGAGAGGACGTTGCCATGGAAACAGCATCTGGCCGATTCTCCGGGAAACCCAGCAAACTCCCAAACGCCTGCCTCCCGTGCTTCCCTGCACAGGGCCGAGAGGGGGAAGTGAATGTTTCAAAACTCACGGAGATGAGCCATTTAGGACTGGTTTATGGCTCTTTAATACCCGGGGCACCCAGCCTGGTTCTGACTAGGATGCTTCTGCCAAGCGGCAACATCAGATGTTTGGCATCGGGACAGCAGGATGGCACGGAGGGAGAGAGGCTCTCCTGTGGCCACCGCCTCCCCCAAAACCAGCCCCTCTGTGGCTTCGGCAGAGAGAGAGAGAAGGAGGTCGCACAGGTGCCCACCCTTCCTTCCCACGCGGGGTCTCACAGAGACCCGCCTCGCCTTTCACGTATGCGCAGAATCTGTGTTCAAATAGAAATATTTATCTATTCGGTGTCTGCGTATGTACACGTCTGCACACACGTGAGTGCAAACCGTTTACCCAGACATGTTCGGAGTCCCCTAGGCACCAGGCCCTGGGCTGGGTGCCCAGAGTGGGCACAGAGAAACACCCAGGCAGCTCCCGCAGTGGGGGCCAAGCCCTGCAGCTGGGGAGGGGCAGCTGTGTGAGCACAGAGGAGCCCCTCGTCCCGTCCCTGGTGAGAGGGAAGACGCCAGGGAGCCTTCCTGGAGGAGGCGGCATCCAAGCTGCGTTCTGTGCAAGGACTCAGCCACGTGGAGGAGCAAGAGGAGAAGGCAATGCGAGGTCCCCGCAGGGAGACCTGAGCAGTGTGCAGCCAAAGCAGATGACAGGGACAACACAGCTGAGGGCCGGGCAGGACTGCCCCTTAATGAGAAGGAGTTTGGGGTTAAGCTCTTCCCAGCCAGCGTCCCCCCTCCCCTCCCCACCGGGAGGGTGTTCAGGGGTGAGAACCATTCCCAGCTGCCGGGTAGGTCCAGCTTTCCAAGGGCTGGGGCTGCAGCTGAGGCCCAGGACATGAGGGGGACACTCCGATGGCCTCTGCAAGGAGGCAGGGTGGTGGCTGCACTGGCCTCGGCCTCTGAAAGCCAGTGAGCTGGGGGGTGGGAGGCTCGCGGGGGAGCCAGAGGCTGGGGCTGTGCCACTGCCTGACACACAGACCCGAGGGACCCAGTTCCCCGGGAGGCGGCCTGACACGAGATCCCCGGGGGAGCCTTGGAGACCCAGCACTTTCCAAGATGCTTCCCCCTGCACCTCTCTTGTTTATATGCAAATGCAGGCTATACCACTGCACCTGTTTCCAAATCGGATTTTGTGAGCCGTAGGTTTCATCCTGGCGCATCATAAAGAAATACCAGAAAGCCCAAAGAAAACGTGAATGTCCAGCCATCCCAGCCCCTAAGCGGGTGGCAGGCGGTGCCCCTGGGCGCCTTTCTAGTCAGCCCTGTGGGCACCGGGCACGCGGCATAGCATCTGAAGCCACACGTCTCGTGAACACAGTCCAGCTCCTGGGCACCTGTCAGGCCCCTCACTGTCCTCAGTAAAGGTGGGCTGAATCAGTGGGTGGAGGAAGTCGCCTTTTGTCCTCAGTAACCGCATCCTGCAGTCGGGGTTCTCCCGCCTCCTGGTGGCTGCCTGATACTCCGCGGGTGAGAAGAACCCTGGCCCCTCACCACGCCGGCCTGGGTCAAAGGACAGCCGCGCCATTAGAGCCGCTGACACGTGCAGACGTGCCCATCAGATCGCTGCCTGGAAAGGCGGTGCCGTCCCTCCCACGGGGAGGGCATGTGGCCATGTCCACCTTCCTGCCACACTCAGACAGCTGCTTCCAAAGGCCTTTTGGGAAGAAAAGTTTCTTCCGCAGGGTTTGCACCAGGGCTTCCCAAATTCGCTGTGGCAAATACGGGTTTCTCGTTTTTTCTAATCCACGTGGATCGATGCCAGTCGAAGGAAGTTAAAAAATCATTCTGGGGAAAAAAAGAAGACCCGTGAGCTCTAAGCCCCAGTGTTTTACAGTTAGGCTCCGCAGATGAGAGGGTCCAGCTGTGTCGGGCTGAATGTCCCCCTTGGTGAAGCTGCGCGCAGCAGGCAGCTCGCGGGCCTCCTGGGCGGGGCTGGCCGAAGAGGTCACCGCCCTGGGACACGGATGCCCCGTGACCCATGCGGAACAGCGACTTCGTTTGCATTCCCCGTCCCCCCTGGTCAGCGGGGAAGAGCCTGGTATTCCCATTTCAGTTGTTTTGTTTGTCTTTTTAGGGCTGCACCCGCAGCATATGGAGGTTCCCAGGCTAGGGGTCGAATGGGAGCTGTAGCCACCGGCCTACGCCACCATCACAGCCACACCAGATCTGAGCCTCGTCTGTGACCTACACCACAGCTCACAGCAACCCCAGATTCTTAACCCCCTGAGCGGGTCCAGGGATGGACTCTACATCCTCACAGACATTGTGTCAGGTTCTTAACCTGCTGAGCCACAGCGGGAACTCTGGCATTCCCATTTGAAAGACAGCAAACGGAGGACCAGGACGCTCAGGCCAGGATTATGGGCGAGTCTAGAGGGCATAGCCCTTGGACGCCCGTCCGTCACTTGACAGCCGTTTTCCAAGTGGACGGACCTGCCCTCTCTCCAAGGTAATGAGGCCTCCTGGCAATGGTCCAGCCTGGCAGAGGCTCTCATCTTTGCCCCCTCATGGGGTTCGTTCAGACCAGATCAGTCCGTGTCAGCCCAGGGGCTTGGGTGGAGAAATGGGCCTCCCAGCAGGCACCTTCTGTCCAGGGCTGGATGTGGGCTACGGGGCTCACCCTGGTCCCGGGGTGCCACTCCCCAGCCAGCTGCCCCCCCACTGGCCGAGGACCCACAGCAGTGCCGTTCCGAAGGGGCCCCTTTGTGAGATGGAAGCATGCAGTGTCCCTGGGCTGACACCAGGCTGACAGATGGCACAGGACAGCAGGTGGCGGTCCACCTGTCACCCAGGTCCCCAGGCGCTCAGCCGAGCGCACACGCACACACAGCCTGAGAGAAAACCCGCGGCTCCCACTGCTAGGTGGTGACCGAGCTGAGAGATGCCAGGGCCCACCCCCGGAACAGCTAAGCCCCAGCCTGCCCACGCCACCTCCTCTCACATGCTGCCAGTGTCTGTAACCAGGACACTTTGGGAAAAGAGCTGTAGCTTCTCACCTAGTAACACAGAGTCACCACACGACCTAGCAATCAGCTCCTAAGGGCAGGACAGGCAGCTGGGTGGCCAGAAAAACCCATCTCTTCTCACCCTGAGCCTCCGTGGCTCCAGCTCCAAGGATCAGGCTAATCTCCACCTGCCAGGCATGTCCTGGGTGCTCGGCCAGTTTCTGCAGGTTAGCGAGAAATGAGGGCACAGCTGTCTGTACACCCGCCTTTTGTTCTGAGGCCTGGGACAAACACCGTCAGGGTTTCAGAAAGAGCTGGACCCACCTTAGCGGCAGTTTTCTTGGTTCCTCAGAAAACGAAAGATAGGAGTTCCCGTCGTGGCGCAGTGGTTAACGAATCTGACTAGGAACCATGAGGTTGCGGGTTCGGTCCCTGCCCTTGCTCAGTGGGTTAACGATCCGGCATTGCCGTGAGCTGTGGTGTAGGTTGCAGACGCTGCTCGGATCCCGCATGGCTGTGGCTCTGGCGTAGGCCGGAGGCTACAGCTCTGATTCGACCCCTAGCCTGGGAACCTCCATATGCCGTGGGAGCGGCCCAAAGAAATAGCAAAAAGACAAAAAAAAAAATATATATATATATATATGGGCAGATTTACAAGGCTTAATCCCTCTGACTGTCAAGGAAAAACTGTTGTCTCTTAGGCTCCATGTATCAAAGCAAAAAAAAAAAAAGAAAACGAAAGATAGAACCACCACATGAGCCAGCAATCCCTCTCCTGGGCATATATCTGGACAAAACTTTCATTCAAAAAATACGTGCACCCTATGCTCATCGCAGCTCTATTCACAACAGCCCAGACATGGAAACAACCCAAATGCCCCTCGACAGATGAATGGATTAAGAAGATGTGGTATATGTGGTATATATATACAAGGGAATACTACTCAGCCATAAAAAAGGACAAAATAATGCCATGTGCAGCGACATGGATGGAGCTAGACATTCTCAAGCTAAGTGAGGTAAGTCAGAAAGAGAAAGACACATACCATATGATACCACCTCTATCTGGACCTAATACACGGCACAAATGAACCTTTCCGCAGGACAGAAACAGACTCGCAGACACGGAGAGCAGACTTGCGGTTGCCGAGAGGGAGGGAGTGGGATGGACCCGGCGTCTGGGGTTCGTAGATGCGGACTATGACATTTAGAATGGATAAGCAGTGAGGTCCTGCTGTACAGCCCGGGGACTCTCTCCACGCACCTGTGATAGAACGTGAGGGAAGACAACGTGAGGAAAGAATTTATACGTAAGTACGACGGGTCCCCACGCTGTACAGCGGGTCCCCACGCTGTACGGCAGAAACGGACAGCACGTTGCAGATCAACTACACTTTAAAGAAATAAAACTTGCAGTTTGAGCTGGGTAACCTCGGGGTCCTCGTCTCCAGCCCTGCCAGCCAGGACGCCGCCTGCCCCCGAGCCCGGTGGCCTGCTCCGACCAGGGCACACAGACGTGCCCCTCGCTCTCCAGGGACCAGCCTCCGCCCTGGGAGGTGACAAAGGCGTCGAGGCCTGAACGTCAAAGTCCCCGGGACTAGGATGGGTGTCACGTGCTCGCTCTCCAGGGATCCGAATGAAGCAGCGGGGCCCCCATCAAATCCTTGCAGGGCCCTGAACCTGGAACGAACCGCAGCCGTTGGAGGTCCGGGAGCACTTCGCCCACGATTGCCTTTCGGCACGAGGCCTCAGCGGCCCAGTGTTGGGTGTGGTTTCATAGGTGCAGCAGGAAGCAAAAGGTCATTAGGAAACAGCCCAGACCTGCTCGCTCCCGACCTGGGCGGCGATCAGCCGAAATCTACACTTGGGGGAGCGGAGGCACGAGGCTTCGCTAATGCCTGGCCAAGGTGCCCTCCGGCCCACCACCGCCCAGGCTGTCCGCGTCCCAGGCCACTGTCCCCCTGGGGAGACCATGGGCCTCAGGGACCTCGGCTGCCACCTGGAGGCCCCCCTCCTGGGCCTGTCCTCCGGGGAACCGCACGCGGGAATCACCCAAGGGTCCAAGAAGGACACTCTCCATCCTGGGCCAGGCTCCTCGGCGTCCCTTCTCCGCCAGGCCCTGCTCTGAAGTGAGTTTCCTCTAACCCGCTTTGGCCAGTTCAGTCCAGGGACCCAGCCATGAAGCCAGGAGGGCAGAGAAAATCTTGGCTCTTCTGCGGCCGCCAAGGCCCTGTGGGAGGGAGGGAGACCCCCACCCCTCCCCGGCGCGGTCCCTGAGGGCAGGCCAGACCTGCAGCGGAGGGTGGAAGGAGGGCCTGGCCGGGCAGAGCCGGAGCCTGTGGGTGAACCTCTGATTTGGGGCGGGGCAGGGAGGGGCTGGGGGGGGACAAGGGGGCAGGACGCTGTCCAGTCCAGACCCACCCAGCAGAGGCTCCAGTTTCCTTCCCGGCTCCTTCCTCCCCGTCTCCAGAGGAGACACCATCTAGGAGGACCGGGTCGGGGGTCCGAGCCAGGTCAGAGGTCAGAGGTGGAGAGAAGGCGTGTACAGAGCTCAACCCCAGGGCCCAGCCCTCAGCGCGCTCGGTGGCCGCTGGTCACACAGGGAGGCTCAGTCACAGCGTGACACGAACAAGCCTCTCTACCCGGCTGGTGCCTAGACACTGAAAAACTGAAGGCAGGGACCCGAAGCCAAATGGCCAGAAATCAGAGCTGCTTCCGCTCGCTCAGGCCCCGGGCACCGGGGAGAGGCCAAGAGGGCCCGGGGGCCAGTCCTGCGGGTCTGACCACGCCCCCCCCACCCCGCCACCTGCCACCCATTCCCCACCCCCACGTGCCCTCCCACCGCAGACTCGGCCCAAGAGGCTGAGGCTCTGTCTCAGGGACCAGCGTAGGGTCTGAGCTCCCGCACCCCTCGGGAGACGGGCAGGACTGGGAGGGCTGGCTGTCTGGCCGGGGGGGCCCCCGGGGACTTGGCGGGGGTCTGTGTCATCTGGGCTCCTGCTTCAGCTCCCTCCCCCGCTTGGAGCTATGACTGCTCTGGGGGGTCAGCCTGGGGGCCTCCAGGCACCCCGAGGGCAGAGCTCTGTGTCACGTCTGGGTACTTCCTGGGAGAGGAACCGTCTGGCACATCAGGGCCTCCCTCCGTTTGCCAAGTCAAAGGCAGGGTGAGCAATTAGACCACCAAGGTGGGAGCCTGAGGGCTGTCCGTAGGCTGGAGGAAGAATTCTGGACCTCTGACCGCTGCGGAGGGGCAGCCTGTGCCTGGGGGCTCAGGGCAGGGTCTCCGGAGAAGCCACCTCTGGCCCAGCCCCCGGGGGGCAGCAGCACCAAGCGGAGCCACCGGCCTAAAAATAGCTGGTCCCGCCCCGCAGAGGGCAGAGACACTCGTTTCTGGTGATTATCCAGCTGTCAATCCTGTCCTCCCCCCCCATCACTCCCGGTTCCTCTGAAATCTTGACAAGCCTCCGGGTCACTCCCGAGGCCAAGAGCAGAGAGGTGCCCAGAGCAGGGCCTGTGAGCAGTTCTCAGGCTTGGCAGTTAATTACCCACCGCTGCTTCCCTGCCCCTGGCAAGCCCGTCCTGCCAACGGACGTCCCAAAGGCAGTGGGCAGGTGGCTCCTGGCCAGGCAGCTGGGTCTCCTCGTGCCTGTCCTGCAGGGCACACGTGGGGGTCCCTGGGCGGCCCTTCTGGAGGCAACTAGGCAAGCGGATGCAAAGCTGTAAAAATAAAACCTCTTTTGCTGAGACAACCACACATAGAGACAGGGATTTGGAATGTTCAGTGTCGTCTGAAACTGAAACCCCCAGACTCCTGCGTGGGGCGTTGATTGTGTTAACAGAACACGGGGAGGAAGGAATTCATAGCCCCGAGTGCCGAGGGGGTCCGTCGACTAAAAAAATACACATAGCCTGGAGTTCCCACCGTGGCTCAGTGGTTAATGAATCCGACTAGGAACCATGAGGTTGTGGGTTCAGTCCCGGGCCTCACTCAGTGGGTTAAGGATCTGGCGTTGCCATGAGCTGTGGTGTGGGTTGCAAACGCGGCTCGGATCTGGCTTTGCTGGCAGCTACAGCTCCAATTAGACCCCTAGCCTGGGAACCTCCAAGTGCCACGGTTGCAGCCCTAGAAAAGGCAAAATAAATGAATTAATTAATTTAATTTAATTTAATAAAAAATAAAAAAATTGAGAAAATGCGCACAGCCTAAAAGTCAAGAGTTAAGTTTTGCTGGGGGCAGCACGAGGGCCAGAGCCCGGGATGCAGCATTTCAGAGAGCTCTGGGGAAACCACTGGGAAGAGGCAGGGTCGGGCAGGACGTGTGTGACGCTGGCGAAGGCCGAGGTCCAGGCCACCAAGCCCACGGTTTGCAGAAGGTCACTGCTGGTCGGGTGAAAGTCGCTGCCAGCCACGAGGAGCAGACGTCCCCATGAAGCATTTTTGTACTTTTCTCGATGCCAAGTAAGCATTGGGCTCATAAAATCTCCTGAAAATACCTAATTATCTGAAGACCTGTTCTGCCGGTTTCCCAGGGAGCCTCACTCTCGAGCCCCACCCTGAACTCCTTCAATGGGGGGGGGGCGGGGGGGGGCGTTGAGGGTCAGCAGGTGCAGCGGCTCAAGATTGGATCCGTGTCCAGGCAGGTGGGCAGGGCCCGTCTCCAAGTCACAGGTACAAACAGCTCTTCCCTGCCCAGCTGCCTTCCGACCCCTTCACCGAGACACCCACGCCAACCCTTGGTCCCCCCTGCGCTGTAGCCTAAAGAGCCGAGGGAGGAGTGATTTCCGACTCCCTGCAATTTGCACACACGAGAAAAAGTGGTGCTTTATAGACGCCAGTCGCTAATCGAGTTCTGATTTTATGTTAAATCCCTGGCTCTCAGCTGACCCACCTGGGGGTCACGGCTACCCCTGCCCCCTGCAGCCTCTGCTCCCACACCCCTGCCTGCGTCTCCCAATATCTGCCTGCAGCTGTCCTGCTCTCCTGTCCACACTGATGCCAGGCTGAAGTCCTAACAGAGTGATCGGACTTTAAGCAAACAGCGGAGTCCGGCGGCCATGGAGGTTCTGGCCTCAGACACATCCCTGCAGGACCGAGAAGCTGGACTTGCCGCAAACTACCTCAAAGCCAAGACTCCGGCCGTTTAAAACCGTGCCTGCCGGCTGCAGCGGCTGGTTTCCAGGCTGCTGTCCCTGTAACTATGCAGCCACCTCGAGCCCCAACCAACCCTCACGTAACACACACCCTTACACCTGCTGCGCCAATTATAGACCTTGGAAATACCGGCGCCCTTGCGATTTTGGCTTTAAACCCATAAACCCCTCTTCATTTCAACAGGATCTCTGTCTCTGAAATTTGGGTTAATAGTATAGACCCACCGGTACCTACACACACACGTACACACCTCCAAACCCTGTGAGGACAAGAGCGGTGTCTCCATACACCCTTGTGTGTGATTAGCACAGCCAGATATTTGGATGGATAAGTGGGTAGATGAGCGGATGGATGGATAGGTGGATGGTGGATGGAAGGATTGGTGGGTGGAAGGATTGGTGGGTGGGTAGACAGGTGGGTGGGTAGACGGGTGGGTGGTAGGTTCGATGGATGGATGGATAAATAGACGGGTGGATGGATGGATAGATGGATGGATGTGTGGGGATGGATGAGTGGATGGATAGACGGGCAGATGGATGGATAGATGGATGGATGGATGGGTGGGTGGATAGATGGATGGATAGATAGATTTATGGATGGATGGATAGATAGATTTATGGATGGATGGAGGGATGGGGGATGGATGTGTGGACAGAAAATTGGGCGGGTGGATGCACGGCTGGTTTGCTGTTCTTCTCACGTGTCTGTCTTGTGTCCGAGTCCCCCCTTTTAGAGACGCGCTCACCCTACTGGAGTAGGGCTACCAGTTGTGACACCACCTTGACTAAATTGTCCTCGGGGTTAGGAATCATCATATGAATTTAGGGGGACACAGTTCAACCCCAACACCCTCATTCGTTCCTTCGTTTGCAACTCACAAACCCTCATCTTACTCACGGGCTTAGGCCCTGTTACTGTCATCACTCATTGTCATGCTGACGTGCTTGCAGACCTGGTGTGGGCCCTGCGAGTGCCTTCATGTTGTGTAGCTGACTCCGATGTCCCCTCGACACACCCCCCACCACCACACCACACACACACACACATTTTCTGAGCACTTCTTCACTTTCTGGCAGAAAAACATGTTCTGGGTTCATCCTGTCCCTTCCTGGCCACTGTCCTGAAACCGGCCTTCTCTCCAAGAAGCCCTGCTCCCTCCTAGCAAGAGGTCCGGGCAGTCTATGGGCTGTGGCCCCCTAGGGACAGGGACAGAATGTCCTCAGATGCACACCTACCCCTGAGGTTCAGGTCAGCCCCCCCGCTCACCTCGAGCTCATCCCTGAACCTGCAACCCTGGCCGCCAGCATCGTCACCCTCAGCGCAACACTCCTGCTCTCTGTCCCAGGAGACACAGGAAGCTGCTTCAAAATTCCAAGTCACAATACCTGAAAAAGCCAGGCTACCAACTGTAGGCTTTAAACGGAAAGTGAGTGGTCAGAACGCTGGGCTCAAATTTCCGAGTTCGCTCTTTACAGCTTTTAGTGCGGCTGTGCCATTCATTCCAAGTAAGTTACATACGTTGGTTTCTTTGCTTTCCAGCCCCTCCCCGCCTCTTATTTCTGTGTGTGTATAAACATGGGCAGGGTCCAAACGTCAAAACTGTCCCTCGAGGTGTCCTCAGAGGAGTGGCGACCCCCAGCCCCACCGCCACCCAGGTCCCACCCCCAGCCCGCCCTGCAGGTAACCAGCCTCCTTGCTCATGCATCCTGCCTCCGTTTCCTTCCTCGTCCCCTGCCTCTTCTTCTTCCTTTAAGAATAAGTAGCTACGTATAGACGGGTTTTCTTCGTCTCTTTATCATGACTCAAGTCTAAGCAGCAGGCACGCACGGCACTTTCACCCACCTGTCCACTCACAGTCCACTCCCTCAATCTGCTCTGACCTGCGTGGTGTGTTGCCTGCATGTGTGTTGCTGGCGTGTTGCCCGCATGTGCGTTGGCGTGTTGCACGCACGTGCGAGGTTGGTCAACCTCGCCCCCCCCACCCCGACTTAGGACCCCAGAGATTGTCCCCATGCATTGCACATGCAGACGCTGCTTCTGTGAATTCCTTCTGCACAGGTGTTTTTGCGTTGCTGCAGGTGCGACCTCAGGGCAAATTCCCAGACACGGGAAGGCTGGGTCTAACTGTGCCACCTTGCCTTCCCACCGGCACCCACCCCTCCACGGCTGGCTTTGCAAGACGGGCCAGTGGGCTGGAGTTTTCATCTGTCTCCGCAGGCGTCTTCTGCAAGTCTTTTTGCCTCCATCTGTCCTTTCTAACAAGGCAGCGTGGCTACCACGGGGGTGTCCTGACAGCCGTTCCGGAGCCCTCACTGAGGGCCGGGGCAGGGCGGGGGACGGGGAAACACACTTGCTGAGCACACTCGGCACATCTTACTAGCGCCTCCCGTTTCGCAGACGAGAACACTGAGGCTCGGAGCTGAGAGACTCTCTCTGGCTCGGGGCTCCTCTATCCCCCAAGTGCTCTCCCCGCAAATATATTCGGGCCCTTCCCCAGATGAGACACGGTGGAGAGGCTTCTGTGGCCACGGGAGCCCAGCCCAGCCTGGCCGAATCACAGCTGGGTCCCAGGCCGAGCAAAGATGCTGGAACCAGGCTGCCTGCCTGCCTGGCGGCCCCATCCCTCTGCTCTCCTTACAAAACCTCTAAAAATGCTTTGATGATGGAAGATTTCAAGTCCTCCAGCATGAACACGAAAAACACCCATGTACCCACCACCCAGATTTAACAGATGCTAACATTTTGCCATATGTTCTGAAACTGTTTCTCTTTTGACAGGAATAAAGCAGCAGGGACAGTTCTCACCCCCTTCCTGTCCCCTCCCATCCCCGAGGAAGAGCACTCCTGGAAGCCGTGCTTCTCACACCACCGCTGGCTTCGGATTCCCATCTCACGCGAGCGCTGTTGGCACCGTGCAGCTCGGCCCGGGGGTTGTGGGGTTGACACAGATGCCCCCACGGCGAGGGGCCCGGGATGGCCTGTCCTCGGGGACGCCTGGGCTGCAGCCCCCGCCCCCACCGCACTCTGGTCACACAGTCACCGATGGCGCAGGGGCGGGAGCTTCCTGAAGATCCCGCTGTGCCTGAGCGAGGGCCGTCCGGGAGGCACCTGCCAGGGCAGGTCGGGCCACTCTTCAGCACCACTGGTTTTGCCAAGTCGCCCCCCGCCCCCCTCGGCATCCTCTGGGCGCAGGATACACAATTCTGTACCTTCGCCCACCTCCGTGGGCCCCTCCAACATCCTCTTACGGCCTGAGTGCACCAGGCAGGGTCCAGCAAATGTGCAGGGGGACGCGGAGGACAATTAAGTGCTGTGGGCGGGGCTGGGGCCACCAGCAGAAAGGAGCCTGGTGCCCAGGTGTGCCGCCTCCAGGTCCAGGGAAGGGGCGGAAGAGAGGTCTTGGGGAGGGCCCAGCCCCTGCGCCCCCCATCCCCCACAGGCAGAGCCCTCCCCGCTCTTGACTGCCGGCAGGGCCTCTCCCTGGACAGTGCAGCCCAAAGCCAGAGGGCACAGGGAGCCCAGCACCCCCAGGACACGGGTGGCAGGGCGGGGAGGGGCAGGGGGAAAGCGGGCCTCCAGCACCCACCTCTGCTCTGTCTTCGGCAGAGTAGCTCTGCTGGGGGTCTGGGGTCCCCGGCTGCCCACACACTTAGGTACCAGCTGTGACCTTGGCCCGAGCATCTCTGAAGTGGGGAAAACAGCAGAACCTCCCGCCCAGGGCAGGTGAGAGGAGGCAGCCAGGTGAGATACACAAAGCCCTCCCACGGAGCCTGGACCCCAGGCAGCTCTCAGAAAGCTGGGGGGTTCCCGGCTGATTCCCTCCCCTAGGGCAGCCCAAGGACAACCAAGGCGGCTCCAGCAGAACCAGATAAAGTCAGCCTCACAGCCACGAGCTTCGCTGGAAACAGAAAGAACATACACGCTGCAAAAAGTTAATTTCATCAAGAAGCTGTGACCCTTCTTGACTTGTAGGATGCTGCAATCCCCGGAGAGAGAGCTGATGGCCCTCCAAGAGAAAGGGACAAAAACCCCAGGACACACCCGCTCTTGTAAGTGACGGGTCAAACACACCAGAAAATCAAGTGGGACGTGGCCGATTCGAAGAAGTCAATTAACCCACCTGAGCTGACGGACAGGTCAAGCTAGACCCCCAAAATTTCGGAGTGGACTTTTTTCCCCAACACAAAAGGAAACGGTTTTAAAACCTGATGCCATACTGGGATGAAAACAAGTCTCGACGAGCACAAAAGCTTTAGGAATACGGAGACCACGTCCTCTGAACGCAAGGAAGTGAGGTCAGCAACCAGTGACACAGGAAAATTAGAAACACTCTCCGAGGGGAAATCAAGACAAATAGCTTCAAATAACGCCCAAGGCAAAGAAGATACCAAACTAGAAGTGGGAATATATTTAGTACTGAAAGGTAATAAAAATACTGTAAAAGCATTTACAAGGAAATGTATGGTGTTAAACCATTATTTTAGAAAATAAGAAAAGCTGAAAATGTGTCAGCTAAGGGTCCATCTAGTAAATTAGCATAAGAACAAGAGACCCAAACAAAGAAAGCAGTAGAAATTAGATAATGAAGAAAGGACTGCAAAAACCCAAAAAAGGTCTTTCCCACTGTGGCGTGTCAGAAACGAATCCAATGAGTATCCGTGAGGAGGCAGGTTTGATCCCTGGCCTCACCCAGTGGGTTAAGGATCTGGTGTTGCCGTGAGCTGTGGTGTGGGTTGCAGATGCAGCTCAGATCCCATGTTGCTGTGGCTGCGGGGTAGGCTGGCAGCTGGAGCTCATCTTTGACCCCTAGCTTGGGAACCCCCATATGCCGTGGGTTCGGCCCTAAAAAAGCAAAGCAACGACAACAATAATAATAATAATAAATGAATAAAGGAGAAAAATATGTGCCAGAGAACATTGAAAAAAACAAGACCAGTTCATAGGGCAAAAGGCCAGATAAACTAGGTAAATCTGGGGAAATATTGACCGAGAATAAAAGGAGCTACAGGACAAAAAAAAACACTAGGAATGAAGACATAATTATGTGTGAAACCATGATTACATAGTTAAGGGGGTTGTCCATCAATAAACAGAAGCTTGATGCCGACATATGTGAAAGCTTGGATGAAAATGACAAATTCCAGCATAAAAAACACCTTCCAAAACTGACTCCAGAGGAAAATGGAAAAGCTAAATAGTCTCATGACCATTTAAGGAACTGGTTATAATTTAACAACTTCCCCCAAAGAATACACGAAGCCTGACAATTTTATCCACATCCTTGACTAGTTCTCATACAACGCGTCCTGTTCTGGAGTGAGTATTACCTGTCAGAGCAAGAGTCAGACCAGGAAAGATGAAAACAGCAGAAAGAGCCGAGGGCAGGCGTGGCTGGTGGGCGTCCCTCAGTCTGTCCCCAGCTCTCCCCGTGGAGACTCTGGGGACAGGCAGGCTGGTGGTTGGGGTCTTTCAGGTTGGCTGCAAAGACACCGTCAGCACCGTTGGCCCTGCCCTGGCTCGCCCACCCAGGCTCAGCTCTGCAGGATGCCAGCCCGCCAGCCAGCCCTCCGAGAGCCAGCAGGAGCCCTGGGCAGCCCCGAACCCTTGAGGAAAGACAGTGGTGGGCAAAGGGGATGTTGGTGCAGGAAAGCCGGGGTTTGGGGCTGGGCAGCACCGTCCACACCCCCTTCCTGCTCCCCCGGGGCTCCAAGTGTGACCATCTGGAGGAGACCATCCTGCCTCCTGGCACAGCGGTTTGGGGACCAGAGGTACAGCCGATGGCAGGAGAGTGCTAGGCAGCCTGTGGCCCACACTCCTGCCAACATCCAGCAGCCGGGACCCCCAGGTGACCCAGAGCGTGGAGCTGGTCGGGAGAGCACGGCTGGAGGAGGGGCAGGCGGGCGGCCTGAGAGGGACAGGGAGGCGAACCCCAGGATGGGCTCTCAATGGGGCACTCTGGAGGAGGCCTCGGGCGTCCCTGTCCTCTGGCCCAGGCATTCGAACAGGAAGATCAGGCACAATCAACTGCAAAGGCCGTTTTGCTCCACTGAGGACCAGTGGCCGGGGAGGCGCACAGAGCCCAGGGGAGGAAGCCTGACCCCAGCCCCACCCCACCCCACCCAAGAATCAGCCGCCACCACAGGGCCACCCCTAACGGGCAGCCCACCGCCCCCGGCTGGGTCCAGGGAGAGGCGTAGCTTGTGGGTCCCTCCAAACTGCCCACCAGCCTCATCTCAGGGCTAAAGGAACGATGCCTGGACCCCACGAACTTGAGACCCTTTCCGGCCAAGTTGGCACCCAGACCCTGGGAAGACCTATGACCCTCATCATGGCCCAGGGTCACCCACCCCCACCAGGGCCCACGCTTTGACCTGCCTCGTTCCAAAGCCCTCATTCTTTGTGGCCAAACCCATTGGCTTTAGACACTAATATAAAAAAAGATTTTAGAGTTCCCTTTGTGGCTCAGCCGGTTAAGAACCTGACTAGTAGCCATGAGGTTGAGGGTTCTGTCCCTTGCCTTGCTCAGTGGGTTAAGGATCCAGCGTTGCTGTGAGCTGGGGTGTAGGGCACAGATGTGGTTTGGATCTGGTACTGCTGCGGCTGTGGTGGAGGCCAGCAGCTACAGCTTCAATTCGACTCCTAGCATGGGAACCTCCATATGCCGTGGGTGTGGCCCTAAAAAGTAAAATTTTAAATTAAATTTAATTATATTTAAAAGATTTAACTTCCCAGAATTTCCGTTGTGGTGCAGCAGGCTGGGTGGCATCTCTGGAACTCTGGGATGTGGGTTCCATCCCTGGCCCAGCACAGCGGGTTAAGGCACCTGCATTGCCACAGCTGCGGTGTAGGTTACAAGTGGGGCTTGGATCGGATCCGTGGCCACAGATGCCTAAGGAAGCCTAAAAAAAGAAAAAGGAAACAAGATTCAAGCTCCCCTCATTGGGTGCACTGCTTCTGATGTCTTGGGCCTAAATCATGGGGTCATTTCATGTACTGTCTTAGAAACGGTGGTTTTAGGCTTTTAGAAAATCAAAGTTGTATTTCTCGATTGAAAAAGTGAATGTTTCGAAATGTAAAAAGTGGGTAAATTTTCCAGCTTAAACGTCGCTAAGGAGACATAAGCACATAAGTTGCGTGGACCTCATTGGATTCTAGTTCCCCCAAAAATAGCTGGAAGAGACATCTGGGGACAGTTGGAGCCTTTTCACACACACTGGCCAGTAGCGTGCCGGGAATTACGACCCGTTTTCAGGTGTGACAACATCGTGGCTGTGTAGGAGGCTGCTCTTGTTAGGGCACACGCCCTTCAAACCCCCTGACGTCGGTAACGATTTCAAACGTTTCTATAAAAAGAGAGAAAGATGAAGACAGAGACGGAGAAGGAGAAGTGGGGGAGGGAGGGAGAGGCAAGATTTAAATAATTAGCCGGGACCACCCTGGGGGTTGCGAGCGATGGGGGTCAGTGGGGGATGGTCCCGCCTCCTACAGGTGAGCCAGGAAGGCCACCACCTGCGGGACGAGGATGAGCACAGAGGGAAGCCCCGCCCCTTGGGACCCGGACTGTGAGGCGGGGCGCTCGAGGCCCTGGGTCAGCGCGGGACCGCAGGGCTGAGCAGCACGGCCCGTGTAAGTCCTGCAAGCAGGTGGCCGCCCCCCTGCCCCAAGGGAGGCTGAAACCACCGTGGGACGGAGACTGGGAGGGACCCCGGGGCTCCCGGGAGGGAAACGCTCTGCCCAAGGTCATCATTGGTTCTGCCCAAGGTCAGGATCCCTTGGCGACGCGCCAGAGCCCAGCGGTCGTCCTTGCGGTCACCTCGCTCTCTGGGCCGGACCCACGCTGTCAGCGGGCTCCCTCCACTCCGTCCCCCAGGATTTGCTGTCCCGCGTGGTCTGAATGGGCCACAGCGAGACCCTTGGTGCCCGATCTGGGGCATCTTGTCCCCTGTGCCCGCTGGCCCCAGCTCCTCCCCTTCCCCTCCCATCTGCATCTCCCAGGCCACGGGGGTGCCTCGAGCCTCTCCGGCTGGATTCCGGCGGTGTCACCAAGCACCTGGAGGCTCCAGCCCGCCCGCTGCCTGCCCACCGCCCTGGCCGTGCTCAAGCCCTGGATGTGCAGCCCAGACGAGGGAAGGGGGATCCAGACACGTGCCTCAGGGGCAACACTTACGGTGGGGCCGGAAAGCACAGTCATCAAGAGAGTACTATTTGAATGCAATACATTTTAAGTCAAAATTCATGCAAAAAATCCAGGATGAACAGATATCAAAATGCTTCACTGAAGACAGAATTGGTGCCGGCCAGGGCCACGGCGATGCCCAGCCACCGTGACCTCACGGCGAAAGGAGTGATGGAGGCAACAGTAGGTCCAGCCCTGCCCCAGGGGCGTCAGCGAGCCCACCTCTCACCCCCTGACCTCCGCCCTGTCCTCACACCAGCAGGCTGGCACTCGGGGCGGGGGGGGGGGCAGCATCCTTTGCCCCTGCACCTGCTGGGAAGGGGCGGGGCCTGAGTCTGGGGGAGGGAGGAAAAGCTGGGCTGCGGGCTGGATCTACAGTGGCTTTAATTTATTAATCGGCCCAAAGCCACGTGAGGGGCGGGCTTCATGGAAGCCACGAGCAGTGTGTGGTCTGTCAGTTGAGCTGCTAATATAAATTTGCTCAGCTGTGACAGACACAGGGCCGTTCTGGCAGAGAGAAAAATAAACGCTGGCCCATCGCTCTCTTGCTGACAGAGCTAAAGGCTCTCCAGGGCCCGCCCAAGGCAACAGGCAGTGCGAGCCTCCTCCCTCCCCCGGAAGATCAGCTGTTCTGTCCGCGTGACCTTGGGTGCCGCCAGGCCGTGGCTTCCCCATCTCAAGGGGCGAGAACCCCTGCCACTCGGGGCAGGGGCTGCCCTCTAAAGAGGAAGAGTTGGGGGGGTCGGTGTGGTTGGAGTGTGTGGATGCAGCTGGTGGAGACTGGACACGGGCAAGTGGGTATCCTCTGGAAGGTGGGAGCCCCTGGGAGCCCGCGGAGCAGGTGAGCCGGGGGCGGGGCTCGTGGGCAGCAGAGGCAGGCGTCCAGGTGGGAGATAGCGAGGCCAAGGCAGGAACGAGGGCTTCTCGGGCCAGTTGGACCTCAGGACAGTCCGGGAGGATGGGGGGCTCCGTTGGGGCAGAGCTCGGTGGCTCAGCACCCCCCGTCTTGCCCATATGTGATTTTTAAAAGCAATTAGGCATATATCTGATTGGAGACTTGCACCCATATTATGTAAAGAACCTGTACAATTCATCAGGAAAAAGACAAAGCCCCCCATTTTAAACTGGGCAGAGGATTTGAATAGCCGAGTCCTCCTCTTCTCCAAACAAGAGGCAAAACGGCCAACGGGCACATGAAAAGATGCCCAACCTCATTAGTCACCAGGGAAATGCAAAGCAAAACAAAACGGGGTACCGAGACGGGAGCATCAGAGTGACAAGCGTTGGCCAGGAAGTGGAGAGACGAGCCTCAGACGTGACCAGCTGGAAGATGAAACGGGGCAGCCACTCTGGGAAACGGCCTGGCCGTTCTTCAAAACGTGAAACGCAGGCCGCCTACGGGAGCCAGCAGCCCACTCCTGGGGATCGGCCCAAGAGAGACAAAAGCACACAACCCACGAGCGCGCGTGCCTCTCCGCAGCGTCGCTCACAGAAACCGGAAGGTGGTGTCCACCCACGGTCGGCCGGCGGGGGCAGGTAAACCACACGCGGTCCACCCGCGCCGTGGGCTCTGTGGCTCGGCCTCGAAACGGAGGGCGCTCCGATGCCTGCAGCTCGTGCCGAGGTACGGACGCCGGGCAAAGAGCCACGCGAAAGGCCGTCGGGAGTGTGGCTCCCTTCCTATGAAACATCCAGAGCCGGCGAGTCCGTAGAAACACAACCTGGACCCGTGGTGCTGGAGGGAGGGGGAATTAGGGAGAAAGGACCAAAGAGGGGGGCTTTCTTTTCGAGGAACTAAAAGTGTCCAAAACTGATGACGTGGATGGTTGCAAGACAAGTGTATGAAGGTGAATTGTGTCCCAAAAAAGCTGCCAGCGGAAGAAACTCTTGACTGCTCCCCCTCCTTTGTTCCTGCTTTTCGGTGTCATGGAGTAGCAGCCACAGCTCCATACCCCCCCCAAATGCATCCGGGTGTGAAGGAAGGTTTGCCTCCATCCCTAATCGATTCTTCGAAGGTAATCAGGACAACGCCGCCTCTTCCGGGGTCTGGTGGACAGGGGTCAGGACTCGGGTTTGATCCCAGCTTGGACCCCAACTGCAGGGCGAGCTGCTGCCCCTCTCGGTGCCCCCCGAACTTCGCCCATGGGACCGGGCTGCTCCCTGCCCTCCTGGGGAATGAAAGGCAATGTGATACGACCCCCGGAGGTGCTCGCTGGAGGTCCCCCCGGCTCAGCCCCATCATGAGGGCAGCGAGGTGGGTAAGGGCTGCCTCCCGGCCCCCTGTGAGACACAGGGTCACTAACAGGTGCTGGGGAAGCAGGCTCTTTCCTGGACTAGCTGAGCACCCTGGGGGCTCCCTGCCCACTTCACCGTCTCCCAGGCGACTGCAGCCACAGCCCCTCTACCCCACAGGCGATGGGTGCACAAAGCATGCTGGGAAAATCTTGGTGTTAGGATGGTGATGGCTGAGCTGTCCCTCTGCCTTCTCTCAAGTCTCTGCTTGGACACCTACGAAGGTGACAAGGAGCCGTCAGGCGAGCGACACCGCAACACTGAGGCCAGCCGCAGAAGCAACAACAACAACAACTAATAATAACAATAATAATAGTCATGCCAAGGGCGCCGAGTGCTTAGTCTCAATCCTCTCCCGGCAGGACCCCCAGGCCCACCCCACCCCCCACAGGGACGCGGGATGGCCCTCTTTTCCTGGCACCCGCGTGCCCTCCACCACGTCCGCCTCCTCCGAGAAGCCTCTCCTGATAAGCCCCATCCCTGGCTGTCTTTCCCGCACCTTCACTTGTGCAGCCAGCCTTGCGCAGGTGCTCTGCCCGGTCTTGTCCTAACCAGAGACTCGGGGCAGGGGGCCTTTTCAGGGGTCCCGTAGTGCAGGGACAGATAGACCCCAGGCCGCCACGGGAGAGGCATGGAGCAGGGAGGTCCCGCAGACACCGCCGGGTGTGGAATCTGAGACCTGGATGGCGGACAGGCTCAGGTGGCCAGGCGGGCAGGGCGGGCGGTGTCCCCGCAGAGGGAGAGCACAGGCTGAGCCCCAAGGGAGGGTGCGAGTCCAGGAGCCGCAGGGGGACCAGAGGGGCCGGGGAGGGGCCCAGACCCCCTGAACGCGCCCAGGGTTGGTCTCCGCCCCGGGATGCCTCTGCCTGCCTTCGGGTCCAGGCACCACCAGCAGCCCCGCGGCCGAGCCGGCGTCACTGTCACAGGCGCCGGGGACCTCCCGCCGGTCCCCCCTGCACCCCGTCGGACAAAGCGTCTTCGTGTTCGTTTCTCCCTGCGGTGGTTTCCGCCGGCTCTGGTGATGGGAGGCCCGTGTTGGTGGATTTCTCAATCTGCCACCAACACAAAGATTGTATTTTGACTACTTTACTGCTTTGTCGTGGAGGGTGTGGTGCTGGTGTGATAATTATGGAGGGAGAGCTACAGCCCAGCCAGGCGGGGTGTACACAGGGGGGCCTGGGCCCGCGAGGGGAGAGGCCTCCCCCACAGAGCGCCGGCCACCCCGGCCTGGGGAGCAAGACCCCTCACCTGCCCGTGTTCAGGCTCCCCAGCCTTGAAATGAGGGGGGACTGGGGCCGAGAGGGTGGAAGTTGGGGAGACACTGGAGGGATGCTGAGATCTGCTTCCCGGGGAGGGGGAAGCAGACACACACACACGCACACATACCAGGCCGGCCTGGGTGCCAGCAGATCTCAGGCGCTGGGCACAGGGCCCGGCTGGGAGCTGAGGGTTGGGGCCACACAGAGGACAGCCTCAGGCTGCAGGGGCTCTGTGGGGACGGTTCCCGAGGGCAGACTTTGAAGGACCAGGCCGGGAGGAACGCGTCACAGGGGGGAGGCCAGGCCGCGGGCAGGTGGCCAGAGGCCGGGCCCCGGTGAGCCCCGTGATGGACCGGAGCCCTGAGAGCACCAGGCCAGGCTCCGCTGGAAAAGGGGCCGCAGGTATGACGCAGCGCGTGGCTGGGGGCAGAGGCCAAGGCCCTCCGGCATCTCACGCCTGGTCCACAGACTCACCTCCTCACCGGGAAATGTGGGCGGGGCCCCAATTCCAAGGGAAATGAAGATGCGGCAGAGATCAGCTGTCCAGGCTGCCTCCCTGGCCAGACCTGGCCGAGCACTTTACCCAACTTCTGTTTTTGAATCTTGCGAAACCCCTAAGAGGTTGGCAGGCGTTATCAGCACACACACCCCCCCCCCCAGCCCCCGTTTTGCAGAGGAGGGAACTGAGGCACGGGGAGGTTGGGGACTCAGCCATTAGGTGCTGGGCCAGGCTCCAGGGAGTTTACAAACTGGACCCAGTAAGTGTGTGCACATTGCCCAAGGGCTTTGCAAACGCTGCACTGCCCTCCAGAGGCGAAGGCGCACATCCCTGAGCCCAGGGAGGTCCCCCAGGCCCCAGGCATCACAGCCCACCCAATTGCCTGAAAAAGCCCAGACTCCCAGCACCCAGAGCCCTAGGACCGGAGCCAGCTGGGAACCCTCCCCAAATCCCACTGGGCTCACACTGTCCACCCCAAAGGACCCAGCACCTCTGCTCCGCTCACCCCAGGCCCACCCCAGCTTCAGCAGCCCCAGCTCCCCGCCAGCCCTCCCCCCGCCCCCCCTCACCGACCTGCCGATGGGGCTTCCGATCGCTGGTGGTGAATAATTTATCATGGCTTCATGAGCAGGGGGAGGACATCGAAGTTTCTGTATAGACGGTCCTGGCAAGCATACACACCCGTGTCTGTCTTTAAACCTCGTAAACTGTTCCTCTGATCTAACCCAGAATAAACCACCCATAATGAAGGCGGCAGGTCTGCTTGCAGACACCGCTCTAAATTCTACCGGCTCCACTCCGAGCAAGGCTGCTGGCGGGCAGACTCTCTCCGTTATTATTTTGGGCAAGTTGCTCATGTTTTTAATGCAAAGCGGGAAAAAAGGTTCATTTCTAGAAATCACGCTGGGCAAGCCAGAGTCTGGGCCTCCCGGGGCTGGATTTCCCTTGGCGGCTCTGCCCCGGGCATCCCCTGACTACAGCGCCAGGTCCAGGCAGCACGTGGCCCTGCCATCTTCCTCCAGTGGCTGCTCCTTGCTCCTGGCCCTGAACCTCCACACTGATACCTGGGGTCCCACCAGGGGCCCGACTCTTGCACCACAGATCAAAACTCTGATCCAGGGATTCCCACAGTGGCTCCACAGTAGCAAACCCAGTGAGTATCCATGAGCACGCTGGTTCCATCCCTGGCCTCACTCAGTGGGTTAAGGATCCGGCATTGCCGTGAGCTGTGGTGTTGGTGGCAGATGCGACTCAGATCCTACATTGCTGGGGCTGGGGTGTAGGCCGGCAGCTGTAGGTCTGACCCCCAGCCTGGAAACCTCTATATGCTGCAGGTGCAGCCCTAAAAAGGAAAAAAAAAAAAACTCCCATCTAGTTTTCCCGCCCACGGAGCCTGTGGCTGTCCCCTGCCTAGGGCAGTCCCCACCCCAGGGGTGGGGGGGCAGGGACAGCACCCCACCCAACCCCAGGGAAGAGGGAAGGCTGAGCCCTCTGCCCCCAGACCTCCAGGAGCTGCTCCAGTCACCCTCCTCTAAGGAGCATGTGCTGAGCACGAGGAGAGCAAGGCCTTGATGACAGCACAGCTGGGGTGACTCTGTCCCCGGGGGGGAGGGAGAGGCGGGTTTGCCCGGGTCCTAGTCCAGGTGGGCCCAGGGCCACTAACGAGGGCTCTGGCCTGGCGTTTACCCTGGGAGGGAGCCCCGTGGTGGCTACGGATCCCAGGACCCCACCTGCTCAAAGCAGACAGTGCCCCTAAGACAGGCATGCAGGAGGCCAGGTGGCCGAAGGAGATGGCTCGGAGGAGGAGCAGCTAGGCAGCCTCCCCCCAGCCCAAGGCCCAGCCCCTGACCTGCTATGGTCCCAGGCGCTGCCTGTAGGGTCTTTGCGCGGACGCTTCCTGAGACGCTTGTGGGAGGTGAGGCCACCACCCCCACTCCCATCCCAAGAGCAGCCGGGAGCAGCAGTGTGAGCCTAGCTCCGCCCCTTGCAGCTCCTGTGGCCTTGGGCCCACGAACCTTGCTCTGCCTCAAGGTTCCTCATCTATGAAATTGGGATAAGATCCACCTATGTCACGGGCTGTGCTGCCGAGAAGCACAAGTTAACCTGCAAGCAACACACTTACAGCAGCGGGCACAGTGTGCATCTTACAAAGTCCAAAATACATTTTTTTTTTCTTGGCTGGGCCCTTGATCATGTGGAAGTTCCCAGGCCAGGGATGGAACCTGAGCCATCAGCAGTGACAAGGCCAGGTCCTTAACCCACTGAGCCACCAGGGAACTCCTACAATTATTATTATTAATTATTTTTATTCAAGTTTATTCAACTGCTTCCCTTGACAGGATGCACATAATTGAAGGGTCTTTGGAGGGAAAAAAAGGCACATTTCCCCTCCCCCCAACTGTGGGGTGCGGGGCTGTGGGGCTGTGGGGCAGCCCCAGCCCCGATGGTATTTAGGATACCGTATTCCACCACAACAGTGCACTTGGCACGGCCCCTCGCAGAGAGGAAGCACTCTGCCGTCGGCAGTGTGATGGCAGGACCCTTGTGGGTCCTGGGGGGGGGCATCCTGGAGAGCCCTGATGTCCTGTGGATCTTGGGGAGCCCTGGTGTGTCCTGGTGAGTCCTGGAGGGTCCTGGGGTGTCCTACGGAGCCCTGGTGGGTCTTGGTGGGTCTTGGTGGGTCCAGAGGAAGAAGTAGGAAGCCCACAGGGTGATAAGAACAGAACCGCAGCTTGCAGCCCCAGCCCAGAGCTTCTGCCTACAAGTGAGAGATCTATTTCATTCCCCCAAACACCCTCCATTACGGCAGAAGTTGACTTTTTAAGGCCCAAGCCCCCAAGGGTGAAGAGTGTAGAACAGGAGACAGGAGTGACAGCAAATGGCCAAGAGCCCAGGAGTCCCCAGGGACAGCACCGTCTCATCTTCCCAGGCCCCAGGCTTGCTTCCTGCCACGCATGCGAAGTCCAGCAGCAGAAGCAAGGAGGCCAGCGACCACATCTTCGTCCTTTGTGGCCAGAGGTGGCTCAGGCCACCCGCGGGGACGTAGAGCCAGGCTCGCATCCCGGCCAGCGCAGCCCTCTCTCTGAGGACACACTCGAGGGAGCGGCCAGACGGCTTCCTCCCGAGTCTCTGTGACCAGGTTGCTAAAAGTCATGGCAGAGCTGGGCTCACGCGGTTCTCTCCCGACTCCAGAGAGAGGGGTGCTCGGGGGGTAGCCCTGAGGTCATCTGTGGGGAGGACACACTCCCCAGGGTGGGTACGAGGTCACGCCGGACACATGTCCTTGGCGAAGCGGGGCACTCAGAGCCTCCCCGCCTAAGGGAGGGGACTGCTCTTGCCTACTGCCCGTGCCCACGCCTGGCCCAGGGCTCAGCACACAGCAGGCGCTTGAGTGAGTTTCCTGGGGCGCTTAGACAACAGAAACGTATTCTCTCACAGCCTGGAGGCCAGAAGTCCAAGATCGTGGCGTCGGCAGGGCTGCTTCCTCCTGGGGCCTCTGTCCTTGGCTGGCAGATGGCTGCCGTCTCCCCGTGTCCCCACATGGGGTCTTCCCTGTGTCGTGTCTACGTCCAAATCCCCCCTCTGCCAAGGACGCTGCTCAGATGTGGGATCAGGACCCACTCTAGTGACCTCATCCTGACTTAGCTCTGTAAAGGCCCCGTCTCCAAATACCGTCACTTCCTAAGATTTTAGCGGTTGGGATTTCCACGTACGATTTTTCCCAGGGGACACAGTGGGGCCTGTAGGAGCACTCAGGAGACGTCTGCCGAGTGGGGACGACGGTAGGGATGACAACCAGCCCCCCTCTAGCAGACGCTGGCTACCCACGCGCCTGACCGCCCGGCTAAGCCCCTTGCCTGGCTCACCGGTTGTCCTGGACGGACGTCACCAACCCTCCCTCCAAATGAGGAAACCAAAGCTCCGAGAGGATCCAGAACTTACCAAAGGTCAAATCCAGAAAAACCCAGGCCTATCTGACACCAGTCCCAGGCTCTTATCTACCATGGTGGAAGGCTAACACTCCAGGACCCTCCCCAAAATAATCCCCCCGCTGCTGGACCCGCTTCCGCAGCCTAGCAGGCTTCTGGGTCATTTATATCCTCCATGCCCCGTAACACAACCGTCTTGACAATGGTGTGTGGTGGGCATCTTTACTCCTTTTTACAAATGAGATAATTAGGGCCAGAGAGATAAAAATCAGGTGACCAACTGCTTAAAAAATAGATGGAGGAGTTCCCGTCGTGACTCAGTGGTTAACGAACTGACTAGAGACCATGAGATTGCAGGTTCGATCCCTGGCCTTGCTCAGTGGGTTAAGGATCTGGCATTGCCGTGAGCTGTGGTATAGGTCACAGATGCAGCTCAGATCTTGTGTTGCTCCGGCTCTGGCATAGGCTGGCGGCTACAGCTCGGATTCAACCCCTAGCCTGGGAACCTCCACATGCCACGGGAAGCGGCCCTAGAAAAAGGCAAGAAGACAAAAAAAAAATAGATGGAAGGATAGATGGGTGGATGGATGGATGGATGGATGGATGGTCGGATAGATGGATGACTAGATGGATAGATGAGTGGGTGGATGGATGGATGGATGGATGGATGGATGGATGGATGGATGAGTGGGTGGATGGGTGGATGGATGGATGGATGGATAATTGGGTTGACAACTGGATAGATGGATTGTGGATGGGTGGGTGGATAGATGGATGGATGGATGGATGAGTAGGTGGATGGATGGATAATTGGGTTGATAACTGGATAGATGGACAGTGGATGGATGGGTGGATGGATGGATGGATGCATAGATGTCGGATGATAGCTGGATGGCTGGATAGGTGAATGACGGATGGGTGGATACGTGCACCATCGGGTCCATACACTAGGCACAAAGACGGCAGGGCAGGCCTACTGAGATGAGGCTGATGGTACCACTGACCAGCCTGCTAATGTCCCTGGGTCAGTGCTCCTGGCTCAGCAGGTCTTCTCAGACAGGGCGTCATGGGCAGCGTTGCGATGGTGACACAGCCAAAGCTCAATCATTTCGGTGCAACTTGCCAATATGCAGACGGGCGCCACGCTGCAGCGTCAGCTCCCTGGCAGAGAGCAGCTCTCACGCGGCCACGAGGGCATCCAGCCCACGGGCAAACAAATGACAGCAATAAGCCCTGTATCTGCCCAGGAGCTGGGCGCAGCCACTTCCTACGGTTGAGTCACAGGTCATTTTTGTAGAAGCAAAAGGTGTCTCTGCACCTGACTCGTCTGTTGTGTTGAAGGAGGCCTTCTGGATGCTTCACACAGCGGAAAGTGTCCCAGCTGAGATAAATGTCCATGAAATCGCGGGTTGTCAGTGTGATGGTGGCAGGAACCAGATGTCCCCCTCACGTCCCAGCCTCCAGAACCGGGCCTGGCCCACCACTTATTTGCAGAAAAAACAAGCGAAGCAGCAGCCAGCTCCCTCCTCCACGCTCCCCGCCACCTGCCCACGTGATCCTTTCTTGGGTGCCGCCACCAAGCGTGGCTGAGACTCTGCAGAGCGTGCACCCCGTGGTGGGCCTCCTTCAGTCCCTGGGTGACAGGGACAATAAAGAGGAGGTCCTGCCGTCCAGCCGAGCGGTGCTCACTGCTGCCGAGACCCCCGCGGGGGCTGCAGCTGAGATCCGGCCCCCGGCCCCCAAGCGCGGGCTCAGGAGAAGCAGCCAGTTAGGAATGTCGGGCTTGGCCGCTGAACAGGTGGGGTGGCCACTTGTTGGGGATCTTGGCCGTGATCTTGGCCACGCCAATTGGGCCACATTCCGGGTTCAGTAAGGATTAGAATAAATGAAAGAGCACGTGACCGCGTCTGGCTTCAGACTGTTCCTGTACTCGCGCAGGTGACCAGGCTTCTCCAACTGGACCTCTCCTCCTGGCCTTTCACAGCTGTGGGAAGGGAAGGGAACCCCCTCCTCCAGGAGAACCGCCCCCCCACCCACAGCCCCTCCGTGTCGGTGGGGACAGCAGGGGGGACCTCTCCATGCACGCCTGGCCGCCACCCTCTTCCAACCATGGCACGGACAACCGAAGTCTGGGCAGCGCGTGGGGCTGGGGACAGGGGCAGAGACACGGGGGCGGGGGGCGGGGCAGGCTGCACGAAGCTCCGTGTCTCTAGAAACGTGGAACGTTCCCCGACCCCAGCGCTGACTCCCCACCTCCCAAAGGAGCCCCGCCAGACGCAGCGCGCACAGGATCCCCGGGGAGTAGAGGCGTTATTTGTGGCATCCTGGACCGTCCCTTCACCAGCTTTCTCAAACTTGAACTAGGTGGGGACTTCCGAGATGCCGGCTTGAAGGTCTGTCCCCTGCCTTTGCTCGCCGCTCCTCTCCGCCCTCAGCCCCGGCGCAGGAGCCAGCACGTCACAGCCTGTGAAGGTACGGATGAATGTTGCAGAACTCACCCCTGGAATATAAGACCTCAAGGGCAAAAACCGGGCATTTTCCACCGCGAATTCATCACCGCTTGATACGGTGCTTGAAGCTTGACCCGCCATGAGTGTTTAGATTCTGAGTTTAATCTAAATGTAACTGACCCCCCCGCATCAAGGAAGGCAGGAGACGTTACTCGCAACAGAAAAACAAGAAGGAACAGCATTTAGACAAAACCTCGAGCGTCCCTGGCTAGGGGTGGAGAGGCCATCTGGCAGGGAGGCTTTCATAATTCATATCTCGAAAAGCCGGGCCCGCCGTCTCTTCCGAGTTCTCACCCTTAATTAAAAACCGACGGGAGCAGCCCACGGCCGCCTGGCTCCGGGGCCCCGGGGACACTCAGCTGGAGGCTCCTGGAGCTCCGACACCTGCCAGACAGGGGAGAGGGCCCCAAGGACTGCGCCTTCCGGAAGGATGCTCAGGCCGGAGGGGGTCGCCCAGGGGCAATTTTCTGAGCCATGACAAGAGTGGATCCCATGACGACAGAGCAGCCTCCCAGGACAGACACCGTGGGAGCCCCTCCAGTGTCACTGTGCATGCACGTGTGTGCCTATGGGAGGCACGCGTGTGCATGCATGTGCCTGTGTGTGCACGGGACACACGTGTGTCTGGGCATGCCTGGAGGGTTGTTGGGTGTGCCCACGTGTGTATCCGATTCCAGACCCCAGCCAGCGCTGAGCTTCTCACACACGAGGCACAGAGAGTGCTGCGTGCCAACACCCACCCCACACCCGGCCCGCTTAGCTGAGGAAGGTGGGGCCGGGGAGGCGTTAATCCAGAGAAGCAGCCGAAACACAGGTCGGACGGCGGCCTAAGGGGCAGTGGGGCTGAGGAAGGTAGAAATCCAGGTTCATGAGCTTAGGGCATTGGTGGGGGGCTAAAGCAGGACCGCACCCTGTCTGGCCCCACCCCGCAGCTGCGAGAGCAGGACCTGGCCTGTCACCCTGTGACCAGCTCCCAGCCTAGTGCATCCTACCCTTGGGAGGTGCCAGGGCTAAAGCCAGAGCCAAACGCGGGTGCTGGGGAGGGACCAGGAGGGGCCAAGAGGCTAGTGCCACCTTATCCTGACCGCCACCCAATGGCACCAACCAGATGGCCAGACCCCGTCTGAGGTCAGAGCCAGGCGGCTGGACACACAGCCAGGTGGCCTCCACTTCGGGGAGCACGTGTAGGGACCAGGGACAGAGACTCTGCTGGACCAGGGAAACCCTCCCTCCCCACCCAGATGCTTCTAGGCCCCCAGAGCCAACCAGCCCCAGGCCCCCATCAACACCAGCTGGAGGGGACAAGGGGAAAAGGAAATGCGGGCACACGTACCACCCCCAAGCTTGGGGTGGAGGCGGGGTCCGGGCAGTGGGCCCCACAGGAGCCGCAGCCTCCCCCGCAGCCTCTCCCAGCCTCTCAACAGACGGCAGCCCTGGAGAAGGGCAGGGAGCAGCCTGCAGCACTGTACACGGGATCCCCGGGCCCGGCCCCGCCCCAGCCCAGGCAGCAAACTCCTTCTGCCAAGCCCCTTGCCACCCAGCCCGCCCCCAGCCCACATCTGAGCAGCTCCAGGACCACCCGAGCTCCAAAGACGCTGTGCCACCAGCGAGCCTGGCAGGCCCACAAACATGAGGGACACAGCCTGCCCACCGCAGCGCCGTTCACAAAAGCCAAACCTGGAAACAGCAGAAGGGTCGATAAGGGTACAGGCGCACAGCGGATCCCAACAAGTCACGTTCCGACACGGACACGTGTTCGCCACGCACTCCTGGGGCGGGGGGGATGCCAGGGACGGGCCTGGCGTAGCTTCTGTGAAGACGCACGGGTTTGGGTTCGGAAGCCTCTCAGCCAAAGCCACTGTCAGAACATTCTGGAAGCCAGGACTCCAGCAAACTTCCTTCCTTTTGTCCATCCCTCGCCTGCATGTCCTCGTGCTCCTGTGATGAGCTTGGGTGCCCTGAGCTACTCTTTCAGATTCCAGGAGTAGCTGTTCATCCCAAGAGCCTGCCCGGGAACGCCCCCGGAGCGCAGGCAGGTGGGGGCGGGCTCAGGGCGCCGGTGTTTGTTGGGTGTTTGCTCACCTGGACAGCACAGTCGCCTCTGCCACGGGGAGCACAAAGCCAACGGGCTGGGCGGTCACTGCTGCCCAAGACCCGGGGGCCAGCAAGAGGCAGGGGCTGGACTCAGGAGGGCTGCCTCTGGCCTGGGCCCTTGGTGGGCCCCCAGGAGGCTCTAGAAGCTGGGGCTCAGCCTCCAGGGAGCGAAGCTTTGAGACACAGGGTGGGGTCCTGCACACTGCTTCCCCAGACACGCTCGCTGCATGCAGCTCACATGCCACCTGCTCTGTGTGAGACCCTGGGGTCCCTGGCAGGTCCCTGCACAGGTACAGGAAGCGGGGCCCCATGTCAGGTGGGCACGGCTTTGAACGTCTCCCTTGCAGAAGGGCACAGCGCACCCTCTCTCACAGGTGCCCAGGGCTCCCCAGGTGTGGACTGGCTACCAGGTAGATGCCCTGCAAGGGACACAGCCAACGCGGGACCTAGAAGGGCAGACTTTCCGGGTGCTGCTGGGGCGTCTGGGGGAGATGCCGCCACTGCCGTCAGAGTTTCAATCACCGAGCTCAGGGAGGGTTCTGAGCTGTTTTCCTCCTTTTTTTCCAGAACGAGTTCTTTCTTCCCCTCCCCCCTCCGCCTCGCCCCTGCCCTCTCATCCAGACCTTCTCTGAGGTTCCAAGGGGGTGACTCAAAGCAAACCAGAGGGGCTGGATTTTTAACAGCCCATTAAAACATCAGTGGGTGGCACGTGAGTCTGGAGTTTCATATCTGCAGAAGCCCTCGCCTCCAGTGAGTCCAAAAATAAAAAATAAAAAGCCTGCTCCCTGTGGCTCTGTGATCCAAACACCGTAAATTCCAGAGATTGAAGCGAGCCGGCTGGCGGCTGGCGAGGCCCCTTCCCCATGCGGCGGCTCAGCAATCGCAGCCGGGCCTCGGATTGCACTTCCTGTTTGTAACTGGCGAATTAAATATTTAGACAGCGAAAGCCGAATGTTCCAGGCCCGGCCGGGCTGCAGCTGCACTGGCCCCGAAAACGGGAAGTCAGGAAGACAAAAAAAAATTAAGTAAGTGCCAGATAAATGTGGACATGGCATTTTAAAAATTCATAAACACGAAACTCCTGTGCAATTTATTTTGGTTTAACCAGGGGAAGCACCCGATGGACTTCCTGAAGAGACGCAATTTCAGCAGGAACGGTGGAGCAAAACTCCGTTTCCTGGCTTCCCAGCCTGGGAGGTGGACCTGGGCAGCTCCCGGAGTAGGGACCCCCAAAGTCCCTTCGGAGCCTGCTTGACCCCGACAGAGTGGCGAGAGCCATCGTGCCCCCTGACAGGCCCGGGAACCCCGGAGTCCCCCACAAGGCTCTGCCTAGCCCGCCGGGGCTCTGGGCATCAGCTCTGCTCGTGACCCCCAGGCAGCCCCATTGAACACCCCGGGCCTCAATTTTTCCAACTGCGAAGTGGGGGGATCAGCAAGAAGCCACCGAGGGTCATGGGGGCCTTGACTGCACCCACGCAGGCGCCCACCTGGCACAGTTCCGGACAGGACGGCACCCCACCGGCAAGAGGCCACGTCCACCCAACGGGGTGTGGAAAGAAAGCCGCTGGACCCAGGCGGCTGTCGGAGCCTGGAAGGCAGAGGATGGAGGCGGCCGGGGTGGGGAGCCACTCTGCAAACTGCGACAAGCCCTCTGAAGCCGCGTCTGCCAGAGCGGGAACCATCAACCCTGGGAGATGCCAGCTCCACGGGAAACGCTGCCTGCTCCCAGCAGGCAGTGCTGTCACTCCGCCGCCACTAATGGGGACTTGTGTGTGCGGGAGGTCACCAGAGAGAGGCTTTCTGCCACCTCACTGCGGACGGAAGGGCTGGCGCCACTCGAGCCTCGAAAGTGGCTGCTGGCTGCGGGGGGTGGGGGGGTGGGCAGGGCGCAGCGAGGGGCCCAGGGCTCCGGCAGCCACGGGCACTGGTGGGGCCCGGTGTAGACAGCTGGCCCGGGGACCCATGGCAAAGGACGCCAGACAGGTGGCAGGTGGCGGGACTGGCGGTGGGCAGGCCCCTGGAGGGGCACCCACGACAGGACACCACAGGCTTCGGGTGTCCACAGGCAGGACCTGGACCCCGCGGCTCACCTGGCTGGTGGGCTGACGCCCTCAGGCTCTGAGCAGCAGCACCTCCACCTCCGAGAAGCCAGGGGCCAGGCCGTGCCTGCTGCCAGGGGCCTCCGTGTATTGTCTATAATTCAGGACAATCAATCACAGTGCCCAGAGGCCTCCTGGATCCCTGGGGGCTGCTCTGGCCCTTGTTCCCACTGCTCCACCACGCAAGGGAGACTCTGCCTGGGCTCCTCATGTTCTGGCCAGAAAGCCAGGACCCCTGCATGGATGTCCAGCCTCCCGGCAACAGGTCCTGCTCACCTCGGAGTCCTGCCCGGCCGGAGTCATGCCGGCTGACGGTCAACTGCGATGAGCAGGTGCAGCTGGTCCCTGCCTGGGGGGGGCCTGGATGTCCCATTCACCCAGGCTTCCTTCTGCTTCCAGCTGCCAGCATGGAAGGCCAGGTGCCAGGGATGGCAGCCAGGCAGAAACAGGAGGGTGCCAGCCTGGGCCACGTCCTGCCTGGGCCCTCAAGATGCTGGCAGCTCCCCCACCCCCCCGCCCCCAGCTGCCGTGAGCCTGTCCCCTTCCTGTGCCATGAGCTGGGACGCAGAGCCACTGGGCTCTGACGTGCGGCTTCTCTCCATGCCTCAATCACCACCCCTGCGGGCTGGGGGGCCCAGGGGCACCCCCAAGACAACAGGTTACCACGGGCCCTTAGGCTGCCCCGGAGAGGAACTTGGGCCAGGCGCACCAAGACCTTTGCCGGTCACCACGCTGCATCGCTTCACAGCTTTTGTCACATGGTGGTTTGCAGAGAGGCCCCTGCTGTCCCCAGAGCCTCAGTGATGGCTCCACCATGCCTGGGAGGCAGGCTGGGCGGCCTGGGGCTCTTCCCAGGTCAACCGAGGCTGGGAGAGGTTGGAGGGCCTGGCCAGGGCCGCTCTTGGTATCTCTGGGTCCTGCGCACACCGCAGGACCCAGCCTGGCCACCCAGCCTTCCCCCTCCACACACAGGCACACGAGTGCACACACGGACACATACACACACACACACAGGCATGTGCTCACACATGCACACGTATGCACACCCATGCAGACACACGCGCCCGTCCTAGCTCCACTGGGGAGGGGTCTCCTGGTCAGAATCACGTTCCCCTTGGCGTAGGTGCACAAAACCACACCATGTGTCCCCGGAACCCAGTGACAAGGGGTTTCAGACCCCCTGGGAGAGGGGGGCTCTGTCCCCATCGCTGCACTGAGGCCTGGCCCTCCCCCAAGCCCTCCTGACACCCCCACAGCCAGACAAGGGCATGAGGCAGCGCCATCTAGTGGGCCCAGCAGGCACTGCAAGGTGGAGGCCCCAAGGGTGAAGCCCCCCACAGTCCACCCTTCACTGGGGAGCACAGGCCTGCAAGGGCAGCGCCCAGGGGGCAGACCAGCCCCTGCACAAATGCCCTGAAAGGCGCCAAGAGCCAGCCACTGGCATGGGCCTCCAAAAAACAAAAGAATGTGTGGGATCCACGGAGCCACAGAGAGCTCTGCTCACGCGGCTGCGGCCGAGGGTTTGAAAGGAGGGGCTTGGGGTTTCTCTCCCTATTTTTGCCTAGTGACACCTTGGGAGCCAGCCCCGGGCAAGTGACACACATGCGCACAGGCGCCCCCTCCCCGCCGCCCCTCCAGGGTCCCGCTACGTGGTGGACATGGGCAAGGGGTGAGGAAGGCCCCCCCCCAGGGGACCCAGGGTCAGAATGAAGTGGCCACACTGGAGTCCTCACACCCACTGCTCTTCTGCTCTCGGCCCAGTGGCTGCGGGGCTGAGGGCAGGGGACGCCCTCGGACCCACCACCGGGGAAGAACATCTGTCTTGACCCCCAGCTTCCCAGCCACCCTCCCAGGACCCTACTCACCATGAAGACACAGCGTGGGGCTCCGTGTCCATGGGCCACAGTGGGTGCCCTGCTTGGGGCTGCGACCACACCACCCACTCAGACCCTCCTTCACTCCCTGAAGGATGGACGTTTGCATCTGGGACCACGTGGCTGGGGTCCCAAAGGCCCACGGCTCAGCACTTAACAGGGGCCTCGGAGCTGCAGGTGGCGGAGCCGGCACGGCACAGACGGCGGTGGTCTCGGAAGGAAAGACGCAGAGGGAATAGGCTGTCATCTTTGCCATCAGATGTTCGAACCCACAGATGCTCATGGAGACAAAGGTGTGACACCATCAGACCCCAGAGACAGCGCCCGCCGGGCCCGCGGACTCCTGGTGTCCGCGGCTGCCACGCTGGGCGGGGGAGGGGCACGGATGACCTTTCAGGAGAGAAGGTGGAAAGCTGTTTCTTTCCTTCTGCACCTTGTCTCCTGAGAGCCTGCACGTGTATGTGTGTGTGCCTTTGTGCGTGTGCATACATGCCCGTGTGTGCATGTGTGTGTGGGTGCGTGCACGCCTGTGCACATGTGTGCACAGGTGTGCCTCGTGTGTGTGAACCCATGTTGCATGCACCTGCCTGTGTTTGCCTCTAGATGTGTGTGTGCCTTTGTGTGCATGGGGCAGGGGTGCCCCTATGTGTGTGCACGTGTGTGTGAGTGTGTCTGGGCAGCTCCAGGTGGAGGTCTACCCCCTCCCTGCTGCCTGGTGGGCTGGAGCCGGTGAGGACCAGAAGGCTCCCCACTCCATCCCCTCAACTGCAGCCCAACCCTGCCCTGACCCCCAAGCAGGACGCCTGCCCAGATGAAGCTTCTGCCCACAGACGTGGCTGCTGAGCCTGCGCTGGCATTGGCTTCTGCAGAGTCACCGCCCCCCCCCCGTCCCACCTGACATGGGGGTAGGGGGTGGCGGCTGCAGGAGGGCCGGAAGCCTTGACACCCAGCAGCAGCGGAGGAGGGGTGAGGGTCTGTTTGCCCACCCTCTCCAGAGGCCCCACCTGCTAGCTTCCCCAGCCATCACAGGGCCCTCCCAACACGGCCCGTCCCCGGGTGTAGACATGGTGGCGTTTCTGTCTTGGAGAAAGTAGCCCTGCTCCCCTGCTGCCCTTCAGGCGCCGTCCAGGGCAGACCACCCACGGAGCATCTCGTGAGTGGGGCTTTCTGCTCCTGGCTCCACTGCTCTGTGGGGAGCCCCCCCAGGAACACCCCCGCAAGCTCGGCTCCTTCCAGCTCTCGCAGTGCCAGCCACGCTGGCAGCCGCCAGCTCGGACCTTTCCCTGTGCCAGCCCTGCCGGAGACGGACGTCGCTGCCGGCCTCCCTGCCAGGACCTCATCTGCCCCTTCCTTGCAACTGGGCTTCTCGTATTTGTGACAGGTTCGAAAGGAATAAAGCTGGCATTCGAGAACAGACCCTTCGCTGAGTGTGCAAATAAAACTGTAGAAAAGACAAAAAAAAATCAGAACTGGCGGCCCCCACTGCCTCGCTTCTCACCTCCCCCTCGCTCTGCAGCCCACTCCAATCTGGCTTCCAGATTCCAAGGCATTCCCCCCCCCCCCACCCCCCAGCAGCTCCCCGGCAGCCCAGGACCTCCCTGGCCAGGGATGCACGGCCCCAGGATGACGGCTGGCCACTCCCTGCCAGAGGCATGCCCCCTTCTGGGCTCGGGGGACATCCCGTCCCTGTCCCCAGGTCCTTGCACCCCGCCACTGCCGGCTACGCTGCCCCCTCACAGCCAGGTTCAGTCTCCACACGTGCAGCCAATTCTGGCCCCTCCTGCAAGCTCTGGACCCGGAGATCCGGCCCCCCTCCTCCTGGAGACCCAGCAGTCCAGATGCCATGTCCCCCCCACCTCCACCCACCACCAAGGCCACGGGCCTCCTTCCCCAGTCCCCCCATCAGCCCCAGCTGCCTCCCTCTCTCCCTGCTCCCGTGTGCCCACCCTGAGCGCCACGCCCCCTACCACTGCCTTTCCACCCGGCCCCCTCGCAGGCACCCACACAGAGACTTTTGTCACCACACAAACCTTACATGCCACTCTCCTGCTGGAAACCCTCAGGGCTGGCCCCTCTTCTCAGGACACAGCCTGTCCCCTGCCGGACCCCACCCCAGCCTCACGCCTGCTCTTGGCCAATCAGAGCCCTGGTGGTCTTTTATTCTCTGCGTTGGCCACCCTCCCACCAGCAGACTTCACGAGGTCCCCTCTGCAGGGGGACAGGGCTCTCCCCCGACCCCGTTAACGTGTCTTGCTCTTCAAGCCTCAGCTGCGGTCACGCCAGGAAGGCGCTCTGACTCCAGAATCAGCAGGATGATCCTGGCACGTGGGGCTGTGAGTGTTGGGTCACGTCCATTGCCCCGTCACGCTCAGTGCCCCTGGGTCAGGGACCCAGCGCGCCCAGGGTGCCCCCTGCTGTGTCCAGGGCGCACCCGCAGCTGGCCCTCTGCACCTGCAGACCTGCGCTGCCGGGCGAATGAACAGCTCCCGGAGTGGGGGGGGGGGCCAGCCCCGCCCAGACACACGGTGCTCATCTCACTGTCCCCTGGGAGAGCTGGGAGAAGCCTGAGGACAGACGATTCAGAAGGTAGGACAGGACGGAGCCCTGCGTCGTCCCCGCAACAGGCTGGGCTCTCCCCATTTCAGCTCTGAACCTCTCGGATCAGGAATCCACCCCGGCGCTTAGCCGTTAGCAACACCTGCCATGCTCAGCTCCCCAGCATCCGGGTGGGAGGCGCCCTGGTTCATCCTGCAGGAAGGGACAGGGGTGGGGAGGGGCGAGCCTCCTGCCTCCCTGCTGCCTGAGCATCCCCCCCCCCCGCCCCCGGCCCTAACCTCTGCCTGGCGACCATCCAGTCTTCCCTCAAGTATCGCCGCTTGGGAAGACACCAGGACCCCACACGGGGACACAGGGACCCAGCCCCAGCACACTCGCCCAGGCCTGGTTCCTTGCCCACCAGTTACGCGTCAGCTTCTCCATTTCTTCATTCCTCCTATCGTCCCTCCCCCCACACCACACTTGTCAGCTCCAGGCTGCCAGGCACCTAATACGTTTGTTGAATGACTAAAGAAAACCTTTTAGGGCCTTCGGATTGTGGCAGCCTGAGGTAAACTCTCCCCTGGGCTCGGCGAGCCTGAGACGGGCAGTGTGGGGTCAATCCCTCAAACCCCCCTGCCTTCCCCCAGTGTGGCCAGAGCCGGCGGGCTGAGTCTCCGGCAAGGCTCTGAGAGCGGGTGACCCCCCCCTCTCTGGTCCTGGCTGGATCCTGCTGCCCCGGGCCCAGCTGGTCCTCCAGCCCAGAGCCTCAGGCAGCTCACAGCGGGGCAGCTTCATCCAAAGGTCCCTCACTTGGAAGCCTGACCCGAGACACACACCCGGGAAGCTGCTGGTGGCAGCACAGGGCTGGGGCCACTCAGACCCCTTGTCACCAGTCCCTGTGCTGGAAACACAGAGGGGGAAACAGAGTCGTGGCCCACTCAGGGCAGGGCAGGGGGTTCTGGTGCCCAGGCACTGCGCCCTTCAGGGCCCAGCACAAGCCCCCTGGTCCTCCCAGGAGGCCAAGGCACAGGCGGCATTTCTGTCTGTCTCCTCCGATTTCTCCCGCATCCCCGCCCCCGGCCTCCCGGGCGGGGCTCAGTCTAACAAGTGGTTTCACCTGCTCAGGTGTACCTGCCCCTGCCCAGCAGCACAGATTCTGATTCTGACTCACTGCAGAGACCTCTGGGCAAAGTCAGGAATCAGGACGGGGGGCGGGGGGGCGGGGGGAGAAGAGGCAGGGGGAGGGCTGGGAAGGGGAGGGTGCCGACCCCAGACCCAGCCACCAGGCAATATTCCAGAGAGACCCTTGGGCACAGGTGCTGCCGGCCAGGTGGCATGAATGACCTCTAAGCACCTTGGGCCCCAAATCAGACCCCCGGTGCCAGTACGGACCCCCAGGCCCTAGAGCCTGTAGCAGGAGCCACTGGGTCTCACAGGCGGCTGCCCTGGGGCCGGAGGCTGAGGACTCCAGGCTGCAGAAAACCCGGGGGCCCTGAGCAGGGCCTGGAGAAAGCTCAGCCACCTCCCATCTGGGGCCCAGCGGCCGTGAGGTCGTGTCTCTTGGGGTCTCACCTCATCCTCTCTGGCGGCAGCAGAAGTGGTCCAGTGAAGCAGAGGTCAGGAGAAGCCCTTCCAACCCACACGTCTCCAACCCCGTGCACACACCCAGGGGCTCAGGCAGCTCAGGGGTAGGTTTGTGGCAACCCCCACCCAGGGGACAAGCCAGGCAGGACCATGCGAGGAGGACACCTCGGCCAAGCCCAGCATGGGGTGGGCCACACGGCCCCCTCTCCACAGATGAGGAGACCAAGGCACCGCCTGGAGGTGGCGATGTGGGCCGCTGCAGGGGTGGGTGAGCCCTGGGCCCTGTGCCAATGCAGCCTTGGCTCTTCCCCACTGGCGACCCTTCCCGCCAAGGGTTGACCCCCTCGTGGATGCTACGGAGGAAGAGGAGCCAAGGGCTCGGCCCCCCCCTTGGAGATGCCAGGGCCCCAGGAGCCCCCTCCATGGGGTGACAAAGCGCTTTTCCCTGTGGGATCCTGCTCTGCCTGCAGCCCCTCCGCACGAGGGGGCAGAGGCTGATCCCTGTCTTAAATCAGCAAAACCGCGGGGAGTCTGGACACACAATGAGGTCACCCGAGGGAGCCGAGGCTCCCCGCTGCCACCACCAGGACGCTCTGGGCACCAGGAGGGGTCAGCGGAACCCACCGCGTCCACCCCATCCGCTCAGAGGGTGGGGGCAGGCCTTCCTCCAGCTGCACTGGGGTCCACTGTCTTGAACCGTGGTGCCTTTGACCTCTGCCCAAAGACGGGTGCGACGCCGAGGGTTCTAGTTAAATCTGCCACCCTCATAAGCAATGGCAGGGCTGCAGGAAGGAGTTAACCTGGGCCAGGTTGGGGCTGAGTCGGGACTGAGGTCAGGGCTGCGTCTGCAGAGAGAAAGGGCTCGGCCTGCAGCAGGGCTCCCTGGTGAGAGCAGAATGTCCCCCCCAAGAGCCAGAGCCCGTGCCACCCACGTGATCACTGTCGTGCTGGGAGCAGCAAGATACGTTCAGCAGCTGCCCGATGTGATCCCCCATAAAGCCATAAAGCAGAAACTGACTTTGAAACGGCCCTTTCTCCGCCTGTATCCTCGGACATAAATTTAAATAAAACGGCAATTTAAATGCCTGTGACACCGAGGAGGCGGCGTGGGGCTGTCTCTCCCGGCTGCGCGCGGAGACAAAATGCCGCCCCAAACCCATCATCGGGGCCACGTGGGCGAAGGTCGGCGCTGGGGCAGCAGGGAGGGCGAGCAGCCTCGGCAGATGGAGGCGACACCTGGGGCCGGCGCCTTCCCCTCTGCTGCTGGTCCAGGTTCCCAGGAGCCGGGGAGAGCAGGCTGGCCGCCCTGGGGAGGGGCTGGGAGCGCAGGGAAATAGCGCCGTCTCTTCTGGAGGCTCCTGGTGGACCACCCATCCCACCCTCAGTAAGCGCTCGGAATACACAGGGAGCTCTAAGGGGGTGGGGTGGGCAGGGGTGGGGGAACAGGGCTGATCTGACGAGTGCTGAGCAGCCCCGCTCAAACCTGGGTGCTGGCCCCACCCCAGGCTTCCCGAGGGGCCTGGGAGCCTGCATTTCTAACTCGTTTCCAGCTGGTGCTGCTGGCAGGGCCCCACATGTTCGGACCCACGGTGCTAGAGAAAGCTCACTGGGGCCGCATGGGGGCCGGAAGCAGCGGGCAGGAATGGAAGCAGGAAGGCAAGGAGGGTCTCACTGTGGTCCAGGCCGGTGAGGACCAGGGGGGTCCCCCTGCGTGGGATGAACCTGCCCTCCCACCGGATGGGCCTCGAACCCAGCCCCCCTGACTTAGGAGAGGCCTCAAACCCGCGGTCTTTCAGTTGAAACGTCTCACCCGGGGTCAGGACTTACTGAGGCTCAGGTTCTTTTGTCTCAAGGCGGAGAGAAGGCGGCGTGAGGCAGAGCAGCGGGCAGAGCGCGCCTCTTAGCACAGGATGCTTGTGAGAGAGGCAGGCGGGCCAGCCAAGGCACGCCGCGCCAGGAACAAAGAGGGCTTCGTTTCGGCAATCGAGGTAAAAGCGGGGAGGGGAGAGGACCTCCTTACTTCTCCTTCGGGGTGGGCTCACACCATCATTTCCCCCTTGGGCCCTACGTGGCCCGAGACCAGCGTGGCGCTAATTAAATCGTGTATTTTACGTAAATCGTGGGCTACGAAAACCCTGTGTACATGAGTGAAAGGCTGGAGGCACGAACTACAACACGGTGGTTCGTCTCCGGTTTCCACACAGTGTCCCCTTTCACCCAGCTTCCACCCCCTTCGCCCGGCTTCCTGTCTTGGCGACAGGCAGAGACACTTCTCTTCAAGGGCCACGAAGCCCCTGACTTCAGGGAACGAGATTCAGACGCCGTGTCTATTGCGTTTTATGCTCAGGGTTTGTGGCTGGAGTTTGTCCGGCGCTTGGATGCGCCTGGTCCTCCTTCAAGGCGGAGGAGACCGCGGCTCGTTAACTGGGCTCTTGTCTTGCGTGGCCATTGGCTGACAACAGCGAGCCCCCAAACTCCCTTAAAACTCCCTCCCTGGTTCGAATCCCCTAGTGGGCTGTGTTGGTGGTGGTGGTGGTGGTTTTGGGAGATTTTGGGGTGGTGCGTTTTCGGGGGGTTGTGTGTTCGCTTTGCTCTTTAGGGCCACACCAGCAGCCTAGAGAGGTTCCCAGGCTAGGGGTTGAATGGGAGCTCCAGCTGCTGGCCAACACCACAGCCACGGCAATGCGGGGTCCCAGCTGCATCTTCAGCCTACACCACAGCTCACAGCAACGCCAGACCCTTAACCCACTGAGCAAGGCCAGGGTCTGTGATGGAGACAGAGTTTAATAATTCGTTTAATTATTCTACTCCGTCTCCATCACAGGGAGAAGGGAGGGCCCACCAGACCTGGGCCCTACCTGCCCCCGGGGTCTCCCAGCCCTGCGCTCACAGATCCCCCGCCTCAGTCAGGGGGCCGTGTGCCCGTGGCGCCTGGCATCAGGCTCCCCACCACGCAGCAGCAACCCTAGGATACAGCTGAGCTTCCAGGCGGGCAGACCAAAGCTCAGGGAGGTGGGGCCCCTCCAGGTCCTCTTGGCCGGGAGTGGCAGCCGCTGCCGGATCCACCCCCAGCCTCCACTCCGCCATCTCTGCCTGAGCCTCCTCCCTGTGAACGCGGAGGCGGAGTTTCCAGCCAGGTCCCAAGTCCAAGTTCTGGTGTCTGGGAGAATCTGTGCCAACGAGCTTGGATGGCTGCCCATCGCCTCCCGCAGCCTGCACGGCCAGGCCACCCTGCTCCCGTCTCCACCGTACGGCCCCAGAGGAGAGAGGCCCTCAGCGCATCCCGTGGCCCGCAGCACCTCGGCGTTCGCGGGCGGCCTTGGCCAAGACCTGCAGCCTGGGACAGACAGGCAGGTGCAACTCACCAGCAGTGGGGAAGAAAACTGGTTACAGGGATGCGAGCCCGGCCGGAGGGGAGGGGCCGGTGGTGGCCGGGGACATGGCGGGGCACTGTCAGGAGGGGCTATGGGCCGGCCCAAGGACAGGTATGATTGGGGTACTGCTACCAGGGGGTAAGATGGCACGGAGCTCCCCAAGGAGCAGGGGGCAGACGGAAGCTCAGGTGAGTGTTCTCAGGTGTGTGGCCTGGGGTGTGTGCCCTTAGCTGTGTGTGGTCTCAGGCGTGTGCCCTCAGGTGTGTGCCCTCAGGAATGTGCCTACAGGTGTGTGTTCACAGGTGTGTGCCACAAAGCACAAGGAAAGGGCTCGGGGACTCGTGGAGGACTTTATAAATGAGAAGGACTTGCCGGTCACCGAGAAAAGGGCACCAGGTCAACAAGTCAATCTGCAAACAGAAGAAGGGCCGAGGCTGCCTCGGGGCAGGGCTCAGAGCTGTATCGGGATCAGGGAACAGTGAGGAGCTGGGGCTCTTGCTGCCCTGGAATCAGGGTCAAGGTCATGCCCCAGCCCGAGTGCAGAGTTCTCAGTAGCCGGGGTCCAAGGCTGAGCTTAGGTCAGGGCAGAGCCCGTGCTGGGGCGGCCGGACGCGGAGGAGCCGGGAGGACTCGGCAGGGGCGGTCCGTGCAGAGCGTGGACACGGAGCCACAGCGGCTGAATGTAGGATAAATGATGGCCACGGACGGGGGACACTCCTGCAGTTCCTCAGCCAGGTGCCTTGCCTGCAGTCTGGATAAGGTCACTCAGACCCTCCAAACTTGCGGTCAGTCCGGGGCTCGGCAGTGGGCCAGGCTTCTCTGTCTCCACTTCCTGCTTCTACCAGCCCCACCAGCCCCACCAGACCTCACCAGCTCTCAGCAGCCCCTACCAGCCTCCACCACCCTCCCTCAGCCCCCAGCCTGCAGGAGCCCCCGCCAGCCCCCACCAGCCCTCACTGGCCATCCATTAGCTGAGGCAGGTCCCCGCCTAGTACCACCCTACACCACCACCTGCCGTGACTGGCTTCTTTCTCTCCGCCCTTCGGCCAACCCAAATGAGGACCCCACCCCAACCCTGCAAGCGGCCACCCCTGGGACTGAGACAGAGGGTGGGGACTTTTGGCAGTGCCAGAGTGACATGGGCAGAAGAGGGGGCACTGCAAGCTGCATGGCAGAAGGTGCAAAGCTGACATTTGGCTTCCTTTTCCAGAATCCCCGTGACCGCCTTGGAGAAGGGGCCGATTCCAGGGTGGACCAGGGAAAGTGCCAGCGAGCCTGGAGCATCCTGTGACGTCAGGAAGTGAAGCTGCACCATTGGAGGGGGCGGGGTGTGAGGGGCGGGCACGGAGCCAGAGCTGGAGCCATCGGAGCCAGAAGCAAAAGGTCCAGGCGGCACCTTCATTCACAACAAAGTAAACGTGTGCCGCCCACACCAGAGGCAACAAATAACCGAATACATGACAAAGGGGAAGAGGAGGGACCCATCTTCCCTAGAGAACGGTGACTCGGGCACGCAGAAGGACCGGGAGATGGGACGCTCCACGAGCGCGCCTCGGGGACCGTCGCTGCCGGCAAGACCCACCCACGGAAACTCAAGACCGTGAACAAAAGTTTGAGGCGTAATGAATTATAAAGTCGCCAAGGACCTCCCTCAAGATGTTTGTTAGTTATGAAGAGAAAAATAGTAACGTCAAAAAACAGAGGAACCAGAGTTCCCGTCGTGGCACAGTGGTTAATGAATCCAACTAGGAACCACGAGATTGCGGGTTCGATCCCTGGCCTCGCTCAGTGGGTTAAGGATCCCGCGTTGCTGTGAGCTGCGGTGTAGGTCACAGACGTGGCTTGGATCCCGCGTGGCTGTGGCTCTGGCGTAGGCCGGCGGCTGTGGCTCCAATTCGACCCCTAGCCTGGGAATCTCCATATGCCGCGGGAGGGATCCTAGAAAAAGGCAAAAAGGCAAACAAAAAACAAAAAACAAAAAAACAAAAAACAGAGGAACCTAGTAGACCTTACTTCAATCGAGGGACCAAGGTCAAGACCAGCTAAGACCTGCAGGCATCGGTGCCGGGCCAGCACTGCCCCGACGGCAGACACGAGGACAGGAGGCACCCGTGACGGCGGGAGGGGCTCAGGAGCCCCAACAGCAGATCACCAGATGGAGTCTGGGGTAGGATCCAGGTCAGATCCCAACCCAAAACAGGGCAAGGACTCTAGAGGAAAACTGTCTGGCCCTGAGCGAGGCCTGTGGTTTAGGAGCCAGTCCCACGGGTAGCAGCGCATCCCTGCATCCCTGCCGATTGCATTAGGTCATGTGATGGGGGGCTGGGCAGGGAGGGTGTACAGAGCAGCCCGTCCTAGGCTTCAACTTTTCTCATCCTTCTGAAATTACTGCAGGTAAAGCATCGCCTCTCTGGCCAGGGCCCAGGGGGCTCAGTCCTCCTCTGCCTCTCTGCCCCCTTCCCCAACCCCCACACCCCACCGCCGAGCTCTCTGGCCTTCCCTCTGCGGGCAGCTCATTCAGCTGTGTTGCCGGGTGACATAAGTCCCCTCCTCAGGAACAGCCCTGGCACCAGGTGGCAAAGAGGTTTCTCACCCTGAGAATTGCGAAGAGCAGCCCTCATTGGCGGCGGGGGGCACACCCGCTGCCCCCAGTGGGACCGATGCCCGGCTCTGTCCACCACACCCTATAAAGATGACCCCACAGTGGGCAGGCCAGTCTAGCAGGCATTGCTATAGCACTGGGCCAACTCCTAGCCTCTGGCAAGTCTATTGGTGGCTGTTTTGAGGTCAAGTGTTCAACTTTGTCTGGCATGACAGGTCGCGTGATGCCTAATATAGCTGCCTCTGCATAGAAACCCTTTTTTTTTTGGCTGAACCTGCAGCATGTGGAAGTTCCCCAGGCTGGGGCTCAAACCCACACCACAGCAGTAACCGGGGCCCCTGCAGTGACAAGGCTGGATTCTTAACCTGCTGTGCCGCAAGGGAAATCCTTTTTGAAAAAAAAAATGCTGCCCACCCACCACGAATCCTGGCAGACAGCGCGGGGAGCCACGTCTAATCTCTCAGGATGGAGCGTGATGGAGGGTGATATGAGAAAAAGAATGAATCAGTATGTGCGACAGGGTCACGGTGCTGTACAGCGGAAATTGCACAATATCATAAATCAACCACACTTCGATAAAAAAAAAAAAATGCCCGTCCAAACGATTCTACCATCTCTCGTGTCCCCTTTTCCCTAAGTCAAATTTTCCGTTTCGAACAATGTCTTCTAAAGATTCTCTGATGCTCCTCGGCCCCGCTTTGGGGAATGATGTCAAAAGAGAGTCCCAACAGCCAGAGGCTGAAAAGAGAAAACCCAGCCACCACCGGTGGCCTCGTGTCCCACGTTGCACGCAGGACGGCAGTCTCGGCCTCCAGAGACCCAGAGAAACACCCAGAACTGAGCCCCCACCCAGTCCTCCGGGCACGGAGCCGTCTTCTCGACACCTGTGGGGCCCGAGGCTTCGTCATCCCATCCAGGCAGCAGCAGGAGGGGTGAGGGAAACGGCGTGTGACTTCACAGCAGGGGAGAGAGTAATAAGCCATTACGATGAGCAAGCTGATTATGAGCGCGAGAATGAGGCTCCGGAGGTAATTGAAGCCATCCAGCAAAATGTCGGCGCCTTCTCCGCCTATGAAAAATTAATCGCACCGCAGCCCCAATCGGAGAGCAGAGGTCTGTTGGTCCCTTCCTTTCATGGCCGAACGTCAGACGGGCTCCTTCCGCCGTGGCAGGCTCAGGGCCGTGGCTCAGAGCCACCCCCTCACTGGGGCCTTGGGCTTCTCCAGAGGGGCATGGGGTTTGGTGACAGATGTGGCCCTTTTCTTGGTCCCCTTCCGACAAGAGAAATTCGTATCAGTGTAGGGAGCTTAGGGGTCTGAACAGGGCGGGGGGCGGTCGTGGTCCCCCGAGGCGGGGTTCGGGGACGCCCCTTCTGTTGGATGTCAGCTCTGTTCTCCGAGGGGTGGGCCCTTCCACAGCCAGAGGAGGGCCATTGCTGACCCCGGAGGTGGCCCTCAGCCGCCTGACCCCTCCCTCCCCGGGGCCCAGCCAGCAGCCAAGAGCCTCCTCCTCCAGCCAGAGGCCCTCAGCCACCTCAGCCACGTGGGCATGCAGGGTCGGTGGCACCCCATGGACGGGCCAGCCCCTGTGCCATGCCTCGGCTCAGCGCAGAGCTCACCTGAGGCCGGGAGCCTGTCCTTCTCAGGGCAAGGATGACGGCAGGTGTCCTGTCTCCAGGTGACGGCTCAGGTGGGATGACTCCAGATGGGATGACCCCACCTGAGGTCGGATTTCTGGGGCAGGAATGCCCCTCACCCCGTCCCTCCCTGCCTCCTGCCTGTGGACAGGTGGCCTTGCTGTGCCAGGGAGGACGTGGATGCGTGCAGAAGCTGACGGAGGGCCAGCCGTCAAAGCTGGTTTTGATCAGGTTGCACTTCTCCAGCAGAGCCCGCGTGGAGAGCCAGCCCGCAGCCTGGTGCTGCAAACCCCCACGCTGGCAGGGCTGGCCAAGGCAGGCACCTGTTCCCGTTGCTGGAAGAAGTCTGCCTCGGAGTGCAGGCCTCGGTCCAGGCAGGGGTCACTCTGCGCCTGGGGTGGGCGGTCCCAGCTCCCCCTACACCTGCTGGGCAAAGACACCCCCAAAGGAAAGCGGTGGTTTCTCAGTCCCCCATAATGCGGAAAATAGTGATGGCCTCTTCCAGCATTGTCATAGCAACCACGCTTTTTTCAGTGTCTCCAGCCTTCTATTGTGTGTTGGATGGTGTGAGATGGACATCAGGTTTCCCAACACCAACCACAAATCTTTTTAAAGGATGCCCCGATACCATGGCATTTTTCAATTAAAGTGAATTAAAATTCCTCTGGAACTGAAGATATTTTCAAGACTTCTGTGACAGCCTGGAGATCACTACTGCCCCCCGAGGGCCCATTGGACCCCAGCTATGACAGTGTCTGCAATGTGCCTTCCTGCCGAGCCCCCAGCACAGACGCCCCCACCAGGCGCAGGGACAAGGACAGGGTCCAGGTGGCCGACTAGACGTGGACACTCCCATCTCCTGCTGGGGGTCAGAACAGACCCAGCCTCTGGGGGCACCACACCCAGTGCTTGTTAAAGCCTGAAAACGTACCTGCCAGCTCCAGCGGCATTGCCAGCATCACCAAAGGAAGGCACCCCAACCCAGCATCTTCCAGGGGTGGCAACCTCAAGCACAGCGTGCCAGGTGGCGGAAGCCAGGCACACCCCACACACAGTGTGTGGTTCCATTTACCGAAGGGGCAGATCCAGCAGGCAGACTGGTGGCTGCCAGGAGCTGGGGAAGGGGATGGAAGCGAGGGTGAACAGGGACGGGGGTCCCTTTCAGAGGGGGATGAAATGTTCTCCTCTTGGCTGTGGTGCTTGCAAAACTCTGTGACGCCACTAAAAGCCACTGAATTGGATAGCAGATGAATCATATCTCAATAAAACCATTTTAAAAAAAATCACTACACAGGGAGTTCCCACCACGGCTCAGTGGCTAATGGACCCGACTAGACATCATGATGTTGTGGGTTCGACCCCTGGCCTCGCTCAGTGGGTTAAGGATCCAGCATTGCCGTGAGCTGGGGTGTGGGTCACAGACGCAGTTCAGATCCTGTGTTGCTGTGGCTGTGGTGAAGGCCGGTGGCTACAGCTCCTATTTGCCTCCTAGCCTAAGAACCTCCAAGTGCCACAGGTGTGGCCCTAAAAAGACAAAAAGTCCAAAAAAAAAACCTACACAATAATAACATTAATTCTGAAAATATATGTACAGTCACTGATACCCTCTGACTTCGCAATTCCACTTCTAGGAATTTTTCCCAAGGAAACAGTTAAGGATGCGTGTGCATAGATGCTGCAATACTTTAAAAAAACAGTGATGTGTGCAGGGAGAGGGCATATTCACCAGAACACCCCGCAAAGAGTGACTGACAACCACGTGCTAGAAACACATCTTCCAGCAACGCCCGGATCCTCAACCCACCGAGCGAGGCCAGGGATCGAACCCAGGTCCTAATGGATACGAGTTGGGTTCATTAACTGCTGAGCCAGGACAGGAACGCCTAGAAACAGGTTTATTGACGTTGATATGTGTTCGTGATAAAGTGGAGAGTGAATTCACACTTTCCAACAACAAATGTGGAGGCTGCAAAAGGCCAGGCCCTCCCTACGGGGAAGAGCAGTCTCCGAATTACCCACAGGGGCTACTTCAGGTCAGGGTTTGGGAAGATGTTTCCCTCCTTTGCTCAGTTCTCAGGATGGTCCAGCATTTCTCTCTTGACCTGTGTCCCCGGCACAATAAACTGATGGGGGCTCTTTTATGGAGATGGCCAGAGGGAGGACAGGGCAGGGGTGCCAGGGCAGAGAAGGAAGATCTGGTTTGAGCAAACTGAGTCCTTTGGAGGGGGGAGCAGAGCAGCCCCCGGAAAGGAGCCCCCAGGAGAGTGGGCTCTTGGAGACGGGGCCCTGGGGCCCTAGGTGAGACCTGCCTTCTGGTAAAATATGTGACAAGTCCCTCCTGGAACCTGGAATCCCGGTCCCTGCCCTGCTGAGCCCCAGGGGGCGGGAAGCAGCAGCTAAAGGAGGAGGGGCTCCCCTCACGTCCCAGGGACCAGCCTGGATGATGGGCTCGGTCCGGACCCGCCTGTGGGCGCTGGGCCTGCTCCGCTTCCCGTGCTGGTGCATGTTCCTTCCTGCTAATCGGCGCCACCGGCCCCAGATTCGCCAGCCCAGAGCCTCAGCGGCTGCCAGGAGGAGCCGCTCCCTGTTCCGGGCACGCTTGGCTGGGTTTGGGAAGCCGGCCTGAGCCGAGCCCACAGCTCCTGAGGAGCGAGGCGGGGGCGCTGGGGGCAGGTGCGCCCCAAGCAACAGCGGGGCCAGCCGGAGCGGGCGGCCCTCCCAGCGCAGCCCCGGGCCACTACCAGCCCTCGGCCCGGCCCAGGTGCAGGACCACCCTGGGGGTGGGGGCTGCCCGTCCTGTCGGAAGCAGGGCCGTTGCAGAAGAACCGCACGAAGGCGCCCCTGGGGTTCAGCGAGCACCTGCTCGTTGCTCTGAGGGACCGTCTCCCTCACCCCCGCACGTGTGCCTCTCACGGATGAGGAGACGCTGCCCAGCTGGGAACCTGAGTCAGGAATGTGTGTCCCGGGCCGCAGAGGGTCTGGGTACCGGGGTCGGCTGCCCACGGAGCGGCCAGACTCCTCCAGTCTGGGACGGCCCCCCAGGAGGCGGAAGAATGCAGACAGGCCGGGTCCCAGCGGTCACCGGGAAGCTCCTGTGTGACCGGCAGGGGCCCCGAGGCCGGCCGGGGGCAGCGGCAGGAGCCTGGGCCGGGCCTGGACCCTCGGGGACAAGAGGAAACGTAGGTCCTGCCTCGTCTCCCAAGGCCCCATCCCAGCTCTGGTTCCCAGAACCCGGCTCCAGGAGAGTGGAGAGCGGGCCCTGGAAGCTGCCCTGCCCGGAGGACCGGGTGGGTGGAGAGCGAGGGAGGCCTGTGTAGATCACAGCGGGTGGGGCCGGGGGGTGGGGGTCTCAGGGGCTAGGTCAGCCCCTCAGCGATGCCCCAAGTTGAGGGGACAGGCCCCTGCACCTCCCGCACCAGCTCATGGGGAAGGCCCCCGGAGCAGCCACCTTGGGCCAGGAGGGCTCAGGTGGCCAAGGGCAGAAGGTGGCCACTGCGACAGGCATTGATGGGGGCCAGACCACAGCACAGGACAGACCCCAGTCAGGGTCAGGGTGGCCCCCAAACTTTGCCAAGAGTGCTGCGGTCAAGGCGAGGTCCCCAAGCCCCCACTGGCCACAGGGCCAGAGACGAGACCCTCTGGTTCCCTGAGCCTGGGCCTCCACGCCGGCCGCCCTCCCACTGTGGCCGCCGTCCCCACAGGGCCTGGTGGGCCCCGGGGCCCCCTTCTCTGGGCCAGGGCTTGTCAGAGGGGGCATCCTCAGGGGCAGCAGGAGGGGCCTGACGCCCTTCCGCCCCGTCCTCCCACGGGAGCCTCTGCACACCTGCACCTGCGCTCTCCTGGCCCGAGGGGCCTCGCCCCCGGTCACAGCCCCTCACTGGGCGGGAACGCTGTGTTCTCAGGAGCGGTGCTTTTTCGCTCTTCTGATCTTCTAGTATCGATAAGATCTCCTAACTGTATCTTCTTCTGTGGAAGATACTAGAGCTTATGAGGGTCCGCAGCACCCAGCGGAGCAGAAAGGAGACGTCGTGCCCAGACCCCCAGCCGCCGCCCTCCCGGGGCCTCCACGCGCGCGGCCGTCGCAGGGGACTCTGAGACACAGGTCGGCCCCCGAGCCACCACCGCGTGTTGTTTCACTCGATGACATGCTGCCGTGACGTCAGACACAGATGTGACAGCCACCGACTGGTGTCGAGCCCCAAGTACTGCCTGGGCGACGAGGCCTCTGGTGGGGGGGGCACCCCCCAGGGGGCAGGAGGACCTGGGGAGGTGGGCACCGGGGCAGAGCCTACAGGAGCCCCGAGCGAGCCCACCAGGCCTTGGCTTCCTTGCCCGGGAAGCAGGTTGGCACGGGCTCTCGAGGACGCTCAGATGGCAGGAGGGAATCTGGAGCTGAGGAAGCCGAGATGGCCTGGCTGCAGTAACTCCTTGCTCAATCAATAGCCATTTCCCTGCTCCAAATCACTTTCTTTTCCCCCTGAAACCATCAGATGCGCCTGCTGCCAATCAGCAATGACACTTGGAAGAAATGCTGTTGGAATTTCCGGGCCCGAGAGGGCTCCCCAGGTTCAGTGTTTGCTCAGCCACCTCCGGCAATGCCCCGGGGAGAAGCAGATGGGGAAAGAGCTAATGGGCCGAGCTGAGCGTGAGCCCCCGGGGCAGCCAGGGCTGGCAGGAGGCTCAGGGTACCTGGGGCAGCCAGCGGAGTCCTCCACCCCCCATGGACCCAAATTAACCGCCCCAGCTTGTGCCAGGCCGAGCATGGGGTATGAGTCCACAGAGGTGACAGGGACAAGGGGGGCGGGGTGTAGAAGGCCACAAGGAAGCAGCTCTTGGAGGGGTTAAAATAACCACGCTGGGCAGGGTGTCCGCGCAAGCGGGAAGCCATCCCCCAGCAGGGCTTGGGGGACCCTAGGCCTTTAAACACGGACAAGAGAGCCTTCGGCAGGCTTCTCCTGGGCTGGGGACACATTTTCCACCCAGTCTAGCTGCAGTGGATTGAATGAGGGCTCGCAAAAGACTTGTCCACCTCCCACCCCAGAACCGCTAAGTGTGACCTTGACTGGGGACAAGGTCTTTGCACCTGTCATTAAGTTGAAGATCTTGAGGGGGTTCCTGTTGTGGCTCAGATGTAATGAACCCAACTGTATCCATGAGGACTCGTGTTTGATCCCTGGCCTCGCTCAGGGGTTAAGGATCTGGTGTGGCCATGAGCTGTGGTGTAGGTCACAGACGTGGCTCAGATCTGGCGTTGCTGTGGCTGTGGTGAGGGCTGACAGGTGCAGATATGATTCAACCCCTAGCCTGGGAACCTCCCTATGCCGTGGGTGTGGCCCTAAAAAAAGGCAAAAAAAAAATAGTTGAAGCTCTTGAGATGAGTGGGGAGCAGAGACCGCCCTGGATTCAGCAATGGGAGGGACCTTGTACAACACACAGAGACAGAGGAGAAGCCACGTGAAGTTGGAGCAGAGGCCGGAGGGGTGTGGCCACGAGCCAGGGACACCTGGACCACCAGGAGCTGGGAGCAGCAGGAAGGACCCTCCCCCAGCGCCTGTGAAGGGAGCACAGCCCTGCCCCCCTTGACCTCAGGCATCCGGCCTCCTGAACTAGGACAACAAACTCCTACTTTTCCGACTCCTGGTTGAGGTCCTGCGTGGGGGTGGCACCAGGACACTCACAGACCAAGCATGGAAGACAGTGAGCCCAGCAGTGGAGGGTGTGGAGACCTGATCCCTCGTTGTGTCCCCTGCGCAAGGGACTTATCCCTTCGAGCCTCAGTCTCTAACTGGTAAAATGAGAATAGTGCTGGAAGCTTCCAGAAGGTTGGAGGGGATTACATGAGATGACACCTGGCTCATGCTGTGCCATGTGAAGGGGTCGCCCCTCCCAGGCCCCTCCCCGAGTCACCTCTACCAACCTCACCCAGGGACCCACATAGACAAGTCTGGGGGCCCTGGGAGCAAGCACAGTCCCTACCCTACGTGTATCAGAAGGCAATCAGAGCCCCCATTCAGGGCGTTCCCATCCCTCCATCTCACAGTTGAGCCAGCCTGCACAGCACCCCTAAAAACAGCGGCAGTGATGACAGGAGCTGTGATTATAGAAAAGCACGTAGCAGCTCAGCGAGGCACCGGCATCTCAGGACAGGCACACAGGTGGGCACTATCGTTCCTCTGTTTACAGGTGAGGAAATGGAAGCACAGAGAAGCTTGTCACTTGCTCAGAGTCCCAGGAGCCAGGACACCCACCTGGCCAGCTTTATCCTGTTGACACAGCGGTACTTACATGATGACCCAAGAGACACCTCCACACACCGGGTTAGAAGCAGGGCCCCATCTGCTTGTGCCGGCTGCCCTGCTCCTGGGCACATGATAGCTGCTTGATTAGAGCTTGAGGAATGAATAAGTAGGTGGATGGAGGATGGATGGATGGACATTGGATGGATGGTGAATGGGTGGATGGATGGATGGACGGATGGATGGACGGACGGATGGATGAAGGCCTTACAGCAGAGGTGCTGGCTTCTCAGGCACACGAACCCCAGAGGAGTGGAGAGACTTTGGCATCAGTGGAGCCCTGCCCATTTTTGGAGTGAATTGCTGGGGACCTACGCCATCTCTTGAGGTCTCTGTGGGCTCTGAGGTCACTGAGTCAAAGCCATGAGCCAAGAATCGCTGGATTCTTTCCTCACACACACAAGCATTTTATAGAACAGTCCACACAGCACATTTCCGTGGGCTCTCTCACGCCCCCAAGATCAGATCCGGGCCAATATCTCGTTAGGGGTCACTGGCCACAGCTCTCGGGGGAGGGAACAAAAGAGGACGCTCCGCTCCCGAGGACAGGCGCCTCCACGGACTGCGGTGCGTCAGAGAGGAGCTCAGGCCCAGGGACCACACCCACGTGGACTTGAGGCTTGTCCTCATCGGTCACAAGCTGGGCCATGGGTAAAGCATCCGCAACGGTGTCACGTTTTCAGGCCACTGGAAAGACAGGTGTCTGTGCCCCGGAGGGGTCCAGCCCAGGCTGGGTTCTGAATGGGGATCTACGTGATTACAGGATCCTGCCAGCCTGGTTCCTGCATCACGGTGTCCAGAGAAACCCAAGGCTGGGGCCAGGGAGCATCGCCCCTTGTGCAATCCCTGCAGCTCGGGGCTCAAAGCCGAGTTTGCAAACAGGACCTGGAAAGACAGGTCAGTCACCAGGGCATCCACAGGGGCAGCCATGGGGCTTATGCCTCAAGTAGCCTGAAGGTGTCCCCCCAGGGGGGCCTCCGATGTCACAAGGCAGCAAAGATGGTGTGGTGTGCCTGGGTTGAAGCCCAAGGATCTGTCTCGTTTTCTTCCACATGGATGCACTTCCCCAGCGTCCGTCCCTGGCTCTTTTGCAGCTATGACCCTCTCACCCAGACGCAGTTAAGAGAAGGACGCCACCACGGCCTTCTAGTCGCCAAGGGGCTCTTGGGGGCAGCGCCTGCTCATTCGTGCGAATCAGAGGCACCAGCTGCCAGACACGTGGACTCAGGGCTACTACCCTCCCGCTCCCTGGCGGCCCCCCACCCCCGCCCTGCTGCCCCCAGTGGAACTTGGGAGGGAATGAAACAATTTCCCCCAGGTGCTCCCCACATGAGCAAAAGGAGGTGCTGGGGGTTCTGCGATTAAGGACGTGCCCTGGTTGTCCTATTTCAGACTCAGGGGACACAGCGTGGCGGGAAAGCCAGCTTCGAGCTCCAAGCCCTTGACCCCAGCCTCAGTGCTCTCAGCTGTAAGATGGAGATGATGCCACCTGCCTCTGGGGGGCTGACGAGGACACTCTGGGTGTCATGAAACGGGAGTTCATTCTGCTGCAATGTTTTTGTTTGTTTGTTGTCTTCTTAGGGCCACGCCCTCGACATATGGAGGTTCCCAGGCTAGAGGTTGAATCGGAACTATAGCCACCAGCCTACACCACAGCCACAGCAACGCCGGATCCTTAACCCACTGAACAAGGCCAGGGATCAAACCCGCACCCTCATGGATACTAGTCAGGTTCATTTCCGCTGCCGCCATGGGAACTCCCTCTATCACTTTGGACCTTTATTGAAAGGAAGGAAAGGGCTGGAGGAGGGGAGGACGTGAGCCTGGGTCCCGGGCAGATGGGGGATGGGGTGGGGGGAGGGCAGTTAAAGTTGGGGAACACCCCCAGGCCCCCAGCCAGACCGCACTCAGGACAGAGCCAGGCCCAGCCGTCCTCTGCCCGTGAATTTCCAGAACAGGAGGTCCCAGCTGGGCAAGAACCACACCAGCTGGGCCAGTTACCCGCCGCCTACATGAGACTGTTTTCAACCTTGCCAAATACACTTACAATGAAAGAGATGAAAAGATGCAGGAATGAAGAACGAAGGACCCACTCAGGGCTTGGCCAGGGGCTCAGCAGGTGCCCGGAGCTGAGTGGTGCAGGTGGAAGGCAGGGCCTGGGCGGCGGGGCGTAAACAGGCTCCGAGGGCGTTTCTCTTCCTTCCAGCTCCCCAGACCCAGACAGGTGAGCGGCCACAGCTCCTGGGTTTCAGGACCCCTGGGCCTGAGTCTCCACCCCGGAGTGAAGAGGGGTTTTGATGCCCCGAGCAGGCCCAGCCCTGACCAGCTTGGGGTCCTCATTCGCTCCCCTTGCCCACAGCATCCCCACCCTCCCCCACCACGCAGCAGCACTCCCCCCCCCACCCCGCACCTAACCAGCTCCTTTCTCTCCATTATCTGTCCTGCGATCAAACCCCCAGCCGCTTCCTGGCAGCAACCCATCCGGAGCAACCTCCACTTCCTTGAATCCCTCCAAAAATCACTTAGCACCGGCCCGAGCCCTTCTAACACCTGTTGCACAGACACTGTGGTCCCCGGGACATGTGTACCTCCCGGCTGCAGCCAACAATAAGAGCGTGTCCTCGTGGCCTTTGCTGGAGGCGTCACCATACCCGATCACGTCACCCTGCGCTGGCTGGTCGCTGTTCCAGGAATGCCCTGGAAACACCCCTGGTGCCCCTCGACCCTCACTGCTACCTGCCCTGTAAATCTCTGTTTGGACGGCCCCTCCTCCAGGAAGCCCTCCAGACTGGCTTTGCTGTCCACATCGGTACTCTGGCCTCCTTGAGCCCCTTCTCACGGTCCTGGCAGGCTACGGCACGGCGGCCACTTTCCCCATCGACCCCGAAGGTAGAGGCTGGGCCCTGACTGCCTTGGTCGCTGCGGGACCCAGGGTCCGCCCACTAAGAGGACACACACAGGAAGGTCTGGGAGCAGCCTGGCCTCCGGCCCCTCAGCCCCCAGCAGCATTATCAGCTCACGGGTCTGGGCAGGACCCTGGGCCACCTGCCCCGACGGTAAAAGGAACAAGGAGGACTGGCCTGAAAGCACGGGACTTTTCAGCGTCCCCTGTCCCCATGACTGTGCAGGTGAGAAGCTGGGGGGAGGACAGGTGGCAGGGGCCAACTTCCCTCCTCAGGCCTCAGGGAGCCAGTGGCCCCCAGAGGGGCAGAGGCCAGGGCACACGTGCCCTTCATCAGCGGTGCCCAGCATGGGGCAGCCTGGCCTGGCCTGCGAGACGCACGGGCACCCGCAGCGGGGCGGGAGTAGAGCGGTCCCTGTGCTTGTGATACTCTGGATGACACAGGCCAGCACAAAGCTACTCTCGGCAGGAACTGCTATGGTTTTGGGGTTTTCGTTTTGTCTCTTTTTAGGGCTGCACCCACGGCATGTGGAGGTTCCCAGGCTAGGGGTCCAATTGGAGCTACAGCTGCCGGCCTACGCCACAGCCACAGCCACAGCCACAGCCACGCCAGATCCGGGCCACGTCTGCAACCTACACCACATCTCATGGCAACGCCTGACCCTTAACCCACTTAGCGAGGCCAGGGATGGAACCCGCAACCTCACGCTTTCTAGTCAGACTCATTTCTGCTGCGCCACGATGGGAACTCCTAGTAAGGTAAATTTTAAAAAGGAGCCCTAAAGAATGAAGCCTGGCAGCAGGTGGGTGACCAAGCCCTCTGCTCAAGGCCAGTGCCACGGAGCTCAGGCCCTGAGTGTCCTCAGCCGAGTGACCTCCAGCCAGGGTTGCAGGGGGGCTGAGGGTCCTGGAGGTGAGAGGGTCCCGGAGGCCACCAAGCAGGGTTCCGCGGACCTCTGCCCAGGCCCCCGAGTCAGGCGCCACACCTCATTCATCTCCCACTCATTCTTTGAAAATGCGGATGGCGTGCCCGCCACGCGGCCGCAGGGCAGGTCTTCCTCCGTCATCACCCACAGGCCTAGTCATCTGTGCGTTTAGGCCTTTTCTCTGTCGAAGAAGAAAGCCAGCATCACATGGTGCCAGCCCAGGCAGGAGGACCAGGCACCCTGATCAGGGCTGTTGGCATCAGGGAGCTTTCCCCGCGTCTCATTTCCAAGGGCAGCATTTCAGAAACGCTGTCCAGGGTGCTGAGGGCGGGGGCCCCTCATGCCAGGAAGGGGCTCCTTTCCGAGCTGAGCTGGGAGAAGGTCAATTAAGCCAACACCCCAGAAGGGGAGGCTCCCAGACCTGTCCCCCAAAATGGGGCTGCCAGCTGGAGGGTCACTGCCCTGGTCCCCCCGCCCGCGGCCAGTCCTTCGGGGCGTGTTTGCTGGTGGCCAGTGTCCCAAAGCCCACGTGGACAGCCAGGTGCTCACCCGTGCATGTTAAGTAACGAATGCATATTTGTACTTTCTTTCAGCCACGTGGGCATTTTCAAATGTTCCCTGGGCATCTAGTGTTTGCCAGGCCCCCACCTAAGGAGCCCACACGTTGATTCATAGCTGTGTGAGGTGTGCAGAGACAGACGGCCAGGTGGGTCAGGGGCCACAGGGGGCGCAGGAAAAGCTCCCTGGGGAGGGGGCATCTGGGCTCCATGGAGCTGCTCTGAGTTGCATGAACAGCAGCCACAGCAGCAGGTAGATCCCAGGCACTGAGGCGAGCCTTCCAGGTGGCAGAGTCACACTGCCCTCCAGGGCTCACCATGGGCTTCTTGGCTTTGGGGGTCCCACCCGTGCCGGCTGTGGGCCCTCGCACACTGTCCAGACCCGCCGGGCATGGTCTGGCCGTGCCCAGTGAAGGGCGCACACAGGCCAGCACAGCACGAGCTCCACTTACTATGAAATGTTCATCCCTGCAGGCGGAGCCCTGAATTCCTACAGTGTAGACCAGGAGAAAAGACTCACCAGGCACTTAACAGCTGTGTTAACAAAGCCCCATTTGGGAGTGAATTCAATCTGATGGCCGCCCAACCAGGTAGCGCCGGGAGCGCCGGGGCCCCACCAACCTGTCCTCTGGCGGCTGAGTGACAGCTCATTTCCCGAGCATCCTGGAGTTGCCTTGGCTGCCAACGGGAGACGCCCCGGAGCGTGGCCCAGACGAGGCTTGAGGTTAGAGCCAACGGTCCTCCACTTAAGGGGAGCCCATGGAATTTTAATGACTGTCCGGGGTTTGCTGAAAAGCGTCCTTTCCAGGGGAGAGCAAGACGCGCCCCTGCCCCGGAGCCCAGGAAGCAGTGGCTGGGATGAACCGGTCCCTCCCCCACCAGCCTCCCACCTCCCCGTCACTGTGCTCCGAGGTGGGCCTGCCCACAGGGGCCCCCAAACTCTCCAGGGGCCACCCGCCTCAGCCCCTGCCTCGGGTTTCACTCCCTTGCACACCCCTCTCCAGGCAAAGGCGCCCACCCCGTCCCAAGGACCAGCGCCCCTCACAAAAGGGCTGCCCCAGGCCCACAAGCCCCTCTGAATTGCTTTTCGGAAGTAATTTCCATGTAATGAGAACACAAGGAAACCTCGTTATTTCAGACGCCGCTAATTAGGGGTTGTGATCAGCCCGTCTGCGGCGGCAGGAAGTGACATTTCGTTCTCTGCAGACAGTGCGAATTAACAGCCAGACAAAGTCGCAGGGACCTTTAAAAAGCCGGAAGCCGCTCCTGGCCAGCGGCTGTCAGCCGTCCACACGGGAGGCGCTAATTACAAGCTTTTCTGTCCTTGCCAGTGTGGGAGGCCCCACAGGGTGGCCCCGGGCACCGCCACCTTCACCGCTCCTGCAAAAGGCCCCAGAGCAGGCCCAGGAGGGCCACACGGCTGCTGTCCCTACTTCCCAGGGGTGGAGGTCGAGGCTCAGAGGGGAGGCTCACCCTGGGGCCCCAGGGAGGATGCCGCAGAGAGCATCAGACCTCGGGGTCCAGCCCACTCCCCCCGGGCAGGCTCTGTGCTTTCTCGTCCAGCTTTGCCAAATCCCCCTCCGGCTGGCAGACTGGAAGGAGGGGGCAGGACCCGTCTCCTTTGTCAGCTGCGGGGTCCTGGGGGTTGGCAGAGAGGGGCAGCTGGACAGGACGGGTCTTGGGACCAAAGGCCCTGAGATCCGTGTTGCTGGGAGGAGGCATCCCCTGGGGCGGGGGTGGGGGGCACCCAGAGAGGGCAGGGCAGAGCCCGTGGAAGTTACAGAGCTGGAGCTGCTGAGGCATCCAGGAGCCCCGCCGGCCACTCTGTTCCTAAACTGCCCAACCTCCATAGCCAATGTGGAGGGGAGCGAACCGCCCCCAGGGGAGAGGGGAAGGGGCCCAGATGGAGGAAGGGGTGGACACAGGGCTGTGTCCTGAATCCCAGCTCCCCCAGGCTTTTCTCCCTGCGCCATGGAAACCGGCCCTCCCCACACTCACAGAGCCGGCTTCTCGCCCATCTTCCTGCTCCTGGTGGAGATGTGGCCACAGTTAACCCTGGGACAGGCCAGCCATGGTGTGCAGGGACCCCGCCTGGCCCCCGGTCGACGGTTGCGGAGCCAGGCTCGGCCGGAAGACAGGGAGCCAGGAAAAGTCACATCCGCCAAGAGGGGCCTGCGCTGAGGGGCTGATGGGGCCCCGCTCAGAATCTTCCATCTCATCCCTCCCTGCCCTCCTGCAGGCGCAGAGGCTGCTCCAAGGAGACCCAGCAGGGTGGGCACGAGGGCAGCCACCGAAGGGCAGACGGTCATTCCACGGACGCTCCTGGGCCCCCAGAAGCGAGAGCTTGCTCCACCTTCAGCCCACACGGGGCAGAATCCCCAGCAGCCCAACGACTCCTTCCTGTGACCGAGGCCTTGAGCCCATTCCTGCTGAGGGCGTCACAAAGGAGGCATCCGACCTCAGGACTGGTCAGTAGCCGTGGCCACCTTGCCTACGGACACTGAGGGGCTGGGCAGGCCGGGCGGGAGGGGAGGGGTCCTGGTGGTGGTGGGCGGGGCAAGGTGGGCAGAGTTAGCTTGGGAGCCGCAAGATCGGGCCCACGGGCGCCTACAGGGCAAAGGGCTTCAGGGGTCATCTGCTTAGGCCTGGCAGATACTTGCCCAGGCCCTGTCCAGGCGCAGCACCCAGTCAGCCCAGCAGCGAGGTTTTCTCTGCACACCCTGCGGGGTGGGAGCCGCTGGGACCAGGTGGGGAAGGGGGTGAACCAGGGGAGTGGTTGCAAGGAGGGAGTGGGGCGGGGCGAAGGCGGCTCGGTGAGGACGGCCTGGACTCCGGGCCGGAGAGAGAGCAGCAGCCGTGCCGGGAGGACGGGGTGGAGGTGGGGGTGGCACGGGGGAGGAGGGGCAGGAAGCTGGGGGTTGGGGGGGACAGACGCAGGCCCAGAGCAAAAGGTGAATGCGCAGCCCTGACCAAAAAAAAAAGCAGGTGAGGGGTGTTACCGGCCTCGAGATCCAGAGCCTTGTCTTTCCGCCACTGGAGGTTTTTTATTTGCTGCTATTTAGTGTCATTCTAAGTGAAGACAAAAATTGAATGTAAATTATTAGCATGAATTTCACCATTCATCCTGGCTTCTCCCCTGATTATTAGAGCAGAGTATCTAAGTCATACGTGGAATCACTGAAATTACTCAGTTTGTCTTTCACGCGCTTCCCTGAGGAATGTCTGGCTGTAGCTGAAGAGACAAGACAAGCCAGACTCAGGAAGCTTGGGAGGAAGAGGAGCCCCCCAGGCAGGCGCTGCCCCAAGGAGCGCCCTCTTGGACCCTGGGGCTGAGCTCAGACTGGCCCCCTTCCTCGTGCACCTGCTCAGGCCCAGCCTCCCGGCCCCTGGGTCCTCCTCCTGTGGGGCACCAAGGGGCACATGGCCCCAACCAGCTCAATCAGGGATCCGGGGGGCGGGGGGGACTTGTGCCTGTAGCTCCAGGACTCATTAGGTTGTGGATTGGGCGGGTGGGCAGGAGGCTCGCCTGCACCAAGCTGCCACCCAACATGCCCGGGCCTGCAGCTGCCAACAGGCCCCAGCTCCAGAGACCAGCCTGACCCCTTGTGCCCAGGCCCCTGCCAGGACAGGCGGCAGTCATGGCCTCTGGGTGGGACGTGTCAGGGAAAGTCAGCCTGTGCTGACAGGTGACCCAGATGGGAGGTGCTGCAACACTGTGGGTTATCTTGGCCAAGTCCCAGGTGACACGCCCCTTCCTGTCTGGCAACCCGTGAGCAGGTAAGTCTGTGTGCACCTGTGCAGCAAGCATTCACACACACACACACACACACACACTCACGGCCCCCGTGGGGCCTGGTCTCCACACGGGCCTTTCACAAGTGGAAACCCCCTTTTCTGGGGTCTCTGTGTCTATGTGTCCCTCTGACCCCGTTCCATGTCCTTCTCTAAACCCAGAAGCTTCCATCTGGGGCCCCAGCCCACCGCAGCCCACAGGATGGGGAGCTGGGGTTGGCCCTCCATGGACAGTGAGCAGTTTGGCCAGGTCTGGGTGGGCACCTGGTTCTGGGTGCATCCTCGTTGCCAGGACCCCCTCAGCCTGTAGACCCCGCCCCGTCCCATGTAGCAGAGCCAGCGGGCGGACCCTGGGCCAGCTGGGGACTGCAGGGGCCTGTTCGCCTCCTGACACCCGGGAGAAAGAGCCTGGTTGCCGCAGCTGCCGGGCACCGCGGCCCTGTAAACGCGGGGCCTGTAGGTCCACCCGCCTCCCTCTCTGCGGGTCTCGGGCTATAAACCGTAAATGCCCAAGAGCCGGACCGGCCTTTCTTACCCTGGACTTCGGACGCTTAGGTGCTAGCGGGGGGAGGCGGGGAGGGCCAGGGATGCTGCGGGAGATGAGCTGGACAGCCCCTGAGAAACACAGGGGCCGTGGCAGCGTCAGACCGGACAGGGTGGGGCAGCTGCCCCTCAGCAAGTTACGCTGGAGGGGGGCCCAGGCCCCTGCATTTCCACCTGGTGGGCAGAGCTGGACCCAGCTCAGCATCCTGGGACCAGAGACCTCCCCCTCCCCTAGAAACAGTTGGTCCTCTGCTGCCCCATTTTTCTTCTTTTGATAATTCTTGCAGCCCCTGTTGTGTAAATAAAATTATTCTTCCCCAAAAAATCATTAGCAGGGCCCGACATTAATTCCCCGGCAATCTGTGTAATTAACTGCCTGTAACACAGGGCATTAAAGGAGCCTTTGCTAATCACCACTCCTCCGCTCCAGGCTCCTAATTAAATCTCTTCCTCTTTATCCATTTACAGAATCCTGAGCGAGGAGACAGGCCCCCAGAAAAGCCACCGTCATAAATCATCTTTTTGTAATTTTCAGAGGGTGGAGCTCTGCCCCGTGCGTGTGCATTTCACTCCCACTGCCCAGCCCCCGCCCCCGCAGTCCCTCACTCTGTCCCAGACCGGCCACTGCAGAGGCCCCTGCGGTGGGGACAGAGGCCGGGGAGACGGGCACAGGAAAGAGGGCCCGAGGGTCCAGGTGAGCGCCTGGCAGACCTCTGCCACGGGTCACGCCTCTGCCATGGCGCCGCGTCCCTGGAGAACCCCTCCTGCCTCTGAGAGACGGGCCCCTGGGACCACGTCCCCCGCGGCCCCCTGACTGCCCGGTCCTCTTAATATGGCTGCTGGGGCCACAGTGGGCGACCGTGTCCCTCCCCTAACAGCCCCAGCAGCCGGCTGTGCAGAGAAGGGGCCTCAGGAGCGCAGCTGCGGCATCTGAGAGATGAGCTTTGAATCCTGACACCCTTAGCCCCTGTGGCCTTGGGGAGACACAGAACCTCTCAGGCTCTGCTTCCTGGCTTCTCGAAGGGGCTATTCTGCAGTGAGCGAGCATGTAGAGGGACTTGGCTCCTCAGGACACCCCGCCAATGGGCCATTAGCACTTGCTGTCTGCCAGCACCGCAGGTGACCTGAAGCATAGCCCATCACCCAGCCCTGAAGACGGCACCCTCTGTGTCCCAGAGGTCAGGCTGCTGTCCTGGCACTCGGCGGCCACTGGCAGAGGCTTATACATGCCCAGGTCTGAGGAAGCAGGTGAGCAGGCCGGGTGAGGTATGCCTGGTGGGACCAGCTTTCTTTTTTTTTCCTTTATGGCCAGCATATGGAAGTTCCCAGGCTAGGTATCGAACCAGCGCTGCATCTACCAGCCTTCACCACAGCCACAGCAACACCACATCCAAGCCACGCCTGCAACCTACACCACAGCTCACGGCAACATCAGATCCTGTAACCCACTGATCAAGGCCAGGGTTCAAACCCACATCCTCATGGACACAGTGTCTGGTCCTTGACCAGCTGAGCCACAATGGGAACTCAGGGACCAGGTCTCTTTAGAGGCAATAGACTCAGCTCTGTGCAAATACTAAAAGCCCTGATCTCACACTTTGAGCAGGTGACCTCCACAGCACGTGAGCTGCGTCACAGTGAAACATCGTGGAAGCAGCCCCGGTCAGTGACAAAGCCGCACCCGCAGTCCCTGGCACTCACTGCCCTCAGGCCTCTGCAGGCCTGGGGTCCAGCCTGAGCTGGGCAGGTTTTCAGTTCACAGCAGCAGCTGGTGAGAAAGCAAATGGACTCAGATGGCATTCAAAGGAGGCAGGAGCAGGAGATGGGCGGGTTTCAGAACGTTCCCGTCCAGCCAAGGCCCTGTGGCCCCAGCTAAGCGGATGACCCTGGGAGCAGGGGCTGCGCCTTAGGGCCCACTGAGTGGGCTCAGCCCCTCCCCCAGGCAGCCCTCCCAGGACGCCCCTGAGCCTGCACGTGCCAAGGCCCAGGTCCTCTACGGCCACTCCGGGCGCGGTCTGCAGACCAGCAGCGTCCGCTTCACCCCAGAGGGAACCTGTCGGGGTGGCGGGTCCCACCCTAGATGCCCGGGGTCGGCCAAATAAGGGCCCCAAAGAGACCTGTGTTCTAATCCCTGAATGCGACCTTATGTGAGAAAGTTATCTTTGCAGGTGTAACCGTCAGGGACCAGCCCGGTGGTCCCGCAGGCCAGCACACGTATCCGAGCAAGAGGCGAGAGAGGGAGCTGGCACCAAGAGGAGAAGCCACGTGAGGACAGCAGCAGAGGTGGGGTGATACGGCCACAAGCCCAGGGGCCTCTGGGGCCACCTGCCGCCGGAAGAGCCAAGGAAGCCCCTCCCCTGGAGCCTCGGAAGGAGCGTGGCCCCGCGGCACCTGGAACTCAGCCTCTGGCCTCCAGAACCGTGGTCCACAGGCTCCCACCGGATGTGGAATATTGAGCAGCTTGATGCTTTTTTTTTTTTTTTTGGCTTTTTAGGGCCTCACCCATGGCATATGGAAGTTCCCAGGCTAGGCATCAAATGGGAGCTGCCGCTGCCAGCCTGCATCACAACCCAGCAACGCAGGATCCAAGCCGCATCTGAGACATGCACCACAGCTCACAGGTCCTTAACCCTCTGAACAAGACCAGGGATCAAACTCACATCCTCACGGGTGCTACTCGGATTCATTACTGCTAAGCCACAGAGGGCGCTCCGGATGGCCCGCTTTTGACGTCGATAGAGAGCTCTGTTTAGGAACGCGTGATGGTCACGGCCGCCGCCGGGTACTCGCACATCCACGGAATCAGCGCCTGAATTTCACGAGCTCCCCGGGGCCCTCAGAGCACGTTCCCCTTTGAGGAGCGTTGGGCCCGGCTGCCAGGGCCCGGGCTGTGTCTGGGCCGAGCGAGCCCTGCTCAGGACTAGCGGCAATACCCGACTCAGAGTGGGAAACCGAGGCAGGCAGCCCCCAGAGCCCAGGGCCCGGGCCCTCGTCCACCCCGCTGCCAGGCAGACAAGGACCTGGTCCCAGCCGGTGTCAGCACCGTCCGTCCAGAGCACAGGAAGCAGCAGGAAGCGGAAACCAGGCGCCCAGACTGAGTTTGTGGGAAGAAATTCAAGGTCAACCCGAGAGCACCAGAGGCCGACCATGAGCCATCGTCCTTCTTCACGCTCAGTGGAGGGTGGGATCAGGGCAAAGCGGGCACTCGGGGCGGCCCCTGGGGTGCCTCGGCCTTGGGCACGTCCTTCCCTGTCCCCACCCCCTCCCTCCGGCCGGCCCGAGGCACTGCCCGGATGCCGGCCCCCACCGAGGCCCGGGATGGCTGGTTCCCCTCCTGGGCCAGTCCTCTGGCCGCCGTCCCTGAGACAGATGAGGGGCTGCGGGACGTCGTGTGGGAGCCCTCCCGGGTGAGCCCCCGTGGAGTGAGGGAAGCAGGATGTCGACAAAGTCCAGCCCGCAGGTGCACCGGGCGGTGCCTGACCAGGGCGAAAGGCCATGGCTTTCCACATCGACCAGTCAGGGGTGCTGGCCACCCTTGGGAGAAGGCAGGGACCAGGGCCACGGGCCCCAGCCGGGCCCCCGCCACCCAACTCTCCCCGCTTCACCTGCATCCCCTTCCCCACGCCCTGCTCCACCCCTCCGCCACCGCTGCCCGCCACCCCCAGCCTGGAGCCCCTTTTCCTGGTCAGCAGAGAGGGCCTCAGGCGTAGGGGCCAGGGCAGAGCCTGGGCGTCGGAGCTGCTCCCTGCCTTGACTTGCGGGTCAGTGGCGCTCAGCGCCCTCCACGTGCACCTTTAAGCCGGGCGGCCAGCCAAGCCTGCCTCCGGCAAGTTGCTCATGTTAATAATGCTTCCATTAGCCCCATGCAGCAAATCTGTCACAGCCGGCCCCCCTCTGGCCCATATTTTTAACTTTTAATTATGATCAGATGTGGAATATCGAGTGCTTGCATGCGTTTTAGACATCTACTGAGGTTTCTTGTTAATAATGCAATTGTAAGGCTCTAATGGCTAATAACGTGGGTCGTTACTGAAATAGGTATTCAGGGGTGTCCCAGAAGCTGGACCTTCGCCCCCTAAGGGGGGACTTCCGGGGGAACTTGGAGGCGGGAGACGACCCTCCAAGGGTCAAAACGGAGGCAAAGACTTTCTGGGGTCCCGGCCTCCGCTCCCAGGCACCTCGTGTGAGCCTCCCCGACACCTGCTGTGTCTAGATCCCCTGAGGACGGCTGCTGCCCATCACCCACGAGCCCTCGCCAGGAGGGAGAGGGGGTCTGCCTCCCCTGGGGCAGGAGGATGGGGGCCTCTGGGTTGGACCGTCTGAGCTGGAACCCTAGCTCTCCTCCGGGCCTTAGACGGTCCTCCCTGAAATGCGGCATCAGGCGGGTCAGTGAGGGGCTTCAGCGCCGTAAGCCCCAGTACCTGCTCACTTCAGGCCTGGCTGGTGGCGAGGTCACCCCCCAGCAGCAGGTGTGGCTGCTGGCCCCCTGTGGCCAGCAGGGGCTTGTCCAGAGTAGGAGCAGGACAGCCTTCCGGGATCTGAGCTGGGTCCTTCTGGCTCAGACGCTTCTGGGGGTTCGGAGGGCCATGGAGAGGGGAAGGTCAAGACCGAGGACCACAAGACCTGGTGGCACTCTGGATGCCTATGAAAGGAAGGGGTGTGGCTCCAACGGCAGTGACAGGATTCTGCCAGCCCTGAAGGGGGAGCAGCCAGAGTTGGGGTGCCTTACTGCTGGCAAGGAAAGGGTGTTATCTATCCCCCAGGCGGCCCACTGCACAGGCCCTCCCACGCATGCCCAGCTCAGGTGTCCCCAGGGGGGTCCCCAGCCCTTCCTCCCCCGCTGGCTGCTGCCCCGTCCATGGGCCTCACCACCCCCACCCACATTCATTCATGTAACAGAAACGTATGGTGCACCTGCTCTGTGCCAGATGCCAGCCGACCAAGGGCGACGCGTGCTAGGAGGGTGGGGACGACAGATAGTGAGCCCATGCCTCCCAGAGCCGCTGTGACTGCGGAGTCTTGCTGTGTGAATGCGCACAGAACCCCCCGCTGGGAGCCAGGCTCCCCAAAGCAGCTCCATCCAACATCACAACTGGCCCTTCACCTCAGCCCCAGTTTAACCAAACAGGCTGTGACATCCCGGGAGGGGTCCCGGGACAGGATAAGGGCGTTAGCAGAGAAGGTGCAAGTGAAGCCAGAGCTTTTCAATGGTCAGGTCTCTTTCCTGGCTGTGACCAGGCGCCCTGGTGACCTGTCCTGGTGATGACAGCCGGAGGCGGCTAGAGACCCTGGAACTGTCTTTGCAACTTTTCTATAAATCTGAACCTGGTCCAAAATAAAAAGTGGATTTAAAAAACGGAGTCTCGCTAACAAAACACCTCAGGCTCAATGTTGATTGGAAGCCCCTCAAGTTCCCACTGGGGCTCGGTGGCTTAAGAACCCAACATAGTGCCCAGGAGGCTGCAGGTTCGATCCCTGGCCTCGCTCAGAGAGTTAATGATCCTGCGTTGCAGCAAGCTGTGGCGTAGCTCGCAGAGGCAGCTGGGATCTGGCGTAGCTGTGGCTGTGGTGCAGGCCGGCAGCTGCAGCTCTGATTAGACCCCTGGCCTGGGAACCTCCAGATGCCACAGGTGAGGCCCTAAAAAGAAAAAAAGAAAAGAAAGAAAGCCCCTTGCCCCGAGCTCAGGCTGGGGGGAAGCTCTGGCGCCGGGAGTGGGGTTGGTCTGCTCTCTCTCCCTTGGACCCACAGGAGCAGGAGCCCTTGGGGTGGGCTGGCCTCCGGCTTCCTGAGGCAGAGCAGGGGCTCAGCTCTGGAGGAAGCAGAGCCGGAGGGGATCTGGCCTCCACCCCCACGTCACCGTCTCTGTGGCCCTGGGCACCCCAAGCCTGGCTCCCCTACAAAGGGGGGAGGGGATTTCACACCTCGTGGGACCCACAGGAATCACCCATGACTAGAAAATGCTTTCACAGTGTTGGGCACACAGGAAGGACTCCAAAATAGTGAAAAGTATGCTTTTTATTATTTCACAAGTCCTCCCAGAGAGAGGCCCACGGCGGTCCCGTTATGTCAGCAGTGCCCTTCTGGGGAAGAGTAGCGGGTAGGATAAAATCACCAGGCATTCTAGAAGCTCCGGAGAAATCACTGGTCCCACCCTACCCAGAGCAGGAGAAATGACGTCAGCTCATCAGAGACACCGGCAGGGTTCAGGGCCCACCCCGGGTGCCAGGGGCCAGCCGCTGCCAAGGAAGGGGCTGAGCATCCCCAGCGGGCAGCTCCAGGATGGTGCGGGAGCCGGACCAGAGGCTGAGTCCGCATGGCATCGGGGTGCACGACCCCCCCGGGGAGCCAGGAGAGGTAGCGGTGACGGACCCTGGGTGGGCAGAGCTGGGGCCTCGCGCCCGGTCACCCCTCTGCACAGGGAGAGGAGTGGCCCAAGGTGAGACTATTAGCAGCTCACGGGCAGCAGCAAATGGCCTGGCCTGCTGGCCTGTGGCCCAAAAGAAAAACGGAAGCTTGGCGTGATGCCCTCTGTTACGTGCCAGCTTGACTGGGCTGCGAGGCACCCGGTATTTGGTTATGTGGCCTCTGGGCGGGTCTGTGAGGGAGTTTCGGGTTAGATTAGCATTTGAATCCACAAAGGAGCAAAGCGATGGCCCTCTCCATGTGGCCACGGGCCCCTCACATCATAGCGGGGCAGGTTCCTGCGTTTCTGAAGGGGGAGCTCCGCCTTGCGTGCTGGTCCCGCTTACTCCTGTGACCTCATCTGCGTGTCATCCACTTGGAGGGTCCACGTGACGGTCTGGGGGTGTCCGCGTGGCCCAGAAGGCGTCATAACATACACGACGGGGCAGCGGGGTTCACGCAGCCCCAGGAGCAGCCGTCAACGCACCCCGATGCCGCCCCACCCAAGAGGGCGCTGACCTGCCCGACCTGGCCCGACGGCCGGGAGGCAGCTCCCGTCCCAGGGTCTGGGGCCACTCTGGAGGTCCTGGCAGCCGTGCCATCAGGCTTCTTACAGGGCAGCTCAAGCCACACAGGTGGGTTCCAAGAGGCCCAGGGGGAGCGGGGCCCAGGACCAGCCCCAGAGGTCACAGAGCCTCACTCCACCAAGGACGTGGCCAGGACCAGCCCAGAATCGGGGAGGTGGGGGACTTGACTCAGCCCCTCCCCAAAGGTAACTGGGGATTGGCAGGCCTCTTAAACCGACCACGAGGAGCTTGGCCAGGCCAGGGTCAGCCCACCTGCCAGGGTGTCTGAGGGTCAGACGGACCCTCCAAAGCACAAGGAGGCCCGCCTGGGCCCCGGGCCCCTCGGTCCAGCCTTCCTGGCAGAGGACATGGCACTTTACTTCCCACTGCAGGTGAGCGCCCGCCCTGTGAGTCTGGAGCAGCCCATCCTCGGGGGGGTCCCTGAGCTGGAGGGTGGGGGCTCCTGAGGTCCCCCGTCACCCGGAGACAGCAAGCCTCGATTCCACCCTTGGCTCCGCAGGCGCCAGGAGGGCCTCCAGCCCCGACCCCAAAAGCCGCCTGGTTCCCAAGCTCTCCCCCCACGCAGACCAAGCACACCCTCCCCGCTCTTGGCCCAGAGCCGGCATCCCAGCCCGGAGCCCGGTTCACCGGCTGCCCGCGAGAGTTAGGCACCGATGGCTCTCAGCGACACCCCTGACTGATGGCTCGTTCCTCGCAAAAGCCCTGCTGGTTCCCTGAAGACCCCTCACTTTGCTTCTGTGGACCACTCACGACCCTGCGACGAAGCCCAGCCCGGGGCTGGGGGCGGGCACCGTTCTGTCTTCCACGAGCAGGGCTGACGTCGGGGCCTTGGCCCCCAGCCTCAGAGAGTGCCCCCCCAACCCTGCCTTCCGACAACTAAACATCAGGCGAAAGGCACCCAAGGCAGAGCCGCACAGTGTGTCTGCGTGACCAGTGTCCAGTTGACCCACGGACCCTGGAGGTGTCTCGAGCCACTGGCTGCACCTTTGCTGCCCCTGAAGTTCTCAGCACAGTTGCCTTTCCTTCCCGGGGACAGTCCTCTGGCCCCTGAGTGCTGCCCACTCTCCGAGGCGGGAGAGTGCCTGTGCGCCCCCCGCCCCCCGCTGGATGGGACCCCTTTGAGGCTGGTGGCTCCATGTGTGCCTGGAGGGTGACACCACCTCCTGAGGGTCCATCTCAGGACCGTGTTCCCGTGACCGGCACGTCCTAGAGCCAGACCTAGACAGGGACCTGTGCGGGGACCGGCCGGGAGTTGGGGAGACGGCTCTGCCCACGCCTGCCCCTCCCCCACCTCCCACCTGGTAAGGGGACGTGAAGAGCCCGCCAAAGGTGAGGGCGCAGGATGCTCTGCCCGCGAAGGAAAGGTGGCCATGCGCCATGTGCCCCCCAGCACGGCAGGGAGCCGGGGGCACTCTCATCAAACCGGAGAACCAGGCCTGGGCGTCTCCCCTGACGGCCCAGGTGAGGGAGGGGCTGTTCAGAGCCTGGCCAGGTGCCAGGGCCATGGCCACGTTTGGGGGCAAGGGCTCCACGGGCTTTCTCTCCAGGAGGGCCGCTCAGGTCGTGTCCTCTTGAAAGCAACCTCTCCCACGAAGACCGCCTGAAGTGGCCAGTGACCCCAGGAGAGAGACCATGAGGGGTGGCCAGCCAGCAGGCTCCCTAGCTCAAGGAAGCCGTAGGCAATAGATCCTCAGAGACGGGGTCTCCTGCGCCCACACTAGGACCCCAAGGAGGCTGTCACCCCCGGCAGGCACCCGCAGCAGTCACAGGGCGCTGTCCAGGTGTCCTTCTGCCCCTGGGCCCTCTGGACCCTTCTGGAGCCAGGTGGGTGGGGGAGAGAGACCAGGTGGGAATGAGAGACTCAGCGGCACCCCTCCCCCATGGCACCTCAGCCCCTAAGGCACAGGCCTGACATCGGACGAGGGTCAGAGTGAGATTGGGCACACGGTGTATGACCGTGTATTGATCGCCGGGGACGAGAAGAAGGGCAGGAACGGACCCCCGAGGCAGCAAGTCCAACAGTGAGAATGAGAAAGAGCCAAAGGCCGCCTGCCCCTGCCCCGCCGGCCCACTCGCTCAGGGAGCCCGATCCGAACGCCAGCATCCGAGAACAAACGTGGTCCCTCCGCGCCGGCTGGAACTTCATCCAGCCTGAAGAAGAGGGAAGCGCTGACCCAGCCCGCAGCACCGATGACCCCTGCAGATACTGCATCCAGTGAACTGAGCCGGTCTCCAAAGGAGCAGTCCTGCAGGATCCACTTCCAAGAGATGGAAAGGGGATGACGGGGCCAGGGCTGGCGGAGGGGAGGGGAGGGAGCATTTCATGAGGACAGAGCTTCAGTTTGGAAAAATGACACAGTCCCGGAGTGCTGGGGGACGGCTGCCCAGCAACGTGAGCGTGCTTGATTCCCTGACTGTGAACTTGAACGGCTTGGGGAGTTCCCGTTGAGGCTCAGAGCACCTGACTAGTATCCATGAAGATGCAGGTTTGATCCCTGGCCTCTCTCAGTGGGTCAAGGATCGCACATTGCTGCAGCCTACAGCATAGGTCACAGACACAGCTTGGATCCCACGTGGCTGTGGCTGTGGTGGAGGCCGGCAGCTGCAGTGCTGATTTGACCCCTAGCCTGGGACCCTCCACATGCCACAGGTGTGGCCCTAAAAAGGAAAAAAAGTGCTTAAGATGGTGTATTTTATGTACTGTTTATTTTACCACAATTTTTAAAAACAATTTTCTGAGCCTGTTACACATGTATGTGTTTTTATCGAACTTTCTCTGGAGGCACAGACACCCATGAGGGCAGGGCCATCTCTGACCCAGAGGCTGGTGACCGTCAATTGAGTTGGAAAGAAAGTCACGTGAGCCCATCTGCTCAGTGGGACAGGCGGGGGGACAGAGAGCCAGGCTGTCTGGCGGGACTCAGGGACCACACTGGGGAAGTGACCCCATCCGTGCCCGCAGGTGGTGTCAGGTCTGCCCAGAGTGACCCAGGACTTGGAGAAGAAGTGGAAAAAGTCCTGCCTGGGGTCAGAGATCGTGGTAAGGGGCAAACAGCCCAGTCACCCGTCCTTCCCCAGCCCTGCACCAGCCCAGTTCCCCACCCAGAGCCAAGGCACCCATGGCCCAGGACAGAGCCCGCCCTTCAGCAGGGCTGACCAGAGGGACGGGCACCATCGAATCGCCAGCCGCTGTTGAGCCAGTGGGTTCTCAGGCCATCAGTAAATGCTGAGTGGTTGCCACAGCAACGGCCCCACCATATTTCATCTCCTGGAGATTCGGGAAAGCTCCAGCAGCACTACAAAGAGGCAGGCTGAAAGGGAAGGGGCCTCGGCCTCCCGCTTCTGCACTGGCCAGACCCCAGGGCTCTGAGGGCAGGGCAGACGCTGCTTGGACGCGACAGGATCTGGAAGGAACAGGAAGGATGAGTTTGAGGCCAGAAGCAGGGAGCAGCACAGCTCAGGGATGAAAGGCCAGCCAGATGCATCTCCCGGCGGATTCTCACCCTTTGCTCTGCTATCCACGTCATGCGACCCCTCGGAGCCTTAGTTTCCTCATCTGCAAACTGGCGACGGCGACTGTACCCCATCCGGGTTGTGTAAAAACGAAGTGTGATACAGTATGTGGAGGGCTGGGGGCGTCTCAGCATTCAGTAAGTGGTGTCTAACAGTGTCACTGTGGGCAAGCGGATTTAAACAGTAATTACCCCCATAGCTACCGTGTCGGGGTGTCTTTATTCCTCTGTGTAAATCCGTGCTTCGATTTGGCCTCACTTTCCTTGTTCCCCAAAGACAGCCTTCAACATTCCTTGTCGTGCAGAATGTTTGGTGATTAATTCTTTCTGCATGGTGTAGCTGAGGAGTCTTTATTTCACCTGCATTTTTGGAAAATGTTTTCATGAGGTAGGTATAGAACTCTAGATTGACGATTCTTTTTTCTTTCAGCATTTGAAAGATCTTTCCCCGCTATCCTTTCTCTGGTTTCTTTCTTTCTTCTTTTTTTTTAATGGCTGAACCCAGCATAGGGATGTTCCCAGGTCAGGGATCGAATCCGCATGGCAGTTGCAACCCGAGCCTCTGCAGCTGGATTCCTAACCCACTGGGTGACAGCAGGATCTCCGTCTCCCTGGTTTCTGGTGAGTGATCTGCTGCTTCCCTCATCGCTCCTCTGAGGGTAACGTGTATTTTTCCTGTAGCTGCTCCATCACTGGTGCTGAACGATTTGATGATAATGTGTCTTGCTGTCATTTTTTTCCTGTACTTTGTGCTTGGGGTTCACTGGCTACCCTGAATCTGTGGGTTAACGGTTTTTATCAAATGTGGACATTTATGTGCCATCATTTCTTCCAATATTTTTCTGCTCTCCTGTCATTTCTCTCCTTCAGGGCTCCAGCTGCAAGTATATTAGGCCATGAAAGCTGTCCCACGGCCCTCTGAGGCCCATTCATACTTGTGAGAGTTTTTCCCTCTGTTTCACTTTGGGCCACTTCTAATGCTATGTCTTCAAGTTCACGCATCTTTTTTTTCTGTAGTGTTTAATTCCATCTGATGTACTTTTCATGTCAGATGCTACAGTGTGTCACTTTCATCTCTATAAATTTGATATGTCTCTTTTTTAGCGTCCATGCCTCTACTTAATATGTTCAATTTTCCTCTGGCTTTTTGTATATGTAAACTACAGTTACAGCAACTGTGTTACTACATTGTCTGCCAGCGCTAACATCTGTGCTGGTTCTGAGTTGGTTTCAGTTGATATATATATATTTTTTTTTTTCTTCCTTGAGGGTCATATTTTCCTGTTTTCTGCATGCCTGGAAATTTTTTTTTTTTAACTGAATGTTCATCCTTGTGGCATTCTCCTTGTGTGGTACTGAATCCTTTTTATTCATGTCATTAGTCCTGAGCTTTGTTTAGGGTGCTTTTATTTGGAAGCTTTGGGGTCTTAACTTTGAGCATCATTGTGCAGGACCAGGCAGCCATTAATTATAGTTATTCATCATGACTGAGGCAAGACCCCACTGAGTGCTCCCCTCTGAGTGCTCAGAGGTCCTGAGGTTTCCACTCTGGCTGATGGGAAGCACCCAACTCCCAGCTCTGTCAGCCCGAGGGCTGTTTCCTCCAGCCCTTTCAGGAGGTAGGTCCTCTCCTCGGCCTTGGGAGTCACCTCACACATGTTCAGTGACCGGTACTCCTGTGAATACTGGGGGTGGGGGGTCCCACTTCCCATGTAGCTCTGCCTCTGGGTTCTGCCCTGTGACTCTAGATGCCTTGGTCTCCCAAGGGCCTCATATCCCTCTCCTCAACTCAGCCACCAGGGTCCCCCTGGGGGTCCCCTACCTGCACCAGGGCCTGGAAACCACCTCCCTGGCCACAAGCCAGGGCCATCCTGGGGCACACCTCCTGTATTTCCAGCTCTCGGCAGTCACTGTTCTTTGTTCCCCGGTCCAGTGTCTGGATAGCCAGGGTTTCCCTGATGATGTCTGGATTCAGGGCAAGGAAAACGCAGAACCTTTTGACAGACTCCCGCCAGGACCCAGAGTTGGCACTGAGTCCCAGTCCAGTACCAGCAGCACCAAGGTCCTTGTCATTTACACTTTAAGGGGAGACAAGAAAAGGGGAGGGTCTCCCACCCACTGGTTCTCAGTCTTCAACTCCTCAGTCCCCCGTGGGCCTCTGTCCCCACTGGGCCTCAGTCTCACTGCTCAGTAGAAAAGGCCTGTCCTCACAAAGGCGCAAAGGCTATTTGCAAACTGGAGGCCTCTGCTCACACTTCTCTGAGGCCAGTCAGGGCCAGGCCAGCAGGCCCAGCACACGGGAGGATATAGGCCCAACAGAAGGACAGAGCCCCACAGGGCAGCTGGAGCTCCATCCTGCTCCCAGGGACACACCCAGCACTGGGCCAGGTCAGGGGCTGGGGGAGGGTCTGGAAGTCCAGAAAGATGGGATGGGGACACCAAATGTCATTTTCGCCATCGTCCTCGTCTTCTCCTGCCCCCAGGCTCCCGTGGCAGGAGACCCCCCCTCCTGACCTCCACTCCGACCTCCCCACCCCGGCCTCCTCCGCCCATCCACAATCAGGGCCCCACAGCTGGTGTCGCTGGGCAAAAGGGCCGGGCAGTTCCCCAGTCTCTCCTTGGCTTCCCTGAGTCCCAGGAGAGATAAATGCAGCCAAGCTACTGACCTCCAGCCAATGGGCCTCCCTCATAAAAATTTACCACCAGACCATGAAATGTTTAAACACCGTCTTCCGCCACTAAAAATGAGGCAGAAGCCAGCACCCCCTGAGCTGGGATATTCCTGGGCTTTTTATAGATCAAAGTGACCGAATAAAATAAATAGGACCCGCCACCTGTGGGGAGTGGGGAGTCCTGCCAGCCCTGCTGGTGTGGACTCTCTTCCTGGGCAGCTCCCTGCAGGTGCCTCCTTGCCCACAACTGGTTATAACCACGGGCTGGCTCACAGCGGCTTGGGGGGTTCAAGTCTCCGGGTTCCAGAGGAAGAGCCTGAGGTCCCACAAACTCCCATGACTGTCTGTGATGGAGACAGGTTCAAACCTGCCTGGAGCCAAACCTGCCTCTTCCTGAGCCCCTGCCCCGCCCCCACCCAGACCAGATGGGCTTTTGCAACTTCTTCTCCTGCACAAGGGAAGGCGGGAAGTGGGGCGTGGCTGTAGGGGATTGGAAGGGGGGGGCTGCCCCTCAGGGAAGCAGGGAGGCGGAGTCGGAAAGGGCACTCCCTCCACTCTGGGGAAGGAGAAGGAACCTGGGCCTCTGGGAGGCCTTATCCTGCCGAGGGCGGGCTGGTCCCATCAGAGAGCAGAGGGAACTGACCAGAGAGGGCATGGCTGGGAGAGGAAAATGAGGCCTGGGGGACCCGCCAGGTTCCCGTCCCTGTGTACTGAAGGTCCCTTCCACAGGCAGGATCTGCACCTGACCCCCAGCCCTCTTCCTGGCCCCCCAGCTCAGCAAAGCCTCCTTCCCCAGATCCATGCCTCCCTTCCCGGGCCAGCCCATCGTCCACCAGACCCCGGTGGCCTCCTTCCCGCCCTCCTGCTACCCCTCTGGGACCACCCCGACCATTTTCATCTCTGTTCCCCCAGAGACTGTGAGCACCATGGAGGGAGGGGTCTCTGCTGGGCCCACCGCTGTAGGCCATTCTACTACCCTCCCCCCGCCCCGCCCCGGGACACTGGCCAGTGACTGGAGACACCCGGCTGTCGCCCTGCCGGGGGGGGGGTGCACCTCAACACCCAGCCATGACCAGGACGGCCACAGGGCAAAGAGGGGTCCAGAGCCAAACGGAAAAGGTTGGGGGCTGCTCCGCGGAAGGCACAGGGCCCACGCATGGTGGGAGCTCAGTACTGCGTGCCCACGAATGAACGAGAAATGAATTCGCTGGCGACAAACGAATGGTGAGTGACCACTGTCCCCTCCGACGGGAGGGGCGGAAGTGTCTCCTGCGACACCCACACACAGGTAATCAGTTCTCCTCCCTTCATCACATAGGTCACCAGAGCCCGCGCACTGCCCCGCCCCTCCACGGGCTCCTGGCGCCCCCGCCCTCAGCCCAAGCCCCACCCACACTCCGATGCCACACCCACCACGGCCCGCCCTCCCCTCATCCCTCTCCACCCTCGCGGGATGCACGCACCGCGCGCCACAGAGATGAAGGCTCGTCCCTGCCCCTTGGGGCTTGGTCTCCCAGGATTCTATTTCCACCTGCCTGCCACCTCCCAGGACTGCCATGACAAAGGAACAGTGAAACACCTTGTCAACCATAGGTACTGAGCCCCCACTACCCCCCCCCGGGGGGGGGGGCGTCCCACCCTCCTGGGCTCTCCAGGCCCAGCCCCTTCTCCACCAGGGCCAACACGCCTGGTGTTTGCTGGGATTGGGGTCCGGGGCCCACGTGTGCAGCTGGCAACTGTGCCGGAGCCAGGCAGCCCACGGGCTCCAGCACGCTGGCGCGGAGAAGGAAGGCGGGAGGCAGATGGCTCGTGGGCAGGCTGGTGGCACCGCCCCGCGTGGGCAGTCAACGCAGACTTCTTTGCGCCGCCTCCTCCACACTGTGTTGGGAGACGCCATGGGGAGAACTGGTTTGGCCCAGGACACAGGCCTCCAGAATCTGAATTAAGTTCTCTGTCCTCAGGGAAGCCTGCCTCGATCACCCCACCCGCCTCCCAGCCCCAGGCATGGCTCTGCTGGCTGCCCTAGCACCCAGGCTGCCCCCACCTGCCCATCTCCCATCCAGGCATCTGTCCATGCCCCGGGCTTTGGCTCGGTGAGGGCAGGAATTATCGGGTTTTCCCCCTTTGGAGCTCTCCCTGCCCACGCCCAGCTCTAAACTGGCGTGTGTGACTTGCCCAAGGAAAATATACATAGAATGAAGGGGTGGGTGGGTGGGTGGGTGGGTGGATGGTGTCTGGACGCGGGTGGGTGGTGAGGAGAATGTCTGGATGGACGGAAAGGCTGATGGTTGGTTGGATGGGGGGCTGGAACCCTGTACACACGAGAACACGCCTGGCACGTAAATGCAGGGCTAACGTGAGGTGCAGGAAAGCGGGAGCTGCACAGAGGCAGGGCCCAGGCCTGGACCCAAGGCAGGAGGCCCTCGCAGGCCCAGGGAAGCAGAGCCAGGAGCCAGGAGGGGTCAAACCCTCACACCCATCCCTGGCGCCCCAGCAGCCCCATTTTCGTGAAGGTGTGAAGAGAATTTCATCTGAAATAGAAATCGCTCCCAGCGCTGGCACTGCCACCCTCCTGATCAAGCGTCTCCCACGGTCTCCCCATGGCCACAGCCCGCAGAGTCCCACCAGGAGTGAAGAAATCCTTGAGCCAAGAGCAGGAGCCTGGTGCCTGCTCATGATAACTCAAAGGGCACTCTGAGCACCCCCCTCCTTGTCCCCTCCCTCCACCAAGGAAAATTCAAAGATCCAGATTCCAAGGCTTTAAAAACCACCCAGCTGGGGCTGCCTTAAGCATCTGCCCCCGCCCCACCCCCACCCCAGGCCTTCCTTCCCCACATCTGAACAGGGCGCCCACCACGTACCCTGTCCATCTGAGCCCCACTCAGGGCTGCTTGTTAGGTCCCTGGCTCCCAATGTCCAGATGGGACACTGAGGCTCCATGGGGTGGGGTGACATGCCTTGGCCAGCAGTGCATGGGCCAGAGAGGCCAAGATGACCCCAACTTGGGTATGCTGTGGGCTGCACGGCTCTGCTGGGGTTTGCCCACCACCTGCTGTGGCACCCAGGAGACAGGAGACATGCACAGGGACGAGCCGGAGCCCAGTGCCAGCACCTGGGACTCGTGGCTCCCCGACACCGCACACCTGAGGCAGGTGTGGTCACCTTGTGACACTCCCACCCCGTTCAGTGGGTGGGAGCCAAACCAGGGAGGTTCCAGCAGCTGGCAGAGGGGGAGGCACAGGCAGGTGGCCCAGGGCTGACAAGGGACTTGGGTCACCGACCCTGTCACCCACCGCTCCAGGAGGCAGGGGTTCTGGTGCCTGGCTCGGCTCTAGCCAAGCCCTGTGACCCGGGCAAGCCCCGCCCCCCTCGGCCCCGCACCTTCACCTCCCCCGAGGTCCTCTGGGGTGGAGGTTCTGTTCCTGGGCTGCCCTGCAGCTCCCCAAGGCCTGTCCACCTCCGGGTCTCTCTGAGCCCCTGACCGGACGTGCAGAGGGACAGCCCTGCGGGGACGTTCACTGTGACAAAAGACAAGGGCCCCCGTACGGGAAAGGACGGTCACTTCAACCCGCTAAGCTCGTCCTTGCCGGCAATCCAGTTTGTCAAGGCGGGACCAGTTCAAACACACTGGTCCCCCATTCGGAAGGCGTCCAGCCAACAGGGAGGCCAGGCGCCGTCTCACTCCAGCTCTCCCGATGCCGCCTCCGTCACCGGCGCGGCCCCTTCTGGCTGGGGACGCGCTGGGCACGGCCATTTGTGGCTGATCCCAGGCCCGGGCCTCAGCCCCGACGGAGCCCTGGCCTCAGCCTCACGGGGCCTCGTCCGCTCTCTGTCCCTGATGGTGACTGGGCTCCAGGAGGTGACAGCCCACGTCCTGGCGCAGGGTCCGCCCTGCAATCTGGGCAGGGGTCCGAGACGGCGCTCGTGGCGGGAGTGATGGTGAGGACAGACCCACGGGCCGCGCGCTGTGTGCAGACCCGACAGTGGCCTTCGCCTGGGTGACCTCGTTCCGCCCTCGGAGCCAACGCGCTTCCTTCGGCATCCTCGGAGGGCATGGCGGCTCTGCGGGGCAGCGTCCCCAGGAGCGGAGAGTCCATTGCCCTCCAGGCCACCCAGAGGACCCGGGCGCTGGCCAAGCAGGGGGGCCGGGCCCAAGCCCAGCATCAGCCAGAAGATGCCCTAAGGACGTGCCTCGCAAGACCAGCCCCAGGGAGTTCCCATCGCGGCTCAGCGGTTAACGACCCCGACCAGGATCCGTGAGGACATGGGTTTGATCCCTGGCCTCGGTCAGTGGGTTAAGGATCTGGTGTCGCGTGAGCTGTGGTGTAGGTCACAGATGCAACTCAGATCCCATGTTGCTGTGGCTGTGGCTGCGGTGTAGGCCGGCAGCTGTAGCTCTGCTTGGACCCCTAGCCTGGGAACCTCCATATGTCATGTGAGGCCCAGAAAAGACAAAAAAACAAAAACAAAAAAAAAAAAAGATGGGCCCCAAAGGCACTGGCAGGTCAGGAGGGGAGAGGCGGGACTGATGGCCCCGGGGGTGGGGGGGGTCAAGGGCACAGGTGTTGCCCTCGCAGCAGCTGAGCAGGAAGCAGGAAGCAGGCAGGAAGGTGGTTCATGGTCCCCAGAGGGAGGGTCGCCCTTGGCGGCGGAGGGGGCAGCACGGTCCGAGAGGAGGACAGGTGTGCTTGGGGGCCCCCAGGGAAGGGTCTGGTCAGAGCGTGATGCCCCCTCCCCGCGCCCCTCACCGGGGGAGGACCACAGCCCCTCCCCAGCGGCTTGGCAAAACCCTGTGCCGAGATCCCACACCGCCTGCCGGCTCTCAGGTCACGGCTGAGGCCGTGCCGTCTCTGACCCGCTCTGCACGGGCAGGGGGGCCGCGAGCTGCCCCCGGGGCTGGCCCCAGTCCCTGCCCGTGGGGGCCTCCTCCCAGCTCAGCGCCTGGCCTGTCTCCGCCCCCACCCCCCAATTCCAGTTTTCTGAGCCTCCTGGAGCGCTGTAGGCTCAGCTCTGGAAAGATGCCCACAGGTAACTCCCACCTCTGGGGGCGGCTCTCTCTGCCCCCGCCCCCTCCCTGTCACCTTGGGTGCCCTGCCTTCCCCCCCGCCAACCCTCTGGGTGCAGAGGTCACCTCTGGCCACCGCTCCCAAGCCCTGCCGGCTGTATAGACAAGCACACACCTGCTCGCGCCCTGGGTGCTCACAGACTGGGCCCCAGCTCCCCACCCCACCTCCTAGCAGGACCCCTCCTCAGGCCTCCCAACGGCCTTCAGTGTCCCAGCGCCCCCTCGTGGACAGTCACAGGCTGGCCGTCACTCCCATCCTGGGCAGAGGCAGGGCAGGAACCCAGGCAATGGGGGTGCAGGAAGCGGACTCTGCTGGCAGGGGGGCAGACGGGGGCCTGAAGGAGACTCCTGTGCCCACGGAGGAGAGCAGTGATCTTGACATCCCTGAGGGACCCCAGGGCCCCAGGGCCACCGTCCCCACATTTACTTATTCAACCTGCTCTGAGTGCCATCCGTGGACGAGGACTCTGCCAGGCGGCCTGACCCAGGGAGACACAGGTGGACGACTGAGCCGGGGGTCAGCCAGCAGAGGGACATGCACGAGGTCCGCCTGGAGGAGGCGTGCACCCCACCCATGCCAGGGCTGGGGGCTGGAGTGGGGGTGCACCAGGCTAGGCGGGCCGCCAAGGCTAGGGAGGGGGTAGCAGACGCCGCCTGGGGTCACAAGGACCCCTCTGCATGGGAGCTGCAGGGCTCTGAGCCGGGGATGGATGTGTTCAGACTGGCGAGTTAGGGCGAGGATGCTGGTGGCCTGGGGAGGACGCTGTCTGAGAAAGGGGCCGTCCCTGGGCCCAGGGCGGGGGTGGGGACGGGGCCACCCGCGGTGAGAGTGATGAGACGAGGAGCCAGCCCTGTGGCGGCCGAGCTGGCAGGCCTGCTGCCTGGGTGGACGTGGGGTGACGGGGCAGCAGGGGGGAGCTCCGCCAGGGCTCCCAGAGCAGAGATTTCTAGAGGAAGATGGAGCTGTGAGTGGGGGGCCAAGGGCATTTGGGGAGCGCTGCAGTCTTGGTGGGGGCTGGGAGCTGCCAGCACCGTGGCTGTGGGGGACGGGGCACACAGGATGGCTGGCAGAGCCCTTGGGGCGCCCACGGCAGGGGGTGGGGGAGGCAGCAGGCCTCACAGACGACTCCACCTGCACGCAGGCTGCGCCCTTCCCTCCCCCTATGCGAAGAAAAGCCCAAGGGCAGGAATGCCACCCCTCCATCCCTGCTGGGACCCGGCACCTGCTCCCAGGCCACTTGTTGAAGGAAGAGACGAGTTACCAGAATAGGAATCGTTTTCCCTACCAAGAAAACAAACAAAAAAAAAAACAACGTTGGGAGTTCCCTTTGTGGCCCAGTGGAAACGAATCCAAGTAGAGCTGCAGTGTAGGTCACAGAGGCGGCTCGGACCCCATGTTGCTGTGGCTGTGGTGTAGACCAGCAGCTACAGCTGCTATCGGACCCCTAGCCTGGGAGCCTCCATATGCAGCAAAAGAAAAGTAAAAAATAAAAACTGGGGTTCACGTCCCCATCCGGGTTCTGGCTCAAGTCGCACGCGTTGTTGGTTCCGCTCCCACTGACAACGCTGCGTTCTGCCTCTGACTGCGTGTGCTTTGCCTTTTGCGAAAATGTCCAGAATTGGGGCAAGGACATTCCTGGGCCCAGAAGCAGGTGCTCCCTGGAGGGAGGGCGGTGACAGGCATGGGGCAGCTTGTGGGACGCGTGAACTGAGCCTGGCACCTGCCGTCAGCCTCTACACGGAGTAAAACCGGAGCCCCTGCAGCTGCCGACCCGCAGCCCCCGCCCCGCGTGGAGCTCAGGGCGGAGACCAGGACGGAGCCCCTCTGCGCCCTGGGAAAGTGGTACGATGGGCCTTCAGAGCGTTAGATGCTTTTAGAAGACGTTATGAGCCCACGTCTTGCACCGCCTCATGTCCAGAAAAACACCAAGATCCTTCAGGAAGGACTGAGGTCTGTCGCTAGCAGCCACCTTCACCAGACCAGCGGCAAACTTCTAGTGACGTGTTCCTGGCGGCAGGCACCTGCCCCTCTGCCTTTTTCTTTTTTTTCTTTTTTGCTTCTTAGGGCTGCACCTGTGGCATATGGAGGGTCCCAGGCGAGGGGTCACATCGGAGCTGCAGCCTCCAGCCTCCACCACAGCCACAGCCACGCCAGAACCGAGCCTCATCTGCGACCTGCGCCACAGCTCACGGCAACACCGGACCCTTAACCCACCGAGCAAGACCAGGGATCGAACCTGCGTCCTCGTGGGTGCTCGTCAGGTTCGTTAAGCCCTGAGCCAAGACGGGAGCGCCCCCCTCACCTTTATGACTCAGATCTCGATAGTGCCCCCCCCCCCGCCCGCCCCCCCCCCCCCGCTCCTCTTTAGGGCTGTATTTCAGGCTCTCTGAAAGAGTGCCCCCTGGGCTGTCGTTTGTGGACGAAACCAAAGCTGTCATAGTCGCCTGTGAGAACAGCCCCTCCCGAGGACGGGCCAGCGGGGGCACTCGGGGAAGAAACGAGAAGACCGGCCCGCGGCTGAGGCGCCCATCGAAGGAGTAAATCCAGGGTGCCAGGCCCGCTCGTCTTCCCCGAGAAACGGGTTTTCTGTACATCTTCTTGTGCTCCACCACTTTCCCTCTGTTGTAAAACCCTTATATATCCTGGAGAGGTTTCTCAGGGCTTCCTGAGAGGCTGTCTCCCGGGCTTAAGTACTAATTTCAACCCAGATAAGACTCACCGCTCAACTTTCTTGGTTTTTTTTTTTTTTTAGACAGAAGGGAGCAGCTTTGAGGACTGGAAAAGCCTTGGGAAGGGAGCAGCCTCAGGGAAGGGAGCAGCCTCAGGGGGAGGGAGCAGCTGGGAATCCGACCCATGGGCCCACCCTCCCCTCCACTCCCTCAGCCCCTATCCTGGCCTCTGCCAGACCAGCCTCCAGAAAGCCAGGACCAGGGTTGGGGCACTTGTCCCTGGATCCGTGCTCCATCCTTCAGGCCAAGTGTTAGGTGCTTTCGGCCGTGCTGCCTCCTTTGACGCCACCCCACGGCCCGCAGTCCCTGAGATTTTAGGGGGCACAACCCCGACGCCCAGGACTTGGTCCCAGTGCCTTTCAGCCGCATCCCACTGGCCAGCAGGGACCACGGCGGGCAGCCCTTCCAGACTGTCGCCTTCAGGCATCTTCCACGAAACATCCTTTGGGTTCAATAAACTAGAGAAACTCCGTGATCGGCCTCTACCGCAGCTCACAGGGCAGGGGCGTCTTGGTGGCCTGGGAGGCGTGGCGCGTGTCGTGGGAACAACGTTTCCCAAACTAATATGACCGAAGTCTTTTCCTCCAACCGCACCTGAAAACATCCCCCCGGCACAGGGCTCTGCGGTGCCCAAGTGGGAAACTCTGCCCACATGTGTCTCAGAGGGGTCAGAGGGTGTGACCTCCGGGTGTGACCCTCCCCTTGTCCCCGCCCCACCCCCCACCCCACGCTCCGTAGAGGAAGAGCCCGCTTCCAACAGCCCGTCCCCAGAACCTCTCCCCCGCCAGGGACAGGAAGCCGGGGCAGGAACTCGTTCAACTAATGAAGCTGTTCACACCCACGTCCACGAGTGGGTCAGAACCAGACCCTCGCAAAAAATGGATTTTTCAGAAAAACAGTAATTGGCAGACTTCACTCAAGCTAGTAGCGAGAAGGGGAAAACGTGAACAATTTAAAGGATGACAGACGAGAAAACTCACCAGGGGCCCCCATATCCCCCCTCGGGCTGAACCATGACCTGAGAAATCCTGAAAAACAAATATTTTTGTCTTTTTAAGGCCACACCCACAGCACATGGAGGTTCCCAGGCTAGGGGTCGAATCAGAGCTGCATCTGTGACCTACACCACAGCTCACGGCAACCCCAGATCTTTAACCCACTGAGCGAGGCCAGGGATCGAACCCGCTTCCTCATGGATGCTCCTCGGGTGCATAATCCACTGAGCCGCAGCAGGAACTCCCCCAAGAAAGCAGTTTTAACTCTTCCCCCAGCGCTTCTGCACCGTGAAGCCACTTCCAAAATTGTAAACTGGTTGGAAGTAGCCCAGAGGGAGAGGGCGGCCATCCCGCTGCGTGGCCTCGGGCCAGCCCTTCCTCTGCGCCCAGATCCTCAGCCGTGGACACCAAAGTGGATTCAAGAAAATCGGGAAAGAAATGCGTAAGAAGGGGCAGCGGTGTGTCCTGCCCTATCACGTTGTTCTGAATATGTTTTTGGCCGCACCCGCAGCTGCAGAAGTTCCCTGGCCAGGGATCGAACCTGGGCCACAGCAGGGACACCCTGTGCCTAGCAGGTACTCGGTTGTGGGGTGGGGCCGTCTGGACTCGGGGGCCCAGGGCTCAGAGGCATTGTCCTGGGCCCACGGCACACCTGTCACTCATCCACACGTGGCCTCTCTCATGGCACTTACGGATCCGTTGGTTCATTCGCTCCCTCGAGTATTGATAATGCAATGAACTCCTTTAGCCCCAGACCTTATGCGCTCTCTCTGTCCCCTGTCCCCCCCCCCCCCGCCTTCCCACCACCGCAGAGATGAACCACAGCCACAGTCTGCACTGATTTTTTTTGGGGGGGGCTCCCTTTGGTTTTTGTAAAAGGTTATCAATCCAGAGGCATGCCGAACTCACCTGATGTTCAGCTTGTCACCCTGTGGATAAGATCCATCGGTCACTGGCCACGACTCATCTGGGAGCAGGACAGTCCAATGTTGCAGCACCATGACTGGCCCATCTTTTCCCAGGGTGCTCTGTGGTGCCTCCTGCCTTTTGCACACATGGTGCACCTGTGCAAGAGCTTCTCGGGCCTCAGGGAGGTGGCTGTTCCACGTCGCAACATGAGCCCAAATTCTTTCAAAGCAGTTGTCCAACTCCATCCTCCCGCCAGCAAGAGACGGTCCTACAGCCCCAGCCCCATTCACCACCCAGTGGGCTCTGGACTGGCTGTAGGACAGAGTTGAGTGTGGTCCTTGTTTGAGCCCCGTGTGGTTAGCTGTCTGTTTTCCTTCATCTGAGAGATGCCTGCCCATAGCTTTTGCCCATTTTGCTATTGGGTTGTGTGTCCTTTTCTTATTGGTTCGTAAGTACTCTTTATATATGCCGGATACTGATCCTTTGTCCATTACTTGCCATGAGATTAGCAGCATCCAGTCCATAAGTAGGTTTTTAGCTCTCTTTAATCTGTCTCTTAATAAACATGTATTCTTAATTTTAATATCTTCACTTTGATTTAGCTTTCCTTTTTTTTTTTTTAATCTTTTTAGGGCCACACCCACAGCTTATGGAGGTTCCCAGGCTAGGGGTCAAATCAGAGCTGTAGCCGCTAGGCTACACCACAGACACATCTGCAGAGGACCTGAGCCACATCTGCAACCTACACACCACAGCCACAGCAATGCAGGATCCTTAACCCACTGAGTGAGGCCAGGGATCAAACCTGCATCCTTGTGGATGCTAGTCAGATTCATTTCCACTGAGCCATGACGGGAACTCCGATCTAGCTTTCCTTTTATGGCTAGTGATTATGGGGTCTGACTTACAAAATCCTTCTTCCTCCCCCACCCCCCCGTACCTGCAGGTTGGGAGGGGCTGAGCACTAAGACAGAAGAGCAAGGATCCTTTGGACCAGGAATGCCCAGCAGGGAGGAGACTAGGGGAGAGCCTGAGATACCCCAAAGTGGTGTCTGAACACAGAGGGAGCTTGGGCCCAGCTCTGGGCTGGGAGCAGGCAGCCTTGAGAGAAGCCTGCACAGAGCATATGGCACCAGTGCCCAACAGGAAAGCAGCATCAGTGAGAGAGGCCATCTCGCTGCCATTACGAAAACCCCACCTTGAGGGACTAAAAGGAAAAGAACATTCGTTCCTGTCTATCCTGCAAAGGCCCCGGGTAGTCCACTCCACTGCCTGACCACTTCAGTCCTCAGGCCAGTGCTCCTCAAGGCTGCAAAGTGGCTGCCACGTCCCAGGAATCACACCCAGACCCCCAGCACCCAGTGAAAGAAGGACGATCCCTTCTGAAATCTCTCTGCAGAGTAAGAGAACCTTCCCCAGCAGCTGCTTTTGCCAACCAACTTCAGACCCAGAGGCGGCCACACCTACCACCCCATACTAGCCCCTGCAGGAACTCAAGAAGGCCAAGACCCCTGGAATTCGGCTGGTCCAGGACCACTGGCCCTGAGACGGAGCATTCGCTCAGAGTTTGTTGGCGAGGAAGGAGGTGGGTAACTGAGGCCACCAGGTGTGCCGCAGGGAGCTGGGCTGAGCGAGCACCTGAGCAGGGGCCTGGTGGCTTCCCCCCCCGCCCCGCCCCCAAGACCTGCACAGCCCGTCCCGGCAGAGGGAATGGGGAAGACAACCGCTCACACGTACAAGCACCTTTACATATGTCCGTTCGTTTAATTCCCATTTTACAGATGAGGAAAGTGGAGCTCAGAGAGGTTGAGCACCTTGGCCAAAGTCACACAGCTCTCAGCTTGCAGGACTGATATTCAAGTTTCCCCTCTGCAGCTCTAACCATTAGGTACACGGCCCAAGCAACCCCGGAAAGGCGTGAAGGAAGCCTGGTTTGTGAGGTGGGGGGGGTGTGCACAGGCGCACAGGGGCCTGGGGCTGGGAGGAGGGAGAGGGGGCAGAGTGACCGCCGAGGATCTGCACACGTGCAGGGCCCTGGGCCTCCTCAGGGAGAACCGGGCTGGGCCCAAAGCCAGGGGCAGGGCAGGGCAGGTGGCAGACGGGGACATCCGGACTGAGAGCTGCTGAGGCCTGGCCTTCCCCATGCCAAGGCCCCCAGAATGTGCGCCCCCTGGCGAAGCTGAAGCTCAAGGGGAAGCCGTGACCTTGACCCTTCCCCA